>NC_141694.1:1152717430-1153993160 GCF_964263255.1 Lissotriton vulgaris
GGCACCTCTAGTGGAGTATTATCTGTATAATGTCAACACTTGGCTACGTATAAAGAAATGTTTGCATATTCTCGAACTGAACGTGTTTTTGCAATAAATAAATAGAACACAAGTATGCACTATAACACTTCTTCTTTGATATGTGAACAAGAACTAAAAATGTCCTGTTCTTTTTAGAAAAATTGGCTGCAAAATATATTGTCCTGATGAAGACACCGCGACGTGTCGAAACGCGTTGACAGACTACAGCCACAGCAATAATAACATATAGGACAACAATACTGTCCCTTGAGTGTTTTTAAACCAAATGTTTTATTTCTGAAAATATCTTTGTTATTACATCAATTTATCATGTATACAAGAGATAAATGTTTAATCATTCTCCTTTTAAATAATTAAAAAACTTTTTGATATCAATATTACTGTTGTGTTATAGTTTATACATATTTTTGGATAAATATCCTTTTGAACATAGCCAGTGTTGTCTCTTTACAAGTTAACCTGGGTAGATACCTTCACATTGAACCTTTTCCCTGACCCATGAACTTTATCCTAACCAGGGGGCCCTTGATACATCACCAAAAAAAAGAGCTTTCTCGTATGGGCAGAAGAGAATAGATGAGCTGTCTTACTGCTCAAGAGTGAAGCATAACTTCCATCTAATAATCCCTAATCTGAATCTGGTTAGAAGGATCCTATCTCAATAATGGATTACAAAATCCAGATATGTCTCTTCCCTAGTGCAGTTTGGATTAAGTGGTATTACTTATTCTGGGTTTTGACTAGCTCAGTCGCCTCCCAATCTTGCTGTCTACAGTCCATAAAAGATTTTTCATTCAAGACCTTTCAGGTTTTGGCGGGCCCTCAGGCTTGGGAAAGATGCACGGCCCGCCCAGGGAGGTGCACAGGTTCCTAATATAATCCAACCATGGGATTTGAAAACCCCTATCACAGGGCAAACCGTCTTCGATAACTTCCCCATTAAACAAGACTTGGGGATTACATCAGACTGAGCACCTCAACAGCAAAAAGGCCAGGTTGATATGATCCTCCAATTAGTCAACCCTTGTCCCTAATGCAAAATAAAGGAGGGGAACTAGGCGGGAGACCTAAGAATTCTGCACGCTCTGTTTTCTTCGCCCTGAAGACTATTGACATTTGTAACACCCTGTAACCCGAACCAGAAGTTAGAAGCCGAAGACACATCCAACTATACATTTCTGAAAAGGGAACAATTTGCTTCGTACTAATAGCAGAGGCCAAATTGGTCATGAATCCAATCCAAGGTGTAAAATGTGTTCTGGCATTAATTATACAGGAGGATCAAGTACCACGCAAATCAAACGTGACCCCAAGATACGAAAACTCATATGTCTTAATATGGATTTGTCACCTATGGACGAACAGCAGTGCATTTTACTTAGACCACAGGCCACTGTGTAAGTTTTGCTGGGGTTAACTGCCAACTTTAATACAGACATAAAACCAATATAACTCTCCATTAAAACTTCAAGCCCCCTCAGCATCCTAGAGATCAGAAGACCGTCATCTGCATAGGTTAAATCTAGATTTGGCTTATTTTTAACAGCTGGGACATCTGCACCCTTGGCCATCAGTGCCTTCTCTAACCAAGTAACATGTAACAGAAAGAGTAATGAAACAAGCACACACCCTAGCCATACCCTTCTGTCTGTGCTGAACCACTCAGCGCATTTTCCTTTTACGCCATACCGCACAGCGACAGAGGGGTCAAAATGTAGAGACATCAAGAAGCCCAAAAGCCCCTTTTCAACTCCCATTGTCCACGATTTTGGGCACAGAGTGGACCTCACCACAAAATCAAATGTGCAGGAGAGGTCCACAAGGGCTCAAAAATGGACCCTTAATTCACAATATGTATTTACTGATCATAAGATATAGGTGGAGACATTGTTCAAAAAAGTCCACAGACCAGCTCGAAACCCATACTGCAGCTTAGAGAGGATTAACTCAGCCCAGGTAATAAGCCCATCCCAAATGACCCTCCCTAGTATCTTAACCATAGAGTTCAAGAGGGATATCCGGTGATAGCAGTTCGGATCATTTTGTTTCCCTTTTTGAGAACTGGCACAAGTATAGCTGTTCTCCAAGTCTGAGGTAAGCCGGTTTTACACGACAGGGTAGTATAATTAGTGATAAGTGGGTAATGTCGTTAATGATTCTACTTGATGGTTAATTTTGAGTTTTTCTTCACTTTTGGTGTATGCTGGCCGACAAAAGAAGTGGTCGGGCTGGGAGCATAATTTAAGGTATTCACACTAGATACCTTACATTTTCTTTATTTACAGCTTTTTAAATGGTAGTTGCATGTCCCATAAGGCCTTTTTCCTTCAGGTTGGTAGTGGGAAATAACCCAACAAGAAAAATATCAGGTAATGTACTAGGTTTCATTTTCAAAGTCATGCTCTTGGGTGTGTCTTCAGCATCGTTCAGAGCTGGCAGTCCCCCGTGGCTGTCACTGATATTCCCTCACTAGCCTTCCATCACAGGGACTATATCTTACAGCCGGGCTATCACAATATTTTAGGCAGAAACAAGTTCTTCTGGTGCATTTAACAACAGTGCTGTATAGAAGTACCATATTTGTTTGTTGTCTAGTTGCTCATCAAAGCCGTACTTCCAATGGATTGTATTCAGGTCTACCCTTTATTTCAGCTTTGTATCGACCCAATGTATGTGAAGACGTAGGTACCTATACAATTGTACCTGGCCATATTCTGCCTGCATCACTTCAAAAGCCTTTACTCATGTAAAGGCTTTTGAAGTGAAGATTTCAATCACACTTAACTGAAGATGCCAATCACATTTTCTAAGTGCCTTCAAGAGACATTAGCCAGGTAACCACGGGGGTCTGTAGAGGGCCATCACCTGGTTGTTATTTCACTGATAACTACCTGTGCTAGCTGTGCAAAGTACCCAGTGGCGGCTCCTCCGCTAAGGCGGGAGAGCGTCACCACACTGCTGCAAAGCAGTGAAAGAAAGAGCAAATACAATGATAATAACTCAAGGTTATTGTCATTGTATGTGTTCCTGCTGCGCAGATTTGTGGGGATGTCAGGGTTGCTCTGCTCTCACAGCATGGGAGGAGTGGTTTGCCCACTCTTAAGAGCGCAATGACTGTTTGGCCGGCCCTCTGGGGCCGTCCGAAACAGTTGTTTGGACTTTGCATGTTCTCCACGCAGGCTGCATTAGAGCCTCCGTGGCAACATGCCCAGGCTCCCATTCCCTGGCTGAGCGCTGATCCACGGCAGGCCCGGACTGGCCGTTGAGGGCACCGGGCAATTCCCCGGTGGACCGCATGGTTGGGGGCCAGTTTTGGGCCCCTGGGCCCGTTTTTGTTGCTGCAAAAACGGCCCTGTAACAAAAACGGCCGAAAACCGACCCTGTCACAGAGCGCGGTCGCACCTCTCTCCCCTCCCCTCTTCTCCCGGAGGGGGGGAGGGGGGCCGGCCGAGCACTTTGCCAGGGCCGGTTCTGGTTCCCAGTCCGGCCCTGATCCACGGCGCTCAGACCAATCACAACGCTGAAGGCTAAGGTGAGGGAGCCTAGCTGCTTCCTGTTCCAGCCCGGAGAGGAGAGACTTTAATGTCTTTTGTTTAATGAGAGAGTGAGAAAGCAGCAGGCTGGTAAGTTTTTTCCTTGTTCCATTTTTTTTCCATTTACATTTTCCGATCCTCCCTCAAGGCCCCTTCCGCCCCCTCGCTTGCCCCACCACTCCTGATCCGTGCCGGCCGCAACTAAAAGTACCCAGAATAATTATGCCATACAACATAGAAGTTGTGATAGCATGTCTACTAGGTCACTGCTAATATGAAGAGTGTTGCCTTCTTGAAAACAGCTGACTTCTCCATGATAGATACAACCAGCCTCTCCTACTGTTACACATCTTGCCGAAACTTTCCCACCAATGGCTTAAGGCTCGTCTATTTGCATACAGCTAAAGTTATTTTCACTCACATTCTTAGGTACTTAAAACCATCAGATTATATTTGGAATCCCCATTGTCTCATTATTATCGTATCACCTCCTTGGACTGCAAATACCTCAGACGTCGCCCAATTAAATTTCAGATCAGAGAATGTATTAAACATCTCTAGCACATCAATTGCTGCGGGCTCCACCAATTGGGAATCTTACAGGTCAGGTTAAATACACTTCACCAGCAGCTCAACAGCAGAAACCTGCCTAGTACCCAGTCTACATACAAAAGAACTATAAAATATTCATTCAAAATGAACTGCACTTTCCAAAGTACAACAATCAATCTAAGGAATGTTGGTCTCTGTGGATCCAATTAAGCAGTCCTGGCGCAGTTACTTTAGGCATTTTCTTACTTTCGATGATTTGGACGGATAGTGGGGTATACCAAAAAAAGGTTTTTTTCAATTTTGTGCAGACACAGTGGAAAACCTAATCCACAATTATGTTTCAGCAATGGCATTTGATGGTTTAGTGCTCCAAGGCCACATGTACTGTAACATGCAGGACTCAAAGCAGAACAAATGGCAGCATCAATCAACATTCCTACGCAAAGGTTTTTAGTGCAAAAAAAGTTGACACGAGTATGTAGCAAATAGTTTTAGGTCACATCAGGCTAATTCCCTGTTAATGTATGCTAGGAGGCATAATAAGGCAGGAACAGCACAAATGCCCCATGCAAAGCCAGATCAACTACTGTAGTGCAGCCTGGCTTAGTGGGAAATCTTAGCTAACCGTGGGCCATGAGCTCTGCTCCGTTCGCTGAGTTTGCAGAGTTTTCTGCACTCCGCGGAACACCCGTAACACCCCAAAACTCTGCTCCAAGGAGAGTTTTTTTCCTTGCATGCGCTCAACGTCAATTTGACAATCGCAACCGAGAATATTCAACCTCACAGCAAGATTTTTCCTCGTTCATATTCGCCAAGGTCTAGCTGGCAAATATGATTGAGGAAAATCATCCTCCTGGTAAGATTTCTCAATGCGGGAGGTCACGGCCACTCGCATTGAGACCTTCCGGTCGCGTTGAGAAAGCTGCTGTTCGGGTAGAAAATCTACTTAAGCAGCAGAAAGAAAACTGCGCGCTCTTGCTCTGCGCATGGTGCCGTTCACAATGATTTTACAACGCAGGACAAACACCCGGCGCTCCAAATCACAGTGAAGCTAATGCTCTTCGCCGTAGCAAGGAAGCATTTTTTTGGCAGTTGCAGAGTCCAGCTAGTTCCCAGGCTTAATCATAGCACTAAATGAAAGCAAGCACAAATACTGAGCATGACATGTTACACTTCCCATAGTAGAGTTCTGTCCACTTGCCTCAGCTTCCCAGGCTCGCAGACCAGGAGTGCAGGAGGAGCTGTAACTCACCATGCAGTCTTGAAAAACGACACCTTAACCCTGCAATACTGCTATTGTCTTCAAAGGGATCCACAGCACTTTTAGCATGTCTTTCTGTTTTTACTGCAGTTCATATCCCACTCTTGAACTCACTTGAAGTAGGATGCAAGCCCAATCACCCCAGACCAGTAAGAAAAACAGCAACCAACATGGCAGGTTTTTCCCTTTTATATAACTTTTATGTGGATGTCTCAGCTTTCTCCTCAGAAGCAAGGGGAGGAGGAGCCAGACACTGGCTGCTCAAGTGGGTATTGGCTACTTCATTCAACAGAGCGAGCGATAAGTGGAACCCTCTTCAGAGTATGAGAAGCTTTCAAGATGGTTCTCTAAGGATAGACAATGTTGAAAACGAACTAAGAGAATTAAGTCTGAGATCAGAAAATTAGACATCACAAGACTGCTATTCTCACTAAAGAAAGGTAACCGACCATTACATCGAACTACCTCGAACAAACTGCCTTCAAACAAATTATGCTCAAGCATAGGGAGATGCTAGCAGATTGAGTTAAAGCACATTCTTTTGGTGTATAGAGGAGTTGTTGGAGTTCAGGACCAAGGATGGGAAAATCGGCTGCATGACTGAGTGATGGAACACTTGATGCGCAGGCGAGTGTGCAAGAACGAGGTGTCACATGTTCCTGCAGTTACTATAATGAGCGATACTGATTTCAGTTGATGGATGTTGGATCCCTTATGGAAGAATTTCTGGCAAACCTTGTGGTTCAGCTAATGTCTGAATGGTTGAAAATGGGCCAGGCCTTACAAAAGAGGAGGGCAGAGTGTAATAAACAAGATGCAGTCGGGTAAAGTGCTAGGCCCTAATGGCCTTAAATCACAATTTTTTTTATTTTTCCCAATCCTACTTGACCTCAAGCTAGTTAATTTGTGTCTGGGTGCTAAATTCTATGGTACACTGCTGGCTGAAACAAGATAAACGATAATGAAGCTAACTCACAGGTTGGGTAGGCTGGCTGATCAGTGCCCATCATCTCGCCCAATATCGTGGAAATTAAATTATTGGCCAAAGAACATGCCAACACACTTTTAACTCCTACCACATCCCCGATGCACCTTGATGAGTCGTAGTTTATGCTCCATGAATATGTCCACATGTGTCAACATGCACTGTCTGTAGAACTGGATGGACTGTGAGGAGAATATAGAGGAATGCCTGGTAGCATTGCCTTCAGAAATTGAAAAGACGTTTGACTCCAATAAATGCCACGACTTATTGAGAAGGTTGCTGAATATGGGGTTTGACACGGAAATCAAATTGTGGGTTAGTTTCCTTACCCAGGGTCACACGCCTGTGGTTAGGTAAATGGGTCTCTGGTAGGGGAATATAAGAGAACTTCATCCTCTTTCCAATGCTGTCTGTCTTCCCACCGGAGTCTTTGAGTCTTTGGCACATTGGATCAAGAAGGTCCCCCCTGCCCCCCCCCCCCTCCCCTGGGCTGTTTCTAGTCGCCCCATCTACTGGCCTTGAATGACTGGTCTTACATTCCCTCGCAGGACTTTAGTCAAAGTGTTTAAAAAAATATATTGGGTTCACACTTAAGGAGGCCTAGGCTAGAAATGACCTTGATCCAACAGAAGCTTCTCCACAGAGTCTAATACTGCCACAGTCAAAATTAAACAACTACGTTTCACAGAAAATGATACATCCTGAAAATGTAAATTTTCAAATGCTACTTTTTGGCTATCTGGGAGTTACTTGTATCTGGCATGACGCTATGTGAAGCATATTCATTATCTTGAAAACATAATTTCGGTATTCGTAAGTGTAATTATTTCCAGTTTTGATGACCAAGCTGATGCTTTAAAATTCTTACAAAAGCATTTCAAAACAAGAGGGTTCAGCAACAGTGAAAAGAAAACCTAGAGGATGTGGAAGGGCAGTGTGCTTCAATGTATTGGATATTTGGAAATAGACTGCCAGGGGAGCAGATACTTTGGCCTCTCCTCCCCTAGCAGTGAATCACCTGCCTTATTGAGAAATCTCCACAAGGCAGTCGAAGATCTCATTTATGGGGTAACAGTTCCACTGAGGCCATTGAACTTGTATTAGGCGAGCCAGCGTAATAAACATGCCAGTCACTAAGTATTCTGTTTTTAAGACTCAAGCTCCAAAAAACACAAATTTATTTCTTGAAAACAAAAAAGTAAACGGCCCTTACAAGCATGGCGTTGTATCCCTGCCCTTAATGTCACTAAGCCATTTTCCTCCCAGGAACTGTGAAGTCTCGCCTGATGGATACGGGCAGTGAGATTTAATGACAATCTCCCTGCCCTAAATGAACAGTCAGTGGCAGATGAGCCGCCAGGTCGGATGCTTAATCATGGAAGTGAGGCTGAGACTCAGCCGGGTAAAGCTAGGGGCCTTTTATGAGTCGGTTTACGTTACTCTTGCACCGCGCAACATGGTGCAAGAGCGTCTCTAACCTTACATGTGATTTAAAAAGCGTCGCAGGGCCACTTTGTGTGACCCGGAGTAGCTCCATAAATCTGGGGTTATGTAAAGCATCGCAATTTGCTGCTTTGCCTTACTCTTCCGGAGGTGTTCTGTTGGCATTATGTGGATGTTCCCACACAACTCTCGTGGTTTTTGACGCATTTCCAGATTCACCAAAACTGGTAGACCTTGGAATGTGCTAAAAAGATACCTTCTCAGGTGAGGCATAACGAGGAGAAATATCTTTATTTCTCCTCTGTACTTCTTCATTCTATGTTTGGTGCATTCTGCAACAAACATAGAAAGAGGAATATGCCCCAGGACTGGTGAAGAAAGGTGTCCCCTCCTGTACAAAAACAATCCTGCATACAACACAAGCACCCTTGCACCATGGTGTGACTGTGCCTGCATTGGTGCTAGGCTGCCAAAAAGGCACTAGCGAGGGGGGAAAGGCAAGAATGCACCCTATTGCCCTAAATAAGGCACATTCCTGCCCTTTCCCTGTCATGTAGTGCAGTAACATTACACCTGCAGCAAGCCAGAACTATTGGCTTTTTCAGTGGGTCTTAGTTGCTTGGACAAATAAGCGGCAACTACGGCTTTGTTGCATAGAATAATGAAAATATTTTATTCTAAAACATTGAGACTGTGAAACAACTATAAGGACTCTCTTGGAAGTTACTTCAAAGGCAGTGAAGAGTGGCACTTTTGCAGAGTTCAATTTTTTTTTACCCTGTGGCTGAAAGCAAAAATGAGAGCCCAAATGTGACTCTTTTTAGCACCTGCTTTTTAGACCTGCAGGTGCTGAGCACCGTCAGGACCCGGCCCACTTAAAGCCCTGCTTGCTGCACTGCACTTCGTGACGATGTCATAGTAGGCTCCCTAGGGCTTTCTTCAACTCTTAATAGAGAGGGTAAACTGAGAATTTATTGGGGATTAAGATTTCACTGCGTCAATCTTTAAATGGCAATCTTACTTTTTTTCCACACTGTGTAGCTCATGTAGAAGCATTTTAGTTACTGTTAAAAACAAGCATTTGCAATGCAATCAGTCTCACCTTTTGGACCTTATATGTATTTAGCTATTCAGCACATTAGCCTGGGTGCTGAAACATCTACTGTTCTTTAACATGGAGGGACAGTAAGCACTAAATTGCATGACATGCCAGGTATGGGAATATATGGAGAGAAATATTGCCTTTCAGCGGGAAATGGTATAGTCCAAAGCTCTGTTTTTAATACAAAATCAGGGCTTTTGGTGGTGATATCACTGAAAATAAAATATTTGAAAAAAATATTATTGTCTAGGGTGCTCATGGAAGACAATTTCTATGGACTGGAATCTAGAGAATGCTAAAGCAATGGTCGTTTTCTATCAAGAGAGTTAAATAGAGGCAGTTGAACAGAAAAAAAGTCTCAAAGCAGAAGTAGGCAAGTCCTAGGGCTGCTCTCCAGAGCCCACAGCGTACACACACATAAGTATATTCTATATTATACACAGGAGGTCTTGAATGCTCGACCTAATAAGTATATACTAAAGTATATACAAGAGGTCTCGAATGCTCGACCTAAAAAGAATATATGCAACAGGAATTGACGTAAAAGTAAACATTTTTCTTTTTTTTTTTTTAAGATTTATTTTATTTTCACCTGGTATAAGATTACAAAGCATTCAAATATTGTTTCAGTTCATCAAGTAAATGCACAATCAAACAGAAATATATCATTTTTCACGTTATTAAGTGACATTACTGGACAAATATCAGAAAAGTCAAATACAAATGTCAATTCAATTCTAAGTTCCCCCATATTTTTTCGTATTTCTGTAGCGATCGGTCTCCCCTAAATTCTGCCAGCGTACACTCCATAGTTTTGACTTCATTGACCAAGTACCACCCTTCCAGAGCGTTGGATGAGTTAGGGTTAATCCAGGCCCTAGCTAAAGTTAATTTGGCACAGGAAAATAAAATCGATAACAGTACATGGTGTGGATGATTTGTCAGATGTGGGCCTAATATTACCATAGGGGCTGTTATTGGTGAACTGAGAATATTTTTTACAGCTAAAAATTTTCCCACTTCTTCCCAATATTTCCCAAGTTTTGGACATGAAAACAGCATATGAACGAGATCTGCCGCATATTCATCACATTTCGGGCATTTGGTTTTCTCTCTCATGATGTTATTTCAGGTCCATTTAGAAAAATTTTTTGGGGAAAAGTAAACATTTTCATGCATTAGTAACAAAGCAACACATTTTTCCAGGCAAAATTTTAGATGGTTGCAAGAAAACAACAATTGCAAATTGTTGAACCAAAATGGATGTCGTTAAAGCTGAAGTTCCTTTTAAATGACACTGCTCACTTCCCACCTGTGTGTTTAAGAACCTAGCAGCAAGAAGAATCACACATCTCTTCCTGTGAAACATCGGATTACTAGAGTATGTGACTTCGAATATAGGATTGCACAGAAACTAGCGACAGAGCAAAGAGAGGTAAAAACAGGCCCTGTGAGAGGCAAGGGAGCATGAAAGAGAAGGATGTGAAAAGGAAGAAGGGGAGAGAATAGTGTGAAAAAGGTAAGAAAGGAAAGAAGCAAGGTCAGTTCAGGGTGAACAAAGTGCATGTGGAACGAAGCGCTTGCGAGAGATTAGGGTGTGAGACAGACAAGAGTAGAGAGGGCGTTGAGGGAATACATGAGAAAGCAGAGTACAAGAGATGAATGTGAGAGGTGATAGTGAGATGGAATAGTATGAGAGAGGAGGGCGACTATGGATTTGAAAGGAAAGGATGGAAAATAAAACATAATAGAGGCACGAACAACAATCATTTGCAATGCAATAGGTCTCGCAATTATCAGAGTTAGAGCGATTGGTATTGTAAACGATAAGGTTTTTTACCTAGGGCAGGTATGTAGAATGAGGACCCGGGTACGGCCGATTCTGCCTTTCATGTTTCCGAGATATAGAAAAAGAGCACTATTAAATGATATAAGAGATATTTAGAGGGCTCTTATCAAACATAGGGGGCTGTTATCAAACCATCTACCGTAGTCGAGGGGGGAACAAAGAGAAAAGTGGTAGTGAGACAACAGACACAAGACAACAGAGAGAATAGAGAAACACAAGGTTTGAATAGTATGAGGCTGATGCATTCTATGTGTCTACCCAAAGAGCCACACATCAGAGAAAGATGCATCTATCTTTCAATGTTAACCACATCGCTGTGGCGGCTTTTCCCGCTGTGTCGGGCAAATTTTAAAAAGCCGCGTTACATGACGAGCTCAGCTCGTCATCAGCACACGACCACCGTAGGTGATGACGAGCTGAGCTCGTCATCAGCAGCGAAGAGTTTAAGACGTTCCAGATCAGGCAGCAGATCTTCCATAAGGAAGCGGTCAGAGGTTGATTCAGAGCAGCAATTTCAGAATGTCAATGAACATGTTTAAAATTTCATTGAACAAAGGTGCCTGTAGGCATTCCAAAGTAGGCCACCCCAGTACAAACTCCTATTGACCAGATACAATTGTTGTATTCTCCTTTTTATAACTGCTCGGAAGAAAATCGTAGTTAATTTCTGCTGCATATTGGGTCTTGTTAGGGTGTTTCATTGCAGCATTTGTTTTCATTTGGTATATTATTCAGTACAATTTCCTTTGTTTTATTGCACAACGTCCCTTTGTGTGTTTTCTGGATACAAGAAACTGAAATACGGAATAAACACTGACATTTTATACTCAAAATCATTTAGACAACTTTCGGGAAACTCAAATTAAAGCTCCAGGTTTCTTCTGCAGCCATAATAGTATTATAGAGATAAAAGATGCGAAATGCGCACATGGAGGTTAAAATAATAATCAATTGCATTAGTAATCATTGAAAAGTATTTCAGAAAAATTGTTAAACAGCGGTCCAACAATTTCAATAGCAACAATAAAAGCTCAAAACTGTATTGCGCTATAGAATTTATTTAAAATTTGTATTCTAGTGTTAACACCATTCACTGAAAATATTCGCGGCCATTTGTGAGTATTTTTGGGGTACTGGAAGGGCCAGGGGCTGGTTCTCGCATAACAGTTTGAGTAAAATCTGCATTCCCTTTTTAACAAAAAAGTGATTTCTCTATGTGCTTAAAAAATAATTTGGTAATAGTATAGGTAACATTCACACGTTTTTGACTTATTTCCATCATATATGTGAAGCCTTTAGTTATAATGTAACTATTTTCCGAATTGTTTTACCTGTTTTGGCATAAAAGTACCAGCCAGGTTGGGAAAATACTTGGCAGGTGGCAACCTATTCATGCACCCTAGGGTGGTTCATGGGCAGCCTCTTGGCGTCTATGGTTGATAGGGATGGTTTGAGGTTTTGTCCATTTGGGAGATGTTGCGGTTCATGCGTGAGTATTGCAGAAATGTTCCAGCATTTTGCTTTGAACTGCAAGCTGCATATAGGCAGGAGCGTGTTGCAGAGAAGTGTATGAAAATTTAGGGCCAAGCTTGTGGGTGCCTCTCATCTTTCCTTTTTTGTCATACAGTAATGCAGATTGGAAGATCCAGGTCTTCAACGCACTCTGAAATTCAATGTGATTGTGAATTATCCTTATCCTCATTCTAAACAGTGCACAACATTTTGAAGAGCAGGATGGTCAGGAGTGGGCAGCATAGAATAGAGTGATCTAGTTTGGTAAAATGTACAGAGTCTATTTTGAAGGAAGAATGGTCAATTGTTTTGGATTCTTAAAGTGTCATGGACATTCATTGCTCTAAACTAACTAAGTATCTGAAATAACAGGAGAAAGAACCAAAGAATGGTGAATTTAAATCAAAATTATTAAGTGACTAACAGCTACATGCATCATTGCAAGGTTTTGCGATTCCTTATTTGCGATTTTTAGGGAATCGCAAATACTGAATCGCAAAACGGGATGCATCAATTTATTCGCACAATTTTTGCGATTCGGTGAAAATCGCAATTTTACCGAATCGCAAGGATTATGCGAATTCTAAATAGCGATTTCGCAATTCCCATTGATGGCCCATAGGAATCAATGGGAAGGCATTGACATTTTGCGAATTCCTATTAGCGATTCGCAAAATGTTAATGCATTCCATGGGTGCAGGGGGGGGGGTCCAAATGACCTCCCCCTGCACCCCTGAAATGCATTTTTAAGTGCATGTTACACACACACATGTCCTAAGGACATGTGTGTCCGTGACATGACCGTGTTTAAAATGCAATATTCTTGCATTTTAAAACTTTTTCGCAAATTACCACGAGGTTCACCCTCCTGGTAATTTGCACCCCCTAATTGCGAATTCGCAATTTCAAAAGCAATCATGCATTGCTTTTAAGGAATCGCAAATTTGCGATTTCTTAACCCCTTCCATGCTCATGACGAGCTCAGCTCGTCATGAGGCAAAGTTGAGCTGTGCTGATGACGAGCTGAGCTCCTCATGAATACATGAGAATTCCGATTTTCAGCACAGGGGAAAAATAACCACAGCAGCGATGTGGTTAAAAGCAATCGCATTTTTGGAATTCGCTAAAAATAGCGATTTTACCAAAAATGCTTGATGCATTCAAAAAAGATATTTAGGAATCGCAAACGGCCTAATTTACCGATTCGCACCATTTGCGACTCCTAAATTCCTTGATGCATGTGATATTACACTAAACCACTGGGTAAGATTTTGTACCCTTTACAGATAAGCAAGGTGTATGAAAGCAGCAGGATACCTTTTGGCTCCATTGAGTCTGCAGAAACATGTTGACCTTACACACTGAGTGGTAGTTATTTGCTGAAACTACTACTATAGCACTCTTTTATTGGTTTGGGAGTGAAGATGTGTTTATTAAAGGGTCTTAACCTCTTCTCTATCCAAATTTAGATATTAAAGCACATTTTCTTTTATTTATTATTAGTTTCACGTTTTTTGTGCACTGCTCTACAGTTGTCCCCTTACACCCAGATACACTATAGAGTTCACTGGGCCTCGCTAGACAGATGAGTTATATACACATTGCTTATCTGTAATGGGTACAAAATCTTACCTTCATGGTGTGAAGGATCCCAGATGATGAATAGGGTGGTAATGATCGACAACTGATGGGTATTTTTTCACATGGAAAGAGTACCCAGTGGTTTAGTGTAATATCACTTAGTCACTTAATAATTTTGATTTAGATTCACCATTCTTTGGTTCTTTCTCCTGTTATTTCAGATACTTAGTTAGTTTATTCTTTTCTGTGACCCACTGCTACATTTTGTGATTCATTGTGTATTCTTGGGGGCTGTAGCGGTGTTAGGTCATTAAATATCCCCCTGGACCCTCACCTCCCTCTTTTGTTCACATTCATTGCTCTATCCACAGTTAACCAGTATGAACATTGAAAATCCAGCAAGATGCCAATCTGAATATGTAGATTGAGGAGCTGGATAGAAGCTGCATTCTGGAATCTCTGTAGTCTACGAAACCGATGGTGGCCTTTGAGTTGAGACGGTTTACGCAATTGAGACAAAAATGCACTAAGACAATGAATGAGTGCCTGTACTCTGAGGGAATCCTAGGTAAGGGGCGCAGCCTGATGTAGAAAGCTTCTAAAGGAACTGAATTAATTTGTGCCACAAGCATGAGATTGAAGTCCAGCGTCTCCCCCAAGAATCATGTTTGCCTTTGTTGGTTAGTAGCATATGTATACCTTGTACTTTTGGTCCGATGGTAAAGTGGGTTTCAGTTGGTTCATATCCCGAAAGTTAGTATCTCTGTTTTGTTTTTGATCACCTTGAGGTAGGGTGACCAACTGGCATGCGTGCAAATTCAGGACAGTGAGTGTAAAAATTCAGGACAAAGGGTCAAAATTCAGGACAAAAATTCAGGACAGGAGGTCAAAATTCAGGACAAAACTTTGGGACAAATGGTAAGTTTTACAGACACGTCAGAGGAGGTCGTGCAATAGTATAAAAGTAAGTAAATAGACAATCACTTAAGTACAAGTCAAAATAAGTTTATATTAGGTTGAGAAAATCGTACACTTCACGGTTTTTCAGTGTGCCCGCAGCTTGCTGCCTTACACAATTCAAAACTCGCATCTCGCTCCAGCAGGTATTAGTCACCAGACAATGATGAACCACACCTGAATACAAGTGGGGCCGCTTTTATTGTTGATTGAAAACTACTGGATATACAAGGAATTTTGCAGTGCCAGCCCCCAGTCACAAAATCTCCCCCCTCCCCCCCTTTCCAGCCTCCCAGGAAACACCTGATGCCCAGTCTGGCCCATCCGGCCTTGTTACCACTCTCCAATGGTGCCCCTTATCTTCACATGGACCCTTTCTCATGTGTATTTAATTTCTTTTATAGTGCTACTCATCCCAAGTATGTAGGGCAGGGTGTCGGAGTGCGTTACATCACACACACATCATATAGAGACAATGACTCATATAAACATGAAAGTCAAAGTATAGGAAATGTTACTTTAGATAATGGGTGCTATAGGGTGTAATCATTCTTTTATCTATCATTGTCTTTCACCATTCATTCTGTCCTTCCATCTGTGTGCCCATCTATATCCAAACATATTCAACCATTTGCAAACCTATCCCCTATGTATTCATCCATCCACCCTTTTACCCCATCCACCTGTAAACTCATCCATCTACTCTTCCACCCATCCATCTATTCACTCATCCATCCAGCCATTTACTCTTTCACCCATCCAGCCATCCTTTCACTTACTCATCTATTCACCCAGTCACTCATTCTTCCACCCATTCACCCTTTCAGCCATTCATCCTCCCTTTCTTTCACTCCATCCCCCTTTCACTTATGCATCCATCCTTCCACACACCCACCCATCTACTCATCCATTCATGAATCATCCATTGACCCTTGTACACATCCATCCTTTCACTCATCCATCCATCCGTTTCCTCATCCATCCACCCTTTCACTTCTTCACTCATCTATCCATCCTTTTGCCAATCTATACACGTATATGTTCCATACTGAAAGACTACATAGGACACAGGAAAGTGTGGGTTGTACAATGTGTCTTTCTTTTGTATTGCTACAGGTAACATGAGACTAGACAGCCCGGGTAGAGAGAATAGACAAGAAACCGTACTGCCAGGGGAAGACACCCCGCAGTGTGACCACCACTGTCAAACCTTTATTGTTCCCTTTGTCCCTTTTTTCCATTTCCCCCAAAGTGGTGTTCCCTGCTTGAGTGATATACAGCTTACTCTCAGGATATCCCATGACAGGTGGATAGGGTTGGGTAGCATTGCATATTGTCCCCGCTGTAAACTGGATTACAGGTTAGCGGTATTCGGTCTGTATTCTGACAATGGGTCTGGACAGGAATGCTGCTTATTTATTAAGAAAGAAGTGCTTGAACATATCAGAAATGATTTACAACAGATGGCCGAGGCAAAGCTAGTGCCTACTATAATTATGTAAATATAATGAAACTTAAACATGTACAAGAGTGAGAGGGAGCAACCACCTTAAACCCTGTCATCAAGGAATTAACCCAAATTCTAAATCCAACACTACTTAGAACACTAGCTTCAGTATTCGAGTTTTTCAATATCAGTGTACCATTAGTCTTGCTTCAAGTCTCACCCTCGCATGTGCAGGGTGCCTGCCTAGCTGGGATCTGAGTTACACCTGACTAGGGCTTGCCCAATCGGTGCTTATCCAATTTACGGATCCTGAGAGGGGCTTGGAGCATGATACTGCGCCAAAATTCTAACCTTTTGTTATCCTTTTACTCATTGACCAGCATCTGTGCCTACAGTATGTCACTCTTTAAATTTCCAGGACATCCCTAATTTCCTTCCTTATCCTGCATGGTTCTACAGCATCCCACTGGACATGTGGCTAAGCTTCTTAGTCCCTTGCTCGCGTCTATCTCTCACCCCTCACACCACAAAGTGCTGCATCTCATAAAACAATAACCTTACCTCAGTAGTCATCAACTTCCACATGAAAACACCTTGGATACAGGCTCAAAACACCCTCCCAAACCCACGGGGAACATCCATTACGACGCGGTCTTTACACCGCACTACCATTACAACGCTGCTTTTACAATGCAAGTTGTTACCACGACTTGCGCTGGAGGCTGGAGTTGGAATAGTAAATTATACTATTCCTAAGTCCAGCACCGTACAGCACAAGTCGTGGTAACGACTTGCATTGTAAAACCAGCGTTGTAATGGTAGTGCGGTGTAAAGACCGCGTCGTAACGTCATACATCCAAACACACACCTCACACAGCATAGCTTGTTATTAATGTGAGTAAGCATTTCAGCATCCCACAAAGTGGTAGTGAGCGCTTTTGCAAATGCAACAATACCATGCATTTAGAACTTCATCAGTGCCTGGGCAGTGAAAACCTGGGCTTGGGCAGGGAAAAACTGGGTTTTCGTCCATCCTTTGTAACTCAAGTCATATTGTTTACAGTTCTAAATGAAATGCATATGTGAGTTGACGCTGTCAAAGCAGCGGCTATAATTCTTTTGGATCTCTTAACAGCATTTGAAAACAATGTGCCACCCTATCCTAATATCACATTTAGCTTGACCTGCAGTGAGGTGTCCTAGACTGGCTCTCATCATTTTTTTCTGACCACACCCAATCTGTGTTTCTTTCTCATTTCCTTTAAGAGTTATTTGTTTCCCTTGCAGTAGGTCCCAGTGCTAATCAGTTAGCCCTAACCGTTTCAATGTACTACACCTTCATTAATTGAAAACAGAGATGCTAACTTTTAGCTCTCCCTGTATTTGGAAGGTAATTGTTGGCCGACTGAATTTAGTTCAACAACGCTTTCTGTTCCTGTAATTTAGTGCATATTTTGATCCAAACTTCTCTTTTCCCCAAACTCTTTTCTTTATGTTTCTTTGCCCTTAAAATTCTGAAAAATACCTTCCTTTTCCCATCTTCATTATCGCAAACGTCTCTTAACTCTTTGATTGTAGCCTGACTCGGTTATTGAAATGTCATCTTCCTGAGCCTTTTTAGGTCTCTCCTAGGCAGCGTGGATACGCTGTCTCTAGGAGACATCCAGTAATCCGTATCAGTGGTGAAACTCTGCCTATTGCCTTTTAATTGGCTTGGTCGCTTGTCAGCTTAAACCTTTTGCTTTTGACCGATTCATCTGTCTTTTATTTCTGCCTTTATTTGTTTGGGAACGCCTATGCAGCACTGTCTAACTCCTGTAAACCTGCCACTAGTGTGCTGAAGTATTTGTCTTGGAACTATTTTTCGTTTTTGATGTCGTTCGTAATTTGTTCATGCATGGTATTTTTTTGGGGGGTGAATGGTGAGTTTTAATGTTTGCATTTGTGTCGCGATGATTTTAGCACTGATTAGCATTATGCCCCCACATGCTCTCACAATCAGTTTAAGGTAAACAGGCCCCCGGTACCGAAAATCCCTTCCGTGCACAGTGAGTTTTAATGTTTGCCTTTGAGTTGCGATCATTTTAGCACGGATTAGCATTATGCCCCCACATGCACTCCACAATCAGTTTAAGGGAAACAGGCCCCCGGTACCGAAAATCCCTTCTGTGCTTGGTGAGTTTTAATGTTTGCATTTGCGTTGCGATGATTTTAGCACTGATTAGCATTATACCCCCACATGCTTTCCTGAATAAGTTTAAGGGAAAAAGGTCCCCGGTACCGCTAATCCCTTCCATGCAGGTACGGGTTGTTGTTGTCACCAGGAGAGAGGGGCTCCGTTAGCGATCACACTGCACGGGAGTAGCGAGGCAGCTCCTTCGTGTTGGTGACCTGTGAGCATTTAGAGTTGAATTTGTAATGAATAATGTTCTGTGAATCTTATTAGGCGTCAGCTTTACGGGAGAACATTTTGTTTTGATCGTACCACTAGCGTGGTGAAGTATTTGGCCTTGAATTTCTTTCGTTTTTGGTGTTGGTGTCTTTCCTAATTTGCTTGTGCATGGAATTTGTTTGGGGGGTGACCGGTGAGTTTTAATGTTTGCATTTGTGTTGCGATTATTTTAGCACTGATTAGCATTATGCCCCCTCATGCTTTCCACAAACAGATAAAGGGAAACGAGCCCCTGGTCTGGCAAATCGTTGCAACTCCTTCATGTTGGTGACTTTTGAGCTTTTAGTCTTGAATTTGTAACAAATAATGTTCCGGGAATCTTACCAAGCGACAGCTTAAGGGATTCGCGTTTGCCTTCATGTCACTGGGCATATGGAAAAAACCTTACAATTCACAGCCCTCTACGCTTCGAAACAAAATGCAGTGTGCCAGCCAGAATGCTGTAATAAAAGTAAAGCAAGCATGTAAACAGTTTCTGAGCTTCATGGTTTAACTTTTCTCCGCCAATCAGCATGCAGTAATAACAGAACAATGCCTATGCACACACGTCTGCCATGTACATCCGTGATGTTGGTGTACTACTCGACCTGCAGTACAGGTAATGCGCACCATTCTGCTCTTCACACGGCCCCCTGGACCGGTCACTATGCAGTAATCTTGTTAGACTGCACAAGCGATATACCCAGTTTTGCATGCCACGTGTTTGTTCTGTGTATCAGTCAGCATGCAGTCACTGCAAAAGGGATGTGGCCTAGTGGTAAGCGCTGCTGACTTTGAACCGGAACAACATCTTGGCTTCTGTTCAAAGTAGCGTGATTCTGTACCACTTTGGAACTCACATTCCAGTTTTAAAATGTATTCTATAACATGTGATTTTGGGCACATACTTTATATTTTTAAGATGCACTAAAACTACATGTGCTTGGGACTGCAGCAGAAGCTGTTTTGGTGCTTATAAGGTGCTAGTGCTAAGCACCCGAAAATGTTGGCTTATATTTACCAGTGCGCTCTTCCTATATGTAAAATACCACTACATAATATGAATGCCTGGAATCTGCATTCAATCCTAGTTTTCTATAAAAATACTGGAACGCTTTTTAAAAATAAATGCAGTCCCATGTACTCTAGGGCCTGTGTGGCATCCATAAAATCAATTGCAAATTTTTAAATCCTTTTACTTGTGTGCCACATATCTTGATTTTTTTGTACCTTTTAGCTGTAACCTACGGTTGTTTTTGCACGTTGTTTTTCAGTTACTGATCTGCATCTCACAGATGCTGCAGACACAAAGATTAGGATCTTTATAACGTGGCTTATTTACACTCAATTAGCTTGTCTTGGTTTCCCTTCACAGCTGTAGGGAACATGCTAATGTTTCACACTACAGCAGACTTTCAGGCTCCTTTTTTCCTCCAAAACCAATGCTAATACAGTGGGATGTATTCACACAGCTACATGAACCAGTGTAAAAACTTTTTTGTTTAAAAAAAAAAGTTTGAATGGTATTGCAACAAAAAAGTGTATTTTCTCTTTGATAATATTAATTTATTTTTTGGGTAGCTGTAAACATAATGGGATAACATGGCCCCTTGTTCCGGTCACTATGGAGTAATCTTGGTAGACTGCACACCCGATATACCCACGTTTTGCATGCCACATGTTCGTTTTCTGTATCAATCAGCATGCAGTCACTGCAAAAGAGATGTAGCATACTGGTAAGCGCCGCTGACTGTGAACTGGGACATCCTGGCTTCTGCTCAGTTGTGTGATTCTGTACCACTCAGCACCACCTAAACACCAGCACAAGTATCACACAGAAGAACATCAGCATCACTCTCAACTTCACTAAACACCACCTCAGCATCACTCTGCAACACATCAGCACCAGCACAGCAGCAAATAAATACCACCACATCACCATATAAGCACCAACACAGCACAACATCATCAATGCACCACTAGCAGTGGAGCACTAAAATGGAAAAAGCACAGCGCCACCTCAGCTCCAGTGCACCAACACCTCAACATCAACACAGCACAGTACAACACAGCACCATCTCAGCATCCGCGCAGCTCCACCCAGCATCAATGCACCAACACCAACGCAGACACAATTCAAAAGCAAATCAGGGCCAACACAACACCACTTCAGCAACTGCGCTGCACCACCTCAGCATCAGCACGGCTCCACATTAGCATCACTACAACAGTGCACCCCACATCAGCACCAGCACAGCCATTCCACAGCAGCAATTCAGCACCAACAAAGCACAACTTCAACATAAGTGATGCACTACATCAGCATAAACTAAAACAACATCAACACAATGCCAGCTCAACATTACAAAGCAACACAGCTGCACAGCAGCCACACTGCTCTACAACATAGCTTAAAACAAAGGCCTAACCAAAACATCTGGTTAATCACTTATAAGGTCCCAAAGGCGAGATCTATTGGCTATGCCAATGCTTGTTCTACTTACACTCATTATGTTTTTGTAAACATCTAAACCTATCTGCTCAGTCACGAGGTTTCTCAATAGCCACCTTTTCTTCACTGTTTCCTAGCAACAGGATACATTTGCGTGTAGGGATATGCTTATAATTGGCCAAATCAATCCTCAATCAGTCTGACAAGTGCAATACACCAGAACCGAAAATGGTAAAAGAGGAATTCACCAGCATCAAGAATAAAGAGACCAGAATAAAAAACCGTTATAGATGGATTCACTACTGAGAGGGGTTGGAGAAAAGAGAAAACAAAATACAGAAATCAAAGTATGGCACAAAACAATTCAAACCACTGACACAAAGGAGAGATTTAAATACCAGGTTTCAATTGCAGAGCCAATCAGCTACAAGCTAAGAATATAAAATCAGTGAGCAGTTCAACCGACCATAACTCTCAGCAGGAGCCATGTGAATTGCTGAATTACGTTGAAAAGATGTTTTGAGAGGTGCTGAAACACGCTCACAATGACGAAGAGGACGATATACTATCAGAAACAAAACACTATTACTGCAAAATGAAAAAGAAAGATACTATAAAACCGGATGATAAAGGGGCAATTAGTGTACCCACCACGGACAAAGTGCATACACTATTACACAAAGAAGTAATAAAAGAGACTTTAATAACACCAGTTATGCACACTTGGGGCAATAGATATGGAGCACAGATAATGTTTTTAATATGTACTATACAAGGACCTAAAACATTTCAACTGGCAAAACATTTATAATCATGTAAAATGAAGTATATTTGCAACAAGGAGGTGAAGGGTTTGGTTATACCTGTTATTTTCACATGCTCAACACGATAAACTAGGACAAGAAACTAGTATTCTTTTTCTTAACTTTATTTATCTTTTTTTCAGCAATTACAAACAAAAGAAGCCAATAAGTCACAATCGCAATAATGGAAAATGAGATTTACACGTGGTACAACCAGAATCCCAAAAGGGAGGATAACTAAAACATTAGAAGTGAAGAGACACAGGTAAAGGGAAAGTATACAAGATCAAAGCTTGTCACATGATACAGAGGCATAACGACACAGTAGCTTTCATATCACGAGGTCGACCGATATCAAATACAACAAATGACAGAAGACTTGTAATTAATTTGTTGATGTATCATCAGCAGAGTCAACATGTACAACAAATAGCTCCACTGTGGTGTCCAAATATTTTTGGGCCTGGATGAGATTGGTTGCAGAGAAGCGTATAACTTCGAAGTAGTGTCACAATAAAACAAGTCTTTCAGCCAGGCTGTCACCGTAAGGGGGGTACGTGCGCCCCAATGTAACGAAATCGGCCACTTGGCGAAACGTAAAGTCATAGTAGTAAATCGCCGCAGTAAGAAACTGGTATAATTATCATATGTTATGTGCATAAGAAAAGAGTATTAATTAACAATTCATGTTAGACACAACTTCAGAATGATACATTGTAGTAGCCAATGTATGACTTTACAACAATATATTACCTCTACCTATATTCGAACTTAGAGAACACATGACTGCTTTTGATCAATCACCAAATGGGGGATTCTCTACAATTTTTACCTATCACTCAAGGTCTTCACACTGGTTCTATTTAGGGCACATTCCACACTAGGATAAAACAGGTTAACTGCTGCAGTAAGAGGAAACAAAAGCTTTAATTTTGAGCGGAATTACATGCCCCACTTTCATAGGGCCACTGGTGGATAATCAAGGCTGGGTATTCTCTTGCTGAGCAAACACAAGGAGATGATGGACGGAGCGTTGAAACTTTTCAGACACTCACCCCCAGTCACAGATCTGAGTTTAATCCATCATCGTTCTTTAGCTCACTTCGCCACCTCAGTTCAGACCCAGCTATATGCAAATTAGTCTTGAACCTGTGTCTCATGGGAACAGTTGAGCCCGAACTTGCAAGCCAGGTCTTCCCTGAACCAGAAACAAGTATCCAGGGACCGGTTTCTTGGTAACAAATAACAAATTATTTTTGCCTGAACTACTGTATGTGCTGGGACAGGGCATAATTTAAATGTCACGAGGTCAACCCTTTGACCATATTCCTAGAGGCAGTCATACTTGCTACAAATAGTCGCTCTTCTTTTATGCAAGGGGACCTTCTCAGAACAGTGAGAGATGCCTTGATTAAATTAATGATGGCTGAAAAAAGACTACTCAATAGCTTCTTCATAGTGACTAGCAGATGTTCTAACAACTACTTAAATGTAATTCCACATGTCCCACAGCTTTGGCTACCATTCAGTTTTCTGCATCTTTTTCAGCACTTGATGAATGGCTCCTGCATATGAAGGAATCTTGAAGCCCTATACACGGAGGATACACATGAAAAACCTATAACAGCCTACAATGGCTGCATTTTAGGTGCTACTGACACACTCTCCTCTTCAAACGTAATATAGGGTGATCCTAGAATAATTCTTCAAAGTGGATAGAGAAACAAGCATAATTCATCTTGCACAACCCCTTGGCTGGTGGGGTGACTGATTAAAAGGATATAAGATTGAGAAATGTTCCAGCAACCTATCTTGATTATGAGAAATTAAAAAAGGCAATTGTTGTCCAAATTGAGATTACTTAAGGGATATCACCACTATTGAAGCAGGGAAAAGCAGATCATCTAGAAAAATATGAGATTTCTTGTTGATTCATCCTGAAAAGGAAAAAGGGTATTTAAAAACGGGGAGCAGAAAGATAACACTGACTGCTCAAAGTCAAAGGAAAACTCAAACATCTCTAAACCTCAGCTATGATTTCAGTACTGCTCAAATACTCAATCAATCCACCATTCTCCTGCTGGCACTAGAGGCTGTGTTCAACACATAGCACAACAAGCATTAAAAATGCAATAGGTCCTGCCTTTCGTTAAGTTAAAGCCATGTGCTTTGCTATGCAATACCATTAGCAAAGAAAGTGGCTTTAACTTAAAGGCGAGAACTATTGCATTTTCAATGCTTGTTTGATATGCATGGTCTTAGTTAGAGCCAGGTTCAGAGATCTCAAGTTTTGGGTTGGGTTATATAATTATAGTTTGGAAGGTAGAATTGCTGGGCCTGATTTGTAGAGTGCCTGTGTAAGTGGCAGAGAAGTTTACATTTTGCTCTTTTCTGCATAGTCAGCCAGTGAAGAGATTTTAAGCAAGCAAAGTCAGAGCACAATCTATCTTTGTTGCATTTTAGTCTGATACTTGCAGCTCTTCACAAAAACATTCAATATAAATATACATCCTTGCTAAATATAAGATCACATCACAAACTTCAGGTCTTGCAGCAGTATAACTCTACACACAGTCTGAACATTAAATGAATCTCCATTTGGCTCTAATCTGTAAAGAACCTTTTCATGGAATGCCCCACCCCTGACATTCGTTCCAGTCACTCTGCTGCTTTGTGGACATGTATGTGCTATATAGTCATTATATACACGCATATGTAATATGTAAAATAAAATTAAAATTGGTGGTTCTTCTTCCGCACTTCATTAAGGAATCATACTGAATTGAGGCTGGGATGGAATCCACCACCATATTCCCAGATCCACCCACTTTAGGTCCTAGAACAGATCCTCCTTGCAGTCACTCAATGAGGGACCCACAAGGTACTTTGTCGCTATGTTTTAAGATTACTGGGAAAGGGTTTTTGTCCCTGACTTCCTCACAAAAAGTGACACAATTCAGTAAACAAAATTGTGCCTTTGGGTGAATTGGTAAAAACTGATACCAAACATGTACAAGCGTGATTGCCATCCTGGGTACACAATTCACAGGGAAGCACAACCTTCAACACAGCACTAGACTTTCTATACTGACAGCAGGGATAGGAAAACACTCCCTCCTGGACAAACACACACCTTTGGTACTGAGAGCGCTGCGAAGCCTAGCAATCAGCGGGTTAACCACTACATATCATTTCACACACCTGCTTGAGACAGAAAGTGCAGCATAAAGTGCGTGAGGTGCCGGTAGGATGGCTCAGTGAGTTATTGAAACATGAGGAGTTGAATTTTGGGCCGGGCGGACTCGGTCTCCTGGGGTCAGTAAATTGAGTAACACTAAACCTTGATGTTTTACATCTCTTATAATTAGCACAGGTCCCTACACAGTTCTATGTAAGAATTAGTGTCACTGTAGTTGTGGTTGGTAATGAATAAAAAATAATTATAATATTAATGCCAATGTTATGATTGCCATTAAGCCAGTCCGCATTCTCAAAATTCGGTTTCCTTTCACTGTCTGACAGCTCGCTCCCAATGCAAGAAATACAGGAGCCATTCTTTCAAAAAAGTCCAGACCTGCGGCGCATTATCTTACATTCAAAGCCCATGACATACTTTAATATTTCTGAAATAACAAATGTCCAATAAATATGCGGCACCACAACAAATCCTTTCATCGCCATTCCGTTGTGCGGAGCATCGCGAGAAGCCTCCATTGAATCAAATCGAATGAAAGTTGAGAAGCCTCCCTCTGAACCGAGACAGTGTTTTTGTAAAAGTAAAAGTGACCGTAGGCGGGCCCTGGATGACAACAAACACCCGGGTAAGTGTGGCTCCGAGGGGGGTAGGGTGTGCGGAAGGGGATGAAGAGACAGGAGGAGAGCGAAAAAACAGAAGAGAGGTGAGGGCAGAGAAAGCACTTGTTAGTAGTACTGGGAAAGAACATGGTTTCCCTGTGAAAAGTGCAATGGAGGAAAGGTGTTTTACTACAGACCTCTCCAGTCTGGGAGTCTTTCTACTTGGAATACACTGCTTCCTTTCCCTTCAGGAGACCATATACAACGGGACAAATGTGTAGGAGAACAGTAGGAAGCGTGGCGAAGGTGCAACCGTACAATTATGATGCTGCATACCTTGAAAGGAGGGCTGTGCTTTGGTGGCACGGGAAGGGAGCGCGCCACTGTGGACGTGCTTCCTCCGCTCGGGAAGGAAGTGCCAGCAGTGTTGCAGTGGCGGCGCGAGCCACAGACAGACGCACCAGAACAAGACGCCGGGGCGCCAGTGCGCACTCCAGTGGGGCTACGTGTGCGGAGAGGCGAGTGCGTATGACGTGGGCACAAGAATGGTGAAAGAGCTGCAAGTTATTCCACAAATATTGTGTACGGGTCGTAGTAAAACACCTCAGACATTAGAAATGCTGCGTATAAAACAAGACTGCGAGTCCGGCGTCAAGTGTGGTGGAAAAGAGTACGTACGGACCAGTTAAAGGAGACAGTATCACGCCACATGTGAGCGATCCAGTCCCGGTGGGCGGGGCCAGAAGTGGACAAGGCGGCAACAAGTAGGGACTTAAAAGCCTTCTTAACAATAGAATGCCAGCGTTTAGCCTAAGCTATGACGCGAGCCAATGGAAAGAGGGGGTGGGCTTCAGAGTCCCCTTCCTCAACCGTATTGATTTCAAGAAGCTCTTGAATGCCGAGAGCATGCCTAGAGCAGTGCATGCTCGCTGCTATCGCCAGCCGAGACCTAAAAACAGAGTGGAGATATACAAACAAAGTATATCAGAAGAAAATACTTTCAGTCTTAATTTGTGGTCACCACCCCAGTTAACTCTGTAAGGTTCCATTAAAGCAATTTCACCAAACAGAAAAATTCAACCATCTCTTTATAAAGCAGTGCGGTACTGGATCAAAAATCAGTTTAAAGTATAAACCATTTTAGAAGGGTGCAAGGGCAGATACATTTCCAAACCACCCAAATATAGTCCATATAACAAGGGCAACATTTTAGATAGATATTATGTTTTGATTCACAAGTTCGGAATTTTTAATTTAGCTTTGTTTGGCAAATAAGACAACAGTAACACATAAAGACTGTTAATGTTTATTTCTGCCCCACTAACCATCAGCGTTTTAGCTCTGTTCAGTGGGCTTGAAGAAGATTGTGCAGCACCTCAGGAACCAGAACAGAGTATTGTCATTAGTGAATAAAGCTTGATCGAGGATGCTGACAAAGTGTGGCTTATGCTGGTTATCCAGGAGAACAGCAGGGTTAGACAACAAAGGGCTATATGAATGATTTACTGGTCGCAATTTGCAATCAGTATTTTTACAACCAGTAGTGAATTTTACAAATGGACCAATACACTTCCCATTTACAAACGTTTTACCACCCCAATTGGCGAGTCAGTAATTTTTCAAAGTTCTACAACAGGATTTCAGTCGCAAAAAACATTAATACAGGTCATACAGATTTGATATTTGGAAAGGACGCCTACAACACACCCTTTCCAAATAAAGCAGTACACGTTCACAATCCTATTTTAGGAATCGGTAAGTGAAAAGAATGTTTGCAACCATAAAAATGTTTTGTACACCTGGCCCATAGTTTCCAACCCCTCCTGTTCACCTGTACCTAGCTCTGATGTGACTGAGCTCACCCAGTATTCACCACCTCAGTAAGTACTAGCAGTAGCTTCAACGTTCTGCAAGTTACAACCTATATAAACATGTCTAAGTATTTTCCTCTAGTAAAAGAGAGTGAGACAGAAATAGAAAAGGTCAAAGGACAGCAGAGTTCATAATAGCACATAGAAAGGTCTGAACGTTTTTTTGCACTTTTTAAGTACTCACTAGTCTACCCCATCCAAATCCAAGCAACAATAATATATATTGCACAGGTATGATGAAGGACTTAATACACAGAGCAAGCAGCCTCATGTAATTTCTTACTCAATAAGGATTGGAAGAACAGTAAACACCTAGCAGCTCACAAATGTTAAATGCTGTGCATCAGCTTGGCCCGCCTCGCGAGTCCACCAATCCATTATTTTTTCTACTCAACACCAGTTAATATCAAATTCAGCATTCTGCCTAATGTTGCATTACTGCAATGCATTACTCATGAATATCCTGCAAAATGTCTATCTAGATGTCTGAGTCTTTGTTTAACCTTTTTAGAAGATACTTTTCTCAGAATCTACTATTGAAAATCTCAACTTTTTTACCAGATTATTTTAGTTTTACACTTTCTAAGATATATTTTGAGATATTCCATGAATGATCTTACAGTGGCTCAGAAGGGACCTATCTAAATGGTGGGGGTCATTTATAGGGTTCCACAAATATGGGAACGCACTGGCAGAACTAATAGGCTGGCTTTTTATCAGGGGAAATGCTTGGCAATCAATGACTTTGTTTGTGTATCCATCTGTTCTACAAAGTAAAAACAATAATGAAGCAACATCTTGGTCTACAACCATGAGGATGCTGGGAATAGAACCCTTTACTCAACAAACTGCATCACCAAAGTTCTGCTATACCTTGGACAAAGTGTGATAAAGCAGAATCAGAAGGTGAGGTTTGTGCTATAAGTGGTAAACATAAAAGGCATGCCAAACAAAATATTGCATTTGAGACACAGGTCAGTTTTTTGATTGCATTACATGATTTTTTTTTTTAGAAAGCCTGTGTTCACTTGGGAGCACTATCCTTGATCCAGCAGTACTTTCCCCCAAAAACCGTATCTTCACGGGGGCCATGCGATCCACGGCTGCTGCAGGTAAAAGCGGTGGGGCAGTATTATTTATTTATTTAATTTTACCTCGTGGTCGTCTCTCGAAATAACCACCCCCACCCGGCCCTACCTCCCCACTGTTCTTCCCATGCCAATATTCAGCACCACTGTTGCTACTGAGCTAGGTTTGTTCTCTGCAAGTGCCAACACGTAGACGAATGTAATCTGCTTTATTTTCCTGCAGTTTTATTAGAGTTGGGCATCTAATATATTAGGCAATTGTACTCGTACCCTAAATGTAATATTCGACCTCGGTGAGATACATAAAACCATTCGGTTATTCAAGCTACTTTTTTGCTTGTAGTTTTCTCAGAAATGTCTACCAAGGAATATGTCGCCTTTAAATATAAAATGTAATTAACATTAAAGGATGCACAAAAGTGTCAAATTAATTTTCCAAAAATAGCTGAAGCATTGTGGATGATTTTTTACACCAGGAAATGATCACACAGTTCAAAATATTTTCTCACATTAAGATTAGATTTTCTTGAAGGTCGTCTTTTACACCTGAAGACAAGCGAGTTGTTTGATAGTGCCTATTACCATGAAGCATTCCATCACTGAGGGGACAAAGGAAAGAGTTGCAAGTAAGATTGAGATTATCCATCACTACTGGACAGTCAAAGTGAAGGGCAAATTCTGAAATTGTATCTCTGAAACGGCTTTAATTGGCATTGTGTCCGTTTTTATTAATGGTTGCTCCTTTTTATTAAACATTTCGGGTCTTTTTCATTGCTGAAAGTGTAATAATAATAAACGTTTGATCTATTTTTGCGTGTAGGAGTGAGTACTTTTTCACACAGTCTCACAACATTTTTTGTTCCAAAGTCCATAGTCCCATTATTGGCAACACACCCCACCCACACCACAACAGAGTAAGCATGCATAAATAAATACAAAACACAACTTTTGTTTGGGAAAATATTGCTGCAGGTTTATTCCATACAAAAGTATGCAATATGGTGGGTTATTTTACGGGCGATCCAAGGACAGGCAGGTGTAACCAACCTATGCTACCCTGCCCGCCGGATGAGCCAAGCACTGTAGAGAACCCAATCAGCTCTACCCTTATGGAGGTGATCCCCTTACTGGATCATGTGACACATTGGTCCCTTATCACTCACGCGCCTTTCAGGGCGGAGTGTAGCAAGGCAAGCCCCTGGATGTTCAGGCCCACAACCGCCCAAAGGACTAACGACCGCCGACGTAATTCTTCCAGTACCCTCCCATGAGGCTCCTGGGACTTGGCCTGGCACCACTATTGTGCTCTTGCAGAGGTACCCTTCTGTACCCATATGCTTCCAGATCGCCCTGTAACTCCGCCTGAAATGACAAAGAAAACATTACAACATCCTCTGTACCTTGCCTGCCAGCCCCACGCTGGGTAAGCGGTAGGGTGGGAGACGGCGTGTCTGGCGCAAAAGAGGACTCCAGGATGGACGAGGGAGGCCTAAATACCCTCCCCACCTCCACAGCGCATCGGGAGTGACGGCCTAGTGCGCCTAAGGAAGATGGGACTCCTCCTTGATTCCCGACATTAGAGGGGATGGGAAGTGCCCAAATGGCACTAAAGGGCCACCAGTGGCGTAACGAAATCTGAGCCACCACCCCCTGCAAAGTACATGCAGGGGGCCCCTGATGCTTCTCTGGACCCAGTGCGGAGGTCATATCCCAGGGATCTGCCAGTGCTGGAGGGGCCCCCGGAGCTCACCCCCCTCTGCACCACAGGGGCTGTGGGGGCTTGCCTTATGGCACTGACGCAGTTGTGTGGTCACACTCAGACAAACCAGCAAGTGAACTTTCCCATGTGCACGTCTTCATTGAGGGTGGGCAACAGTGGTTCATCTAGAAATGATTTGTCCATTCATCTATATGTCTGTAATAAGACTGCTTTAACTGTCTCTCCAGTCTCATGTAATAAAAGAAATCATGACTATAAAATACATACATATATAGATACCTAGAGGGACTTTTGGTGAGCTTTTCATTCCCACTTTGCTTTCCCCTACCACCTCACTATAGCATATATTATGGGGGAATGAGTCAGCCCGCTCAGCCACTGGCCCTCTTGAGCTGTGACAGCATTTCCCCTCGTCATGTGAGCACAGCCTCCTAAAAAGAAATACATTCAATGTCAGGGCTGGCAGAACAATACTTTCCTTAGGAAGGAACTGTATTTTCTACTTTAATTATTAAGCAAAGGTTTTTTTTTTAAATGTGTATTGCACGCAAGTGGTCACTACTTTTATGTAGTAGCTTGTTTTCTTTTTTCTTTTTCTTAATTTAGTAGCACATGTTTGTAATAAATAATGAAGACCAGAACCATTAGACCTGCTTTTCAAGGCCAGGCATAATGGCTTTACAAATAGCTGTTTTTTTTATAAAGATGTGGTATTATCTCATGGCTGGTCTGTCATGTTGTTCTTAAGTGGCCCATTGAAGAATTCCAACCTGGGCTCTGCCGCTGCCAGTGAGGGCAGCAGACTCAAATGCCCCCCTTACTGGTCACCTCAAGCGTGAGTCTCTGAAGTCTAACCCGAGAGAGTAACTGTTCCAGTGAGGCAGACAGCTCGAGACGGCAGAACACTCTGCAGAATACCGTGCAGCATGTAGCAGTCGAGACACTCAAAGGTCGACAATCACATAAGAAGGTTCAAACTGTCCAGACCATAAAGCCCTTGGCAGTATAAAATCATGCATACTGAAAATCCATTACCCTTCCTTCCTCGGTATAAAATGAAGCGTTATGAATGCTAACTGAACTTACTAAGCGCAGTATCCCACATGTGTGGCTCATTGGCATGAAACATGCACACACCAATCTTTGGAAGGAAAAGCATGTTTAATTAGTCATGCCAATAATATATATCAAACCTGTTTGCATTAACAAAAAATTCTCGGCTGCTTGGAGATCCAGTTCTCTGGAACTTGTTACTTTCGGGCAAGTGGGCAGGTGAGCGTGGGGCTTACGTTCAGGCTTCCTTTCCTTTCTTATTCTTCTGCTCTGCGCCCCTGACGCATGCCACACCTTACACACTATAACGGTAACACGCTTATTTGCGTGTGTCGTCATGACCTGCGCAATGCGCATGTGTTGTACCTGCCCCCCTGCCAAATGTTATAAGGCCATTGGTCAGTCACCCTGGCCAGCCCCCCCCCCCTGCGCGCATACGCATCCCGGAAGGCCGCGGAAAGGACAGTGAAAGTAGGAGTAAAGTAAACAACCCTGGCTGCCCTGCGTGCCGTGCCGCCATTGATCCACACCCACCCACCACCACCATTGAGACTACTCAGCCCTCAGCACTGCCACTGCAGTGCAGCCGCTGCCTGTGCCAGCCACACCGTGACACACGGGCCCCGGCCGGGGCCCGCACCATCCTGCTGCCAGCCTCACTGGGCCCCGGGCCCCCGCGGGGTCCCGGCCCAGACCCGGCGGGACCGTCTATATACACTGCCAGCCTGCCTAATGGGCCCCGGCCGGGGCCCCACACCGCTGTTAGCCTCCCCCTCACGGGGCCCCGCCCGGGACCGTCCATATACACTGCCAGCCTGCCTCATGGGCCCCGGCCGGGGCCCCGCACCGCTGCCAGCCTCGCCCCTCAAGGGGCCCCGGCCGGGACCGTCCATACTTGTAAAATCTACTCTCAGTCAATAAAATACATTCAGTCAGTGAGAGTGGCCCCGGCGGGCCCCCTGGAGCGCGTGGCCCCCCTGCAACGCGGGGGTTGCGGGGGCTTGTGTTAGGCCCCTGAAGCAAGGGAGTCTACGTGTACTTGCCACGATTCCTCCTTTTGTACTGTAATATTGCCTTTACAGTTTAATCTGTGGTTTTCGCCCCAGACTTCCCAGGCTGTGTACTGCTGGCCATGTGTGCAGCTGCTGATGTAAAGAGGGAATCTCCTGGTTGCAACTTGCAATAAAACAATGCCCGCCTGAATGTGCTACGTTGTAAGCGATTAAGTGCCTAACATATCTCTTCCCCATGAAGAGATACCATGTATGCGCCTGAATACCTGTGTCCCTAATTTATGGGACAGGAGCTCAGTGGTCAGGTGACGGCTCCCACAAACCGCCTATGTACTTTGGCTGTCTGGGCGAGAAGTTTTACGTTTAACTGAAGAAACCCGTAACCTGCCCGAGGAGCAGAGTTCACATATTTTATTGAGGTTGACCCGACATTTGCAACGTCCTTTTAGATTGCTAGATCATTGCGCACCAGAATGTTCCTAACCAAAGGTATGTGCAACTGAGCAAGCGGGTCCTCATGCACTTGCCAAGTATCCCTTATTCCTTATGAAAATTTTGCCTGCTCAGTTCCCTCAGTGGTCAACCCCTTAGGCTTTCCAGGTTTGTGGTTCTGTCTGATTTAATCCAGTGTGCACTGTCTGTAATAAAGTGGTAACATTCAGGATTGGCAAAGCCCTTGTTTACCCCATGCTAGATTATTCCCAAATGTGTATGTGGGGGGGGGTCATGCTGTCTACCCTGTGCAGCCCCCAGCAGTGTAAAATTAACAGTTCTGTTAAATTTGAATATTCTTGAATACTTTTCGTGCTAAATGTTGACACCTTGTTTCCCCAATTATATGTTGTCTGACGTCCTCCCCAATCAGCCTGGCAACTCTAGCTATCCGGGCAGGGCATTTGAGCCAAGTGACGCAGCATGTCACCTACCCTCAGTTCTGGAGTGCACTTACTTCGCCCGTTGACCAGACCATTGCACAGACCTGTTTGGTTGCTAAAATCTTGTTGCATATTGATGGTGTCAAATCTGGTTTGAGAGAATACATGTATTGTCCCCACTATAAGAGACACCTCACCCTTTCATGGAGTGACAACTCATGCAGCTCCCAGGCTTGCTTAACTGCCGTCCGATCAACGATGCACAGTGCCTGCTATCCAGCTGGAACCCTAGCTGCTTAAATTAGCCAGGGTTTCGAACTCCAACATTCCCAGTTTCCTGTATAGCTGCAGCCCACAATCAGTGGATCCGCAGGGACCCTTCTGCATCCCTGCAAATGACCTAGTTACTTAATACCACCCCGTAATTTCCTTGCCAGTCACTCGATGACATCTGGCAACAAAATGCCCAGCGGCTTGGTGCTGAAGATTTTTGAGCCCAACATATTCCAGTCTGTGTTTCCAGCATTTATCCTTTATAAAAGCTCCCGGTCGTGTGAAGTGTGTGAAGTTGTCCTGGCAAGGCATACCCCATAACCTGTCCCACCTTGGTGACTATCCCGCCCTGGAATAAGTGACAGCAAGCAAGGGAGTCCTAGTGTACTCCCTAATTATCCCTCCTTTCGTACAGGATGTTTGCCTTTACAGTTTAATCTGCGGTATTAGCCCCAGGACTTCCTCAGCTGCGTACTGCTGGTAGTGCACGCAGCTGCTGACGTTAAGGAGGAAATCTCCTGATTGTAACTTGCCATAAAACACTGCCCGCCTTAATGTGCAACGTTGTAAGTGAGTAAGTGCCTAACTTATATCTCTTCCCCTTGAGAAGATACCACAAGTCGCATTGGTCATGGGAACCTTAGGAAGCACACCATGCCCACCTGGGCATGCCTCTAAATGAGAATGGCTCCACGCAGCCGTAAGGCAATAGACACACCTCTATTAAACTTATTTACTGGTTTGTGCCACTAGATATCCTTCAGGTTGGTGACGCGGAACCTCCTACCCAGCATAAGCTGACAGTCTGGCTTTGCCGTCACACCACCCGTGTCCCTTGACTCACCCTCCAACCTCCTGTGCAATAGTCATACTACTAAGTGGGCAATCAATTCCACATCCCTATTCTGCACCCAGACTTCCCAGGCAGCTTCATTGCTGCCAATGTGGGCAGTTGCTGACGTTGAGGGAATCTCACGCTTGCAACTTGCAACTACAGCGATTATTTTAATTAAACGATACTTTGTATCTGAATGAACTATGCACAGGTAATTGAAATGCTCACATGTGCAGTTGCTGTGAACAACAAGGTAGATGGCCAGGATGTTATGGGGAGGGAAAAGTTAGTATAGCTAAATTATTCCTTGATGTCCTGTATGGGTCGAACCCAACACTTAAAGAAATGCTTGCTTTCAGGGTGTAGGTGTTGCAGCCTGCATATAATACGCTAAGAACCCCTTCACCCCTTAATACAGCACACCTCTTTAATTTATTTTATTTATTTATTTATGTGATTTATTGAGCGCGAACAATTGTTTGTTTTGGTGTTAAATGTAAAATTTGTATATAACAAATACCTGTTTGTGTATGACAAAGCAAGTCCTCAGAATACCAAAGACGTTTACTCAAGTGAAGCAACTTGTACTTCCAAAAAACAATTACAACACCCATTGATTAAATACGGTAGGGTGTAAAACATCTGCTCAAAATAAAATAAGTGGCAGAACCAAAAAGCGACTGGGTCCCTATTTATTCTTTCACATATTGTAGTGTCCTACCCAGCGCTAAACAGGACACAACCCCCTTCTTTTCTTACTTTTAGAAAGTTGGCACTGTCTTACCTAATCATTTTGTGCCTCTGCCTCTGAACGTATGGCTTACTGAAAGCCTAGCCACATTCCAATGGAGAGGTTATTTCAAATGTTCAAATTCAGAAGGTGCTACTACATCATGCAAGCGACAAAAAAGTGCTATACAAATGTGCACAACACAACAATGATCAGTCCAGCTTGAAACACAGGCAAAAAATATTTTGGCTTTGTTAATGTGATGTAATTCTTTTTAAAGTTTACAGTCAGGTCCTCCTAATCAGTGTCTACAAAGAGAAGGAAAAGTCGCAGCAAGGTTTACCCCAACCTGAAACTGAGTGAGATGGTCGCAGAGTTGCGGCTTGCTATTTACAATTTACATTGGTCTGTTTACGTGCACATAATGCTGCGACCTCATGAGACACTTGTGCAAGGCCGCCTTCTATCTCTGCTCCCTTGGCTTCTCGGATCACAGTTCTCTTACCCATATATGTATGTTGGTTTATGTGAGACTCAGTTTGCAAGCTGTCGTGCTCTGGGATGTCCTCTGAGTTAAGTTGTATTCATTCAACAAGGACCTTCTATTTTTATCCCCCGATGAACAGCTGCACTGCTTTTTGTGCTTCATCTAAACACAGAGTAGTTGTGTTAAGTACAGCGATGGAGGGCAACACCATGGGCAACCGTAGGGAAAGAGGGTGGATGCTTGGGAGAGGCAACACCAAAGACAACAGGAGCGGGGTGGGAGGGAAGAGCAGGGGGGAGGGAGGAACAGGGAGTGGGAAGTGCATGAGGGAGCCCACTGAAAAAGGCGACTCTGTTTAGAGTGCTTACACACTAAGAAATAAATTGTGCTAAAAAAAAGATCAGTGGAGTGACACACGTATTGCATCCATGCTCTCAGGAAGGGATAAACAAACAAAGGGGGGGAAAACACACAAAGAGGAAGGACGCCAACAGCAGCTAACCAATAAAAAGCAAAGTAATGAGAGTAAAGATGAGAAAACCAATGGGTGAGTAACAGGCGGGATCTAAGTCCACTAATAGATAACAATAGTTTTAAAAAGATGCGCTGTCTAGCTAGACCTTAAAAGAGTGTGAGCTGAAATGACTTAAAAACAAAAAATATGGTTCGCCACAGCTAAACTCTAGTGGTTAAGGGTTGACGTATGCTACTGTTACAATGAAAACAAATACAATTAAAGCGATAGCTGTTTCGTAAATCTTTCTTTATCGCTCCACATCACTCTTACCATTCTACCACTCATCCCGATTTTGGAGGAACTGATTATGAAGAATAAAGCTTCCTCCTGGGCTTCATAACCCTTTCTCAGATCCTTACAAGTTGAAGATGATCTCTGAAGAGGTACGTGTGATGAAGTAGCATTTGTATACCAATAGATTGGGTTAGGGTTGTAGTATGTAAGATGACCTTGGAACCCCATTTTCACATTTACAGACAACAAGTGGTAATGGGAACAACTATCGGGGAGTTGGGGGTGTTGGGGCGCAGGGAGTGCAGCCCTAAACCCAGGGCTTTAAGTGGAATGAAAATACTGGGGAGTCTCTCAAAGGGGCGTGGTCAATGTAATTAAGGGTGTGCCTTAAAAACACGTAAGTTAAAAATCTGTGCTCAGCAGACTTGTATTTTGCTGTTTCTGTTATGGCATCCAGATATATGATACAGCAAGGAACATCATACCTACAACAAGTCAGGACTATTGACTTTGTCAATGGTTGTTAGTTACATAAGATAAATAAGCAGAAACTATGGCTTCGTTGTATATAATATTGAAAAAGCTTCCACTTAAAGCCATGGTAACACCAAGACAAAGTTGCTGCTCTTGCGTTTCAAAAAGAGAACGGAAATCCAGAGAGAAAATGATTCTCTTTAACCCCTTCGCTGCAGCGACTATTCCGTCGCAGCGCTAAGGGGGTGGGGCGGCCGCGCGGCGGTACCGTGCTTGTGACGGAACCGCTCCGTCACGGTTAGCGGGTGAGCTGTGCTTGTGGCGGAACGGTTCCGTCACGAACCCGCCCGGCCATTAAATCGTCAGCGCAGGCGTGGAATTTGTGCCGCGCAGGCGCGGCGAGCGGGCCGTGACGAAACCGTTCCGTCACAAGCACAGCTCACCCGAGGCTTGTGACGGAACGGTTCCGTCACAAGCATGCAAGGGGTTAAAGGATTTCCCTTTCCCTACAACTCTCACCTGGCATGACGTCATGCCGTAACTTCTCCACCAGTGAGAAGAGGGCAGTGTGAGCACTCGCACATCGATGTGCCTGCTGTCACTGCGGTCCGGAAAAAGAACCGACCGTCTGTGCCAGGGCACAAAACAGAGCCCGACAGAGACCAGTTTTGAGGCCTCCTTTAAAAAACTGCTTATGCTCAGCACCCGTGAGACTCGGCCCACTTAAAGCCCTGCCTAAACCATCAGAGTTGCTGCCAAAGTCATTAATACAAAGTCTTTGTTTGAAGGTGTTACTGCAGCTTAGGATACGGCAGCTGACGTCAGAGAGAAGGAGCTGCCTTTAGTGCCGTTCGGCCACTGGTGACAGCTCGTGGCTGCCTTGGAATGGCATATAAATAATTGATAATCCACTGGGAGGCCACAATGACATTATTTTCATGAAGTTTCCAACTTCTACATTGTAGTTTTGTTGTTTATCGCCTTTTCGAGCCACGAGAAACGGTTCTGTTCCCAAATAATTTTCGAGTTTTATCACTGTGCAGTGGAATCTACATTTAATAGCTGTGACCTGTCATGTTAAAACTGGAAGCGCCAAAGAACGAGGACAGATGAGCGAATAAAAAGGGTTTCCAAATATGTGAAAGGATTAACCATTTTTCTTAACTTTTTCTAGATGATCGAAGTAATCAACAAAAGACAATTAAAACGGTTCATATTTCAAAAAATGGTTTAATTTTACATCTACAGGAAAGTCAGAATACGTTGTTATTGCCTTTTTTTTGCACAAGGACGTAGTCTACAGTATGGTCTATAATATTAATTCTGTTACTTCTTATTAGGATTATTACCGTAAAGAACATTTCCTGCACGCTATAATTACTGTGAAATTGATCTATTCCCGTACTATCAAAAGTTGTCAACCCAGAATGATTTGTATAATGCCAATCAATCTTGACAAAGCAGTATGAGTGTAGTGAAATATAGTGTTTTATAAGTTTCAAGTAAAAAGAAAATAGCGCTGGTCTTTTCTCAGCTGAAAACTGGAAAACTAAACAAAAAAACTAAAACTATATATATATATATATATATATATATATATATATATATATATATATATATAGTTTTAGTTTTTTATATATATATATATATATATATATATATATATATATATATATATATATATATATATATATATAAATTCCAACCGGTAGTTGATGCGGCGCTTCCACAACAAACCCAGTGCGCAGACACAGATGGATAAATCCACAGCCAGACTTTCTCAGGGTATTTCTTCGTCCTTTATTTCATATAACGTGCAGAGGTGCAACACACTGCCAAACAGACGCGTTTCGGGCGTGAACGCCCTTGCTCACTGTCAGCGGGTAAGCGGTACATGAATGGTTTAAATACATTGGTTGATTGATTAAACGCGCCAAAAATCCCCTACAGTTGCATTGAACTAAACAGAGGACTAAGGCTACAACCTATTTACATTATATGCGATTAATGGTTCGGCCATTTTACAACGGAGACACGTTAGAAGTTTTTATGCATGACATTGGAAAAATAGTACAATTGAGAATCTTCCCATGATTCCAGGGACTGTGGTATGGTTTTTAGCAGCCAGTGCAAGGAATTATTTATATAAAGTGCAAATCTAAGTAGCCATTGATGTAAACATATTACATGTGCAAATACGCAAAAATATTAACTGTGCAAATACGCAGCATATTGACTGTACAAATACATTAATTTACACAATAAAATATTGGATATATATACATTATATATATAGTTAGAGAGAGAGAGAGAGAGAGAGAGAGAGAGAGAGAGAGAGAGAGAGAGATAGGTTAAGGGAGAAGGAGATTGGGCTAGGGCAGGTTTTAAAGTATGCGTCACAAAGTGGTTGCCTTTTATGAGACTTCATTTATTTGGGGGGCTTGGGGGAGGGAGCCGACCGCAGGGAGGTCTCCTCCCCCGGGCGGTTTGGGAGGGCTGCGAGGGGTTCTTTACAGAAGTTGCCAGAATGTTCTGGTCTTTGGACTGGTCTAGTAGGATTCGCCAGCCCAATTATAAATTCCCACGTTCCCGCCTACCAGCCACCATTTTAGGTTTGGTGACCTGATGGCTAGGAGGGCTGTTAGCGGTTTTTGTGAGAGAGTGTACTGTGTGCTTTGTGAGACGTTTTGTTAGGCTTCATTGTCTAGGATTATTGTCTTAAGCTAGTATATAATGGAGGATTCGCGAGTTATTGAGGCGATGCGTCTACTGGCCGAGGCCGGCCGTTTGGATTTGCTGGCAGGAGGTGTGCAGGCGAGGCCCCAGCGCCAGGCTTCTGCTGGCGTAGTAGCTGCGGTCATGGCATGCTCGTCGCCAAAGAAGAGACGCCGAGCCAGGTAAGCGATAGGGGCCGTTCCCGTACTAGGAAGCCGGCCTCTCAGCGGCTGGCGCGTGTTGATCCTGGTGCGGTGGAAGCTCCGGAGATATGCAGCGCTTCTGGTGTGGGCGGTGGGGAGGCCTCCCTAGCTCCGGCTCCCCAGTTGGGAGTTGTGATGGGGGCGGGGGGACCTCCGGGCATGCCAGGCGTCATGGTGGGGCAGGCGCAGGTGTCGGGTAGACGGGGTAGAGGTGGTCGGGGTGGGAGCAAGAAGCGCTCCGCTTCTGACCCGCTGGTCGAGCGGCGAGTACAGTCTACGGAGGTAGCCGCTGTGCGTGGTGGGCGTAGAGGCTCTGTTCAATTTGTTTTGCAAGGCACCGAACAGGAACGGGTTGAACCCGATTCTCATGACGCCGTGTTGGTTGTCGATGAGTCGCAGTTTGTACCTGAGACGGCACCGCGAATGTTGTTAACCCCTGCAAGGCATTTTGCTTATGATCGTCAGGCTGGGGATGGGAGAGATTTGAGCATGGTGAGACCTCGGATTGAGTTGGCCGCCGGGGGCTTGGATCCGTCTATTGGCCAGGAAGTTCCTGTACGGGATGTCGATGCTGCTGTGGTGGATGTTGGGGGTAATGTGGGTAGCCCGTTACTGTTTTCTACGCCTGGTTCTTCGGTGGGTGAAGTTCTGTCTGTTGGGGGGGTTCTAGAGGTGAGGGTGAATGGGCACAAATGGGCGAGGGAGGCTCGCTTTCTGGTGTAGCTTTGGGACAAGAGGCTCCGCGTTCGGGGGGTTTTGGGTCTGCGGTTTTGATGGGGCAAGATGGCAGTCTTCAGAGAGAAGGTGGGGGAGTTTCATTTGGGGGCCGTGAGACCGTTTCTTCTGGTATGCATGTAACACGACCTGGTATTGGTTCAGGATCTGGAGTCCTTGGGACTTCAGTTTTGGATACTTCTGGAAGGTTCCACGCACCCAGGGTTTTGAGTGCGGGGGGCGCAGGCTTTCAGGGCACCATGTTAAGTCATGGTAGGGGTTTTGGCCAAGTGGGTAGTGGACTGGTACAAGGCCCCAGGGGTGCAGTTCCACGCTTGTCTGGGGATTCCAGAGGCCCCTATTTTATGTGTGGTTCTCCTGGGTGGGAGCATTTTGGTGCGGCAGGACTTGCGCAGCGGAGTTTTCAGAAGGATGTTACAGGCCACGAGTGGAGTTCAAGGGTGCCTATGCAACCTTCTTCTACGGCAGTGGCGATGGATAATTTGGATCACAGGGAGGATGAGGAGGTTATAGGTGGCTCCCCGGGCAGGGAGATGCCTTTGGGGTTTAGTGTTCGAGGTCGTTCTTTAGAAAGGAGTCAAATGTTGAATGTCTGTTCAAATTGGAGGGGGACTGCGTCTGGTTGGAATGTAGATGTTAGGAACCCTAGCACACCAGTCCAAACCTTTTCTTTGCAGGACGGAAATAGGTGCGGAGTTCCAGACTTGGCAGGGCGCGATCCAGTCCATTTTCGCCAAGGGGAAGCGAGGAGAATGCCTAGCGCGGCCCTCTCTGTTCCACCGATGGAACCCGCCGCGGCCAGCACACGAGGGTCTGGCGTGACCCCGCTGGCCCCAACGAGTAGCAGGTATAGGTGTCCTGCCTTGCCGGCGGCTATGGAGCTGCAGAGTCAACGCAAAGGGAGGTACAGGCGTGTACAGTCTGCTCCCCCCCCTGGAGGTTCTTCAAAATCATTAAAATGCACTGTTGTTGATACCGGGTTGGGTAAGACCCGTGGTGATGTGTTGCATACTAGTGTTGATTCAGTGGTATTGGACTACGACGAAGATAGTCCTGAGGAAGGAGAATTGCGGGACGTGGAAGGGGGGGTTCCCTCTCAGGTTTCTCATAGTGTTTTTCAGGCTCCAGTGGTTCAGAGTCAAGTGCAAGTGAGAAGAGAGCACGGCCCATCGGTCAGGGCACCTCGCAGACAAGATGCATTGACTTCAGCGCCACGGGGGGAGCCTTCGAGAGTGGTCTCTCTGTTGCCAGGTGAGCAATTAGCTACACAGGCCAAACCTATTATGGTGTCTGTGGGCACAGGTGGGGAAACGGATGTGGTTGTTGGAGATGGGCGATTGCTCAAAGGACGTTACGTGAAGGACACTGCTGTGGGTACTGATGATGTTGTGGAAGTCACGAATAAAATTGAAAGTGGTGCTACTACTGGTGCTTCCAGTACGGTTAAAGAGCCAGTGGCCAGTAAAGAATTGAAAATCAAAAAGTTACCCTATATGGGGGTTACGAAACCTTTGGGTGCTCATTTGATGTTAAGTACCAAAGAACGTATTTGGAACGGTGAGTGTGTGGAACTCCTTAAGCTGCTGCACCGGGGAGTCCAGTCTAAAGAGGGGTCTAAAGAGGAGGAGTTTGAGCTGGCTAAACGCCCTAGAGTCCCCCTAAACATTGAAAACTGGACTGCTGCTTTTCTTATTTATGCGAGTGTATACTGTGAAAAGTTTCCTGAGCGCAGCGTGTCTCTTTTTAAAAACATGGACGTTATACGCAAGGCGCAGATTACTGGGGGGGGGGTTTGCTTGGTCCCAATATGATGAGGAGTTTAGGGCCAGGATAGCTTGGGATCCCGAGGCCAAGTGGGGAGAGCTCGATCTCGATTTATGGCAACACACCATGGGTTCTGCGTCAGGTGGGAAAACTATTTTCACAGCGAGTGGATTTCCCTTAGTTTACCGGCCCTTTCAGGGGAAGCCCACCCGGGGAGGGGTGGGGGCTACATCAACCACGCAGTCAGGGACAGGCACATGCTGGGAGTTTAACAAGGGCTCTTGTACCAGAGAATATTGTAAGTTTAAACATGAATGCTCTGGCTGTGGAAGGAGGCACCCCTTGTCCAGATGTTGGGATAACCAGCCAGCAGGAAGCCAGCAGGGGAAACAGGCGAGTGCAGGTAGTTCAGGGACGCCCTCACAGTTTTCAGGGGGCAGGGGATCCAGAGGTTCTAAGGGTTCTGGGGCCAAGGGCTCATACACCGGTTAGGTTGGAGAGGTTGCGCCTTGCGTTGCAGGACTATGAAGATGAGGCAGTAAAGAAAAAGTTGTTGGATGGTTTTGAATTTGGTTTCCGGCTGGGTTATATGGGCTCACGGGAGAGAAGGTGGTCTGCTAATTTAAAATCAGCATCTGAGCATGGCACAGTGGTACAAGAAAAGCTCAATAAGGAGGTACATGAAGGAAGGATGGCTGGCCCTTTTCATGATTGGCCGATCCTTAATTTGATTATTTCACCTGTTGGAGTAGTCCCGAAGAAAGATCCAGGACAATTCAGGCTTATTCAGCACTTATCATGGCCAGAAGGGTCGTCTGTCAATGATTTTATTGATCCAGAGGCGGTTTCAGTCTCTTATTCCTCTGTTGACGTGGCCATGTCACTTGTTGTGACCGCGGGCGCAGCTGCTGAGATGGCCAAGTGCGATATAAAGTCTGCTTTCCGGCTGTTGCCTGTCCACCCGGATGACTGGTGTCTCCTGGGTATACATTTCGCAGGGAAATGGTATGTGGACAAAGCTCTGCCAATGGGTTGCTCCATATCATGTGCTCTTTTTGAGTGTTTTAGTACTTTTCTACAATGGTACTTTACCCAGCAATCTTGTCACTCACTGGTAACGCACTACCTAGATGACTTTTTCTTTGTCGGATCCCCGGGCTCCACGGAGTGCCAGTCTGCTCTGGACACCTTCCAAGGGCTCATGGAGGATCTGGGAGTTCCTTTGGCTCCAGAGAAAACGATGGGTCCTGCCACAGTTTTGTCCTTTTTAGGTATTGAGATCGATTCTGTGGCAATGTGTGCTCGCCTGCCTGAGGACAAAAAGGTCAAAATGGTGGAATTACTGGAAGCCATGTTAGCGAAAAGAAAAGTGCTGGTGAAAGATGTTCAGGTTCTATTAGGCCATCTCAATTTTGCTTGTAGGGTGGTAAGAGCAGGCAGGACTTTTTGTTGAAGATTGGGCAGGGCTCTTGCAGGTCATCAGTTGCCTCACCATCGTGTTCGGTTGTCTGCTGGTGTTAAGGAGGATTTGAGAATGTGGAAATTTTTTCTGTCTTCTTTTAATGGTGTTCCTTTGGTACGGGACGTTGATTTCCAGTGGGATGTACAAATGTTCTCAGATGCTGCTGGCAGTGATGGTTTTGGGCTCTTTTGGAATGGAAGATGGTGTGCTGAACGTTGGCCAGATGAGTTGTTGAATGGCGGCCGCAGCATTACCTTCTTGGAGCTTTTCCCTTTGTTGGTGGCTTTGACCCTTTGGGGGGAAGAATTGGCGCACAAGAAAGTGCTTTTTCGTGTGGATAACATGGCTGTAGTGGAGATCGTTAACAGACAGTCTGCCAGGGACGAACAGGTGTTGAAGCTCATGAGAGTTTTCGTTCTAGGTTGTTTGAGACACGACATTCACTTTCGTGCTTTGCACATCCCTGGCGTGGACAATGACATTGCCGATGCTCTGTCTCGTTCACAGTGGGGGAGATTCCGTGGACTGGCGAGGGACGCAGACAGAGCACCGACCCCGATGCCGATTCATCTGTGGCACGTCGGCGAGGTCGGGTCGTACAACTGGTGGTAGGTTCTTTGTCTGTGTCTACGCGTTCTGCTTATTCTCTGGCCTGGAGGGAGTTTCTGGAATCTGGTGCTTCTAGGCGAGAGGAAGTTTCGCGTCGTTCGGAGGACGTGGTCAACTTCATATTAGACCTTATGGATAGAGGATTGACCAAAGTAACCATTACAGGGAAATTGGCAGGGATTGCTTTCATGGGTAATTTGTTGTGGGGTTATTCACCGTCAGCGGGGGAACTGGGTAGGAGGATGCTTGAGGCTTGGGCCAGAGAACAGGGGCACACCAGCAGACTCAGGGCTCCTTTATCTTGGCAGGTTCTGGCCAGGTTAATCACTGTTCTACCTTCTGTTTGTTCGGATGACTTTGAGTCATGTTTGTTCTCCATGTTAATGACGTTCATGTTTTTTGGAGCTTTTAGGGTTTCGGAGTTGTTGGGTTCGAAATACAAGTGTGGCCTATTTTGGCGGGATGTTTTTTGTTCAGATGAGGGGGTGCATGTCTGGTTGGCCAGCTCCTAAACTGATCAGACGGGTAAAGGAAAAGGTGTGTGGTTACAGGCGCGTGCTCCAAGGCTTACTTGCCCTTTACTTTTGGCGCGGCGCTGGCGTTCACTATGTGGGGGTGGTGATGAGGCGCTTGTTTTTCAGCACATCAATGGCACCCCTGTGACAACTTACCAATTCCGAATGGTTTTGCGCAAGGCTTTGCAGCGGTTAGGTTTCGATGGGAACTTATATGGGACACATTCTTTCAGGATAGGTGCTGCCACAGAAGCCTTCAACAGAGGTTGGACTGAAAGAGATATCATGAGATTGGGGCGTTGGTCTTCAAATTGTTTCCAAAAAACAATTTGATGGACAGAATGTAGATCAATGTCTTACATTCACCCCAGTACAAGGATCTGGGCCTAAATCCATTGTTTTTTGCACTCCACACCACCCTGGGTTAGATAATGGCTTTATGCAAATCAGCTCTGACCCTGTGCCCCATGAGAACAGTCCAGTCCGAACTACACAGCCATATCTTTCCCAGACCGGAATCAAGCATCCGAGGACCGGACAGGTTTCGAGGTAACACCTCTCATCAGCCCGGCTAGCTTGACTCCAGTGGTGTGGAGGCTCTGGGACCCACGTCTGAGCTACCCCAGTACACTCAGGGAGAAAATTACAAATAACAATTTGATGGACAGAATGTAGATCAATGTCTTACATTCACCCCAGTACAAGGATCTGGGCCTAAATCCATCGTTTTTTGCACTCCACACCACCCTGGGTTAGATAATGGCCGGTCCTCGGATGCTTGATTCCGTTCTGGGAAGGACATGGCTTTTGTAGTTTGGACTGGACTGTTCCCATGGGGCACAGGGTCAGAGCTGATTTGCATATCGCCATTGTCTAACCCAGGGTGGTGTGGAGTGCAAAAAAACGATGGATTTGGGCCCAGATCTTTGGACTGGGGTGAATGTGTGACATTGATCCACATTCTGTCCATCACCTGTTTTGTTTGCAATACCGCCATAGGTGCGCTGGGGATGCTCAGACGTGGGTCCCAGGCACTCCACACCACTGGAGTCAAGCTAGCCGGGCTGATGAGAGGTGTTACCTCGAAACCGGTCCGGTCCTCGGATGCTTGATTCCGTTCTGGGAAGGACATGGCTATTGTAGTTCGGACTGGACTGTTCCCATGGGGCACAGGGTCAGAGCTGATTTGCATATCGCCATTGTCTAACCCAGGGTAGTGTGGAGTGCAAAAAAACGATGGATTTGGGCCCAGATCTTTGGACTGGGGTGAATGTGTGACATTGATGCACATTCTGTCCATCACCTGTTTTGTTTGCAATACCGCCATAAGTGCTCTGGGGATGCTCAGACGTGGGTCCCAGGCACTCCACACCACTGGAGTCAAGCTAGCCGGGCTGATGAGAGGTGTTACCTCGAAACCAGTCCGGTCCTCGGATGCTTGATTCCGTTCTGGGAAGGACATGGCTTTTGTAGTTCGGACTGGACTGTTCCCAAGGGGCACAGGGTCAGAGCTGATTTGCATATCGCCATTGTCTAACCCAGGGTGGTGTGGAGTGCAAAAAAACGATGGATTTGGGCCCAGATCTTTGGACTGGGGTGAATGTGTGACATTGATCCACATTCTGTACATCACCTGTTTTGTTTGCAATACCGCCATAAGTGCGCTGGGGATGCTCAGACGTGGGTCCCAGGCACTCCACACCACTGGAGTCAAGCTAGCCGGGCTGATGAGAGGTGTTACCTCGAAACCGGTCCGGTCCTCGGATGCTTGATTCCGTTCTGGGAAGGACATGGCTTTTGTAGTTCGGACTGGACTGTTCCCATGGGGCACAGGGTCAGAGCTGATTTGCATATCGCCATTGTCTAACCCAGGGTGGTGTGGAGTGCAAAAAACAATGGGTTTGGGCCCAGATCTTTGGACTGGGGTGAATGTGTGACATTGATCCACATTCTGTCCATCACCTGTTTTGTTTTCAAATTGTTTCCAGCGCTACGTGAGGAGCTCGGCGGAGGAGGCGCATGCGTCATCTTCCTTCCCATGATTTCTAATTCTGTTTTCTTTTGTAGGATCGGTTGCTGGGCCTCGCTCTCCGGTGGTGACGGTCTGGATAGTTGGGCATTCCTTCGTGAAGTGGGCCCGAGTCCAGGCAGCACAGACTTACTTTGGAGAACTCTTTGGTTTTAATGCTCGAATGTTTAATGTGGTTTGGAAGGGGAAAGGTGGGATGCTCTGGAGAGAGTTAATCCCTTGTCTTAACAATAATATGGTGGGCGGCTTATGTCCTGATATTTTAGTTATTCATCTGGGGGAGAACGATCTCTGTGCTACCAAGGGTGTGGTGTTACTTCGGGCTATGAAAAGGGATTTGAGCCTTATTAAGGAACTCTGGGCTGGGTGTCTTGTCTTTTGGACGGAATTGATACCGCGTAGGATCTGGAGAGGGGCTGTGAATCCCAGGGCTGTTGACAGGGCCAGGAAGAAGGTAAACTCTGAAGTTTCTCGTTGCTGTCGTGGTCTTGGATTTGGCAGGATTTCACATAGGGAAATTAAGTTCGAATCGGTGGAATTTTTCAGAGATGATGGTGTTCATCTGTCCCGGGTGGGTATGGACCTATACTTGTTAGAGCTACGTGAGGTTTTGGCGCGTTCGCTAGCCATGCAGCGTTGATTTAGCTTTGTTTTCTTTTTCGCGTTTGCGATTTGGGGGGGCAGAAAGGGAGGTGGTGTAGTTTTTCTCCCCCCCCTACCTTTCTGGGTGGCGGGGTTTTGGTGTATCAGTACGGTTTATGGTAGATTGTTTGATGAGTATTGGATCGATTATTTGTTTGACAGGTTCAGGGGTATGTTGGTCATTGTTTGACCGTTCAGGTTTGTGGGGGGGGTATTGGCAGGAGTGAAGGGTCAGGCAGGGTTTATGGTTATGGAGGGCCTGGCTTTTAATATGTGTTTGGGGTTTGACGAATAAAGTTTTAAATGATGACGTAATGATTTGATTAATGACGTAATGTTTTATTGATGACGTGATGTTTATAATGTTGTTGTAATGTTTATTGATGTATTGTTGGGCGGGGGAGGGGCCAAAGTATTTTAGGGGTGGGGGTTGGGGGCGGAGTTCGTAGTTATTTATTTATTTAGAGAGGTTTAGTTTTGTAAGGCGTTGCCAAGGTTGGATTTGTAATGTGCACCTGTTTCCTAATAAAGCGGCCTTTTACACACACAAAACAATTTTGGTCTACTTTTCTCCCACCCCTCGCCCTCCCTCCCAAGGGGGGCTTGGGGGAGGGAGCCGACCGCAGGGAGGTCTCCTCCCCCGGGCGGTTTGGGAGGGCTGCGAGGGGTTCTTTCCAGAAGTTGCCAGAATGTTCTGGTCTTTGGGCTGGTCTAGTAGGATTCGCCAGCCCAATTATAAATTCCCATGTTCCCGCCTACCAGCCACCATTTTAGGTTTGGTGACCTGGTGGCTAGGAGGGCTGTTAGCGTTTTTTTGTCCCTCCCTCCCCCCCTCTTTACATATAATTTTTCTTTTCCTTTTTGCCTCCATGGGTTTTTTCCTCCTATTTTGTTTTTGCATTTTTTATTTTTTCATTAAAGGCTGTTTTATGGGATATTGGTGTGCAGGGGTTTTCTTGTATTTTGTATTTGTCGCTAGGAACAGGTGCTGTGCGGGGTTTTGGTGTATCAGTACGGTTTATGGTAGATTGTTTGATGAGTATTGGATCGATTATTTGTTTGACAGGTTCAGGGGTATGTTGGTCATTGTTTGACCGTTCAGGTTTGTGGGGGGGGTATTGGCAGGAGTGAAGGGTCAGGCAGGGTTTATGGTTATGGAGGGCCTGGCTTTTAATATGTGATTGGGGTTTGACGAATAAAGTTTTAAATGATGACGTCATGATTTGATTAATGACGTAATGTTTTATTGATGACGTGATGTTTATAATGTTGTTGTAATGTTTATAGATGTATTGTTGGGCGGGGGAGGGGCCAAAGTATTTTAGGGGTGGGGGTTGGGGGCGGAGTTCGTAGTTATTTATTTATTTAGAGAGGTTTAGTTTTGTAAGGCGTTGCCAAGGTTGTATTTGTAATGTGCACCTGTTTCCTAATAAAGCGGCCTTTTACACACACAAAACAATTTTGGTCTACTTTTCTCCCACCCCTCGCCCTCCCTCCCAATTCTCTGTGTAGTATGGTGCTAGGGCAGTGGGTCTTAGCCTTGTGACTTCTGTAGATCCCCCTTAATCATTACTGGAATCATGGGACCTCCACTGAATTAATACTGGAATCCGGGGACTCCAACCTTGTCATTGTTGGAATTCAGGGACCCCAGCTGAGCCAGTATAGCAATCTGATGTCCAGAGACTAAGCAATTTCGATTATTTCAACTGCAAAACCATTCACAAAAACACAGAAACAAGCATTCATGAAACAAATGCACAAACAATGAAATATTTTATTTAATTCACAAATAGAAAGAAATTGAGGCCACTTATAGTTCATACTATAATCTGTTTGATGCACTTGCACTGTTCTCATTTTTACTCCAATTTCGTCACATTTTCATAAAATCCTAAACATTTCAATTTCCCTCTCTATTTATATAAACGTTAATACTCTAGTATTATTATTTAATTTTCTAAGCAGTCGCGGACCCCCTGCGTAAGCTCTGTGACTCCCAGGTTAAGAATCACTGTGCTACGGAATTTTAGCTATCAGTAATAATGTCCTGACGTTTTTATAGTTCAGGTCTACTGTTTATTATCAAGAAAGCAGACAGGTTTTGAGCATTATATTTCTTTAGGTTGGCCGCAAAAGCCCCTTTATTAAAGTGAGTGAAATTACATTTAGGTTTTAATAGATCAGGTGGCAAGGGCGTTGGGGTGTTTCTGTTTAGGTGGGGTTGATATTTTGAGAATGGCTATGAGGAAGTATAGATCAGAATGGGTTGTAAAGCACTGGGAAAAGAGGGATACTTTAAATTTGTCTGATCAGTGAATAATAAATCAAGTGTGAGCCCAGAGGGAAGAGTAGGACCTTGGATTTCCTTGCAGAAGACTGCACTTTGCCATCCATGCTATATCTGTGTGGTCCATGGCGGCGTACACGCAGCAACTCCAATCAGAGGAGATGATGAGGCACAATGCTTGTGATATAAACACAATAATATTGTCAGTAAATAATGTTTGGTTACAACGTGGTGAAATATAACTGGCCCCACAAGTTACATTCAACTGTGGTTTGTTCTTTGGAGTAGGGTGGCTACGTTGGAAGTATTTCGAAATCAACAGTTAAAACATTCTGGTAACATGGTTCTGGACATTGAAACAAATTGATAGACATTGAAACAAACAAAAACGGGACTGTGACTAACAGGACAAAGCAAATGGCAGTGCTTACAACATTCAGCATTATTCACACTTGTGAAGAGGTTATAATGTTCTAACATGATACTTTGATAGGACTTGAAGTCAGGTGAAAGAACAGACTATAGAAATGTGAGTGACCAAGATAATATCAAATGTATGTGAAGCTCTCATAAGCCACAGGAAGAGAGATTAACAAACTCACTCCCGCCACTATAAAACCCAAAAGATCCAACATGTTGGAAAATTGGTCCAACAATGACACAAACAAGATGTGTAAATACTTAAACACCTCTTAGCGAAGATGAAGGAAGTCATGCACTCTCAACCACCTTCTCCAACTCAACGTATACAAGCAAAACTCTCTCTCTGCCAAATCCATCTGCCTCAAATCTAAGCTAAAGCGGACAGCAAACAGTCAAGAGAATTATTCCAAATCCTCCAGATTCACTAATGGAGATTATCCCTACTATCCTTTCTGAACCTAGGAGCAATGGCCTAGCACAGTATATCTCTGACAAATCAAGACAATCAGATATACCACAGCCCTCCTTATGCCCTCCTTTAATACTAACAAGCATAAGCTTGAGTAAAGATCCATTAGCTTTACGTATTGTGTAGCAATTAAAGACCAATCTACCCAACAGGCCAAATGCATGTCCACTCCAAGAATGTCTATTTGTGAGTCTCTCAAGGCACCATCCTTGTAAAGTCACTCTTTAGTCTATACCTTGAAACAAAAACATTACATTCTTTATCAGTCCAAACAAGTACTTTAATTGAGTCCCATGCGGTAAAAGGAACAATTGCAGGAAGAAGGGGGTGGTGGCAATAAGCAAGGAACTAATGTTAAACCAAACAAAATGACCACAGGACTGCTAATTCACTGGGGTAGGTGCTAGTTGCTTTAATAATGTGATGGGAAGGTAGGTGAGGAAACAGTGTTGTGGGGGATAGGCGAGTAGGTTTTGTGGGCCCCCTCATGCTTAGCACTTCAGTGTGTGAGGTGTATGTGGCATGTGTCCTCATCAGTAAGGGGTAGCAACGCCATCCTAATCTGATGATTCTTCTTCTGGGACCAAAAGTAGGTGGCGATCAGGAGTTATCAAGGGACAGTCATGTAGGATCTGATCCCACACGTGTGTATGTTCAAAGCTGGGTCAACCTCTCTCCACCTCTGTCATAATGGCACCCTCACATTCTGCTCACCTAGCCGCTTCTCCAAACTAATAATGGAGGGCCTGTAGAGAATTTACAGAACATGAAAATATGTTGGCTGGCTAATATTAAACTGAGATCTGTAAATTTGGAGGTGATGGTTTTAGAACGGGGTGTGGGAAATAGTCCAAGTAGGATGACAGCTGGGGTCTATTTCAGGTTGCGCGCAATTGCCACGTTTATAAGGGCCATCACTAATTTCCAGTATGGAGTGAGAGATGGTCAATTCCATGCCATGTGATAGAAATATGCCCCTTATAAATGCCATCTGGGACAGGCAGCTTGTGCCCCCGGAAACATTCTGTTTATTTCCTTAGGAATCAAGTATGTTCTGTGAAGACAGTAGTATTGTATCAATTTGAAGAGAGCATTGAGGGAGCTGCAGTATGACTAAGAACATAAATCCAACTTTGCCCATTAATTCCTGCCCCCTGTCTGCAACCCAATGGTCTGTGAGAAGCGAGAGATTATGTCTAGTTTGGGAGAGTAGTGATAAATAGTAAAGCGTGATTGGTCTTTTCTGGCCCGTCGTAGTGCAGATAGTTTTAAGGCAATGGCGTGCAGCTGATTCCAGCACTTTTCTGCTCCGCGTAAACGTAATAGTGGCTACTCCTGCGTGATAGAAAAGAAAATGGAGCTGGGGGATTTCAAAGTTGGTCACCAGGTCTGGGAAGTCACGCGGTTGGCCACTGGAAAACCAGTCTCCAATCATTGCCGTACCTTGTTGCTCCCAGTCGCATAGTATGGTCTGGTCCTTTGTATGTGGGAGGTAGAGAAGCATCGACAGGGGTAGATCTTTAGCATAGGAAAATCTCGACCCAGTGTGGAGCAGTGCCCGGGACCACACAAAACGAAGGGAGGACAGCAAGGGTCCCTCGGGCACTACTCAGGGGCGAGGACGTGGTGTAAGGAGTAAAGTTGGCATGAAGGCCCACTTGGGGATAAATCACCATCTACACCCGTCACCACCTCATTGGAGATTGTACCAATGAGCACCCATTTCAACTGTGTGACTAGATAATAGAGTTCCATATTTGGTACTGCTAGTCCCCCTTTATCTGAAGGAAGTCATAGTTTACCCAGTGCTGTGCGACAGCGTTCAGTATCCCTAATAAGATGAATCAGTAAGAAGCTCATTTCATTAAGACTGACTCAGTGAAAAGTCTCAATACCTGGTCCACTTTCGCAAAGGAGAGACATTCCTGGATGACTAACACAAAGCTCAAGCTGAACCCACAATAACAGAATACCAGCTACTTTCGCCTAACAAGTAATTGGAAATGCCCACCAATTGCACACCTGAACTACAAGCCAATGATATCTCTCCCAAAATAGCGACCCTGTGCTTCAAACTCAACTAATTACTCCATCTTGACCTGCATTTTAAGAAGACCATAAACATCAGATTCCATCTTAAACTACTCTATACTTCAATTATTTACTCCCTAAAACAATGTTTATAATAGCCAGAGAAGCCCTAGTTATCTCATGCATTGACTTTAACAGTACCTTTATTACAGGGCTACTAGAAATCTCACCTAGCACCTCTCGAAGCTGGCCTACATGCAGCCACCCAAATCATGTTCAACCAATAGGTTTAAATGCATCACATTTGTCTTTGCCCTACTTTGATGGCCCCCAACTGGTACTTAGCTGAGCTTACAAACCAGTCTTTATCCATTACAATGAAATCCACCTGAACACCGCTACATTCCGGTCTCAGAAACTTAAAAGTTTCAGCCATAGTGCCCTGAGAAGCTGTGCTCTGCTGAAGATTGACACACTAAGATTCAGAAAGTTGTCCACACTGGAATACACCTCATCAGGAAAAGCACCAATAATTCTGAACACTCTCGCATCAAACACAGAACACAAATATTCAAACTACTTATCACCATCGCTGCTTATGGTTTTCCCCTCCTGTGCTGGGTCCCGAGTTATTCCATTGTCATGAGCACAGCTCAACAGTGACTCATGACGAGCTGAGCTCGTCATGAGCATCGAAGGGGCTATTCAAGGAAGGCTTCAAACACATCCTAAGCAAACGTTTTTATCCAAGATGAGAATGGTCACCTTTGTCAAGAGACCAACCTTGGGTAGCAATCTCGGCACCTCCTTACTTGAATAATTAAAACTCTATGATCAGTCAGATACCCAAGCTTTTCTCCAGTATCAAAGGTGCTTATATCCATCGGACTTGTGAATGTCATGAACTGTTATCTGCAAAGTGTCCATCCTGTTAATGTCAGAACATGCAGGGAATAGGAATTCAATGACTTATCACAGCTGTGGTGTGCAGTATTCTCAAGGTTTTTGGAAGTTTGAAAATGTTTCATTCTCTACTGCTTGTTTCCAAAACATCTCAATTCTGTGACCTCTCCTATTCTTGGACATCTCATACTAATCTATATATATAAAAACAAATGTATGTCTGTCTGTTTGTCCTTTATGCATTACTACACCATTCATCCGATCGGCATGAAACTTTGGGAAGTTGTTGAGTACACTCCTGCGAAGGTTTCTGTCAAAAAAAATAATAATTCTAAATATCGACCCTTCAGACCCCCAGGGCCCTCATAATCTTTGCAATACTGTACGTTTACAGTTTCCAGTGCGACTCGCTTTTGCAATGACCATCAACAAAGCACAAGGACAATCGCTGCAAGTGTGTCGACGAGATTATGAGAATCCATGCTTCTCACATGGACAACTGAATGTGGCCAGCTCACGCGTCGGAAAACCTTCTGATTTATTCGTGTACGCAACGTTTACAGTTTCCGGTGTGACTCGCTTTTGCAATGACCATCAACAAAGCACAAGGACAATCGCTGCAAGTGTATGGACTAGATTTGGAGAATCCGTGCTTCTCACATGGACAACTGTATGTGGCCAGCTCACGCGTCGGAAAACCTTCTGATTTATTTGTGTACGCACAGATGGAAAAACTAAAAATACCGTGTATCCACAAGCACTCGAATAAATAAACAGAATTAAAACAACACTTTAAAATGTTTTCCATATTAAAATGAATAAGTTTCAATAAAAATGACACAATGTAAATTGAATGTTATCATAACAAGTTTCCCTAAATTTCCTTTCTTCTGAGATCGCAGCAACGCGCGTCGGATAAGCTAGTTACATTATAATATATATTTTTGCTTTATGATTGTACTGATAACTTAAAACTCTCCAATTCTTGGAGATATATTGTAAAGCACTATGGCACCCAATGTTTAGGGTCTAACACAGTTTATTAACTTTTTAAGTGTGTCTGTTGGCCATTGCCGACGACTGCACTACCGCCTCAGTGCAGGTGTCTGGCATGGGCCTACACTGGGAAGGCACGTAAGGCCACTCTGGTGCTCGGCATCAGAGGACGTTTTTTATTATTTTTCCACATCAGGCTGCTCTGGAAGAGCTTCCTGAGCAGCCTGATTGTATTTTTCCCCTTGGCATGAGTACTGATGTCATTACAGGAAAGAAATAGTAAAATGAGTTGATGGGATTGTTTTACTTTCACTGAACCAGTGCTCAGAGGCATATCTTAGCCGCCATGCACCGATTCCTTTGGGAGAGGACCAGTGAATACCCCTGAGTCGAGATCGCCGCAGGAGATGATCCCCAAGCAGGGTCCACCCACTAGCTGCCAGTGACAGGGGAGTGCCAGGTTAGGCAAGGGCTTGTGCCCCCCCAGCACATTTAGTTGCCCCAGTCTTTCAAGCCTACTAGACATCAGGGCAAGATTTACTTTTTTTAAATATAGGGTATGGAGCTGCCCAACTTGGGCATTGACATACCCCCATCCCATTTAAATATGGCACCAGTCTTTCTGACTCCCCGCGGGCAGATCAGGGTAATTACCCCATTTCTGCATGGGGGGGGGAGGTTCAGTAAGCCCAATAGACACCAGGGATTTCAAATTGGCAACAAAACAAATAAAAGGATGCAGTTGCCTTTCCTGGTATCGAACCCTACCCCAGCCCCAGTGCGCTCAATAGTGTATAGGTAGGAGGCTTGTTCTTTTGGGTGGGTTGGGGTATTAAATCCACCTGACACCAGGGATTTTCCTTTGAGGCAAAACAAAGTGCTGTAGCTGTTGCACGCTGGAGCTGGCCACACCCCCATCCCAAAAGAGACAAAACAGTATTTTTCATCCCCCCATGGGCACACAGGAGGTGAGCTCCCAATTTGCCCCTCTTTGAGTGGGGGGGGGGGTGGGGGGGCAGAAAGCCAATTATGTGGAAGGAATAAACATTTTAAAATAAAATAAGGTTGTGGGTCTGGCCTATTCTAACATCAGGCTCCACCCTCACTCTAAAAGCCTCTTCAATCTTTTTGCTACCCTGCAGACTAAAGCATTCCATCCCAATAGCAAGTGAGAGGACATTCGATTTGTTTGGGTGATGTTTTTACATATGGGCCAGGAGAGTGTCGCTGACTCCCAAAATGGCGAATGACTACACTTAATGGGCTTGGGAAGGCTGTCATCTAAAAACCTACCAGGCTCAGACAGTTCTGAAAACTAGTCATCTAGGGAAGTCCAGGGTGGTGTACTTCTCATGGATCCCACACCATTTTCATACCCACAATACCCTGCACACCTCAAACCTTGACTAAAAACACACATTTTCCTTACGTTTCTGTGAGGAGACTGCTCTAATCTGAAGGGAGCTCCAGATTTCCTACCACACAGCATTCCCCCAAGTGGGCGGATAAAAATGGTACCTCACTTGTGTGAGTGGGCCAAGATACCTTGACACAAAAGCCCGATAGCGCATCCATTGACCCCGGTTCATTTTGACCCCGGCACACAAGTGGCAAAGCGTTTTTTATCGACACAAGTGGGGCCACGTTGGGTGATAGAAATGTTGTTGATTCTAGAAGTTTGCATCACAAAAATGTTAGAAAAATGTGGTATTGCAATCAAAGTTTTAGGTTTGCGGAGATCTGTGGGGAAGAAAACCTCATGGGATCCATGCAAGATACACCTATTGCTGATTTATAAACTTATGCTGTAGGGCCTTGTGTCGTGGTCTCATGGGCCACCCACATGGGGTAGCGTTCTTATTGAGGGACATGTGGGAACTCTGGTTGATAGGAAATGTGTGGCTCCAGGTGGGTTCGAGTACTTTCCTTCACATAGATGTGAGTAAATTGTGTGTTTTTTTTTTATTAAAGTTCGACATTTACAAGGGCTTCTGGGCAAACGTACCTAGTACAAGCCACACAAGTCACACACCCCTGGACTTCACTAGTTGTTTTGTTTTCCTATGATTCCCTAGATGCTGGCAAAGCTAGTACCCAAAATCCACAGCTACCCACTTTGTAAAAAACAAAGGGTCCATTTTAAGAGGAAAATGTGATGTACCCAGGTTGCCTTTTAGGCCGTTTCCTGGCACAGGCACATAGCCTACCTACACAAGTGAGGTGCCATTTTACAGAAGGACACACGGGAACAGAAAATAGTAAAATATTTGTTATTATTAATTGGATTTACCTGCATTTGTGCCTTCTGAATATAAGTCAGTGTGTAAGAAAGAAGACATTTTGAAAAATACTCTCTAAATCATCTGCTAGTACCGGTACCCACAAATTCAGAGATGTATAAATAACCACTGCACCTAAACTCAATATCTTGTACCCATTTCAGAAATACATAGGTTTCCAGGATACCCATTTTTCACTCTGCATATTTCACCATATGAATTTGTACGATGCAGCCAAGTTGTTTGTTTTGTGTACCTTGGGTTTTTGGAGCACCTACAAACCCTATATAGCCACGCAACTAGAAGGGGCTAACCAACATGATGGTATATTACTTTTGTTAATCGCCCATAGTAATAAAAAGTTACAGATGAAAACTTTGTCACAAATGGCCATTTTATTAATTCATTTTTCATGTTTCGACAGGTAGTTTCTTTTCGGAGACCTAGAAGGATCTACACATATGACCCATTGCAGAATTTGGACTTTTGTCTACATTTCAGAAATCTATAGCTCTCATAGATCACCCAGGGGTTTCCACCACAAACTGGAAGTTGGTTGAAAGCACAAAAAATAGGAAACATAGGCTACCTCTTTGAAAAATGCTAAAACTTTGGGACAGAAAAATAATTTTTATTCAGCTCTACATATTCCTGAAAATTGGGAAGATGGTGACTTTAGCATAGCAAATCGTTTGTTGATGCCATTTTTATGAGAGAAAAATAACAAAACAGAAACTTATGAGCACTTTTTTTTATTGTTTTCCCCAAAACTCCCAATGTAGCTTTGTTGTGCCTAATTTCTCAGTTCCCTCTAGGGGAATCCACAAACCCTGGGTGCCTTTAGAATCCCCAGGATGGTGGGGAAAAAAGAACACAATTATGGCGTGGATACCTTCCTTATGTGGGGAAAATGTATGGAGCCAATGAGTGTAAACTACCCCAAATAGCCAACAAAGGGCTCAGCACTTGGGGGTGGGGAGGCCCAGCAGTTAACGGGTTAAGAACCAAGAAAAAGAAATAACTAAAGGCCAAAAAACATGTTTGTGATTAATTTGTGTTTCTACAGACTCAAATAAAGTATAAAGCTCCTGAACTGTGATGAGGGATGAGATGATCAACTTAACATAGTATAGATCTAAACAATGAATCATAATGTACATTGATGACATTCCAGAAATAAATTCTTAACTAATATGATTTGTACCTCTCACTATCTCAAGCCACATTTTAACAGACACTGTCTGTAGATTGTAACACATGCTTGAAATCTCTAAAGTTCAAAGAGTGAATCTTCATTGCCAAAGCCTATAAATGTGCCAGTTTTATAAGGTAAAACATCCTGATAAAAGATAGGAAGGAGTCTAAGCACTGTCTTTTTACATGTGACTTAAGATTGTGTATTACCCCTATCCAGAGCAACAAACATAAAACCCCAGGTAATAGGACACTAAGTGCGTAGACTATTCATACACTCTTTTTAAGTTTATACCACTCCATCTGTTAAAGGAATTTGCATTCTTAATTTGTGCTCCAGTTTAGACTCTAGCTTACAACAACAAATATGTATCTCAATAGCATTTTAGTAATTCATAAAGCGTCAACGCTCCAGCTGATTATACATTTGCCGGCGCTATAATATTACAGAACACCTCCCCACTCTCTTTAAATCAGCGAATTGCTTTTGGCTACTGATTATTCGTAAGAAGCTATACGCTTCACTATGAAGCTCAAGCTCTTGTCATTTGCCAGAAAGCAAACCTAATGAAAAATGCAAGGTGTACATTATCCATCATTGCAGCCTTGGGGAGGCCCCAAAGCCTGCTTCCACAATTAGTCCTAAATAATATTCTGTGGGCCTGGTAGAGTATTACAGTGTTGCATTATAAGTGCAAAATGTTTGCATGCACCTTTTCTCAGAGATGCAGTGAGCTTGTAACTTGAAGAGTAGCAGGCATCCAATGACGGATCTCGGAGGACCCCCACCATGCATACTATCTTCTTATATTTTAATATTTGAAAGTGTGGTAACCACGCTGGCCATACATTATCAATTTCCAGAATACTAGTCTTCATCGTGTTCCTAGAGCTTCTTTCATCACAATATTTTCTTTATTAAAAGCGTTTGAAGGTCATTTGGGGGCCTTGTCCGTGATAACTGTGTCATCTGCTTACTTCAGCCCATATGTTGGAAATCCACTGAAATTAAACAAAAAACATAGTGATTTAGCCGTGGCTTTGCGAGTTAGACAGATGTAGACTGAGAAGTAAAGAGGCATGAATAGAGCCCTGTTCAGGCTCTTTATTTATGAGATTTGATTGGTCAGATTAAATCAGGGTCACTTGTCAAAAACAAAAAATAATGTTTCAGTTATTATTGTATCTGCTAAGACCAATTTGCAATTCACCTGGGAGGCACCTATGTGATGGACACAATACAGCATTCAAAATGCTGTAAACTAGAACGAATCATTATGGAATTGTATAGTTAAAAGAGTGCACAAGAGCATGTATTTTATTCCCAGATACCCTAAGCTTGTGATGTTCATATGGTCCACAAATAACTATCTATTTCAATGCACAGTGCACTTTGGCTTAGTTGTAATTGATTTTAAACAATCACACTGTGATCAAGACAACCATAATTGATTTTAAATATTTTGCCCTACCTTTTATTTCTGTATGTCATAAGACATTACAATGAACTAACTACCATTCAATTCTCTTTCAAAATGTTCCATATTGTTAAGGTTTTAATTAATCATACAATAAAATTATTATTACTGCAACTACTACACAAGAGCAAAACAACGATACATTTGATTAGAGTGTATTTTATTAAAGTGCACAATGAAGTTAAGAAAAATTCAAACTTAAAATGAACATTGGAAGATGATCTTTACAGCCTCCCGTTATTATAATGTCCTTTTGGTCTTGATTAACAGATAATTTTATTGTATATTTGAACAAGTTATAAGCCAGAATATATGGTTGTAGGTGGATGGCACCAATATTATCATAACGTCAGAATACTTACATAGAAGTCTGCTTAGGTTATATCGGCGGTGACTTGAATACACACTGAACAGCATGTATGAGGCATGGCTTTATGTATTTTCATAATAGTCCTGCAGAGCAATTTGTCTCTAGATGTTATCCCAGAGTGGCCTTGAATACATATTGAACAGCATGTAGGGAACTGTAGAGCCCCAGGGAAGGAAATCTAATTGCTATTTCTAGTTCTGCACTTCGCAGCAAATTCCATGCACAGATTTTCATAACCAACTTATGTACAGTAGAAAACAAAATTCAGCACATCACCGCAAAGGTCACGTTTACAATCTCATAAGGAAAACTGACTTGTATTAGAACATTGAAAAGTTGAGAGCTCCACTGGAGATAATGAAGAGGCACAGGACTTATAATGGCAGTTTATCTCCAACATTCTACTGTTTGTCTTTGTGAATCTCCCCTTTTCATTTAGAACATTCAACCCTCAGTAGATAATATGGTCTAATAGCCTTATTGCACTTTTGCCTTGGGCTAAATCAGGGGTACTCACAAAAATGTGCCCAGGGGCCAAAAAGTACGGTCTGGGATGTGACCGAGGGTTGCACTGATTCCAGCAGGGTAGTGGTAGGGGATCTGGGTGGGTCAGGGAATGTGTAAAATGGTCTAAACAAATGTTAAATAAATAGACAAGCATTAATTTGGAGGTTAATACATGCTTTCTCGTTTATTTAACATTTTTTTCTATATATCTATTCTCAGCAACTAAAGAGCACCTTGTGCTGCTGTTCTCCAAGGGGCCGCATGTAAAGGTCAAGAGGGCTACAAGCCGCCCCCGGGTCACACTGTGAGTATCACTGGGCTACACTAATTGTCTTTAAGCCTAAGGACTATAGATATCTTAGTACTGAGAATGTTAAAGTCCCTACACCACATTTTGCAGGGTGGGCCCCATCATTTTGCATTATGCAGCTGCCACTGTCCTCTCGGCCCTCACATATTAGACTATAGTCGAAACTCAGAACTCTAGGTGGGTGAAAGCCTCAGTCTGAGGGTGTTTACTTGCCAGCTCTTGAAACAGGATAGCAGGAAAAACCAGCACGACTGCTTCAGGTTATGACTTTCTTTTATTGTAAATAAGCCCTGCCTAAGATCTCAGGTTCAGGACCACATTTGCAGTCTACTGGTCCAAATGAAATGCCCTTCTATACTGATACTTATTTAGAATCACATTTCCCATATCTTACATAGGAATTTTCAACACCTTCATGCTATAGTTGGTGTTACCCACTCCCCAAAATTAATTTATGATCTCAACTTTAGTAACACAAATGTGTACCTTCAATTAAATTAGCCTCAACAAATATACAAGTGATGGTATCCAAAGCGGAAAGGGAGTTTCAGTTTACATATACCCTAATATGTACTCCCCACATTAAAGAGAATAGGCTCCCTACTGTTGCAACTGCCAGATGGAATACTTACATTGGGAGATGACAAATATGGTGCCCTGTGAAGAGCTAGACAGAGGTAGGTTGAGGATGGAAATAGGAAAAGAGAAGCGCCTGTCACAATTTTTCTAGGCCATGGGCCTAAAGGACTTATAGTGAGTACATAACCCCTTTGAAAGGTGGTATACATTCCCCTCATATGCTTACAATAACGTTTTATGGATCGATTACTTTCTGACTCATAGGCTTCACGCTGGGAGCTTTGTGGAAGCAAGCCACACTGCCGGGGGAGTATTGGATCATTCCACTCTAGAGGCTGAGCTCAAGGGTACAGCATGGTATGCCAGGGAAGGATGGTTCAAAGATCTATGGTACCTAAAAACACAGATTTCACTGCCAAACTATGCAAAGAAACTGACCTATATATTTCACTGAAGTCCTAGGAAATGTAGATTCAGGAATGACACTATAGATGGTGGTTAGGGACCAAGCAATATCATTAATAACAGAACTTGGGTCTCAAAGGTGAGGTCCATCTCAGGATATGTAATTTGGGGAAATTAAGTGGTGGCTGAGGCATACACAGACTACTAACTCAAGGTATGCACATCAGTAATGTGTGAACACATCAGATGAGGTATTAGACTTCCTTAAAGAAATTGGGCACCCTAAACTCTCACCCAAAGTCCGACAGAAATTAGAAGCCCAGGTGGAGGTTGATATAGCTACAGCATTTGAGAAAATGCCACAAGGCAAAGCAAGAAGCACAAATGGCATACAAATAGAATTATACATATGCATGGCCAGAAGACTGGCACCTCACATATTACAGGTTTGTTGAAACCAGCGCTCAGGGTCAGCTGCCGCATGACCAACACCAGCCCATCATACTGGGAATATTGAAGTAAGGCAGGCCGTATGACAAATGTACCTCCTACAGGGCTGTATCATTGCTCAATGTAGAGGCAAAGATCCTTACGAAAGTTCAAAAGTCGAGACTAAAACAGGTTCTCTAAACCTTAGTTTGCCCGGACGAATCTTGCTTCATGCCAAATAGGGGAAGGAGAGTCAAACCATGCAGTTTGCATGGGTGCACAGAAGATATGGGGAGAGTCCAGAAGCCAACATTGGTGATGTCATTTGACATTAGATAGTAGATATTTTTTTTAAGTTTTGGAAAGGAGTGGTTTTGCATCCGGTCTACACTGAACTCCTATATAAGCAACCAATGACCAGAGTGTGAGTTAATGGGACTATGTCAAGCCCTTTTCAGTTAGGCAGAGGTACCAGGCAAGGTTTACAGCTTCCACATATGATGTTCACATAAGACCTGGGACCTCTGGATGCTAGGGTTAGAGAAGATCCCTTGACTGGAGGTCTATGATGGGATGGCACATGGTAGAACAACATTTCATTATATGAACATGACTTGATTTTCTATTTTGCAGGGTCTGAGTTCACTATTGGCAGGTTATTGCAGGCTTTTTTAGTTTTGGGGAAATATTAAGGCTTTAAAATTAATTGGGAGAAGCCCTACGTGACCCCTTGAGTGCAGAGATTTCACAGCTACCAAGGGACTGCACCCTACAGGTCTCGACACAAGGTTGCAAATATTTAGGGATCAATGTGGCAATGCATAGGGACGCTCTTTTAAGGATTGGTTTCAATTTATACATTCTGCTTGACACGTTTAGAGGTGATGCAGAACACTGGCAATCTCTGCCGCTCTCCTTGATGGGCAGAGCGGCCATGTTTAAAATGGCTTCTTTGCCCAGGTTTCTGTATGTATTAAAACATGTCAAGTATAGAATCCAGAGTGATATTTTTCAAGACATGTGAGGCTAGAATTCGGCTCTTGTTGTGGAATGGGAAGGTACCATGTGTTACTCTCAATATACGGATGAGGTGGGTGTACGACATGGGCAGTGCCACTAACAGATATTGAAAAATATTACTTGGTCACCCTGTTGGCAACACTTAATGACTGGTGTTTACACTACAGTAGGAGCCAGTAATCAGGATTTTGAATGATTACCTCTGAAAATATGTTGTCCCCTTGAGATATAAAACAAATTGTTAAAAACACTCCAAATATCCTGCAGACTCTGATAGAAAACTGGGAAGCAGATGTGGGAAGGCTTGAGGAGGAAGAATGGGAAGAGGTACTTTGGGCCCCTCATAAAGTGGCAATCCGGGAAGGATTTAGACTTATACAGCTACAGATTTAGGACAGGTTGCATTATTCTAGAACGATACAGAGACTAATTGGTAGGGTTGACTCGAACTGCTGTCAAACGAGATGTACTCAGGTTGGATCCTTTTTCAACATTCTGTGGTCCTGCCCCAACATACAACACTACTGGGGCAAGATAAGGGAGTGCGTAAGGGAGGTAACTGGAATTCCAATAGAAGGATCTGCAAAGTATGTATACTAAATATATAGGTAGAGGAGAGGATTCCCAAATACACTAAGCTATGGTTTAGCCTTGTACATGGCTGGTCGCCAAAAGAAATGTTGGCAAATCCAGGATATGGGGCGAGGGAACTGACAGACCTGCAGGCTTAGAAGGAGGACAAGGATTGGCGCATGCTAGCAGAAAAACAGATAATACGAGGGTACAGGCCACCCTAAGAAAAGGACTAAGGTTTGGGAGGCAGGACAATCCTATAGACGTCTGCAGGTACAAAGGTAAAGGACTGGCTATGAAATTATGATTATGGAGGGAAGCCATGATTGAGCCCAGCAGTTATGTCCCTAGGGGCACATAAACAGTGATTTACATGGCCTAACATATATTTTGTGGTGTTGCGGATGATAAGATTTTGGTTTTATTTGTAAAAAAAAAAAAAAACAATACAAATATTTAAAAAAATAATAAAACAAAGTGGAAAAAGAGAGTGTGATTATATCTTAAATCAGAGAAATGTTGTTTCTTTATATGTCAAGCATTCCCTACCACCTCTGCGAACACCTGGTTCAGCTCTTTCATTTAAGAAATATTATGTATTTCAAACAGGCACTGCCTCACCCTCTCTCTTTATTATCCACTATCCAAAAATGCCCAAACACCTCGGGTGTTATTCCTTGAGTTGAGCCCAATCCTGGAAGACGATACAACTAAGACCCTAAAGAGAATAAAGTTCTTATCACTTCACTTTTACACTCCCAACTAAAAAAGTGGTCAAGATCTACCTCCAGATAATTCTCACTCTATAGATCAGCATATCCCTAAATGATCTAAATAGTCACTGCAAACTGAAGCATATATTTACCCCTAACTTAAAACATGACAGCTTTCCCAGCTAACTTAGCGACTTAATGCCCATTTTAGGACTACCTCGTGCCAATTTTAGGTCTACCATGTGCAGCTAAAGCCTTAAAATTGGTGAGAAGTTCTCCTCTTATCTTGAATGGAATGTGCTACTGATTGACCACCAACTTGGCTTCTGTGCACACAGGAGCAACTAAACTACATTTAAAGAAAGCCAAGAAAAGCAGTTTCAGGTAAAGTCCTTTCGCCAACTGTTTTCCAAGCTTCCTTGGCATTTGACGTAGTTGGCTAAGCATCCAGCTTTGACAATATATTTGGTGTTTGATAGTTACAGAACAGCTCTTAAATGGTTTTCTTCCTAAATTGGAATCTCCACTCTTAAGATGAAACCTGTTTCCCATTTAGCCTCCATCACCAAAATCACCTGCAAGAATTAGCTTTAATGGTGACCTTTTTCACTGCCCTATTGCTCTGCTGGTGCAATTAATCCCAAGTTACGAAACTGAATTCCATATGTAAGTAGACCATACCCTTGTGATCTCAAACTTTAGAAAGGTGCCGGTGATCAACAAGAACTAAAGGACAGCACGTCAAGGTCTAAATGAATGGCAATCGTTTAGATTTTAACATTTCCAAGTCTGAGGTTCCGCTCCTTGGACAGTGAGCCTATTCTTCTATTCTTCTGCAGGATCACCCACCATGGTATGGTCAGGAATAAAGCCCATAACCTTGCAGTAACTTTAACACACACCAGTTCTTCGTTACTTCATGCCACAAGTGAACTTCTTTTTACTGGTATCAGCATTCACAATGTCCGGCATTGAGCACAGCTTTGAAATATTCCTTGGGAAAGCTGAAAAAACTATAAGATACTTGTAGCTTTCCCAGAACTATGCCTACCCACTCATATTTTGTTTACAGAGACCCAACTACTTTTCATTAGCCACAAAATCTACAATGGCTTCCCACCAAATAATATAAAGACTTTAAGAGCATGTGACTCACACAGCACTTATGAGAAGAAGCATTCTTCCCTCACCAGAGTGGTCTCAATCAAGCTGCTGCCTAAATAGCCAAACTCTGGTACCCAAAAGATGGGGGCCATCCACTTTAGGAGAGCCCTGCACTTCTAATGTACTTCTCTCTGGAACTCTTGCCTACTTGATCACCGTCAAAAACCCAACCTACGAATTTGAAAAGAGCTCTGACAAACCTCTTATTCGGCTCTACATATTGATTATAGACTTTGGGACTTGCCTTATCTTCTCATCCATCTCATAGTTATTCCCTTTCACTTCATCTGCTCCGAAAGGGCCATCACTGGTCATGGAGCTGCTTGAAAGACTTTAAATAAAATAAACTGTGGTAATTCAAATAATCGTAAAGTTTGGAATAGCTGTTAAGTGCAAAACATATATTCCAGGCTACAATACCTCTGAACCAAGTGTCAAACAACACTATACATAGTCAATTGAACAGTGTTTAATTTGTGCTGGTGGTTGGAGGTGGTGGCACACATTTTTGGGACCAGGAATTCCATCACCAGATTGTTAATAAGAACAAAAGATGGAATGACTGAAAGGGAGAAAAGGGGGATGGAAGTAACCTACAACAGTGTGATAAATAGACAGAATGTCTAGGATGGTGGAAGAAAGACATGAGATGGAATTAGGGCTATATAGCATGGGCAATCAGCTATTCTGACATTTGGCATTACTGATGGCGGAAAAACTTTTGAGACCCTGCACTTATGTTTTTAACAAATTAAGCACTGGGAAAATGCTATTGTTACCCGCATTCAGTGTGTCTAATGCAACATCCCCTCGATGTGTCTGGTGCTGAAAAGCACGGATATAGGAATACAGCCAGATAAGATTATTGCAAGCATAAGCAATCTAGTGCTATCCAACTACTCCTTGTCTAAAGCTGGGACTTCTGGCAGTGAAATGTATTGGTTGTACACAGAAAGAATTAAATATGCTGCTGTAGACATTGCTTCGACTTAGACTGACTGGGGTCCTGCTATCAAGGACCCCAGTCTATTTGCTTTCTCCTATAAATTGATTGCATGTACTTTAGGTACACTCCAGATTGGATACTAGGGTACCCTTGTTAGTCATAGTTATATGGTACACCATGTACCCAGGGGATAGGTACCCCAGAGACCTCCCAGGGGGTGCTGCGTGTATTATGCCACCCTGAGAGTCCATTCAAAATGACACCATAGGGCTGCTACTGCAGCCTGTGTAAGGTGGTGCATGTACCCCTTACTTAGATATAGGTTACCTATATCTATTCTAAATCACTACACATATAAACCTATTAGTCACCCCATGGCAGGCCTCATCAATCCTGAAGGCAGGGTGCTGGGTTTTACGTGAGAGGGTGCCCCTGCATGAGCAGACCCCTCTGCAACCTTTGGAATCTATTCTCTGGGGTGGTCTGTGATGCAGCCAAACCATATATACTTAAGTGCATTATACCCTCGCGTAAATGCTAACTTTAAAAGGCTGCTTAGAGGGCATCAAGTCTTGCTCCCACCCCAGAAGGGTGCAATATTGTCCCCCCCCCCTCCCTGGGGGGCGGTTAGGAGATTTGCCCCACACACCAGGGATTTTCCATTTGGGGCAAAAGAAAGGCACGTGGGTGTTGCACTCTGGAATTGTCCACACCCCCTCCCCAAAAGAGTCTTTCTGTCCTATTTACCCCCAATACTCAAATCTAGCTATATTACGCCTATTTCTTTGGTTCCCTCAAGGGGACTCCACAAACGCTGGGCACCTTTATAATCCCTATGATGTTGGGAAAGAAGAGTGCAAATTTGGTCTAGATACCTTATTTGGAAATTAAGTTGTGGAGGCCTAAGACAGAAGTTCCAGAATTGCCAAAAAGGGCTCAGCACTGGGGGGAGAAAAGCCTCAGCAGCTAAGGGGTTAATTGGTTTCCTAAATGTCCTTTCTGGCTGTATGGTTGGAAGGGTGTTGGATTTGATTTATTTTGAGTTTTCTATATTATGATCTAGTGGTGTTGGAGTACTTTGTATATGAAGTTACTGTACAAAGCAATTTAGTTTTGTTGCATTATGTTATCAAGTTGTAACTTGTGTCTTGTACAGTATCATGACAGTCAGTGGAAAGACAAAAAGAGGCTATTTTATTCTGTGACACTGGGGCAAGTGTCTCCCTTGAGCAAGATCAGGGCATGTACCCATCTCAGAAATCACCTCCCAAAAATATTTAGGACTGAAACTGGCATCCCTCGCACAGTGCTAATCTTACCACTTATTTCTCCTTTCAAGTTCTGGTTGATTGGACTTGGGATGCTTTTGTGTGCAAAATAAATGTACTGTAAGTTTCCAGATTAAAGCTGTTCGTGATTATGGTATGTTGCTTGACAGAATGCTGGACATTCAGGGGTATTTGCAAGACCAGGAGTGCTACTCCTTTTAACATGGTGGCTACTGTCCACAATGAGCAGGCTATGACATTACTAATGGTTGGTGATAGCGAATTATAGTAGCAAGGTTCAGTTTTTTTACCTGCTTCCCAGTAGGGGGTGTGTCTACTGTCTTTCCTCGGTATATCAATGCATCTTGTCATAACTGTCCCTTCCTCCCCTTTCCTTCTGATTGTAAGTGTAGCGTGAATGAGAATGTTGGAAACATGTGAGGTGAATGTTTGGAACTCCAGTTGTAGTAGGAACTAATGACGCCTCTCTCTCCCTAGTACTGATCCTCTCAGGTCATCTCTCCTTCTATAATGTTTTCTAAAGCCATACACTCATCCTGAAGAAAGGAAAGGCCTTTTAGGTTACTGCACATGGCTAAACTAGTTCAAGCATAGAAGACTGTGGTCTGGCTTGAGCAACACCGCCTATGCACCTCTTGTGGTAACAAATGTCTGCCTGCACCACTCATACTGTACTTCGAGATGACGGGGAAGGATGATCTGACTTTAAGTTTACATTCATGTGGAAAGCAGCTTCAGCTGAAACTTTTTTCAATGGAGATGTGGGCACCCTCACCAGAAATACCAGTTTCAGTTCATTGGCTTCCTTCTGCAAGTCTTGAGCTAATGTTAAATTTGACTGATCAGTTAGGTTAGGGCCCTGGTACTGAGCTGGATATAAACTGACCACTGCAGTATATTCAGTGTTTCCAGCTTGCCAGTCTTGTAGACTGTGCACCAGTGTAGAGAAAGGCTAGGACAAGAGACTAGAATCTTGGCTTACTTACTAAGAGTAAGGACCATACTGTAAAGACTGAGGAAAGAAACTCAGCACTTCTGATGAAGGACCCAACACCAATGCTTGGATAGGACCCGTCCTGTTCAGTCAGAACCTAAGCAACTAGTCATGAGGAGGTGGGAAGTGCTAAGCCTGCCTAGACTGAGAGCTTGCAACTAAGGGCCAGCTCAACTAGTTCATCTCTTTAGAATGACGCTGCCAAACATGGCATGCTTCTCCGTTGCTGCCAAAACATATGCCTGCACACTTAATTTACTGCACAACTGCTTCTCTGTCTAGTGGCAATGCCTTTGTGTGGTCCATATGCTTGCTCCCAGCATTTGCTGCTCTCACTTCTACTAGCTCTACCAAAGACTCAGAAAGGCGTGTGAGACCGTAACCTGGATCACCAAATATTTCTTCAGGCAACACAAGGAGATTGCATGGCTGAGTGCCCTGTATCTTCACTGCAGCCTTTCCACCTGAGCTGTCAGCTGCCTGTTGCAGCTACCCACCGATTATCCTTCTGTACCCTGAAACTGATCCCCCCTCTACCCTGAGCAGCCCAGGACTGATCCAGAAGCTTGGTCCTTTTTAATCACTCCCATGTAGCAAATATCAAACTCCTGCAAGGACACTCTTGAAACAGACTTTTGTGCTTAACCATTGATGAGATTTGCTTCTGGTAATTGTAAACCCTAATAAAGGCACATAAAGCAAAGACACAGCAAAGTTACAAAGTAACCAAGATACTGTTTATAAAGATTAAGGCCAAGTTGCTAAGCATAGTTCCATAATGGTAATCAAAGTATTAGATATATTTTTCAAATAAAAATTCTGTTTGGACATTACGTTTGTTATGAATGATATATGTAGCACCTTAAATATACGTTTATCTAACACCACCCACCAATAGTAAGCTTTGTCTGTTCAACTTTGGTACCACTTGAAGGTAAACGTGGAAAAAGGAGGTACTTTGTTTGTTTCAATGGCCCGCAGTAGTAAGTAGTATTTGTGGTTCAAAGGGCAGCAATATTGTTTTTTGCAAGAATTACCTAACTGCTCTGTTGATGCCCTGGTCAGGGGAACTAGTCTTACAACATATATGGTACTTAAGAGAGCATCACAAACATGTCTGCAATAGAAGGAAGAAGCAGATGAATCTTGTTTATTAGGAATTTTAAACCATGGGTACTCAAACATTTTCCCAGAGGCCAAAACATTTGATTTGTGATGTGACCGAGGGCCGCACTGATGCCAGAAGGATGTGGGTAAGGTGGGTGTAGGGAAAGCAAAGCATATACATCTAGTGGCTGAATTACACAATCTGATACCAGAAAACCTGGGATTAATCCCAGCTTCCCTACTTAACCAAATTTGTGGTCCTAAGCAATTGTTTTAGCTTACTTTCCCTCCTTTTTCTTCATTATCACATATAGGAGGACCTTGAAAAACATGACGTCAGGATGTGCGTTGTACAAAACTTTCCCCTGTTTTTGATTTAATAAACTATAATGTTGCTTATATATGTTAGGAACCCAGGTCACGTAAACAATGTACATAACAACTGACTTGCCTCTTAGTTCACTATTGGCATTGTTGTCAGGGTGGGTTGAAGAATTAATGTTTCTAAATTCATGATTGAAAACTATCACTTGTAAAAAAAAATACTTCTTAATCAGCTGATATAATTTGAGGTACTAACATGAAACTGCTCTACATATTAATAAAATACACTTTTTGAATTTTGAAGATACTTTAGCATACTTTTACACTTTTTCTGCAAGTTGTCCGTCAATGTGACAATGCAAAAGCCAGGATTTGTGGAAGTTCCCCGATTTCACATTGTGCAATTCACCCACTAAATGGTTATTTATTTCTCTTACCGGTTTTAGATTAAAGCTTAGTGCTTTGTGTTTTATCCTTTGAAATGCATTGTTTTGAATACATAAACTTGTTACGTATTAAATCAGATGGATGCAAAAAGTCGGGCAAAAATAGGAAGTTAAGGAAAAACAGGTATGCTAATTAAATGTTAATATCACTGTTTTCCCCTAAGTTAGCAGACATATTGTTAAAATGTATGTATTTATTTATTTTTGGCGACTCAGCTCCTCAGTCCAGGCAATTACAGATTTCAGCAAAACAAAAGGTATGGACGATGTGACAGAGATACGTCTTCACATTGATATAAGTGAAGTAGGATCTCAGCTGTAGGCAGTCAGGCAGAGGTCATACCCATAGGTATTTTGTATTCTTTATTACCACCAAGGGTCGGTGCCCCCATTTCAGACTGTCATGGCCCTCTGCCTGTGAAAGTGGACCAGTGAAAGGGGAACAATCCTCTGATTTCAAATGAAAATTAGAACATCATTAGAATAAGGAGCACCGGATGACAGGGCGGGAGAAGAGCCTAGGATAGTGAGAAATGGGATCTCTGGTTGGCTAAGGCTTGCCCCAAAGCCAGGCAGAGACCACCACTCTAGTCAGGGCTGGGAAGTTACACGCCAAAGATAACCCCTGCTCACCCCCTTGGTAGCTTGGCACAAGCAGTCAGGCTTATCCCTGAAGCAATGTGTAAAGCATTTGTGCACGCACACGACAGTAACAATATCCCAGGCACACTACAAAAGGAACTCCACACAAGGTTATATCAAAAATAACCTTTGTATTCTCAAAACACATTAGAATAGTAATCACACCATGTACACTGTTCCAACTGGCACTGGGCAATATTTACAAGGGATTATTTACACCTGACAGGGCCACATGGGCCACTGTCAGAGCCATCACAAAGCAAATTTGGTACAAGTAAAACAGATCATAAACGTACAACCAGTCAACACTGGTAACCACTGTACTAGTCTGTGACATGAACTACATTGTGCACAGTATCACACAAGTCTAAATACATTAGACCCTGACCTTCTAAGTATTACTCTCATTAGGGGCATAAATCACAGAGTGAAACATAATCTCACTAGCATAAACCATGATATGCAGAACAACCTCATAATCATAAACCACAATTTAGAGGTATAACACAGGGTGCGTAAAACATACTATACACACTACATTTCCTAGCACCAAATCACATTAGCACATAAATCACATTAGGGCCTGGAGCCCTATAATTCTAACAGTCTCCTTGGCCAACTGGCCATCTCAAACAGGGGAGCTCAAATGCCCTATGTCCACAAAATCAGGGCTGCTGCCTAGGCAGTAAAAGTTAAGGGTGTGCCACTGCGCAAACCTAAACGTGGCAGCTGCCCACTACTTGCTGGCCAGCTGGAAATATCCGGGGCACAGGAGTGCAACTTACTCCTAACTCAGACATGCCCCCAAAGGATTGCGCTAAACGGTGCAGCTGCCCACTACTTGATTGGAAGCTGTAAACATTCCAGTGAAGCCTGGCACCACTGTGCCGCTTCTGTCCCGCTCAATAATGTGCCTCCAGCTCCCCTCCGCCTTCTTCCCCATGTCTTGCCGGTCTGCTGGCGCTCCCAAATGTTCACAGGAGCCTCAGTGGTCTCACTGGTGCAGCGGGTGGGGCTCTCTCTCCCTCTCGAGAGCCCGGCTGGCGGTGGATACACTTTTCCATCACCCGGGCCCCCTCCTGGGACTCTTCATGGCCACTCGGGGAAGCGGGGTACGCTCCTGTCCTCCCGTCTTGCAGCACCAGCTTCCAGCCACCCTCTCCAGTACGTCCCGGCACGGGGTAGGGTCCTGCCCGGGTCTATCAACGCCAGTCATGCTCTGGCCCCTTCCGCTTCCGTCCGCAGGCCCCGCCCACAACCAGGCGGGCTGCGGATCGTGGCAGCAACTGGCTCGGAAATGAGGGGTAGGCTCCCTTGCGATTCGAAAGACCACGCAGGCTGGGCTCCTGCCATAAAAATGCAAAGATAAGCGGCAATGTGGGGTGGGCACCCACAAGCAAAACACCACCGCAAGCGGGGTGGGCACCCGCTCGATCTCAGCAATTTCGGGGGAATCCCTAAGCTGGGGATTCCCTCAGGGCAACATGCAGCTCAGCGCTGCCAAGCTTCAGGGCTTCATTTGGAGCCAACCCTCAGTGCTCCCAGGGCACCAAGAGGCAGCATCAGGTCCTGGCAAAGTCAAAGGAAAGCAAAAGCTCCAACAAGTCCTGGAGGCATCAAGGGGGCAATGATGGGCCCAGGGGCCAGCGCACAGGGTCCTCCAGCAAGGAGGCAGCCCCCATGGCAGTCTCTCCTGGGCCCCACCAGCAGCAAGCCCCCCCTCTATAAAAAGAGAGAACATTTTCATGTGGTCACAGTCCCTTCTTTTATACACCATTTTCCTTTGTCTACAAGTGTAGGGCAAGGGGAGAACCAGATACAACTGGTTCAGGAGCACTTTGTTTTGTCCAGCTCCTCTCTTCTATTCACAGGACAGGCCAGGGACATCAGACGCACCACAGGAGGTGGAGCCAGCATTGTGGAGGGAAGGCACAGCCCTATTCAGGTCCCGGGTGGAACTCCTCCCTCCCATCTACATGCAGATCTCCCTATTTACCACCGGACAGGCCCATCCTGGCTCCTGGAGCCACTCACATCAGCCAACCTCTGTCAATCACAAGCCAGCCATGCAATTCACATCAGGCAGGCAGACAAACTGCACACAGAAATGCCAACTTCTAAAAGTAGCACTTCTCCACTAGTCACACTAAATCTGCGCACACCATTGCGCAGCATTTAATCTCACGAGTTTGCACATACTAAACTCGCCCCTGCACTCCTCTCATATCAGGAATTACCAGGGAAACACATATCCCCCATGCAGTCCTATGGGAGGGCAGGCCAATCTCACCACACGCACTCAGAGAGCGCACGCACCTTACACTGAGTCACAGTGCTAAAGTGGGCAGAGGCCACAAACTACTAGTATCAGGTCATATTAAAAGGCAAAAAGTTCAAAGGTGAACCTACCAAAAGGGCCAAGTCAAACAATGAGGCTTTCTGGAGGCTTGACTCTTATTTGGCTATAGGTTCTTAGAGGACCTGGAGGTGAGCTAGAGTCGGTCATCTGGCTTAGGCCAAGCTTGATCCTTCAGTGCTTCGCCCACCTCTGGTACATAGGTAGAACACAGAGACCATAACCTCACTTATGTAAAGGCAATACCACAACTAGGTTGACACATATGACAAGGAGTGGAAAAGATAGAGGATAGCTGTTCTTCAGTAGTACACAGAAGAAGGGTGTCTTAATGGCTTGAAGAACAAACACCAATTTACTTTTTATAAGTATTTCTTCAGGGAGTAGTTTCCAAGTTTTATTTCCATCGGTTGAAAAAGCTTCCTTTAGGGTGTTTATAATCGTTGGGTTGACCAAGGTGAAGTTAGCTTTGCATATTATGCAAGAGGATCCATAGACAAAATTGTCTTTTGAGTGAGTTGACCATGATTGATAGGTAAAAAGATTACATAGAAGGTCATAATGTTAATCTGTCCCTCTGTAGGAAACCAGTGACGATTAAAGAATAGGATGCGGTGGGGCGTATGGTTCTTGTATCCTTAAGTGTAGCAGAATGAAGGACTACGAGGAAGACTATTTGAAAAGTGGTACTTGCCTTTGATGTGAAACAAGACCACAACTGATATCACTGTACTGCAGTTGTGAGGAGTATTTTGACTTTTAATGAAGGAAGTAGGGTTCAGTGAGTGTCATCTTTGTGATCATGGTGATGTGGAGTTTTTTAGAGTATGGTGGGAGTCCAGTTCGAATCCCGTAGTTTTAGTCCGAGAAGACAGATTGAGGCTGACAAACCTGTTTGTCCAACCAAGACTGTATTGAGGTGAAAATTCACTAGCGTACAAAAAAGAAAACTGCCTTCTGCTATAGTTGTAAAATAATATGCCATCATTTTAAAGAGCATTGAGATAGTTTCAGATTTTTGATGTCCTCTAGAACAGTAATTGCCCAGTACATTTGTATGCTGTCCACTTATTGATGAATGAAAATACAACTTTGTGACACCATATTCTCCCCTATCGTCAGCAGCTCAAGGTACGGCTTAAACAGCATGGCTTGTTAACCATCCCTCTGGTACCTTCTGTGTAGCAATGCATGGGTGATTTCATCTTTATAAACTCTGCATCCTACATCTGTAGGAATAAACAGCTCAAGTGCCAATCTGCAAAAGTTCATCCAAGTGAAGAGTGTGTTTAATAGTACGAATTAAAGTCCAAGAACATCAGATAGCAGCAGGAAGCTGTTTACTTTATTGGCAAAACTCTGCAGGACATTGTGGACCTGTACATTCACTGTTTCCTTCCTTTATCTGTGTCTCTGTCCAGGCTGGTATGAACAATACTGTTGAGGAATTGCAACAGTTGGGTTGCTGGAGCTTTTTTAGACAGTTTAAATACCTAGGGCAAAAGGCTCCACATTATGTATGTTGAAGGAGATGTTATAAACTCAATAAAGCATTTATTTTGTCTGTCAATCCCCAGGTGATTCTGGCCCGCCTTACATCATCATGGCCATCTTGGCCTCAGGCCTTCTCGCTACCCTCACTGACTTGTTCAGTCTTTTTTGAGTATGGAATCTTTCCCAGTAAAATGGACAGCTTGTGTCTGACAAGTCCTAAAAAGAAATACCGGCTGATCCACGAGAGTTGGCTAACTACAGACCTATATCTTTACTACCTTTCTAGGAAAAGGTATGGAAACCCTGGTCAATCAGCAACTCGTATCTTTTCTAGAATCCTGCTTTCTTTTGGATTCCTTCAAGTCAGGATTCCGGAACTCTTATAGCATGGAAACAGCGCTAATAGAGGTCACAGACTATCAGACTTACCTTGAATGGGGGTCCTATTAGACTTGTCTGTAGTATTCAACCCCATCTCTCATGCAACACTAATCAAAAGATTAGGGGAAATTGGTGTTGGGGGCAAAGCATTAAGCTGGCTGAAAAATATCCTGACCGATCGAACTCACCCAGTACAGGTCGATATCTTTAATTTCAGAACACTAGGTAAGGAGGTGCCACAGAGATCATCTTTGAGCCCCACCATATTTCAAATGTACATGGCTTTTCTTGCCAAAGTAACTAATAAGACTATGTGGATTTGATGTCATCTCATATGCCGATGACACACAACTTGTCATCACCATGGGGCCTAATTCGAAATCCACTAGAGTTGGATTCAGGAAATGTATGATTAATTTTGCCAACTATCTTCAACTGAACTCCAGTAAGATGGATATTCTACTTTTTGCCTCTTCCTATTTTTGGTCTAAAATAGGAAGGGGAATGGAAATGGGACCACCTCCCACCCCAAATAAATTAGTCAAAACCCATGCTGTCTTAATTGATTATTATTTAACAATGAAAGAACATGTGGATTCAATGCTTTGGCTGATGCAGATGCTTAGAAATGCCTTTCAATGCCTACCCTTGCAAACCATGAAGTCCCTGGTCCAGGCACTCCTTGTGAGTCACCTGGACTATGGAAATGCCCTAATGGTCACAATCAATGAGGGCCTCTTTTCCAATATCCAAGTCATACAGAACACAGTGGCCTGCCTGATTAGTAACCTACAGTCTCACTCTTCTCCTGAACCCACATTAAATTCCTTGCATTAGCTTCCCAAGTTTTAATGTCTGGTCCATAAATCTCTACATGGCCCTTGATACCTGTGAAACAAGTTGCAGCCTTAGATTCCAACCCATAATCTTAAGCCCAGTGAATACCTGCTCATACACCCTATCTGAATTCAAAAGGAAAGATATGGGGACCGCTTTTTTCCTTTCTTGATCCCTTTACATTGGAATCAGCTGCCACTGTATTTGCTTTCCTGTTCTGACTTGGCTTCATTTAAAAAAAAAAATCCATTACAACATAACTTTTTAATCTCTAAATTCTACCAACCTAACTTCTGACCTATGCAGTTGCCTTTAGCGCGGTAACCCCCCTCGGGCTGATTTGTGTGCCTAATAAGATTAAATAACATAGATGAACATCAATACCGTGTGTTCTGAGTTCAAACTTGGAGATGGGGCATAAAGCCAGTGCAAATGGAATTCACTGAAATAGGCACTGAATTCTGCATGTCCTGGTAAATAGCAGGCATTTTCCCACTGGTGGTTTTTGACAGTTCTCACCTGCTGGAATTAAGTTAAGAATATTTTGGGGGTGCGAAGTTTATCATATCCAGTAATCACCTAGTACGGAAAACTTCTGCTTATCCAGAATCCCATTTGCACCAGCAAGGGAATATTCCAGCCCACTTGAGATTGGAGCTTGAACCTCCTCATACACAAAGCTGTGGTATTCCAATGGGCGATGACCATCTCCTGTGTGTGCGGTCCTCGTAGCAGACTCCTGAGGGCGTGGAATGCGATCTTCAAAAACCACAGGCGCACACCTACGAAGTACTCCGTCGAAACCATTCCACTGACACGCGCAAGTATCCTGCAAGAAGCATTCGCCTCATAAGCCTCTGTTCAATAAGTTTAAATTTGCATTGTTTATTTTTATACCAGCATTCGCCGACTTGAATAATTGAGGCCTAAGTTGTTAATTTTGAAAATGTAGCCCCTTGTGAGAATTTTCTTTAAACCGGAGGCCTTCTCCTCTGCAGCCATTTCACCACGTGTTCCCATTCATGCATAACTTCTATTTGCAGAGATAATCTGGATTTAGTTGAACAATGGGACTGTCATTGCTTTTTTTTTATCAACCATGTTCCTGAAATAGCAATGTCTACAGCAGCATATTTAATTCTTTGTAATCCTTTCTGTGAACAACCAATACATTTCACTGCCAGAAGTCCCAGCTTTAGACAAGGAGTCGTTGGATAGCACTAGATTGCTTATGCTTTCAGTAATCTTAGATGACTGTGGGGCATATTATCAAGGACAGGCGATACATTATTGCCGCTTTTATCGGCAGGAAACTGCCGATAGAGCGGCGATAATGGCCTTGATAATATGCTCTATGAGTTCCAATCGAAGCCCATGTTAGATGTGAACACATCTAACATGGGCTTCGATTGGAATTCATAGAGCATATTATCAAGGCCATTATCGCCGCTCTATCGGCAGTTTCCTGCCGATAAAAGCGGCGATAATGTATCGCCTGTCCTTGATAATATGCCCCTGTATTCCTATATCTGTGCTCTTTAGCGCCAGACACATAGAGGGGATGTTGCATTAGACACACTGAATGCGGGTAACAATACAATGTTCCCAGTGCTTAATTTGTTAAAAACATAAGTGCAAGGTCTCAAAAGTTTTTCCGCCACCGGTGATCCCAAATGTCAGAATAGCTGATTGCCAATGCTATATAGTCTTAATTCCATCTCATGTCTTTCTTCCACCATCCTAGACATTCTGTCTATTTATCACACTGTTGTAGTTACTTCCATGCCCCTTTTCTCTCTTTCAGTCATTCCATCTTTTGTTCATGTTCACAATCTGGTGATGGAATTCCTGGCCCCAAAAATGTGTGCCACCACATCCAATCACCAGCACAAATTAAACACGGTTCCATTGACTATGTATTGTGTTGTATGACGCTTGGCTCAGAAGTATCGTAGCCTGAAATATATGTTTAGCACTTTACAGCAATTCCAAACTTTACGATCATTTGGATTACCAGAGTTTATTTTATTTGAAGTCTTTCATACAGCTCCATGACCAGTGATGGCCCCTTCAGAGCTTCGATAGATGAAGTGAAAGGGAATAACTATAAGGGGATGAGAAGATAAGGCAAGTTCTGAAATCTATAAGCAATATGTGGAGCCGAATAATGTGAGAAGTTGGCCTGATATATGCTGTCCACTAGTTGAAGTGGGCATCCTGTACCAGTCCAAAACAACCCTTATGGTGATTAGGTTTAAGATAACCTTTATGAAAGTGATCCTACTGGTAGCTATGGAGAGCAGCCTTCAGGCTAAGTCTTGAAGGAATGTCAAGCAGCTTGTTTTAACAGATCAGAACCTCCTGAATAATCAAATGAAAGGAGAACCACACAAGAGATATATAAAATATATGTATTTATTACTAAACACTCTCTACTAACCTCAGTACGAGATTAGAGCACAATACACAGTGGGCTCCAGGTGGAGACCGAACCATATACGGTGTCTAGAGCACGTAGAATCGCAGGGACACCAAGTAACCACCCAAAGGAGGGACACTAGAGCCCACAGAGAACGGGTGCAGTGTGAGCACACAGACGCGTGTTCCGTACAACTCTATGGGAAAGTGGTGGTTGGAAAATTACAGTTTAAGGACACTTCGGAGAGGACTTCAAGCAAACGCTTTGGAACACAGAAGGTTTGAAGGCCAGCACCCATGGGAGTACCAAGGTGTCCGTGTTACCTATCCCAGGGGAGCCGGGTGCTTAGGGATCAAGTTGTGTCGAAAACCTTCATCGTTTTCAATAGCATGATACAAAGAAGTGCTGCTGCTGGGAAGATGAAAAGTGTCCAGTGGAATCCAAGCCTTGATTCTAGGTAAGAAGAACCTGAAAGCAGAGGGGACAGAGTCTGGGTCACTTCAGGGGTACTAGGGGCACAGTAGACTAATGCCCACCGATGTCGGGTGCTTCAGGTGTGAAGATTGGATGTTTGACTCTGTAGCCACGGGGACCAGGAGATGTTGATGATGACCAAAGACCGGAGGTGAGCTGTTCCATGAAGGAAGTCGAGTGCTGAGGGTTCAGTGTCTAAATTGAACACCAACAAGCCTTGGCAAATGCAACCCACAAGGGCAGAGGAAACAAGTTACTGTGAGGACCAGCAAGGTCCTGGAGACTCTCCAAGCTATGGGGAGTCAAATCACATCTGGGGCAACTAGTAAAGCCCAAGGGAAATCAAAGTTACCTTGAGAGGGACCCACAGGCAAACAGACCAGGGATCGCGAAGGGACCTTGAGGTGAATCGCGAAGTACAGGCCCACAGAGCACTTGTGGATGGAAAACAGGAATATTCAGTGGAAATACTGCTCGGGGTCAGGACTACACATAGAACAAAGCACATCCTCAGGGATCGCCAAAAAGCCTATGCTGCTGCAAAAATTCACGGTGCACAGGAGTTCAGGTTGCACGGTTCCCACAAGGGATACTGGTGACAGAATTGCTGAGGGAGCAGATCAACCTCAGAGATGCTCGGAACCCACCTCCTGAATTGCAGAAATCTTCAAAGTCCTCAGGAGCACGGGAGATGCAAACTGGTCAGATGCGTTAAGGTGCCTGCTGCTGCAGGGGAGTAACTCCTTTACTCCATGGGAGATTCTTCTATCGTCCAGCGAAGTGTAGACCATTGAAGTACTTGTTTTCTGCTTGCAGAGTTTAGTCCAGGTAAAATCTAAAATCCTGTAGTCAGGATTCCTACTTTATACCCAAGCCAAGGAAGGGGTTGGACAAACTCTTGGTACCCACCTATGGGAGGGTCAGGACAGAGGGGAGGCTACACCCTTGTCCTTTGTCCAGTTTTGCACCAGACGAGGAGCAAATGGCTCCTGCAACCGGTTTGAGCTGGACTATGCACAGGGACAGCAAATGTGGCCCCAGTGCAGACTTTCAGGCACTCTGAGTGCACCCACCCAGCCCCAATACACTAAAGCCTGTCTGGGAGGTGGTATCACCTCCCAGTTTCAGGAAACCTATTGTCAGGCTTTCCCCTGCTCAAGCTCAGCCGCAGGAGGGCAGACTCGTGTCTGTTGCTGGCAGCATCCATTTTGTGACGCCCAGGTCGAGAAAGCGGGTACCGGCTGTACCGGTGTTTCACATAAGACCCTATATAAGGGTGAAATCCTACCTCCCCCGCCAGTTACTGGCGGAGAGGTATGATTCCAAGGTTTTTGACAACCAACACAACATGTTTCTAAGCAAAAGGACATGCTCTCCTTTTGGGTTTTTTGGCACCATTGTGAATTTCCTGGTGCCCAATGATCTTTCTGACCTCCCGAGGAGGCAGAATGAGGTATACCTCCAATCTGCCCCGAGACAGAGGGAGTGGGACAGAAGGCCTGTTTGCTCCTTTTTGAGGTGGGGAGTGGTCATGTCAGGCAGCCCTACCCCTACTTTTTCTGCATATGTTTTCATCCCAGGTGTCTAGAGGGCCCACCCCCCTGGGAAAGGCAGACTGGGGGTAAGTGCCCCCATCTGCCCCCCAGGGTTGGCAGAAAGACGGGCACCATTTTTGCTATAGGGTATGGTCATGTCCATTGTTGGCAGCCTCACCCCTATTTATTCTGCTTCTCCCAGATGTCTAGCAGGCTCACTGGACACCTGGGCAGGCAGATTGCCGGTAATTGCTCCATCTGCCCCCAGGGTGGAAGAAATACTATTTACACCTTTGTGGGGTTGGGACAAGGCCATGCCCGGGGTGGGCAGCCTCCATCCCTATATTTTTATTCTCATATTTTTCCTTAGCGTATAGTGCGCTTTTAGGGCAGATTGTGGGTAATCACCCGCATCAGACTTACATTTTTGTGGGGTGGAGTAAGCAAACAACCTTGCATAAGGAGCCGCTTCCCCAAATCCCTGGTATCTAGTGAGTGGATCACTACTTGAGGATCGCCCTCCTGTGATGACCCCCAAGCAGGGATCCACTGGGCAGAGATACCACTGTAAACTGGAGTTTCTCCTCTTCCAATGATACCTCGCCCATGACAATCAGAGTTTGGGGAGCTGAGTTGTACGTCTGAGTACTGATGCTGTGACATTAAAGCGAGATGATCAGCTTGTTTTACTTTCACTTTAGATGTAATGACGTCAGTGCACTCTACACACTGATCATTATTACACCTAAAAAAGCAGGCTCCTCAGAAAATCTTCCTGAGCAAGCAAGCCAGTGTCGTTGAATGGCCCTCACACGCACTGGGAGGTAATGTGAGTGTCAGGTTAAAATTAGAATCAATGTTATCAAAGCGCCTAACTTTATTTTTAGACCTGCTCAGAATTGGACAGATTTTCTCAGTGTCTACAACAGTACATTTTTTTAAACCCCAAGAAGATTTTAGCCTGCCCCACACATCTTAATACCTATCTAGACTACTTCATTGCCCTCCCAAAATGCTGGATCAACGCCGATGTAACCCATTGGAAAGAGGTGAGGAAGCATGGGATGCAGATAAGTCTGTATAGCTTTTTTAGCAATCACAAGCCGATGTACAAAACATCACAGCCTTAAATCTGGGGTTTCCACCAAGCCGGTTTTCTAATGACATGACTTTTAATGTCTCCGGCAGTACAAAAATAAGGAAAATCACCTATGGCCAGTATTTTACCCCATTATCAGTGTATACTTCAAACAGCAAATATAAGAAGAAATCACTTGATAATGTACTATAGAGCTGCCTTAATCATCCATGACTAGAAAACAAAGTAAGTAAACACAGAAAAGTCATGTTATAAATGAATACAGATCATTATATGTGAAGATCTATTCAACTACCACATCTGGGCCTCACAGGCTTTAAAACATGAACAAATATATAATAAATATATAAATAATATATATATACTTGAATTACTTGTGCAAAAAACGCATTAGTGCAAAATTCAAACCTTCAGGAATTATTATTCATATAATATTGTTTGTGCAAAATATGCCTATGTGCAAAATAGCTAATAAAGTGTCAAACCTTTGAATACCGAAAATCTAATTTTATAAACAAGACTAATCATGTACAAGTCCATTATATATATACATGATCAGTCATCTCAAATTCAAATAGCCCATAGTCACATAATTACTGGAAATATATATTGTGCACTTGTAATGACCCCTACTTAGCAACCCATGTAGTGTATAAATGAAAAAATAGAATATACTTAAATCTGCATCATACAATCTGAGTATCAAATATTGGGGAATAAGGACCCTCCTAGTACAAACAGATATGATGTGCCCTCATTGTGTGCGTAAATTATCAAATCAAAGTCTCACAATGGGATAAATGTTTCACATAGGTGCCATCCAAATTCATTACTATGAATTTTATCATCAATAAATAATTCATGGAAGACATGTGTACATATCCTCTGTGACATTCAATCTTCCCGGGGCCTTAGTATCAAGTAGGAGAATGTGGCGAGTTTCCAATTTCCTTAGCTTTGCCTCTCTGTCCCCACCTCATCTGCTTGCATTTATCGTGTCTATCACAAAATATTTGAGAGAAATGTTATGACTCTGGTGGTGGTCCCGAAAGAAATCACTTGATAATGTACTATAGAGCTGACTTAATCACCCATGACTAGAAAACAAAGTAAGCAAATACAGAAAAGTCATGTTACAAATGAATACAGATCATTATATATGAAGATCTATTCAACTACCACATCTGGGCCTCGCAGGCTGTAATACATGAACAAATTTATAATAAATATATAAATATATATATATATATATATATATATATATATATATATATATATATTCACTGAAAAAACCATAGGTTTCACACACGTTATAACAAAATAGAGAGGTTGACTGAGTGTTAATTGCGCTGGTATGTGACTGTTATCAGAATTCACAGTCTCTAAAGCTCCAAGGATAAGGTTATGGTCGCACACCATCAACCAAAATGGGTAATGTAAAAACCGAACCACATGTGTCACGAGAAAAAAATATATCCTGAGCTCAATATGTGCATCAATAGGAGTTCTTCAAATAAATCCCGAAAGATGAGTAATCTTCATATCTTCTTTTATTATTGATGTTATTCTTCATAAAACACACTAGCCGCCAACACGTATTTCATCTTGGTGAGATAAACCATAGACTTCTTCAGTATGAAGTAAACTCGGTTAAGGAACACCAATCGTGGCGTGTTGCTACACGCCACGATTGGTGTTCCTTAACCAAGTTTACTTCATACTCGAAGGATACCGGGGGCTCATCTTAGACATTGAAATTCGACGGTCATACTGAACCAGGAGCCTCCAGAAAATGAATCATCTTTTAATGCTCTCACGACTTGTGGAGAGTACTGCTTGATTCTTACGTTCAGAACCTAGCTATAGCCCTGACGAAACACGTGTTGGCGGCTAGTGTGTTTTATGAAGAATAACATCAATAATAAAAGAAGATATGAAGATTACTCATCTTTCGGGATTTATTTGAAGAACTCTTATTGATGCACATATTGAGCTCAGGATATATTCTTTTCTCTTTTCACACATTTTATAGTTAGCTGGACATTTCACTCATTTCACTCAGACAAATTTCACTCAACAGAACCATTAGTTCAGCTAACTATAACTTGCGAGCCCGCAATGCAGTTGAGATGTCATCAGTGATGTCACTGACCATGTTATGAATGATGTAATATGTGACGTCATCAGCAGTGCATTGCGGGCGGGCGAGTTATAGTTAGCTGAACTAACTATAACAGGAGAATTTCAATGGTTTTGTATGAGTGAAATGTTCAGCTAACTATAACATGTGTGAAACCTATGTTTTTTTCAGTGAATTTGCAAGGTTTTTAAAATGGTAATTCCTAACTAGAACGTGGCTGAAACCTATGGTTTTTTCAAAGAATTTCAAAGGTTTTGTAAATGATAATTTTTAAATGTATTTATTGTTATATTTTTTATACTAATTTACTACATTGTTTTAAAGTATTTATTTTTAGATGTTTTATTTTTTAAATTAAATTACATATTTTAATATAAATTGAAAAAAATGTTTTTTAAAATATTGAAATTGTAATATAATTTTTTTATTTAATATTTTTTTAAATTTATATAAATTTTATATAGCAGGCAAGGATATCCTATGGAAGGAAATTCAAGTTACTGGTAAGTACAGTTAAATTTACTTTTCAGGAATAGTAGTGAGCTGAAAGATGCAGCACAGAGGTATCTCCTAATAACAGGTGAGTAAATCGGAATTTGTAGTACGGCTGATTTTAGAGGAATTTTATAAAGTTCCAAAACTCCACACTTCCAAAAATATCCAAGTGAAACCAGTCAATGTTAGCCTATGGAAGGAAATTCAAGTTACTGTAAGTATGGTTAGAATTACTTTTCAGGATCAGTAGTGCGCTCTTGTGATAACAGGTGAGTACATCGGAATTCGTAGTTCGGCTGACTTTACAGGAATATTTTGCTCAATAGTGAAGGAAGGGGGCGGGGCCTGAGGTAACATGTGTGCAAATACGCCCTGTGGTGCGTTTTAGATTGGGGAATTAATTCCTCTTCAATCCTGAGGTCCCCTGTGAGCCAACTAGCCCACCAGGTACCTCCAGTATGCGCCAGGCAGCTGTGTTGCAGAGAGGTGTTCAGAGTGCACGCCCCCTTTTTAAAACACTCTGCAACACAGCTCCGTGGTGTTTACTGGAGATACCTGTTGGACTAGTTTCCCACTAGGGGACCTCTGGATTGAAGAGGAATTAATTCCCCAACTTAAAACGCGCCACAGGGCATGTTTGCACTCACATCACCTCAAGCCCCGCCCCCTACCTTCACCACTGTGCAAACGCGCCCTGTAGCATGTTCTAAGTTGGGAGATTAAGTCCCCTTGCATACTGGGGGTCCCGGGGGCCAACTACCCCCCCCCCAGGAACCTCCAGTATGCACCAGGGGGCTGCATTGCAGAGAGGTGTAAAAAGGGGCGTGGCCTCATTACACCTCTCTGCAATGCAGCCCCCTGGCGCATTTGCAGAGGAGGAACTAATTCCCCTTGAATACTGGAGGTCCCTGGGGGCCAACTAGCCCACCAGGAGCCTCCAGTATGCGCCAGGGGCTGCCTTGCAGAGACGTGTAATGAGGCCACGCCCCTTTTTACACCTCTCTGCAACACATCGCCCTGGCGCGTTTGCAGAGGGGGAACTAATTCCCCTTGAATAGTGTGGGGGTCCCTGGGGGCCAACTAGCCCACCAGGATCCTCCAGTATGCAGCAGGGGGCAGCATTGCAGAGAGGTGTAATGAGGACACGCCCCTGTGTTGACCTCTCTGCAACGCAGCCCCCTGGCACTTTTGCAAAGGGGGAAATAATTCCCCTTGCATACTGGGGGTCCCTGAGGGCCAACTAGCCCACCAGGAACCTCCAGTATGCGCCAGGGGGCTGCATTGCAGAGAGGTGTAATGAGGCCATGCCCCTTTTTACACGTCTCTGCAACGCAGCCCCCTGGCGTGTTTGCAGAGGGGGAACTAATTCCCCTTGCATACTGGAGGTCCCTGGGGGCCAACTAGCCCACCAGGAACCTCCAGTATGCGCTCGGGAAGGTACAAGGTACAGTACAGAGTACTGTACTTCGTATCCCGTGATTTAAAAAAAAATATGGGGCTTGGGGGTTCTTGTGGGACCCCTGAGCAGGCCTAGGGGATCAGAGTGTTTCTACATTGCCTCCTTTAAGTGTTTTGCTTGTTTGTTTCACTGCTTTCTTGTGCCTCGGTTCTACCGAGGCACAAGATGGCTGCCAACACTTCCTGGTTTGGAGTGTTGACAGACAGTTGACAGCCAATGACCATGCAGCTCGTGCTCGGGAAGGTACAGAGTACAGTTCGTACCCCGCGATTTTTAGGAAAAAAAAAATTGGGGGGGACCTTGGGGGTCCTTGTGGGACCCCTGAGCAGGCCTAGGGGGTCAGGGTGTTTCTACCCTGCCCCCTTTGCGTGTTTTGCACATTTGTTTCACTGCTTTCTTGTGCCTTGGTTCTACCGAGGCACAAGATGGCTGCCAACACTTCCTGGTTTGGAGTATTGACAAACAGTTGACAGCCAATCAGCATGCAGCTCGTGCTTGGGAAGGTACAGAGTACGGTACTTCGTCCCTAGATATCACTAAGATTCGTCTACCAGCGCCAAAGATATTCCAATTAGAATGTTGCGGATTTCCTATGGAAACTAGGTTTTAACTATAACTACCTACTGGCGACCGCCAGTAGGTAATATAAATATATATATTCTCAAATTGACCAGTGCTTCCTCATCAAGCAACAGGAATCCCCGGCACCATGAAGAAAAGAAAATAGATCCAGGCAAGTACTTTTTTTCCAATATTTATTTTCAAATCACCATCAGTGCAGAGACATGGGCGGTCTGCGCGTTTCGGCACTATGCCTTCGACTGGACCATAGAGTCCAGCTGTCTAGATCGTCATTTTAAAGTGACAGGTGCTTATTACAGTCCCTTGTTTATTTTTACCTTTGTGCTCATTCTAGACTGACACTCACTACATTTTATGGTAGAATTCCGTGTCCACCATTTTTACTTTTCACTAACTGTAAAGAATAATAGTGATATTCTATCAGGTTTTTTACAACAAGATATGCCAAATATGTACAACTACATCATTTCCAGACAAAGTGCAAAAAAAGTGCATTCAATATTGAACCAGTTAGTGCAAATTTGTTAAGAATAAAGTATGTAAACATTTTCATTGTGGGGAAGGGGGGTATTGGGATAGCAGCATTGGTACAAACGCAATTTCTAAAATTCATGCAAAGATAATCTCATAGTTCTATCCGTAAAGTCTCATAGTTCTGTTCATAAAATCATTGAAGGTTCAACTATGAAAAGCACTTAATATATATATATACCTTAAAAGTTAATTCCACAATTATAAAAATATATATGTAAAGTACAAAAAAACCAGTGTGACTAAAATGAATAAAACAATTAAAACATTCCAGAGTTCAAGGGGGAATTCACCATTCGCTCGAACTTCTTCTAAAGAGATAAACTTCTGTAGTGTAGTTCCTATATTCCCAATAGGCTCTGCGCATTGCAATAATATATCCTATAGATGTGACGTAGGACTTATGTTTACTAGGTCTCTATCTAATATATTAGACTTAATTGTGAGTGCCAGCTAGCTCAGAGGTCACTAGAAACTGTCTTGAATAAACAAGAAGGGATTAGTTTCTGTCAACTGCATAAACATGACAACTTTGTTTCCCCAAGATAAAACTGATCTTCAGAGTCGTGGAAACAATAGATAGATATTTTACTCAGTCAATCGTGCATGCTTCGTTTCACTAGAGGTGCAGAGAAAATAGATAGACAGGCGTTTTGAATAAAAGGATTTATTGAACAGTCTTCTTTCTCAAGCATAAGAAATGAACTGCTACAATCGTAAAACTGGTTGTAAATTGTAATGGATACTGTAGAAAGAGTAGAATAAAATAATACTGTAAGAGCATTGAATTGTTCCTAAACCATAAATAAATACATACATAAATAACAGAGTCTAAAAGTACTCAACTGGTACTTCTAAAATACGCCTACCCCAATGTGCCTAACCTAAGTTTAGTATGAGGGAAGAAGTAAGTGAGGTGTAGAATAAATATAGTATTCTTTTGCCAAGAATCTGTCCAAGATTTCTCTTAGGGTCTAATCAGTTCCGTACCTTGATTTGGAATGAAGAAGGTCAGGCTCAGGACTCGATTTCCCAACAACTCGCAAGGGTAGATTGGAAACACTGGAGCTGAATTTCTCGGCAGGAGAAAAGACAGCGTCTCTCTCAGTGTGTCTGCTGGAGGGTCGGCTTCCTTCGGCACTTGCAGTAGCAGAGCAGGTAGGTAGTCGAACTGCTCCAAACCACTGTGTATTTGTTAAGGCAAGTGTGGGCTATTTATACCTTGAAGTTGCAGAGTTTGACCTAAAGGTAGACATAATAACGTCATAAAAGAGTCTCCGTTTTTTGAAAACTCCATGAGTTCTTGGACAAGTCAGTTCTCGAGCAAGGGGAAGTCCCTAGCTGCTGAAGCCGAGCTTTCCAAGAAATTGTTGTAGATTTTCTGAACTAGTGGAAGTAGCCCTACCGTATTTGGACTGCATGAGCTATGTCTAAATATGGTTATGATTCTTATGCCTATATAAGGACATAGTGATTTATACCTATATAAGGGCATGAATCGTGAAAATTACAATAGGGTTCTAAAATGGTACACAACACTTCAAGTATGGCCAATCATCATTTATGGATAGACAATTAGAAGGGGAGTAACCAAATGTGTCTACTGTTGTTTCATAGAAATAAGATTCATAAAGTATAATCCTTATTTAAACACACATCTCAACTCCTTATTACTGATTTCCATCTCTAACTTTTTGAGAAGAGAAAAGAGATATTAAAAGAATAGTTCCAATCCCCTAAGAATGTTAAATCTCCATATCAATTGTTAAAGTGATCATGTGCATGAATAATTATATAAACTCCCCCCAATTTCCCTTCTTAATCTTAACTATTGCAATTGGTTCTCTACGTTAAATAATTGGGGGTTTCTCATTATGATATTTCTCAGATTGTCCATTTGTTCTGAAATTGCAGGAGTTCAGTTCTATACTTCAGAGCCATCATAGTAAATGTATATGGAGCTCCGCATCCAGATTGTGGCCGAAAGGATTCTCTGTTCCTATCGCTAAGGTGTACCTGGACTCAATTTTTCTTAACCCCATTGTTCTATCCCCACCTCTGTTTCCTGGGGGTATGATCTTAATACCAAAGTAACTCAGCTAACGGCCGTTGCTGGAATGATGTTAAAAAAAATGTTTCGAGAAGGGATAAGAAGTCTTTTTTTTTGACGGCTCTCAAATGTTGAATTATTCTTAATTTCAGTTTATAAATCGTACTCCAAATATATTGTTTTTTGCAGGGACATTCTAATATGTGGACCACATATTTGTACTCAGATGTTATGTAGTCCATGATCTGCTCTATTTTACCATTCTGCAACGTGAAAGTTGATGTATTTTGGCCATATTCACAAGCCCTACATTTGGGACATTTCCAGAATCCCAGAGTAGTTAACCAAGTTTTTTTCTTGGGGGCCTTGACTTCAAAATGACTGAGTGTCAATATGTCCCCTATGGATGCAGTTTTTCTATACGTAATGCTGGGGCATGATCATATTTTCTTCTTTAATGTTTCATACAGCATTAGCATGTTCCAATTCTCTTTTACAATCTTTTTCAGTTCCTTGTTCTCATTATTAAAATCTACAATCAGTAATGTTATTCCCACCTCCTCATCTTGTACTGCCAGGTCTTCCTGTTGGGACATGAGCAAACATTCCAGTGATTTCTTGTTGAGCTTTAAAAAAATATATATATATATATATATATTCAATGAAAAAACCATAGGTTTAACACCAGTTATAGTTAGCTGGAAATTTTACTGATATAAAACCATTGAAATTCCCACGTTATAGTTAGTTGGACTCACTATAACTTGCACGTGTAATGCACTGATGACACCATCCAGTGAATGTGTGTCTTTCAGATAAATAAATATGTTTTATATATGTATGTTAAGGTCGATCGAAGAATATTTGTTTAAAATATTGTCTTAATGGATGTTTTTTTTAAAAAAAATAATTGGATATCTGCCTTATTAAGTGTATCTTAGTGAATACATATATTAGCGAGTGAAAGTAGGTCAGTCTCTCTGTCATCAGTGATGTCATGAGTGATGTCACTGACCATGTCATGAGTGATGTAATATGTGATGTCATCAGCAGTGCATTACACGTGCAAGTTATAGTGAGTCCAACTAACTATAACGTGGGAATTTCAATGGTTTTATATCAGTAAAATTTCCAGCTAACTATAACTGGTGTTAAACCTATGGTTTTTTCAGTGAATTTGATAGGTTTTTTAAATGCTAATTCCTAACTATAACTGGTGTGAAACCTATGGTTTTTTCAGTGAATTTCATAGGTTTTTTAAATGCTAATTCCTTTGTATATCGAGTTTCTAACCTTTTTTTTTTTTACAATTTGCTGGGTTTTTTTAAGTATTCATTTTTTTTATATAATTTTTTTCTTTTACGCTCTGGGTGCGCGCTCCGGGACGCTTTCAGCTAAGCTCTCCGGTAAGCTTTTCCGTGAGCTCACCTGAAAGCGCACCCAGAGCGCTACTGTCGTTCGTGAAAAAAATATGAATGAAAAGTTAATAATAATGCAAAACATTTCGTACCATACAAATAAAATTAGTTTTTTTTAATAAGGAAAATGATTATGCATTTCTGTAAAAGTTTGATGACGTCACTTCGGCGCGCAACGTAAGTGCCCTCGGATGCGCCTACGTTCGCGCTGCGTAAACGCACGCAAAAGCGCCTACGATCGCGCCACATTTGCGCCCCGGAAGCGCCTACGATCGCGTTGCGTAAACGCACCCGGAAGTGCTCCGGAGCGCACAGCGTAAACGCGTCGGGTCATGTGACCCTAAAATAACACTTTTCATTGGTTGCTAACAGTTTTTTTTACAATGAATGAAATCCCCACCCATTTCCTTCACTTCTTCTTTCACTTTTGTGACTGAAAGACCTGTTTTTTGCACCTGGATCTTTTGTGAATTACCATGGCTGCCAGAGAATCCAGCAGTGAGGATGAACCTGAGTTCATCAATGAAGAGCCTCCTACCCCAAAGGTGAAGGAACATTTTATTTGGAAATTTTTTAAGTTTCCAGCAGACCAGAAGAAGGTGAATGCACCAAAAGTGGAGTGCAGGATCTGCAAACAGGTCCTGTCACGGGGTAACCCCCAAAAAAAGTACTCTTTTGGGAACTTTACCATGATCCGACATGTGGAGAGGAGGCACCCCCAGAATTTTGCCCGGGAAAGTGTCAGGGCTCTGGCACAAGAGGTTCCCAGAGATGGGGCCTCTACATCAACCGGAGGAGCAACTTCTTCTGGGAGAGAGCAATCGCAGGAGCAGGTGCCAAACATACAACCTGCATTTAACCATGGGGTCGTCAAATGCAGATACTGCAATCAACTCCTCACCTATGGGGATCAAAGTGTCCAGCTCATGGTTCGAGCATTGGAGAACCATCGCTGCCCTTCCCACCCCTAATTTTTTTGTTTTCTTTTTGCTCCTGTTGAGCAGTTTCCATTCCCTGTTTTTGTTCCTGTTCAGTTGAAAGAAGAAAACCAAAAGTTCTTTTCAGAACTACCTCCAATTCTCATCAAAGAGCTATATTCTTAAAAAAATGAAGAGTAAGTGAAATATAGTGCATTGATAATTGAAAGGAGAATGAGTAAGAAAGAACAGAAAGGTATGAGAGGTGAAAGGACGTGAAGTAGGAGGAATGAAAGAAGGTGAGTGTTAGAAAAGAAAGTTATGACACAGTGAATAAACTGGAGGCCTCATTTCTGAAAAGTGACGCATCGCTACGTGAAAACAGCGATGCGTCACTTTTCTGGACGCACTCCTTATGACATTCCAGATATGTCATATTTAATATATGACTAATCAATTCGCAAGGAGTTACAGATATGTCAGTATTTCTGACGTATCTGTAAACACAAAAGTAACGCATTGCTGGAGTGCATCACAAAAGTGACGCAACTCCAGTAATGTGTCCTTTCACATGGAAAAAGCACCATGTGAAAGGTCTGCTGTGAAGCAGGCGCAAGATTTTGACGCAACAGCATCCTAAAAGTGACGCACTGCGTCGTTATTACCAAGCTTTTTGCGGGGGAACACCCCCTCTGCATGCATTATACCTGACACTATTTTTAAAAAGTGACGCATCTAGGTACATGGGTCACTTTTTAAAACTCTGCGCCACATTATATCTGCATCAGGTATAATGTATGCAGAGGGGGCAATCCCTCGCAAAAAGCTTGGTAATAACGACGTACTGAAATCTATGAGATTTCTCTGCGTCACTTTTAGGATGCTGTTGCGTCAAAATCTTGCGCCTGCCTCGCATCACTTTCATGTTTACAGATATGTCAGAAATACTGACGTATCTGTAACTCCTTGCAACATGATTCGTCATACATTAAATATGACACATCTGGAATGTCATAAGGAGTGCGCACAGAAAAGTGACGCATCGCACCAGCAGTGTTAAAAAATGTGCCTCGTTGCACTATATTTAAAGGACGCAACAGCATCCTAAAAGTGACGCAGTGAAATCTCAAAGATTTCACTGCGTCGCTATTACAAAGCTTTTTGCGGGGGAACACCCCCTCTGCATGCATTATACCTCACGCAGATATAATGTGGCGCTTGATTTTTAAAAGTGACCCATCTACCTAGATACGTCACTTTTTAAATATAACGCAACGAGGCGCATTTTTTTACACCACTGGTGCGATGCGTCACTTTTCTGTGCGCACTCCTTATGACATTCCAAGTAACGCATTGCTGGAGTGCGTCACAAAAGTGACGCAACTCCAGTAATGTGTCCTTTCACATGGAAAAAGCACCATGTGAAAGGTCTTGCGTCAGTCTAACACCTGCTGTAAAGCAGGCGCAAGATTTTGACGCAACAGCATCCTAAAAGTGACGCAGTGAAATCGCAAAGATTTCACTGCGTCGCTATTACAAAGCTTTTTGCGGGAGAACACCCCCTCTGCATGCATTATACCTGACGCTATTTTTAAAAAGTGACGCATCTAGGTACATGGGTCACTTTTTAAAACTCTGCGCCACATTATATCTGCGTCAGGTATAATGTATGCAGAGGGGGCATTCCCCTGCAAAAAGCTTGGTAATAACGACGTACTGAAATCTATGAGATTTCTCTGCGTCACTTTTAGGATGCTGTTGCATCAAAATCTTGCGCCTGCCTCGCGTCACTTTTATGTTTACAGATATGTCAGAAATACTGATGTATCTGTAACTCCTTGCAACATGATTCGTCATACATTAAATATGACACATCTGGAATGTCATAAGGAGTGCGCACAGAAAAGTGACGCATCGCACCAGCAGTGTAAAAAAATGTACCTCGTTGCACTATATTTAAAAAGTGACGCATCTAGATAGATGCGTCACTTTTTAAATATTGTGTAACAATGCGCATTTTTTTACACCGCTGGTGCGTCACAAAAATTGACGCACAGGCGGCGCAAAACTGGCAGCGCAAGGCCTTCATAAATATGGTCCTGGATTTTCCCCGTGCTTCGCCGGTGCGCGTACCATGCGCTTCCCCCGCGCAAAACGAAAAAAAAAAAAAAATGTAATGCCCCGCAGGACCCTATTTTAGCCCCCACATCAAACCTAGGGGGTCAGAGGGGGTCTACTCTTCCCCCTTATGGTCATTTGCCCCTTTTTTTTTCAAACCCCTTGTGTCTCGATTTTACCGAGACACAAGATGGCGGCCGCTCCAGACTGTTTAGAATGTTTACAGACAAGTCGCACAAGTCGCGTGTCGCGCCAGGAGCGCACTCCGGTGCGCGCACCGGAGAGCGCCTATAGATATATATATTTTTTTGAACCTAAATTACTCAAAATCCACTGCAGCACACATCTTGAGACATAGCATAGGCACATCGGGCTACCAGTCCCTACACTTTTGCCAAGTTTGGTGGAAATCCATTCAGCCGTTCGGGCTAAAAGTGAAATCGACCGCCCTATGGAAATTAACATGGGGATAACGCGTTTTGGGACCCCCCTTTTATCTCGGCCCCCGCTTGACGTATCCCCCCCAAACTTTCAAGGAAGGACCGGAGCTCGACGAGGCCATTTTCAGGAAATTTTCAGGCAGATTCGTCAACCGATGCCAAAGTTATTCCAAATAGAATTTTGAGATTTAACATTGAAAAAAATCCTAACTATAACTACCTACTGGCGACCGCCAGTAGGTAATATATATATATTTCTCAACAGAATACAGATAATGCCGCACGCCTGCAGCCTTTCCATGCGTCGCCTGCCACACACTGGGCACAGACCTGTGTGTTAGTGCTTAAGATGGTTTTATTGCTCTTATGTCAAGACGCGTTTCACAGCCAGTAGCTGCTTGCTCTCTCGACAAAATTAAGTTGCAAACAGAGCGTTTTTAAAGTGACAGTGCATGTGAGATCTTGTACCACGTGATTGGCTCTTTAATAGAAGACTTACTATGCAAATTATGCGAGATTGAAAAAAATACACATGTTAAATATCCATCAACAATTATATTGGGTCATGATGTAACTATAAAACTTAAATAGTAGTGTACACAATATGCATAAATTAGCATTCATTATTTACACGTTTAAATGGCAAATTCAATACCTCGCATATGAATAAATGTTTAAGTATATTCCATGTGGACTGTAAATTCAATAGTGCTAAGAAGTGCAAATAAATGTGCAAGTGCAATACATTGTAACACCTTTTTGTTAAGCAACAGTTGAAAAAGTTTGTTACACCAGTAATCGTTTTTTAAAGTTATCACAACTAAAAGGTAGTTTAAATAAATGCTTCTAAAATAACGGTGATAAAACCAATACCTCACCGCGGATCCCCGCCTGTGAAGCTTGGGTTTTATGGAGACTGGCCAACAGATTTGGTGGTATATTTCTGGCCCCAAAAGTGGGAGAATAAGTACATACCAACAGAATATAACCTGCTATCAAATGCTACAGTAGAGTTCATACTATATTACCATTATTCACCTTCAATCAAATCGAGAAGCAATTCAAATAACATTCAAATAATTATTTCGATCGCCCGATGGGAACACCATTAATTAATCACTGTAAAGTGCAATAGTGCAAAGAAATGACTATTGTATTGGCACACCAGGTTTAGATGAGGTCATATCACATGACATAATTAATATTAAAAACAGTAGATGTTGATCTAAAACATTAAATATTAAATATTAAATACTAAATATAAAATTGGCAATGTCTATCCTTTAAAATTTCAAACATTTTAAAAAAATGTCCCTGATGCTACTCGTTGTCTGTTTGTGCAGTTATCAATTGTAAATGCATAAAAAGCAACTCCACTTTACACGAGATAATGGGCCTTCCCTATAACTTAATTTAACATGAAAACCGAAGTTCATTATTAGTAAAAAGAGAACATTCAGGTCATGGAGATTTAAGAACATTTAAAGGCATGTGTATAAATCTTATGTAATGTTAAGCCCATTCGGATTCACAAGCCCTACATTTGGGACATTTCCAGAATCCCAGAGTAGTTAACCAAGTTTTTTTCTTGGGGGCCTTTACTTCAAAATGACTGTGTGTGAATATGTCCCCTATGGATGCAATTTTTCTATACGTAATGCTGGGACATGATCATATTTTCATCCAGCATTAGTATGTTCCAATTCTCTTTACAATCTTTTTCAGTTCCTTGTTCTCATTAATAAAATCTACAATGAGTCATGTTATTCCCACCGCCTCATCTTGTACTGCCAGGTCTTCCTGTTGGGACATGAGCAAAAATTCCAGTGATTTCTTGTAGACCGAAACGAGTAGCTGTTTCTGTTGTGGAAATACATTTTCGTACCTGAGCCTGCGGTCTGTCTCCTTCTTTGCCGGTGTTGCTGGGCTGCTTGCCGGTGGTGGTGTGGAGTTCGTCTGTGAATATATATATATATATTATATTCCATTATATTTTGTATATATATATATATATATATATATATATATATATATATAAAATGTAAACACACACAGGTTTGGCGTGCTTAAGCCGGCTTCCACGGCGGGCTCTCGACGGGGAACGCCAACCCCTATAAATCAGCACACTCCTGGTTACAGCACTTCATAAAATGAAAAACCAGAGTCGGAGCCCAAATCAGATGCGGTGTTGTCAAGGTTTATTCCTTTGCCGAATAAACCTTGACAACACCGCATCTGATTTGGGCTCCGACTCTGGTTTTTCATTTTATGAAGTGCTGTAACCAGGAGTGTGCTGATATATATATATATATATATATATATATATATATATATATATATATATATATATATATATATATATATATATATATATATATATATTACCTACTGGCGGTCGCCAGTAGGTAGTTATAGTTAGGGTTTTTTTCAATGTTAAATCTCAAAATTCTATTTGGAATAACTTTGGCGCCGGTTGACGAATCTGCCTGAAAATTTCCTCAAAATGGCCTCGCGGCGCCCGGTCATTCCCTGAACGTTTGGGGGGGATTCGTCAAGCGGGGTCCGAGATAAAAGGGGGGTCCCAAAACGCGTTTTCCCCATGTTAATTTCCATAGGGCGGTCGATTTCACTTTTAGCTCGAACGGCTGAATGGATTTACACCAAACTTGGCAAAATTGTAGGGACTGGTAGCCCGATGTGCCTTTGCTATGTCTCAAGATATGTGCTCCAGTGGATTTTGAGTAATTTAGGTTCAAAAAAATATATATATCTATAGGTGCGCCCCGGTACGCGCACGGGTACGCGCACCGGGCGCGCCACGCAACTTGCGCGCAGAAAGCTGATTGGGTCTCGGGTGTCTGTAAACATTCTAAACAGTCTGGAGCGGCCGCCATCTTGTGTCTCGGTAAAATCGAGACACAAGAGGTAGAAAAAACAAAGGGGGGAATTGACCCTAATGGGGCAGGGTAGACCCCTCCTGACCCCCTAGGTTTGATGTGGGGGCCATTAAAGGGCCCCGCGGGGTCTCAATTTTTTTTTTCTATTTTTGCGGGGGAAGCGCCCGGTACGCGCAGTGGGGAGCGCACCGGGCAGCGTACTATGGGAAAGAAATCACTTTCAAAAATTGTATGTTTATTAATTGTTTTTTTTGTTGTTTTTTTATTTAAGTACCAACATGTAGGTATCAATGCAGAGTCTATAATTTAATATACACTGTTTCCTTTGTAGATATCTTGCATGTTGTTACAGAAGTTATTGTGGTTTATGGAATCCATACCATAGTCTGTCAGGAAAGCAGAAACAACATGGAGGCAGGAGATGATAAAGAGATGTAAAATAGACATTGGAGATAATATAGTGGGAGAAATGAAGTAACTATGAGCAAACTTTCTATGTAGCACAAAAAAAGTTGTACAGTATACTATAAGTCTCACTTTATATTTTAAACATTTTTGATCTTCTTGATGAATTACATATAAAAATGAATAATGGCTCCAACAATTTTTGATTATTAAATATAAATTTATTCTTCTGATTCTTTTTCATAATTTAATAAAATTTCTAATAAAATGTTGTCTGGAATCTCTTCATTTACATTCTGTGTTTCCATTGATTCCACACACTCAAGTAATTCAAGGTCCAGAGACTCATCCATAAAGTCAATGTTATCATTTTCAGCATTTTTTCCATCATGGTTGTTGTCCAAAACAATTTCAAAAGAAATATTCTTTTCTCCTTCCATTTTGTTGCTGTAAATTGCATAAAAAATATTTGAGATAGAGCACTGTTGGGTTTAAGTTCAGACATGTAGTTTGGATTTTTTAACAGTGAGGTTATCTTTGGGCAGTGTATGGTATCAGGCTGGAATTTGAAATATAACAAAGAGTGTGTGATGAAGCCTAAGTAAATTTATAATAATACAAGGGAAGCCTAACTCAATCCATAACTATAACAGAGAAGTCTATCTCAATCTATAACTATTACAGAGGGATAGTGTATAACTAACAGAATATTTTTTCTCAAATTAACTTAAAGTGTACAACATACTTCACTTTCCAAAATAACAACTTACCTTTGAGAAAGCAGTTGAAGTTGTCAGTGTTATTTCTTTTCAAATGTACTTCAGGAAGCAGTAGTCAAAATGGCTGTGTTTCCTTCTCTTTTTTTTTTATTTATTCATGTACATAACCAATCAAATGTCAGGAAATAATCGTAGAAAATGAAAGAAACTTTTTAATTGGTTGTAAATTCTAACACTTCATATGTGTTTTGGTCATGTAATTTACCTCAGGATATTTAGACAGGCCTGTAGCCTAAATGTCTCAATGGAATTCCACCAAATGGAAGGGACTGCTATGTAGTAGGGCCTATTCTATATTTGATGAAACACCACTCTCTCTGTCGCCATTCCTCATGCTCACTCCTTCATTATTTTTTTTTATTTTTTTTTTGTTGGTGCGCTGACAGGACGCGAACCGGTACGCGCACGGGGGCGTTCACCGGTACGCGCACCGGGAGCGCTCCAGAGTCAAATATAAAAAAAAAAGTAAAATACTATTTTGAAACAAAAATATTATCTTTATATACAATATAGGGTTCATTTTTAGAAAAACATACCTATCTCAGCTATAGACGTTTGCACAAAAATAAGCTTAGAAATTCACTAACAAAGTACATAGGTTTGAAGCCCTAAAACAAGTTAAAAATTAGCAGTTAAAAAACCTATGAAATTCACAGAAAAAACAAAGGTTTCACACCACATATAGTTAGAAATTAGCATTAAAAAAACCTATGAAATTCACTGAAAAAACCAGAGGTTTCACACCAGTTATAGTTAGGAATTAGCATTAAAAAAAACCTATGAAATTCACTGAAAAAAACAGAGGTTTCACACCAGTTATAGTTAGGAATTAGCATTAAAAAAACCTATTAAATTCACTGAAAAAATCAGAGGTTTCACACCAGTTATAGTTAGCTGGAAATTTTACTGACATAAAACCATTGAAATTCCCACGTTATAGTTAGTTGGACTCACTATAACTTGCGCGTGCAATACACTGCTGATGACATCATATATTACATCACTCATGACATGGTCAGTGACATCACTCATGACATCACCGATGACACCATCCTTGTGACACAGTGACAGACTTCCTTTCACTGTAAAGTAACCTTTGAAACACATATTCAAAAATAGAAACTAACATTTTCAAAAAAGTGGATATGCCCATACCAGTTACAACAACCAATTCAGTAATTTCACCATCTATGTACACATTCACACATTCACCATCAGTTTTATATAGTCACTCATACATATACTCACTCATCATATGTAGTGATACCCCTATTCATCCTGTTACACACCGACAGTCATCAAAAAGTTACTCACACATATACTCACACATGCAAATAAACTAATAAACATCCATTTATTTGCATATACAGATGTACACACACTACCACCTTACTTCTAAGGAAACTTACACATATGTACTCTCTTAAACAATCACTTATAGAAACACATACTTATTTAAACAGGAACTCTTACAATCTCTCACATATACTTACTTATATACATCAATACTCACATATACTAGATTAAAATATATCTTGTTACTGATAAACACACTAGTGAGACAGGCATTCAATCACTAACACACACATATACACACTCATCCACTCATACAGTCCTGCACATATGCTGTTTTCAAAAAACATACAAACAGTGAGTCAGTCATTGATACATCTATGTGCTAAGTAACACCCCCACCAAACTATACAGACACTCATACTGATACTAAACAAACATATAATAACCCATATACACACACATGTAGCTACTCACCAACCCATACAGCCACTTATACACAAAGTGAAACACTGATACATATATTTAAATATTTAAACATTACTCGCTAATATATGTATTCACCAAGATACACTTAATAAGCCAGTTAACAAATCAATTTTTTTTTAAAAAACATTAATTAAGACAATAATTTAAACATTTATTCTTCCATCGACCTTTACATATACATATATAAAACATATTTATTTTTCAGAAAGACACACGTTCACTGGATGGTGTCATCAGTGATGTCATGAGTGATGTCACTGACCATGTCATGAGTGATGTAATATGTGATGTCATCAGCAGTGCATTGCACGCACAAGTTATAGTGAGTCCAACTAACTATAACGTGGGAATTTCAATGGTTTTATGTCAGTAAAATTTCCAGCTAACTATAACTGGTGTGAAACCTCTGTTTTTTTCAGTGAATTTAATAGGTTTTTTAAATGCTAATTCCTAACTATAACTGGTGTGAAACCTCTGTTTTTTTCAGTGAATATATATATATATATATATATATATATATATATATATATATATATATATATATATATATATATATGTTACACAATATGGGTTGGTTTCCAGGCGCACTCAATGCAGGTGCTCGCAAGAATGTGTTTTTTATTTTCCAAGGAATTCACAGCACTCAGTAGCTCCCAAAATCCGGTTTTATTTTCAAACCAGCGCTATCACACCAACGCTTTTCAACCATACAGGGTGTTTTTCACTGAGAATTGGCTTTTTTTTGTTTACAATGTATAATCTCGCTGCGATCCTCTGCACATAATCATGCATGATGGGAGTTGAAGTTTTTTTTGAGCCATTTCATTTTTAAACATATTAATGTATTCTTAACTCTTGTAGAAGGCATGATATTTTCATAGGCAGTGTTAGTATGAAATAATTAGTAAAAGATAATTAAGATGTGGTTCACTTTATCCGACAGGTTTGATGCATGGAGATTAATTGATGAAAATTGCTTTGGGTTCAAAGTTGATTACAATGAATTACAAAGTATGCAAAGGAGACATTGATTCTGCATTAGATATTGTGTCATAAAGCATTTTAAAGCAAGTTAAGTCAATTTTTGAAGTACTTGATTATATTTAGTTATAGCGTTCACTTCACAAAATTGTGCACCATGGTGTAGTACCCTTTTATATGCTAAACATGATCTAAGTAGATGTTCTTGCGGCTGACTATTCAGTTGCTCGTTTAAGGTCCGTACAGTATATTCCGTCTAACATGAAATGTTTGAAAATGATATGGTTAGTGCCAGTAACTTGCATGATGTAAATAAAGACGGATCAACAAATAGTTTGTTGTTTGAATTACAGACAGTATAAAAATAGATCAGTTCCCCAATTTTCTCTTTTTATAAATGGACAAAGAGTTCTTTGTCCGAGTTAAAACCTGTCGGGGTCTTGGTTTTGAGTTTGATGATATACCGCAACTCCATCTGTCTCAATGTTTTTGTTTGGTCGCCTCCACGTTCATTCAGTGGAACTGTGTCCAAGCCAAAATATCTCATGGATTTCCAATTAGCATTCTGACATTGATTCATATATCTTGCTGTTGCATAATTGGTGTCTTTATTCTTGACGGGTCGTATGTGCTCCAAAATCCTCTTTTTTAGCATACAAGTCGTGCTGCCAATGTATTGTAATCCACAGTGGCATTGTATTATATATACCACATGCGTCGTCTTACATGTGATATGTGGTTTAATCAGTATGATTTTTCCATCTTTGTCAGTTATTAGTTTTTTATTCTCTCCAATCTTGCATGCCGTACAGCGGTTACACTTAATGAACCCCTTTCTTGCATCACTCAGCCAGTTGGTGGTCAGGGTTGATGTTGTTGTTTGTAAGTGACTCCGGACTAACTGGTGTTTCAGTGATTGAGTTTTCTTGCATGTCACTTGTGGGCGAGTGCCCAGTAAGTCTCCTATGTCTGAGTCCTTACCTATCAAATGCCAGTATTTTTGGTTTGCATTGATGATCTTGTGGCTCTCTTTGCAATAAGTCAGAATTAATCTCGGTGCTTCTTGCTTTTCTCTTTCAATTGCTTTCTTTTTCAGAATTAGAGTTTTAGCAAATTTTTTTGTTCTCATTCTTTCCAAGCTTGTAGTCACCTCTTTTTGTTTGTATCCTCTTTTCTTCATCCTCGCTATTGTTTCATTGTACTGAAATTCTGCATCTTCATCCTTAAAGCAATTCAGACTCATTCTTTTTAGTTCTCCATAGGGAATGCTCTTTAATTGGGATTTAGGATGAAATCTTTCTCCATGTAATACGCTATTGGTTGCTGTCTTCTTCCTGAATAGCGTGGTTTGTATTGCACCATTTTCCACAAAAATATGTGTCCAAAAAGTCTATTTTGGGTGGGCTAATGGAGCAAGTGAAAGACAGGCCAATGCTGTTCTCATTCAATCTATTGAAGTAATCCATAAAATCTTCTATAATCCCATCCCAAATTAGAAAAAGATTGTCAATATATCGAACTCATAATATAATCTGATCGAGTTCTTTGTGATTTTCTGGACGCCACGCCATTTCTTCCTCCCACCATCTCATTGTAATATTGGCGTAATTTGGAGGAAATGAAATGCCCATGGCTGTCCCACATTTTTGATAAAATAGTTCATGGTTGAATTAAAAAAACATTATTGGTCAAACACATTTCAGTCCCACATTTTTGATAAAATAGTTCATGGTTGAATTAAAAAAACATTATTGGTCAAACACATTTCAATCATCTTCAATAGCATTTTTGAGTGTTCTAGTTCACTTATATGTCTGCGTTTCATAAAATAGTTGCACGCCTGCAAGCCTATTTTGTGTTCAATTAAAGTATAGTGACAGACAACATTAATCGTAGCCATTTTATAATTTTCATTCCAATCGATTTCGGATAAGATACGTAAAAAGACTCCAGTGTCTTAGATGTAAGAGCTAAGGCTCTGTGCAATGGGTGCTAGGTACGAGTCCACATATGTTGACATGTTCTCGTAGATTGAACCGCACAATGAGACAATTGGTCTACCAGGAGGGGTTGACCAGTGTTTGGTGAATTTTCGGCAAGAAGTATATCGTTGGTATTACAGGCTGCTCTTTTAATAGAAATAGATGGTCTTCCTTATTGATTAATTTAAACTTTTCCCATTCATCCAGCTGATTCCCCCAATTCAAATAAAATCTGGTTGATGGGATTTGATGGTAGCTTAGAATATTTCTCTTGATCAGTCAGTAAGCTTGTAAGTATGTAAGTATGTAAGTAAGCTTGTAAGTAAGTATGCCTGTGAGCTTCCTGCATATAGTCACTTCTGTTTTGGAGGACTATATAGCCTCCTTTGTCTGCTGGCTTGATTATAGGTTGGTCATTGTCTGTTAGTTCTATCAAAGCTAGTCGCTCACCACAGGTTAAGTTCTCACTTCTTGATTGTCCGGAGTTAGTTATTTTGTCCATTTCTCTTGTTATTGCGTCAGAGAGCATATCAATTTTGTTACCTGGGGAGAGGTTCAAACAGCATTTGGATTTTCTTTTGAACTTACTGAAACTGTGTTGGTCAGTTTCTATTGTCATTTCATGTAATATATCTCCTTCTGTCATTTCATCTTCATGGAGATCATACATAAGATCAAACATATTTTTCAGATCTGGTATTTGTTCAATTGTCAGTTCTCTCTTCTTCTGCTCGGTCTCTGCCATTGTTGTTAGAGTCACAGGCTGTTTATTTGCATGAATTTTAGCCAATTTCAATTTCCTTATGTACTTGTATACATCAATTTTAGTATCCACATAGTTAAAAGATGTTTCCGGACAAAAAGAGACTCCTTTATTCAAAAGTAACTTCTCGTTGTCCTTTAGTACATAGTTGGAAAGATTGACTATTAGATTACTATCTTCACTATCATTTATTTTTTCTTTGTCCGGTCTCTTAGAGTGTACTGCCTCCTTTCATTTAGGTCTTCTGGTTTTCTTGTACTTTTGAAGACTTTGTATCGCCTCTGCCATGTCCTCTGCCTGTCCCTCTTCCTCTCCCCCTTGTCATTGATGCATCCAAGTGCATGAGTCTCATCTCTTCTAAAAAAGCTGGTTTTACTGTGAGGGTGGAGGAACTTGTTCCTTCCCCTTCGCTGACGTCGGATTCACTTGTCACTTCTCAGGTGGTCGCTTGTGTTACTTTGCTTGGAAACTTTGTTTCAACACTTGAAACCTTTTCGCAAAGGTGAGGATTCTGCCATACTTGTAATCCATTTAATCCCTATGGAACTTTCTCTTTTTCCTCTCCTGAATTTCTTCTTCATATTTCTCTAATCTGGTTTCCATATCTTTTCTTAATTTAGTTAGTTCCTCTTTGTCTGGATTGTTGGATATTTTAGATTCCATTTCCTGTATTGTAATGTGCACTTTGTCAATATCCATTTGAGCATGCTTAATTAGAATCTTCATCCAGCAAGAAGAGAATAGGTTCTGCAGGAAATTGCTGATCACCCCAGTCTCAACCCCCCAATATATACGTCACAAGGAGCTCAATATTAATTTTATAACTGATTTTATTCGAGCACGGCCAGCACTAATGTGGGTATCAGTGTGGAAAAATGAAGCGGCACTCCTGACACAACAGATTATTAAGGATTGTTTACAGTGTGACAAAGGCCTAGAAATCCCATGGCTAAGCGGTGTCCTTGTCAGTTTGCGTAGTATAAACAAAGAAAGTATTTTTCTGAATCCCATATCAGCTGAATCAGTCCCGAAAAAGAGCTTCCGAACGCTCTGTATTCACTATACAACAACGAGCGGCTGGTAGTGGAGTCCAGGAAAACTTTCGTGCAAAACAATATGGCCATAGAACAGCATTGTTACCCGCTTTGCATGTACTTGACTCTACCAATGAGCCGCTGGGAAAGGAGCATCTTGTTATGTCTAAGAACAGGCACAATCCAATTTGTACTCGGTTTTCCACTGGGCTATAGCAAAAATTGTAAGCACATTTTGTGCCCTTGTGACGATAGGAGCGAGCAAACCACTATGCATTTTATATTTTTTTGTAAATACTATCTTAAATATTCTAAACAGTTGCTCTACCAATATTTTAATAAGCGAAGACCAATTACACTGGAGGCAGCTTATCGCCGCATGCTAGCCTTAGACAATGTTGAACTGATTTTCCGCACTGGCACTTTTCTTAAAACTGCAGTAAGGGCGCGTAGGTCTATGATGGTTTCTTGATATTTACGCAATTTGTAAAATGTTTTAATCAATTAGTTGTATATATCAATATGATGATCGTTCTTGCACTAGCCACTTAGGATATATGTACATGGAATTTTACCTTTTTTTTAATCATTATGACGTATTTATATTCGTGCACTAGCTATTTTGGATATATGTACATGAAATTTTTATCTTTTTAATCATTGTGATTTATTTATATTCTGTGCTTTTATGGCTACTATTGTATCCGAATTAAGTTGAACTGAACTGAAGAATCTTCATCATATTGATGGAACATTGTGTGTTGTTGTGTCCCCATTCCTCCAGTAATTCTGATCTGATGTCCAGATGAGTTGGCATTGTGAAAATATTGGAATTCTATTAACCTCTACATACTTTTCAAGAGCTATCACTTCCCAGCTCTTGTTGATCTCTTTTTTATATAACCTTTCAACTTGTAAGATTTGTTTCAATGTGCCTCCTGCACTATGTATTATTGTTTGTTCAGAGCCAGTTACTATTTCATTGGATGTTGACGGTTGAAACATTTTTGCAGCTTTTGCTGCTCTCTTGACTTTACGTGCTTCCATTAGACGGTAGTTTATACGTTTTTATTGGAATTGGATATATTGTATGTTATTTGTTACACGACTGCGCACTGCACAAGTTCATATGCTGTTAAACATTTGCTGTCTGAGCAGTCATTGCGTTTGTCAGTTCAAGATACCTCCGCTGTAAAAGTGGTAATGCTTTCCTCCAATTAATCACTTAGACTAAGGTTGCCACGATCTCGTTTACAATGATATTACGCCACACGCCTTCAAACAATGTAGGGCGTTTGGTTTGAACATTCGGTGCCAGAAAGTCTTCCAGCATGCCAGGGAAAACTTTTCTGTGTCCTGGGGAAGCGGGTTAAGCCTACAGTCTTCTACCCAACTTACTTCTCGCAATGAATTCCATGCACAAGCTTCTTCAGTGAACAACAAGGTTTGGTGTCCCAGCTGGTCTTACCTTCAAGTGAAAACCACCAACACGGCGGCACACTCCGGTCCCGTCCTCTCAGCACTCCAACTTTGCGTAAGTTCCTTTTCCTTTTTTTAGTGTTGTTGCCCGGCTCTGCATAGATGCAGTATCTGTTACACAATATGGTGCCCACAACAGGCTTCACACAAAGCCCAAAGGGCTTTTTCTTTTCCAAGGAATTTTGCGGCACTCAGTAGTTCCCAAAATCTGTTTTTATCTTCAAACCAGCGCTATCACACCAACGCATTTCATCCACACAGGGTATTTTGAACAGTGAGTTGGCTTTTTTTGTTTACAATTTATAATCTCACCATCATTTGCACATAATGATGCATGATGGGAGTTGAAGTTTTTGGTCGAAAAACATTTAATTATTAAACATATTAATGTATTCTTAACTCTTGTAAAAAGTATGATTTTTACATAGGTATTGCTAGTATAAGATCATTAGTTAAAGATAATTAAGATGTGGCTCACTTTATCTGACAGGTTTGGTGCATGGAGATTAATTGATAAAAATTGCTTCGAGTTCAAATTTGATTACAATGAATTACAAATTATGCAAGGGGGACATTGATTCTACATTATATATTGTGTCATAAAGCATTTTAAAGCAAGTTAAGTCAATTTTTGAAGTGCTTGCTTATATTTAGTTATAGTGTTCACTTCACAAAATTGTGCACTTGGCTGTAGTACAATTTTATATGCTAAACATGATCAAAGTAGAGGTTCCAGCGGCTGACCATTCAATTGCTCGTTTATGGCCGGTACAGTACATTCCTTGCAACATGAAATGTATATATATATATAGATGTTAAAAATTACAGACCTATTGCTAGCTTGCCCTTTGCAGCCAAGGTGGTCGAAAAACTGATGATTACTCAAATCTCCCAGTATATTGAACATCATTCTTTATTGGACGACACCCAATTTGGCTTACGCCAAGGGCATAGTACAGAAACAGCCTTGATCAAGGCCACAGACGAAATAAGAACAATTCTGGATCAGGGTGGGTCAGCCGTTCTTATCTTGTTGGACCTATCAGCGGCCTTTGACATGGTCGATCACAACATCTTCATCGACTGTGTCAATTCCTTGGGCATCCAGGATAGAGCGGGAGATCTGCTACTTTCCTTTCTCTCCGAACGCTCCCAAATGGTCACGTTGGGCAATTATCATTCTGCCCAAATGACTTTACCATGTGGCGTCCCGCAAGGCTCATCCCTGAGTCCATTGCTTTTTAATATTTATGTGATGGACTTAGCAAGAATCATAAAGCTATATGGGATGAGCCTAACATCCTATGCTGATGACAGCCAATTGGTGTTAGCGATAAAAACAATGGAGAGAGAGTAGCAGCTAATTTCCAACTAGGTATGCTTGCCATCAGCAAATGGATGGCAGAAAATTGCCTTAAGCTGAACTCCGAGAAAACAAAGGTTATGATTTTTGGCAAACTCCATCCGATCTGGTCCAGTTCCTGGTGGACTGCTGACCTAGGCTCTCCTCCCAATCCAGTTGCTAAGGTGAAAAATCTTGGAGTTATTCTGGACGAAAAGCTTATGTTTGCTGCTCATGCAAATACCATTGCATCTGCTTCCTTTTATAAAATTAAAATCATCAAAAAGATCTTACCTTACTTACCTCCTTGTTCAGGCAGAGCATTGATCACTTCCTTTGTAATGTCCTCATTGGATTATTGCAACCGGTTGTTTATGAACACCCAACAGAAAGTGATCCGGAACTTGAAATTGGTGAAGAATTCGGCTGCCAGAATGCTCTCAGCAACTCCTAAGTTCATGCCTATCGCCCATGTAATAAAAAGTTACCATTGGCTTACTGTGAAAAACAGAATAAAGTTCAAGGCTTTGTGCATTGCTTCTAAAGCAACCTGCAACCAAGGACCTCGCTTTCTTTTAAATACCCTATCATTTCATGTCCCCAATAGACCACTACGGTCTGCCAATGCCTTCTTGATGTCTGTGCCTAGAACCAGAACGGCTTTGTTGGGTGACAGACGTTTCGTGGTGTCTACCACAAAACTATGGAACTCATTGGACCTGGAGGTGCGATCCTCCCAATCCTTGATGATTTTTCACAGAAAAATCAAAACATGGTTATTCAATCAATAACTCCTCGCTGCTCACCTTCTAGAGTCTTAGTATACTGTTACTAGCACGGAGACGCCCTTGGGCATTTGTGCGCTTTATAAGTTTCATAAAAAAATAAATATATGTATATATAGAAAGGAGCTGTGGGAGAGAGGGCTGTTTCAACAGGAACATTACCTCCTCGTACTGTCTCCCCGACCCATTCCTGACAAGTGAGCAGCTAGTCTGCTCTACAGAAACCCCTACCTAGGTGAGCTGTTTGCACTTCCCCCTAGGATGACTTCACCATCACGTGACTATAAAGGGTGAAGTGCACCAAAGAAACATCCTGTTCTCTTTTTTTCTGCAATCTACATTCCGGTTTGCATGGCTGTGCTGTTCGGGATTGCCTGGATATGGGTAAGTTTCCCTGTTGTTCTGTTTTGCTGTTTCTACGACGGCCTGCTTTAGCGGCCGCCTTTGTTTACCGCTGTCATTTCCCCCGCGCTGCCTCTGAGTTATGGCATTTGCTTTTCTATGCGGTTCGCGTTAGCGGCCGTCTCCGCTCATTTTCACTCACCGGGTGTGTTGGCCTGCTCCAGCAGCCATTCCTGGGTGGTCTCCGGTCCCGCTTCACCCTGTATTAGCGGGTAGGGGCTTTGTGGAGTAAGTGAAGCGGCGCGCTTGTGTTCTTGTGCTTTTGGGGGCAAATTTGGCAGCTGGCTGTGCTTTTTATGCCGGCCCACATTTCCCTCCGCCCCCAGGTGCTCGGGTCTCCGGGCCTATATATGGGGTCCTTCATGGCTGGTTTTTTGTCCTTGTTTGTGCCCGTTTTGGTGGTTTTTGGACTTGGGTGCTGTGCTCGCTGTCTTTTGTTTCTGCCATGGCTTCTGGCTTCTTCTTCTGCGGCCCCTCTGGATGCCTTACGCCTAATTATAAATGAGGCTGTGGCTGCTGCTTTCCTGGCTGGGCCTCCTCCCAAGGTGCCTCATGTTTTTTTGGATCCACAGGCTGCTCCTGAGGATGACGTTGGTCCTGATGAAGATGAGGGTGTCCTTGGTCGCTTTGTTCAGGGTGCTGAGCTCACTGAACTATTCGCCCATGTGCTGTCCAATTTGGGCTTCTCTCCTCCTGCGGATGCTGGTTTGGAGGATGACTTCTTTACGCAGTATGTCCAGCCTGCTCCTGACTCTTTTCCTTTGCACGGGGCGGTGCGCAATGTGCTGTCTCACGAACGGAAGGAGGTGGACAAGTCTACTTTTCCTTGTTTCCTGTCCAGGCGTTACCCTCTTGAGGGTTTTGCTGCGGAGTTCCCTCAGGCTGTGAAAGTTGACAATTTGATGGCTGGCCTTTCCTCTCAGGGTTTGGTCGTTTCCGAGGACACCCTTCCTGCGGACGCTGTAGATAAGCGTGTTGAAGGGGCGGTGAAGCGTTCCTATGCTGCTTCTAATTTTTCTGTCCGGGTGACTGCTTATTCTAACTATATGGTTCAGTCGCTCCTTAAGGATTTCCAGTCCCTGTTGGTTCTGCTGAACGACAGAGAGGATGCCACGCCGCTTTTGTCTTTGATGGAGTTACAGGTGCGTTACCTGTTGGATCTTTCCTTCGACAATTTGGGGGCGGCGGCGGCTGCTTCTGGTGCTTCCATTGCTGCCCGTCGTCATATTTGGATGCGTTCCTGGAAGGCGGACTCTTCACACAAGTCAGTCCTCCTTAAGTTGCCCTTTGAAGGTTCCAAGGTGTTCGGTCCTCAGCTGGAGGGTATAGTCAAGCAGTCTGCAGAGAACCGCAAGCTGGTGGCTCTGGTCCGCCCTCCTACTCGGGGTCGTGGGTTTGGTTACCGTTGCGCTTTTGGGCCTCCTGCTAGTGGCGCTTCTCAGCCCTTTCGTGGCAGGGGTCGTGGCCGGCGGGCCCCTGGAAGTGCTAAGCCCCGGGCCGCTGCGGGTGTTGCCACCCCCGCTTCCTCCTCTTCTCAATGACTGTCTGCCTTTGCCAGTTGGTGGTCGTCTCCAGTCCTTCCGCACCCAGTGGTTGTCAGTTCCGGATGCCTGGGCGGTTCAGACTGTTTCGAAGGTTGCCAGCTTGAGTTTTCCTCTCCTCCTCTTCCGGGTTTTGTTCAGACTCCCCTGCCCGTCTTCCTCTGCGGAGAGATGCTTTGTTGGCAGGTGTGCAGATCCTGTTGGAGAAGAGGGCTATTGTGGAGGTTCCTCCGCTGGAGAGGGGCCAGGGTTGCTACTCGATTCTCTTTCTGGTTTCCAAGAAAGACACTTCGGATCTTCGGCCTGTTCTGGATCTGAAGCGGGTCAATCGCTTCGTCCTCCATCGTCCATTCAAGATGGTGACTCTCCAGTCCATCCTGCCTCTGATCCTTCCGGTGGCTTCCTGGCGTCCCTGGACCTGATGGACACGTATCTGCACGTTCCTGTCCATCCAGATGACCAGCGTTTCCTCCGTTTTGCTGTGGGGTCCCTTCACTATCAGTTCCGGGTGCTCCCATTCGGCCTTTCATCGGCGCCCAGGGTGTTCACCAAGCTCTTGGCCCCTCTGGTGGGTATTCTTCATTCTAGGGGGCTGCTGGTGTTTCCATATCTGGATGACTGGTTGATTGTCTCTCCTTCTGTTTTGCAGGCTTTTTTCTGGTGTGGAACAAGTGTGTCTTCTGCTGGGGTCCTTTGGGTTCCTTATCAACCACAGGAAGTCCTCCCTGGTGCCATCCCAGTCCCTGAAGTTCCTGGGGGCTCTCTTCCGCATGGACATGGTTTACCTCTCGCAGGAGCGACAGTTAACTTTGTTTCGTCACCTTTCCTGGCTTCTGTCCCAGTCACGGGTGTCTGCCCGTCTCTGGTTGCGGAGTCAGGGGGAGATGGCGTCCACTCTGCATCTCCTTCCTTGGTCCAGGCTGCATCTGTACCCCCTGTTGCATCATGTCCTGTCGCACTGTGATCCTGCCTCCTTGGACTACGAGACTCTGATCCCTGTCACTCTGGGGATTCTGGCGGATCTCCAGAGGTGGTTGTCCCCTCTCTCTCTTTTCCGGTGGTTCAATCTCCTTCCTCCTCAGTCTGTGGTTGTGTTGTCCACGGATGCCAGTGCTTTGGGGTGGGGTGCAGTTCTGGGTGCCTCCAAGGGTCATGGTCGGTGGTCCAGTTTCGAATCCCTCCAGTCCTCGAACTGGAAGAGGTTGAGAGCGGTTTGGTTGGCTCTTCTTTGGTTTGCTTCTCTCCTTCGGGGTCGGGCTGTCTCTGTGCAGACGGACAATCAAGTGGTTGGTTCTTATGTGAATCACCAGGGGGGCATGTGTCATGCTCTGTTTCTCTTGTCCCAGAAGATCGGTCTTTGGGCCGAGTCGAGTCTCTTGTCTCTGACGGCGGTCTATCTTTCGGGGAAGGATAATGGGCCTGCGGATTCTTTGAGCAGGGTGTTCCCCTCCTCGGTGTCCCTCTGTCTGTCACCGGATCTGTTCGATCTGATTGTCCTCCGGTTCCACCTTCCTTGGCTGCATCATTTCGCCTCGGAGGAGTCCGCCTTTCTTCCTCGGTTTTGCAGCATATTTCCCTCTCCGTTGGCGTGGGCTACCGATGCTTTCTCGATTCCTTGGTCGAGGGGTCTACTGTTTGCCTTCCCTTTATTTGAATTAATTCCGAAGGTCCTCCGGAAGATTCGTTTGGATCGGGCGGAGGTTCTCTTGGTGGTTCCGGAATGGTCTCGGCAGTCATGGTACTCCCTTCTACTGGCCTTTTCTGTTTGCCCTCATTGGAGGTTTCCCCTGTCTCCCTCCCCCCTGCGGGCTCCCCTTCTCGGGCTTGCCTCCCTACGACGCCTCAGGCTGGGGGTTTGGCACTTGAGAGGTTGAGTTTGCTGGGTCTGGGTTGCTTGGTGGAGATTGCCCAATGTCTTCAGCTTTCCCAGTGTCTTTCCACTGTCGTATGCCCGTCACTGGAAGAGTTTCTCCACTTGGTGTCTTAAGAGGGGTCTCTCTTCTGCCTCCTGTGAGGCCCTGATGGTGTTAGACTTTTTGCAGGATGGTTTCGTCTTGGGGATTGCGGTTTCTTCCCTGCGGGCGCAATGGGCTGCTGTTCTTGCTTTTCGGGGTTCCTCTGTTTTCTCTGTCTCCCCAATGGTGGCTCGCCTTCTGAGGAGTTTCTTGCTTCAGCGTCCTGTCTCCCATTCTCCTGTGCCTCCTTGGGATCTTCCCTTGGTTCTGCTGGCTTTGACGGGTCCTCCTTTCGAGCCTTTGGACTCCGTGGCCCTGAAATTCCTTTCTGCTAAGGTTATTTTCCTGGTGGCCATTACTTCTGGGTGGAGGGTTAGTGAGATTGGGGCGCTGATGGCTCCCCCCCCTCTTGCGCTTTTGCGATGATAAGGTCATTCTCCATCGGAGTCAGTGCTTTCTTCCTAAGGTGGTGTCTTCTTTTTACTGTCAGGAGGATATTGTTCTCCCTGTGTTTTTTCCCGGTTCCTGCCTCTCCTGAGGAGGTACTCCTCCATTCCTTGGATGTGCTGAGGGATTTCCGCATCTACTTGGAGCGTACTGCTAATTTCCGTAAGGTTGATTCCCTATTTATTACCTATGGCCTCTCGGGGCTGGGGCTTAGGCCTTCTTTGTCCACCTTGTCTCGTTGGGTCCGGGGCGCTGTGGTTTCTGCTTACGATTTTGCCCACTGTCCTCTGCCTTCTTCTGTTCAGGGTCGGTCGACTCGGAGTGTATCGTCCTCCTGGGCCATGTTCAAGGGGGCCTCCTTGAGGGACATTTGCAATGCTGTCACGTGGGCTTCTCCCCATACATTTGTTGCACATTATCGTCTTCGGTTGAGGATGGCGGCGTCTGCTGCCTTTGGGGCTAGTGTCCTGTCTGCGGGACACAATTTTTGTAGTACGTACTGTTTTCTGTTGATTAAAATGGACCTGTTTTTCTCGAAATTTCTGGTCTGTTTTTTTCTTACAATCACCGTGTGCTTGGGTATGGGCTCACTTGTCAGGAATGGGACAGGGAGACCAGGACTCGGAGTAATGGATATTACCGGTGAGTAACCGGGCATTCCTAAATTCGTGGCACAGCAGGATGCTAATTGTTGAAGGTAGCAATTTGTGCCGGGCCCACACAGTGAATCGAAAAGGAATCACTGTCATCCCTTATAACAAAGGCTGTAGATTGCGGGACCCACTGGGGTAAAGAATAAAGTTGACTGTCTCCGTATTTACTAATAAAAGCTACTAAGCAAACTATTAATCCTGAACCTGCTACAAAGCACGAGAGGCACACTGGAGGCCTTAAAAGCAATTGAACACACGTGGGACAGCATTTCCGCTCCAGCCTTCAGGCCCAGAAGAAAAAGCAAACAGCTTTGAAACGCTGTGGCGAAAAGAAGCAATTACGGAGGAGTAGCCACCTTCAAAAGCAATAAATGAATGTTTTTACTGATATGCTGTAGAGTGCGGGGTTGAATGCTGAGCAATTGGATAATATATATATATATATATATATATATATATATATATATATATATATATATATATATATATATATATATATATACATATACACACACACAAACATCTCGCTGTTGCTCCAACTCCTCAGAAAAACGAGCGCGAACTCAAGTAAGTGCTTAAATTAATTTATTTTGCCAAAGTCTGCCATAAAGTGTTTCTGCCGAACTAGCGACCTTGATCACATGACAGACATTACCACAGCCTTTTAAAGTGCAAGTGCATCACATGAACAATGGACATAATTTATATATATATATATATATATATATAGTGATGACTGGGAAAACCTTTTGCTAATAAACCACCACTTTGCACTGATATTTGGGTTCGAGTCCGTATTTGCAGCCTTTCTGAACTCTGCGCCGTACTGGATTATCCCTGGAATATATATATATATATATTTCTTTTTTTTTCTTTTTTTTTTTTTTTAAGGTGCCAATCCTATCCACATCAAAACCTTGCCTGGCTTACTTCTAAGGAAGATTGAGAAAATAGGGCATCTTCCTTTTTATTCCGCTGCTGAAAGCACAGGAACTCGAATGATTTCCTTTCATCTCAATCTAGCAGTAAGAGCTATTTTTCAGTGTAATACATTTTAACCAAAGCGAAACAGTGCTTATGACAGGGCTAAAATGAACCGGAATATACTCAAAAGGTCAAATCTGCAGAGATTATACCATTACGTGGGATTTTACTCATCACCAGGATTTAATTATAAAATGTCGAGTAACTATATGTATTTGGAGATGAAGTCATGCGGGCTGATTTAATGATCCTATCGCAAAGATATAGCGGACAGATGGCGTTTTTAAGAGTCTGAAGCTGTGCCAAGTGCCCTTAACAAACAGCCTGCCACTGTAAAGGAGGCGCTCCAGTGCTTAAGCTGAATTCGGATTTTTAATAAAATGGATTTACACAATTCATATTTATGTGCTCTCTCAAAACCACGAAGAACGGAACTGTGATGACTTTTAGCAGAGGAAAAAAAATGACTAAAGAGCCTTGCTGGTTGCCATGGCGATTGCAAATACACTCCCTGAAAAGATTTTATAATATTCCTTACAACTCGCGCTCTATTTTCCTATATTTAATTTCCTTTATTTGAGCGTTATTGCTGTGGTATTCCTTCTTTGAAAGTGTGAGAGACCAAAACAGATAAGCCCAATTGAAATGCAAATATCTTACCTTCACATAATGCATGATCCAGTGGTTTAGCCCATTTCAAAACTCTTCACATTTTCGGAGAAAAATGAACAGAGGCAAATGGATTTCTCGGGAACAGCTAACTATGTCTATGGTCAGGCAGGGGAAAGAGTGTCAGGAAGTAAAACCGGCTCGATGACATGTCAAATTATATGTTTTGTTTCCTTCGAACCTATACTGGCACAGTCTGCGGGGAAAATGGGAGACCAGTAAAATGAGCTACATTATCTTTGAGTCAAAGGAAAGGATTTTAAAAAAGGGGCAGAAGTCAAGCGTGTCTATTACCAATTAGATCTCCAATATAAAAACACATATATGGCATATATGGCACTGTTTATAGATAATCCTCATGGGTCCTGCACGCTTGAACTATTTGGTTGTGTTCCCTGACAGACGTGTTCAGAGAACTTCATAAATAGCGATTAGCAGTGCTTAATTTGTAAAAAAAAAAAAAAGTGCTAGGGCTCTCGTCAGGAGGTTACTGCAGCTTGCGCCACCGATTGCCCCACCATGCTGCCATTGGCAGAAACAACACAACTACTAACTATTACACTCTTACAAATGTGGCAGTTGTGACTGTTTCTGGCTCCCAAAGCTAAAAGTATGGCTTGGGTGGCACGTAATAGTCATTTTTATTGTGGCAGAATGTCAAGCTCCAGTGTTGATAATTAAGTGCCAGTGCCAAGCACCGGCTCAAATTAAGCACTGGCGACTAGGAATCAAACCAATGAGCCAACAGGAGGGCCCTCTGTGTTTGTGACTGGGGATTGCATAACAGTTTAGGGAATTGCTCTTAACCGTTTTTTAGGTTTCGCCTGGCGAAAAGCTGCGCAAGCAGCGGTTCGCGCAGGCGAAATCTTTTGTTTTGCAGTATGGCTGTTCATCCCGCCTCTGTTTCCCATTGGCTAGCTCCATAAATGGAGGCTAGCCATTGGGAAACAGAGGCGTCAGTCATTCTGCGAGGCGACTCGTGGGCGTTTCTGAGATTTATTCTCATCCAGCCCCTTTTGTCACGTCAGTGCGGCGGTGGGAGGGGTTTATTTTTTCCTACGTCGAGGTTTCATTTTGTTATTCCGCGGCCGACCGCCGCCGGAGGAAGTTCAGGTGAGTGCCTTTCTTGCCATTCCCTCCCCCTCCCGCTGTCCGTGTGCCTGCCCGCCCCCCTCCCGCTGTCCGTGTGCCTGCCCACCCCCCTCCCGCTGTCCGTGTGCCTGCCCGCCACCCTCCCGGTGTCCGTGTGCCTGCCCGCAGACCTGTTGAAAAACAGAGACCTCCAGTCCAATCCGTCTCGGATGTGCTCCTTCGATATATAATCTATTCCTCTTATGATCCAAACAAATGCCTTATTCACAGTTTTCTTAAGATGTGAAAGCCCCCCTCCCGCTGTCCGTGTGCCTGCCCGCCCCCCTCCCGCTGTCCGAGTGCCTGCCCGCCCCCCTCCCGCTGTCCGTGTGCCTGCCTGCCACCCTCCCGCTGTCCGTGTGCCTGCCCGCAGACCTGTTGAAAAACAGAGACCTCCAGTCCAATCCGTCTCGGATGTGCTCCTTCGATATAGAAACTATTCCTCTTATGATCCAAACAAATGCCTTATTCACAGTTTTCTTAAGATGTGAAAGCCCCCCTCCCGCTGTCCGTGTGCCTGCCTGCCCCCCTCCCGCTGTCCGTGTGCCTGCCCGCTCCCCTCCCGCTGTACGTGTGCCTGCCCGCCACCCTCCCGCTGTCCGTGTGCCTGCCCGCAGACCAGTTGAAAAACAGAGACCTCCAGTCCAATCCGTCTCGGATGTGCTCCTTCGATATAGAAACTATTCCTCTTATGATCCAAACAAATGCCTTATTCACAGTTTTCTTAAGATGTGAAAGCCCCCCTCCCGCTGTCCGTGTGCCTGCCCACCCCCCTCCCGCTGTCCGTGTGCCTGCCCGCCACCCTCCCGCTGTCCGTGTGCCCGCCCGCAGACCTGTTGAAAAACAGAGACCTCCAGTCCAATCCATCTCGGATGTGCTCCTTCGATATAGAAACTATTCCTCTTATGATCCAAACAAATGCCTTATTCACAGTTTTCTTAAGATGTGAAAGCCCCCCTCCCGCTGTCCGTGTGCCTGCCCGCCACCCTCCCGCTGTCCGTGTGCTTTAAACTTGGACGATTCTCACCCACATTTGCGCATGAGGGAGCGAGTAAACCGAAGTGAGTGAATAAGTGGGTTAACATTGAGCTGTCAATCACGACAGCTCTGCAATTTATTTGACCCCCTCTGTCTCACCCTCGCATTCAGATATGGCGTGGGAATAAACATGCGGCGCTGAGAGCGCGTCTGTCCTCGGTGCCAATTTCAAATCTCGCTGTAGGGCTGCATCCTCCGTCGGGCAGTGGCTGCAAACCGAAAGGGGCAGATTACTACGGGTGTTTAAAGGACGCAGGCTTTTTTTAGCCGCTGTAAACAGTTACAGTACCGAAGCCGAGGGAGATTAAATGTTCTGTATGGGATCACACAATGTAGTAAAACGCAGAGGAGAAGTCGGGAATAGGAGTAGGTTTTCCGTGTCCACAATTAGCAGTTCAGCGCTGAACCACTGTTTGTAAGAGCCACTTATATGATTCAAAGGCAGGGAGTTGACAAATGCGCCGATTACTTACTGGCAGTGCTTAATTAGTAATAAAAAATGAAGTGCCAGGACCCTTCTTGGAAGGCCACTGCAGCCTGCACTAGGCATTGGCCCTGCCACCGGTGCCAATGACAGTACCAACACATAACACCTAACCATTGCACTCATACAAGTGTGACAATTCGGACTATGTCAGGTCATACAAAGCTATAATGGCGTGAGCAGCTGGTATTATTCATTTTCAGTGCCATTCATTTGATTTAATAAACAAGGTTGTCGTGTACATCTCAGACAGCGCCAGTGCTGACAATTGAGTGCTGGTGCCGAGTACCGGACACTACCGGCTCAAATTAAGCACTGCGGGTGACCTTAATTGCATCGGTTACCCTTCCTTCACCCAGAATTTAACATATTTCAGATTGGAAACCCGTGTATCACGCACGTAGTATTAAAATAAAACTGCCCTTTCTCTCGTACTCGCTCAGCCGGCCTTTCTTTCCATTGATATGTTAGCTCAGGGGAGGGATGCCTGTGGTGTGCGTAACCAGTGCCTTACAGGTGGCAATATCAGTTCTGCATCTCATCGATTCACACACAGGCTACACAGGTAGCAGGTTTGACTCCATGCAGGGCAGGTTCACTCTCTCATCCTTATGGTGTAGATAACCAAAGGACTGAGGGACACGCCACCTTGTAGTGTGCGCGGTGCAAGTGCCTGTCATCATTTCTGTTACTCCGAGTCGGATGCACCGCGTCGGTGGGCCACGCTTGCTACTGAGCCGTGCCTCCGGCAGCCTGCCTGAGAGGCTGAATGGAGGTTTTGTGTTGGCGTGGTGCGCCGAGGGCCTCCCGGTGACCCCGAGGGGCGGGAGGGTTGGGTTGGTTGTTCCCTGTGTGTGCACCCTGCGCCTGTGTGCACAGGCTGCCCCTGGTCCCTGCATCAGCCTGTGTGATGCGCAGTATGTGTTTGGCTGGCACTGGCAGGCACGAGGCGCTGCATCTTCACGGCACCAGACCAGGGGGCACACATGCCTGAGCGGTGACCTTTCGCAGCAGCACCACAGATCATCCCTGTTGACGGAGGAGGCAAGTAAGGACAACAAGGGACACCCGACTCACAAAGAACCAGGGTACCTAAGCTTGCACACGTAAACCGCTAATTCCAATTAATGTTTAGCCCAGAGGTATTCAGTCTGTTAAACACACAGCATGTCAGTCACGTTAGACGGTATTGCAGGGACGTACTCTTTTGCTCTTTCTTTAACGTGCCTTTTAAATGTTTTGTATTATGGTTTTAATTAACTACACAATATATTTTCGTACTACTGGTACAGCATGTGTTGCACGTCAATCTTAAACAAATTTTTTTAATGGAATGTCTTCCTTTTTCGTACTCGCTCTTGCATGCACCCGCCTATTTCTTGTGGCCGGAGGGACTCTTCCCGGTGGTTGCTATCGCAGGCCCATTGCCCTTTCTCCTTACGTGCTCTGCACTTTGTAATGTTGCATAGGAAGCTGCATGTGCAAGCTCTTGATATTGGAGGGCTCGATACTTGTGTCTTCAATGTCTAATTGCTTACTGTATCGCGTATGTGTCACCATTTAGCCACAAACATAAATGTTTCAGCTTTGTATATTTGCATCAATAAATGTACAGATATTTCCACCATCCTTTTTATAAATCATATACGCTTTATGCAAAAGTCCGTCCCTGCGCCATGGCAGAAGCATCCGTGATTCCTTTCAACAAATGGCTGCGTAGTCCTTTCGCTAAATGTCATTCGCCCACCTTAATTTGTGTAGTTATTGGTACTGTGATAACTATATGTTTCTTCTTCAGGGATGTATAAGACGCTGTATATGGGCGCGATGGCTACGACTGTGACTGCAGAGTGCTAGGGAGTGCTAGGGAGTGCAGAGTGCTAGGGAGTGCAGAGTACTAGGGAGTGCAGAGTGCTAGGGAGTGCAGAGTGACTGCAGAGTGGCTAGGGAGTGTAGAGGGCTAGGGAGTGCAGAGTGGCTAGGGAGTGCAGAGTGGCTGCAGAGTGGCTAGGGAGTGCAGAGTGGCTAGGGAGTGCAGAGTGGCTAGGGAGTGCAGAGTGGCTAGGGAGTGGCTAGGGAGTGCAGAGTGGCTAGGGAGTGGCTAGGGAGTGCAGAGTGGCTAGGGAGTGGCTAGGGAGTGCAGAGTGGCTAGGGAGTGGCTAGGGAGTGCAGAGTGGCTAGGGACTGCAGAGTGGCTAGGGACTGCAGAGTGGCTAGGGACTGCAGAGTGGCTAGGGACTGCAGAGTGGCTAGGGACTGCAGAATTGCTAGGGACTGCAGAGTTGCTAGGGACTGCAGAGTTGCTAGGGACTGCAGAGTGACTAAGGAGTGCTATGGAGTGCTAGGGACTGCAGAGTGACTGCAGAGATTAAGCTAATGACAATGTAAATGACAATGCCATTTATTTATCTGTTTTCAAAACCAACACATAAATACAAATGTTGTCATTTACAATGCCAATAGCTCTAACTTTTCCAAAGGCGAAACCATTGCATTGTAAATGCTTGTCTTATTTGGCCACCTGGTGAATCACTACTCCAGCCTAAGCACTTTTCCTTTCCGACACAAAGACGTTTCCATTTTAAGAACAGCTATGTTGGTATATTCTAGTTAAACTTCTTATCACAACAGAATTCCCTGCTGTCCATCATAACACTAAGTAGGCAAGAAGCATGCAGCAGTAAATTGCACACAGTTGGACACAGCATCATTATTAGAGGAATTGTTTGGGGTACATGCGTGCATGTATTACTTTTGTTCAATCCACGTGGAAGAGGTGAGCATCATAGGTTTTAGGATATCATCTTTCTGAAATAACAGTATCAAAGTCCGTGGTTTACAGGCTAAAAGGTCAGACGGCTGGCAATGATATTCCACCACATTTAGAATAAGCTACTTTCACAAGGGTTCTTTTTATGTATTTAGCACGTTTTTTTAATCATATTGTCCTTTATTCAAATAGGTAACTGTAGCGGGGCTGATGAAGGCCCCTGATGAAGGGTCACAGGATGCGAACTGCATTGGCATGATGAATCAAAATGAACGCTATTGAATACTGTCATGTTACACTACAAGCAATGATGAAAATATGAATGCATCTCAATTCATATAAAACAATATTTTATCAATAATGGAATTTTGTGAATAAAAAGAAAAATAATTCGCTCAACAAGTGTTTGAAGTCCTATTTTAAAACATCAACCAAACTTTTTAAACTCATCATAACCACTGTAGCAAGAACCCTGAGGTTCAACAGTGAAGTGCCAATGAAATCAACACACACACACTATGAACCACTTCTCCAGGGTTACAGAGAGTGCCCAAACCTGCCTGACAACTCACTTCGAGTCTCTTTTAACACACACTGCATTGAACACACCGCTCCACCCAAAATACCACATCAGTATCCATTCCTGGCCTCAAAAATTACATTCTCAATCTTTTCTTAGTGACAGTTTGACCCAGATTTCCTTTGTATGCATCTCAAAAAGTCTTTACCGCACATCATTAAGCGGTACCATTTTGTTTTACCCTGTATCACAACTTTACCACCCATCACAGATAGCTCACACAACGCTTTACAATAGGGTCTCAGAACATTAGGCAAAGTACTCTTATCTCACCCCCTTTAACAATAATTTGAATTGCATATTTTAATACTTCATCACCATCGATGGCAGATATCCACGCCATATCACTCCAGCACCATGACTCCACTAAACCACATCACTTACACTTGCTTTTACCTGCATTTTACTGCCCACTTACCTGCACAGTAAATATATTGCACCGCGTTTTGAGGGCCCTGTCCCGGTTGCTAATAGCGGCGGCCATCTTAGGTGAGTAGGACGCCTGACGGCGCCACTTTGCTTGACGTTCTAGATGTCACAAGGACGCTAGACCTCTACATAAGGGGGTCACGCAAACATGCAGCGGTTACGCACAGCGGGACCGCCATACTTCCGCCGGAGTTACGCCAGAGTTCAGCCCGTCTGCGCCCGTCTGCGCCAGAATGGGGCCAGGGGCCATGACTCCTACCCCTAGTTCCTGTGGTAACTACTCTTATACTGGTGATGTTTTACATTCCCTACGTCCCTGTATATATACCAATTGTACCTCCTGTTCTCTTCCGGCCCATAATTTTGAATGTGCTGGCTGTAGTTTCCGTACTGGCAGAATGTCCAACTGTAAGTCATTGCGCCGGACTCGCACTCGTGGCAGACGGAGGAGATCTAAAAATCATCTTCACTGCTCTACACTCCTGTTCTGGAGGATTAATTGCAGGTCCCTCCCGAAGCATAAACATCATATCCACGACTTCCTTATCGAAGAGCAGCCCGACGCGTTGTTTCTTACTGAAACTTGGCTCCAGGATAGCTCGGGTCCCGATATCGCCATTGCTGTTCCTAACAACTATGCAATGGTGAGACTGGACAGAGACTCTGGGAAAGGAGGGGGTATTGCTATAATCTTCAAGCCTACTTACACCTGTAAGCTTGAAGCCTTTCCCCTATCAGGAAGCGAAACCTCTCTTTTCAAATTTGTAATCAACCCTCAATTTACTTTATCGGGCCTCTTGGTCTATCGCCCCCCTGGCAATGCTCTCACCTGGATTTCATCTTTTGCCGAGACTATAGCTCCTCTTCTTCTTAGGGCAGCAAATTTCTCCATTCTTGGCGATCTTAATTTGCATCTAGAAGATCCATTATGTACCACCAGCAAGCGTTTTATATCTGATCTGGAGGCTCTTAACTGTCTGCTACTTAACTCTGGATCCACTCACTCTGCTGGACACCAACTGGACCTCATCTTTTCTAATCTTTCCTTTGACTGTTCTCAGAGTGCCCGCCCACTGGAGTGGTCCGACCATTTCGCAGTCCACTTCTATTTACCTTACACCAAGAACTTGGTAAACAGTGGTTGCGATAAGGGTGAATCTATACATCGGTGGGGTAAACTTGATATTACTAAGTTGAACCAGCACCTTATAGGCACCCGCCCTGAGGACAATGAGGTTTCAGTCTTGGAACTGAATACCGCTGTCTCGCACTGGCTTACCAATGCCGTAACCACCCTCCCTCCGCTCACCTCGAAACATCCTAGGTCCCACCGTCCTCCTGCACCTTGGTTTTCCGCTGACCTGAAGGCCTTATGAACCAAAAGTAAGGCCCTAGAAAGGAAATGAAAGCACTCCTACTCGGTCTCTCAGAAGACTGCTTATAAAGAGGCTCTAAAGGACTACCACTTGCAATGTAAAACTGCGAGAGCTGCTTTCACTGTGAGTACAGTGACGCAAGCTCAGAATTGCCCCCGCACCCTTTTTTCTGTTGTCAAAAAACTGACAGGAGCGGACACTATCCCGACACCCCCAGCTTTAGAGGAAGCCCAGTGCAATGCTATTGCGCATTTTTTCATTGCCAAGGTTGAGCGCATATACGACTCTATGAGCGCTCCCCCGACTGTAAATGAACATCAATCGGGACAGCTGGCAGGGATCGAACAGCCACTTCCTACTGTGAAGGTTACTAACTGGCAGTTGTTCGATGATACCTCATTTTTCTCCTGCCTAAGCAGCGTAAGATCTGGCTCACCTCGTGATCCTGCGAAAATTCTTAAACAACTGGATCTGGAACCTGGGCGGGTTCTCATGAAACTCCTAAATGCATCATTTACAGAATCTCGTGTGCTACAGGATTGGAAGCACGCAATGGTTGTTCCTCTCCTAAAAAAGGCTGGAGCCGATGTGTCTAATCTCGCCAATTTCAGATCTATATCCCTGTTGCCTGTTCTCTCAAAAGTGCTGGAAAGGCATGTCAACATTCAGCTAAACCATCTTGTGGAAAGTTTGGGATTCCTACACTCTTCCCAGTCTAGCTTTCGTGCGCATTATTCCACAGAGACCGCTCTACTTGGGGTGACGGAGAGCTTGCGACATGGTATCGACGCGGCGAAACATCTGCACTCATCCTTTTGGATTTGAGCGCGGCGTTCGATACCGTGTCCCATTCCATCCTCTTGAATTCTCTTCGGTTCATGGGAGTGGACGGTCTGGCACTGGCCTGGATTGCCTCCTTTTTAAATGAGCGCACTTTCCAAGTCTTTTCCTCTAAAGCCACATCTGCCACTTGTCCATCGGTGTACGGCGTTCCGCAGGGGTCCATACTCAGCCCTTTGTTGTTCAACATCTATGTGAGACCCCTGGCTACCATCGCGGAGGACGCTGGGCTGACTATTTTTTCATACGCCGATGACACCCAAGTTGTTTTCTCCCTTTCCAGCAGTGAGTGCAACAGTGTATCGATCTTGAAAACTGAATTGTCACGTATAGCTGAGTGGATGCAGAGGCATCTCCTCAAACTAAACGGTGACAAAACCGAGATTCTCATCTTAGGGAAGAATAAAGACCTGTGGGGCCCCAACACTGGCCCAGTGACATGGGACCTCTTCCCCAGCCAACTTCTGTGGTTCGCAGCCTCGGTTTTCTCCTAGACGACAAACTCTCCATGAGACAGCAGGCCACTAAGGTGGCCGCCATCTGCTTTGCCACCTTGCGATGGCTCCAGAAAATTCTATGGATGCTGCCTCATGCCACCAGGAGAACTGTCGTCCAGGCGTTAGTAACATCTCGCTTGGACAACGGCGATGTCCTCTATCTCGGTGCCGACGCTGCTACCATCAACAAACTTCAGGTTGTTCAAAATTCGTCGGCCCGACTTCTTTGTAACATCCAGAGGAGACTATCTGCATCACAGGCCCTCCGCGATCTACACTGGCTGAGGATCCCCAGTCGTATTAAATTCAAAGCCCTGTGTTATGTCTTTAAAATCAAGCAGGGTTCGGCCCCAAAATACTTACAGAGTCTGGTCCAATCCTATAAGCCTAGTCGCACATTAAGATCCTCTCACAACTGCGATTTTGTGGTCCCAAGATTCAAGCTTGTAAGGATGGGGGGGCCGGGCCTTCTCCCATCTTGGCCCCAAATACTGGAACACGATACCCATTACTTTAAAATCAGAAACCAACCTTTTCTGCTTTAGGAAAAAATTGAAAACCATACTGTTCCAATGATCTGCCTGCCGCTTTAGCTGATTCATGGTGCTGTTGAGAGGTTTGTTTTTCTTCTTCAGTCTATCCCTTGCGCCGGGAAACCCACTGCGGGTAGCTGTTGCGCATTATAAATTTAAATAAATAAATAAACACTGTTCCTTCCCTTTAATTCCAAACCACTACTTCCTTATTCACACACTCCCAATCCAACAGCATGTGAGATAGACAATCACCTTAAACAGGTCTCCAGCCTGGTATGTATTTAATGGTGTAACTGTATTCTTGCAAACAAGACACCAATGTAGCAAGTCTTGAAGAACTCTTCTCAACTCCTCCTGGAGACAATATCTTCATTAAGAGATTCAGATTGCGAAGAATAATCGGATAGGCCCACACATATGATCTGAAATATTCCACCCTCAAGGCGCTTCAAGGGCTTTCCTCTCAATCACAGAATGTTGTCGCTCTGTTGTGGTAGGAGAACGGGAGGCAAAAGCAACAGTCTCTAGAGTAGAGCAATAAATATGTATTAAAGGCACCCCTATGCCAGTGGCACTCGCAACAACAGTCACAATGGTCTTCCGTTTTGTATGAAAAGGAACCAGGATACGTGCTTTGCACACCACCTCTTTGATATTATCAAAACATATCTGTGGTGCATCACACTAAAATGAAAATAATGCCTTTCCTCATTAAAACCTTCAAAGATTCAGTTTTACTCCCAAAGTCCCAGACAAACTTAGAATAATATTCTATTAAACCAAGAAAATATTACAAGTGATCCTTATCTTGATGCGCTGGTGCCAAATGTATTGCAGAAACCATATCTTTCTTTCGTTTAACATGAAAGAAAGACAGACAGAGTGTGACCTAAGTATTCAACTTCATTCACACACATTTTTCTTTCATAAGTGTTAAACTTGATTCTGCACTCCTATCTAAGGTCTGTTTCAATGCAGTACTGTGACTTTCCACTCTATTTCCAAACACCAAACTATATTCTTGAAAATGTAGGACATTGACCAAGCCCTTGAACACCTCACTCATCATCCTTTGGAAGACACTTGACACTGATGACAAACCAAACAGCATTCTGGTAACCTGAAAGATGTGGTCTATTGTTACAAAAGCTGTCAAAGACATGGACTGATCATAAAGCCACCTTTGGTGATATGCATGCTTGAGATCAAATTTAGAAAATCATTTCCCCCCTGTAAGCAATAAAATTACTGCATTTATATTCAGTAGAGGAACATTATCTGGCAGAGTATTTTGAGTCAAACCTCTTAAGTCCACACATAATCTCAATTTCCCATCAGCTTTCTCCATCATAAGTACTGGAAAATTCCAACTTGATGTTTCAATAGCTACATTTTTCAAAATGTCATCCAACAACGTTTTAATTTCATGAACGCCAAAATATGGCACCCTTTTAACTGTATGTCATACATGTATCGCCCCTTGTTTCACCCTTATCTAATGTTGCATAACCTTTCAACTCTCCCATTTCCCCTCCGAACACATTTGGACCTATTAACAATATCATTAACCGTTGTGTCTTCCACAGCATCAACTGATTAGGAACAGGTGGATTTATAATTATGTAGGTCATACTGATAAATCCAACCAGAATAGGTGGCCCTGATTAGGTCATATACACCTTTCCTTTTACTAGTCTGCCTCTAAACTCTATATCCGAACGCAAGTAGCAAATTTCATTTCTTTCACTCTGATACCCACCAGGGTATAATGAACCAAAGTCAACCATAATTTAAACCTTCTTTTTCCTCATGAGAAATTCTGCTGCTTTTGATCTATTTCTCCGACCCAGACCTTCATCACCTTTGCCCACACACAAAACATTATCTGAACTTGCACTAGCTGATTGAAAGCATACTCCCTCCGTTAACATCACCACTTTTCCCTTCCGAGAATTCCTAGACATCCTGGCAAAGTGCTCCTTTGCCCACATTTTCTACATTTCTTTCCAATAGCAAAACAATTCTTAGCTTCGGAGGTATGATTATTGCTTTCACACCTGTTACACATTTTACTATATGGTTTATTATTATAAGCTCCTCTCCCCATCTTTATACCAGCCTTAGAAGTTGTTGCCACATCACCTTCCAATTTGTTCACATACAACACTTTGTTTACCCCTTTAAAATCCCTCCGTTCCATCTCCCGCATGTAATACTCAAGCTCATTAACTACTTTAGATATTTAAATCGCATTGTTTAAGGATGGATTTTTAGCAGCCGGCAATCTTTTCAGCATTTTCTTACTTTTGCATTGTGCTATCAATTTATCCCTTATCGTCTCATGACATTTTCCCAAACTGGCATTTGACAGACAATTTTTGTAAACAAGTTACAAAATCATAAACAGATTCTCCAGATCTCAGTGGCTGTGTGTAAAATTTGTATCTTCTCCTAACCACATTAGTTCCCTTAACAAACCGAATCTCTACCCTCATTTTTGCTTCGCAATACACATTTGCTTCAGGCTGACCATCTTGATGCGTGGCTGGAGGCAAATATTTAAAAATATGTTGTCCTACTTTAGCCAGTGTACTTTATAAAATTGCCGTTTTCCGGTTAGGTCGAACATCATGGCCATCAAGTGCCTCCAGATAATTGTCAAAAATATCCACCTACTCCTCCCATTCAATTGGCGGATTGCCAGGTCGTGAGAGGAAGAGAGGTGTTGGCGTTATTTAAGACAGCTCCCTGACAATAAACTATACCAAAGAACAGGGGAATAAAAGCTCCAAAGCTGTAGACGTCTGCCTTGCTTATTCTGAGTGAGGGTTATTCCTATAATAGTAGTGATACAAAACAAACAGTTTGAGGGCATTTAGGATTATTCCTCTAAAAGTAGTGATGTAAAATAAGATGAGGGCTTTTCCTTTAATACATTTAATTGAGTCAACATGGCCCAATCATGTGACGTGCAATGAACCCCAGCATGCTCGAATATGCTTCCAAATTATATGGCTGACAAGCACCCACTCCTCCTGCGCTCCAGATAGTGCAGCTGAATGCAGCTCGAGAAATCACTAAGCCAGATCCTGGAATATTAATATATAAGCATTTTCACTAGCCGAATCAAACACACACTGCCCTCCTATAACCTGAGACAGATTAAGCCATAAATAGGAGCACTTAGCTTGCCACTGGTAATTGTGGCCTTGTCTATCTGCAGAATCTCTGAAACCACGCTGAGTTTTAAGCAATTGCATTCACTGTACTGGCAGCTCATTGCCCAATTTATGTTGTAGAAAAGGAATCCTTGAAGTCTTGAGGGGTGTTTATTTAAGGGCATAAATTCAATTGTGGTCTTCCATCAATCAGCCATTGAGTAACTGCCTACAGATAAAATACCCACTCACAATTACCAACACAGTGGAACTTTTAGCAAAGAACATTGCATTTGAAGTAAACTAAGATTCCAACATTTCTCCTCGTGGTTAAGTTTGACCTTACAAGAAAATTGCCTCTGTGGTTGCACACTGGGATGGATCCAAATGTTCTCCGGTAACATATAGTTGTAGGCAATGTCAGATGAAAACTTGATTCCCTTGCGTCTGATCAATGAGGGTTAATGATCAAAAAGTAAGGAAATGAGGAAACTGCGACAGGCACCATCAGGATCTTGCTAGGGCTAAAGCACGACGTAACGTCCTCAAATAGGTGTGGCAACTGCAATAGGTCGATTCAGGTTTTTTTGTTTTTGCAGACTGAATGCTAAGGAACATCCCAAACTGTTGGTCGGGACCCACTGACCGAGCACAAGAAAATGTTTGGTGGATCGCAAAAGTCCTGGTCTATGTGTAAGTAATATTCAAAATGAATAGCCCTGTTTGTGCACCTGTGCAAAGGTGCTAAACAATGTCCATTAGTACAGTTTTAAAACAAACACTTGCAATTATTCATAAGAAAGACTGCAGGTGAACCTCTCAGTATCTACTGCTTTCGTTTTATAATTTCACAAAGCCATTTCAACAGAGGATGTAATCACTATACATAATAATACACAACCATACCACCTGTCTATAACTTTCACACATAAACTGAGAAATATGAATGTGGCCTAACAGACAGTGCTGCAACTTTGGTTCTGAAATGGAAAAATAAATGTATCAAAATAAAAAAAAACTTTGGATATGGGGAACCAGGTTCGGGCCTGTCATTGTTCAACATGGTAGCTCAACATTCTTTGATTCTGGGCAAATCACTTAATCTCCAGTGTCTAATAAAGAGAACCCGACCCCTGTGTAATTTAATATAGTGTTCATATTAATTGCTCCAATGCCCTATATATTGCCCTATATATTTCCAATATGCACTGCTGTGTCTTGTTTAAGCAAAAAAATGGATGGGAGGCCTTATTCCATACTCTAAGTACGGAAGGATTTTTCACATTTGCTAAAATCACTTGTATCAACTTCTTGCAAGTTCAGTGAATGAATGCCAAAGGCCAGCACCCCACTAGACTCCAGTGCAGATCAATCACTCTCTACCATTTTTATGGGCAGATCAATATATTGACCACAGCCCGATATTAAAGGGTATGGTCGAGGTCGTGACGTTTACAAACAATTGCTGCTATTACATTACAAAATCGCTGATGCCTGATGTCCTTTCAAGATAGGTGGGCTGCAAAAAATTGTTCAAAAAATTGTGTCATGTTTCTAAAAAGTTTGGGAATCATTGCTCTGGAGGTGTCCTGTTACAGGTGTGTCAAATCACACTGCACTGTCCATGGACATGGGACCACAAGGTCCTCTCAGCTGCTGTTCACGATCCTTATAGAGAATAAATGTTAATTTGTCATCTTTTTAAGTTATTTTTCATGTGTGGATCCCCAAAACATGCCACAAGATTGCTGCCTTCTCATGTTTCCCAATAAGCATCTGGATCAGAGCCTACTCAGTTTTCTGAAGTAAAGACGTTGGGTCTTGAAGCTTGTTGGAGCTAGACCTCTCCACTAAATCAGCTCTAGCCTAGCTAAATTCACCATTCAACTGCCTTGTATACAAGTGGTCAAAGGGACAATTTTCTAGTGACTCAGTGGGTCTGCTGTTGGGCATCTTTGACTGATAACCCGTCCACTACAGTGCTGTCAATCAACGTACACCAGAAAGCATGCGCCTGATTGATGGCAGCCTTCCCACCATATCATTTTCAGAGACCGCAAGGAAAATCCCCACGTGGTAAAACCCTGAGTTTTGTAAGCCTCTTTAGTCTGACATTGAAATGGATGTGGTGCTCTGCTACTTGGAGTAGCTGCAGTAGTGTCACTTATTGTTTTCTATGTTCCCCATAGCAGTGACAACACTGGGTTTATTAGCATCATATGTAGTAGTCCCTTTTGTACAGAACACTTGCTTTCAACTTAGTGGATCAAAGATGGCTCCGATATTCTCTTGGTCCCTAGTACTGGAAGCACCAAAAGTGGAAGATCCAGCAACGTAGGAAGGACTCTTTCCCATTAGGCATCGGCCTATTCTTTTCTGTCGTTCTCAGTCGTTGATACCTTCTTCCATTGCCATACTTGTAAGCATGCAGCAATTACCCGATTCATCGCCATCACACATTGTACAAACTTCCTTGTTTTTGTTTCTCTTGTAGTATATTGTTTCGGCTTCTTTGGAGAGTGTTGAGCAATGGCATGCTATAACTGTCTGAAATGAATTGACGAGTGCAACCTCTCAAAACCACGGGGGCAGGGTATTATCAACTATAGGGTAAGCAGCTTTTCCTGGTTCATGATATAGCTGTGTGCCCATTTGCTGTATAGTCTGCTGCTTGTCCGTTTCTCCGTGCTTCAAAAAAGATGAGGGCTCCTGCTCTTCTAACTAGAAATATGTTGTATTCCATCCCAAGTAAAAAAAATTGCTAAGATGCTAATAAAATGCCAATTAAATTAATTAAAATCATACTTTGCGCTCAGATACTACATTGCTATTTCTTGGCCATTTTTGGCCTCATTATGAATTCCCTGTAAAAATTGGCTAGTAGTTTCACACCCAGTATTATCAACCAATTACTGACTGCAAGTTTTGGACAAAAAAATTGGGCAATACTTTTCAGCTCAATAACGATACACTGTATATATGTAACTCTATGGTTATTTCTTCTCCGATTGTCATTTGTTTTTCTTCTTTCCCGATATTGTCTGACTTGATGGCTATTTGTACAGCGCTCCAATACCCAAATCGAGTCGTGTTCTCGCTATATACAACTCTAAAATAAATCATATGCAGCACCAGAATTATAAAGATATTTACTGAATGTAATCCCATTGTTCATGCCCTAAGAAAATGTTAAATCATCTCCAGAAATATCACTCCCACAACATGTAATGAAGGCCGTAGTTGTTTCCAGTCTTGTGTGAATGCATTAGACGTCAACGGCTATGGCGAAAAGACTCGTTAGCACACACTTCAAATACCTGCTGATTCTAGAGCAAGTCAAGGCTAACCAACCACCTGGGGTGCCACCAGCAGCAGGGGCATGGCTGGCATTAGTGATGGTAGTGTTGTGGCACTGAGGCGCAGGGATTTGAGTGGTCCACTGTATAAAGTTATGATTTTTTTTTGTTTACAACCCCACAGGTTGGCAGCAGGGCACATTTTCCAAGCTTGGATTAGGATCCATGACAACCTTGATAAGCCACCGCCTACGCGTGCACCGGACTGATCCTTCCATCAGCAAACAAGGGGCAGTGTCCTTGACAAAAAAATGGCAGATAAGGAACAACCTACATGAAAATGGGACCCCCTCTAAATATACTTTCAGGGTCAGGGAAAGAGAGGAAAACTATAATACACCAAAAGAAAATTCCCTCATGACCCAACTACTTTCACATTTGACAAAATCACTATTTTAAATCAGCAACTACAACATTAAATGACAGCATATACTTATTCATTTTAGTTTATACGTTTTATTTCTTATTTCTTACTTTTTGTGATAAAAAACATTATTTTTCTTTTCTTTGTTTTTTGTGCATTACTTTTTTAGAAATCCTTTTACAAAAAGAGACATATATACTACATAAAAATACACATACCATACAGAGAAAAGAACCTAATACATTCACACCATTGTCTCATACACACTCATACATACTAAACACATTCATAATTTATTCTGAGTCTGAGGGATCACAAGTTGTAACGTGATCTATTACGCAAGGTCGACGCGTTTCGGTGGTATCAGAACCACCTTCCTCAGGACCTTTTGCAGAACAGATGTTGTTTCCAAATAAATGATAAGCTCTGTATAGATAAGGAACAACCACCTTCCCTGGCATAAATGAAGCACAGTGAGCTAGGGCAGGGATAGCAAACCCCTCATTCGCCACGTATCGGGCAACCAGTTGATGTCACATGGTACCACATGCAAACACTGAAACAAAAGAGTGGAGTTTGTTTATCAAGATATTCTTGGTCACCTGGTACAACCCAAACATAAAAAAGGCATTTAAGTGTATAAACCCTTTCGAAAGAAAGTTTCTCAAAATGCAAAGGTCGTCTGGTCCAATTTTGTGATAAACTGACTGGTGATTAGAAAGGCACTTTGTTTGGGTTGGGCCTTTAACACACTTTGGAAAAACTAGACAGGTGAGAATAGCCTGACGCAGACACAAAATTGCTCTGAAATTGTTTTTAATGAACAGTGGAGGCTGGCAGGGAACAGGGGTGGCGGGGAGACAAAAAGACAAACCTGAAAACTGAAAAAAACCACTTACCTCTTCACGGTCGCCGTCTCGTCTCCATCGTTGCTTCTCTTTCTGGTGGATCCCGGAAGAAGGAAGCACACAGGCTCCCCAAAGCCAATCACAATGCTGCAAAGCATTAATGGGATTGGTCTGAGCACTGTGGTTCAGGACTCAGACGGGGACAGGGAGCCTGTGCATGTTCCCCAACAGGCTGTAATGCACAGCCTGGTGGGGAAAATGCAAAGTGCGCAAGACTGTTTGGCAGGCCCTAGATGGCCAGCCAAACCGTCATGCGAACTTAGAGAGTGCCACCAATCCTCCTCCTGTGACACAAGCCCCACCCTGCTCTAACCCAGCCCCGCAGCTACGAGAAATAAAATGATAATAACAGTGTTATTATAATTGTACTTCTCCTTTTTTCACTGCTCTGAGAGGAGTGGGGCGACGCTCCTCCGCCATAAACAAGCTCCATAATTTGCACTACATAAAGGCATCTATGAATTTCAATGCAATCGCCTGAGTAAATCAATATGAAATCTCTGTCGAATCTTCTTGAAGACTGTCAATCAACTATTATTGGATGCTAATATTTGAATATAAAAGGCATTGTTATTAATAACATATTGATAAGTGCTGCTGATGATTATACCAATAAAAAAAAGAAAGAAAATAGAAGACTATCAGTAAAAACTGAAATTGCACCACGATCGCTATTAAAGGGCCATATATTCAGAGAAACTGGTAATCATTGTTCAAAAGAACAATGTCTACCAGTGCCCAGAAAAGTGTTTGTTTGTGTTGAATACTGGGAAACAGAGCTGTTGGGATAGAAATATCCTCTACATGGAGCACAGTTGTTCTCAATTACATCTGGTATAATGCCTTTTGCTTTTTGTACCCGTTGTTACACTAATTACGCCTGTTAACAAAGGCCTTGGCCTTCTCCTGACAGGAGTAGCTCCTGGACTTATCTGACCAGGTGGGGCGCACATAGCAAGTGTGTCCTCCTTTATTGACTGTGGAACACGGTCTCTGGTACAGGTTTAGCACAAAGTATTGGTGGCAGTGTATCATGTTTTTAGAATCCATCGTGTAATCAGAACTTTTTATCTGAGTCTCTGGAGTGGAGGTCTACTGACCCAATTATGTAAGGTTTTGCTTCTATGCACTTAACCAGTTCCTTTTCTGGGAGCATGTAAAACACATGTGATGCTTGAATGGTGCATGCAGGGTGTGTATGAGGGAGCCAAAGTAATGGAGCCTGTGGGTTCCAGTCTGGAAACGCCTGGCCTGGCTTTGCGCAAGATGGAGGTGGGCATTGTGCTATTAAACATTGGAAATGTATTGCTTTCATTTGTGAGGCTGAAGGGAAGAGACCTAGACAGTGAAGTGAGGGGGGTGGAAACAAAGCTCATTTGGATATTCAATTAGGTCTCTTGATTAACAAGGAGCTGATGATAAGTCTTCCTGAACACTGCCATTTGGTGGATGTTAGGGATTGAGGGGTGGGACTGTAGACTGTTGTGCAATTTGAGGAAAGCTTTAGGTCATGCCTGCTCTTTTGTCTTTCCCTAATTATGCCTTCAGAGAGCTGATGACAGCCAAATGAAGAAACCCCCACCTCTTTGTGCCTCCGTTGTGGGAGTCCCTGATGGAAGAAGCAACACTCTACAACAAAGCTGAGTCTGGTGTGAAGAACACTTGAAATAAGAACCACCCTCAATGGCTTTTGTAGTTTCAGATGTGGATTTGCATCTCTTTTCTGCCAGTTTTATATAAAAGTGTGCCTCTACTGGTTATTCTTATTCCAAGTTCTCTATGGTCAAGAAAGAGTGCTCAACAGTGTATGCAGAGGACTGCTGTGTAAGCAATAGTAGTGTCTGCCTCACAGTCATACTCCCAGAGGTAAAAGGATATCATTTCAGGTCTGTATCTCTTGCTGAATGAGCTGCATACCCGACTTGAAACACCTAGAAGCCTCCCTGCCGGCTGAGAGAGGTAGAGGTCGCCAATTCTCCAGAAGGAGCTTCTGTCCAGGAAGAATCCTGGTGCAGTGGATAGCCAGTGTCTGGGGAGCACCTAAAAGAGAGGACTGCTGAACAGCGATCTGTATGACCTGAAATGTAGTTGGCTTGCAGACTCTCCGTGCCAGTTCCTGGCCAAGATGTGATCGGACTGTGCATGTTCGCAACTGCCTAGTGGAAGATCAACCTCTGCAGTGCCACAACTGCCAAGATGATCAGCGCATCCGGGGGCGCATCCGGGGGCTGCAACTGTCAACTCAATTGGGACTGCAGCAAGTCATGACCAGCCTGGGGTGCACCTGCCCACAGTGTCGTGGGGCCCAATCGTGGCTCCAGCGAGGACCTGCTGACCCTAGCATGGACCCTGCGCCAAGCAAGATACACTAAGTACTTTCTTTCTTGTAAGGATAAACACTGACCTGTAATTCACTTATTGAATTGTTGATTGTTGAGATTGTTGAGCTGTGAGCTCAAGCACCCACACTCTTCTGTGACTGCGCGGCATTGCTACCATTGAAAGTAAAGTATGGAAATGGTTGTATTTGGCCCAGTTTGCAACGCCATAGAAGGGCAAACTCTGAAACATCACGGGCAAAAAAACACAACCCTCACTGTCGAGGCTTATTAGCCCCTACTTGCCCTCTGGCGCCCAAATGGAGTCTGACAAGTGCTACGATAAATCGCAACCTATAGAAACATCTGACTACCTGGAGCCAAACCAAGCCGGATTCCGCCAGGCACATTCCACCGAGGTGGTGATCCTCGCTGTCCAGAATACTCTAAGGACCAACGCCGATAATGGCATACACCAAGCCCTTGTACTCCTCGACCTGTCGGCCGCGTTCGACATGGTGGATCATACCATCTTATTACACCGTGTCGAACAAGCCGGCCTCAGCGGCGCAGCTTTTGACTGGATTAAGTCCTTTCTGACGGACAGATCCCAGGTAGTAAAGCTGGAGAACTTTACGGCACCCAAACTCTCCCCTACTTGCGGTGTTCCACAGGGCTCATCATTATCTCCCCTCCTTTTCAATATATATCTCAAACCGCTGCTGCAATCTCTAAAAAACAGGAAAGCCTCCATCTACAATTATGCGGACGATCTGCAGCTGGTATTCCCTCTCAACTCCACGGACTCCATTGAGGAATTCCAAACCACCATACTGCACATTCAGAGCTGGATGGATCAGAACCATCTAAAGCTCAATCCAGGAAAGACCGAGCTGGTACTCCCTGGTAACAGCGCATTAAGTTGGGGCCCACACTTTTGGCCGACCTCGATGGGCTCCCCTCCATCTCCCTCTCAGTCGGTGAAGAGCCTCGGGGTCACTCTCAACTCCGACCTCTCGCTGAAAAGTCAGGTCGGAACGGTGATCTCTTCCAGCTTCTTTCAGTTACGAAAGATCAAGAAAATTGCCCATCTGCTTACTCATTCTGCTCTCATCCAGGTGGTTATCGCCTTAGTCCTTTCCCGACTAGACTTCTCAAACTCCATTTACTTGGGCCTACCTCTTGCCCTTGCTAAACGCATGCAGATTGTTCAAAATCAAGCTGCCAGATTAATATTTAAGAGCAATCGCAGGAAGTCGGCTAAACCTCTGTTAGCCTCCCTTCATTGGCTCCCTATAGCCCAGCGGATCACCTTTAAGGTAGGCTGCATAATTTTTAAAGCTCTCCATGGCAAAAGCCCCAGGTTCGTCAATCAACGAATAAATAAATACGAACCAACCCGTGACCTTCGTTCTGCCCACTTGTCCCTCCTCACGCTGCCTACATTTAAAAAGAAACGACTTAGTGGATCCCGATTCGCTTACCTTGCCCCAAAAACTTGGAACTCCTTCCCCTTGTCAATTCGGAATTGTACTAAGTTGGCAGAGTTCAGGGGAGCTCTGAAGATCTGGTTATTCAAGCAAGCGCACGGTTAGAGCATTGTTTACCATCTGTCTCACTTCAGCGCCATGAAACCCCTGGGTGACCGTGCGCTTAACAAATTCCGAATAACATAACATAACATAACCTCGCATCAAGCAATGCACAAAATAGTTCAGTGTGTATACAAACCTGCCAACCGCAAACAGACTTTCATCATGTGAGAGGAAGTGGGGTCTTGGCGAGGGGGATTTGAGTAGGAAGTGACATAAGAGCCGTCCGATTAACTATAGACAGATATTGAAGGGGGAGTGTCCATGGGGAGGGAATTGAGTGAATGGACTTGGTCACTGGTGAAGGCAATTACTTTTATCCTCTGCAAAAATGCCATCTTCCATGCTAATGGGAGGTTTTAAAACCTGGAATTGGAACTTAACTTTGCAGAGCCTCTGCCATGAGCTACAAACCCAATCCACATAGGTGGTTCTATCTCTCAATGTTCTAAGGCTGTTGCACGTAGGGTAGTTAGGTGGTGTGCTCAAGCTTCTATCAAGCAATGTTAAAACTGTGGAGTGAACCCTATCTCAATGCACCACGAAGCCAAGGTGTTTTCTGATTTGCAACTGCACTCTATAAAATGAACTAAAATTGTCCACTATCAAAATAATTTTATGATGGGTAAAATCAGTCATACCGCCCGAATACTTTAGATCTGCCATGAAACAGTGGGCTCATCTCACCTTAATGGACTGGATATCATTTTATCTGCGATGCCAAAAACATCTCTCTCACCTTTCAGAGTTACCTTTCAATCAGAAGACCACCTTCTAAGTAGTGATAGTGGTATGTGTGAACGCTGGGGCTCCCATGGCATACAGTGGTATTGTAATATATGTCCATAACAGTGTTTCCTTTTGCAGTTTTGCATGATAACTCAAAAAGCCTACACAATATTCCTAAAAACACTGAATGAGCATGAAAAACGACCTTAACTTGAAACTTCCAATTGTCTACTCTACTTTTTCATTCAAATTTTCCTCTTCTTCCTTTCAATCCTCTGCATCTCTCCTCTCTCTGAGCACAGTCTACTCTAAGTCACATACATGCTCGCCTCAATCCCCATCTTTGTACCTCTGCAAACTGCCAATAACTTATTTCAAAGATCAAAAACTCTCCTTAGAATCATAGCCCTGCATCCAAACAATACATAATCTCCTGTAGTTCTATGAATAACCCCAACCAATGCATAACAAATTCCCATCCCCCACCTACCACTAGGTATCACACTTAATTTTACACTGATATAATCTACCACATAGAAACTGGAGTAAAGCCATGTAATGGTTCTGGTAATGCACAAGATTAATCCCATTAACCAACAATAGCTACAAAAATACTAAACTTGGGCTCAGGGGCAGCATGCTGCCTAGAGTAAAGCACAACAATGCCCCATCTGTGGGAGTAAGTCTTGCATATTGTAATCACAATACAATATATAACCCACACTAAAACAAAAATCTTAACACTCTGCAGTCAGACCACTGTAGTTCAACCAGGCTGCCTAACAATTCCCTTTACAGCTTCACCCTCTTCTGCTCACATAAGACAAACTGCTAAGTGTCATATCCCTCACCCATCAGTGTACTAGTCCACAGCAAGAAACCACCCATTACCAGCTGAACAGGCATGGTATAACTGAAGAGACATGCCATATACCCCTGGCCAAATGAGAACTCCTATTTAGACCACCACTGCAGGTCCAGGCTACTTACATACTACAGCCACTTCTTGGTATCTCACATTGACTATCAGATTTAAGATGATGTTAACATCCCAGCAGACCTCTCCACCACTTCTCCCTCTATGCCTACACTGGACTATATACTTTAAACAAATATCTCAGAATGGACAACCCAGTGAACTAACCAGCTATGTGGACTATGAGCATACAGAATAGCAAAAAGGTACCTGCAGAGCTGCTCAAAGCTGCTAGCCTACTGAAACACTATCAACTGTATGCCAATCTATCGCCCTACTTTATCCGTCACACTGCTAAGTGCTGATCAATTAACGCGAAAACAACACCTCAGTGGTCCTCCCGTACATCATGGAAACACTACCCACACAGGACCAAATCAAAGACAATATCTTTCCAACTATATATCTTACAAAATGTAGCATCCTGCCCAAGTAGGCAAGCTCTTCAGCGACGGACCCATATAGGGGTAGTACGAGTTCTATAAATATTGCAATGAAAATAGGTCTGGTCGAGCATGGAACCCACCACAGCGGTTTGGAAATGGTGTATGTACCAGGCTCTCTAATGGTCACAGCCCTGTGTGACTGTACATGTGCAAAAGCAATTTGTACATGCACAGATCAGGTCACATAGGCGCATTTATATTTTTTTATTGTGGCTATGGGCAAAATGCACTTTTTACTTTTGGCAATCTGCGTGGGCACACAACAGGAAAAAAGCTTTGTGAAGCTGTATACCTAAGTGCTGTCTGGCTGTCTTCATGTAACGATTAATTGGAGCACAGATTGTAAGAAAATTACAGTGTAATGTTCACGGTTAGAGTTTGATCCACGTAGGAAACAGCAAATTAGACGTGGCAGCAGCAACAGAACGATTCTGAGGCAGTACTGATGTGAACACAAGTCTAATTTTTAAGAAAGTGTTATCCTTGCTATCATGTCCTTGAGTGTCTGAAAGGAGGGGCTGGCAATGAAGTGCTGAATATCAGAAATATGTAACAAGCTATGGGGCATATTACCAAGCAATAGCGATAATTATCGCTATTGCTTGGTTAGAGACAAAAATTTACCGCTGAGCTGCGGCGATTTTTTTCGCAAATAAACCTTGGTATTACCAAGGTTTATCGCAGATGCGATAAAAATCGTCCGCAATGCATGAATATCACTGAAAAGTCAGCGCTATTCATGCATTAGCGAGCTAATGCTCTTAGCCATGTTATCCACCTCCCATTGGATAACATGGCTAAGAACTGCTATGGGCAGGTGTTAGCTTTTGGAGATATTCGCGCTTAGCGCGAATATCTCCAAAAGTTGGTAGTAGGAGATAGCGATGTTAGCGACTGTTTTCAGACGCTAACATCTTGGCACGCCCACTTTGCATGTCATTAGTGATAAATATCACTGACATGCAAAGTGGGGCCCAAGATGGTCGCTATCTCCTACTAGCTGTCGCTAACTGGTGTTAGCGACAGCTAGGTAATAGGGAGATAATTTTATCTCCGCTTTCTTGGCTTTTAAAGCCAAAAAAGCGGAGATAAACCCCCTTGATAATATGCCCCTATATTTTTTATCTGGTACATTCGTTCTACTGCACAAATGATGGTATTTGAAGCTTTCAAGGCAGCTTGAGTTTTCTACTTTTAGAAAAGCTACAAAAATAAATTCGACAAGTAACACTCATTAGGAATAACCCTTTATTTTCCGCTTAGGTCATTACAACTCAAAAGAATAATAACACCACGTTTCTTCCGTATGACCATTTGAAAATAATGATTTATTGCCAATTAAAACATGAAAAAAATCCACATGATTATAATTATGTTGTTTGCCGGTGTTCCTTGGATTGCAGAGTACTGTTTGTAAGACAGCTTCAAAGTGTTTTTCAGGCAAAGTGGTACAACGCTGATGTATTATAGGCCGTTAATTCAGTGGAAAAGCCACTTAATTGAGCTTACTCAACTGACCACAGGGCTTGAGGAAATTATTTGTAATTTATCATGGGGGGGGGGCGGGGGAGAAGTAAGCTACAACCTTTAAGCCCCCCTATTTGACATCATTATACGAAACATCAACGGCCGTAAGCCCAAGACAGCTACATAAGGGGTGACTCAAGGATTAGGAGGCTACACCCCATTGTCTCAATAATTTCCATATACTCAGGTATTCACGGTCTTAGGTGAGACACTCACTGCTGAGCTCATGGTTTAAGTTTTAAGAAGTGATGAGGAATGCAGGAAACTATCACAAAGGAATGATACCCCATATCACTCAATCTGCGCTACTCCGAGTCCTGTTGCCCTTGTACCAGTCATGAACGTTCATTTTCCTAGAAGAGACCATGTAGTCTCTCTTGCAACTTCGCACCAAACAATTTTACTCCTTGAAACGGGACTCTGAAAGCTGCAGGTTTCCTGGAAGCCTTCATACGCCAGTCTTTCAACATCAAATGTATTTGTGAGAAATTGTGTCACCTTTCAAAAGCACAGATGACCTCATGACATCAAACGAGAGATCAGAAGGGAATTATATTTGGCTTTTCAATATTTTAGCATTTTAATTAAACACTGCATCACTGGCTCTTGCCATGGCTTATTCAAACATTTATAATACGCTCCATTGTTTATCACAAGCCCAGAAAAGTTTCTGCCACTTCCTATGTCCATGTTCCAGTAAGAAGAAGGAAAACGAAACAGGAGGATGCTAGTTAGCCAAGCCCTGTATGACTCCCAAGAAGGGAATGGGTGGGTCTTGTAGTATAGTATTTCCTGTTTTTAGGTCTCGCCTAGGCAGCGCATGGTGGATTTCTTTGAGATATGCTATTCCTAGAATATGGGCTTTAACCCCTTCGCTGCGGGGCTAATTTCCCCACAGCGCGGGGAGTGGGGGGCCGCGCACGGCGCCGCTGTGCTCATGACGAGCCCAGGCTCGTCATGCAGCACGGTGCTGGTGACGAGCCTGGGCTCGTCATGACCACGCCCGCGCAATGGAAGGCTCAGCACAGCGGGGAAATTAGCCCCGCGTGTGAGCCTAGGCTCGTCACCAGCACACGAGCACCGTGCTGCATGACGAGCCTAGGCTCGTCATCAGCACAGAAGGGGTTAAGCACCGCCTGTCTTTTCAATGGGCTCTTCTTACTGTCCTTTGTAAATGCGGTCTTTTGATTTGTGAATAAGCTTGTAGTCCCTCCTTTTTTGATTTTCAGATCATGCCTGGGCAGTTCATGCGGTGCTCTGCGAGGCATGCTGTATTTGAGTATGAACTTGACGCTCCGCCCACTCTCCCACCCATATTTTTCTTTGGTTTCTGTCATTGTCCTTTGTAAATACTGGCTTCTGATTTTTTAATAGGCTTGTTAGTCCCTCCTTAGTACCAACCTGTCTTCATTTGTAACCTCCGATGAGGACTGGCCCTTTTACGTCTAATGTTACACGGTATGTCTTATTTAGTTTGTTCATCAAAACAAACTTTTCCCGCAGCGTGTCAGGAGGCTGTTTAGTCCCGGCAACTGATTTTAACTGTAAGGAGAAATTGGTGCACCAAGAAGGTTCGAAAATCTGGAGACTATGTTGTTCTATAATCACAGATTAGTCAATTAGTATCTTTCCCTGGCACCACTAAATTGCAGGCTCATAGAGAGTCCCTCTTTTTTAACTATCACGGTGCACATGCGAGAAACTGCACTTTATTCTGGAGGAGTTAGATCCGTTAAGAACTTATTACCACTTCCTCACCATTTCTGATGTAGTTCTGAGAGATATCAAGTATTTCTGTCTGAAGAAGGTGGTTGGATTAGTTTATACTACCGAAACGTGTCGCCCTGCTACACAAAAGCACTAAATGGAATTGGTTCTGGTCGAAAAAAGAACTGTATGCAATGATGTTTTGATCATGAAATTACTGTTGGATTAATGCTTTAAATGACAAAAGTTTAATGTTTATTACATTCTTCAGCATTGAATTTGATTAGTATTATTTAGTGTGTGTGATTTACTAGAGTTGGGAATTGATCCATCGCACAAAAATTGATTTGCCTTTTTAATGTACTTTTATGGTGTTTAAAAAAAATAAGATTCATTTATTAAAATATTGATATATTAGCTGTGGTGATTCTGTGACACTTGCTGGTGATATGGTTTGCTTGTGTGTGGATGTGGTATGAGTTATAGATAGTGCGCTTCAAAACAGTCAAAGGGAAATTGTTGTTTTGACTTGTTATTTAGTCTGTAAGCACTATTTTCTTTCATGAGTTTCTCTACCTGCAGGCTTGACATGCATTCCTGCAACATACAGCGCACCATGCGCACTTTCACTTTCCAAGCAGCTCGGGACAATGGAGAAGGTCTCTTTGAAATGAAATAGGTCTCACATTTCCAAGAGTTTGAGCAATTTGCATTTAAATGACAATGCCTTTTATTTATGCGTTAATTATCAAAACGGATAAATAAAAGGCATTGACATTTACAATGCCAATAATGTATACTCTTGTAAATGTTAGACATATGGCATTGCAAATATTTGTTGTATCCTCCCATGATGACTGCCCCTGTTACAAGTGCTCTTACTCTTCAAGTTATTTCCAAACCTTCAATAGCACTCTTTTTTTGTTGGCCTGCCTCTGCTCCTGTTAGTGTTCTATTTACTTTGTGCACGGGCTTCATGAAACACTTGCGACTGTCGCTTCGTTTGCCGTGATGTTTGCTTCAGTGTTTGTTAAGCTTCTGCTACCAATTAATCTCCCCATGCTGCACCCCAACCATCTACCCTCCACTCCTGATTTTCTAATGTTATTTCTTTGCAGTGTTACGTAGCGCGAACTCGACAAAGGGATCAGAGTGCTTTCATGAGCACTAGTTACATTACAGATGTACACATTAATTTTTCAAGCACAGGGGATTAAATGATTTGCACACAATCACAGGATGCTGGAGCCGATGCAGAGACTCACACCTGGTTCCCCAGCTTCAAGGTCGTCCACTGTGGACTTTATGCCACATCCATCGCTGCTCCCTCCTTTCCTGTTTCTCCCCTTTCCTCTCCTCCTTCTCCTCACATGGTCACTCTTTCTAAGCACGCCTCGCTCATGATTTGCAAAGGCTTGTTGTTATTTGGCACACAGCTGGCAAACAATATTTCTAAAAAGCTGTAATATAGTAGTTTAATGCAGCCAAGAGCCCCAAAGCAACAGGCTCAGAACACTTAAGCACACCAATGATTTTACAAACTGAATAAAGGATGCTTATGGATTTCATGAGCACATTTCAGTAAATGCAGGATTTTCTTCATCCTGAGGGTTAGGAGATGAACTGCGGCAGGTGTGAGCAGCAGTCTCAGCATGCACTCCAAGGCCGGTATGCAGCCTTTGTTGGTACTTCATCCAAAGCACATTGTTGCTCACCACCCACATCTCACACAACAGGGCTTTATTATTTTTTTGCACCTTTGCCGCCACTAAATCTCCCTGTGCCTCCCCCCTTCACCGCTCCCACAAGACTGCTTTTTTCTATTTTATTTTTTGCAGTGTTATATAGAGCGCACTCGACTTGAGGGGATCAGAGAGCTTTACATGACCACCAGTTGCATTACAGACACTCAATTTTCAGGCAGAGGGAGATTAAATATTTGTTCACAATCTCAGGATGCTTGTTTATCTTCCATTGTGGTTTGCTCATCTTGTTCAGAGCTGACTAAACGTAGCTTCTTTTTTACTACACGGAGAGCCCCTTGTTGACCGACTCACAAGCTCTAAAATACAGTTCAACATTGTTTCATGGCCAAAAAGATCTGTGAACCCAACTCCTGACACTACACACTTGACTGGTGGTTTTGTATTTTCTATGTTAGTTTGTTAGAGGATCGCCACCCACCCTGCTTTGTTTCAGTGCATCGTGTGTTGGGACACTGAAGGTACAGACAGCCCTCTGTTTTGCAGCATTCATGAGGAATTGCCTCCGCTTATCTGCATTATACTGTAATGTGTGTGTTTCCTTATTCTGTACCAAGTTTCATGTCGTGAAGATGTGGCCAAAGGGGCCTGGCTCAATCCACTGCAAGGGTTATCTGGAGGGGCTGGAATCCTCTTCATCTTGGAGAAATTCGAGCATGCATGAGACGTGGATGAAGATAATTCCTGGTTTGCTCGATTCCACAATGGTACTGGCAACACATTTGTAGGCCTTGAGGTACATGCACCCCAGATGGTGGTCTTTTACCAGCTGTGCCAGGGCAGTATTACAAAAGCCCTTTGTGCTGCACTGGAACAATTGCTGCTCAGCATATGTGCAATTCACTTTCTTTCTTGCACCTTTCGTCGTCTCTTTTGTACCATTGCAAGAGGCCAGCATACCTTTATGAGGGTCAGAGGAGAAAAGAGTAGGGGAGACAAGATTGATCTCAGATCCAACCCAGGTTTCTCGCTAGCATGTTCAAAACCTACTGGAATATGTAGTTTGCCTTGTTGAATCTTTAGGCTATTTAAAGCGATTGCAAATTGGTAGACTGGGGGTCTCTAGTTGGCAGAGGTAGGTACCACTGTCTAAATAGGGACCCTTGCTTCTAGTCAGGTTAAGAAGGAAACACTCTTAGATAACCTCTGCTCACCCTCTGGGTAGCTTGGCACGAGCAGTCAAGGCTTATCAAAGGCAATGTGTAAAGTATTTGCAGTAACATAGTGAAAACACACAAACTGACTCCACAACAGTTTAGAAAAAAAAGGTATTTTAATCTAAACTACACAAGATCAAAATGACAAAAATCCAACATACACAGTTCAAGAATATGGTTTCAAAAGAGTTCTTAAGGTTGTGTTAAAATAATCCACAGTTGCGTCACTTTTTAGCCAACAGTACCTTTAGATGCGACAAAAGTTCCAAATGAAAGCTGTAGCGTTGAAAAGCAAGCAATGCGTCACTCCTGAGACCCTGGGGAGGCGATGCGACAACCCCGCTCAATGTAGCTGGTGTGTTGCAGTGAATCCGGTCTTACGGGGAGGGATGCGATACCATGCTTGGATTCCGGTGCACAAGTTTTGGTGGAAGCGGCTCGCAAAAAGGTACGATGCGACGATCTTCGGGGCGGCGACGATCTCCAGTGAGACGACGATGGGCGGCTCAGCGGCGATTTTCTCCTCTCGCTGCGCCTTGATGCGATGGCTCTGCATCGACCCTCGCAGCGACGTGATGTGGTCGGCAAGCAAGTGGTGCGCCGATCTCACCCAGTGACGACAGGCCCTGCGACGATACTCTCAGCGATGGTAATCTTCCCGCACCGGGCTGGTGCGTCCCGCAAACGAAGGATGCAACAGCTCTGGTAGCGGCAACAGGTGCTGCGACAATCTCGGGCTTCGTAGCGGCCGTAATTTCCTCGCACTGACGGGGATGCGCTCCGCAAGTGAGCGACGCGTTAAAGCTTGCAGAAAGTCTTCAAAGCCTTGGTTTCCAGCTTCCCAACACAGGTACAACTTCCAGAGGCACCACATATGGGCCAAGCACTCCAGGAAGGACAGAACTCTCTCAGCAGAGTTTAGGGAAGCCGGGGTGAAGTCCTTTTGTTCCTGGGACTTCTTAACAGGGAGCCAGCTCTTCTCAGGCCCTTGGAGATTCCTTCAAGCAAGGGGACACAGCACAAAGCAACGTCCTTCCCCTCTCCTTGGCAGTAAAGCAACAGCAGGTCAGTCCAACAGAGCAACAGCAGGGCAGGCTTCCTTCTTCAGTTTCAGCTTTCTCCTTGGCAGAGGTTCCTTCTTGATTCCAGGATGATCTAATTTTCTGTAGTCAGAGGTATTGTACTTATATCCCTAAAAGTCTTTGTTCCCTTTGTGCAGGAGGGCTCTGAGCCCAGCCTGAACCAGTTCTGCGTGTTCCTTGAGCACTTTGTTTTCCTGGCCTCTCCTTTCCTTTCAGAGAGAGGGGCAGGGTCATCAGCCGCCCAGCAGGAGGTGCAGCCAGCATTGTGTAAGGCAGGCACAGCCCTATTCAGGCTCAGATGTTACCCCCTCGCACCACTCTAGATGCAGATGGAGCTATTCAGCCCAGGGACGGCCCACTCAGCCTCTGGGAGCCACCCAGCCCCTGCCACTCAAAAACCAGATAGTCAATTCATAAACAGGCCGTGGCACACAGAAAGGTCAGACAAGAGAACAGAAACTTTCTAAAAGTGCTGTTCTCAAACACAGGATTTGAAAACAACCTTTCCTAAAAGATGTGTTAATAAATTCTGAGTTCAGGGATACCATACTTTTATGCCCTACCTGGCTCCTATGGTAAGATATGCTGGTAGCCACTGTAGCCAGCATTCCCCGTGATAGCCTATGGGCAAGGTAGCCTTACAATAGTGAAAAACGAAAATGGCTGTCCTTCACTACCAGAGCATGTCACCTGCACTAGTACATGCTCTACCTTTCACTCACACTACACCCTGCCCAAGGGGGAATATTGGGCCTTCCATTGGGGTCACCAATGTGTACAGAAAGGGAAGAGTTGGGCCTGGTCAGTGGAGATACTGACCAGGAGGACATGGCAGTTCACAGATTGCACACAGGCACTTCAGTGACAGGCCTGAGACACCATTTTAGGGCTACTCGTGTGGGTGGCACAATCAGTGCTGCAGGCCCACTAGTAGCATTTGTATCACCAGCCCTGGCACACTCATTGTACTTTACTAGGGACTTCTTGGTGATATAAATATGCCAATCATGGATAACCAATTACAATAACAATTTACACAGACAGCATATGCACTTTAGCACTGATCAGCAGTGGCAAAGTGCCCAGAGTCCTATTGCCAACAACCACGGGTCAGGAAAAATAAGGGAGGAAGAAGCAAAATGTTTGGGGATAACCCTGCAAAAAGGGCCATTTCCAAAACAAATGAATGGTCCATTCCTACAGTCTAAGATTATCTGTCAGCGTGACGAGTCTGTCTAGGACTACACTTTAGTCCAGGGGTCCCCAAACCAGTCCTGGAGGGCCGGATCCATGCCAGATTTTTAAAATAACTACATGTATCTCAATGGGGATATCCCAAAAATATGGCAAGGATCGGGCCCTCCAGGACCGGTTTGGAGACCCCTGCTTTAGTCCTCCATGGTCAAGTGGTCTTAAGCAAATATCAAAAGATTGGGCTTGACATCCACGGCTAAGTAGCTTCTCACCATATGGTGTGTATAGGTTGCCGCTCATCAAATCGTATCTTAATGCAGGATAAAGTCTCTGCCATTCTTAGTTGAGAACGGATCAACAGAAAACATGATGTCGGATGACTTTTCAAAGGATCTTTTCAGTCCTCTTGTCAATAGCCACACTATAGTGTTTGGTGGAAATATGGAATGATGCCCAAATGGTAGACTTTCAGATCTAATTTGAGATGTCTTCAGTGGAGGCTGCTTTGTATATAGTGGAACTGAAATGAATGCCTGAGGCACCAGTCGTTTAGCAGAATGGGAACATAATACTGTGCCTCCCACAGCCGTCTAAACTGATATTTTGATAGCAACCACACTGCAATAGTGACCAATAGCAACAAAACGCTTGCAGGATATTCTCAGCATGTGTTTACTTCTGCAAGGGATATATCCTTCTGTTAGAAACGGGACCCTGGCCGGCCAAGACTCGCGTCGAGGTCAGTCAGGGATCACCATTTCTAAAGTCAGGGCAGGGGAGTCACACACCAAGGCAACCCCCACTCGCCCTCTAGGTAGCGTGGCGCGAGCAGTCTAGGCTAAACTTGGAGGCGGTATGAGTTAAGTATTTGCGCACGCACCCCAGCAACAACACCCAAGGCCCACCACAAAGAAAGACTCTACACAAGGATATATATCAAAAATAGCCTTTGTATTATAATAAACAAAACATATTAGATAACACACGCAAACTGTACAATGTGCCAGAGGCACGGGCGGAATTTACAAGGGGAATTATGTACAGGACAGGGCCACATGGACCACTGTCAGAGGTAGGCACTTGTTAGGAAATAATACTGGTAGATATACACTTATGTCGTAAACATAGAATGATTATAGCACAAAAATAGTAAAGGCAACACTCATCCAGTAACCACTGGAACAATAAGGACCTCCTACGCAACCCTAACTCACTGTAGGTAAATCGCGCAGGTAACTAGGACCTAAGGAAGGAATACCAACACCTAAGCAGTTCACTCTTAGCAAAGGGAAGGAAACCTAACATGAAATGAACCATCAACAATCTACTATGCAGGTCACATTTAGCATAATGGATAAACATAAACAATCCTCTCTGCAGGTCACATTCAGCCAAAGGGGATAACCATAAGAATACCTGATCAGGTCATTTTTAGAAAAGGTACAGGTTAGAACATATGCGCAAGAATTACATAGCAAGAAATAATGCGCGGGGTGCACAAAGCACAACACTCATAAATGTCCCTCAGGCCCACTGGCCTCGAAAGGGGCGGAATGCCCTGAGTCTCAGTGGCAGGGGGTCTGTGCAGGCAGCACAGAACACAAACCTAAACGTGGCAACTGTCCACTAAGTGCTGGACAGTCGTAAATATGCAGATGCACAACGTTGGAGCCAGGAGGGCTCAAGAACAAGGTGGGCCAGGAGCCTCTCAGGGGCTTGCCAAACAAAATGCGTAAATAGAGCTTCAGCGCTCTTCAGGATAAAAATGCCCCTGGGAGCCTCGTGGGCTCAAAGAACAGAATGGCCCCTCAGGGCCTCGTGGCTCTCAAACTCATCAATTACTGCCCACGTTGGAGTCCCTCACGGGGGACTCGGGAATCACACAATGCCCCTGTGAAGCCCTCATGGCTTCACTCTGAATGTAAGCGCGAGCTCGCGCTACCGGAAAAGGGGGGGGCGGACACCGACAACGTGTCCCGGCGCCCCTCCCTTCTGCCTCACTCACCGGGTCTCGCTGGGCCAGATGCGTCTCCTCTTCGGGTCGGCGCGGGGCTCCCCTTCACTCGGGAGCCTCCGAGGACGCGGGAGCAGGCTTCCTGGGTCTCCCGCCTGGCCTCGTCACGACGTCCGTCTGCCTGACTTCCGCCGGGGCCGCCAATGGCAGCGCGGCCCTGGGGGTCAGGAGGCGGGACTTCCGGGTCGCTGCAGGCAGCGCGGCGGCCCGGCAACGGCTCTCAGTGCACTCGGGCTGCGGCGGTGATTTCCTGGGCAATGCCGGGTGGGCACCGGCTCTAAATCAAATAAACACCACGGGGCAATGCCGGGTAGGCACTGGCTCCTAATCAAAAGATAAAGCGAGGTGGCACTCGCTACGCCAAAAATCGGCGATCTCGGTCCCAATGCCGGGTGGGCACCGGCCATGCACAACAAGGCGCTCCCAAGCGCTCGGGGACAAAGAAGAAGCGCGCTCAGCGCTAGAAATGTCAGCAAAGCGCTATTGAGCGCTGGGGCACCAGGCAAGCGCTCCTAGCGCTACAAATCCATCAAGAGCGCTTCCAGGCACAGCATCAGCTCCAGCAGGGTCTGGAGGCAGGCAGAGGGGCAAGGCAGGGCCAGAGCCAGCACACTGGGTCTCCAAGCAGGGAGACAGCCCAAGTGGCGGTCCTCTTGGCCCCAGCAGCAGCAGAGCCCCCTCTGGCAGGATCCTAGGCAGAACCAAGAACAGGACAAATTGTATGGGGACACAGCCCCTTCTTATACAGACAAACCCTTTGTCTCATGGTGCAGGGTGGGGGAGAAACCAGTTGCAGCTGGTTCTGAAGTACTCTGTTTACCCCAACCACCCTCTCTATTCACTGGCAGGGCTAGGGCCATCAGTCGCACTACAGGGGGCGGAGCCAGCATTGTCCGGGGAAAGTCCAGGCCCATCAGGGACCAAGTGCACTCCTCCCAAGCCATCAAGCATGCTGATCTCACACTCACCACCGGGCAGACCCATCCAGCCTTCCTGGAGCCAGGCTCACCAGCCAGCTCCAGCCAATCACACTGCAGGCATATTTTCCATTAATATGCCAAGTCCCAGAAATGGCATTTCTACACATGCCACATTCACGCAACATACATCATTGCGAAGCATTCATTCCCACGAACACGCACATACCAAACTCGAGCATGCACTCCCCACACATCAGGGATTACTAGGGACACCGTCATTCCCCATGCATCCCTATGGGAGAGCAGGCCAGCCTCACTACATGCACGCACTTTACTCTGGGACACAGAGAAAAAGTGCGCACAGACCAGAAAATCATCCACGCATATTACAGATAAAAAGCAAAAAGATTAGGGGTGAACCTGCCATAAGGGCCAAGTCCAACACCTTCGGGCATATTATTTGCATGGCACAATTCCACAACGAACAATTCCAATATAATCCACATGACTCCACTACACACCACATACATCCACTACAATCCATAACACATAGGAAAGAGACATTTACATTTACAACACCAATAGCTCTAACTCTCTTTTGCCTTTTTTTTACACCCAAACGCACAGATCTGGAGTTTAGCCCCTACCTATTTGTTCTCTTTAGTCACAAAAAAGGCAAAGCCACACAGTCCAACTCCACACATTTCTAATCTCAACCACATAATTCGACACAACCCATATAATAAAACTCAACAACACAATTACACAACACACCAAATGCATCTAATACACACCACACAATCCCACAGTGTGCCACAAAATTCATGACACCACATAAAATCCACGCTACATACCACTCCACAACACAAAATACTATTCCACATAGTACACTCAATACCACATAATTATTAGCTACATTATTCCACACCATGCCACGTTATTCCATTACACAAATCCACTTCACACCACACAATCACACAACTAAATAATCCAATACAACTCAAATGATTCCACTAGACAACGCATACCCACCATAAAACATAGGTAAAATACATTGCCATATACAATGCCTATAGCTCTAACTCAGCAAATGCAAGACAGATTGCATTTCCAATTATTGTTGTTTTTACGGATAGTGAGGTGGATGAGTACAAAAAAGGTCCGAGTTTCCAATACTAAGGGATTGGATTTACTTCAGAGGCCAAATGAGTTAGGCCTCCTAATGCCGGTGGGTGAATGTGAAATTAACGGTGGGTACTTGTTTCTTCAAAGGACAGAGACCTGAAGTATCTATCGGGTTGACCACACCACCACACTCAAAAGGCTCTTCCTGTTCATAACACCTTCAACAAAAAATGGTCAGAAATACTTGCATGTAAAGTTGCACCTATTCTTAGACTCTTTACAATACCTTATGCTTATGTGCCCTTAACAATACAAATATAGATATGGATATACGCATAATTCAGGAAATAATGGACTGAATTGTAGGAACGCCAAAGGAGATTTAGTGGTGTCTTTTTGAATGTATATGATACATTGGGTTTTTGTTTTATTTACGTTTATGTAAAATGATGTCAAATTAATGTTTGTGAAAACCGTTGGTATTGTATAATGTGATAAATGTTGTGTAAATTGTTATGTATGTAAATAAGTAAATGTCACTTGATATGTGTTCCACTAGAAGAATCTGAGGTCCTTATATAATTCATAATAAAGTTGCTGAAAAAATAGAGAGAATAAATAACCCAATCACCAAAGGAATATAGTGTGGTTGTTGCAATAAATCAAGTGCTATAATTGATTAGGATACCAGGTTCCCCCCTTGTTGTTGTACTTAACAATACCCTAAGCATATGTTTCCTTCCACCGCTTCATGCCTTACGCACTACACCGAATCACATTTAAGCTAAACTACAACCTACATCATTTGAACTATGCATCCCCAGGGCACACACAAACCTGATGCAAAGCAGAGCAACAAAGGACCTCACTGGGACTATGAAATCTACAAAAGACACATACGTAGTAGACAACTCAGAAAGCGCTTAGTGACCCAAAAGGGGTAGAAAAGGAGCTTTATAAACACCAATATGATACGAATCCTGCCACGAGTCCTACCTCATCCCATCTCTGGTTTCACAAAAAACCCCAGTGCTAGTTGTCTTTCAACTGTGAAATTAGCAAAACGGTTTTCAACAGGGTGGAAAACCGAGAAATGAGTGGCTGATGGAACTAATTTGATGTAAAAAGAGTAATGACTTTGAGGCAGTTGCATCACAACATTATCACACCCCTGCCTTAAATCAGAGTGGCAAAGGATCACAGCTGTATCATTCTCAATACTGTGGCCGATTAGGAGATGTTGAAATGTATCTACAAAATGAACCAATCATAATAGAGAACCCCACCATCAATATTTGTAGAAAAGATCATTGTAATACACATTAACTCATTGTAACCATCTAGCTAAGGTGGCAAGTGCATCGGTGACAAAACAGTAAACTAAAAAAAACAAGTGTATAAAATGAGTTGAAGGATTAATAAAACTCAGCAATTAGCAGGAATTGCATCGGGTCACAGCCATGGATGCCTCACAAGAATTCATCATTCCATTGAGCCCATGGGTCTTCAAAGTGCATTAAGAAAGTTATTTTCTGGTAACATTTTTGCAGCCCTTTCATTGTTGATTGATTCACTTTAGGGATCAGTTTCTAAATCTTTTCAACAGCCACTCTATTGAGAACGAGACCACTGTGAGCCATTGTTGTTTTTATTGCAAATGCCCCAGGCTTCTGCTAAGGTTAATGGTCAGCTTCTGTTTGTGCTACATTTAATCTTCTTTTTTTGAAAGTTATGACAGTGTTCTAGTTAGTGTATTCAGCTGGGGGCCTGCAGTCTGGTCACATAAACAAGATTCTGTTTATATGTGTTACATAGTGCTCCCGTAAGATCTCGACACTGACACCTGCATATATGTTTTTAATAACTAAGAGCAGGTTAATCTCACTTACGAAGATGCTTGTGTGGCACTCAGCCCGTCATGTTTCCAGGTTAAATTAAATAACTACTAAAATAGATTGGCTAATAGTTGCACACAAACAAATCCAAGTAAGGTGCCATGGATAAAAGTGCTACATAATTAACAAGTTACTATTATTGTAAAATGTTTAGTAAAGATTATACCTTGGAAGTATTTTTTTGACCCGGCGGGTTTTTTTTTTTTGGGTGTGAAATCTAAAACCCTTTAGACGCATCTACCCGCAGGGTTCAGCACAATAAACAAAAGGTAAATGTGGGAGGTTCCTCTAGTTAAACAATCAGTAGCCCCTAAAGCTCCCCCTTCTGATCGGTTCTTCGACAGTTGTAGATAATTTAACTGCCAGATTTTCCTCCAGATTTTCCTCCAGGCAGAAACTAAGATGATAGCATCATGTATGCCTGGGCAAATTTACTTATTTCCCATTTTCTTATTCACAGGTGAATGATTTTCTTCCAGGGAGGAACCCTTTCCCCTACACTAGCTGAAAAAAATAAGGTGTCAGAGGTACTTTTCCAACTTATTAACATATGTACCTAAACCATTTTGGGACTTGTATATGGTGTTAAAAATTTGCGGGAAATGTTTAGGACTGCTTAGTTACAACTTTTGTGGGCTTTTACACATTATAACTGGATGATCCTTTGACCCTAACCTAGGAATACCCAGTTTCCCACTCTAACTGTAAATTTATGATGGTGGAGAATAAACATGTGCGCAGAATTAGCAGCATCACCCCGTCTACCCAATAACTTTTAACTTCCTAGTGCAAGGAACAAACAATAACTCTCTGAACACTCAAGCTGGAGATCTGAATGCTAATCCTAATGTAGCCACCAAAGCCCAGCGAAGGGCCTTGGACCAACATTTCAACATCCCAACGCCTCAGTCCTCTTATAGGATAAAAGTGGAATAGCCTGGAAGCGACTTTAGAGAACCTTGGCCATTGGCAAGTGTGTTTCATTGTGTTACTGGTCATGCAAACGAAGAGTAGCAAAGTAGCTGACAAACTCTGGGCGCCATTCCATCCACAATATATCCGCTCGGGTCTTGATTGCACCATATAAAACGTTATCAATAAATAAATAACATCCTGGACATGGCACACATCAGGGCCTGCCGAAACCTACCAGTTCATGTGTTAGATGTGGTCCTAAATTTTCAAAGTGCAAGTGTGCTTTTTCATCAGCCAGGTGTCAATAAAGTGTTTTCCAAGCTCTTCAAATTGTGGCATAAACTGGACTTTAGGTATTGGAAGATAACATGATTTACTCAAGGTCGCACAATGTGATCAAGCACAAACATTTGAGTTCGAATTAAGGCGTTCCGGCCTCACAGTCCATGGTGGAGGAGTCTAGATTCTTTAAATCACATAAGTCAGTGTACTGAACACTTTCTCATATGTGGTCTTTGCATAATGTGAAACACTTTAACATCTATTGAGAGTCTTACTGTTTCAGCACTACTGCAGCACGTTTCTGATCCAAATGTTATAGTTGTTCCCAAAAATAAAAATACAATTACAATTCTCAGTTACTAAGGGAAGAATGTGGCATTCTATTCCTCACCTGTCACTTCGCCTACACCAAAGGACACCCGGTTGCACCCCTGATATGATATTGGTTGCTGGTGTTACGCACACACATGTCCCAAGGACATGTGTGTGTGTGTAACATACAACTTAGAAAAATGCACTTAAGTGCATTTTTCTACGTTTCCGCTATTTACCACGAGGTTTGACTTTGCGGTAGTAGTCATCATCATCAAATAAGCTTTATTCGGCTTTTGACCATAAAAGCAACACAAAGAAATGCGTACATGCAAAAATAACTCAACATAACATTGCCTAATGAAAAGAAAATGGATTTAAACCCAACTAAAATAGTTTAGCATATCAACGATTCAAAATAATAACCGAAGATACACAGAATCCCCCTTTTTCACCCGCTGTTATGGTGATTCGGTGCTTGGGGACCAGGGTAAAAGTCATGCAGGTCACAGATACAGATGGAGCCATCTCCAAGTTTGGGCTGGGTAGATCGCAAGTAGGGGGCAATGTTCCTGTGTTTAAACTTAACCAAAATCAAGTCCCCCGGAACATTTTTGGGCAGATGACCAAGCCACCCCACCCTTCTGACGCTCAGTATCCCACCGTCTAGTGCAGAAGGTAATGGTCTATTGTTTTTGAGCCAAAAGATGGCTTTGTTCAGTAGGTCCTGATGCAGTTCACGTTTTCCCGGTCTGAGTGCGGGGACCCCAGAGAGAACGGTGACATATGGGGCTGCCTCGGGCGGTAAATTAATGCGATGCCTTCTTTCTAGTGCGATCGCAGGAGCTCTATGTGGGGCATGATCGGGATTAAGGGTATCATTGCAACCACTTTGAATGAGTGGTATAACAGGGGAGTCACAAGTTTGCAGTATCCTGGGAGCATTGTTCGTAGACCTTTCCTGGGTGTTAGTGGGGGTAGAGTGTGTGGGAGTAACAGTGTTTCCGGTTAGTGGGTATGACCGTACTACAGTTTTTTCGATCCTGCACAGTCTGTCCCCCAAATCATTAATTTTTACTACCAGTGGAGATAGAGCAGTGTGTAGCAGACGCTCGAATTGGGCCAGAAGGGTCGTTTGTAGGGAGGATCGAGTCTCAGCCTTATCCAATGGAAATGAGGCTGGGTTGGGGCCAGGTACAGAGGGGCTGCAGTTATTAGATGGAAGGAGGGTTGTATCGGGGGATGCCTGGGGGGTACAAATTGCTTGATCAGTGACTCTGACCACTATGGGGGGGGGGGGGGGGTTGGTGCATCCGGGATATAGTTTGTGCCACAGAGGGCATTCAGCTCTTCCCAGATGGACATTGTAGTTGGGTGACAGAATCCTGGTGACAAGAGTAGACTGTTCAAAGCGGTAGGGATAGAAAGGATAGAACCTGACTGTACCTTCTCCTGTGATGGTGCCAAGAGTGGTGGCCCGTCCCGTCCTCCTTGTGCCTCTGAGGGCCACAGAGGGCCCGCCCTTTGCCCGGGCATAGCCCGCGCGCGGTCCCGCGCGCGGTCCCGCGACACGGGGGCTCGCGCTGGCCTTAAGCGCATCTCCGGGGGCGGGTCAGTAAACAGGATGCGCGCCTTCCTAGGTGCAAGGGGTGCAGGGAATTGTAGTTCCCGATCTACCGTCTCACCGCGGTGATCGTGAAACAGCTGTCAGCAAGGTCCGGTGGCGAGAAGGGAGCAGCGCTCGGGCTGCAGCACACAGCTATCCCCCAAGTGACCTCCCAGGTCAGGAAATGTGCCAGGTCCCCCGCTCCCCCGGGGCTCGCGCTGGCCTTAAGCGCACCTCCGGGGGCGGGTCAGTAAACAGGATGTGCGCCTTCCTAGGCGCAAGGGGTGCAGGGAATTGTAGTTCCAGATCTACCGCCTCGCCGCGGTGATCGGGAAACAGCTGTCAGCAAGGTCCGGTGGCGAGAAGGGAGCAGCGCTCGGGCTGCAGCACACAGCTATCCCCCATGTGACCTCCCAGGTCAGGAAGTGTGCCAGGTCCCCCGCTCCCCCGGGGCTCGCGCTGGCCTTAAGCGCACCTCCGGGGGCGGGTCATTAAACAGGATGCGCGCCTTCCTAGGCGCAAGGGGTGCAGGGAATTGTAGTTCCCGATCTACCGCCTCGCCGCGGTGATCGGGAAACAGCTGTCAGCAAGGTCCGGTGGCGAGAAGGGAGCAGCGCTCGGGCTGCAGCACACAGCTATCCCCCAAGTGACCTCCCAGGTCAGGAAATGTGCCAGGTCCCCCGCTCCCCCGGGGCTCGCGCTGGCCTTAAGCGCACCTCCGGGGGCGGGTCAGTAAACAGGATGTGCGCCTTCCTAGGCGCAAGGGGTGCAGGGAATTGTAGTTCCCGATCTACCGCCTCGCCGCGGTGATCGGGAAACAGCTGTCAGCAAGGTCCGGTGGCGAGAAGGGAGCAGCGCTCGGGCTGCAGCACACAGCTATCCCCCATGTGACCTCCCAGGTCAGGAAGTGTGCCAGGTCCCCCGCTCCCCCGGGGCTCGCGCTGGCCTTAAGCGCACCTCCGGGGGCGGGTCATTAAACAGGATGCGCGCCTTCCTAGGCGCAAGGGGTGCAGGGAATTGTAGTTCCCGATCTACCGCCTCGCCGCGGTGATCGGGAAACAGCTGTCAGCAAGGTCCGGTGGCTAGAAGGGAGCAGCGCTCGGGCTGCAGCACACAGCTATCCCCCAAGTGACCTCCCAGGTCAGGAAATGTGCCAGGTCCCCCGCTCCCCCGGGGCTCGCGCTGGCCTTAAGCGCACCTCCGGGGGCGGGTCAGTAAACAGGATGCGCGCCTTCCTAGGCGCAAGGGGTGCAGGGAATTGTAGTTCCCGATCTACCGCCTCGCCGCGGTGATCGGGAAACAGCTGTCAGCAAGGTCCGGTGGCGAGAAGGGAGCAGCGCTCGGGCTGCAGCACACAGCTATCCCCCAAGTGACCTCCCAGGTCAGGAAATGTGCCAGGTCCCCCGCTCCCCCGGGGCTCGCGCTGGCCTTAAGCGCACCTCCGGGGGCGGGTCAGTAAACAGGATGCGCGCCTTCCTAGGCACAAGGGGTGCAGGGAATTGTAGTTCCCGGTCTACCGCCTCGCCGCGGTGATCGGGAAACAGCTGTCAGCAAGGTCCGGTGGCGAGAAGGGAACAGCGCTCGGGCTGCAGCACACAGCTATCCCCCAAGTGACCTCCCAGGTCGGGAAATGTGCCAAGACTTTGCGGTAAATATCGGCCCAAAATTGCGAATTCGCAATTTTTAAATGTTTCATGAATTGCATTTAAAGAATCTCAAATAGAAATTCCTTAAATGCAATTCCTCGCAAATTTGCGAATTCTGGCCCTTTACGAGCCGAATTTCCGTTGATGAATCTGGCCGTTTGTTAATGACTTTCGAGGCCTCGCGTTTTACTTTCCCCCTAACCTGGTTCCTCGATTCTCGTTCTTGACAGATTTTGCTGCCTCTTTTCCTTTGTCTGCTGCTCTGCTTCTCACCGGCCCCTCCCCGGCCATACACCTTTGCCTATTCTTTCATCACCACAGATGCACTCTGGCGTCCCTCCTTCCCTTTGACCCATCTCCCAGTTTTAACTGCATCACAGCCTTATTCAGTGAGTAATCACGCATTATCTATTCACTCACTACCTCATCCTTCTCTCTGCAGCTGCAGCTGCAACTGCTGGCTTTCCCATCTCTCCTCTGTCATCTCCCTTTACCCGCTGTACCACTTCCCAAAAGCCACAGTGCTATTCCTCTCCCTTAGAAAGACCCCTTATTATTCCCTCCCATCTCCCTCTCCCTTTAGCTGCTCTCATATTGCTCCTTCCATTCTGTCATCTTTTGTTATTGGACCCACCACATCCACCTTATTTACAGAGGCACCTCCAACTTTTTACCCCCCCCCCCTTCTCTCCTTATGTAGAGGAAGATGAGTTGACCTGCTGGAATTACAAAATAGGATTATGGGGATCAAGCATAGATCCCTGTAGGGGAAGCGGTGGAAGGGTGTGGAGTAACGGCCAGAGCTTCTGACTTTGGAGCTGGCGAACCAGGTTCCGTCTTGGCAACGGCCCAACATCCTGTGATTCTGGACAAATTACTTAATCTCCTTGTACCTACCAACATTGAATGTGTCCTTGTCTAACATAACTGGTTCTCATGTAAAGCGCTCCAATACCTTCGGGTTAAATTCGCGCTATATAAAACTGCAACAACAAAAATTCGTCCACGGAGCCACAAGATCCGGCATCCAATCGCTACTTCTTCCATAACCCCGCCCCCTCTCCCATTCCCAAAACCTTCTCTTCCCTGCTACCAGCTTCGCCCACCTGAGATTCTCTCCAATCCATTGCTAGGTCTGGTCCTTGGCAGCCCCCAACGCAGTTTTCCAATTAAAACCCTGTCTGGGCATTTCAGGCGGGCGCTTCCTCTAAACCCAGCAGACAGTTCAAAAGATAAACATAAGCTGCAGAGAAACCTTTAATGAAATGCAACCGAAGGGCCGCGGTTTACCAGCAGCAAAGCTTAGATTTGGAATAACCGCTTCCAGCCAATAAACGCAGACGTGTAATTTGTAAAACTGATTATGATGGGGAGTGGGCGAAGGCAGAGGGGAGGGCTCTTGTTGTGCACAGAACACACAGAGGTGTGGATTTCAGGAACATGAGACTCACTTTAATCACGGGCTTTCTTCTCTCTGACCTGCTTGGCATAATCCACTAAAGAAAGAATGCCACTCTGCGTCGGTTAGTTAAGAAACGCACATTGGTTTTTCTAAAACTTTGAAGAAAACTAAAACTTTATTTCACTTAATTATAGTGTACACGGATCTAAAACCATAACACTCAGTTATGATTTAAAACTCAGCTAAAAAATATTTTTAAAAGATATCAGCTTATTTCTAGATATGTTATATGACAAATTAATTACATGAGGCAAATACTTATTATATTGAACTTCTGGGTGCGGTGACTACCTCATGTAAGTACAGATCATATACGTAATCCTTAACGTCTAGCGCATTTATGACCAGGAAGTACTTCATTCAGCGCGATGGGTTTCAACAAAACACGTGTATTTTGAATGAGTGCCGCAATGTATCAGTCCTTTAAGGAGACAATTCTTTCTTTTTAGTATTCTGGTGTTGCTGCGGGCCTACACGAAATCCATGCATGTGTGCGACATACCAGAAACGATAGTCCTATAATCTCACTCTGCACGCTGTATCTCAGCTGTTGACAGACGTGAAATGAACTCACGCACTCACTTGGAATTCCCGTGACGCACATTAAACATCCATGCGTGCAGACAATCACCGGTCCGCAAACAGTCCGACTGGGAAGACAGTTACGCAAAATCGTTCCACATCACGTTGATATATAAGCGGTCCGTTTCTTAGCATCGTGTGATCTTGGGCAAAACACTTCATCTGCATGTGCACAGGAATCCGTATTTGCCTAACTGAGGACTCTTTAGAAATTATACAAATGGGCATTTAAACAGGCAAACATGAAAATACACTTTCGAGGCGCAGGTTTTATAAAATGCGGGAAATCCCAATTGACAATATTTAAAAAAACAAAAAAACAGGCACTTAGAATCGCTGGAAAATGAGACTGTATTTTTTTTTATAAACTAGTTCAGATGATAGCCAAGCAGCATTATACATTTTATTACAGAGATTATGATTTCGTAACGATATTTCGTGTATTATAATACATTTTCTATTATTTTATTTACAGGGAAAGCAACAACCAGGGCTACTTGGGAAACGTCATGGCAGGAGAGCACTGAGGGGTGTGACTGGCAGTGGGCCTGTATACTTGAATACTTAAAAGCAAGCGCCCCTTATTGCTCCTGCCTCATCACATATAAAGCACAGTCTGCCCCTTAGGTTGCATGTTTTATTTACATGGGAAACGGTTGTTACTGCCCTGTCTACAAACCTAGTGTTCTCCACCTGCGCTCGCGCGCATGCATAGCGCAGTGTTAAATTCAAGGTTAATCTTCTACGGTGCACGCGGACACCACCTATTCCCATCCATACTCCTTCATCAACACCTGTCCCGAGTTGCAATACACGCGATGGCTGACCTGGAACACGCACTGGTATTTACTTGGAGATGACGACGTAACACGTCTTATGTTGCTCAAGGTAGCAATGAATTCATTATTTTACACAATCCGCTGGTTCCGCCACGAGCCTTGGTAGATTGGGTACCTGTCAAGAGTTAGTCTCTATCCATCCCACAGCCTGTGCAGTATCCCTGCGTGTATTGCCCAACGAGTGGTCGCGTGCGGTCCGTCTCCGTGTGGTCAGATCATTCCTTTATGCCCCTCTGAGCTTTATCTCTTGCGCCCACACAGGCAGTACCTCCTGCTACTCCCTTGACTGCTCTAGGCAGGTGCTGTGACCTGCTCTATACTCCTTGTGTCCCCAACTCCGTGTAAGAGCCCTGCTCCTGCCCCCATAATGCCCTGGTTGTACATACTGGCTGATAACCCCGTTTGTACAGCCCACTGGGTGTTCTTTGTTTAATAACCACTGGTAATCCCCAGGGTCGGGCTGGGAAGGTGGCAATGGGCCCGTGCTTCAGGGTTATCCGTGGACCGTTTCTTTAGGGCCTCTGTAAACCGGTCCACAGAGACTTACTGTCTTCCCACGCCCTCACCACACCACTGTAAGGTGTCACCAGTATCAAGGGCACCCCCGTCATGGTGTAAAACTGAGGCATGGGGCCAGGGGTTGTTCTCGTCCTTGGGGCATTCTCACCTGGGGGGGGGAGGGACGCTGCCTCCTATGCAGAGTCTCTCCCACTGGGGGGGCGGTGGGGGGGGGGGGGGAGGCTTTTATGCTGTTGGTATAATGCATAATGATCCATACTCCCCATTGATTCAATGTCCCCTGCTGCTCATCAAGTGTGTGAGGTCATTGGAATGTTGATGAGTGTTTGGCCTGAAGTCAGTTGATGTGAGTGGGCTGGGCAGCAAGGATGCTGCTCCTGGTGAGGCTTTTACCATCTTACTTATAACCTGCACCAAAGACATCTTATTCAATTAACCTATTCTAACCTATGAGACTGGCTATCTGGATTTCTACTTGCAAGAAGGTATCCTGTTTTACAACAGGGCCATTCTCAGCTAAGCCCCTGGAGGAGCAGCAGTGGTGCTTTTCTGAACCCCAGTTCATAACCTGTGGCTGTAATGGGATGGGGAGGGGTGAGTACATGAAGTGGCATGTTTAGGGGCCAGGGGTTGTCACCTCGGTCCACGTGTCTTTTCGCCTTGGTGGGGAGGTAGAATTACAAACAGTACTAACCATTTAACTCTAGGAATTTTATATGAATTGCATTGTAGTATTCTTTTAATAATGTATTAGTGTTATCATGGTGTACATTACTTCGGTGAGCAAGACAATTAAGAAGTAGAATTGATGTCTTGGGTCTACAACAATGTTTTTAACTTCTTCCTTATTTGAAGTAAATTGTTAATATACGAACTCTTCATCAATTAAATAAGGCATTGTACATTATTGCATAAGCACTTTAAGGTAACCAGTTATGATGCCAATAATCCCCCTATTGACTGATACAAGCACGTTAAACAAACACACATATTATCGTTTGAATAGTCGATCTGAGAGGTAGAGCAAGAGCGAAAAATTGCCAGGTATTGTAAATTGAACTTATGCACTGCACATGCAATTAATTGCAGGTCGTGATTTCAGGATTGATTGCAATATAGATTTTCGCAGGCTACATTATGTATTTAGTATTCAATGCCACATGATGTTTGTATATTTTTGTATTTATTTTTAATGTAAATAAATGTAGATTCTGTTTAAATGATTTTATGGTCATAATGACCGAAATAAAGTTTTACAAAAGTATAGTAACTAACCATTCGGGAATGTGGGCCACTTTTTGGGGGGAGTAACCAGGCCTAATTGTGATTCAATCTGACCCTGGTAATTCCCAGACGACAGTCTCTTCTAATACCCACGCACAATCACTTGGTGCGAGGCCTGCGTTATACTGCCTCACCTGTTATTCCCAGACAGTGGCACATTATCTCATAACAACATAAGCCTGGTTACCGGCTGTATCCATGGTGCAATAACCCAGATATGTAATGTGTTTTTGTTAGCGTTGTTCACTTGCACAATGCCCAATGGTTTGATAACTCTGGTGCGTGCCATGGTCTAACAGAAAATCACGAACCATGCTTAAATCCACGTCCTGTTGCCAAAGGTTTACTTCGTTGGGTCCAGTCAAAGACAACCTTTCAAGCCCCCCCCCCCCCACCCACACACACACAAACACACACACAATTTAACCTATGGCCAATGAATATCTCCGAGATATTGAAGACTCGGTTGCTCCAGGGCCACATCAATTTACGTTTGCGCCACTGTGAAGGTACATTAACACCCAAGGCAGTGCCATGGACTAATACGGAGTTGTGCCAGCTGGCTCTGCTTAAAATCACAAACTGTATACCCAGTGGAATGATATCAAGGTGTGTCCCCACTTCCACGTGGAACTACTCCCACCTTGCTATACCCACGCTGTGCCAGGTGTATGGCCCCGCTGCGCCCAGTGCTGTGCAGAAGCATCACCATCCATGCGGTACTTCATTGCAGTGTCAACTGGCTGTGAATGGGGTCTCTCCCCCAATGTGTGCCCCAGTACGCACGCTGTGCCATCTTCTGGTGGCAGGCCAGTGCCTAGCTTGCTGCCCCTCCAGCCTGCGCGTCAGTGCGGCGCCCTCCTTACCCTTGCCGATGAGGTTGTCGATGTCCTGGTCGACGCCGGTGCGGTAGCACTTCCTCCAGAGCCCGGCGTGGGTGGAGAAAAGCGGGCGGCCGCAGTGAGGGGCCTCCAGCACGCCCAGCCCCAGCATGGCCCGCCAGTCCTCCAGCAGCTCCTCGGGCTCGCGCACGCCGCCGGCCGGCGCCGGGGACAGGAAGCCCAGGCGGCCGGGCGGAGAGCCGCGCAGCTGGTACAGCGGCATGACCCGCTGGCGCTGCTCCGGGGGCGCCTCTGCGGCGCCCCGACCCCCCGGCTGCTGGTGGCCGTCGCAGATCTCGCGGTGCCGCCGGGTGTCCGTCTGGTACCAGTGGTCGCTGAAGATGGCGGTGACGAGCAGCGCCAGGGAGAGCAGGCCGAGCGCCAGGCTCAGCGCTGTGATGCGCCCCCGGGGCTGCATGGTCGGGGCTGTGGGCGCATCACCGGCGGTCGAGGCTAGACGGGGAGCAGCGATCAGTGCGGCCCCCTCCGCCCTGCACTGGCTTCCTGCGGCATGGTCGAGGCAGGGCTGCAGCTCGCACGCTCAGCTGATCCTTGTCACTGGCAGCATCTGAACGCTGCACTCCCAGGGTGCCTTCCACCTCTCCGTCTGGTATCTCTTGTGTCTGGCTGTCTCTGCTTCTCCGTCCGCTGCTCTATCCGCATCTCTCCGCCTCCCGTTGCTCTTTTCTTCCCACCCCTTTCCTCTCACCCTCTCCCTTTATTCTCTTGCTTCTGCTTCCATTGTCTCTCTTCCCCTTGCTCCAGTATGCTCTACTTTCTCTCCACCTGCCCTTCTCTGAACACTTATTGTGTAGGTTGCCCTCTGCGTTTTTCCCGTCTTTTGTATCTGTCTCGAACACGTCTACTCCATCACTTTATCCTCTACCTCGGTGGTGGGTCAACCATCCATGCCAACCTTTCTGATTCAGGACTACTGTTTTTGAGGCTAGGCTCTCGCCTCCCGATTCCTGCGGGCAAAAAACTCAGTTCCTGGGCTTCAGCCTTCAGGGACTGGTCTTGATTATTACTCGGGGTAAGTACTGTCAGTAACTTGCTGCTGCAGCTAGTGCACATCATTTTTGCAATGCTCTCTCTGCCCCGTCACAGCTTTTTTGTGTGCTCCTGACAGGCAAGGGACAAAACACGTATATTTGCATTTCTGATATCCGATCCTGCATCAGCGCACTTCCAAGTCCCATACATTACAATAGACCCGATTCAGACCGCAGTAGAAGTCAGTGGGAGAATTCATTCGCCCGATTATTTTATTTTTTAAATCTCCCACTTTCCTCATCTAAAATGTTGGCATGTACATTTCTTCTAAAATATTATTTCGGCGAAGCACACACCTTGGTCATTCTGCTGTGTTCCAGTGCATACAATCTCATCGCCAACAGACGCAGATATGTATATCCCCCACATCATAGTTTCACGTTGAAGAGCGTGACCTTAAAGTGTAGTATTGAATCCCCTCGTTTGTATTACCTATGCAACTCTAACTGCAAGGTAGTTCAACGATAATGCACACACCCTTGTGTTGTGCTCATAGGAATTGCACCACAGACCCAACTGTCTATGTGTGCCCAAACCTCTCTTACACCTCCCTTTCTGTTTCTACCATTAACAACACGAACCTCAAATGAAATGGCCAGAGTGGAAGGAGTACTTCATGAGCTATATTTGTGCAGTAGAAGAGGTAGGGACAGAAGAATTCTCTGCTTCAAGGACAAATACAATATTATTTCATAGTTTGGATTCGGAAGGCCTTAGGTTTTATGGCCAGATGGAGAAGAAAGTAGGATTGCCAGAGGAAGGCGATGCTTTCAAATATGCGTTAGAGGATTTAGATACATACAATAATAATAATCCACATTTGTAAAGAGCGAACAATCACCTGTAAGGGTCTCTAGGCGCTGGGGGCCGACAGGAAGATTAAGCCAGCTATTGCCCAGAGTCACATGGTGCTGGGTTAACCTGCCGCCGGCACTGGGGATCAAACTGTGATCCCCAGATTCTAGCGTCAGTTGCCCTGACCACGGCGCCACACCTCAACCAACAGTTTGCGCTGCTATTGCCATATGTATTTTTTTCAAAGGAAGCAAGGTAGAAATGAACCAATAGATGACTAGATGTCAGCGTTTATAAAATTAGCGGTGTCATGCACACTACATGACAAACTTATTTGGAACCAGATTATAAAACACTTGAATGATAGTAATTTGCAAGAACCATTATGGGAGAGTGGTGACTCATCTTTAAAGGGTGTGATAGGTATTGTAAACAAGCATTGGAAATGCAATAGGTCTCGCATCATTAGAGTTAGTGCTTTTAGAATTGTTGATGTTTTTTTTTTGTAAATCTTTAGCATTTTTGTTTCCTGTAGCCAATGCTAAAGAATTACAAAGAAAAAAAGCCATAAACATTTCTAAAAGCTCTAACTCAAATGCTGCGAGACCTATTGCACTGTCGGCTGGGGTTTTTTGATGGTGCTGTGCTGGGAGAGAGAGTGGGGAGGGGTTGGAGAAGGGAGGGGGCGTAGAGCAGGGGGCGGAGCTATTGTATTAGTGCTCAACCCGTACCTCTGGGAATTGCATTAATATCGAAATATTCGATCATAACTACGCAGCACATCTGCTTGTCTTAAGGGTGCGAGGCACTGCATTGATACCACGCAGCCCTAAATATGACGATCACCACCCATACAAGCACCCCACCATGCACTCAACAAAAAATAATAATAATCCGCCCCTTACTGACCCCCACCAGAGAAAAACAGACGTAAGTCACTCCCCGTCGTAAAGGCGCCAATAGTCCCGGTGCATCAGCAAGGCGCGGGGGTAGGTGAGGAGACAGGAAACGGCGGGCGGAGGGTATGAGGGGAGGACGAGGTGCCCAATGAAGGGCGAGGGTGAAGTGGAATGATCTGTGGAGGAAGGGGGTGGCAGGAAATATTCACAGAGTGCGCGAAAGGAGGAAGAAGGCGCTGCGAGGGGATAAAGAGAAAAAGAGGGGAAGGGAAACAAGAAAAAGTCAAAAGGGATAGTTAAGAGGGGAGAGGGTGGGAGGAGACACACGAGTAGAAAGAAGGAATATGGAGATACACATGAATGAGAGAATTAAAGAAGTGGGGACTGGTTGAAAGAGAGAAAGTCGTGGCAGACACGTCGAATGAGGGGTGCGGAGAGGCAGGTGAGTGCGTGTCGGGGGAGAGAAAATGAAGAGCGGTTTATGGAAAGGGCAGAGCGCGAGGTGCTGTGAGAATGAGGGACAGAAGAAAATAAAAGGCTGCAAGAGAGATAAAAAAAAAGGGAGACACAAGAAAGGGAGCGCAAAGAACGCAGTGGCAAGTATCAGGAATGGGTTTTAAGAAAGGTAGAGACGGGCCAACGTGATAAAATGGACGACATATTGTAGAAAGGATCTGGTAGAGGGAGAAAGATGGTCCTGGGAGAGAGAAAGGAAGGAGAAGGAGAGGGAGAGATGACCAGGAGCCGGTCAGATGAGAGAAATAAAACGGACAGTGGGAATATTTAGACTAATTAAGGATCGAATGGATGGGTGGAAGAGACGACAGCGACAAATACAAGGCTATCCGTGCACCAAGGCGTGTGGGACAGTGTGGCTAGAACAGAGCGCTGCATGAAATGGTACTGGAGAGGGTGCAGCGGGACAGGTGGGCATGGGGGCAGACCGATAGGTCGGGATGGGATGCAACATGATAGATTGCGAAGGGTAGCATAGCACGGGATAGAACACACCATGCCAGTAGCAGAGGATGCAGCACAGCATACACATGTGTAGCTTATCAGGGGGCGCCGCGAGGAGCAGTGCCCAGTATCGTTCAGAACAGTGAAGTCCAGGGCGTGCTGCAGTATGACAGGTACGCGGGGTCACTCATGCCACGGAGTGCTGGGAGGCTGCGGGATACCAGTGGTGCTGCACGGCGGGAGATAACGATTACGTGCTGCACGGCAGGAGATGCAGCGAGGCAGTGTTCAGAAGTCATTTGGAGTTATTGAGGAGGCTGGTTGTTTGGTATGGGTTGTCTCGCGGCAGTGCCACGGACACGCAGAGAGAGCTCCCTCGGTACTTACATGCTAACAGCCCAGGAAGGCAGCGGGGCAGGCAGCTCGGTAACACCCAGGCGGCTGCAGTCCAGCAGGTCCCCCGGAGCAATGATGAAACCGAAAGTAATAGGTTTTAGAAGCTGAGACAGCCGCCAATGCTGAAAGCACAGCAACGATTTTGTTAAAAGGCCAGCAGCTAGCACATAAATCTGTAGACGCGTCACCGATATGTCAGCTAATTGAGTCTGCTCGACACTTCTTAACAAGCCTCCCATCGAGTGTAAAGCCTTTATGTAAACCAAAACCCACACACAGCAGTGGGGGCGTAAAGAAGCTGGTTTAGTGCGTTCTCTCTTAGCTCCAAGCCTTTCACCGTAACACGGCGGGCAGGGGAGGGGGCGGAGAGGGGAGAGGTGCGACACGGCAGGCAGGCAGGGGAAGAGAGTAGGAGGAGGAGGGGGGAGGAGAGTAGGGGAGGCACGGCCTAGCGGCCGTGCAATCAAGAAGTGAGGGGGCGGAGCTGGGGGAGGCTGTGAGAGAGAGAGTAGGCAAGGCAGGCGGCTGGGGGCATGTGCACGCGCATTTAAGCTCAATGCGCATGCGCATTGAGCTTAAATTTCTCGTGCACTGCAAGGAATCGCCACGATTCCTTGCAAGTTGGATAAAGAGTGGATAAGCCACCATAGACTCGCAAGCTCGATGCGCATGCGCATCGACAGGCGAGACCTAAAAAGGGTTCAGTTACTACATATCGAGGTACAAAATATAGACTGCCCAAAATATCGACTCTAAAATATCTAGGGACAGAATATAGAATGCCTATCTACAAACAGGTAAGTACAAAAATATTGAGTACGAAATATAGAATGTTAAAATATAGTTAACTAAAATATCATTTTTTTTGGATGTATTAAAAATAATATAAAAGTAATTAAATAATAAACACAATTAAATAAAACATAGTTAAAATAATGTAAAAAAGCTTAAAATTAAAAATAACAAGTGTAATGTGAATTGTTTTTTTAACATATATATTTACTTAATAATATTATAAAATAATCATTAATCTTAATTATACAATATTTAAAACATTATTAGAAATTATTTACATATATATAAATAAACATATTATCTAAATATAAAAATAAATAATACATAATAATTAAAATTATTAAAGTAATACTTTTTATGTTAATTAATAATTTACACTACATTAAATATAACAAAAATTAAAAACATTACATAGCTAAGGGAATAAAATAAATATTCACTCTCCAACAATTGCAAAAGTAAAGAATTTGTTGGATAGTGGGAGGGTAAAAATTACTATTCCCACCTCAGTGAGTGCAACAGTAGGGAAAGCGTTGGATAGTGTAGGGGTAAAAATTACTATTCCCACTCGAGAGTGCAACAGTAGGGAAAACGTTGGATAGAGGGAGGGTAAACATTACTATTCCCACTCCAGAGAGTGCAACAGTAGGGTAAGCGTTGGATAGCGTTAGGGTAAAAATTACTATTCCCACTCCAGAAGAGTGCGACAGTAGGGAAAGCGTTGGATAGCGTTGGGGTAAAAATTACTATTCCCACTCCAGTGAGTGCAACAGTAGGGAAAGCGTTGGATGGCGTAGGGGTAAAAATGACTATACCCACTCCAGAGAATGCAACAGTAGGGAAAGCATTGGATAGCGTTGGGGTAAAAATGACTATTCCCACTCCAGTGAGTGCAAAAGTGGGGAAAGCATTGGCTAGAGTAGGATTAAAAATTACTATTCCCACTCCAATGAGTGTAACAGTTAAAGCGACTCGTACCCAAGCAATTGTGAGAAAGGAGTTATTTCCGTTGTCCAACAGGTTCTCCTCCCTATCACAGTTAGAGAAGGTCGATTGACTGGCGTCCCCTGCTATCAAGCCCCGACATGTCGTCCAGGACACCCTTAATGTTTACAAATGGGGACAGGGACAGCTAGGCTAATAAGCTGGAACATTGCAGGGTTACGCACAAAAAGGGATGACCAGACATGGTTAAAAGTTATAAAGGAATATGAGATCATTGCCTTGCAAGAGACCTGGGATAGGGAGTGTAATTTGTGGGTTGATGGCTATAAATCAATTTTTATGCCCGCCCGCATTTCAGTGTCAGGTAGAGATCGAGGAGGCCTTATGTTCCTCTTCTCGGTAAGAGTTAAAGGTTCAGTACAGCTGTTAGTCACCCTCTCCCAACTGCTTAATAGTAGAACTCACTTCTCCAAACAACCCTAAAATATTATTAATCAATTTTTATAATTCTAGGGAAAGTGAGTATAATAATGAGCACCTTTTCACTTTGATGACATTTTTAGATTCATATAAGGAACAGCAATCCACTTATGTTTATACCATTCTGATGGGTGATTTTAATATACATCTGAGTAAAACAAATTGTTATATTACTGAAATTCATGGTCCCGCCTATTCATCTCTCCCATACTTTGAACACACCGCCAGGGGGGAAGCCTTGGAAAAACTTCTTCTAAATGCTGACCTTTATGAGCCTGGTTTTTATGACAAAAACGAGAGGGTCGCTACGTTCAAGGCAAGGGATTGAGAGACAGTAATTGATTATGTTTTTATTTTTTCAGCACTTTTAGGCCATGTACTTTTTTATAATGCTTTATGTTCAATTTTTAGCGATCATAACCCAGTTATATTAGAACTGAACAAAGGTTTCGCCTTTTTAGATGCTCCAGACATTAGAGAAGGCATCACTAGTGTGAAAATTAAGGAGCAAGGAAGGAGGCTAAAGTGGGCCAAAGTAATCCCCGAACACTTTTATGAAAATTTACATTTAAAGGTAGGCAATGATATAGAAAAGTGTGCTAAACGCTCTACTGCTGCAGATTCAGTAATTATAGCCTTTGAAGCAATCTGCACACAGGTGGCTACAGACCTTACAATTACATTTAGGCCTAAGCCAAGAGAAGGAAAAAGATGGTTCGACTCTAAATGTTCTAGAGCTCACCAAGATCTATTAAAGGCCCTAAAAATTAAACCTAGAGATAAAGCTCACATAGTTAGACTTAGGAAAGAATATAAGACAGTGGTTCAGACCCGTAAAAATGAAATTAAAACAGAGGCTTGGGAAGCTTTAATGTCCAACAGAGTTCTAAGGGACAGTTTTGGTCCATTGTTAATTCCCCACTGTTTTCGGGTGATGAGAATTGTGTATTATAAGTAAATATCCTCGAAGACGAATGGCTGACCCACTTTGAAAAACTCTATGGGAGTAATGAGGTGTCTGAACCTTTTCTGGCCCCTTATAGTAGTATCCCCCTGCCCCCTTTGGTATTTACCGAGGAGGATGTGGAGATGGCAATAGTCGATACGGCAAGTAATAAGGCTCCAGGCCCTGACGGAGTCCCAGCGGACTTATATAAAAGTAACCCTAAACTGTGGGCAAACATTTTAACTAATGTTTTCAATTCGATAGTGGTCCAGGGGTTTCCTGTCTCCTGGTCTCGCTCTATTATTATCCCTGTGTTCAAAAAAGGGCAAATGGGGACCCTAGGTGCTATAGGCCCATATCACTAATAGATTCTTCTGTCAAAATCCTAGGTAAAGTAATCCTAGCCAAGATTTCGGATTGGGTTACAGAAAAAGAGATAATGGCGAATGTTCAATACGGATTTAGATCAGGCAGAAGTAATGTGGACCAGTGTCTTAACCTACATCTGCTAATAAATAAATACACTGTAGCATCTAAAGGGTCAATCTATCTTGGCATTATGGATTTATCCACAGCCTTTGACATGGTGAACAGGTCAAGGCTGTGGAATATTTTGCTTGATTTGGATATTGATTCTTGTCTGGTATACTATCTGGCTGACTTGCACAGGCATTTGTACCCGTCTATTAGGATGACGCAGAAGGTAATTTACTAGAAGGTTTAAATCTGGTAGAGGGGTCCGCCAAGGGTGTATCCTGGCCCCTCTGCTTTTTACCCTATATATAAACTCCATAGACAAAACCCTGGTTAAAGCTACCCCGGACATCCAGCGTATAGGAAATATTTCCATCCCGGTACTCCTATATGCGGATGATGCAGTGTTACTGGCACGCTCCCCGCTAGGACTCCAAAAACGACTGAATTTGTTTGGGGAATTTATGAATTCTTTGGACTTGGTGGTGAACAATGATAAGTCTCATGTTATGTCCTTGGGTCTGCGCAAGAATAATATTAGATTTCTTTACTGCAATGGGGCAGAGGTCACAAGAGTGAAGGCATTCACATATTTGGGGGTCCTGTTTGATGATAAAGGTTCTTGGGCTGCCCAATCCTCGGCCAAAGTAAATGCCGTGAGAAAATCTTCCTCGGCCTTACTAAGTTTTGCTCAGCGTTTAGGTGGTAAACCATGTGAAGCTATTCTTTCTATCTATAAGGCAAAATGGCTGGCAATCGCAACATATGGTGCCGCAATCTGGGGCTATAAACAAATGGAATGTATTCAGAAGGCGGAAAACACATTTTTTCGTTCGCTCCTATCCCTTCCTCAGTCCACTGCAACTTTTGCAATCCATCGGGAGTTAGGGATGGGATATGTCTCTGATTTAATGAGTCTGTCCCCCCTACTCTGTTGGATCAAAACATGGCTGAATCCGGAGCTATCACTTAATCATAAGATTTTAAAGGATTGTGTGAGTCTAGAGAGAGCTAATGAGATACAGTGGCTGTCCTATATTAAAACAATGTTCATGATACTGGGACGACCTGAGATCTTTTTTGAACCGGAGGGAATAGTAAAAGCAGATGTAAAATGGGTTAAAACTAACTTCCTGAATTTTAGAGAACAGGAACGTGAGGCAGTGGAACTTAAAAAACCTCTGGTTAGGGCACACTATTTGTTAGTAACAACCTTAACTATTCAGCCGTATTTAAAAATTGTCTCAAAACAATTCCATCGTTGGTTATTAACAAGATTTCGTTTTAACCAGATTCATCTCATTCTGGGAGATTTTGTAGGGTGGTGCAAACCAGAGGACGCTGATCTCTGTACCTGTGATTGTTACTCAATTCACGGTACTGCGCACTTTAAATTTTTTTGTACATTTCATGCAGATATTCGAAAGAAGAACATAATCCCACTGTTAAAAGATAAAGGGTTTTTACAGGTTAAACCAACCTTACTGTATCTACAATTACTTGATAACTCACGGGACATCTTTCATATTGCAAATTTTGTAGTATCTGGCGCTCGGATCAAGAAACTAAGAAACACAGGAATGATAGAATTATGAATTTTATTGGTTTTGTATTAAATTATAATGAATTTGTTTTTCTTTGAGAAATATTGTATTGTATATATGAGTTTTATAAAATTGTAATCATGGATGTATTTTAAAGTATACTTTTATGATTTTTATTAATCGAATAAAGTGGTATTGACTGACTGAGTGCAACAGTATGGAAAGCGTTGGATAGGTTAGGGGTAAAACTTACTATTCCCACTCCAGATACCACAACAGTAGGAAAAGTAATGATTTAATATTTAAATAAGAATACATTAATTATCAATACCAATACAAAAATTAATTAAAGTTAGTTACCAACAACAAAATATTTAACAATTTATTAATTATAAATACCAAATACATATTTTTTTATGAAAAATTAATTACTTATTAATAATTATTTAACAACGAATTAATTTTCAAACCCAAAAATGTAACAAGTAATAAAAAAATTACCTATTAATAATTAACAATAAATTATTTATCAATACACAAAATAATTTCAATAATTACTTAATTACAATTAAATGACTTCACACCCTATTCCCCTATAACCCACAACTTATTCCAAATAATAAATTATTAAAATTAACATAATTATCAATTAATCAATGAATACAAAATAATTACCAATTAATAATTAATTAACAATAAATTAATGATCAATACTAATACATTAAAATTAATATTTTCTTAATTACAATTAAATTACTTCCCACCCTATTCCCCTATAAACCAACAACCCGCTACAGAACTAAAACCCAAAATTAAATTAAAAATGATTAATAATTCATAAAAAATTATATTCAATTTAATATAAATAAATTACTTCCCACCCTTTTCCCATATAAACCCACAACCCACTACGGAATTAAATTATGCAAATAATAAATAGCATAACATTCATTACTTACATTTTTTTTAACATACATTACAAAAATGATATATTATTTTAACACATATACTAGCATACATAACACTATTTTTTCCCCAAATTATTATGGAAAATGATATTTTAAATTCGATATTATGGAAATAAATATTTTAAACCCCAATTTCGATATTCTAGCCAGCTATATTTTGCTAATTCGATATTCTGGCCTCTCTCTATTTTTAATTCGATATTCTGGCCAGACGATATTTCAAATTCAATACTTTGGGTGTTTACCGTAAAGAAGGGATAGCTGTTTAAAAGATGTACTAGAGCAGCTACCCCTACATCCAGTGAAGGAGCTGGGTTTGAGATCTTGATTGTACTCAGGAACCGTTGGTCGATGGACCTTTGTTGTCTGCTTTGGAAGTGTAAAGGGGAAAAATAACTCATTCAGGTGGAATCACCAGCACAAAGAATCAGGACTCCTAAGAATCACAGACTCCAGGTTGTCAAGTTTAGTGGATTTATTACAAAGCCAAAAATAATTGGACATACGAACATTTAAAGAAGAGGTTGTAAAAATACATTGGAACTAATACCAAGCCAGACCTACGACCGAAATTTAGCTTTTGGAACATGATAAGAATAACAAATTCCAAGACCAGAATGCAGGCAATACGTGCCCCCACGTTTAGATCAGTCTTCATTGGAGGTTTGTAAATAAAAAAGCATTATTCTGTCCCTTCTCTACCACTAACATGCCATCCCTACTTAGCATTTCGAAGGCAAGTGAGAAAAAGGTGTCAGCTCGTGAAGATTTCCTAAGAAGTTCACTCATGTTGTATGAGTCAAGTAGCCAAAGGCTACGGAGCCCATTCTAAGATGCTCCTTCTCTCCTCATTGACCTCCCCCCTCTCGTGACTCAACCCCTGGGAACAAACCCTAACTCGAACACCAAAACCTCTGATCATGCCCACTGCTCGTCTTCCGATCACCTCGTCCAGCTGGGCACCATTCCTCATAGGTTATTTTCCATTTAGTTTCGATACTCCTAGCTCCTGGCTCGATAACCTTGATTCCCAGGACTTCACCAGTGAGAAAGACGAACACCATCCCACTTCATCAGCGCCTTCTTGTGTAAATGCATTCTTTCCTCCCCTAAGCCTAGCTCCTAAAACAAAAGCGTTATTCTAACTAACAAAGACAGGTTTCTCCAACTGCAACAGAAATGTGAGAAAGGAACAAATCCAACATGCACATGAAATTCAGCTATTAACTCCATGACTCAAGAGCACCAGGGGGAATGCTTCGGATCTACGGAAATCGGCCAACATAAGAGAATAGCACATACATATATATATAAGAAGCAGTTATACAGGATTTATACAAATTGAAATTAAATTATGGTCCAGACAACCTGACAAAAGAAGAACAACTGGCATTAAAACAACTATCTGAAGACGACAAAATAGAAATAAAAGTTGCCGACAAAGGCGGCAATGTGATAATCCAGGATCGTAGTGCATATGAAAAGGAAGCAAATCGCCAACTGAGGGATCAAATGCACTACGCAAAACTGAAATTCAATCCAACCATGGAGCTAAAAAAGACAATTGATGAAAAGTTGAACTGTTGGAAAGAGAAAGGATTGATAGATGACATGGAACACAAATTCCTTACTGTGACTCACCCGATACTGGCAACTATTTATTTCTTGCCAAAGATTCATAAGGATAAAAAAAATCCACCAGGAAGACCAATAATCTCTGCTAAGGGGTCACTACTGGAACTAATGGCGGAATACATTGATCATTTCCTAAAACCTTTTGTATCGAAATTGAACTCCTACATACAGGATACCAGTGACTTACTACGCAGCCTTGTAGATACACCATGGCAGGAATCCTACTGGCTGATCTCGATGGATGTGATTGGTTTGTACACCAATATTGAAAATGACTTGGGTGTCAAAGCATGTAACTTCTTCCTAAAGGAGAGAACTCTGGAATTCAATAACCATAACAAATTGTTACAAGAAATGCTGACAATTTGTCTAGAACAAAATATCTTCACCTTCGGGGGAGAAATTTTCAAACAACGAAGTGGGACGGCTATGGGTTTTTCCTTTAGTCCATCTTACGCGTGTCTCACCATGGGATGGTGGGAGCAGGAAATTGCGTGGAATTCAACAAATGAATTTTTTGTGAACAAAGTGGTGAGTTGGAAAAGATTCATCGATGATTTATTAATTATCTGGGATGGAACAGAATCAGAATTCCAGGAATACTTTCAGATAATGAATAACAGTGTGAAAAATCTGAAATTCACCTACAACATGAGTAAAGATAGAATCATATTCCTGGACACAGAGATCTATGTTAAGAATTAACAAATACACACGACCCTCCACCGCAAATCAACATCGACGAATTCCACACTAGAAGCCACCAGCTTCCACCAAAAAACATTACTTAACAGCATTCCGTACGGTGAATTTTTGAGAATCCGTAGGATATGCAGTGAAGAAGAAGAGTGGAAGAAAAACAGCAAAAAGACAATGGAAAGATTCATCAAAAGGAAATACCCATTACAAACAGTGAGAAACAGTCTCATAAAAAGTAACACAAAAACACGAGAGGAATGTTTGAAGAGGAAAAACAAAGAGGATGATCCAGAGACGCAAAAAATCCGCCTAATCATAGACTACTCACAAGAGAGTGAAAAGATAGGCAAAATCCTCCGTAAGAATTGGAAACTATTACAGTTGGATAACACTGTGAAGGAGCTCATGGGAACACACCCAACGATAACCTATAGACGTGCCAAAAACTTAAAGGATCATTTGATACACAGCCACTTCCAGAGAAAAAGACAGGATGATTGGCTGAAAACCAAAGGATTCATGAAATGCCATGGATGCAAAATGTGCCAGATAGCCAAACAAACGAAGGAAATCACTTTGGCGAATAAAAAGAAATGGCAAATAAGACAATGCATAACGTGCAAGACACCATTCACTGTATATGTAGTGGAGTGCCCGTGCCCTATGCAATATGTGGGCAGCACGACTGTGGAATTGAAGAATCGTATTCTACAACACATGAGGGCCACAATTCACAAGGACCGCTCCAATGCCATAGCCAAACATATGGAACTTTCACATCAGGGTGATTGGCAAAAACTGAGATTTTATAGCATTCAAACTATAACCAAAGGTGAGCGGGGAGGTGATCGAGCTAAAAAATTGAGACAAGCAGAATCAAAATTCATAATGAACCTGAGGACCTTGCACCCGAATGGGTTGAAATAATCGGAGGAATTATATGTGCACCGGTAACCAAACAACGGAATCAGAACTACATATACAATGACTAGTCAATATTAACAATATGAGTCAGCCTATTGGAAGGCAGTACAAAGTTTGTAATATTAAGCCCACTGCAAGGCGCATGAATTAATGCATCAAAGTCAGTATCATTTAAATTTATTTGTTGAAAGGGTTGCATTCTCAATTAATTTTATTTTTTGTCAGAATAGTGGTGAAAACTACAAGGACCAGAATCCTTAGCATATCATGTGACAGGAAACACTCTTGTTTTTGAAAAAAAAATGCAAAAAATGTGTTAAAATGTTTGTGGGTGTGGCAAACCCAGTGATCGTGAGCAAGGTGGAGTGACACCGAAACGCGTAGATCTCTGCGCCTGTTGCCCTTTGAAAAGAAATAAAAAGGATTACTGTTTGAATCCAGTTTGGCTGTGCGACCCGTTGTTTTTCCCTGCTGGGAAAAGTTCTGGCAAAAAAAATATATATATATATGCACTCTTATACTGAGCGTTTCTAAATCAACATGTTACATGGGCACATCAAATGCATGAATAAGTGCAAGCATCTATAACGATTTTATGCGTCAATGGTTTCAGCTAAACTCACATATTTTTGCAACATTAATTTCTCCACGTTTATATGAAAAATATACCTCTCACATCACGTTTCACATTATTACAGTACACATTCTACTGTCACATGTTAACACGACTAAAGACGAAATGTTTTTGCGAACTACTCATGATTATAATGCTCCCCTACAAATGAAAGAGCACCATCACTCTCTATCACCAGTACTAAAGACAATGATATGGATGTGGTTGGTAAAGCCGCTAATGGTAAAAAGAACCCAGGAACTTTAAAAGGCACAGAGGACAGAGAAGTTGGAAGGCAGAGATAAAACTCGTTTATTTCTGATGCTGTAGCAAGGAACACTTGGCAAGGGATAAGTCTTGTCCTGTACTGAAAGCAAAATGTTCCTATTGTGGGGTAATTGGCAATTTTTCCAAAGTTTGTAGGAGGAACAAATAAAGGTGGTGGCAAAAACCATGGCAGGCCAGACGGCTTTGGAGCGGGCCTTGATCCTACAGCTAGGCAAGAAAGAAGGGGGGCAGGATGAAAGCAGTTCCTTTGGTTGGGGATGAGACGGCAGATTAAAAGGATGCATCACACTTCGGGAAGGGTAAGTATGTGGTGACTCAAGGGACCAGCATGGAGGACTCAAAGGAAGCTAAGGTAGGAGTTGCAAGTGTGCAGGTAGGTAAAAAAGGTGAGTAGGAGAAGGGGGTCAGGGACTGGGGATAAAAGCCAAGAGGCAGAAAAAGATAGGCTGGAGTGTAAAAAGCAAAAGAACATAAGAAGTTGCCCTACATGGACATCACCAAGTGTTTTGGTGCTTACTTAATGACCGGTACGAAGGAAAGTATATAGAAAGGGGGGTGCATATGGAAGTTTTTAAGGTTCTATGCAGAGATGAGGGCAAAGGAAGGATCCAAAGAAGAAGAAATGTGCTTGTGAGGCGGCCACAGGTGCTTGTAACTAAAGAAAACTGGAAGGCTGCTTTTCTTATCTATGCCAGCATGTACTGCGAAAAATATCTGTAACACTGACTTGCCCTTTTCCTGTATATCATCGTCATATGCAAAGCACAGATCACTTTTTGGGGGGTGGGGGGGTTGTTTGGTTTTGTTATGACGAGGAGTTTTGAACAAGGCTCTCAGTAGATGAAGATGGGAAATGGAGAGAGCTCTACAAAGATTTCTGGCTGCAAACCATGATTCCTAGCAGGGTGGCCCCATGATTTGTACCGCAAAACACACAAGATGATGGATGGAATGTTTCACAATGGCAAAACATTCACCCCCAGTCACAGATCTGGGTTTAATCCATCGTTATTTTGCTCACCAAGCCACCCCAGTTCAGACATGGCCATATGCAAGTCAGTCTTGACCCTGTGCCGCATGGGAACAGTCGAGCCCGAACTGCAAAGCCATGTCTTTCCTGGACCGGAATCAAGCATCCGAGGAACGGTTTCTGGCTATCAGCCATCTTCAGCCAGGACAGCTTGACTCCAGTGGCCTAGTGAGCAAGGGACCCACGTCTGGGCATACCCTTCCCAGATAGGGTGAACAGCAAAACACACAAGATGATGGACGAAATGTTGCAAAATGGCAAAACGTTCAACCCCAGTCACAGATCTGGGTTTAATCCATCGTTATTTTGCTCACCAAGCCACCCAGTTCCACATGGCCATATGCAAATCAGTCTTGACCCTGTGCCTCATGGGAACAGTCCAGCCCGAACTGTGAAGCCATGTCTTTCCAGGACCGGAATCAAGCATCCTAGGACCGGTTTCTGGCTATCAGCCGTATTCAGACAGGATAGCTTGACTCCAGTGGCCTAGTGAGCAAGGGACCCACGTCTGGGCATACCCTTCCCACAAAGGGTGAACAGCAAAACACACAATATGATGGATAGAATGTTGCACAATGGCAAAAAATTCACCCCCAGTCACAGATCTGGGTTTAATCCATCGTTATTTTGCTCACCAAGCCACCCCAGTTCAGACATGGCCATATGCAAATAAGTCTTGACCCTGTGCCTCATGGGAACAGTCCAGCCCGAACTGCCAAGCCATATCTTTCCTGGACCGGAATCAAGCATCCTAGGACCGTTTTCTGGCTATCAGCCGTCTTCAGCCAGGATAGCTTGACTCCAGTGGCCTAGTGAGCAAGGGACCCACATCTGGGCATACCCTTCCCACATAGGGTGAACAGCAAAACACACAAGATGATGGACGGAATGTTGCACAATGGCAAAACATTCACCCCCAGTCACAGATCTGGGTTTAATCTATCGTTATTTTGCTCACCAAGCCACCCCAGTTCAGACGTGGCCATATGCAAATCAGTCTTTACATTTTACATTTACAGTCTTGACCCTGTGCCTCATGGGAACAGTCCAGCCTGAACTGCCAAACCATGTCTTTCCTGGACCGGAATCAAGCATCCTAGGACCGGTTTCTGGCTATCAGCCATCTTCAGCCAGGATAGCTTGACTCCAGTGGCCTAGTGAGCAAGGGACCCACGTCTGGGCATACCCTTCCCACATAGGGTGAACAGCAAAACCCACAAGATGATGGACGGAGTGTTGCACAATGGCAAAACATTCACCCCCAGTCACAGATCTGGGTTTAATCTATCGTTATTTTGCTCACCAAGACACCCCAGTTCAGACATGGCCATATGCAAATCAGTCTTGACCCTGTGCCTCATGGGAACAGTCCAGCCCGAACTGTGAGACGTGAGTCTCATGCTCTCCACACCACTGGAGTCAAGCTATCCTGGCTGAAGACGGCTGATAGCCAGAAACCGGTCCTAGGATGCTTGATCCTGGTCCAGGAAAGACATGGCTTGGCAGTTTGAGCTGGACGGTTCTCATGAGGCACAGGGTCAAGGCTGATTTGCATATGGCCATGTCTGAACTGGGGTGGTGTGGAGTGCAAAAAAACGATGGATTTAGGCCCAGATCTCTGTACTGGGGTGAATGTGTGACATTGTTCTGCATTCTGTCCATCAACTGTTATTTTTGCCCATGATTTGTACCGCCAATGTCTTGCCTTTAATATATCTTTCCATTCAGGGCCATCTACCCAAGTAGGGGTCAGTGTCATAGGTAGGTTAGTCAGTACGACTTGAGGCCAAGCAGTCTTTTGTAGTTTTTACTGTAGGTACTGTATTAGAGAGTACTTTTGCTTCTGACACAAATGTTCCAGGTGTAATAGTAAACACCCACTTACCGACTGAGGTGTGCCACCAACCTCTTCACAGTTGGGACAGAGAAGTGGTCCAGGTCCGGTCGCATCACAAAGGAAAGTCAAGAGGGAAGCGGAAGGCCCCTTCTGCAGAGGGTAAGGGGGCATACCGCAATCAAATTTTAAGGGTGCATTTTTTTTTGCAGGACTATGACTAGAGAAATGATCCAGTATTGCACTGGCAGGGTTTTGTTTATGATTTTGAGTTGACTTGCAGAGGTCCCCGGGAAGCTAGGTGGATGAAGAACTCACGTTCTGATAGGTAGTTTCCAGATGTGGCTTGGTCCAAGCTGATGAAAGAAGTGAACGTGAAAGAAGGGCATGAGTGCCAAAATAAGACAAGTGATACCGAGTGTACAAACAAGAGTAAGTAATCCTTTAATAATATTGATGTAACTCCAGCCACAGCAGAGCAGTAACCAGCCAGGTCAGCAACTGTCTTCATAGCTTCTCCTTCGACAATAACCATTCCAAGTAGAAGGTACTATTATACATTTAAAGCAGGTAATATAATGAGGCAAATCAAATGACAAAATTGTTTAACAGTACAACATTATTACACACCCATCTCCTTGCAGAACAAAAACGATGGAGAAAAAAGATGGAGAAAAAGCATGCAAAAAATTACAACAATGTAATAAAATATGCACAAACATACTAATTTATGACCACCTTCCTATTAAAATTCCAAATACGCCCATTTTGGCAGCTCCACGAAACACCTCAATCACTTCAAAAAGTTTACTGAAAAGAGAAATTTTTTGTGTTTTCTTTGGTAACCTGATTTATACAAGGTATCCAACTATAACTGCACACAATTTAACCATTGTACAATGATAAACAACTTCTTTCCTCTTCCCCTGAATCTCAGTTCTCTAGCCCTAATTCTTGTACTTGTAACCTCCACCCTGGTAGATGCTTTGCAATAAACTCCTACCCAAGTAGGATACACCCTAGAACAAGGTTTGCATTTTTTTGAAAGTACAAAAGTCCTCTCTCCTGTAGTAGAATGAGGAGAAGTACTCCTCCACTCTAATTTTCACAGATGAAATCCCACTTAAACTATTGCATCTCGCAATCTGTATGGTTTCCTTTAATGTTCTGTTGAATCTTTCTAACACGCCATTTGTGTCAGGATGGTACACGGAACACTTAAACGTGATGCCCCTATCCACCAGAAACGTTTTCATCTCATTGGAAGTTAATTGGACCCCATTATCCTTCAGAACAATTGGTTTCCATAGAGAACATTTCAGCTAAGAACTTACAAACAGATGAAGTAGTGATTTAAGTTGTACCTCTGGCCTTTTTGAGAGCGAGTCTTTAACAACCAATAAGTACTTGGAAGTGTTTCTCATGTCAATGGGCCTTAGAGTGTCAAAAGTTGTTTCATCCCAAACTTCTTTAGGTATCTCCTGACAACCCAATTGGTAGACATCATAGTTTTCATTTTCTTATGCATTCACAGCATTCTCTTACCAACTTCTCAACAGGCCACCAATATGCATACTTTAACAGTGGCAACCGCTAGCTGAGGAAATCAATGGGGTGGGGAAATGAAAATAAAATAAAAATATACCTGAAAGCCTGACGTCCGCTGCCTCTTCAAATCCGATGCGACAATTCTCATTCAGGCTCCCAGAGCACCTATATAGATGCTACTGTCATGCTGATATTACTCACCTCCAGCAGGGACTAGGAGCCTGTCCTCCTGAGCCCTGCAGATATCTTCAAGAAGCAGCTTGGAGATATCCAAGTGTGCAAGTCAGTTTGGACGGCCGGCCAAATCTACATGCGTACTGGCAGTGCCATAGCTCACTACTGTTCCTGCTGCGGGAAGCCCCACCCTCAAGAATCGCCGGTGGCTCCCTAGTAAAATAAAATGATAATAAAGCCGTTTTATTAGCTCTTTATTAAAATTTTATTAAACATGGCTCTGCTTGTTCCAGCAGTGGAGCAACGCTACTCCGCCATAACGGAGGAGCCGCCAATGCACTTTAACCATTTCCAAGTTTTACAAATGCCCTGATGACTCTCATGAGGAAGATGTAATAAACATTACCTGATACAAGGAGGAGGAACTAGCCTTCCTACTATTAGTAATAGATCATTATTAACTGAAAGTTCATCCAATACTTTCACAAATCTGGACAATCTTCCATCACCGGCCAAATTTCTCTTACCACTGAGAGCAGATTGTCACACCTGTTTTAAAGTATCATCTTTTTCAATTTCAAGTAGCCATTCATCCTCCAAAACACAAGTCAAAGTAAAATTGAAAACCTTGACCTGACCAAGTGTCCACTTGTCCTAGTGTTCACTTCAACTTCCTTATCGAGGGACTCCACAACTAACCTAGACATTCAGCTGCTTTATTATCCATCCCTGGTAAATATCTAACAACAAATTGAAAATTTTGTAGTGTAACAAGCCACTTACAAGTATGAGAAGAGATGCACTTCAATACCCTTTTCCCAAAAACTCCTAGAAGAGGTTTAAGATCAGTCTGCGCTTGAACTTAACACCCTATAACATCTGCTTAAACTTGTTTATCAGCCAATATACTACAAAGGCTTCTTTATCAATGGTGGAATAGCAATTTTCTGCTCCTTTCAATGGCCTTTAGTCAAAATCTTTGGTAACCTCCCTCCGATCTTGATTCTGTTTCAAAACAGCACCAAGACCTTTAGCACCGGCATCAGTGACAAAACAACAAAGCATACCCAAAATATAACTCTTCAAACAACAATGCTGTAGATAGCTGAAGCTTAAATTAACAAATTCTTTTTGACGGTCTTCACTCCACACAAATTACACACCTTTTTTGAGAAGGTCCCTAATAGCACCTGGGCGGCTTGCAAAATTTATAATGAACCTAGAATAGAATCTTGCCATTCCCAGTAAAGCTTGCACCTCCTCTTTTTTAATGGGATGAGGTAAATTCAAGATATTCTTAATCAGGTCTTCTTTAGGCTTCACACCTCCTTTCATGACATGTCCCACAGATGATATTTCAGAAAGACAAAAGTTACACTTACTAATTTTAAGCGTTATACATTTCTGACTGAAGATTTTAGAACTTCTCTGACCTTGACAACATTTTCTTCTAGGGTGTTAATAAAAAATAAAATATCATCCTGAAAAAAATTTGCACCAGTTACACACATAAAATTTCGGACATGAGACTCTGATGTAAGAAAAATGGACACTGAATGGAGCCTCGTGCATCAACCATCCAAATGGAAGGATGACACAGTTTTCACAAGGCACACCCACCAACACAACAGAATATCTCACCACCCTGTTAATTTATTCTGCAATGTGGGCTGTTTCAAAACTGCATTGGAATCACCTGGAGTTACCATCTTCTGGAAGCATTCACCCTACTGCAAGAGACGTGAGTGCAGGAAGGTGCACCCTTAATGGGCTTCATTGGATTTAATAAGTAAGAAGTCAAGCCAACAGCAAGGGGACTCCAAAAGGGAGGCCTGTCAAGATATATTTCAGTGGACTTAAAAGTCAAGGTGATCCAGCTGCAATCACTATATTCCTAGATTCCAGCATTCAAATTGGAGGGCTGGTCCAAGGATGTATTCTACCCCATATTAATTGTGAACATATACATCAATCCGGCAATGTTAAAAAATATTTAAAGTCGAGGCAAATCTGCAAATTATATTCATAGGACGGAAACAGGACAACAGAACAGCAGCATTTGTGCTTGCATACCTCAACCCCAGCCTCGCATTCCAGGCATCCACTATTGACCCCCGCTCCACCCAACTGACCTTGGCCACCATTCCATGTATCCGCAAGACCACAGCCGGGGAATAATCCTTCTCCTACCTCACCACAAAGACCTGGACTCCCCTGCATGTCCATCTAAGTCAATCACCGTCACTGGCGCAATTCATGAAGGACCTCAAGACCTGGATCTTTGACTAAACCACAGTTACTGCAACAGATCAGCAGCCCCCCTCCCCCCCCACATTGCCTTGAGACCCTAACTGGTGAGTAGTTGCACTTTACAAGTTGATTTATTGATTGAACAGGAGACTTCAACGAAAACCCATTCAACCCTCAAGATGAGGATGAGCTCATCTTAGAACAAGATCTCGCATGGCAGACTCCAAAGCAGAGGATGTTGAAAAACAGCAGAAGCAGCAAGATTGGTGCCTCTATTCTCATGGCCTGCTCAAACATGGGCCAATGAATCTTAAATGGATTATTTTGCTAGGACCAACTGCCTGCAAAAACAAGAATCAACAGCAAGGTGAGTTCCACAATTGATTATACTATAGTGTCCCTTAGCCTATTAGATAGGATTCCCTCCTATAAGATGGAACTCAGACCTGAAAGTGACCACTGTCCGGTCTAAGTAAACCAACCAGTCTTTATTTCAAAGCGACTTCGTTATTAGTCCTAGTAACCTCTGAAACAGAAGGCTACAATGGAAAGGGCAAATACAAAATAGATACAGGTTGTTCAATCTTTCTCTCCCTGAAATTCACACAATGTCTTAACTCCATTCAAAGCTGGGATCAAATAGCAGACAAGTCGCTACACAAATATTAAAACTTGTAACGTCAAAAAGGCAACCTACCAGATCCCAGAAACAGAAGTCAGAGTGGTACATCAAGGGGGAAACAGCCACTACAACGCGGGCATCACATTGCGATGCCCTTACAACGTGGTCATTACAAAGTCTACGTTGTTACCACACACTGCCATTACTACGCAAGTCATTACATCGACTTGCAGTAGATGGCGTGCTAACATTAGAAATAGTATAGTTTACTATTCCAACACCTTCCCTACTGTTACGTAGGCTGGAGTTTTAATAGTAAATTATAGATTTCTAATGTCAGCACGCCATCTGCTGCAAGTCGATGTAATGACTTGCGTAGTAATGGCTTTGCGTGGTAACAATGAGATCGTTGTAACAACTGTGTTGTTATGACAAGCGCTGTGATGACTCGCCTTGCTACGAGTCATATACCATCAAGGTCATGAGGACTGCAAATGACAACTTAAATTGCCTACAACTATCACAAGGAAAGTCCGTGGCCAACGGTTCACAGGTGTAAAATGTCTAACAAACAAGGTTGTGGTACAAAAAGGTCATCTGGCTAGCAAAGAGGAGGAACAATTAAGGATTGAGGGGGAAAATCCTATGCGATACAAAGAACAATAACCTAGGCTAATTTTTGAAAACTATAAACAATCTGAAAAGAGGCTTGTTATGCAGTCAATAATGCCCACGTCACTGGTCAATCCTGGGTTGAGCATCTCGTAGCCTATTATGTTATCCACACCAGAGAACTTGTGCAAATAAAGTCTCACAAGGTTTAACCAGTTCAAGGCTGGACCAGGACAATTTGAACCAGTTAGTCTTCTCTCCAATCTGTTTAGAGATGCTTTAATTTAAAAGTGCAGTGGATAGGACCATCAGCCCCAAAAGACTGCCCAATGCACTGTTCAAATCTATTCTGGCAGGCTGGTTGAACTTTTTTACATCTCTTTTCATTTACAGTCTTGGTAATAGACAAATTCCCAACTCCTGGCATTGGGCAATTATGCACTTTATACACAAAGGTGGCAATAAAAACGATCCAGCAAATTACCGCTTGATCGCCCTACTTGACAACGAGGTAAAATACTATACGGACTCTTGCTACAGGAGCTAAACCCATAGGGGATGAGCGTCAGTTAATTCCATACAATTAGTGTGAATTTCGCCCAGTAATAGGCACAGTCACAAACCTCACTTTACTAGCCCTCCTTATAAACAAAGCTCAAAATCATAACAGCTCCTTACATGCTTGCTTTGTGGACTGGAAGGCTGCCTATGATTGTATCAACAAGATGAAGCTTTGGTTTAAATTTGCCAACTGGAAGATCCCAGGGAAGTTACTGAAAGCAATACAACTCCTCTATACTGACATTTGGATACAGAAGGAAATAGGGAAGGGAACAAACCTCTCTTCCACTATCCCAATAACAACTGGTTTCAAGCAGAGGTGTGGTAGCTCTGACACTATTCAACCTCTTCCTGGAAGAACTCATCCCAGAATTGGATCGACTAAAGGCCCATGTGCCCAAACTCATTGGCATTAACTGGCCAGCATGTTATATGCAAGCGACGTTGTTCTCTTCAGCTGAAGCAAGTCGGCCTACAGAGGCTGCTACACAAATTATCCTCGTACACCCTGGAAAATGAGTTGCAAATCATCCTAAATAAAACAAAAGTGTTAACCTTCAGTAAAATACTTAAGCCAGTGGCACCCTGGAGCTTAAACAATCACAAACTGACCAACGAAAACAAATACAAATAGCTAGTGATCAAGTTTGACACAAAAGGTACTTAGCTTCATCACATAGAGAAAATAAAACCTAAAGCTGGTTCCCTCCTTGCAGCCTTCCTTTAACTCCAGAAAAGATTAGAAGGTTACGCATTCTTGCCGCATCAAAGCAAAATTCTCCAAACTATCGCATACAAAAGCAAAGCTCTCTATGGTCGGAACTCTCTGAGTCTGGAAACACTGCATCTATCTCAATCTGTATAGGCTGCTTTTTTGGCTCACTTGCAATGCCTCACCTGTCCAGATGAGTTTGGAGTTTGGGCTTGCCACAGACTTAGAAGTGCCAAAGAGAACTCTCTTAAAGGTTATGAATCGAATTATCATAAAACTCAGGACAGTACCCTCACCATGATTATCCATGGTCTTTTCTAGTCAATATGCAAATTAGGGGGTTGTGGGACCTCCCAACATTCAATCCAAGCAGGTCTTCAGGAAACACGACAACAAAAGTGGCTATGGTTCATTACTTCTTGAAGACAACATGTTTTTAAAGCAAGTGTACTTGTAGTTCATCATTCTTTCCTGCAAATCCCTGGTGCAAAAGGCCTATTTAAGTTCCTGTTGGTCCTTGTAAGATCTGACAGCCTTAGGGTGGTCTTCTTCCCAACTTTTTGCATACCTTCTTCTTTTTTCTGACCTTGTTTCTGCTGGCTTTAGGACTCTGTGGACTTTACCACTGCTAACTAGTGCTAAAGTGCTTGTGCTCTCCCGTAAACATGGCAATATTGGCTTGTCCCAAATGGCATATTTAGTTTACTTATACGTTCCTAGTAAAGTGCACTACATGTGCCCATGGTCTGTAAATTAAATGCTACTTGTGAGTTTGCAGCATTCATTGTACCACCCACTTAAGTAGCCCTCTATAGACCTCAAGATATCTACTCACCCACTCGCTATTGCGAGTTAGATTTTATCAGGGTGAGCTATTGATAGGGGCTTAATGGTTCATTCTGGAGAGTTGAATAAGAACAGGTGTTCTGTTCACTCAAAAAGTAAATACGCTATAAAGACTCCTTTAAATCTTGTTTTTATCTTGTCACATTAGCTGTGGTTCAAAGGCATAGGCCAAATGTCAGCTTATGTCTTGTACAGTTTACTGATTATTTTATCCTGGAGGTTGGAGTTTACTTTTATTTCTCTGATTGCAGAGTTAGAGATTTTTTAAGTGAACTGCCAGACAATTTCCACGTATTATTCCTTTTACATCACATAGTTTTATGAGTATAACTGCTTATTAGTGGGAACGTTTGTGGCCTTTTCAATCGAAAATGTGTTGTCTGTAATTTACAATGTGCTTCCGCATCATGCTTTAGTAATATATTTATTTAAAGTGAACCTTTTTAACCATGAACTTTAAAAAAATTCTCCCTGTCCTGATGACAATGCGATTAGTGAAGTAAGATGCAAGCCAGGGGGCATATATACCCCCGATGTGGGCTAGATTATGAATATGCAGGGAGTAAAAGTTAAGTCTTTTACATCAAACAAATACGTTTTTTGTACAGCAGAAATGCTAAGCTCACATATTTGAAGGTGCTGTCATGTGTGGTAATGAAGACAAATGAGACACTCTAAAATAAAATATCTGCCTAGCATCACATAACTTGAGACCAGTTTACAGGTCAAGCGCATTACAGTTAGGCCGAGTAAATTATTTAAGTCACTAGAACTGCAGGTTTGCAAACATTTTAATGAATTTTTGAAGCCTACTCTAACCATGGCTCGGGCATACCCAGAGGGCAGGGTGCAATGTATCTAAAAGGCAGGGCATGTACTTTTAAGTTTACATGCCCTGATAGTGAAAAATGGCCACATTCTTTTTTCACTACTGCAAGGCCTATCTCTCCTATAGGATAATATTGAGATTACCTTATTACATCTTTTAAGTGTAGTTCCCAATTGTAAAGAAAAAGACTTTTCAAGTTTGGTGTCTCTAATTTCACAATTTCAATCAAAACATATGGTGAAGTCAGCTTTTAAACTGCAGATATGAAATGCAACTTTTACATTTTTTGCATTTTCTTACTTTAGCCATTTGCTGCCTATCTCTTTTCAGCAGGAGTGAGTGGCAGCTGGGCTTTGTGTATTCTCTCTAAACAGCCACACCAAGAGGGAGATTAGATGTGACTTGATGAGCCAACCACATCCTGATGGGCTATCCTGGGTAGGATGGGAGGGAGGAGCTGGGCACAGCCTCACACGTATACCTGCATAGGCTGTGTCCTGTCCCTACATAAAGACCTGCATATCCCCCTGTAGTGAGTCTGGAGTAAGGGCAGGAAGGGAGGACCTCTGTGCACTTCAGAAACCTTTCTTTTAAGTCTCCCCCACTTCAAAGGCATAATTGGGTATCAGTACTGGACCTCTGACACCACCACATTACTTTTCTGGGCCTGTGAAGACTTTACCAGGAGGAAGAACTGCTGAGCTGCTGAAGGACTGCCACTCTTCTCGACTGCTGCTTTGCTTGACTCCCGCCTGCTGTTCCCAATGCTGGGTGAGCAGGACTGGACTTGCAATACTTGAACTCAGAGTGACTCCAAGGGCTTGCTGGCTTGCCTTCTGATTTGAAGTCTCAGGGACATTAAAAACCTCTCTCTAAACTGCATCTGGATTCTACCATCTGTATGTCTGCCCTGCTGAGTGGTACCACCCCAGTCCTTGAAAGTGAGGCATAAGGTGCTTCTTCAGTCAATCCACATGTCCTCATCAAAACCATCTCATCTTCTTCATTGCAGGGATAAGAACAGGCGCATCTTCGCCTTTGCGTGGACCGGAAACGGGCACATCCCCATTGTTGCATGGAGCGGCCCGGCACATTGCCTCCGGGACCAGTACATTGCCCTCGGAAACGATTCATTCTCTGCTACTGGAGCAAAACTGACACATTGCATTTAGGACCTATGTATCGCCCTCAAAACCGACGTATCGCTGACTTTGCGTGGAGAAGACCAATGCATCTCCTTCTGTTGCATGATTCAAACCGACAAATCACCTAGGCTACACCCCACATCTTCCTCGACATCGATGCAGCCTGAATAAAGGTACTTTTGTGCAGCGGGCCCAAGTGCGTTGCTGTATTCGGCCCGCGCTCCATCGCGCTTGGCCCAAACTTTTGACTTTGCCCCTGAGCCGTGCGTCCAGATATTCCAAATAGGCGCTTATTTATGCTAAGCTCTATTTTACTGTTTATTCTTTAAAAATTTATATCTCAAGTTTTACTTATAGGATGTTTGTTGTTTTTTCTTTTTCTTTTTATAAAATTGAGTTCCATTTTTCTAACTTGGCCTGGAGTATTTTTGTTGTGTTTTCACGGTGTTTAATTTTTTTTTATACATACGCACTTTTATTGGTTTGGGATTATTTGTAAATAGAGCACCTGTTTTTCGTTATAAACGACCTTTGAATAGTGGTAGAACATTAAACATGAAGACGTGATTCTCTAGGGCAGCTCCTTGTCCTTACCAGATCCTAAAAGAACCTAGTTGTGACCCCCTTTACTTTGTTGCATTGCCTATTAGCTACTAGAATTAAATTTTCCTGAGAGGATGAGGCGGGTGAAGCAGTAAACACTCTACTACAGTGGTATGGGAAGCTTAGGTTTCTGTGACCGAAAGGGGGGGAAGTAACCACATGTCATCTTAGCCATAAATGTCAGAAAGTTGAAGGGCACACCCTTCCTTAAGATGAACCACAGTCTATTTTCTGTTAAAGATTTACTATATGTGAATGCATTAACATTTTATTTCCTTTCTATGAAATTATACCTGACTTGGTACCTAATCTTCGTAAACTGAATACAAACACCAAGAACCTTTTTGTTCCAGCCTGCTGAAAGAATATTGCTTCCAGCATTGACTTAGCATTAGGTTCTTTTTTCACAGTAGAAGGCATGAAAAGGCACATTTCTCTCTGGAAAGTGACTCCTATCTCAGAGACAGATAAAGTCTGGCTAACCTTTTGTATGGTAACACAGTCAGTCATCTTGTGACTAAAAAGTACTTCTAAACAGTAACTAAACTTTTGAGTTCTATCTAGGACCCCGATCAATATTGTAACCCCATGCCCCTATACGGCTATAATCAATACATATCCCTATAATGGCATAAACGATCAGAGCCATATTTCAGTAACTCGTCTCTGCAGCTCATGACAGTCCATGACACAGCAGAAGCCACTTCCTTAGATTCCTAGATAACACACCGAGGGGCATATTACCAAGCAATAGCGATAATTATCGCTATTGCTTGGTTAGAGACAAAAATTTACCGCTGGTATTACCAAGGTTTATCGCAAATGCGATAAAAATCGGCCGCAATGCATGAATATCGCGATATTCATGCATTACCGAGCTAATGCTCTTAGTCATGTTATCCACCTCCCATTGGATAACATAGCTAAGAACTGCTCAGGACAGGTGTTAGCTTTTGGAGATATTCGCGCTTAGCGCGATTAACTCCATAAGTTGGTAATAGGAGATAGCGATGTTAGCGACTGTTTCCAGTCACTAACATCTTGGCACGCCCACTTTGCATGTCATTAGTGATAAATATCACTGACATGCAAAGTGGGGCCCAGGATGGTCGCTATCTCCTACTAGCTGTCGCTAACTGGTGCTAGCGACAGCTAGGTAATGGGGAGATAATTTTATCTCCGCTTTCTTGGCTTTTAAAGCCAAAAAGTGGAGATAAACCCCCTTGATAATATGCCCCCGAGTTCTTTCGACAATCTCAAACCCCCAGCAACCTGGGAAAGCCCTGCTTGCTTTGTTTTGATTAGTAATAGAACTCCTGCGAGCACTGTAAGAACGACCAGTTCTTAGTGACATCTTTATTGACGTCTTATGTCAAACTCGGCACCTTCCAGGTATAAATATACCAACATTGCCTTAAGCAAGTACACGGTGGTGGTGAATACTGGAGCAGAACAGCTGTCCCTTGCAGAGCCCAGCAGATGCGAGAAGCTCACGGACGCTGCCCCTCCTCCTCCTTGACGCGCTGAGAAAGACGCTGTCTTTTCTCCTGCCGAGAAAATCCAGCTCCGGCGTTTCCAGCCTACCCTTGCGGGTAACTGGGATATCGGGTCCTGAGAGGAGATACCAGACCTCCTGCATTCTAATCCAGAGGTACGGTGCTGACTAAACCCTTAGAGAGAATTCTTGAAACAAACTCTTGGCAAAACCAACTTAACTTAAACTGCTACTTACTTACTCCCTCCCATGTATTAGGCTTAGGTCAGGTACACCGGGGTAGGCATAGTTAGAAGCACCAGTTGAGGTCGTTAGCCAATGTATATATAAATGTATATATTTTATTCATTTTAACTATCCTATGGCTAAGAAACCATATCAATGCTTTTACAGTATTATTTCGTAATACTCCTTTTACTGTTCACACTTTTCATAATAACAAGTCTTGCAATTGTGGCAATTCATTTCTCTTCCATGAGAAGGAAGACTGCTCAATAAATAATATCTTTTATTGAAAACGCCTGTCTCTCTATTCTCTGCATCCTGGTGAAAGTAAAATCTGCACAACTGACTGAGTGAAATAGCCGTCTATTGTTTCACACGACTCTAGAGATTGACTCTTATTCTGAGGAGCAAAGTTGTCATGTTAATGCGGTTGTCGGAAGCTGAATCTCTTCTTGTCTGAGCCAGGGAAGCTGATCACTTCCTATTCAGTCAAGAAAGTTTCCAGTCACCTCTGAGCTAGCTGGCGCTAACCTAAATTAAGTCTAACATAGTCAGTAGAGACCTAGAAGACCGCAGTCCTACGTCTACACTGCTGTTTATGTTATTCCAATGCACAGGGCCTATAGGGAAAATAGGAACTATACTACATGGCGCCCAACGTTTGGTAAGGCGATAAAACTAACGTAAGACGTTAGAGTAACTCAGTCGTGCTTTTTCACACAGACCCTTTCTCCCGTAAATACTCCAAAAGACGTCTGGAGTGGGTGAAAGGTTAAAATCCACCGGAACTTAGTAGGAAGAGATTCCTATGTAAAGTTTCTGGTTTAGTCAACATTGAAGGATACAGTGTTCCAAAATATTGTGCCCCTAATCTTTGTTTCCTTGAAAACCTGCTCTGCAAACCTTCATTAATACAATGTCAGTAAATGGCAATAACAAAGGAACCAATGAAGTCGCAGTAGACACGGACCAACCGGGATTCGATGTTACAGAAATTAATGTACCGGGTGCAATTATCATCCCAGCAAACATAAGAAAAACTATAACTTTAAAACTTATAGAAAACGGACTGACATCACGAGGTGGTAGAGGCACACGAATATCGGCAGACAGAGGTATTCTATTCTTGGATAAACTTTCCAGCGGCAAACGCTACAACACACGAGTTTCACTATTTCAAAATAGAGGAACCACCAGAAGAGTACGCTCCTTTCGAGGAGATTGAAATCCCATTAAAATACCAAGAGCACCTGCTCTGGTTTAAAGGCGCCCTAAAACATAATGATTACATTACCAGGCTCGGTCCACTAGGTAGACCAGGAGGAACGTGGCCGGTTCTAGCCAGCTACACACCACATCCAGACATTGAAAAAATGTCAAAAGCAGAACTTTTAGCACAGCTAAAATTATTAATTACAATACATAGACAGTTAGTCCAATATGTAATGCGGATTGCAACAGTCCAAACAGCTGTTAATGTTCCACAGCTGACCCCTCATTAGGGGAACACAAATAAAATTACACCACAAAACATACAATCATGTCTTGGAAAAACGCCAGCAAAACGGGAACAAATTCCTTTCTGGGTAGCACAGAAAATTACTCAAATAGAGGCAGTATTCTTGAATACTACCCCTATTGATAAACACAGAATTCTGACTATCTGCCTTCCAATGGGGGCCGCACCACATGAGGAGTACTGTGACACTTGGGGTACAGTCTTTGCTTCCATTTACACAAAAACACATGGTGTTCCGTCCATGGCGGTAATACCGGATGTGCTAAAACAAATTTAGAATGAATACGGTCCAGAACCAGCTTTAACTCTTTTTTATGAAATTACTGAAAGACTTCAAGCAGGTCTCGGCTATATTACTAGCCAATATAAAAGGAGAAGCAGCATCTGTGGCGATCCGCCAGAAATTGAAAGAAACAGATATAACAGATCAGCCAATTGAGCTTGCCAGAATTATAGAAAAATACTATGAAGAATTAGGTAGAGATAGTTTGGGTGGGAAACCTGTAAAACCCCAACTACTCGAAAATCCTGAAAAATTATTTATTAAAAATAATCTAAACACTCCTAAAAAGAGCTGGGATGGAAACAAACAATCCACTCCCAAAGAAAAAGTTTTCCAGTCCAGAGGAAGGTCTCCTCAACGGAGGGAAAGAACTCCGACTCGAGAACACCAGTCTCCCCAGAGGGAACACTCTGAGAAAAGATATAACCTTAGAAATAGGGATAACTTGAAAAAGCCTGATAGATATCAAAGTATTGATACACGTCCCTCTCGATTTTTTTCGCAGAAATCGGAAAGAAGAGGACGGTCAGACCCAAGGGAAGAGCACACCAAGTCCAAAAACAAGGAACCTGCTCTAAGTAAAAAATTACAATTCCCGAGGAAGAAGGTAGCCAGTATTAGAGTAATCGAACATGCAGAGAATACTGAGGACACAGCTGAAAAATGGAGAGTGGGCAGAGACAATGCTAGACAGTGCAGCAGAAATCACCATAGCTCGCAAGATCCTGATGAGTCATCTGGAGACAGTGGACACGAATGAATACATTCAGGTAGAAACTGTAGACACCAGAGTTAGCGAACCTCATAAGATATACGAAATAGCACTGCATATAGAGGGAGATAAGACTAGAAAAATAAGGGTTTTTTTTTAGGATAACCTCTCAAAAGGCTATGACATCCTGTTAGCCGAGAAAGATTGGCCCCCAGAGTTTGTCAGGGAGTGTCCTCATGGCAAAGAAATGATTATGCCTGCCTTCTCAAATCACATTCCAATTCACACTAAATATATATATGCACGGAAATGGGAAGTAGCCCAGGCACCAGCGTTATATAAAAATCATGTAGGATGGGATGAGGACTCTCCTCCTCACAAAATCCAGGTAAAAAGTCAACCGACTGCACAAAGGCAGTACCCAATTAAGCAAGAAGCTAAAAAACAAATCAGGGAGATTTTAGATCAACTTGAATACCAAGGGGTATTTGAAACATGCACCTCTCAAATGAACAATCCTTTGTTTCATGTCTCCAAACCGGACGATTCGTATCATCTAGTCTTGGACTACAGACACCTTAACTCATGTTGCAAAACATTTGCAGTACAAAATTCGCATAGTGCTGCACTAATGAATAACATAGTTCGCAAAAAGTACAAAATGACATTAGACATATCTAATGGGTTCTTTTGCCAAAACATTGCACCAGAAAGCATATACTTGACCGCTTTCTCAATAATGGGGTCACAGAAAAATTTCTGTAGGCTCCCACAGGGATTCAAGAACAGCCCAGGACTATTCTCAGCCAGAGTAACAGAGTTACTACAAATCTATGATGATGAGGCATTATCTTATGTCGATGACATCTATCTCACAGACGACGACTTGGATACTCACTTGAAAAGGGTGAACACCATAATACTTGGTTTCGCAGCAGAGGGTTACAAATTCAACTTTAAAAAGTCGAGAATTGCCCATCTAACAGTCTTATTCTTAGGATACGAATTATCAAGTAAAGGAAAAAGCCTAGCGGACAACTTCTTAGAGAAGTGCGCTGTACTCCAAGCACCAAAAACGCAGAAGAACTTACAATCGTTTCTAGGCTTCCTGAATTTCGGAAGAACTTACATTCTAAACTACGCAGAGAGGATTAAACCTCTCTACGACTTAATTAAACCTGATTTTAAACCAATCAACTGGACTCAAAAACACACAGAAATTTTGAGATCACTGCAAACAGACATGTTAGCAAAAACAAAATTAGAAACACGTGACAATACACGCAACCTTGTAATCCGAGTCATCCCAGGAAGATGCGGATTCACGTACCTGACCTCTAATGAGGGAGAAACGGTACCAATAGCTTACAAATAAGCATGGGCGAATTTTGCGAATCTCGCGTTCGCGAATTTTGCGGATTTGCGAACTCGCAATCCGCAAAATCTGCGAATTCTTGCGAATTTTTTTTTTTGTGTTCGCAAGGATTTTTGCCAGTTCGCGAGGGTTTCGTACCAGTTCGCAATTGCAAACTTACATTTCGGCACACAACGGTCGCGATTATGTTGTTTCTACGTCTGGTTCATCATCACAGGTTCCCAGCACCCTCTGTTTCACCACTGCAACCCTCTGTTACATCAATGCCACGCTCTGGTTCATCATTACTGTAGATTATGGGGGGGAAAGCAAGCACACCAGCCCTGCTTCAACTGACATGAATAAATTTGGGGTTAGTTTATTAATGTGTCACTGTTTTAAAATTCCAGTCTGGCACCTGCTTCCTTATCAGTAATTTTGCTTTCTGTTGCAGTGCATTTTTTTTCCCCAGGACCTTTGTGGCCTACTTGTAGCTATTCTATGAGCCTGCTGTGAGTGTCAGAGCAGGGTCATACAATTGTTGCAACTAGCAACTGAATTCTGGAGGGGCCCCAGTCAGGAAGCACTACAGGGAATTGTTACTAATGATGAGTTTGAACTCTTGCCCCTGCCGAGTGCTTTCAGTTTTGAAAAACTCGTTTTTCTGCAATTTCGCGGGGTTCGCAGGGCGCGAACACGCGCGAGATCGGATTCGGAAGCCGCAAATCCGTGCGAATATGCAATTTGGTTTTTTTTGCGGCGTGTTAGTTGGCAAGGTTTTGTGCGTTTTTGCGAGCCGCTCGTAGCGCAAGGCGCAAAGTTACCCTTGCGGTCGTTCAAGGGCGCGGCCATCTTGTTTGCCTGACGTATTTCCGTTTCCGGGCGCGAAGTGTAATCTCGCAAAGTCTGCGGCTTGCCAGTACAGTTTCTCGCGTGTTCGCAAGGAAAATCTTGCGCGAACTTACCCGCGCGGTCGTGAACGGGCGCGGCCATCTTGTTTCTCATTCATTGCTATGGTTCTGGGCATGGTCTTTGTATCCTCTGTCAATCTCTGCCATCCTTTGCTTGTTTGAAGTTTTTTTTGATCTATTTTACTTATTATCTATCCCTCTATTTTTCTAGCCCCATATTTTTGTGTTTACTGCTACTTTTGGTTAATTTTAAACTACTTTTTTAAACTCTTTTCTTTTCTTCTCTTCCCTATTCTATTTTCTTTATTCCTTTCCGCCCAGACCATGGTGAAGGGAGCCGGGAAGCATCCCGAGAAAGGGAAGGGTCCCGCACCCCGTGTCCGGCTCCTGTGCGGGCGTTTGAGGGGGGAGGAGGCCGTACCCAGGGAGATCTTTACCCCGGAGGAGGTGGGCCAACTCATTTTTTATGTTCAGCGCCGCCTCCCCAGGACCATCATGGGAGGCGGCAAGATCAGTGCCGGGTACGGGGTCCGGGAGCGCCGGAAGCGGTGGGAGAAGGTGTGCCAGGCCATTTACCACCACTCTCGGGTCTGGCGCACCTACAACCAGGCCACCCACCGCTGGACGGATGTCCTGACCCGTGAGCGAGTTCTGCTCGACCTCCATGGCCTTGAGATCCCCGGGCTTGGTGAGTAGTAGTAGCTATTTCTTTACTACTATGTTTTCTCCTGCTGTGTTCTTCTATTGCAAATTTTTGTTTTTTACCAAGAGCAATAATGCTGCTCATTACATTGTAGGTAAATTATATTTCAAAATCTTGTGTGCATTTCAGGTACACTGCTCTCCTTCTTCTCAGTAGTGTTGCTACTATGCTTATTTGTTTTAGATTTTGTGTTCATTTCATTGGCCTGTGAAATTATGTATGAGTGTAGTATAAAGAACTGCGTAATGCTACACACTAAGGTTCTGATTTTTAATTACCGGCGCATCCCTGCAAAGTAGCAGGGATGCGCCAGTAATTGTGCGTCACGCCACCATCACCCATGGTGCGCCGTATTTACAATGCGGCGCACCATGGGCCCAAAACGTCACCAAAGCGTTACGCATCTGTGCCGTAAAGCGGCGCATTGCTGGAGTTGCGTCGCAATGATGGTGCAGCTCCATCAATGCTCTGGGGTGCCCTATCTCCCCAATGCTGCGTCAAGCCGTACGTCTGCTTCAAGCAGGCGCAGGGTTTGAGTCACGCATCATTGTCCTCAAAGTGACTGATTGAAATCTTGTAGATTTCCCTCAGCCACTTTTAGGATGCGTTCCTGCGCAGGAACGCCCTCCCTTGCGCCGGAACGCCCCCTATTGGCGCAGGGCTTTACAACGTGATGCATCTCCCATATGCGTCACGTTGTTAATATACGCCGCACCATTGCGCCTCTTTTGTGCTGTCGCTGCGTCACAAAAGTCACGCAGCAATGGAGCAAAAGAGCCGCAAGGGGCTTCTAAATCAGCCCCTACAGACTCAAGTCCAGTCCTTCCTTTGTACACATGGCAATAAGAAGAAATAGTGGTGGTGGATTAATAGTTTGAGTATTTTAATGACTGGTTAATGTAGTAGGAAACTTTAGTGTTGTCGCTGATCTTCAATCACAATGGACTTTGGCTGTCACTTTGCGTGCTGTGGACTAGACCACATACATTACATTACATTACTGCTGCCTGCCAATCCTAGGCAAACCTTTTTAGTACTTTGTTTAATAGTGAGTTACATAGGGTAGTTTTCAATTCGACGGTCCGCAAATCAAGCAATACTAAAGTAATAACGTAGTCGACCACATGAGATTGGTCAATAATATATCCCGTGGAGTCGTTCCCTATTTGCTATTTCGCAAAAATATTTTGTTAGTTCTTTTGAAATATTTGATTTGGTTGAGAAATATCATCCATGTTTTCTGTTTTTCTTTCTTTCATGTTGTACATCAGCTTCCCCCAGGGGCAAGAGGAGGACACAGGAGGAGGAGAAGGAGGGTGCTGTTGACGATGCAGGCCAGGACCGGGCAGGCGAGGGCTTCTTTGCTGGCCCCAGTAAGTTTTAATTTTAATATAGAGTACTTATTTTTTCCTAGCGTTCCTCATTCGATTTTTTCTAAATCGTCTTTGATCTTCTTGTAGACAGGATCTAAATTCTTATCCTGCCTCGACTATGACTCCGTGTGGTATTACTAGATTATTCTTATTAGTCTGTCTGTGTAGCTAACTAAGATTGCACATTTGGCATTTCCATTGGACTCCCTTTCTAGTCAGCAATAGCTCTATATGCACTGAGTGCAGTCCTCTGGGATTGTCCATAATGTCTTTTCAAGTATTCTAAATGTTTATGCTTTGACCATTGCCAACAATAAAAAGGTGAATGACCACCAAGAAAGAATAAGATACTACTTTACTTTTGGTTTGGATAGGAGGACAATCCATTCTACGACTGTTGCAGGGACAAATCTGCACAAACAGAACTATGGACACTAAATAATGCATTGCTTAGCTTATCAATTATAATAGGTGCTGTTAGACTTTCCACATACCTCAGTGATAACAGACTTTGTAGTTGAACCCCTAATCTCCTTACTGACTAGATAGTGTGGCAGAGTCATTTAGCTCCCAAAGTCACCGATGGCAGAGGCACGGACTCATGCTTGCAAAAATTCCAAAACCTTTAGCTCATCCACTCTAGTCTGGAGGACCAAAAACCGCAGAGTCCATTTAAGTTTAAAAGCTTTATTAAAAGTAAACCCATTTATTAAAATCAAGTTTGTCATAAAAGTGAACGTGTAACTGAAAATGGAAAAGTGCTTAGTGCTGACGATTAATTTGACACATTTCTTGGGGTCGAGCCGAGCTCTCACCTGGTTTGAACTTGATCCTGCTCGTGTTCTTAGAAGTCAAGCTTCTGTCTGTTAGGAGAAAAAGTGTTGCGTGTTAAAAAGTAAAAAGCAAACATTCATCAGTTGTGCCAAAAAGTGCAGCAAGACAACAGCCTCCCCTGGAAAAAGGGACAATTTTACTTTAGAGTACACAGTCATAAATTATTAAATTGTATACTGTTTTTTTCACATTTCTTTCTTCCTCCTAGACCAAATATTATATAGTATTGAGTGGTGTATTCTAACATTATTAAATGTACTTTGTAGGTGGAACATCTGGAGACGGGGCCAGCGCGGAGGTGGTGGTGGCATTGGACGAGGAGGACAACTCTGGGGAGGAGGCGGTGCAAGTGCCGGACAAGGACATGCCTGTGAGGGTTCACACGGTGGTGGCGTGCAGAGGTAAGCTATACATTCCTTAGTCATTGAGATTGAAGACTGCAGAGTGTGCTTTCTGCACGGGTGTATTATAAATAAACCAGGTAGTAGCCTCCTCTAAATGTACTTCGACTTAGCTGTGAAGTTTTTGGCGAGAAGAATCCCAATCAGATCTGAGGTGAACTTGATGGATGGGATGAACGAAAAGCGAAAGAAGGGTGTAAGTAAGTGTGGAAGGACAAGAAATGTAATGATGACTGGCAAAGAAGAATGATATGTGTTTGCTTGGTCCCCAAGGTGGCTGGGAAGGAAAGAATATGGCATGGTGCATGGCTGGGTGAATGATGAAGCAAGGATGGGTGGAAGGAGAACAGCCTGGGTGGGTGAGACAGAAACTGTATGTGTGCACATACTTTGAATGGATGGATGCCTGGATCATTCATGGTACTATCTGACTCTTAGATAGCATATGTGTATCTAGAGAGAGTAGACGGTCACTGGATGAACTAAGTGTTACTTTGAAGAGCATGTAACACCGCACCCGCACGTCCGTTCCAGTGTAGGAAAGGCAAGGAAAAGAAGTTGTAACGTTGTCCAAATACTACCATGAATAGTAGCAGTAGTTTGTATTGCAACTGCAAGCACAGCATATATCCGGTTATTACGGTGGACACTCCCTACCTCTCTTAATAACTTTAGTTTAGTAGTAGTACGTCATTCATGTGTGGGGGTATCACTGTTCACTCAATAATAAGCAAAGGACCTAAAGTCATCCTATATGTCATCAAATACATCCCATGTGAAGTGATAGATAATCAGATAATTTAGCTTCTTCATTTTCCTTTTCTAATACTCATTTGCACTGTAGGGTGAAAGCTAAATTAATTAAGCAGTAGCCCTTTTAACAGAGTATTCTCAGTGCCACCCGTAATAGAAAAGTAAGAGCTTCACCACCTGCATGTACTGGACCGGTACAGTAACGCAAGTCTGTCTCACTCACCATGGTGTGCGTCTGTTTTTCTCGGGTGTAAGTTCACTGCGCTGGCATTATGCCGGCTTGCATAAGATAACGTACCAATTTTCCTAAACAAGAGAGAAGAAGAAGAATAAGAGTGGTGTACTGTCATAGTCGACTGTAATGGAAGTCCATAGTGCTCGTAGAATTTGTTCCTTAAACTCCCACTAATGTTAGAGCAAGGATGAAGAAGTCGGAGGTTACATAGATACTGTCCTCAATAGTTATGTACTGTGCTTTCAATTTGCTACTTGTACTGTGACAACTTTCTGCTCAATCATTTTGTGTTAATCTTAAGGAGCATTGGTTACAGACTATGTCTTTCTTTTTTCATGTAGTTGCTCCTTCCAAATCCAAGACACCATCAAGGAGGAAGGAGCTGGCTCGAATGGCCCGGCAACGGAGGCTGGATGCCACTGTCGCTGAATATCGGCGGCGGTGGCCCTGGAGGAGGAGGAGACGCAGTCTGGTACAACAACAACGTCCACTGGGACAGCTGCATCCTCCTCCGTGCGGGCTGCCAGCCAGCGCAGTGCTCAAGCGGTACGGAGCCGGGCTACCAAAGCCAAACGCCACCGCCAAGCAGCAAAGAAAGCAGCTGCCCCTCACAGGATTTGCAAGGCACACCGGTGCCGCTTATCCCTCAGACTGTCCTACCTGGAGCAGGAGGTCCATAACTATAAGAACTTGGTGGAGGGCCTCCGCTTCGAACTTGCCACCCTCCGCAAGGAGCATGATGCCCTGGCTGCTAAATCCAACAGCACCCTGCCATAGTGTCCCTTGCCCCTTTTTTAGAGACTTTTGGGGGGTGGGAATTGGGAGTTGGGTTTTTTGGGGACTTTTGAAGGACAATCGTTGGGGTTAGGGAGGGTCTTGCGGGAGATTCTTTTGTTAGGGCTATAAAAATATACTTTTTGAAACTTTATCTGACCATACCTGTTTTTTACTGCTTTTGAGTCTAGTGGTGGGTGGGGGTTTAACAGTAAGTTTGTTTTCCTGAATAGTCCTAGGACTTTAGTAGTACTACCGTCAATCCAATCTCTCGTCTCTCCTAATACTCCATTATACTACCTCCAACCAAACGCCTATCTTACCTGTAATTTCTGTTTGCAAGTAGGGCTAGGCCCAGGGCTGGCTCCACGGGAAAAAACAGCGAATAGGGTTGGCAATCCTGGGCGGATAAAATTTCCTCATAGCGGTGGTACTAGTGGTGTGACACAGTGGCAGTTGCATGCATATGAAAAAAAAGAAAATGAAATCTGGTTTGTCCTCCTGAGCAATACAACAGTACAATAGAGAATATAGCAGGTGACAGAAGTACACTAGAACAGTGCCACATTGTAGCCTAACAAATGGTAAAGTATAACTAATTCGGTTGAAGTTCTTTGACATTAGCCATGGGTCTTTGTCAAGCAGAGTAAGAATATATCCTCGGATTTCTTCACCAGCCTGTTGCTATCACCGTATCCTCCCCAGCAAGTGTGTGGATTTATTGCTGTAATTTAGTCACACATCAATGAAAACCACACAGCCCGGGGGAAGAGGGTTAGGGTTTGAAAAATGGATGGGTACGGGGGGTTTTGGGAAAGGTTTTGGGAGACAAGAAAAAATAGCACAGCATGGACAAACAATTGTGAACATAAACAAATCTTTGGGTACAAATCTATCCATCAATCTTTGAAAGTGCATGCACTACTGCATGCATGTCAGTGAAAAGTAAGTAGTACTTTCGACAACTGTGGAAGAAAGAATGCAACAGTACAGGGCGTGTGTGGAATTATTGATAACTATATTCAACATAAGGTCTCTGTTGCCAGATACCTGAGAGCCTTGCTGGTCACTATAAATCCATTCACAACACTCAATGGGGTGGATGTACCATGTTACAACGCATACCATTACAACTACCTACTATTACAACGCGACCATTACAACGCATACCATTACAACGCATAGCGCTTTGAGGTGCTGGATAGTGGTAAGTATAATTTACTATTCTAACTCCAGTCCCTGTGGACACTAGGGAAGGTGTTGGATAGTAAATTATACTTATTCCCTATCCTAGAGCGCCCCCCAGCGCAATGCGTTGTAATGGTATGCATTGTAAAAGTTGCGTTGTAATAGTAGGTAGTTGTAAAAGTTGCGTTGTAACAGGTGTATACCCAATGGGGTTGGTCTGGAAGGTATAGTAGATAGAAAAGGAGAAAATGCTCTTTTTCTAGGTGTCCCCTCACTCACCGGGGTTGCCCCTTGGTGACATGCTTCATCATTGGGGCCATCCCAGTCCTCTACGGGCTGGGGCGTGCTGCGACTTGCGAATTACGTAGGAGCACTTACAAATGACTATGTGTGGTGCAGATGTGATAGTGGAGTGGACTAAGTGATGTGTTAAGGGATCAATTTACAAGCAGAGAGAGATCGAAGAAATGCAGTCACAGTCAGAGAAAAAGACAAAGGATACTGTATCTGTATGTTGTTGTAGTTGTCCTGTTGAATTTGGTAAGTAAGTTGCCTGCAGAAAAAAAATCCTCTTATTAGCGGCACTCCTCCATTGCAGCCGACGCTTCGTCCATCGATGTTGGTCACCAGAAGACACCCTGTCCACTGCCTGCCTTATGCTGGATTGTGGCTCGCTAATGTGAAGCCTGACTCCATCCTTTTTTCCCCATTGCACAGACTGAAACCCGGCCTGTAATTATTCAACGAAAAACAGGAAGTGATATAATATTACAACACCACTGATAAATAAATATAAGGTATGTAGGCTGTGGAGTGCAAAAGTCACACTTTGATTTTCCTAGTAGACAGTACAATATTTTTGAAAGTGCGTACTCTGTCTGAGTCACCTTTTGAAGGATAAATAAGTATGGGCAAATTAATGTAGCGGATCTTTCCCCTCAAGCTAGGTGTCCTGTAAACTGTGTTTTAGAACAAAATTAGATCTTCCCAGCAGTGCTCCCACCCAGACCCTTACTAAAGCCAGTCGCAAAAATGTAGAAGACCCCCAATCAAATCTCAAAAAACGAGGCCTAGCAGAAAACTGGTGACAAAACGTACTTTGAAAGTAAAAGTTGGCCCAAGTACCCCCTTACCCACCGTGGATTGCATTCAAACCACTTGCAAGCAACCAAGCAAAAGTATCCATAGCCAGCATCGCTCCAAGACTCGAAAACCCCCCCACCCAAACACATGCAATAGAAATACCGCTAACCCTAACGAACCCCAAGTTAAGAATAGTGGCAAAGGCTTTCTTTAACTATGCCAAATCCCCCCTTTCCCACCATGGATTTTCTTCAAATGACTTGCAACCAAAATTACACATTCTCACGAGTGCATTAAGACCCCAGAACTCAGTTGCAAAAATCTAGAACACCCCGAAACACATGCAATCCTGCTGCTAGGGCTAACCCTAACGAACCCTAAGTTACAAAAAGTGCCAAAAGGCTTTTCCGCGAGGATTTTGTCCCAACCACTTCTACCAGGTATTAGACCTTCCCAGGAATGCCCCAAGACCCGCCAACCCACCCGCCAAGAAGCATAACACCCCCAAACAGCCCAAAATTAAAATCTCATACTTGCAATATTTCTCGGCCTTCGGTCCAAACGCGCTGCGTAGCTAGGCCATAGGTCCGGTTTGCCACCACGGATTTCCTGAAAAGCAAATGCAATCAAGATTAGATTGTCCCAGCAGTGCTCCCAGACCCCGAAACTCACCCACAAACACCAGGAAGCCCCCCAAACAGGCCCCCGAAAACACTACATTGAACAAAATGTCAGAAATAGCAAAAAATAAATCGGCGTGGATTTTGTCCCAACCACTTTTATCCGGTATTAGAGCTTCCCAGCAATGGCCCCAGAGCCGTCAACCCAGGAGAAAAAGAGTAGAAGACCCCCAAACAGCCAAAGAGCAAAAGTACAAAAATGGGGACTTAGTCATTTTTTTCCAAATTTCCCAAATAACTCCGCGCGCGCTCTGCAGCTAGGCCCTAACTCCCCTCTGCCACCATGGATTTGCTTCAAACCTCTTGCAAAGTAAAGTATATATAGCCAGCAGTGCGCCCAGACCCCGAAACCCACCCACAAACACCAGGAAACCCCCCAAACAGGCCCCCGAAAACGCTACATTGAGCAAAATGTCAGAAATAGCAACAACAAAAAAATCGGCGTGGATTTTGTCCCAACCACTTCTATCTGGTATTAGACCTTCCCAGGAATGCCCCAAGACCCGCCAACCCACCCGCCAAGAAGCATAACACCCCCAAACAGCCCAAAAGCAAAATCTCATACTTGCAATATTTCTCGGCCTTCGGTCCAAACGCGCTGCGTAGCTAGGCCATAGGTCCGGTTTGCCACCACGGATTTCCTGAAAAGCAAATGGAATCAAGATTAGAGTGTCCCAGCAGTGCTCCCAGACCCCGAAACTCACCCACAAACACCAGGAAGCCCCCCAAACAGGCCCCCGAAAACGCTACATTGAGCAAAATGTCAGAAATAGCAAAAAATAAATCGGCGTGGATTTTGTCCCAACCACTTTTATCCAGTATTAGAGCTTCCCAGCAATGGCCCCAGAGCCATCAACCCAGGAGAAAACGAGTAGAAGACCCCCAAACAGCCAAAGAGCAAAAGTACAAAAATGAGGACTGTCATTTTTTTCCAAATTTCCCAAATCACTCGGCGCGCGCTCTGCAGCTAGGCCCTAACTCCCCTCTGCCACCATGGATTTGCTTCAAACCTCTTGCAAAGTAAAGTATATATAGCCAGCAGTACGCCCAGACCCCGAAACCCACCCACAAAAACCAGGAAGCCCCCCAAACAGGCTCCCGAAAACGCTACATTGAGCAAAATGTCAGAAATAACAAAAAAAAAATTGGCGTGGATTTTGTCCCAACCACTTCTACCCGGTATTAGACCTTCCCAGGAATGCCCCAAGACCCGCCAACCCACCCGCCAAAAAGCATAACACCCCCAAACAGGTCAAAAGCAACATCTACTTACAATATTTCTCGGCCTTCGGTCCAAACGCGCTGCGTAGCTAGGCCATAGGTCCGGTGTGCCACCACGGATTTCCTGACAAGCAAATGCAATCAAGAATAGAGTGTCCCAGCAGTGCTCCCAGACCCCGAAACTCACCCACAAACACCAGGAAGCCCCCCAAACAGGCCCCCGAAAACGCTACATTGAGCAAAATGTCAGAAATAGCAACAACAAAAACGGCGTGGATTTTGTCCCAACCACTTCTACCCGGTATTAGACCTTCCCAGGAATGCCCCAAGACCCGCCAACCCACCCGCCAAAAAGCATAACACCCCCAAACAGGCCAAAAGCAACATCTCCTACTTACAATATTTCTCGGCCTTCGGTCCAAACGCGCTGCGTAGCTAGGCCATAAGTCGGGGTTGCCACCACGGATTTCCTGAAAACCAAATGCAATCAAGATTAGAGTGTCCCAGCAGTGCTGACAGACCCCGAAACTCACCCACAAACAGATGGAATCCCCCCTAAGACACCTCAAAGGCAAGCAAGCCAGCAAAAACACTAAAAAATGTACGCCTCGGATTTGGTCCAAACCACTTTCATCCGGTATTAGAGCTTCCCAACAATGGTCCCAGAGCCGTCAACTCACCTGCAAAGAGGTAGAACAGCACCCCCACAAGTGCTGAGTCTTTCTTCATTGGGCGTAAACCAGCCCTCTGCTTTGATGGAAATAGGAGTCTGGAGGAGGAGGATAGAGGAGCATGTTTTTCTGAACTTGTGAACCTGAGGAATGCAGACTGCGGCACCTTCTAATCAATTAGCAAACCAGTGAAGACAGTTCTGCTGATGGGCTTGTTTTTGTGATTATCTGATTAAAGTTTGAAATATATTACTGTGCACAACAAAGAAAGACAGACACACAGGAATAAAAGTGAATAAGGACAAAAAAGAAAGTTATTGATTCGTTGTCTCATTTTCAGGGGTCGGTATCACGGTCCAGGAATAAGAATAAGGCTTCGTCATCATACTCTGCGAATTCAGGCAGGGTGAGCTCAGTGTCACCTGACAGAGTAGAAATTCCCTCATCTATGTTGCTGGCCACCTCGTCTTCATCCGGCACGCTTTCTCGTACTCTGAAATCTGGTGGTATGAGGTGCTGATTCATCTTGATCATTGTTAACCTCTCCACATTTTTGGGCGAGAGGCGGCTCCTTTTGGAAGTTACAATGCCACCAGCAGCACTGAAAACACGTTCAGAAGACACGCTTGCGAGTGGGCAAGACAAGTAGTTTAAAGCCAGGTTGGTGAGCTCTGGCCACAATTCTTTTTTCCCATGCCAATACGCCAATGGGTCAGCATTAACATAGACCTCTGTTGAGTCATTCAGATAGTCCTTCACCATCGACTCAAGGTCCTCATCGAAGGTTCCTCCACTTTGCTTAGCTGTTGCTGTGCCTCTGCCCTTTTGAGAACCATACCCAAGCCGAGCTAGCCAATCCTCTTCAGCCTCGAATGTTTCTGTTGTGTCTGGTGCAGATGATCCGGTTGCCGGTGTCTTTAACGGCTGAGAGGTCACTTGTGCCACAGCCACAGGTGCAGAAGTGGATTGTTTTGACTGGGGATGGCCTGCTGATGTACTGCCATTTCCTTCAATTTTCTGCCGTTCTCTTTCAAACCTCTTGGCTGACAAGGCTAGCCAACGTTTGTACTTTGGAACATGTTCATCATCAAAAGGAAAGAATGCTTGGCCTGCCAGCGCCTTTTTGTAGCGTGGATCCAGAATAGTAACACAAATGTAATGCTGTTCTGAGTGGATCATTTTAAGACGTTCATCACCTTGTAGGAGCTCTAATAATTTCTCAGCCAGAACAAAAGAGTCTTGGTTTTTTACATCTTTTTCAAACATAGAACACACCTCCTTCAGTTGGTGCTCCAGCATGTACAACAATGGGATAGCTTTTCCCAAATTACAGTCCTCCTTGCTGACTGCACGTGTGAAGAACTCAAAAGGACGAAGCATGCGTGTCAGGCTTTGAACTATGTTCCATTGCGCCGCACCCATCCTCAGGTCCTCCTGAGCTGTACCCTCTGTAAAGAAATATTGATCGAGTACCGTATACTGCTCATACAGACGCTCAAGCATGTAGAAGGTTGAGTTCCAACGTGTTACCACCTCCTGGATGAGTGCTTTCACTGGCATTTGACGTTGATATAGCAGGCTCCTCAGCTGCTTCCGGGCCTTAAAAGAATGGCTGAAATGGTTGCACATTTTTCGGCAGGTGTCCAATACTCTGTACGCTGCACTGCCTTTATTACCCAAGAATTTTTGGACAACCAGGTTTATACAGTGCGCCAAACACGGCACTCTGAAATAGTGACCCAGCTTCATGGCCTTAACTATATTGGCGCCATTGTCCGTGGAAACATAACCAACCTGGCGTTTTTTTGGGGACAGCCAGTCAAGGACCTTTGTGTTAAAGACATCCAAAATGTTTTCTGCTGTGTGACGTTTCTCCAAACCAAACATGGCTAGTGTTGCATGTTTCCGAGCAGCTTTAAAAACAATGTCCGGGTCAACACCTGTGTTTAGCTTTGCTTTAGCCCCTGTAAAAGAGACCCAGTGTGCAGTGATGCACATGTAATCAGCGCCTGCGCCACTGGTCCACATGTCTGTTGTCAGATGTATAGTGTGAACAGCACTCTTCTGCAAAGCTGCCCCAATCACCTCCAGAACATCTTCATGTAGTACTGGAACCGCAACTCGGGCAAAATAGAACCGGCTAGGAACCTTCCATTTAGGGCAGAGCGCTGCCACTAATTCTAGAAAACCAACCCCTTCTACAAAAGAAAAAGGGAGAAGGTCCAGAGCTAGCATTTTAGCCAGCTTAGTGTTATACAGACGCGTCAGTGGGTGGTTGCGTTCATATTGCGCTTCTGTAAACATCTTTTTAATGTTGCCCTGGACCAAGGATTTACGGGATGATGATGATATCTTCGACCCAGTTACGCTCGCTGATGAACTTTTCCGCCCTGATGTCTCACTCTCTCCCACACTCTTAGTGTGGCTCACATGGGGTGTGCTGCTGACAGGGGTACTGGGTGTAAGTGAAGTGTTTGAATCGTCTTCTTCCTCCTCGTCATCATCAGATGAAAAATCAACGTTTTCATTACGTGCAATTCGGGCTTCCTTGACCGCCTCTAGGTGCGCAAATCATTGGACAGGGTGCGCTCTCCTAAGATGACCTCTCTGGCCTCCGGTACCATAGTTGGTACCAAACTTACCACGACTAACTCGAAACTTACACATGCTACAAATTGCTACGTTTTCCATTCTTGGGCAAACACTAAAGAAGTCCCAAACTGGAGACTTGAAATGTCTTTGGGGGCCGGAGGAGGCGGGGATACTGCTGGTGGTGGTCCTGCTGCTAATGCCAGATGAAGTGGAGGATGTGGATTGCCGAACTTCAGTACGTTTTGTACTTTCACCACCACTAATTGAGGTCGAGGTGGATGGAAGTCCCTTCTTGCGAGGAAGAAATATGGAAGCGGTAGGTGTTGGTGTACTAGTTAACTCCAAATCCAATGATTGTTGTGTTTCCATTGACTCCTCGTCGACATCATCATCACGCTCAGCAGCTTCTCGGGATAGGGTCAAAATGTCTCTTTGCTGCATGCCCGCTGGGGCTGCAGTGACCATTATGATGACTGGATCGTCGTCGTGAAGGGCTTCATCAGCAGCAGTATGCGTCACTTCTTGTTGAGCCTCATCACACTCCATAGCTATGAGTTTTTCGACGACCTTCCTTTTACGCTTAGGTATCTTTGTCAGATCATGGTGTGCCTCACTCTCAAGCTGCCGTGGTGGTACCCATTCGTCATCCAGATCATCAGTAGGAGGTGAGCTTGAAGAAGATGTAGACACCCCCCTTGATCTTTTCCTTGCTAGAGATGTGGAAGACAATGAATGATCATCAGGAGGAGTGGCTTCCTCAAATGATACCTCGGTCTGATTGTCAATTTCCTGATGTGCCCCTACTTCGGGAGGAACAACTATTGTGGGCACTTGTGACCCTCCATGCACCTCTGCTTGCGCATCTCCTTGCGCTGCCTCTCCTTCCACATGTACTTGGGCTTGTACTTGCACATGGTGTTGTTGTTGCGGCTGTGGTTGTTCAACACTTGTTAGATGACTTACAACAACCTGTGTTGATTCAGGGACATTGCTGCTACTTTCTTGCGATGAGCCAACATCACTGGTCGATGGTGATTGGAGAAGTACACTGACTGCCTCTGAAGCACTCAAGGGCTTTGACTTAAGTTGGCGTGGTGGTGGAGGCACTGAACCCAATGGAGCGGGGGTGCTGCTCCCAGCTTGGTCCCCAGCAGATCCTGCTGCTGCAGGCGTACTTTTTTTTTTGCTCCCAAAAAACGTGGCGGTTGGCACACCAGTCTCCTTGGTAACTTGCTTCTTCTGCTCCTTACTAGCAACTTTCTTGCTAGAGGAGCTACGGAGACCTTTTTTTGGGGCCATCTTCTTCAGAGCAGGTCAGACAGCAGGCCGCAGTTGCACCAATTGTAGAGTTGTCTGAGGCCAGACGTGACGTCGCGTGACGTTATGCTGCACACACACACCGCTGCAGGACTTCTTCCTGGCACTGGTGGTTCTCTTGAGTCTTGTGCACCTAAAAACAATGGAAGACAGGGGAACATCAGTTCAGTTATATACCCCAAAAAAATCGGGAAAAAAACCCAGAAAAATCAGCACAATCCCATTCCATCCATGCCCTCCATGATGTTTAAGTTCAAGACACCCCACAGAAAGACTAGGCCCATGCTAGACTCAAATACCCCTAGTGAAAAGGCCACAAGTACAGCCCCCAAAAACGAAAATCACTGAAAAATCTGCACAATCCCATTCCATCCATGTCCTCCATGATGTTTAAATTCAAGACACCCCACAGAAAGACTAGGCCCATGCAAGACTCACTACCCCTGGGCATAAAGGTTGAAAAGTAGGCAAAATGGTTGCAGGCCTAACAACAATGCCTACATTCAAAATGGCCACTTGCCTCCCTGCACATGGCCAGGCCCTGTAGCAGCACTCAAAATGGCCGTCAGCCACATGGCCTGTCCCTCCCCATGAACACCCCCAAAAATCGAAAATCACTGAAAAATCAGCACAATCCCATTCCATCCATGCCCTCCATGATGTTTAAGTTCAAGACACCCCACAGAAAGACTAGGCCCATGCAAGACTCAATACCCCTGGTGAAAAGGCCACAAGTACAGCCCCAAAAAACGAAAATCACTGAAAAATCAGCACAATCCCATTCCATCCATGCCCTCCATGATGTTTAAGTTCAAGACACCCCACAGAAAGACTAGGGTCATGCTAGACTCAAATACCCCTAGTGAAAAGGCCACAAGTACAGCCCCAAAAAACGAAAATCACTGAAAAATCAGCACAATCCCATCCCATCCATGCCCTCCATGGTGTTTAAGTTGAAGACACCCCACAGAAAGACTAGGCCCATGCAAGACTCACTACCCCTGGGCATAAAGGTTGAAAAGTAGGCAAAATGGTTGCAGGCCTAACAACAATGCCTGCATTCAAAATGGCCACTTGCCTCCCAGCACATAGCCAGGGCCTGTAGCAGCACTCAAAATGGCACCAAGCCACATGACCTGTCCCTCCCCATGAACACCCCCAAAAATCGAAAAACACTGAAAAATCAGCACAATCCCATTCCATCCATGCCCTCCATGATGTTTAAGTTCAAGACACCCCACAGAAAGACTAGGCCCATGCAAGACTCAAATACCCCTAGTGAAAAGGCCACAAGTACAGCCCCAAAAATCGAAAAACACTGAAAAATCAGCACAATCCCTTCCCATCCATGCCCTCCATGATGTTTAAGTTCAAGACACCCCACAGAAAGACTAGGCCCATGCTAGACTCAAATACCCCTAGTGAAAAGGCCACAAGCACAGCCCCAAAAAACGAAAATCACTAAAAAATCAGCACAGTCCCATTCCATCCATGCCCTCCATGATGTTTAAATTCAAGACACCCCACAGAAAGACTAGGCCCATGCAAGACTCACTACCCCTGGGCATAAAGGTTGAAAAGTAGGCAAAATGGTTGCAGGCCTAACAACAATGCCTACATTCAAAATGGCCACTTGCCTCCCTGCACATGGCCAGGCCCTGTAGCAGCACTCAAAATGGCCCTCAGCCACATGGCCTGTCCCTCCCCATTAACACCCCCAAAAATCGAAAATCACTGAAAAATCAGCACTATCCCATTCCATCCATGCCCTCCATGATGTTTAAGTTCAAGACACCCCACATTAAGACTAGGCCCATGCAAGACTCAATACCCCTGGTGAAAAGGCCACAAGTACAGCCCCAAAAACGAAAATCACTGAAGAATCAGCACAATCCCATTCCATCCATGCCCTCCATGATGTTTAAGTTCAAGACACCCCACAGAAAGACTAGGCCCATGCAAGACTCAATACCCCTGGTGAAAAGGCCACAAGTACAGCCCCAAAAAACGAAAATCACTGAAAAATCAGCACAATCCCATTCCATCCATGCCCTCCATGATGTTTAAATTCAAGACAACCCACAGAAAGACTAGGCCCATGCAAGACGCACTACCCCTGGGCATAAAGGTTGAAAAGTAGGCAAAATGGTTGCAGGCCTAACAACAATGCCTACATTCAAAATGGCCACTTGCCTCCCTGCACATGGCCAGGCCCTGTAGCAGCACTCAAAATGGCCCCCAGCCACATGGCCTGTCCCTCCCCATGAACACCCCCAAAAATCGAAAAACACTGAAAAATCAGCACAATCCCATTCCATCCATGCCCTCCATGATGTTTAAGTTCAAGACACCCCACAGAAAGACTAGGCCCATGCTAGACTCAAATACCCCTAGTGAAAAGGCCACAAGTACAGCCCCCAAAAACGAAAATCACTGAAAAATCTGCACAATCCCATTCCATCCATGCCCTCCATGATGTTTAAATTCAAGACACCCCACAGAAAGACTAGGCCCATGCAAGACTCACTACCCCTGGGCATAAAGGTTGAAAAGTAGGCAAAATGGTTGCAGGCCTAACAACAATGCCTACATTCAAAATGGCCACTTGCCTCCCTGCACATGGCCAGGCCCTGTAGCAGCACTCAAAATGGCCCTCAGCCACATGGCCTGTCCCTCCCCATCAACACCCCCAAAAATCGAAAATCACTGAAAAATCAGCACTATCCCATTCCATCCATGCCCTCCATGATGTTTAAGTTCAAGACACCCCACATTAAGACTAGGCCCATGCAAGACTCAATACCCCTGGTGAAAAGGCCACAAGTACAGCCCCAAAAAACAAAAATCACTGAAAAATCAGCACAATCCCATTCCATCCATGCCCTCCATGATGTTTAAGTTCAAGACACCCCACAGAAAGACTAGGCTCATGCTAGACTCAAATACCCCTAGTGAAAAGGCCACAAGTACAGCCCCAAAAAACGAAAATCACTGAAAAATCAGCACAATCCCATCCCATCCATGCCCTCCCTGATGTTTAAGTTCAAGACACCCCACAGAAAGACTAGGCCAATGCAAGACTCACTACCCCTGGGCATAAAGGTTGAAAAGTAGGCAAAATGGTTGCAGGCCTAACAACAATGCCTGCATTCAAAATGGCCACTTGCCTCCCAGCACATGGCCAGGGCCTGTAGCAGCACTCAAAATGGCCCCCAGCCACATGGCCTGTCCCTCCCCATGAACACCCCCAAAAATCGAAAATCACTGAAAAATCAGCACAATCCCATTCCATCCATGCCCTCCATGATGTTTAAGTTCAAGACACCCCACAGAAAGACTAGGCCCATGCAAGACTCAATACCCCTGGTGAAAAGGCCACAAGTACAGCCCCAAAAAACGAAAATCACTGAAAAATCAGCACAATCCCATTCCATCCATGCCCTCCATGATGTTTAAGTTCAAGACACCCCACAGAAAGACTAGGCCCATGCTAGACTCAAATACCCCTAGTGAAAAGGCCACAAGCACAGCCCCAAAAAACGAAAATCACTGAAAAATCAGCACAATCCCATTCCATCCATGCCCTCCATGATGTTTAAGTTCAAGACACCCCACAGAAAGACTAGGCCCATGCAAGACTCACTACCCCTGGGCATAAAGGTTGAAAAGTAGGCAAAATGGTTGCAGGCCTAACAACAATGCCTGCATTCAAAATGGCCACTTGCCTCCCAGCACATAGCCAGGGCCTGTAGCAGCACTCAAAATGGCACCAAGCCACATGACCTGTCCCTCCCCATGAACACCCCCAAAAATCGAAAAACACTGAAAAATCAGCACAATCCCATTCCATCCATGCCCTCCATGATGTTTAAGTTCAAGACACCCCACAGAAAGACTAGGCCCATGCAAGACTCAAATACCCCTAGTGAAAAGGCCACAAGTACAGCCCCAAAAATCGAAAAACACTGAAAAATCAGCACAATCCCTTCCCATCCATGCCCTCCATGATGTTTAAGTTCAAGACACCCCACAGAAAGACTAGGCCCATGCTAGACTCAAATACCCCTAGTGAAAAGGCCACAAGCACAGCCCCAAAAAACGAAAATCACTGAAAAATCAGCACAATCCCATTCCATCCATGCCCTCCATGATGTTTAAGTTCAAGACACCCCACAGAAAGACTAGGCCCATGCAAGACTCACTACCCCTGGGCATAAAGGTTGAAAAGTAGGCAAAATGGTTGCAGGCCTAACAACAATGCCTGCATTCAAAATGGCCACTTGCCTCCCAGCACATGGCCAGGGCCTGTAGCAGCACTCAAAATGGCCCCCAGCCACATGGCCAGTCCCTCCCCATGAACACCCCCAAAAATCGAAAAACACTGAAAAATCAGCACAATCCCATTCCATCCATGCCCTCCATGATGTTTAAGTTCAAGACACCCCACAGAAAGACTAGGCCCATGCAAGACTCAAATACCCCTAGTGAAAACGCCACAAGTACAGCCCCAAAAACGAAAATCACTGAAAAATCAGCACAATCCCATTCCATCCATGCCCTCCATGATGTTTAAGTTCAAGACACCCCACAGAAAGACTAGGCCCATGCAAGACTCAATACCCCTGGTGAAAAGGCCACAAGTACAGCCCCAAAAAACGAAAATCACTGAAAAATCAGCACAATCCCATTCCATCCATGCCCTCCATGATGTTTAAATTCAAGACAACCCACAGAAAGACTAGGCCCATGCAAGACGCACTACCCCTGGGCATAAAGGTTGAAAAGTAGGCAAAATGGTTGCAGGCCTAACAACAATGCCTACATTCAAAATGGCCACTTGCCTCCCTGCACATGGCCAGGCCCTGTAGCAGCACTCAAAATGGCCCCCAGCCACATGGCCTGTCCCTCCCCATGAACACCCCCAAAAATCGAAAAACACTGAAAAATCAGCACAATCCCATTCCATCCATGCCCTCCATGATGTTTAAGTTCAAGACACCCCACAGAAAGACTAGGCCCATGCTAGACTCAAATACCCCTAGTGAAAAGGCCACAAGTACAGCCCCCAAAAACGAAAATCACTGAAAAATCTGCACAATCCCATTCCATCCATGCCCTCCATGATGTTTAAATTCAAGACACCCCACAGAAAGACTAGGCCCATGCAAGACTCACTACCCCTGGGCATAAAGGTTGAAAAGTAGGCAAAATGGTTGCAGGCCTAACAACAATGCCTACATTCAAAATGGCCACTTGCCTCCCTGCACATGGCCAGGCCCTGTAGCAGCACTCAAAATGGCCCTCAGCCACATGGCCTGTCCCTCCCCATCAACACCCCCAAAAATCGAAAATCACTGAAAAATCAGCACTATCCCATTCCATCCATGCCCTCCATGATGTTTAAGTTCAAGACACCCCACATTAAGACTAGGCCCATGCAAGACTCAATACCCCTGGTGAAAAGGCCACAAGTACAGCCCCAAAAAACGAAAATCACTGAAAAATCAGCACAATCCCATTCCATCCATGCCCTCCATGATGTTTAAGTTCAAGACACCCCACAGAAAGACTAGGCTCATGCTAGACTCAAATACCCCTAGTGAAAAGGCCACAAGTACAGCCCCAAAAAACGAAAATCACTGAAAAATCAGCACAATCCCATCCCATCCATGCCCTCCATGATGTTTAAGTTCAAGACACCCCACAGAAAGACTAGGCCCATGCAAGACTCACTACCCCTGGGCATAAAGGTTGAAAAGTAGGCAAAATGGTTGCAGGCCTAACAACAATGCCTGCATTCAAAATGGCCACTTGCCTCCCAGCACATGGCCAGGGCCTGTAGCAGCACTCAAAATGGCCCCCAGCCACATGGCCTGTCCCTCCCCATGAACACCCCCAAAAATCGAAAATCACTGAAAAATCAGCACAATCCCATTCCATCCATGCCCTCCATGATGTTTAAGTTCAAGACACCCCACAGAAAGACTAGGCCCATGCAAGACTCAATACCCCTGGTGAAAAGGCCACAAGTACAGCCCCAAAAAACGAAAATCACTGAAAAATCAGCACAATCCCATTCCATCCATGCCCTCCATGATGTTTAAGTTCAAGACACCCCACAGAAAGACTAGGCCCATGCTAGACTCAAATACCCCTAGTGAAAAGGCCACAAGCACAGCCCCAAAAAACGAAAATCACTGAAAAATCAGCACAATCCCATTCCATCCATGCCCTCCATGATGTTTAAGTTCAAGACACCCCACAGAAAGACTATGCCCATGCAAGACTCACTACCCCTGGGCATAAAGGTTGAAAAGTAGGCAAAATGGTTGCAGGCCTAACAACAATGCCTACATTCAAAATGGCCACTTGCCTCCCTGCACATGGCCAGGCCCTGTAGCAGCACTCAAAATGGCCCTCAGCCACATGGCCTGTCCCTCCCCATCAACACCCCCAAAAAACGAAAAACACTGAAAAATCAGCACAATCCCATTCCATCCATGCCCTCCATGATGTTTAAGTTCAAGACACCCCACATTAAGACTAGGCCCATGCAAGACTCAAATACCCCTAGTGAAAAGGCCACAAGCACAGCCCCAAAAAACGAAAATCACTGAAAAATCAGCACAATCCCATTCCATCCATGCCCTCCATGATGTTTAAGTTCAAGACACACCACAGAAAGACTAGGCCCATGCAAGACTCAATACCCCTGGTGAAAAGGCCACAAGTACAGCCCCAAAAAACGAAAATCACTGAAAAATCAGCACAATCCCATCCCATCCATGCCCTCCATGATGTTTAAATTCAAGACAACCCACAGAAAGACTAGGCCCATGCAAGACTCACTACCCCTGGGCATAAAGGTTGAAAAGTAGGCAAAATGGTTGCAGGCCTAACAACAATGCCTACATTCAAAATGGCCACTTGCCTCCCTGCATATGGCCAGGGCCTGTAGCAGCACTCAAAATGGCCCCCAGCCACATTGCCTGTCCCTCCCCATGAACACCCCCAAAATCGAAAATCACTGAAAAATCAGCACAATCCCATTCCATCCATGCCCTCCATGATGTTTAAGTTCAAGACACCCCAAAGAAAGACTAGGCCCATGCAAGACTCAATACCCCTGGTGAAAAGGCCACAAGTACAGCCCCAAAAAACGAAAATCACTGAAAAATCAGCACAATCCCATTCCATCCATGCCCTCCATGATGTTTAAGTTCAAGACACCCCACAGAAAGACTAGGCCCATGCTAGACTTAAATACCCCTAGTGAAAAGGCCACAAGTACAGCCCCCAAAAACGAAACTCACTGAAAAATCAGCACAATCCCATTCCATCCATGCCCTCCATGATGTTTAAATTCAAGACACCCCACAGAAAGACTAGGCCCATGCAAGACTCACTACCCCTGGGCATAAAGGTTGAAAAGTAGGCAAAATGGTTGCAGGCCTAACAACAATGCCTACATTCAAAATGGCCACTTGCCTCCGAGCACATGGCCAGGGCCTGTAGCAGCACTCAAAATGGCCCCCAGCCACATGGCCTGTCCCTCCCCATGAACACCCCCAAAAATCGAAAAACACTGAAAAATCAGCACAATCCCATTCCATCCATGCCCTCCATGATGTTTAAGTTCAAGACACTCCACAGAAAGACTAGGCCCATGCTAGACTCAAATACCCCTGGTGAAAAGGCCACAAGTACAGCCCCAAAAAACGAAAATCACTGAAAAATCAGCACAATCCCAATCCATCCATGCCCTCCATGATGTTTAAGTTCAAGACACCCCACAGAAAGACTCAGTCCACCCACCACTGAGTACCCCTGGGCAAAAGGCCCCAAAACAGCCCAAAAATCGAAAATTCCAAAATTGTAGTTGCAGCAACTGTAATGCCCCAAACAAACTTACTTGTAAAATTTCTAATCCAACAGTGATCCAAAGAAAGTCAAAAAGGCCTCAAATCCAAATATCCAGCAGCATCCACAAAAAGTAATCCTTCCAGCTCCAGATCCAAATGAAAAGTGACCAGGAGATGGACAAAGCACTGGGAGGAGCCTGCTGGACAGGAACAGGAAGTTGAAGACTGTGGGGCACTTCCTTCCTCCCACCCCCCTCCCCCCCTCCCCAAAATGAACTCCTCGCTAAAAAAGTGCAGGCAAATGTCAACCTAAGGAGTTATTCAGATAAAAATCATCATTTCAAGAAGGTTTATGCTGCTTGCTGGTGGATTTCTTGTGCAGAATTGCAAATTTTATATTTTCGCTTGTGCGAGATTGTTGCTGCTCGCCGCATCTCAAATCACGCAATTGCGAAGTACCGCGAGACGTGATCTCGCCGTACTCGCGTTGACAAACTCTCGCTGTGCAAGTTGGCAAGCCGCGATGACGTAATCGCGCTCGCCAAATTCCCGCGGGATCCCGCAGCAAGATCCAAAATGGCACTTGCAAAATATCGAGAAAAACAACTCGGCAAACGATGATAAACCCCGCTCGCCGCAAAATTGTATCACCAACGCCGCGCGCCGCAAAATTGTATCACCAACACCGCGCGCCGCAAAATTGTATCACCAAGAAAAAAAAAATCCGCTGCGTGCGAATTTGCGGATTTTGCGGGAAATTCGAAAATCTCGCGGATTGCGAATTTACCGAAAATCCGCAAAATCCGCGAGCGTAATGGATTTTCCGCCCATACTTACTTACAAATCACATTTGTACACACAAGCAGAAAAAACATTCAGTATCACAGAAAATACTGTGAAGGCCGTGCAAACTGCTATAGCAAAGGAACGAGAACTAGCACAAGGCAAAAGGATCACTGTTCTTACAGCAGAATCCGCCTTCGAAGCACTATTCAGCCCAGTAAACCTGCGTACAGTGTCACTGGATCCGAAATGGATACAGTGGGAAAATTCTCTTGCTGCAGAAGACGTGAAATACTATTTCGCCCCACACATGAAAAAACTGAATGATTTAAAATATGAAAAAGAATATCCTCTGCCAATCGAAATTCTGCCCTTAGAACAGTACTCCTGTATAATCTATACAGACAGATTTGTACAGCATTACAATGTAGAAGATAAATCCTACGATGCAGCCTGCGCGATTGTTAAAGGTCGCTGGCTCTGCGGTAAATTCAGACCGAAAATAACAAAAACTGAATCACTGAGAAAATGTTCGGCTCAGTGAGCTGAAATCAGATCTTTAAAAATGGCGCTTGAAAATGCCGAACGTGAATTCCCGACACTAATCGTGTGCGATTCGCATTTTTGCGTCAATTCTTACAATAATGATTTGCAGAGCTGGGTTCAAAATGATTACATTGACGACACAGGTGCCACAATCAAGCATAAGATGCTTTGGAAACAAGTAGTTCTTTTACAGAAAGAACTACAAAAGACTCACGTGATACACACTCTGAGTCAACGACGTGATGGCGTTCACGTTGCAGGGAATTCATTGGCTAATACAGCCATAGCGGAAGCAAGTAAACCGGCTTCCGTAGCCACAAAAAAGCGTTCAGAAAAATACACAGACGGGGAAACCATGCTGGCGGTAAAAACGTCTTCAAAAGGCTACTATGCAGCATTACCTGTGAACTATCCACTCAGTTATGCATACGTAATTGTTGCAAACTCCATTCCTTTTGCTCGAATCCCTGGAGTGAGGGATAGAGTGATTCCAAACACGAATCGGAGAAAGTTATTAATAGCAGACGCACACATGGGTGAAGGTCCAAGGCACAAACAGATGAAGGAATCTCTGACCAAATTACAAGCAGTATACTGGTGGCCAGGGATGAGCCTGCACCATTATAAATTTGTAAAGAACTGTCCAGACTGCGACAGAGACCGCAGTAGCGAGTCAAGCGGAGTAATGCCATGGCCTTGTATGAGGGTAGCATAAAGATATCTACACATGCAATCCTGCATCCTTTTAACTGTTTAAGACGTCATTCACTTTAAAAATGTGGCCCCAGCGAGTCTTTATCGGCACATACGCAATTGCCATGCTTCATTCTGACCAGGGTCCTGCTTTTAGCTCTCGAGCTTATAAGGAGGCCATGACCAGCATGGGCATTGGATTGCGATTCTCTTGTTCATTTCATCCTGAGGGAAATAGCGTAGTGGAAAGAAAAAACCGAGACATAAAGCAATCTATAACAGCGAAGGTATTAGGTTCGGGTGATGGGTGGGTCAAACATTTAATAAGTGTCCAACGAAGTCTTAACAACCTGCCAAGAAATTCTCTAAAAGGTTTCAGCCCGTACAAACTATTGTTCGGAACTAGAATGCATGTTCAGGACTTAGATAGTCTTGCTTCAGTGGTAGAAGATAAGAATAAAGACTTTGATATCAAAGATCGTTTGGCTGTTTTACAGGACTTAAATGAAACAAGAAAAGCCCTGAGCAACAAAAAGTTAAAAAACAGCCAACCACCACTGAAGACACATCACCTGTCCCAGCAAGACCTGTCTGGATTCCAAAGATTGGGGATCTGGTCAGAGAGAAAATAGCGGTGAAGAAGGAATTTGGGCCTTCTTACAGAAAAGCAGTACCTGTCTTAGCAATCAACGGAACAAGATCAGTAGTAGTACCGCCCCTTGCTGGTAAAAAGGAGAACAGGGTTGTATCAATCGACCTGGTAAAACCACAATCATGTGGCCTATAATCAACAGCAGGCCCAGTGGACTCCCAAGAAGTAACAGAATACCCATATTTGCAAGTATCCAAGAGGTTGAAACTGAAAGACTAATCACATTTGATAAACCTACAGTGAATAAAAAAGGAATATGCAGAAATGCAATGGAACGTGTCCCTCTTGAAACACAGATTGAAACAGTTCGTCATGAAACACCTGTCTACAATGATGTGGCATCAGAATGTACTAATGAAAGACAAATTGAAAAAACAATTCCAACAATCGACAGAACTGCATCTGGCTACTTCATCAACTTCGACAACTTTTCTGAAGATCAAAGTGACCCAGAAGTGACGCCAGAAACAAAGACTTTTAAGGAAAAAGAAGGACAGAACTGTTTCATCAACTCAAAGAAACCTATCTTATTTCTCCATGGTTAGAATTTTGGATTGGGCTAGGTGTATTTTTCCTCATGCTTTGGCTCATCATGGTACTTTGCTTGGGAAAATTCATTGAGGGAAAATACAGTTCAATGGACACAGCAAGTCAGAACATCAACTTAGTTCTGAAACCTCACAGATCATCTCACGTCAAGAAAAGAGAAATATCATCAGTAAATGTCACAGCAATTCCTGTACCCGGCGGGGTAGTTTGGGACAAGACAGACTATGAAATATATAGCCCGGTCGAGATCTTGAAATATCCTCACCAGTTCAAGGTTTCACTAAGTGACTTTGTAAAACCAAGTACATTCTCTGATGATTGGGACTTTAAAAGTATAAAGGATATGATGTCAGATTTGGTGTTGTCAGCAAAATTTACAGAACATGATTATTTACAAGGTTCATCTAATTATGAACAGATGTACTGCTTTTCACATTACGCAGACCATTATTTACATAAATCTGCTCAACCTAGAAATGTTTTTAAATATAACCAATGGGAACATTGTGCTACTCCACCTAAAAGCAGTTCAAAAACATTCTATGAGAAATTCCAATACTTCTCAGGGTTTAACACGAGTAATGCAGAAACATTTTATTATAAACTGTTGGATAAAACAGGGACGAAAACCATGCTGACAAATACTAAATTGATATATTCAGAAGCATTTTATGAAAAAATGATTACATTTGGTTTTGATTTCTGGAAAAATATAATTTAAACAAAAACCATCTGGGGTACAAAAGATTGGCAGGTACAAGGCCAAGAAGCATTATTTCGAGCCTGCATGATCCCAGAACAAATAATGTTCCTGAATGGCACAATCCAAAAAACAACCTGTCTTGGCCTAGCTAAGATTAAAGACCTTAACAAACCGTCTATTCCAAAGCCAATACCTGATAATGCAACCACAGATATTGAGACAGACATATCCCAAATTTCAAACAAAAACAGAACACATCCTGATTGGAAAAAGTGGTTAATCTGGCCTATAGACACGAATAACTGTCAAGATAGATTCCTGAACAAAATACAGGGGTTAAAAATGTCCAGACCAGACCCTAGATACTCCCAGAGACAACATCTAGGGATAGTAAAAACATACAGTGTAGGGAACCTCTGCCTTGAATGGCTATAAACATCCACACTGGCACATATTAAGCAACACTTGTTTTTACTTAAGGATGGTGCTGACTTGCGCGATTTCATTATGGGACCACGCAAACAGCGTCAAAAAGTTTCATAGCGGCCAGCATATATGCGTCATACAACGAGACTTGGAAAGAAACTCAAATTGAAACAGCCGAGAAAATACGAAAATTGATTTGGAAAAATCACTTACTGTTGTGGATAATTGGTTAATGGGTTAATGACTCTGTCCTCCAGAATATATTCACTGGACAGTATTGTATCATCTGCTATTGATATAATAGACCAGGACTTGCTAATGTTACAACATGGCCAGTCCCAATTACGTTCTATTGTACAGCTAGGATGGACGTTGCAAAATCTCTGTTCGGGCTATGTGCCATGGCGTTTAATCAACACAACATCATTGTTTTCCATCTTTAACCTTACTGATAAACAAATCAGTTTGGCACAGAAAGGAGCAGACTATACAATCCTGAGCATCGAAAAAATTGAGAGATTACCATTGACAATGTCAGAAAGACCTGTCATTGAATGGATAATACACGGGATTATCCCAATTCCGATAACAACTTTCCAATTTAAAAATTGCCTTGAGTATATACCGGCAGGCCAGTATGAAAAGTTGGGTAAAGGATACATTAAGTCATCATGGAAATTACCTTATACACACACATGTTATAGTGACAACAACAAAAATGTATTTCTTAGTGGTAATGAGTGTAAACATTCACTAAGCGGTATACTTTTGTGCCAAGGTATTAATTTACATGGGGCCTGTGAGGGTACTTCAAACAACCTTTCATGCCACCAGCATGGCACACCTGCAGCACAAATAGAGCCATTCTTTAGGCAACTCTCTAACGGGAGTTACGTTCTAATAACGGATCACAGCTGTTGTGGCTTTGTGCCAGGGAAAGCATATCTCTTAAGCGTGAGTTCCATGGTCACTTGCTGTATGTAAGCATTGTATCCAAACGGCCCTGGAGACTCAGTGACTCCGATTTGGCCTAATTTGAAAATCTCTTCTATACGAATTGATACTTTAAGCAGAATGAAGTCTGTACTTTTGCAGACAACAGTGCCCATCACGTCATCAAAAGAGACGTATGTTGCAAGGACGGCGGCAGAGATACATGCACTTTTATCAACAAATTGCCCGGTGCATTTCAAAGAAATGCTCAGCCAAATACTAAATATGTCGAATGCCAATGGTGTCTCGAATGTATTTAAGACAGTTTTTTCGGGACTGTTAACAACATTTGAAGCAGTCCTGGGTATCTTTCCAAATTTTGTACATTCGATTTTAGGCGGCGTACCACTACTTTTGGGACTCGTAGCAGGCATTTTATTTTTGACTCTCCTGCTCCGATATGGCAAACCAAAAGGCAGACATGACTCCGGCACGGATAGAAGAAACGATCCTAGCAATACGCTACCGGGACCGCATAACTAGAGTCCTTAGGATAGCTCGGCTACGAGATCTAAATATGACCTGGTTTCTTTCATTCAGACCTATATGGCAGACCTGCATCTTACCTGTGCTTCGATGTATGCTATGTGGAGAGGAATGCGTGTTAGACACCTGTCTTGCACTACCATCAGCAATACCAATGGTCGTCGATACTTTGCTAAGTCCAGTAACGGCTCACGCATCGTGTTGTCCCCAGCGGTTACCAATCCTGATGACGGCATTCGTTGAGACTCCTGCGCTACGACTAGGTGGTGGCAGAGAAGCTAGAAATGAAAGCAGCATAACCCAGGTACGACCTTCTGTGAGCATTGCTGATCCTGAAATCGATGATAGCAATCATTCACACAACTGCCAAGTTACAGCATTATCGAACTTGGTCGAACTGTCACCTGAATATATAGACCAATTCTTTGCGAGCCTGTCTGAAATGATGTTCTCCCCTGAACAGAAACAATAACTTTTGGGGAAAATAATCCGGCACACAGCGTTCCCATGAACTCTGAATTCGGCCTTCAGCTTTGATAAACAAAAGCTACTGAAAAGCGTTTTGAACTAATTTTCCCCGCTCACCAAGAAATTCATTTTTCCAAAATATTTACCTTTTTCCCTGCACACGTCCTTTGCTTAAAGTAGAACTATTCATAAAGAACAGAGCTTCTTTTTTTAGTGAATCTAGAGACAACATTTTACCTTAGCCTCTAGCACATTTTACAGCAATTGCATTTATATGTGATGAAATAGTCTCGCCCTTCTTTTCTGTATTTATAGACATTTCATGTGTAATTCTTCGCAAAATCGTTCAACTGAATATATATGCAACATTTTTTTTAATGATTACTATGCTTGATAACGTACAGTACCTATTCATTTTTATGTATTTCGTATACACCATTTCAAATGCAAAATGTATTTTGGGGTGGGTAGGAATACACATGCTTCTTATTGCTTTTTGTTTTTAGTAATTTGATGGACATAAATTCGTGGAGTGGGCGTTGTGTTCTATCTAGGGCCCCGATCAATATTGTAACCCCATGCCCCTATACGGCTATAATCAATACATATCCCTATAATGGCATAAACGATAAGAGCCATATTTCAGTAACTCGTCTCTGCAGCTCATGACAGTCCATGACACAGCAGAAGCCACTTCCTTAGATGCCTAGATAACACACCGAGTTCTTTCGACAGTCTCAAACCCCCCAGCAACCTGGGAAAGCCCTGCTTGCTTTGTTTTGATTAGTAATAGAACTCCTGCGAGCACTGTAAGAACGACCAGTTCTTAGTGACATCTTTATTGACGTCTTATGTCCAAAAACGTACATCAAACTCGGCACCTTTCAGGTATAAATATACCAACGTTGCCTTAAGCAAGCACACGGTGGTGGTGAATACTGGAGCAGAACAGCTGTCCCTTGCAGAGCCCAGCAGATGCGAGAAGCCCACGGACGCTGCCCCTCCTCCTCCTTGACGCGCTGAGAAAGACGCTGTCTTTTCTCCTGCCGAGAAAATCCAGCTCGGGGGTTTCCAGCCTACCCTTGCAGGTAACTGGGATATCGGGTCCTGAGAGGAGATACCAGACCTCCTGCATTCTAATCCAGAGGTACGGTGTTGACTAAACCCTTAGAGAGAATTCTTGAAACAAACTCATGGCAAAACCAACTTAACTTAAACTGCTACTTACTTACTCCCTCCCATGTATTAGGCTTAGGTCAGGTACACCGGGGTAGGCGTAGTTAGAAGCACCAGTTGAGGTAGTTAGCCAATGTATATATGAATGTATATATTTTATTCATTTTAACTATCCTATGGCTAAGAAACCATATCAATGCTTTTACAGTCTTATTTCGTAATACTCCTTTTACTGTACGCACTTTTCATAATAACAAGTCTTGCAATTGTGGCAATTCATTTCTCTTGCATGAGAAGGAAGACTGCTCAATAAATAATATCTTTTATTGAAAACGCCCGCCTCTCTATTCTCTGTATCCTGGTGAAAGTAAAATCTGCACAACTGACTGAGTGAAATCGCTGTCTATTGTTTCACACGACTCTAGAGATTGACTCTTATTCTGAGGAGCAAAGTTTTCATGTTAATGCGGTTGTCGGAAGCTGAATGCCTTCTTGTCTGAGCCAGGGAAGCTGATCACTTCCTATTCAGTCAAGAAAGTTTCCAGTCACCTCTGAGCTAGCTGGCGCAAACCTAAATTAAGTCTAACATAGTCAGTAGAGACCTAGAAGACCGCAGTCCTACGTCTACACTGCTGTATATGTTATTCCAATGCGCAGGGCCTATAGGGAAAATAGGAACTACACTACAAAACAATGGTAGCCATCTTGGAACAAGCAAACATGTAACTAACAGCATTTGGGAGCCATGTCCCCTGCCTGTAATCATCAGCAACCATCTAAGAACTATGGAGGGAAGGGCTTCACATTCACTGTGATGAGGACCACTCCCAGGGCTTTGGTCGAGTAAAATTGGGAGAAGAAAAGCACAGACTGTCTACCACAGTCTAATTAGCGCTAAAAAGTTTAAAGGACCAACACATTAATACAAAAGGGATGAACTGGGGCATATGACATCGTCACCCCCCAATGGGTTTACATAATACACACTTCACATGATCTTTGGAATCAGCTCCATCTTTGATCCCACATGATAAATGCATTACTGTGGCATTAGTATCAGTTCAGTATCTCAACTGACAGTTGTAGCACATCGTCACAGAGGCCTTTGTTCTAGCTCATAGTTTGGAATTCAAAACACATAGGCACTTGCGTCGGAAGCGTCACCACTCCCTACCCGAATTACTTTGGCTGGGTGAAGCAAGAAGTTCTCTTTAAGTGACATTATGTACTGTTACAGTCACACTTCAACCTTTAAATGGTCTACTGAGTGTGTTAAGCAGGACATACGCCACACTTATTAGCGTTTGTTAATATTCGACTGAATCACTGCTGTTTGAATCCCCTCTCAGAAAGTTTGCATTGCAGTTTTTTCCTCACAGTTTTCCTCATCAAGGCAGGACATGACCATTCTCAAAATAGGAGTACAGGAAAGGAAATAAAACCTAAGGTTTAATCAAACATTTACCTTGCTAATATACACACAATTAAAAATGCAAAACAAATGTCCTTTAAATGATTATAACGGATGGAAACTATACAAACAAAGGGAAAAAATATATCTTGCTGAAACCGGTGTGACAGACGCTTTAAGAATAAGTGGAAAGACCTGACTTGTATTTGAGGGGCGGTTCCAAATGTCAATCCCTTCATCGTTAATGTTGATAAGCTTGAGATGAAGTACAAACAGAAAGTAAATGCTGCACCTCGAGAGGAAATTGTGTTCCCCATTTCACCCCAGGAGTCTGCATTTGATACTGAAGACCAGTGGGCGAATTATTTGGATGTTTTAACAAAATCTTTGAGAAAGGATGTAAGATTCTGTAGGGAGTTTCAGATTATAGCAGCCTTTTTTTTTTTCAAGTGACAATAGTCTTGACCAGGTTGTAAATTTTACATTGCCTTGCGGGGCCTCGAGGGACCTGGATGTTGCCTAGAGTGACGTGACAGTGGTTTGGATGCATTCCATTGGAACAAAGTTTTTCCTGACTCAGGGTCTGCAGAACTGTTATACCCTATGTTTTTATTTTGGTTGATATTGGCTCCAATCACTGAATATGAAACATGATCCAAATATTTTAAGAAGAACTGGAATTAAGATTTGAGCTAAAAACCACTGTGTTAATGGTTGAAGTGTTGCACAAACACTTCATGCATTGCCTTTTAAGTTAAGCCTGACTGCTCTGTGCCAAGCTGCCAGAGGGTGAGCAAGGCTAATTTAGGGTGTGCTGTTGACTTACCCTGACTAGGATTGTGGTTCCTTTCTGGACAGGATGCATAGCTTTGCCAACCAGACTCCCAATTTCTAGCAGTCACATATTTGATAATCAGAAGCTCTATGTCAGAATCATCACAACTCACTTCATTCACCTTTTCTTTGACAATAGAAGACAATAGAAGATTTGCAAGATTTGCAACATTTGGCAAAGTTCCCCTTTTTCCCACACAATTTACACATAGCAAGTATGTGGGAGCCGAACCTCAATAATCTCCAGAACCCCAATATCAAAAGAACCCTACATTTTACATTAAGCAGTTCACCCCCACAATTCATCTTCTTTATCTAGCAGTAACAGACTACACTCCCCATTATTAACTCAAACTTAGCAGAGTAAAATCATAATTAGAAACTGAGGCCACTCAAGAATTGAGTTCTAAATCAAAATTAAGTATAAGGGGCATATGTATCAAGCCCTTTTCCTATTCACAAATGGACCAATTCTCAGAATCGGCCCAAATACGAACGAGAAAAGGCCTTTTGGGATGTATCATCCCAAACGGGCATCGCAAATGAGAGAATCTCAAAATTTGTGATTCTCTATTTTGCGATTACACTTAAGGAATCACAAATTGTGATTCCTTAAATGCAATGTAGAAAGCACCTAAGTTGTGCGAATTTGGCATAAGAAATCGCAAATTGACATCAACTGACAGTTGGTGGTAATTTGCGAATTCTTTGAAAAAAGCACTTTTTTGCTTTTTTCAAAGTGCCATGTGCCCACAAACATGCCCTTAGGGCATGTATGTGCACCACATGTGCACACATACATATTTCAGGGGTGCAACAGGGTGTCCTTTTGACACCCTAGCACCCTCGAAATAGCATTCCCAATTTGCGATTCTCTAATTGCGAATCACAAATTGAGAATGTCTTCCCATTCATTCCTATGGCCTCCTAGCCCATAGTAATGATTGGGAAGGTATTCCTTAATTACAATTATCAATTTGCTAATCGCAATTAAGGAATGCCAAGGAATTGAAAAATAATTGCGAATTATTTATTACATCCTGTTTTGCGATTCTCAAATATCGATTCTCTAAAAATCGCTATTTGAGAATTGCAATGACAGTATTTGATACATAAGCCCCTTAAAGGTTTAATACAGAATCGTTATTGGAACATTATAGAGGAATACATAATTTTGCCATGAAGACTCAATAACGCAGAAATTCATGGTTCATAAATCACAACAGAACTCTAGTCAGTTAATAAAGTCCCATCATATTCTAAGTGTCAAACTCATGAAGAGTACTGACAACATTCTAGTGAGGAAGAAAATTTCAAAATAAGTCCAGGGAGAGAATTGAAGGACGTCTAATGCTTCAAAACCAAGGGTTTGTATAAAGAATTTATGCATACCAATTGATAAAACTGAAAATTTAGCATGGTACAATCATGGTTAGGTGGCACTGAAAAATTCAAAACAATTTTGTAAATTTGAAAGGTTCTTAACGCCAACCCATTGCTTTAGGTAAGAGAAGTTTACCACTTGCTTCCTCGGCAACGTACTCTGGAGATGTTAACCCAATATGAAACATTTCTTAACAATAGCCCAAAGAATTATATTCTTCTGAATGCCTGCATGGGACCTTCTAGAGGTAATTCTTCAAAATTATACATGAGATAGACAATGGAAATTTTCATTCACAATACATGCTTTTTGGACTACACTCTATTTGCATCCTTTCTTCTCCGTGGCCCTCAGAAACTGTATGGAAAGAAGACTTGCAGCAGGTAGCCGATTGGGAGGGAGAAATGAGCATGAGCAAGATGAATAGCAAACCAGAAACTGGATGAATTTTAAATAAATGGTATCATCAATAAAATATGTTAATACTATACCACATCATTTATCACTCTTCTGACTGAGAAAATCGTCTTGTTGTAAGCACAAATCATTAGATCATTGGTCATGTTAATATGCATCATTAAAATTGTCAATTTGTACATATAATTTGTCTCCCAAATTTGCACCTCGGAAAAATCTTTAACAACCTCCCCCCTCTGATTATTTTTTAATAATCATTAAAAATCCCAATAATAAACTTTATTAGTCAACCCTTAGTTTGTCCAAAACATCATGTTCTTAGATAATCGTATATTCTCCTCCAATTGATTCAATTGTTGATACATTTGGTCCTTGCAATCATCCAATTCCACATCCATCGACCTTTTTCTTTTCATTGATTTATTATAACTTTTAGTCCTAATAATATATCTATTGATTATACACTTTAGTAAAATCCATAGAGTAATTGAACAAATCATCACAGTTATATTACCCAGGATCCTACACTCTCCCATAATCCTGGTTCTGTCAATATCCTAATCTCATAAACCAACGTAGTCCATATTAGTCCCAATCTTCAAAAAGGGAGAGAAAAGTCAACCAACATGCCATCGCCCCATATCACTCCTGGATTCTACCACTAAAATACTAGGGAGGGTTATCCTCTGAAAATTGGAGGATTGAGCTCACAACAACTTCTTCTTTTAAGTCCAATAAGATTTCCACCCTCATATGGGAACAGTGGCACAATCTCCAAACTTAGTCCTATTAAATGGGCAATGTAACTGTTGTAGGTTTGAAATAAGGGATCGGAAACAATATCGACATAAAGTGGTCTTTATTGTTCCAAAACCACTTCTCATACTTGAGGCCAGTCTGTCGACTTAAATGTCTGGGATGACAGTCTTATAGTTGGCTTCTAACAACCGTCTTCCTTCCATTGTTTATCTTCGTGTTATAGATCAGGTTGGTCTCCGGCATGACAATAGAAGACAAGGAGAGCATGGTAAGGATGCTGTATGTTGTTGATAGTGAAGGGAGGGGAGTGAAGGAGCACCACAAAAAGAAACTGTGACACACTTCTAGAGAATAGATGAAAACAATGTGTACAGGTCAGGGCGCAGGCAGGAGCATAATGGAGAGAACCGGATTACTTCCCTGGATTACTCCTCCTCCCGACCCACCGTGAGAACCGCTCTCGTACCTGCGATAGCCACGCTCCTTCAGGAGCGTGGCTGGACAATGCGTGGTGTTGGTGGTCTCCCGGCTTCCCCAGGTCCTCCTGTCATCTCCTCCATCCGACTCATCTCTCCTTGGAATAGCATTCTTCCTCCTCCTTTGGTGGCGTTCCCCGGATCTCCTGCTTCTTCCTTGCGGGTGATGTCAAACCCTGACATGGGTGAGGTCCTCCTCCTTATTGGGCCTGATCAATCCTCGTCATTTTAATATCCTTGAGCGCCACCCAGCGTAATTCGTTGTAACAACTTTCGTTGTTATAACCGCGTGGTAATGGTACGTCGTTGTAACGCTCGCGTTGTAAACGTTGCATACCGGCAGGGACGAGTAGTTGGGGTGAGTCATCCACAGAACCCATGCGGTACAGTAAGCCTTCCTTAATGAAGAAATGGGGATAAGTGGGGGTTTTTACGTCTTGGTTTTGGTGTGCTTGTTCCCAGGCGTTGAATAGGGTTTTATCATTAGCTTGGGCAAATTTGAAGCTCCTACCTAAAAGCCAAGGTTCAGAAGTTATAAGAGCTGGCACAGGGATTGCTGTTTGGTCTACGCATCCTCCTCCATTTTTCTCTGACTGTATAGTCCAGAGGAAGAAATCTAAAAACCCTGGGTTGTCTGTCCCAATGATTAATTCTTCAGGGAAGGAAGGCAGAACCCCCACCCGGACTTTACAGGGGACCCCTGAGGGGGGGGGGGGGGTGGAGAGACACCGAAGCCAGGGGATAAGGCTTTGCATCCCCATGAACGCAGCGCATGTGTACCATCTTATGGTGAAAAATTTGGGCTGGCTCTATGAGGACCTCACGTATGGCGGACTTTCTGCAACCTCAGCCTAACAATGCTTTTACTATCCTCCCATTCACCCGGACACTTACGTAAAACGTGCTACCCATCTCAGCCGTGTATAAGATAGATTTTGGAACATAACCCACTTCCATGGGTTCCTCCGGTGGTTTATGTTTTAGGCACAGCCAAGCAATATGGCCCCAGTCCCCGCATTCGAAGCATTCTGGACCGCGATAGGTCGGTATCTCAGGCTTATGGGGTTTCACTTTTGCCAGCTCAGGAAGAGGTGGTTGTCTCTTTTCATACTTCATAGGGGAGGGTCGGTTTGTTTTCTCAACCTCCCACACAAGGTTCCTGGGTTGCACTCTTGAAAAAGTTGTAGCCATTTCAATGGCTTGTCCTGGTGTGAGATTAGAATGCTGTTTCAGCCATTTCTGTGAATTAAAGGGGAGGGCATCAATGAACTGTTCCAAATAGATGCGGTTCATGATTTCTTCCTTAGTGCTTTCCACGGGCCTCAGCCACTTATCGGCTGCCATTTTGAGGCAGAAAAATAACGTTTTGGGGTTTTCCCCTAGCATGCCCTTCTCCGTCCTGAACCGCACCTGGTATGCCTTTGCATGGAGGCCTAGATGATCCAGAATAACGTCTTTTATTACAGCATATGGGGTATCTCCTGTGGCGTTTGCCACCTGATACGTGGCCTGGGCCCCTCCTGTTAATAGGGGAGCTAGGAAGAAGGGCCACTTAGCATCAGGCCACCCACATGCCCTGGCTGTGCATTCAAAGTTCAAGAGAAATTAGTCAGAGTCCTCTCCTGCCACGTACTTTTGAAGGGAGATACCGGAAGGTCCATGAGATATGCCTCTGTTTTCTCCCTGTATGTGGGCCACTGGCTCTGTTACCATTTTTTGTAGTCCCTATATTTGGGCTGTGATGGTGTTTTTAAACATGTCTCGATCCGCCTGAGCGGACGCTCTCTGTCGTTCTATGGCCCATTCTAATTTGTCTTGACCATTAACAAGGTGCTGAATGAGCGCATCCATTATGGGGGTACTGATGGACGTTGTTACATTGCCCGCATTCTCTGCCAATTGTTTCAGGTTTGAAATAAGGGTTTAGAAACAATATCGAGATAAAGAGGGCTTGATTGTTCCAAAACCACGTCTCCTACGTGAGGCCAATCTGTCGACTTAAATGTCTGGGATGACAGTCTTATAGTTGGCTTTTAACACCCATCTTCCTTCCGTTTTTATCTTTGGGTTATAGATGAGGTGGGGCTCTCGGTCTCCGGCATGAAAAGAGAAGACAAGGAGAGCGCGGTAAGGACGCTGTATATTGTTGATAGTGAAGGGAGGAGAGTGAAGGAGCACCACAAAAAGAAACCGTGACACACTTATGGGGAATAAGTGAAAAAAATGTGTACAGGTCAGGGCGCAGGTAGGAGCCTAATGGAGGGAACCGGATTACTTCCCTGGATTCCCCCTCCCCCTCACCCACCCTGAGAACCGCTCTCGTACCTGCGATAGCCATGCTCCTCCAGGAGCGTGGCTGGGCAATGCGCGGTGTCGGTGGTCTCCCGGCTTCTCCGGTCCTCCTGCCATCTCCTCCACCCGACTCATCTCTCCTTGGAATAGCGTTCTTCCTCCTCCTTCGGTGGTGTTCCCTGGATCTCCTGCTTCCTCCTTGCGGATGATGTCACACCCTGATGTGGGTGAGGTCTTCATCCTTTTTGGGCCCGATCCGTCCACGTCATCAGGGGGGTGGTTCTCTTGTGGAGGGCTTTCCCAATTAAAGGCACCGCTGTGGAATCAAGCAGCGGGTTCCAGTATGGGAGGGGATGACGTAGTCCATTCGTCTTGATGTAACAAAACAAGAGGGGTGGGGCGGGGTGTCATAGACCACCAGTCAGTGTTCAGTTCATCTTCCGCCCCTGACGACCCCTCTTCGTTACAGTAACAAAGCCAGGAGAGGTTCTTTACATATGGCCTTCATGGAACTCTCCTGTGCGTTTGGCATATTGAACTGTGGGAAGCTATGGGATCTGATTAGAAAAATGGGCATTGATAACTCTTTGGTGAACCTAATAACCATTTGCATTGGGGAACTGTTGTGGAAGTCCATTATAGGCCGTATGGGAATGTTCCTCACCTATTAGGTCTAATTGAGATGAGATGTCAGCAAGGGATTTATTTTAGCACCATTTTTGTTCCTTTTGCATATCAACACACTGGAAGGTAAGTTAGTTTGAAGGGGAAACAATTTGGCTAAGGCAGGGAAATGCCCAAGTCCCTGTCCATTTAAATGCCAACAACACTATCATCATTTCTTAAACATTTAACGGTCTCCAATTTTTATTAGATTGCTTTATCAGTTTTATGAATGATCTAAGCTTAAAATGTAATCACCTGAAATCCTTTGTTATGATTCGCAGCCCCAAAATACTAGATCAAAAATCTATGTGATATAAGGGACTGCAGTTGGTAAGATAATTAAAAAAAAAATGATTTAGATTTCTAATTTAAAGTGGATGAGCCTGTTAGATCACAGATTGCAGATTTTTTTAAGGGCTTTTAAAGCAATATTTAGGTTTGTGGAAAAGCTTGGCCATAGGTCTATTAAAGAATTGATCCAGCTTTATAAATGCAAATGTCTCTCAATGTGTACCAATGGGGCGGGAGTATGGAGCTTTATTAATTCTGGGAATCCGCAAATATTAAAAAATAGATTCTGAAGTAGGTTGCTGTCTGTCCCTAAAAGTACTGCGAGTTACATTGTGCGCTCAGAGCTAGGAATACCCTACATCAGGGACTCCATCAGAATAGCACAACTTCACCTTTAGTCAAAGATGTGGCAATGGGGGGGGGGCGTAACCTATTGGCGGCTGTGTAGCAGCTCTAACGTGGAGCTCCACTGTGTATGGATATGTAAGCGCCGTCAGCTGCATTTTGGGAGCAGCTAAGGAGCTGGTGTGTCTCATACTTCATCATGAACATCGGAGGCACTGAATAGTGACTACGAAATCACCATGGACCTGACGGCAACACAGGTGGCACGTCTATGGAGACGCTTGCTGAATCCCTAAGATGGCGTCCGCTCTCGGCTTGCACCAGGACCCACCCACACTCTTGTGGCTCACCGAGCCCACCAGATGTGGACCGGTGAGGAGGGGGGTGCCCGATGTAGGTGCAGGCTCGACAGAACAAGGTGTGCATTACTTAATGACCATTGCCACCCGCAAGACGCTGAGTGATCATGCCTGAATCGACCTCCTTTAATGTCTGCTGCATACCCCCCACAAGGATGCAGAAGATCGGTGTGCATGCTACCACAGATAATCTCCTCTACTGGCAGCTGCCAGCAGGAGGGCGAGGTGAGGAGAGAGCCACATTAGGCGGACTGGGCTGATGGCCTTCTATAGTGTGGATTGGGCCTAGAGGAGTTGGAGGCCTACCCCTCATTAGGCCAGCACGTTAGCACCCTGGGAAGCAGAGGCTACCCCCCTGCCTCGATTAAATTGGCTGTGTGAGGCCTGAAGCCTATATATCACACCATTGTATAGAGGCTGGCAGAGTGGCAGATAGAACCCCCATCCTGATCACAGACCAAGCCAGGCCCCCTAGAGTAAAAAAAGGCCTACGCTCCAAATATGGGGCATTCTTGCAGAGCTTTCACCTCCAGTGTAGCGCCCCTGTCATGCAGCTTTTCCTCCCAGCACCCACTGACCAGAAACATCCTACATACCCTTCTGCCACCGAACTGGAGCGTTCCATCCGGCAATATGGCTATGAACTGTTCCAAAAAAAGACACTAACATCAAAGAAATACTGAGCAAAGCCCCCTAAAGAATCAGAGCATCGCCCTGGCACCCCACCCCCTCTCTCCTCTTAACACATTGCCCCTGAATCTGATTCACTGTTGCCTGAGGAACCGGTGACCTGCACATTCCTGAAACAGCTCTTTGAGGCCTTAAGGGATGTCATTGCAGCCCTCAGACGCGATGTTGTGGCCAAAGTCAAAGGGCTTCAGAAAGGCTTAGTAGAGATGGGGCAAAGGCTGGACCTACTGGATTGGACCAGTGGCCAAAGTGAGGAAGAATTTAATAAGCACAGATGTGAACTGTTGGAGTTGTGAGATAGAAATGAAGATCTATACTATTGTCTGGTGAACCTTGAAAATAGGTCACGCCACTCCAACATCTGCATCATGGGTACAACGCTTTGAAAATGTGAGGACTATTTGAATGTGGCTCTTCATACAAGTGGCACAGAAACGTGTGGACAAAGACATACAGCTTAAATGCACACACAGTGTGGGCAGACGGACAAAGACCCCGGGCATGCCTCTAGACATCCTCACATGCCTTCACTCCTATAAGCAGAAAGAATTTACAGGGCCAACTGTCCGGGATCTGCTTGCCATCAATTTTGAGGGCACAAAAGTTAGTATCTTTCATGATGTCTTTCCATTCAACCTCCAGCGGCGCTATACACTGCCCCTGGGCACAACCTTCCTGCAAGAGAATGGGATTCAATTCCAATGGGGACCCCCTTTCCGACTTCTTTTTGTCAAGAAGACTCACGCAATTCACACCCTCAAGGAGGCACACTCTGTCCTGTGACATAAACTCACCTCGGAGGATGAGACCCGCCACCCTAAGGCCCGGTCTTCCACCACTCCACCGCTAAGTTGAAAGTCATCGGCTGCAAAGCCCTCCGCATCTGAAAGCTGTAAGGAGCAAGGAGAACTTCTGCAACAATTGCAACAACAGGGGAGTGCATCGAAAACTGAAAATGAACGATTCCCTGCCCAAAGCATCAGTCGCTACCTGCCAACGCTCACTCGCTACACATAGCAAGTATGTGGGAGCCGAACCTCAATAATCTCCAGAACCCCAATATCAAAAGAACCCTACATTTTACATTAAGCAGTTCACCCCCACAATTCATCTTCTTGATCTAGCAGTAACAGACTACCCTCCCCATCATTAACTCAAACTTAGCAGAGTAAAATCATAATTAGAAACTGAGGCCACTCAAGAATTGAGTTCTAAATCAAAATTAAGTATAAGGGGCATATGTATCTAGCCCTTTTCCTATTCACAAATGGACCAATTCTCAGAATCGGCCCATATACGAACGAGAAAAGGCCTTTTGGGATGTATCATCCCAAACGGGCATCGCAAATTAGAGAATCTCAAAATTTGTGATTCTCTATTTTGCGATTACACTTAAGGAATCACAAATTGTGATTCCTTAAATGCAATGTAGAAAGCACCTAAGTTGTGCGAATTTGGCATAAGAAATCGCAAATTGCCACCAACTGACAGTTGGTGGTAATTTGCGAATTCTTTGAAAAAAGCACTTTTTTGCTTTTTTCAAAGTGCCATGTGCCCACAAACATGCCCTTAGGGCATGTATGTGCACCACATGTGCACACATACATATTTCAGGGGTGCAACAGGGTGTCCTTTTGACACCCTAGCACCCTCGAAATAGCATTCCCAATTTGCGATTCTCTAATTGCGAATCACAAATTCAGAATGTCTTCCCATTCATTCCTATGGCCTCCTAGCCCATAGTAATGATTGGGAAGGTATTCCTTAATTACAATTCTCAATTTGCTAATCGCAATTAAGGAATGCCAAGGAATTGAAAAATAATTGCGAATTATTTATTACATCCTGTTTTGCGATTCTCAAATATCGATTCTCTAAAAATCGCTATTTGAGAATTGAAATGACAGTATTTGATACATAAGCCCCTTAAAGGTTTAATACAGAATCGTTATTGGAACATTATAGAGGAATACATAATTTTGCCATAAAGACTCAATAACGCAGAAATTCATGGTTCATAAATCACAACAGAACTCTAGTCAGTTAATAAAGTCCCATCATATTCTAAGTGTCAAACTCATGAAGAGTACTGACAACATTCTAGTGAGGAAGAAAATCTCAAAATAAGTCCAAGGAGAGAATTGAAGGACGCCTAATGCTTCAAAACCAAGGGTTTGTATAAAGAATTTATGCATACCAATTGATAAAACTGAAAATTTAGCATGGTACAATCATGGTTAGGTGGCACTGAAAAATTCAAAACAATTTTGTAAATTTGAAAGGTTCTTAACGCCAACCCATTGCTTTAGGTAAGAGAAGTTTACCACTTGCTTCCTCGGCAACGTACTCTGGAGATGTTAACCCAATATGAAACATTTCTTAACAATAGCCCAAAGAATTATATTCTTCTGAATGCCTGCATGGGACCTTCTAGAGGTAATTCTTCAAAATTATACATGAGATAGACAATGGAAATTTTCATTCACAATACATGCTTTTTGGACTACACTCTATTTGCATCCTTTCCTCTCCGTGGCCCTCAGAAACTGTATGGAAAGAAGACTTGCAGCAGGTAGCCGATTGGGAGGGAGAAATGAGCATGAGCAAGATGAATAGCAAACCAGAAACTGGATGAATTTTAAATAAATGGTATCATCAATAAAATATGTTAATACTATACCACATCATTTATCACTCTTCTGACTGAGAAAATCGTCTTGTTTTAAGCACAAATCATTAGATCATTGGTCATGTTAATATGCATCATTAAAATTGTCAATTTGTACATATAATTTGTCTCCCAAATTTGCACCTCGGAAAAATCTTTAACAACCTCCCCCCTCTGATTATTTTTTAATAATCATTAAAAATCCCAATAATAAACTTTATTAGTCAACCCTTAGTTTGTCCAAAACATCATGTTCTTAGATAATCGTATATTCTCCTCCAATTGATTCAATTGTTGATACATTTGGTCCTTGCAATCATCCAATTCCACATCCATCGACCTTTTTCTTTTCATTGATTTATTATAACTTTTAGTCCTAATAATATATCTATTGATTATACACTTTAGTAAAATCCATAGAGTAATTGAACAAATCATCACAGTTATATTACCCAGGATCCTACACTCTCCCATAATCCTGGTTCTGTCAATATCCTAATCTCATAAACCAACGTAGTCAATATTAGTCCCAATCTTCAAAAAGGGAGAGAAAAGTCAACCAACATGCCATCGCCCCATATCACTCCTGGATTCTACCACTAAAATACTAGGGAGGGTTATCCTCTGAAAATTGGAGGATTGAGCTCACAACAACTTCTTCTTTTAAGTCCAATAAGATTTCCACCCTCATATGGGAACAGTGGCACAATCTCCAAACTTAGTCCTATTAAATGGGCAATGTAACTGTTGTAGGTTTGAAATAAGGGATCGGAAACAATATCGACATAAAACGGTCTTGATTGTTCCAAAACCACGTCTCATACTTGAGGCCAGTCTGTCGACTTAAATGTCTGGGATGACAGTCTTATAGTTGGCTTCTAACAACCGTCTTCCTTCCATTGTTTATCTTCGTGTTATAGATCAGGTTGGTCTCCGGCATGACAATAGAAGACAAGGAGAGCATGGTAAGGATGCTGTATGTTGTTGATAGTGAAGGGAGGGGAGTGAAGGAGCACCACAAAAAGAAACTGTGACACACTTCTAGAGAATAGATGAAAACAATGTGTACAGGTCAGGGCGCAGGCAGGAGCATAATGGAGAGAACCGGATTACTTCCCTGGATCCTCCCGACCCACCGTGAGAACCGCTCTCGTACCTGCGATAGCCACGCTCCTTCACGAGCGTGGCTGGACAATGCGTGGTGTTGGTGGTCTCCCGGCTTCCCCAGGTCCTCCTGTCATCTCCTCCATCCGACTCATCTCTCCTTGGAATAGCATTCTTCCTCCTCCTTTGGTGGCGTTCCCCGGATCTCCTGCTTCTTCCTTGCGGGTGATGTCAAACCCTGACATGGGTGAGGTCCTCCTCCTTATTGGGCCTGATCAATCCTCGTCATTTTAATATCCTTGAGCGCCACCCAGCGCAATTCGTTGTAACAACTTTCGTTGTTATAACCGCGTGGTAATGGTACGTCGTTGTAACGCTCGCGTTGTAAACGTTGCATACCGGCAGGGACGAGTAGTTGGGGTGAGTCATCCACAGAACCCATGCGGTACAGTAAGCCTTCCTTAATGAAGAAATGGGGATAAGTGGGGGTTTTTACGTCTTGGTTTTGGTGTGCTTGTTCCCAGGCGTTGAATAGGGTTTTATCATTAGCTTGGGCAAATTTGAAGCTCCTACCTAAAAGCCAAGGTTCAGAAGTTATAAGAGCTGGCACAGGGATTGCTGTTTGGTCTACGCATCCTCCTCCATTTTTCTCTGACTGTATAGTCCAGAGGAAGAAATCTAAAAACCCTGGGTTGTCTGTCCCAATGATTAATTCTTCAGGGAAGGAAGGCAGAACCCCCACCCGGACTTTACAGGGGACCCCTGAGGGGGGGGGGGTGGAGAGACACCAACGCCAGGGGATAAGGCTTTGCATCCCCATGAACGCAGCGCATGTGTACCATCTTATGGTGAAAGATTTGGGCTGGCTCTATGAGGACCTCACGTATGGCGGACTTTCTGCAACCTCAGCCTAACAATGCTTTTACTATCCTCTCATTCACCCGGACACTTACGTAAAACGTGCTACCCATCTCAGCCGTGTATAAGATAGATTTTGGAACATAACCCACTTCCATGGGTTCCTCCGGTGGTTTATGTTTTAGGCACAGCCAAGCAATATGGCCCCAGTCCCCGCATTCGAAGCATTCTGGACCGCGATAGGTCGGTATCTCAGGCTTATGGGGTTTCACTTTTGCCAGCTCAGGAAGAGGTGGTTGTCTCTTTTCATACTTCATAGGGGAGGGTCGGTTTGTTTTCTCAACCTCCCACACAAGGTTCCTGGGTTGCACTCTTGAAAAAGTTGTAGCCATTTCAATGGCTTGTCCTGGTGTGAGATTAGAATGCTGTTTCAGCCATTTCTGTGAATTAAAGGGGAGGGCATCAATGAACTGTTCCAAATAGATGCGGTTCATGAGTTCTTCCTTAGTGCTTTCCACGGGCCTCAGCCACTTATCGGCTGCCATTTTGAGGCAGAAAAATAACGTTTTGGGGTTTTCCCCTAGCATGCCCTTCTCCGTCCTGAACCGCACCTGGTATGCCTCTGCATGGAGGCCTAGATGACCCAGAATAACGTCTTTTATTACAGCATATGGGGTATCTCCTGTGGCGTTTGCCACCTGATACGTGGCCTGGGCCCCTCCTGTTAATAGGGGAGCTAGGAAGAAGGGCCACTTAGCATCAGGCCACCCACATGCCCTGGCTGTGCATTTAAAGTTCAAGAGAAATTAGTCAGAGTCCTCTCCTGCCACGTACTTTTGAAGGGAGATACCGGAAGGTCCATGAGATATGCCTCTGTTTTCTCCCTGTATGTGGGCCACTGGCTCTGTTACCATTTTTTGTAGTCCCTATATTTGGGCTGTGATGGTGTTTTTAAACATGTCTCGATCCGCCTGAGCGGACGCTCTCTGTCGTTCTATGGCCCATTCTAATTTGTCTTGACCATTAACAAGGTGCTGAATGAGCGCATCCATTATGGGGGTACTGATGGACGTTGTTACATTGCCCGCATTCTCTACCAATTGTTTCAGGTTTGAAATAAGGGTTTAGAAACAATATCGAGATAAAGAGGGCTTGATTGTTCCAAAACCACGTCTCCTACGTGAGGCCAATCTGTCGACTTAAATGTCTGGGATGACAGTCTTATAGTTGGCTTTTAACACCCATCTTCCTTCCGTTTTTATCTTTGGGTTATAGATGAGGTGGGGCTCTCGGTCTCCGGCATGAAAAGAGAAGACAAGGAGAGCGCGGTAAGGACGCTGTATATTGTTGATAGTGAAGGGAGGAGAGTGAAGGAGCACCACAAAAAGAAACCGTGACACACTTATGGGGAATAAGTGAAAAAAATGTGTACAGGTCAGGGCGCAGGCAGGAGCCTAATGGAGGGAACCGGATTACTTCCCTGGATTCCCCCTCCCCCTCACCCACCCTGAGAACCGCTCTCGTACCTGCGATAGCCATGCTCCTCCAGGAGCGTGGCTGGGCAATGCGCGGTGTCGGTGGTCTCCCGGCTTCTCCGGTCCTCCTGCCATCTGCTCCACCCGACTCATCTCTCCTTGGAATAGCGTTCTTCCTCCTCCTTCGGTGGTGTTCCCTGGATCTCCTGCTTCCTCCTTGCGGATGATGTCACACCCTGATGTGGGTGAGGTCTTCATCCTTTTTGGGCCCGATCCGTCCACGTCATCAGGGGGGTGGTTCTCTTGTGGAGGGCTTTCCCAATTAAAGGCACCGCTGTGGAATCAAGCAGCGGGTTCCAGTATGGGAGGGGATGACGTAGTCCATTCGTCTTGATGTAACAAAACAAGAGGGGTGGGGCGGGGTGTCATAGACCACCAGTCAGTGTTCAGTTCATCTTCCGCCCCTGACGACCCCTCTTCGTTACAGTAACAAAGCCAGGAGAGGTTCTTTACATATGGCCTTCATGGAACTCTCCTGTGCGTTTGGCATATTGAACTGTGGGAAGCTATGGGATCTGATTAGAAAAATGGGCATTGATAACTCTTTGGTGAACCTAATAACCATTTGCATTGGGGAACTGTTGTGGAAGTCCATTATAGGCCGTATGGGAATGTTCCTCACCTATTAGGTCTAATTGAGATGAGATGTCAGTAAGGGATTTATTTTAGCACCATTTTTGTTCCTTTTGCATATCAACACACTGGAAGGTAAGTTAGTTTGAAGGGGAAACAATTTGGCTAAGGCAGGGAAATGCCCAAGTCCCTGTCCATTTAAATGCCAACAACACTATCATCATTTCTTAAACATTAAATGGTCTCCAATTTTTATTAGATTGCTTTATCAGTTTTATGAATGATCTAAGCTTAAAATGTAATCACCTGAAATCCTTTGTTATGATTCGCAGCCCCAAAATACTAGATCAAAAATCTATGTGATATAAGGGACTGCAGTTGGTAAGATAATTAAAAAAAAATGATTTAGATTTCTAATTTAAAGTGGATGAGCCTGTTAGATCACAGATTGCAGATTTTTTTAAGGGCTTTTAAAGCAATATTTAGGTTTGTGGAAAAGCTTGGCCATAGGTCTATTAAAGAATTGATCCAGCTTTATAAATGCAAATGTCTCTCAATGTGTACCAATGGGGCGGGAGTATGGAGCTTTATTAATTCTGGGAATCCGCAAATATTAAAAAATAGATTCTGAAGTAGGTTGCTGTCTGTCCCTAAAAGTACTGCGAGTTACATTGTGCGCTCAGAGCTAGGAATACCCTACATCAGGGACTCCATCAGAATAGCACAACTTCACCTTTGGTCAAAGATGTGGCAATGGGGGGGGGGGCGTAACCTATTGGCGGCTGTGTAGCAGCTCTAACGTGGAGCTCCACTGTGTATGGATATGTAAGCACCGTCAGCTGCATTTTGGGAGCAGCTAAGGAGCTGGTGTGTCTCATACTTCATCATGAACATCGGAGGCACTGAATAGTGACTACGAAATCACCATGGACCTGACGGCAACACAGGTGGCACGTCTATGGAGACGCTTGCTGAATCCCTAAGATGGCGTCCGCTCTCGGCTTGCACCAGGACCCACCCACACTCTTGTGGCTCACCGAGCCCACCAGATGTGGACCGGTGAGGAGGGGGGTGCCCGATGTAGGTGCAGGCTCGACAGAACAAGGTGTGCATTACTTAATGACCATTGCCACCCGCAAGACGCTGAGTGATCATGCCTGAATCGACCTCCTTTAATGTCTGCTGCATACCCCCCAGAAGGATGCAGAAGATCGGTGTGCATGCTACCACAGATAATCTCCTCTACTGGCAGCTGCCAGCAGGAGGGCGAGGTGAGGTGAGAGCCACATTAGGCGGACTGGGCTGATGGCCTTCTATAGTGTGGATTGGGCCTAGAGGAGTTGGAGGCCTACCCCTCATTAGGCCAGCACGTTAGCACCCTGGGAAGCAGAGGCTACCCCCCTGCCTCGATTAAATTGGCTGTGTGAGGCCTGAAGCCTATATATCACACCATTGTATAGAGGCTGGCAGAGTGGCAGATAGAACCCCCATCCTGATCACAGACCAAGCCAGGCCCCCTAGAGTAAAAAAAGGCCTACGCTCCAAATATGGGGCATTCTTGCAGAGCTTTCACCTCCATTGTAGCGCCCCTGTCATGCAGCTTTTCCTCCCAGCACCCACTGACCAGAAACATCCTACATACCCTTCTGCCACCGAACTGGAGCGTTCCACCCGGCAATATGGCTATGAACTGTTCCAAAAAAAGACACTAACATCAAAGAAATACTAAGCAAAGCCCCCTAAAGAATCAGAGCATCGCCCTGGCACCCCACCCCCTCTCTCCTCTTAACACATTGCCCCTGAATCTGATTCACTGTTGCCTGAGGAACCGGTGACCTGCACATTCCTGAAACAGCTCTTTGAGGCCTTAAGGGATGTCATTGCAGCCCTCAGACGCGATGTTGTGGCCAAAGTCAAAGGGCTTCAGAAAGGCTTAGTAGAGATGGGGCAAAGGCTGGACCTACTGGATTGGACCAGTGGCCAAAGTGAGGAAGAATTTAATAAGCACAGATGTGAACTGTTGGAGTTGTGAGATAGAAATGAAGATCTATACTATTGTCTGGTGAACCTTGAAAATAGGTCACGCCACTCCAACATCTGCATCATGGGTACAACGCTTTGAAAATGTGAGGACTATTTGAATGTGGCTCTTCATACAAGTGGCACAGAAACGTGTGGACAAAGACATACAGCTTAAATGCACACACAGTGTGGGCAGACGGACAAAGACCCCGGGCATGCCTCTAGACATCCTCACATGCCTTCACTCCTATAAGCAGAAAGAATTTACAGGGCCAACTGTCCGGGATCTGCTTGCCATCAATTTTGAGGGCACAAAAGTTAGTATCTTTCATGATATCTTTCCATTCAACCTCCAGCGGCGCTATACACTGCCCCTGGGCACAACCTTCCTGCAAGAGAATGGGATTCAATTCCAATGGGGACCCCCTTTCTGACTTCTTTTTGTCAAGAAGACTCACGCAATTCACACCCTCAAGGAGGCACACTCTGTCCTGGGACATAAACTCACCTCGGAGGATGAGACCCGCCACCCTAAGGCCCGGTCTTCCACCACTCCACCGCTAAGTTGAAAGTCATCGGCTGCAAAGCCCTCCGCATCTGAAAGCTGTAAGGAGCAAGGAGAACTTCTGCAACAATTGCAACAACAGGGGAGTGCATCGAAAACTGAAAATGAACGATTCCCTGCCCAAAGCATCAGTCGCTACCTGCCAACGCTCACTCGCTACACATAGCAAGTATGTGGGAGCCGAACCTCAATAATCTCCAGAACCCCAATATCAAAAGAACCCTACATTTTACATTAAGCAGTTCACCCCCACAATTCATCTTCTTGATCTAGCAGTAACAGACTACCCTCCCCATCATTAACTCAAACTTAGCAGAGTAAAATCATAATTAGAAACTGAGGCCACTCAAGAATTGAGTTCTAAATCAAAATTAAGTATAAGGGGCATATGTATCAAGCCCTTTTCCTATTCACAAATGGACCAATTCTCAGAATCGGCCCATATACGAACGAGAAAAGGCCTTTTGGGATGTATCATCCCAAACGGGCATCGCAAATTAGAGAATCTCAAAATTTGTGATTCTCTATTTTGCGATTACACTTAAGGAATCACAAATTGTGATTCCTTAAATGCAATGTAGAAAGCACCTAAGTTGTGCGAATTTGGCATAAGAAATCGCAAATTGCCACCAACTGACAGTTGGTGGTAATTTGCGAATTCTTTGAAAAAAGCACTTTTTTGCTTTTTTCAAAGTGCCATGTGCCCACAAACATGCCCTTAGGGCATGTATGTGCACCACATGTGCACACATACATATTTCAGGGGTGCAACAGGGTGTCCTTTTGACACCCTAGCACCCTCGAAATAGCTTTCCCAATTTGCGATTCTCTAATTGCGAATCACAAATTGAGAATGTCTTCCCATTCATTCCCATGGCCTCCTAGCCCATAGTAATGATTGGGAAGGTATTTCTTAATTACAATTCTCAATTTGCTAATCGCAATTAAGGAATGCCAAGGAATTGAAAAATAATTGCGAATTATTTATTACATCCTGTTTTGCGATTCTCAAATATCGATTCTCTAAAAATCGCTATTTGAGAATTGCAATGACAGTATTTGATACATAAGCCCCTTAAAGGTTTAATACAGAATCGTTATTGGAACATTATAGAGGAATACATAATTTTGCCATGAAGACTCAATAACGCAGAAATTCATGGTTCATAAATCACAACAGAACTCTAGTCAGTTAATAAAGTCCCATCATATTCTAAGTGTCAAACTCATGAAGAGTACTGACAACATTCTAGTGAGGAAGAAAATCTCAAAATAAGTCCAGGGAGAGAATTGAAGGACGCCTAATGCTTCAAAACCAAGGGTTTGTATAAAGAATTTATGCATACCAATTGATAAAACTGAAAATTTAGCATGGTACAATCATGGTTAGGTGGCACTGAAAAATTCAAAACAATTTTGTAAATTTGAAAGGTTCTTAACGCCAACCCATTGCTTTAGGTAAGAGAAGTTTACCACTTGCTTCCTCGGCAACGTACTCTGGAGATGTTAACCCAATATGAAACATTTCTTAACAATAGCCCAAAGAATTATATTCTTCTGAATGCCTGCATGGGACCTTCTAGAGGTAATTCTTCAAAATTATACATGAGATAGACAATGGAAATTTTCATTCACAATACATGCTTTTTGGACTACACTCTATTTGCATCCTTTCCTCTCCGTGGCCCTCAGAAACTGTATGGAAAGAAGACTTGCAGCAGGTAGCCGATTGGGAGGGAGAAATGAGCATGAGCAAGATGAATAGCAAACCAGAAACTGGATGAATTTTAAATAAATGGTATCATCAATAAAATATGTTAATACTATACCACATAATTTATCACTCTTCTGACTGAGAAAATCGTCTTGTTGTAAGCACAAATCATTAGATCATTGGTCATGTTAATATGCATCATTAAAATTGTCAATTTGTACATATAATTTGTCTCCCAAATTTGCACCTCGGAAAAATCTTTAACAACCTCCCCCCTCTGATTATTTTTTAATAATCATTAAAAATCCCAATAATAAACTTTATTAGTCAACCCTTAGTTTGTCCAAAACATCATGTTCTTAGATAATCGTATATTCTCCTCCAATTGATTCAATTGTTGATACATTTGGTCCTTGCAATCATCCAATTCCACATCCATCGACCTTTTTCTTTTCATTGATTTATTATAACTTTTAGTCCTAATAATATATCTATTGATTATACACTTTAGTATAATCCATAGAGTAATTGAACAAATCATCACAGTTATATTACCCAGGATCCTACACTCTCCCATAATCCTGGTTCTGTCAATATCCTAATCTCATAAACCAACGTAGTCCATATTAGTCCCAATCTTCAAAAAGGGAGAGAAAAGTCAACCAACATGCCATCGCCCCATATCACTCCTGGATTCTACCACTAAAATACTAGGGAGGGTTATCCTCTGAAAATTGGAGGATTGAGCTCACAACAACTTCTTCTTTTAAGTCCAATAAGATTTCCACCCTCATATGGGAACAGTGGCACAATCTCCAAACTTAGTCCTATTAAATGGGCAATGTAACTGTTGTAGGTTTGAAATAAGGGATCGGAAACAATATCGACATAAAGTGGTCTTTATTGTTCCAAAACCACGTCTCATACTTGAGGCCAGTCTGTCGACTTAAATGTCTGGGATGACAGTCTTATAGTTGGCTTCTAACAACCGTCTTCCTTCCATTGTTTATCTTTGTGTTATAGATCAGGTTGGTCTCCGGCATGACAATAGAAGACAAGGAGAGCATGGTAAGGATGCTGTATGTTGTTGATAGTGAAGGGAGGGGAGTGAAGGAGCACCACAAAAAGAAACTGTGACACACTTCTAGAGAATAGATGAAAACAATGTGTACAGGTCAGGGCGCAGGCAGGAGCATAATGGAGAGAACCGGATTACTTCCCTGGATTACTCCTCCTCCCGACCCACCGTGAGAACCGCTCTCGTACCTGCGATAGCCACGCTCCTTCAGGAGGGTGGCTGGACAATGCGTGGTGTTGGTGGTCTCCCGGCTTCGCCAGGTCCTCCTGTCATCTCCTCCATCCGACTCATCTCTCCTTGGAGTAGCATTCTTCCTCCTCCTTTGGTGGCGTTCCCCGGATCTCCTGCTTCTTCCTTGCGGGTGATGTCAAACCCTGACATGGGTGAGGTCCTCCTCCTTATTGGGCCTGATCAATCCTCGTCATTTTAATATCCTTGAGCGCCACCCAGCGCAATTCGTTGTAACAACTTTCGTTGTTATAACCGCGTGGTAATGGTACGTCGTTGTAACGCTCGCGTTGTAAACGTTGCATACCGGCAGGGACGAGTAGTTGGGGTGAGTCATCCACAGAACCCATGCGGTACAGTAAGCCTTCCTTAATGAAGAAATGGGGATAAGTGGGGGTTTTTACGTCTTGGTTTTGGTGTGCTTGTTCCCAGGCGTTGAATAGGGTTTTATCATTAGCTTGGGCAAATTTGAAGCTCCTACCTAAAAGCCAAGGTTCAGAAGTTATAAGAGCTGGCACAGGGATTGCTGTTTGGTCTACGCATCCTCCTCCATTTTTCTCTGACTGTATAGTCCAGAGGAAGAAATCTAAAAACCCTGGGTTGTCTGTCCCAATGATTAATTCTTCAGGGAAGGAAGGCAGAACCCCCACCCGGACTTTACAGGGGACCCCTGAGGGGGGGGGGGGGGTGGAGAGACACCAAAGCCAGGGGATAAGGCTTTGCATCCCCATGAACGCAGCGCATGTGTACCATCTTATGGTGAAAAATTTGGGCTGGCTCTATGAGGACCTCACGTATGGCGGACTTTCTGCAACCTCAGCCTAACAATGCTTTTACTATCCTCCCATTCACCCGGACACTTACGTAAAACGTGCTACCCATCTCAGCCGTGTATAAGATAGATTTTGGAACATAACCCACTTCCATGGGTTCCTCCGGTGGTTTATGTTTTAGGCACAGCCAAGCAATATGGCCCCAGTCCCCGCATTCGAAGCATTCTGGACTGCGATAGGTCGGTATCTCAGGCTTATGGGGTTTCACTTTTGCCAGCTCAGGAAGAGGTGGTTGTCTCTTTTCATACTTCATAGGGGAGGGTCGGTTTGTTTTCTCAACCTCCCACACAAGGTTCCTGGGTTGCACTCTTGAAAAAGTTGTAGCCATTTCAATGGCTTGTCCTGGTGTGAGATTAGAATGCTGTTTCAGCCATTTCTGTGAATTAAAGGGGAGGGCATCAATGAACTGTTCCAAATAGATGCGGTTCATGATTTCTTCCTTAGTGCTTTCCACGGGCCTCAGCCACTTATCGGCTGCCATTTTGAGGCAGAAAAATAACGTTTTGGGGTTTTCCCCTATCATGCCCTTCTCCGTCCTGAACCGCACCTGGTATGCCTCTGCATGGAGGCCTAGATGATCCAGAATAACGTCTTTTATTACAGCATATGGGGTATCTCCTGTGGCGTTTGCCACCTGATACGTGGCCTGGGCCCCTCCTGTTAATAGGGGAGCTAGGAAGAAGGGCCACTTAGCATCAGGCCACCCACATGCCCTGGCTGTGCATTCAAAGTTCAAGAGAAATAAGTCAGAGTCCTCTCCTGCCACGTACTTTTGAAGGGAGATACCGGAAGGTCCATGAGATATGCCTCTGTTTTCTCCCTGTATGTGGGCCACTGGCTCTGTTACCATTTTTTGTAGTCCCTATATTTGGGCTGTGATGGTGTTTTTAAACATGTCTCGATCCGCCTGAGCGGACGCTCTCTGTCGTTCTATGGCCCATTCTAATTTGTCTTGACCATTAACAAGGTGCTGAATGAGCGCATCCATTATGGGGGTACTGATGGACGTTGTTACATTGCCCGCATTCTCTACCAATTGTTTCAGGTTTGAAATAAGGGTTTAGAAACAATATCGAGATAAAGAGGGCTTGATTGTTCCAAAACCACGTCTCCTACGTGAGGCCAATCTGTCGACTTAAATGTCTGGGATGACAGTCTTATAGTTGGCTTTTAACACCCATCTTCCTTCCGTTTTTATCTTTGGGTTATAGATGAGGTGGGGCTCTCGGTCTCCGGCATGAAAAGAGAAGACAAGGAGAGCGCGGTAAGGACGCTGTATATTGTTGATAGTGAAGGGAGGAGAGTGAAGGAGCACCACAAAAAGAAACCGTGACACACTTATGGGGAATAAGTGAAAAAAATGTGTACAGGTCAGGGCGCAGGCAGGAGCCTAATGGAGGGAACTGGATTACTTCCCTGGATTCCCCCTCCCCCTCACCCACCCTGAGAACCGCTCTCGTACCTGCGATAGCCATGCTCCTCCAGGAGCGTGGCTGGGCAATGCGCGGTGTCGGTGGTCTCCCGGCTTCTCCGGTCCTCCTGCCATCTCCTCCACCCGACTCATCTCTCCTTGGAATAGCGTTCTTCCTCCTCCTTCGGTGGTGTTCCCTGGATCTCCTGCTTCCTCCTTGCGGATGATGTCACACCCTGATGTGGGTGAGGTCTTCATCCTTTTTGGGCCCGATCCGTCCACGTCATCAGGGGGGTGGTTCTCTTGTGGAGGGCTTTCCCAAGTAAAGGCACCGCTGTGGAATCAAGCAGCGGGTTCCAGTATGGGAGGGGATGACGTAGTCCATTCGTCTTGATGTAACAAAACAAGAGGGGTGGGGCGGGGTGTCATAGACCACCAGTCAGTGTTCAGTTCATCTTCCGCCCCTGACGACCCCTCTTTGTTACAGTAACAAAGCCAGGAGAGGTTCTTTACATATGGCCTTCATGGAACTCTCCTGTGCGTTTGGCATATTGAACTGTGGGAAGCTATGGGATCTGATTAGAAAAATGGGCATTGATAACTCTTTGGTGAACCTAATAACCATTTGCATTGAGGAACTGTTGTGGAAGTCCATTATAGGCCGTATGGGAAGGTTCCTCACCTATTAGGTCTAATTGAGATGAGATGTCAGCAGGGGATTTATTTTAGCACCATTTTTGTTCCTTTTGCATATCAACACACTGGAAGGTAAGTTAGTTTGAAGGGGAAACAATTTGGCTAAGGCACGGAAATGCCCAAGTCCCTGTCCATTTAAATGCCAACAACACTATCATCATTTCTTAAACATTAAACGGTCTCCAATTTTTATTAGATTGCTTTATCAGTTTTATGAATGATCTAAGCTTAAAATGTAATCACCTGATATCCTTTCTTATGATTCGCAGCCCCAAAATACTAGATCAAAAATCTATGTGATATAAGGGACTGCAGTTGGTAAGATAATTAAAAAAAAAATGATTTAGATTTCTAATTTAAAGTGGATGAGCCTGTTAGATCACAGATTGCAGATTTTTTTAAGGGCTTTTAAAGCAATATTTAGGTTTGTGGAAAAGCTTGGCCATAGGTCTATTAAAGAATTGATCCAGCTTTATAAATGCAAATGTCTCTCAAAGTGTACCAATGGGGCGGGAGTATGGAGCTTTATTAATTCTGGGAATCCGCAAATATTAAAAAATAGATTCTGAAGTAGGTTGCTGTCTGTCCCTAAAAGTACTGCGAGTTACATTGTGTGCTCAGAGCTAGGAATACCCTACATCAGGGATCAGAATAGCACAACTTCACCTTTGGTCAAAGATGTGGCAATGGGGGTGGGGGGCGTAACCTATTGGCGGCTGTGTAGCAGCTCTAACGTGAGCTCCACTGTGTATGGATATGTAAGCACCGTCAGCTGCATTTTGGGAGCAGCTAAGGAGCCGGTGTGTCTCATACTTCATCATGAACATCGGAGGCACTGAATAGTGACTACGAAATCACCATGGACCTAACGGCAACACAGGAGGCACGTCTATGGAGACGCTTGCTGAATCCCTAAGATGGTGTCCGCTCTCGGCTTGCACCAGGACCCACCCACACTCTTGTGGCTCACCGAGCCCACCAGATGTGGACGGGTGAGGAGGGGGGTGCCCGATGTAGGTGCAGGCTCGACAGAACAAGGTGTGCATTACTTAATGACCATTGCCACCCGCAAGACGCTGAGTGATCATGCCTGAATCGACCTCCTTTAATGTCTGCTGCATACCCCCCACAAGGATGCAGAAGATCGGTGTGCGTGCTACCACAGATAATCTCCTCTACTGGCAGCTGCCAGCAGGAGGGCGAGGTGAGGAGAGAGCCACATTAGGCGGACTGGGCTGATGGCCTTCTATAGTGTGGATTGGGCCTAGAGGAGTTGGAGGCCTACCCCTCATTAGGCCAGCACGTTAGCACCCTGGGAAGCAGAGGCTACCCCCCTGCCTCGATTAAATTGGCTGTGTGAGGCCTGAAGCCTATATATCACACCATTGTATAGAGGCTGGCAGAGTGGCAGATAGAACCCCCATCCTGATCACAGACCAAGCCAGGCCCCCTAGAGTAAAAAAAGGCCTACGCTCCAAATATGGGGCATTCTTGCAGAGCTTTCACCTCCAGTGTAGCGCCCCTGTCATGCAGCTTTTCCTCCCAGCACCCACTGACCAGAAACATCCTACATACCCTTCTGCCACCGAACTGGAGCGTTCCACCTGGCAATATGGCTATGAACTGTTCCAAAAAAAGACACTAACATCAAAGAAATACTGAGCAAAGCCCCCTAAAGAATCAGAGCATCGCCCTGGCACCCCACCCCCTCTCTCCTCTTAACACATTGCCCCTGAATCTGATTCACTGTTGCCTGAGGAACCGGTGACCTGCACATTCCTGAAACAGCTCTTTGAGGCCTTAAGGGATGTCATTGCAGCCCTCAGACGCGATGTTGTGGCCAAAGTCAAAGGGCTTCAGAAAGGCTTAGTAGAGATGGGGCAAAGGCTGGACCTACTGGATTGGACCAGTGGCCAAAGTGAGGAAGAATTTAATAAGCACAGATGTGAACTGTTGGAGTTGTGAGATAGAAATGAAGATCTATACTATTGTCTGGTGAACCTTGAAAATAGGTCACGCCACTCCAACATCTGCATCATGGGTACAACGCTTTGAAAATGTGAGGACTATTTGAATGTGGCTCTTCATACAAGTGGCACAGAAACGTGTGGACAAAGACATACAGCTTAAATACACACACAGTGTGGGCAGACGGACAAAGACCCCGGGCATGCCTCTAGACATCCTCACATGCCTTCACTCCTATAAGCAGAAAGAATTTACAGGGCCAACTGTCCGGGATCTGCTTGCCATCAATTTTGAGGGCACAAAAGTTAGTATCTTTCATGATGTCTTTCCATTCAACCTCCAGTGGCGCTATACACTGCCCCTGGGCACAACCTTCCTGCAAGAGAATGGGATTCAATTCCAATGGGGACCCTCTTTCCGACTTCTTTTTGTCAAGAAGACTCACGCAATTCACACCCTCAAGCAGGCACACTCTGTCCTGGGACATAAACTCACCTCGGAGGATGAGACCCGCCACCCTAAGGCCCGGTCTTCCACCACTCCACCGCTAAGTTGAAAGTCATCGGCTGCAAAGCCCTCCGCATCTGAAAGCTGTAAGGAGCAAGGAGAACTTCTGCAACAATTGCAACAACAGGGGAGTGCATCGAAAACTGAAAATGAACGATTCCCTGCCCAAAGCATCAGTCGCTACCTGCCAACGCTCACTTGCAGACATGGATTACACCTCTGCTCCCTGTACAGCCATGACAATACTATTGCAGCTTGTTATTCTCATGTGGCGGGACCCCATCGCTCCTTAACAATTTGCTGCGGAGATGCCAGGCAGCCTAGAACATGTACCCTCGTCCTTTAGAAATGTAAGTTCCCAGGAATGGGATCACTGTTGCTCTGTTGTTTTCTTTGTTTCCCCATACCATCCCTCAACTTCTCTCCCTTAGTCTCTCCTATTGTATTTGATGCCGTCCTCCAATACCCTTGGGGGCATATGTGTTACTGGCCCTGGCATTTGCTTACCTCTCCTTGCAGTCTGGACATACTGGATCTCCCCTTACCATGATCAAAGGCCTTAGTGTTAATGTCTGAGGCCTCATTGCCCCAGTGAAGCAACTTGCACTTCTCTCAATGCTTAATGAACCCAAATGTGATATATGTCTTGTTCATATATGGCAGGTCCTTTTCGTACCAAGCTTCCAGACTATGGAACTCTCTGCCCCCTGCACTGCGCTCACAAAAATCCAAACTATGTTTTAGAAAGGCACTGAAAATCTGGCTTTTCTCTTCGCATTAAGATCTGCTCTCACCGCTCTCTTTCTTACTATAGCGCCAAGACGCCTCAGCATTCGAGCGCTTTATAAGTACTTCAGTCAGTCAGTCAGTCAGGCAGGATACCCATCGCCTCCAGGGGGATTGGCATCACCTGCTTTCCCACTGGTTCAATTACAAGTTTTTTTCTTCTGGGTCTCAATAAAGTGCTGGGGAAGTGGTCCTCTTGGCCAACCACTTTCTGGGTTGCATTATACAAATGCATGCCAAGATAACTGGTAGAATGCGTGTACTCAGACTTGCTTTGCACATCTACACAATTACCATAGCCACGGTGTACGCCCCCAATGACCACCAAGAGCCCTTCCTGCTGGATGGTATGGGTAGGATACTGACATCCCCGGACACTAACATCATGAAAGGTGGCGATTTTCATTTAGTGCTGGATATCTGTATGGACAGATCAGCTCAAAGAATAGGTCACACTGAGGCCTTTACCGTGGGGGGGGTCTCTAATGGATGAGGGATATGGGAATTGAGGATGTGTGGAAAACTAAACACCCCACTGACAAGGCATTCACATTTTATTACAATGCTTGTCAAACGTAGGTCTGCATAGACCTTTTCTTGAAGTACCCATGTTTGTCTGCAGTTGTTTTGGGAGCAGAATTGGGAAAATCCACACTGTTTGACCATTCTCACATTTTCATACTTTACGAACCCCATATAACTTATCGCAGTCTGCCACATGGCGTCTGAAGTCCAGGCTTCTACAGCACTCCACAGTCACCACCAAAATCGCCACTGCGATGTGCATATTCCTCTACATCAACATCACCACAGATACTCCAGTTGGCCTACTATTAGATTCCTTTAGGGCGGTGATGAGAAGCACTTTCATTGCAATATCCGTGCGACACAATAGAAAAACACAGGAAAGAGTCCTGCTCTGGAGGGTTGTGTGAGAGACCCAGAGGAGGATAATATATGTTTGAGAGCTCACCAAGTGAGGCGTCAACTTACATCAGTTCGCAAGGAACCTTTGACATGGATAAGGCTGAATATGCCTTATAGCGCATTAAACAAAAGTTGAATTCCAGGGGTAACAAGGTGGGACGTTTGCTAGCCCATAGATTGCGTGCCCACGCTCTTAGGCAAAAGATAATGGAAATTTAGATGCAGCAAGGATTCACAGTCTGCCAGGGCCTGCAGATCACACAAGAATTTGAGCGCATTGACCACAGCAGAGATGCCTGATGTAAAGTAAGCTAACACAACATTGCCTCACTCCCGGTAACACGTGTCCCTGTCAGGAAAGCTGTGCATATGGATAACGATATCCAACCGTCCGAAGTTCTGGCTGCAACAGCCCAGATGCAGCTGGGAAAGGCATCTGGTTAGGATGCTACCCTGCCGAAATCTATAAGTCATTTGCACTTACACTGTCTCCCCTCTTGACCCGCTTTTACAACTCTGTCAGCCCTTCAGTGACTCGCACAGGCATTATGAGAGACACCATTATTACGGTGATTCCCAAGCCGTGGATTGATCTGGTGCACTGTGCCTCTTAGAGACCCATATCTTTGCTGAACATGGATGCTAAAATATTCACCAGTATTAACAGCCTACCTGGCCCCTACATGCAGGGCTTGGTTGATCCTGACCAGGTAGAATTTATCCCCAAAATGTGCTGCAGTGATAATACCAAATGCCTCTGCCATCTCATAGACAAATCCCATTGATCACGTATACCATCAATAATGTTATCAGTTGAAGCTGAAAAAGCATTTGACTGCATACATTTGTCATACTTGCAGGAACTGCTGGCCAAGTATGGCCCGGACCCACACTTTCAGAAATTGGTGTGGTATAGATATGCCGCTCCAAGGGCACAGGTCAGAGTAAATGGAGTGCGCGGTTGCGCCCTTTTGCCATCACATGATGTACCAGACAAGAGTGTCCTCTGTTCCCCTTCTTTTTGCCTTGTATATGGAACCGTTGGTGGAGAGAATACGGGGCAATCCACAATTAACGGCCATCCCCACAAGAGGTAGGGAACACAAACTGGCCATGTACGCAGAGGACATTATGATATCTATTTCTTACTCACCATTTGTCTCTTCCGCTTTGGTCTCAGAACTAGAAGCCTTCAGTAGGGTTTTGGGCATCAATGTTAATCTTCAGACAATGCTAATACTGGGTCTCACCAATACGCTGGTGGACAGTGTGCAACTTGGCCACCTCTTCTGATTCCTCTGGGCTACATGGGGGATCCTGTACCTGGGCCTGAAAATCCACTCCAGCTTGCAGAAAACAGAAGAGCGTAATTATGGATCTCACCTCTCCACAGCCAGGGTGGGCCTGCAATCATGGATGTGGGATTCACTCTCCTGAATGGGAAAACTGACAGCTGTAAAAATTACTCTACTGCCCAAAATACTATATGTGATGCAGACATTGCTGCTTCAGTCCATGCCGTGCGTCCTAGGAAAAATGCAGCAGTTAATTAAATATTACATCTGGGACAGCAAAAAGTCTCAGATGCCCAAAAAACAATCTTACTGCCCTTGGAATACCCCACTTGACACCTTATTAACATGCAGCACAACTTAGACATATGGTTGAATGGTCACGGCCTATGTCTGAGAAGCACTGGTGCGTCATAGACAAGGCAATAGCAGGGATGCAGATCTAGAAGATACACTGGATGTCAGACTTCAAAAGATACACTGGAGCGGCCCCCTCAGGAACAGAAGCTCTTACCCTGACTCCCCTCCAAGCCAAGACCAAAGACAACTTTGAGCTCGCTGCCCATAGAATTAGCCCGGGGGGGGGAGGGGAAGTGGAAGACCAACAAGAGAGAGACAGGCTTCGGACACTGGCTCCAACCCCGGTCTGGTCTGGAATTAGCTGTAAAGTAAAACACTTATTAGACTCCTGGCACAACAATCTATATGCTTGATATTTAACCTTTCTGACTAACTTTAGTGTCTTACCAGTGTCTAACTAGAAGCTAGCTCCTCCCTAGGTTGTTTGTCTGTAATATTCAATATCTGATTCACAGGAAGAACAGTTGGCACCAGAAGGAACCTCTGATGCGATGAACTTCCAATGCCAAGAAGAATTAGTCCATTAACTCTAACGAAAGTCTCTATAGCCTAGCAATAAGGCTCGTTGAACTTTGGAAACATAAAAGTCTTTATCTACCACACATTCCACTAGATGAACTAGTCTCTGAAGGCTCAAGGATCCTTTGTTCTTCAGAATTCGAATTGTCCGAAGATCGTATCACCTTTAGTCATTGCCTTAAGACTCTATGAACTGTACCAAATACGCTTATTTGAAATTGGTGAGGTCTTCTCTTGACTGAAGACACTCCGGGATACTCAGCTCCGGTTATTCAGCCGAATACCTTTCAATACTGTCACTGGAAACGACTGTCTCGAGTTTTCTGAGGAGAGAAGTTTAATTAACAACAATTCTTTTAACCAGGACTAAAGGCATTCCATTCGTACTTCCCATAGAAGTAGACGAGTGCAGGCAAACGAGATTCTGTGGAGATTTTTCTCTTCAAGAATTGACAGCGAGCGCAGGAAGCTCCTGTCAGACGAAAAAACCGGTTGAAGTGCGCAGAGCGAGGCACGCGCACGCGCATTTTCAACCATCCTCGCAATTCAGCAAATCAACTAGACCGCTACCCTCTGCATAATCATGTGGGACTAACGACTGCTTTCTCAAAATGGCAGAGTGCCGCAGTACACTAATAAACGTCGTAATGAAGTTTTCCAGCATGGGCTTCTTTTAAGGAGTCTCTTCTGGCGAGGCGAGCGAGTCCTGACACTGGCTCTCTAAACCGCACAAACCAATGGAGTTATATGTTTCACCGGACCTCCAGACAACAGTGGGCACTTGGTACTAAGTACAATGTATCAAAGAAACTGGCCTACTGTGTCTCAACCCCAAATGACAATACTTGTGAATCCCGATTGCCCCACTGCCTTACAGGACACTCTCTTCTTTCAGTGACAGCTTGCCGGTTGCAAAAGGGTAGGTGACCTCTTTGATCGAGATGGCCTCTTGGACTTTCCCCAAGTCCAATCAGACTATGACATGTCCACAAGTGCACACTGGCAATATGTAGCTATTAGACACTGGGTCATGCAGGTTCATATCAAGCCACATTCCAGTCACCCACTTACATATTTTGAGTGGAGTTCTAACCCCATGGACAAAAAACTCCTATAGGACATCTCCAGATTTCTTAACACCTTGTTACACACAGTCCTGTCCTCGGCACAGCGAAGATGGGAGACAGAGTGTGGACGCTGCTTTACCCCACAGGAATGGGCAGAGATTTCAAATCACACACACACTTCTGCCTGAAGTGCCAATGGCAAAGAGAGAGACTCATAACAATCTTGCATTATTGCTACAATACACCGGAGAGATTGGCCACATGGAAGCCGGGATGGTATAATAGTTGTTGGTGGCAGTGTGGTCACCCTGGGACACTGACACACATCCTTCAGCAATGCCAGGAACAACAGCAATATTGGTCAGCGATCCTGGCAGATATTAACTAGATGTACAACACTGCTATCCAACACATCCCTAGCTACATCTTGTTGGGACTCCCTAAAGCACTCACCAATCCCCTGAAGTCAATGACGGCAAAGCAATTACTCTTAGACTTTGGACCTAATCGCGAGTCTGGTGGTCTGAGGACTGCTAGGCTAGGGGGGTACGGCGGTGGCAGTCCAGCCACTGCTGCACCGGTGCTCCAGCTGCCCTGGTGCAACTTGGGTGGTCAGACCACCGCAGCTACCAGGTAACCACCATTCCTTGGCTGTGTTGAGGCAGCAATATCCCGCCAAGCATATAACAAGTTTCCTCTCTACCAAGGTTTTCATGGCAGTTCCTCCTCCATGAGCACTGTGGCAGAGAGGAAAGAATGAAGGCTCTACACGGTCCCCTGTTGCCTCAGGGCCATGAAGTGAATGTGTGCATACACCTTAGTTCCTGCAATGGAAGAAAAATTCCTAGGCAGTTATTACAATTCACATTACATTAGCCTGCTCTTAGCATGACTTGTGGGATGACCCAGACTCAGTGCAATAGATCAACAACTATTTAAAACATATGGAATTCTATTTTATTGAGATTTATCTAAAAATTGAGACATTATAAAAGGCAAAGAACCAAAGAAATTACAAAAAGGTGCATTATACATCGGATACAACGTATTAACCACAAGTTACTATTGGTGAGCACTTAATCCAGAACAATATTAATTTAATATCAACATGTACTTATAATACATTTAACATACAGATGATCAATACAGACAGTTATAAAATAGAACTGATATAGTGTGGCTGAGTGATGTAAGTTCTCAAAGTTCTCAACGTGCGTTTCGGCACAGGGCGTGCCTTCATCAGGAGGGCCACAAAAATATATCAGAAAAGAGCAGTTATTATGAGCCGATTTACTTCAAAAACAAGGGGATAAACAGTGGCGATATGTAGTAGCGGTATCCACTGCATCAAACTCAATTTCGGTGTACACAATCAGACAAAGCCTTGTGGCATCGGTTATGGATCTGTATGTCCAGTCGGTAACCAATAAGAGTCCTTAATGTGTGTAATTCTAAAGGCTTCAGTCTTGGGTATTAGCACTGTACATGATGATAGACTGGAATAATTGGCCTAGATTGAAAGCGTGAACGCTAATGGTGGACTGTGATCAGCCGCTTAGAAACGCAGGTCGTTCTCCAGATAGTTTGTAGCAGAAAAACACACTTATTCTTCAAAGGTGAAAGCGGGTTTTAAGGCATGCTCGTGCTGTTGTTGCCTTCAAGGTTCGAAAGGGATAGACGTCATCCTGTACAGCATGCAGGAACTTTTATTTGGCGTTCCCAGTGCAATGCCCATTTTCAGAGGCATTGCTGTAGGACCGCCACAAAAAGCCAGCCAATTTACAAAAGGGGGTGGTGATGAACAGAGTGTCTGAATTGAGCAGACCACTCTTACCCAGTCCAAAGATCAGGGCTTGATCCATCACCGTTATTTATCTCACTGCCCCATCCCAGCTCAGAACCTGGCTATATGCAAATCAGTCTGTCCCTGGCCCAGTGCATCATGGGAACAGGGCAGACTAAACTACCAAGCCAATTCTTTACCAGAAAGGAGACAAGCTACCGGGGACCGGTTTCTGGCATTTCAGCCTCTTCGGCCCGGCTTGCTTGAATCCTGATGGAGCAGTGAGAAAGGGACTCATGTCTGAGTATACCCTGCCACACCTATAGTGGCCAAAATCGATTTACAAAAGGGGGTGGTGATGAACAGAGTGTCTGAATTGAGCAGACCACTCTTACCCAGTCCAAAGATCAGGGCTTGATCCATCACCGTTATTTATCTCACTGCCCCATCCCAGCTCAGAACCTGGCTATATGCAAATCAGTCTGTCCCTGGCCCAGTGCATCATGGGAACAGGGCAGACTAAACTACCAAGCCAATTCTTTACCAGAAAGGAGACAAGCTACCGGGGACCGGTTTCTGGCATTTCAGCCTCTTCGGCCCGGCTTGCTTGAATCCTGATGGAGCAGTGAGAAAGGGACTCATGTCTGAGTATACCCTGCCACACCTATAGTGGCCAAAATCGATTTACAAAAGGGGGTGGTGATGAACAGAGTGTCTGAATTGAGCAGACCACTCTTACCCAGTCCAAAGATCAGGGCTTGATCCATCACCGTTATTTATCTCACTGCCCCATCCCAGCTCAGAACCTGGCTATATGCAAATCAGTCTGTCCCTGGCCCAGTGCATCATGGGAACAGGGCAGACTAAACTACCAAGCCAATTCTTTACCAGAAAGGAGACAAGCTACCGGGGACCGGTTTCTGGCATTTCAGCCTCTTCGGCCCGGCTTGCTTGAATCCTGATGGAGCAGTGAGAAAGGGACTCATGTCTGAGTATACCCTGCCACACCTATAGTGGCCAAAATCGATTTACAAAAGGGGGTGGTGATGAACAGAGTGTCTGAATTGAGCAGACCACTCTTACCCAGTCCAAAGATCAGGGCTTGATCCATCACCGTTATTTATCTCACTGCCCCATCCCAGCTCAGAACCTGGCTATATGCAAATCAGTCTGTCCCTGGCCCAGTGCATCATGGGAACAGGGCAGACTAAACTACCAAGCCAATTCTTTACCAGAAAGGAGACAAGCTACCGGGGACCGGTTTCTGGCATTTCAGCCTCTTCGGCCCGGCTTGCTTGAATCCTGATGGAGCAGTGAGAAAGGGACTCATGTCTGAGTATACCCTGCCACACCTATAGTGGCCAAAATCGATTTACAAAAGGGGGTGGTGATGAACAGAGTGTCTGAATTGAGCAGACCACTCTTACCCAGTCCAAAGATCAGGGCTTGATCCATCACCGTTATTTATCTCACTGCCCCATCCCAGCTCAGAACCTGGCTATATGCAAATCAGTCTGTCCCTGGCCCAGTGCATCATGGGAACAGGGCAGACTAAACTACCAAGCCAATTCTTTACCAGAAAGGAGACAAGCTACCGGGGACCGGTTTCTGGCATTTCAGCCTCTTCGGCCCGGCTTGCTTGAATCCTGATGGAGCAGTGAGAAAGGGACTCATGTCTGAGTATACCCTGCCACACCTATAGTGGCCAAAATCGATTTACAAAAGGGGGTGGTGATGAACAGAGTGTCTGAATTGAGCAGACCACTCTTACCCAGTCCAAAGATCAGGGCTTGATCCATCACCGTTATTTATCTCACTGCCCCATCCCAGCTCAGAACCTGGCTATATGCAAATCAGTCTGTCCCTGGCCCAGTGCATCATGGGAACAGGGCAGACTAAACTACCAAGCCAATTCTTTACCAGAAAGGAGACAAGCTACCGGGGACCGGTTTCTGGCATTTCAGCCTCTTCGGCCCGGCTTGCTTGAATCCTGATGGAGCAGTGAGAAAGGGACTCATGTCTGAGTATACCCTGCCACACCTATAGTGGCCAAAATCGATTTACAAAAGGGGGTGGTGATGAACAGAGTGTCTGAATTGAGCAGACCACTCTTACCCAGTCCAAAGATCAGGGCTTGATCCATCACCGTTATTTATCTCACTGCCCCATCCCAGCTCAGAACCTGGCTATATGCAAATCAGTCTGTCCCTGGCCCAGTGCATCATGGGAACAGGGCAGACTAAACTACCAAGCCAATTCTTTACCAGAAAGGAGACAAGCTACCGGGGACCGGTTTCTGGCATTTCAGCCTCTTCGGCCCGGCTTGCTTGAATCCTGATGGAGCAGTGAGAAAGGGACTCATGTCTGAGTATACCCTGCCACACCTATAGTGGCCAAAATCGATTTACAAAAGGGGGTGGTGATGAACAGAGTGTCTGAATTGAGCAGACCACTCTTACCCAGTCCAAAGATCAGGGCTTGATCCATCACCGTTATTTATCTCACTGCCCCATCCCAGCTCAGAACCTGGCTATATGCAAATCAGTCTGTCCCTGGCCCAGTGCATCATGGGAACAGGGCAGACTAAACTACCAAGCCAATTCTTTACCAGAAAGGAGACAAGCTACCGGGGACCGGTTTCTGGCATTTCAGCCTCTTCGGCCCGGCTTGCTTGAATCCTGATGGAGCAGTGAGAAAGGGACTCATGTCTGAGTATACCCTGCCACACCTATAGTGGCCAAAATCGATTTACAAAAGGGGGTGGTGATGAACAGAGTGTCTGAATTGAGCAGACCACTCTTACCCAGTCCAAAGATCAGGGCTTGATCCATCACCGTTATTTATCTCACTGCCCCATCCCAGCTCAGAACCTGGCTATATGCAAATCAGTCTGTCCCTGGCCCAGTGCATCATGGGAACAGGGCAGACTAAACTACCAAGCCAATTCTTTACCAGAAAGGAGACAAGCTACCGGGGACCGGTTTCTGGCATTTCAGCCTCTTCGGCCCGGCTTGCTTGAATCCTGATGGAGCAGTGAGAAAGGGACTCATGTCTGAGTATACCCTGCCACACCTATAGTGGCCAAAATCGATTTACAAAAGGGGGTGGTGATGAACAGAGTGTCTGAATTGAGCAGACCACTCTTACCCAGTCCAAAGATCAGGGCTTGATCCATCACCGTTATTTATCTCACTGCCCCATCCCAGCTCAGAACCTGGCTATATGCAAATCAGTCTGTCCCTGGCCCAGTGCATCATGGGAACAGGGCAGACTAAACTACCAAGCCAATTCTTTACCAGAAAGGAGACAAGCTACCGGGGACCGGTTTCTGGCATTTCAGCCTCTTCGGCCCGGCTTGCTTGAATCCTGATGGAGCAGTGAGAAAGGGACTCATGTCTGAGTATACCCTGCCACACCTATAGTGGCCAAAATCGATTTACAAAAGGGGGTGGTGATGAACAGAGTGTCTGAATTGAGCAGACCACTCTTACCCAGTCCAAAGATCAGGGCTTGATCCATCACCGTTATTTATCTCACTGCCCCATCCCAGCTCAGAACCTGGCTATATGCAAATCAGTCTGTCCCTGGCCCAGTGCATCATGGGAACAGGGCAGACTAAACTACCAAGCCAATTCTTTACCAGAAAGGAGACAAGCTACCGGGGACCGGTTTCTGGCATTTCAGCCTCTTCGGCCCGGCTTGCTTGAATCCTGATGGAGCAGTGAGAAAGGGACTCATGTCTGAGTATACCCTGCCACACCTATAGTGGCCAAAATCGATTTACAAAAGGGGGTGGTGATGAACAGAGTGTCTGAATTGAGCAGACCACTCTTACCCAGTCCAAAGATCAGGGCTTGATCCATCACCGTTATTTATCTCACTGCCCCATCCCAGCTCAGAACCTGGCTATATGCAAATCAGTCTGTCCCTGGCCCAGTGCATCATGGGAACAGGGCAGACTAAACTACCAAGCCAATTCTTTACCAGAAAGGAGACAAGCTACCGGGGACCGGTTTCTGGCATTTCAGCCTCTTCGGCCCGGCTTGCTTGAATCCTGATGGAGCAGTGAGAAAGGGACTCATGTCTGAGTATACCCTGCCACACCTATAGTGGCCAAAATCGATTTACAAAAGGGGGTGGTGATGAACAGAGTGTCTGAATTGAGCAGACCACTCTTACCCAGTCCAAAGATCAGGGCTTGATCCATCACCGTTATTTATCTCACTGCCCCATCCCAGCTCAGAACCTGGCTATATGCAAATCAGTCTGTCCCTGGCCCAGTGCATCATGGGAACAGGGCAGACTAAACTACCAAGCCAATTCTTTACCAGAAAGGAGACAAGCTACCGGGGACCGGTTTCTGGCATTTCAGCCTCTTCGGCCCGGCTTGCTTGAATCCTGATGGAGCAGTGAGAAAGGGACTCATGTCTGAGTATACCCTGCCACACCTATAGTGGCCAAAATCGATTTACAAAAGGGGGTGGTGATGAACAGAGTGTCTGAATTGAGCAGACCACTCTTACCCAGTCCAAAGATCAGGGCTTGATCCATCACCGTTATTTATCTCACTGCCCCATCCCAGCTCAGAACCTGGCTATATGCAAATCAGTCTGTCCCTGGCCCAGTGCATCATGGGAACAGGGCAGACTAAACTACCAAGCCAATTCTTTACCAGAAAGGAGACAAGCTACCGGGGACCGGTTTCTGGCATTTCAGCCTCTTCGGCCCGGCTTGCTTGAATCCTGATGGAGCAGTGAGAAAGGGACTCATGTCTGAGTATACCCTGCCACACCTATAGTGGCCAAAATCGATTTACAAAAGGGGGTGGTGATGAACAGAGTGTCTGAATTGAGCAGACCACTCTTACCCAGTCCAAAGATCAGGGCTTGATCCATCACCGTTATTTATCTCACTGCCCCATCCCAGCTCAGAACCTGGCTATATGCAAATCAGTCTGTCCCTGGCCCAGTGCATCATGGGAACAGGGCAGACTAAACTACCAAGCCAATTCTTTACCAGAAAGGAGACAAGCTACCGGGGACCGGTTTCTGGCATTTCAGCCTCTTCGGCCCGGCTTGCTTGAATCCTGATGGAGCAGTGAGAAAGGGACTCATGTCTGAGTATACCCTGCCACACCTATAGTGGCCAAAATCGATTTACAAAAGGGGGTGGTGATGAACAGAGTGTCTGAATTGAGCAGACCACTCTTACCCAGTCCAAAGATCAGGGCTTGATCCATCACCGTTATTTATCTCACTGCCCCATCCCAGCTCAGAACCTGGCTATATGCAAATCAGTCTGTCCCTGGCCCAGTGCATCATGGGAACAGGGCAGACTAAACTACCAAGCCAATTCTTTACCAGAAAGGAGACAAGCTACCGGGGACCGGTTTCTGGCATTTCAGCCTCTTCGGCCCGGCTTGCTTGAATCCTGATGGAGCAGTGAGAAAGCCAGCCAGACACGAGAAACACTTGTAATCTGGTGGGTGGCCTGACCACGGGTTTGGGGGTGTGGAAGTATGCCACTGGCATGGCGGTCCACTCCCGCACTGCTAAACGCGTAATCAGGCACTTTGCGCAGCACAACCAACTATATTAGATAGATGGGGAACAGACACCATTCCAACAAAACTGGATTTGCTTCACAAACTATGGGGCCTACTGGGTAGATAGGGAGCAGTGTTTGACCACAGACTGCCCCAAGTTAATAGACATGGGGACCCTGCATATGTTTCCTCTACGTTTGACTCGGGCACAATCAATGGATACTGTCATGATATATTCTCTGAATTCTACTATAGCAGGGCTGGAACCATATCTAGCTTTGATATTTCAAACAGAACATAGATTTTTAAAAGAAAATGTTATTATGCACTGTGCACTTTTTAGGTCTACAGCTTACCTAGATTGCAATTTTTTCACCCAAGCCTGTAAGCAGAAAATATTAGGTCCTACAAGCTAGGTATGCACTTCCTACTGGGCGCAAAGTCTTATTTGTCCTGCTGTGCAGGTATTAGTTATATACATTGGGCATTAATAAATAATAAATATGCTTCATAGGGTAAAACAGTAATGCTGTAAACAAGGCCTTTGTTACTCGTATTAGAAAGACTACCATTATCGTTTTTAATAGCATGTATCACAGTAACTAGCCTTTCAAATGATTTAAAATTTGATTTTTTAAGTAGGTATGTATGTGAAATGTATCTTGTTTTATTGCAATTTTGTTAAATTGATGATGTATCAGCAATAGCCGAATAAAGGATTTGAACTGAGTCAAGTTAATTATGTTAGTAAGAAAAAATCAATTGTTCCATTAAAATCAGGTATGTAGGTATAACACCTTGATTAATTTACAAACTTCATCCTTTTGCTGCAGGTTAATATCCAAGGCAACATGGTTCTGCTATTTCTCTAATTATTACAATTTCTACATTCACTAATATAAAAGGCCCTACTGTATCTACAGCAAGCATATATAGACTACTGTAGACAATTGTCTAATTTTCACATCATTCATGGCCACACCAGTTGAAGGAATCATTGCACCTAAAAATGTCTAAAACTACTTGTCCAAAACTTCACGTTATTCTTTTCATGTCATGTTCTTCATCTAACTCATACCTTTTCTCTTTCCTCTTCCACTTTCAACTGAAGATTTAAACCAGACAGTCTAAGGGGGTCATTATGATGGGGAAAGGACAGCCACCACCGGCCCGGGGGTCACGGTCCTTCCGCCATCACAAAGCGCATTACCCACCACCAAATTAGGATGGAGATGGGTACCGCGGTGGACGGAAAGTCTGTCCACCGCTTCACTACCAAAGGCAATCCCCCCGTTTGCCTGACAGAGGGTGTAGTGCGCCTGATATGTTGGCGGTGCCTAGCAGGCACTGTCCGCCAAATCAAGAGGTGGGTAAACAAAGGCCTTTCCATGGCGGCGATGCCACCATGAAAAGGCTGGCTGGGATTGGGTTTGGGGGCCCCTTGCGGGTCCCCCTTCTTAGGGGGGGTTGTTGCTGCACTGGGGGGTACCCATGGTACCCCCCTGGTATCCCACTGGTACCACCTGCATTTAACTGCACTGCGTGGCAGGTACAGTGTGGTGCCTGTCACGAAGTGCAGGGAAATGCAGTGCCTGTTGTTTTCACATTGCGAACGGTGCTGCAACCTGCAGCACCGTCTGCAATGTTGAAGGCCTAGGATGCGCCCGCCAGTATAGAAAAATACTAGCTGCAGCGCCAACTTTTGCTTGTGGCAAAAATAAATGTGGATAAATACAGATAAAATGCCCCAAAAATAAATATGGATAAATACAGACGGAAATGGCAAAAATAAATACCATAAAACCAGGAGCCCTAATGTTAATCCATTTACTATCCTTCAAACAGACATGGAAAACTCTGAATGCAACACAATATCTCTTCTTGCAGGTGCAACAGCGATGTCGTCCAATATTCCACTTTCCACCAATAAACTTACTTCTAAGTTAACCACTCCCTCCATGCTCTCCTCTACAAAACGTGTCATAAAAGATCCTCTCTCACCCGTTATATCCCCCGCCAGGTCCAATGTAGTTGATTCTTGAAGAAATGTGTGCTCTTCTGCCTTATATGGGGGAACCAACAAGCGCTTTCAAGCCTTAAATAACCAGTGGTCTACCATGCAACAGAAGGTTATATAAATTAGGCAACTTGTAGACTCTGCTTGAGTTATGGAAAGTCAGGTCCCTCTATGAAATTGGAGCTTACAAAACTTAAAAAGCAAATCAAAAACCTGGAGAATAGTAGTAGGTACAACAACTTTCACATATATGGTCTAGTGGAAAGTTTGGAAGGCACTGACCCTTTCTAATTTTTGTAATTGTTCCTTCCGCAACTTCTTGTTATTCCTAACTGTCCTGTTTTGAATATTGAAAGAGTCCATCGTCTGGGCCACGGTCCAACTTTGGCAAAAGCCTCTGCCAAACCCAGAGGTGTCATAATTTATTTTTGGGAATATACTGACTTACTGAAAGTTCTGCAAGCATCCAAACTTAAGGGATGAATTTCTTGGAAAGGCTACCCTCTCATCAGACTATGCTAAAGAAAATGCAGATCAAAGAAAGACATTTTTCGATATGAGACCAGCACTTCGAAGTCTCAATGCTAGATTTGGTTTCTTTTATCCATGTCTTTTCAAAGTTACTTATAAGCATAAGTCGTGGTCTTATTAGGATCCTGCTTCATTACAATGCTTTTTGGACCAGAGAAGAAGATATGGATGTCTCCGGGCTCTCTAATGTTTAATCTTAACTGTACTGATTGTTTTAACATGTTCTGTTTCCTAGTGGTTTGTTGTCAAGGCATGTTATAGTTTTTGGGCATCCTTATGTGTTATTTATCCCTTATGTTTTTCCTCGTTTTTAGGTGTGGTTTTCTCAGGCATGATCTTAGTGACTTTCACACATGAGATTTGTGATTTCCGGTCTGTGTTGGATTGTTTTTCTTCCTCCCCAATCCGTCCTGGGTTGCCTGGTTAGCTGTGTCATCTTCCCTATATGGCTTCACCACCCTCATCTTGTTAATGTAAGTTGTAGTTGATCCTTCCTGGCTGCCCCTTCCCTGCACGCGACCAGGACCAGACCGCCGCCGCTGATCGCCCCCTCCTCGCCTGACTCTCGGAGGGGACGGGCGGCTCCACCATCTTGGGCAGGTCTGTCCTCGGCGCTGCAGCGCTTTGGCTCCTCCCCCCCTGGCTCAGCTTTTAAGGAGCTCATTTACCTGGGCTCACCGACCTGCACACTGATCTCCCGAGGCGACTCCGGGAGCAACGAGACTCTTAAGCATTCTTGCTTTTTAAATAAACTTGGCCACACACCTGCACTGCGCCTCGATCCCGGCGCTCGGATCCTTCCTGGCTGCCCCTTCCCTGCACGCGACCAGGACCAGACCGCCGCCGCTGATCGCCCCCTCCTCGCCTGACTCTCGGAGGGGACGGGCGGCTCCACCATCTTGGGCGGGTCTGTCCTCGGCGCTGCAGCGCTTTGGCTCCTCCACCCCCTGTCACGCCCCCTTGACCCTCCCTCTCCATGTGTCGCCCCTACATAACTGTTCCTGTTTTCCGACGGCGCAGCGGGCGGGCGCAGCGGGCGCGACGACGGCGCGCCGAAGTTGCGCCTAAGTTAAGCCCATCTGCGCCCGTCCGCGACGGGCCGGGACCAGGGGCCACACACTCTGCCTCTCACCTGGTTTATACTGCTGCCCAACTTACTGCCCTATCCGCTTTTCCCTCTCCTGCCCCTCTCCCCCTTTATCACCTACAATCACTTGGCATTCTCTCTTCTCCCCTACTTCACCCGACTCTTATCTCTTCTGATCCCCCTCCTCTCCCTTCTACTTCTCCTATGGTCCCTCGTCCCCCCCCGGCCCTCACGGTTGCCTCTGCCTACCTACTCAACACCCGGTCCGCAGTTAAACACCAGACAGCACTTTTTAATCTTCTAACCACTGACTTTCCTGACTTTTTATTTCTGACCGAAACCTGGTTCACTACTGACTCTCTCCCTGATCTCCTAGCCATCCTCCCCGACACCTACTATGCCCTCTGAGCTGACCGCCCGGATGGCAGGGCCGGCGGGGGGGTGGCAATGATTGTCCGGTCGCCTCTTAAATTTCAGCTCCTTCCTCATCCCCCCATTCCTAATGTGGACTACCTGGTGGCCCGCTCCCTCAATTTTCCTTCCCCCCTCACTGTGGTTCTTGTCTATCGCCCCCCTCAATCGATGCCTTCCTTTGTAGCCTCCATCCAGGAGTTGCTGGCCACCCTTGTGGTCAACAACTCCTCTGTGCTCCTTCTCGGTGACTTTAATTTCTGGCCAGGAGACCCTAAGGAAGATTCTTCTTCTAAAGACTTCTCTGCCACTCTTCAATGTCTGAATCTTACCTCTTACGTCACAACCCCTACCCACGTGCACGGCCATATACTTGACCAAATCTGGTCATCTTGTCCCCTTGCTTTACCTCCCTCCATCTTTCCCTGTGTCTGGTCTGATCACTCTATTATTTCCTTTTCTGTTCACTTAGGTGTGGCTGATAAACCCTCGCCCCCTAAAAGCCTTCTAGCCCGCAATTGGAACCATACCGACCTTGATTCCCTCTCACTATCTTTGGTCTCTTCCGCTCCTGATCTTACCTGTCTCCCCCTTGATTCCCAGGCCAAAGCCTTAAATACTCGGCTTGCTGCTTCGTGTGACCGTGTGGCCCCGCTCAAAAAGATCAAAGCGGTTCGTCCATACGACGCGCACAAATGGTTCTCTACTGAGCTCAAAGCACTAAAACTTGATCTTAGGCGGGCGGAACGCCTTTGGAGACGTCAGTACTCCCCCCCTCTGCGAGCTCAGTACAGGCAACTCCTTACCAACTACAAAAAAGCAGTTCTTAATGCCAAAACTTCCTATTTCACGGAGAGAGTATCGCTCTCCGTGAATAAACCCCGCGAAATCTTCTCTTTGGTTCGCAATCTTGCCACTTCTGACCGTTCCTCCCCCGGCTTGGTTCCTTCCCAACCCCTCTGTCTCTCACTCAATAACTTTTTTATCGACAAGATTGCGAAAATTAAAGCTAACATTCCCACTGTGCCTCAGCCTATCCTCACTAGCCCTGCCACTCTCCCTTCTTCTTCCCTTGACATTTTCCCCCCTATCTCCCCTGACTTGTTTCACAACTATCTGTCTAAAGTTAAATCTGGCTCTCCCTTGGACGGTGTTCCCGCGCGTATCGTCAAAATCCTCTTCACTAACTGTCCTGGTCCTCCCCTCTCTCTTCTCAACTCCTCACTGGCCTCTGGTACTGTTCCCTCTTCCTTTAAATCTGCTGTTGTGCTCCCCATTCTAAAAAAACCTGGTCTAGATCCTTCCCTCCCCGCTAATTTCCGTCCTATCTCCCTCCTCCCCTATCTGGGTAAAATCTTAGAGACCCACGTTACCTCCTGCCTTTCCTCATACATCGAGGACAATGGTCTTTTAGCTTCCCACCAGGCGGGCTTCCGCCCTGGCCATTCTACAGAAGCGGTGGTTCTAGCGGTCTTGGATGAACTCAAGGGCAAGGCTGATGTTAACCTTCCCCAAGCCCTGGTGCTTCTCGACTTGTCCACTGCGTTTGACACGGTCGACCACTCCATTCTGCTCGACCGTGTCTGCGCAGCGGGCATTCGGGGGGCGGCCTTCTCCTGGCTTTCATCCTTTCTTCAGGATAGGCATCAGGCTGTTCATCTCTCTGGTTTCTCTGCCCCTTTCTGTCCGGTCACCTGTGGTGTTCCTCAGGGCTCCTCTCTTTCCCCTCTCCTCTTTAATCTGTACATCTGTCCCCTTGTTTCCTCTCTCCTCAAGCTGGGGGTCGCTGTATATAATTACGCAGATGACCTCCAGCTTGTCTTTGATCTGTCTTCTTCTCCCGATTCTATTCCCAAGTTCAGTTCCACCCGTATCTTTATCTCTGAGTGGATGAGCGCCAACCATCTTAAGCTCAACTCCGATAAGACGGAACTTGTCCTCACGGGTGGCCCTTCTAACCCTTGGTCCCCTGCACATTGGCCCCCTTCTTTCGGTCCCCCCCCACGCCCTCTTCCTCTGTTCGTACCCTTGGCATTAAAGTCAGCTCTGACTTAACCATGCACAGCCAGATCAGCTCTGTTGTGTCTTCATGTTTCCTTTCCCTCCGTCTCATTCGGAAAATATCTCGCTTTTTTACCATCGACGCGCTTAAAACCATAGTCTTGGCTTTAGTCATCTCACGCCTCGACTACGGCAATGGCCTGTACGTGGGCATTCCTTCCCACGAGTCCCGACGCTTACAGGCCATTCAAAACCAGGCTGCCCGTCTCATTCTCTCCCTCCCCAAATCCTCTCACATTACCCCGGCTTTGAAATCCCTTCACTGGCTCCCTATCCGCTTTAGATCCCTCTTCAAACTTGCTTGCTTTGCCTTTCGTGCCCACTCTCGCTCTGCCCCTGCTTACATCACTTCCCTCATTTCTTCCTATGTCCCCAGTCGCACCCTCCGCTCTTCCTCTCTCTCCCTTCTTCACATTCCCCGCTTCCGTAAATCCAGATCTGGGGGCACTCGTCTTTCTGTCTTGGCTCCCCAGTTCTGGAATAGTCTCCCACTTCATCTTCGCTCCATTCCTATTTTTAGCCACTTCCGTAAAGCCTTAAAAACTTTTTTTTTTCTTTGGCTTTCCCTCCTTAGGTTCCCTTGTGTTCCCCTCTGTGAGTTCTGATCCAGGTCCCCCAGCGCCAGGAAGCCGCTTGGCAGCAGTGCGCTTTATTAAATACTGTTTTCATTTCATTTCATTTCATTCATTTACTCCCATAACTTATGTTTTTTGTTTTTCTTTATTGTCCACATTTCTCCTTTCCCCCCTTTTCTGTCTTATTTTGGGTACTCTTCTTTCTCTATTTAATATTTCTTCTTCCCTTCAATATTTCTATTTTTTTTCTCTTACATACCTAACTCTATATTCATTTGCTATTTCTTCCTCTCCCATAACTACTTATTTCTTTCTCTCTTCAGTTTTACTTTTATAATTCTGCAAGTTCTACATTAGTTATGATTACTTATACACTATTATTGATTCTCAACTGCTATGTTTTATACACTCCATTGTTTATATTATTTCAATTAATATAAATGGATTTAAATGTTATTTCTTGGAATGTTGAGGGTTTAGGTTCTCCCATAAAGTGGTACTAACTAATTTATCTAATTTGAATTGTGATATAGCTCTATTGCAAGAAACTCATTTTTTAGACAAAGACATTTCTAAACTGAAAAGACAATGGGTTAGTCATGTTTTTGCCTCTCTAGGTACGGGCAACCGTAATGGAGTAGCCATTTTATGTCATAAACGTCTTCATTTACAGATTGTTACACAAAATACTAATGTTTTGGGTAGGTGGGTCTCAGTTTCTTTGTTGGTTAACAAGATTCCTATGGCTCTATTTAACCTTTATGCTCCCACTGCCCCATACACTCTTTTTTGGCCCACAATTTTATTTAAATTAAGGTTCTTTGAAGATGATCACATATTAGTTGGTGGTGATTGTAATATGTTTTATGATCCCATTATTGACCTAAATTCTAAATCTAAATTCATTCCCCCCAGATTACATCTACAATCCAACAATGATCCCTAGTGGATGCTTGGAGATTATGTAATCCTAGATAATTTTAAAGTATACTTTCATTTCCCTGTAAACTCTTCCCAATGTTGATTAGAATATCTTTTTCCCTCTCTAAAGCACTTGCATAGTACATTACTCGATCAGATATTGGTTCCATACTAATTTCTGATCAGGCTCCAGTTCTTTTAGTTTTAGATCTTTTCTCACCTACTCAAGATAATAGAAGATGGAAATTCAATACCTCCCTCCTTTTGGAATCCAGTTTTACTGACAAATTGAAAGCTTTTGCTACTACTTTCGTTCTTGAAAATGAAAATGTGTCCTTGTCTACACAGATCATATAGGAAACTTTTAAGGCTGCCTCTAGGTATTTTATTATCTCTTTTGCATCTCATAGAAAGAAAACATTGTTACATATTTTAAAGTTGCTTACGGCATGAATTAAACAATTAGAGCATTCTTAATATCGCACAAATTCGAACACTTGTCTTGATGAACATATTAAATCCAAATTTAAATTCAATCAATTATCCACAGAAAACACTAACATAATCCTACTTAAATCTTCTGCCAAATACTATGGTGATCAAAATAAGGTGGGGAAATCTTTAGCGAATTATCTCAAAGTGAAAAAAGAACGTACCACAAATTATTCTAGTCTAACTTCAACTAATGGTATGGTTTATAAAAATAAAGATATACTGTTAGAATTTATCCCGTTTTTTCAATCTCTTTATTACTCCTGAATCTCATGTAATTTAAGCTAGTCGTCAATATTTGTCTTCTATTGCTCCACCTTCTTCTCCTAATTTAGATTTTTCAGCACTAGAGGATGATCTTCGAGTTCCTTATATTCTTACTGCCATCCATACTATTAAACGTGGTAAAGCCCAGACCCTGATGGAATTTTATTCTGATTTCTCAAATTCTTGTTCCTAAATTACTACAACTTTTTCATTTTTTATTTCTTCCCAAAAATCCATTGGCTCTTTTCAGGATGCCTTGATATGCCTTCTCCCTAAAGTTGGTAAAGATCATACACTGTGTAAAAATTGCAGACCCATTTCCTTAATTCATTTACTTTTGGCTATTTATTTAGGATCTTTCCTTCTTTATTTGATTGAACGAGAAAAATGTGGGTTCATTAAAGGCAGACATATTTCGGATCACTATAGATTATTCTTTAATTTTCTTAGTGAATCTAAAACCTATAAAGAATCTTTAGTGGCTATCTCATTGGATGCTGAGAAGGCTTTTGATCGGGTTGGGTGGCCTTTTTTTTCCTACCTTATCTTGGTTTGATTTTGGTAATACATTTATAAATTATGTCTCTCTTTTATATTCTCTCCTGCCTCTTCCATCTTTTCTTACCGTCTTTTTCTTTACATCGTGGGGTTAGATAGGGTTGTCTCTTATCTCCCATTCTATTTATTCTTGCTCTTGAGCCCTTCTTGATCAAAATTCATTTGAAATCTCAGATTACTGGTTTTCAATATGGTGTTCATCAATTAAAACTCTCTTGTTATACTGATGACATCCTGCTCTTTCTTTCACTGCCCCAAACTTCCTCATCAGTGTTTTTATCCAAAGTAAGTCTTTTCACCTCTGCTTCTGGTTATAAATTAAATGTTGATAAATGTGAAATACGCCAGTTGAATAAATTATGTTTTTCTGCAGATTATATATCTTCTGGCTTTTATTGGAAACTCAGAAAAATTAAAATATCTGGGTTTGTGGTTTAAACCTTCTAATAAAGACTCCACAAACAATGTTAAATTTAGAAGAATTACAGACAACATTGAGGTATTCTACGTACAGATGGAATCCCCTATTTTGATTCTGGTGGGACTGTCTGGATACGATAAAAAAGTTGCTGGCTCCTATAGTACCTTTTTATAGCTCTAATATCCCCTTAAATATTTCCAACACTTATTTTAAGATAATGAATTCCATTTTATCCAATTGTCTATGAAATAACAAAAAATCATGCATGTCTCTTCATAAACTCCATCTTAAACATTTGGGGGGAGTTAATTTTCTGGAGTTCCAAACCTCCCACACAGCATTTTCTCTTAAGCAATCAGCTTTGCTATTACCGTAAGATGTGGAATCATCCTTACCGTTATGGACTACTATTGAAAAATCTTTTCTAATTTCAAGAATTTCTTCACTTTACACATAGACCTATGTCACTTTCGTCCCTATTTTTAATAATACTTGTTAAATTCTCCAACAAATTTATATAGCTCACCTTTCTGTTAAATATCAATTTTTGCAGTCATCGATATTCTACAATAAATATCTTAAAATTTAAAGAAAAATTATTTTTGGGACAGACTTGCATATTAAAGTGATTCGTTGGGTTCACCAACTTTATCATGGTGATTCATGTATATCTTTCACAGATACTGAAGGACTGGGTTCTTTAAGACCCAGCGGTGCCAGGGCACAACACCTGAAACCTTCGTGGGTAACCTGCTCCGGCGTACGAATGACAGAGACACGGGACACTTCCTTCGGCGTCAAAGATTCAAGGTTTATTTGCTGCAGGGAACACAGAAATCACGACAAGTACAACTCGTGCAACTTGGGGAGACTGCTTCAAATTGGTTCTGTGGATCGCTCCTTTTATACAGTTTTTACCCATAGGACAACATGGTACACAAAGGTTTACAACCCGGTTCCCACCATTATCCCCCAGAGGGGTCGCTTTGGTCACTTTGATACACATAAGGTCCGGAACATAAGTGCGGAAACATTTGGCGGTTCCCAACTGTAAAAACCCATCTTCCCAACATTAGTGCATTCCAATCGGCAGTAAAACAGATCGAAATAGGAACAAAGACAGGTGCAGAGGAAGACGGAGACAGTGGGGAGATCGGAAAGGGTGTAAAAGGGGAGGTATCGGGAAACACGAGATACAGGCATCAAAGGGACGTGCCTAATGAGATGCACGGCTGAGACAATAAACCGGCACGGCGAGATGAGCCTCGAGCGGGGCCATCTGCCTTACAGTATCATCCCCCTCGTCATAAAGACACTTACAAAGAACATGTGTCTTCCGCAAATATCTTGGGAGTCCCAGGGTCGCGAAGCGGACAGCGTCCGTTCGCTGGCTACTTGAGGGCAAGAGACAAAATGGATGCCGTATCTAAGATGGAACCCGTGGGTACAGATGAAAAACCCACATAACAAACGAACGGTTTAAGTTAGCACAGCGAAACTGCGCACACTTACTAAACTCGTCATTTGCGGTTCATAGATACCAGACTCGACCATATTCGTGCGAGTCGAAAACACCACTTACAATTGTCACGGAACCTCAGACGCTCCTTTTGCCCTCATGTAGGCAAGCACTAGTCGGAATCATATTCGATATTCATCAGACCATCGAGATGTTGCTGTAGCATAGCTCTGTCCAACCGAGTCCCCTTGGTAACAGGTGGCTGTCTCATACACGTTGTAGCACAGAGGCCACATAAGGCAGGACCACACTGCACACAAAGGCAACACGTGAACAGGAACGCCACAACGACTCCGATGATCATCAGAATCTTCCAACCCCAAGTCGACATCAGGCCCCAAAACCACCCAAGTAGCGTCCAATCCCCTACATCCACGTGTATGGATTCGGAGATCTTATGCAACTTCGAGATGGCTTGATAGACAGTCGGAGCATTATCAGGAATGAAAATACAGCAGCTCGAATGGATCACCTTACATACCCCACCTCGATCTGCTAAGATGACATCTAAAACCATACGGTTTTGTAACGTCATAAGCCTATCCGCCTGAAGTTCAGTGGTGATATTACCAAGGGCACTGGCAGTAATATTAGCTGTCGATTCTACCACTCGAGTCAACTGTCTCAGGTTCCTACTATTAACCATAGGTCCCCAAAACGGGAGGAAACCCTTGAAAAAGTCTCCTGCCTCTTGACCGGCAGTGTCCTCTTCGCTAATTACGCCTCGCACAACTCTAGTCTTATGATAATCGGCATCTACAGTGAACGTCGGAGGCAACAGATTTGCAATGAAGCATGAGCCCATGAAGTCAGCGGGCAACCATGCATATGCACGATCATGGCAGATAAAGTATGTACCCTTGGCAGCCAGAAACACAGGGGACGAGACCATCGGCAGAATGTAATTTTCAGTGCAAGCACTCGCTCCAAGTCGGGCTTGCGATCTTCGGCCACGACCTATGAGACAAAAATTACCAATGTGGGGTACGACCCATATCGGAGGCGAGCTTTTAAGCTGCTTTTCACTGGTGAACACACTATATTCGCCTCTACTTAGGACCCTATAGGCTTGTACCTCTTCTTCGGGAATAAGCGAGGGATCATAGATATCGCTATCTAGGTCCTCTATTGCTATCGACAGAGGTTTTTGATACGAGGTAGGACCAGAGTAGGGGGAACGTGGTTCTCGAATGGGGTGGAAACCCAGTGCGCTTCAAAACATTGTCTGAAATGCTCGAGCAGACCCTTGGGAACTATACGGTAACACCAGATATGGAATTCCCTTATCCGTAGTATGTGGCATCAACCCACACACCCAACAATTAGTAGTGTTAACCACTAACTGATGCTGATGAAGGAGCTGAATAAAGGAATTATTGCGGAATTCTGCACGTCTAGCCTGTTCGTGTTCAGGTAAGATATGAAAGGAATGAGGAGAAGCAGTGGAGGTAAGTTTAGGGTCAGGGATAGGAGTAGGTGTAGCAGAAGGTAAGAAGTAAAACATCGTGTAATACACCCCACCCGCCAATAATGCAGAAGCAGTCAAAAACAATACGAATATTTGGAATATAAAACATTTGGTACGACTGAGTTGCTGCAGCTTGAATCTATGAGCCTGAGCTCCTTCCAAATCCATCAATTTCGAGAATGCCATTCCCTATGACCGTCCGCAACGTTTCTTGACGCACTTCGTTCTGTGTAGCAATAGTCAATCCCTAGGAGTTCCCAGGAACCGACGGTCTTTAACCTAGCGTCAAGACCTACTATCCAGAAGGAAGTACGCGCGCGGCCCTACGGCCTTTAATGCACAATATATATGTATGCAAAAACAATGTCTCTCGGCTGTGGAAGCAAAAAGTATAAGGAATAAAGCTCAATGTATATATACAGGAATAATCACAATAATATGAATGTTCAAAACTGATCACGGAAAACGGGATAATGCAGTTGTCAATACAGCAAAGCAGGATCTTTTATTAGTCTTTAGTGCTAGATCGCAAAAAGTATCGGGTTTTCCCAGGACGTGTCTGCTCGTCAAACAAAGGATCCGTTGAAGAGACAGCGTCCTGCTGATCAGTTGAGTGTTCTGGCCTTGAGTCCTTTGCTGACAATTGTTCAACAGTGTCTCTCTGCTGCACTGAGGATTCTCCGACAGGTTGTGCGTCGCTGAAAGGTACAAACGCCGGCAATCCTTCGGTTTCAGTTGATGCAATGCCTTTCCTCACCCACGAGTCTGCTGGCAACGGGATGGGGACTTTCTTCGTGTGGGTGGCGTGCACCCAATTCTTCCGCCCCTCAAGACGAACTGCAGTTCTTGTGGCAAGGAGGACCTGGTAAGGTCCGGTGAACCTTGGGTCCAAGTTGTTCTTGCGCGAAAAGTTCCGCGTCACCACCCAATCTCCGGGCTGGAGCTGGTGGCCTGGACCCTCCGTCCGCGTCGGCAATGCTTCGTGAACCTGTTGGTGAATTAACCTCAGTTTAGCAGTCAAGTCATGAAGATAATCGATCAACATTGGATACTCAAGATCACAGAAAATACCTGGCCTAGGAACCCCCCAAACATTCGCAGGACGACCGAACACTATTTCATAGGGACTAAGCCCTACTCGGGAGTGTACAGTCGCCCTAGTTGACAGTAATGCTAAAGGTAAAGCGTCAGGCCACGAAAGACCAGTCGTAGCCTGAATCTTTGCTAGTTTCAGTTTGAGGGTGCCGTTATACCCCTTAACCAATCCAGCTGATTGGGGATGATTGGCGCTGTGGAATTTCTGATTAATTCCAAGGCCCTTACACACACTCTTCATCACACTACCCACAAACTCACTTCCGTTATCTGACCACACGACTCTAGGCATCCCATACCGAGGAAAATATTCCTTCAGTAGGATTTTCGCAGTAGACAAAGCAGTATTGTCTTTGAGAGGATAAGCCTCGATCCATCGGGAGAATGCGCAAACCACAACTAAAACGTATTTCAGGTTATTGCATCGCTCCATATGGATGAAGTCCAATTGGATCACCTCAAAGGGACATGAAGGGGGAGCAAAACTGCCAGGAGGAGTTGGGGTTCCTTTGCCAGGATTGTACATCATGCACACCATACAATTCTTCACCAGACGTTCAGCACATTTCGTGATACCATCATTCTTCCATACAGGAGACAACAACTTACAAATACCTTTCGTGCTAATATGTGCTAACCCATGCGCCATTGTCACAACGGCCAGCACATACGCATCCGGTAACATCCATCTTTTCTGATCAGACAAATCAATCCAACAACAATTCGCATCCAACTGTCCCGTACTTTCTTTCCACTTCGTCTTTTCAGCCTCGGTGGCCTCATTCTGAATTGCCTTTACACTCTCGATAGTGTCCTCACACATACTCGATTCTGTAGGCCATCTAACCGAACTCATCACATACATTCGAGTGCTAAGGTTCCGGGCAGTCTCCTTAGCAGTCTCATCCGCAAACGCATTACCACGACCAACATCATCCGTCACCTTACGATGCGCACTACATTTAACAATCGCTACTTGTTTAGGCAACGTCAGTGCATCCAAAAGATCATTCACAAGCTGGCCATGCTGAATCTTCGTACCATGCGACGTCAAGAAACCTCTCTCTCTCCACAATCGTCCAAAACTATGTGCGACGCCAAATGCATATTGGCTGTCGGTAAACACATTCACACGTTTCCCTTTCGCTAACACACACGCTCTAGTGAGAGCGATCAGCTCTGCAGCTTGGGCAGAATTCTGATTTAATCTTGCAGTCTCAACAACAGTATTCAACGTTACAACAGCATAAGCAGTAGTCACATCGCCGTTCGGCAATTTAAAACATGACCCATCTACATACAGTGTACCATCCGGATCTTCCAATGGGGTGTTTTTAAGGTCCACTCGACCTTTTGTTTCTTCTTCTGTCCTCAAGTAACAATCATGTTCTGCTACTTCATCTGACTCTGTGCTAATTGGTAACAAAGTTGCCGGGTTCAGAACATTACAACGTTTTATTTGAATGTGGCTTGCCAACAGCGTCAACTCGTACCCAGACAACCTTGCACTCGTCAAGTGCTGAGTTTTCGTCCGATTCAAAAGAGTATCGACTGCATGCGGAACCATCACCGTAAGCATATTATCCATGACCAGTCCTGCTGATTGTCGGATGGAGACAGCGGCTGCCGCTGTTGCTCTCAAACAACTCGGCAATGCTCTAGCTACCGGGTCCAAGGTCGAGGAAAAATACGCACATGGACGTTGCTTACCACCAAAAGGTTGCGTTAAGACACTCAACGCACAACCTTCTCTCTCGTGAACATATAATGTAAACGGCTTGCTATAGTCAGGAGTACCTAACACAGGAGCCGAACATAATGAATCACGTAATTCAGAAAAACTTTTCTGACATTCTTCCGTCCATGGTAAAGGAGTTGAAACATCCTTGCACGTAAGAGCCACTAATGGTTTCGCTAGCAATGAAAAATTTGGAATCCATTGCCTGCAGTACGACGTGATACCTAGAAAGGCACGCACATCTCTTTGGGTTTTTGGCACAGCCATTCGCGCAATTGCTGCAATTCTCTCTGGGGTCAACCTCCTTCCCTCCTTTGACAATAAGTGACCTAGATAGGTTACTTCTTGACAACAATATTGGAGTTTAGAAGGGGACACCTTATGATTCAACTCACAGAGATGTTGCAGCAACGACACCGTAGCAATTTTGCAAATGTCCTGAGTATCTGCAGCCACCAATAGGTCGTCAACGTATTGGATTAAGGCCGCACCGACCGGCAACCTAAACGCATCCAGTTGACCCTTCAAGGCTTGACTGTAAATCGATGGACTTTCACAGTAGCCCTGAGGAGCGCGTTTGAACCGGAAGCTGCGTCCACCAAGAGAGAAACCGAAAAGGTCTCTGCTCTCCTCGGCAATCGGGATGCTGAAAAACGCATTTTTCAAGTCAATCACCGAAAACCACGATGCAGAAGCTGGAATCAGAGTCAGTAGCGCCGTGATGTCAGGCACAACAGGGAATTGAGGAACCACAATTTTATTCACCTCCCGTAAATCGATAACAAAGCGATAAACAGGCGGTTTTGAAGGATCAGTACGTTTAAGAATGGGTAGTACAGGGCTGTTGCACACGTTTCCCCGAGTCTCTTCAATAACGTCTTTCTCGATCAGATCATAAATGATCGCTAACAGTGCTCGTTTACCATCAAGGGAGATACGATATTGGGGAATACGTGGCAATCGCACATTAGATTTCAACTGAACAACATAAGGGGAGATGTCAAGCAGGCCCACGTCATTTGGACCCGTTGCCCACAAAGACGCAGGAAGAGAACTCAATTCCGGTGGGAGCTTGTCGAGAGACAAGTACATGGGAGAGACAACCCTCTCTCCCAACGTAAGCTTTACACCCGCAGGAGAACAATACAAAGTTGCATACAAACGTTTAAGCAAATCCAGGCCCAAAAGATTTTCACCACAGCCGGTAGTCAAAATTAACGGAGCTCGGAGCTCACGTGGCCCAATTGTAAGGGGCAAAGGGCGCGAAACTGGATTGCTAACAGGGGCGCCAGAGAATCCAACGGAAACATTTGTTAAGCCAGACAAAGGTGCGCCAGGGAGTTTCGAATGCTTAATGGAACTTTTCGCTGCACCAGTGTCCAACAGAAAAGGGTCAACGACGCCCGATGTAGCAACTGCGACGTAAGGCCCTCTCTGATCAACCGGAACTGATACCACTCCCTCTCCTTGTCTTTGGCTGTCCTAGTAATTACTGTCGTCAGTTCCCTGATCGACGTAGTAATCGTCTACATTGTACTGCGCAGATCGTCCTTGCGACGATCCACGTTGATCAAAACAATTATCGGAATTCGATGAGTTATCTGAACGTTCGTTCTGAGCACCACGACCTCTACCACGTGGTGCCTGCTGCGAACCACCACGACCCCCTCTAGATGAGTTACCACTATTACGTTCGTTTAGAACAGGACAATTGAATTTAATGTGACCCTCTTGTCTACAATAAGCACATTGATTGTACCCTAACGAGGATCTTTGGGAAGAGGAGTCATTACGAGTTTGTGATCGGTTCGATTGCGGCTGCGATCTATTTTGTTGCGAATTATTCTGATTCGAACGTGGAGGATACGCTTGCTGAAGCAGCACTTTAGTTTTTAGCTCTTTCGTCTTTTTATCAGCACGGTCGCTCTCCTCTTTCTCTCTATTCTCATAATATTGTGCCGTAGCCAATATCTGAGCTGAGGTAGAAACGGGCCATGCACTTTCCGAATTCTTTAATTTATTGCTCAAATCGGGCAGTAAGTTTGAAACAAATTTATCCACGAACAACCTTTGACCACCCTCAGTGCTCATATCCTGACCACTATGGTCGATGAATGCCTCCTCGAACCTCGTAAAGAAGTCGGAAACACTCTCGTCCTTCTTTTGCTTACAAGCTGACAATTTGTCCCAATTTACCCTCATAGCTGGCATAAGAGTTTTCATTAATGTGATAATTCTTTGAGGAAGATCAACAATCAGCTGGTCGGGTTTAGCAGCAGCCGTTTGTCCGGCATCTGCCGCTACAATGGCAGCCCAAGCACCACCTAATTCATTCGGATGGTTTTCATGACGAATCTTAGCCCATACCGGTTGCGGTACGACATTGCCGAACAACATATCGATATCGGCAAGATTCATTACCGTAGCATCTACGAGCTGCGATAATTCTTTGTAATACCCTGTAGGATTCTTGCGTGGGTCAGGCAAAGATTGTTTCACCTGTAATACTTCCGAGCGTTTCCATGGGAGATGTATCCATACTCTCTGGAAATGCGCCAATACCGGGGGTTGAGCATTTGGATCAGCTGGTATCCAAACCGGTGGAACTTCTCGCATAGGATATTGACCAGACTCGTCTGGCTGTCTTTCAATATCCTCAACAAACAAGGCTTGAGGTATAGGAGTGGGACGAAAAGATAGCAACCGTTCAACGGCTCGTCGAACGTTGGTATCCACTATCAGTCCAGCCGAAAACTGAAGCTGTAAATCAGACAACGCGGTCAGCACCTCGTCAGGTGCGTCGGCCGATATCTGATCACGAAGGACCTTGCACATTTCCTCGAACACAAATCTCTGGGTTGGTATATTGAACTGACAAAACGTGTCGAGTACAACACGTGGTGGATTTCTAAGGGGGTGAGTCATCCAACCCTTCGCCATATTATATAGCGAAGCACGTTCCCTATTACCTGGAAGCTGACTACGTCTCTGGGGACCATCTGAACCAGCGGACCCAAGAACAGGTCCGAGCGAATTAAAGAAGCTAGCCGCAAGAGGAGAATTACGACTACGAGTAGAGGGAGAAGTATAGGACACAGGACTAACAAGTGAAGGAGTAGAAACAGAAACAACAGCAGGGGTTAACAGAGCAGGAGCAGTAGCGGGAGCAGGAGTATGTGGAAGCGGAGGAGCAGTAGGAATAGCAACAGACGAAGGAGCAGGAACAGTCGGAAGAGCGGGTGCAGGTTGAGGAACAGGCGGAGGAAGAATAGGTGCAGGAACAGGTACAGGGGGAATCACAGGAGCTGCGGTACCCTGTACGTACGGAGGTGGCGATTTCATAAGATAGGACATTAAAGGATCCTCAACTGCCTCATCCTTCTTTTCCGACTCAAAAGGCAAAGCAGGATAGCACTTATCTATAGTCATACGCTGTAATCTGTCAAACACTTCCTTTTCCCTAACCTCCTTATCATGCTGGAACTGCTCTGCTTTCTTTACAATGGTACCAGCGCTATCTCTCTGATTTCGCTTAGTCTGTCTGATTTCTTTCTGTCGGGCTTCTTTACGCCACAACCGAAAGGCATCAAACATGGCCGGCCTTGACTTTTTCGCAAACAATTTAACCTCTAGATTATCTAAAATCGGGGCCTCGAAGCTACCATGTGGTGGCCAGCGAAGGTCACCGTCCTTCTTCGTGTCTTTGATCCAGTAATCATTAAAAGTAATCGGGCCTAGCCCATGTTTACTGTACAGTTCATAAGTGGGAGTTCCAACCGGAGGTATCGGACACGAGTCCTCCAGTCGGGAATCCGTACCACAAGGTCTGAAACAACTAAACAAAGTACTGCGACCAGGCATCTTGCACACTAGCCGAGTTTCACAAACTTCAAGGGTTACGGGATTTACCAAGTCCCAGCAAAGAACAAAACCCTCGGTTTTTGGCGGCTGCAGTCGTCAAACAACACAACAAAGTACCAAGAACTACAAATGCAATGGAACCATGCAACCACTAAGTAACCACAACCAAGAACTCTGGGAGCGACCCACAAATACTTAACTCAAAGATCGATGGCGTCTCCAGGAAGGCCCGTCAATCGTCTCGCTATACCAAGGTCTACGCCAGGCGCCAAAACAGGTCTACAGTCAGGGCAGCAGTCCGTCGCAGCCGTCAGGAGGCGGGAATCTTCGCGGGAAAAGTCTTCGGGCCACTTGTTTCGACAACTGGATCGATGAAGCGGAGTGCACCTTCCCTCGGAGATTTCACACGAAGTTCCTCACGATCGTCGGGCTTGGACCGGTACCACTGATGCAGCCCCACGTTGGGCGCCAACTGAAGGACTGGGTTCTTTAAGACCCAGCGGTGCCAGGGCACAACACCTGAAACCTTCGTGGGTAACCTGCTCCGGCGTACGAATGACAGAGACACGGGACACTTCCTTCGGCGTCAAAGATTCAAGGTTTATTGGCTGCAGGGAACACAGAAATCACGACAAGTACAACTCGTGCAACTTGGGGAGACTGCTTCAAATTGGTTCTGTGGATCGCTCCTTTTATACAGTTTTTACCCATAGGACAACATGGTACACAAAGGTTTACAACCCGGTTCCCACCATTATCCCCCAGAGGGGTCGCTTTGGTCACTTTGATACACATAAGGTCCGGAACATAAGTGCGGAAACATTTGGCGGTTCCCAACTGTAAAAACCCATCTTCCCAACATTAGTGCATTCCAATCGGCAGTAAAACAGATCGAAATAGGAACAAAGACAGGTGCAGAGGAAGACGGAGACAGTGGGGAGATCGGAAAGGGTGTAAAAGGGGAGGTATCGGGAAACACGAGATACAGGCATCAAAGGGACGTGCCTAATGAGATGCACGGCTGAGACAATAAACCGGCACGGCGAGATGAGCCTCGAGCGGGGCCATCTGCCTTACAGTATCATCCCCCTCGTCATAAAGACACTTACAAAGAACATTTGTCTTCCGCAAATATCTTGGGAGTCCCAGGGTCGCGAAGCGGACAGCGTCCGTTCGCTGGCTACTTGAGGGCAAGAGACAAAATGGATGCCGTATCTAAGATGGAACCCGTGGGTACAGATGAAAAACCCACATAACAAACGAACGGTTTAAGTTAGCACAGCGAAACTGCGCACACTTACTAAACTCGTCATTTGCGGTTCATAGATACCAGACTCGACCATATTCGTGCGAGTCGAAAACACCACTTACAATTGTCACGGAACCTCAATGCCCAAGCACGCTTTTCTCTACCTGTCTCTTGCGCATCTAAATATGCATCTTTAATTTCGTTAGTCCAATCAACTTATAATTATTTAGCTCAAATTTCCATTTCTTCTTCTTAATCTCCTAACATTCTTGTGGTTTTAGCTCTTTCACCTTCTACATCCCCATTGTATAAACATTTAACCTTCTCCCCACCTATTCGACATAAAACGGAGGTGGAACTTTCTTGGAAAGAAGATCTTAAAACTTTGTTTTCTACTTCTCTTTGGAAAATGATCTGGACCAAAATAAGGAAATCTTCTAGAGCAGCTAATGCCCCTCAAACATTTTTTGAAATCTACAATAGACTTCTGTTTACTCCTGCTTCATTGCACAAAATACATATTAGCTCTTCCCCTTCTTGTTGGACTTGTCTTTTAACTCCAACAGATTTAAAAAACATGTTATTTGATTGTCTCCATATTCATGCTTTATGGTTACAAGTCTGGTGACTAATTATTGATATTTTTCACACACAAATCCCTTTTACATTCATCAATATTCTTCTGAATACTGGGTTCCTCACTCTGATAACTTTTATGTATTAGATTTTCTTCGCGCTGTTGCTTTCCAACTACTAGTGCATGGAAAGATGCTATTACTATTTCTTAACAGGCTTGGTGGCATGGGGTTTGTTATAACCACAGATTAGATAGAGTTTATGCTCACCCTCTTTTTCTTGCAATTAAGAGAGAATATCTTTGGTCACCCATCACTCATTTCCGAGATCTATCTGCTAATTCATAATACTTACATGGTCCCCGACTTGAAAAGGTACTTAAACCCCCATGAATACGTTTATTGTAGTATTTTATATCAATACCATTCAACTCCATTTGACCTTTTTTCTCCATGCCTTTTAGATAGAAATGGTAATTGTATAAGTAGTTGTGATAAATTAGATATATACGATTGGTCTGTAATCTTTTCCCTTCCCCCTTCCCCCTTTTTTCTTATTTATTGTCTTATCTTGTATTTTATTACATTATATTATGTTATGATGTTTTATATTTATGAATAAAATCATCTTTCCAACTAAAACAAAATGACTTTTAACTTACTTTACACTTTATACCCATACAAACCCAGCCATTCACACCTAAACTACAATTAAAATATATGATTATTACACAATTTACATACTTAATATACAATGATAGTAATACATTATAAATGAATTGTTAAATAATAATTATCTAATTAACTTCCCACCCTATACTCCTATAAACATAGCAGCTTGCACCTAAAATATAAATTTAACAAATCATTATTACACAATATACATAATGAATATCGCATACATATCTAGAAATTATGGATTTATTCATAATTAATTATTGCTTACCTTCCCACCATATTCCTCTACAAACCCAACAACCTGCTACAACACTATAAATTACTAATAATATTTAAACTTACAATTCTAACTTACTTAAAATTGCAAACAATATTGAAAAACATTAATAACAATTATAAAAGCAATACTAATACATAAAATTAGTATATAAACTATAACACATTAAATTAATTAAGAAATTATATTCTTTACAGCTATATTATTGAAAAGGCTATTTACAACAACGATATTCTCATTAACTGTATTACCTGAAAAAAACACTATTCTTGACGACGATATTCCTGCATCACAATTGGTACGACACAATTTTGTGTCCAGACACCCATTTTATTATACACATCCTTAAACCACTGCCTAAATGCTCTTCATGTATTTAAACTCTTCATAATTAGCTCCATTGTCAGATTTTTTATTCAAATAACTTGAAACATTTCCCAAAGGGATCAGTAAGCACACCAACAGGCCAACTAACACTAATAAGGTTATAATTAGCAACATCACACGTACAATTTTTATAGCATTTGCTCTTTCCCACCTTTCTGATTGAGGCAAAAAACCCAAATCTGGCAAAAATAAAAATTAAACCAACATTTTATTCTAAACAATAATATTTTTCATCTTTTCTTCTTATTTCTTTAAATGAATAACGAAAAAAAACCTTTTCAGTCTTTTCAAAACTTTGTACCTCAAAAATTCAAACAACCTGTTGTAAGTTTCCAGACCACAATCTTAGTCAAAAATCACCTTTTCATTTTTTTATGGATTTTCTTGGTCAAATCACAGATACTCTTCAAGGTGGCTCTTCTTCAGTTTCCGTCTCTGTGTCTTAGCCACTCTCAACAATATTGACTTCTGTGTTGTGTATTTATGATATCATGCATGCGCTCTTTCTCGTGCTTTGTGCTATCTCTCGTGCATGTACTTCCTTTTCAATTGTACCTCGTGCAATTGTTATGCTTTGAATATGTGTGTCTCGCTACACGGCACAATATGTTATTGTGCCGTTCCTTACTGTACTGTAACTGTTAGGACAGTTGCTGTCAGCTGTCCGGATCCTACAGATGTATTGCTGGGGTGCTTCCTTATCCACGATTAAACTTCATCTTTCAACATCGATTCCTGTGATTATTGACTTAACAATTTGGCGACGAGGGACGGAGCATTTTGGAAGCATTTCCTGGCCATATTGAAATTAAAACTTATTTTCCATTTAACTTCGGAAATCTTTGAAAATGAATTCAAACCTACAATGCGGAATTTGGAACTTATTTACTCACCTGTTCTTTAAATATCAACGCGTCTTTTCTTCAGCTCCTTACTTTGTGCTTAATGCGTGAATATCGTCACCGTTTCTCTCTTCACATGGGATTACCGTGCTGACGTATGAATAATTTTGAGCACAGGAGCTGAGACGATTGGTTGATTTCATTGGGGGCGCTACACCTCCGTTTTTAACAAAAGAAAGAAAAGAGGTGACTTCGCGTTTCAATACAGTTCACAAAGTAAATAAAATTGAAAAATGAATTACACGCGCTAGTAACGTGTGACTGGTTTGGATACAGGAGTTTAAAAAAAACGGAATAATTCATTTTTAAGGGAGGAAGGTGTGTTGTGTAGTTATGATATCATGCATGCCCTCTTTCTCGTGCTTTGTGCTATCTCTCGCGCATGTATTTCCTTTTCAATTGTACCTCGTGCAATTGTTATGCTTTGAATGTGTGTGTCTCGCTACACGGCACAATATGTTATCCTGCAATTCCTTACTGTACTGTAACTGTTAGGGCAGTTGCTGTCAGCTGTCCGGAGCCTACAGATGTATTGCTGGGGGTGCTTCCTTATCCACGATTAAACTTCATCTTTCAGCATCGATTCCTGTGATTATTGGCTTAACATTCTGCTCATTCAGAAGTAGGCCAAATGAGGCCAGGCATTTTTTGATTTGGAGCTTTCTTTCTATTTATGTTTTAGCAACTGGTGATTCACTCTCACTCTCACTAATTTCTGGATTCAGTTGTCTCTCTAAGTCTCTGAAGTTTCATGAATACTCACAATGCCTTTGTTTACAGATTAGGTTCCTTGAAATGCCAACAGCTTTCTCTTTTTATACTATAGTTTTCAGATTTTTGTCTTCAACTTGGCTTTGGCCTGAGCCCTATCCTGTGCTCAGACTCAAACCGACCTTGCTCTTTGATCACAGTTTCCTATGTCTGCTTTCTCCACAGTTAATGTTTTTCTTCTGAAGGGGTCTTTTATACTTTATTTTTTAACAGCAGCTTGTCACTTCTTTGAGAGAGACGCCACTCATGCTTTACTCTTTTGTATGGTAATAGCTCTTCCTTCAAATCACTTTGTAACAGGACTACAGGAATTTTTGGTTCTTCTTCTGAACTTGTGCTGACCTAAATTTGTTTCTCCCTTTTGCTTTTTACTACGACTTCATCAGATTCAGAGACCCCCCACACCCCGGATTCACACTATGAGCGTGGGCATACCTCTGAACTTGTTGAGAAGACTCTATACTTTGATCATTTGCCACGTCCACTGCTTCAGGTACGCATACTCTATTCCTGCGAGCAGCAAGGATTCACTGAGGTGCATCTTGTCAGGGACTGTCTGGGACTGTCTGGGACACAGTCAGGGACTATCTCTGATGCTAGAGATTCAGAGGCTGAACATATACGTACTGAGACATCTGAATGCTGGAAAACTGGAAGCATAGGGTCAAAAGGCAGGCAGCCTGGAAGCTCTGGTTCGGAAGGCAGGCCGCCTGGAATCTCCGGTTCTGAAGGCAAGCAGCCTGGAAGTTCTGGTTCTGAAGGCAGGCAGCATGGAAGCTCTCGTTCAGAAGGCAGGCAGCCTGGAAGCTCTGATTTGGAAGTCAGAAAGGCTGGAAGCTCTGTCTCTGAAGTCAGACAGGCTGGAAGTTCTGGCTCTGAAGTCAGACAGGCTGGAGACCCTGACTTAGTAGGCAGGTGAGGTGAGGGCTTGGGCTCTGAATGCAGGCAGATTAGTCTCTGGTACTAATGGCAGGCAGGCTGCAGGCTTGGGCTCAGATGACAGGCAGGCTCAGGCTCAGATGGCAGACAGCTTGCAGGCTGAAGTTCAGAAGGCAGCAGGCCGGCTGAAGACTCTGGAGGCTCTGTAAGCAGCAGGTTGGCTGAGGACTCTGAAAGCAGCCGGCCCTCTAAGGATTCTGGAGACTCTTCAAGAAGACAAGCTGATGGCAGAGAGGCAGAAGGATGACAGACTTTAAAGTCTGGGAATGTTGATAGCCCGTGAACAGTAGATTCCCTGTTGTCAATAGTTAAATCTTCACAGTTCCTTGGCTCATTAAAACACTGAAGCACTTTCTTCAGGACGGCTAAGAATAGTGAAGAATAGTAAAGTCTCTGATAACAAGCCTTCCTTTACCATTTGGCAGTCCACATGTCTTAGTCAGAGAAAACAGGTCAGAGATTACTTGGTCTTTGGAATTTATTTTCAATTTCCTCTATATTACAAGGTGTTACAGATGCATCAGTTCATAGAGTAATATTTTCTGACTTCTCAATATGTGGTGTACTTGAAGGCAAGAGAGCAAACAAGGGGTCAGAATGTTGTTTGTTCTCAATGAGGAGGTTGGCCTTATCGGAACAGTTAAAATAAGAGTGTGGTTTGAATCACAGGATATTGTCACATCAGGGATTATGTGAGTCACGGGTTCAGGTTTTGTCAGTATGTCAATGGCCTGTCTACGGGTTATCTCTGAGACAAAACTGACTTCAGAAAAAGAAAGCAAAGAGATGATTTGTTTTTTGTCTAGCATTTAGGGTTCCTGAAAAGTGAAGGGACACATCTCAGATGTAGTGCCTAGATGTAATTTAGTACCAGAAGACCAAATACCAGAGGAGTTAGAAAATTCAGACTTCAAACACATACTTTGATTAACTGCACTGTGAGACAAGGTACTTCGGCTTTTGTGAGTGGAATCCGAGTGATCAGTGACAGAATTTTTCATACAATCTCTGGACCAGCTCTGAGGGGAACGCAAAAGAGAGTGCGCACGGCTTCATTTCCATTTCTAAGGAGTCTAATATATAGGTGGAAAGGCTGCCTTGTACAGGGGTTTTAGATTCCCACTTGACCTCAGGGTTACAGTTTTTTAACAGAGTCTGGAACATTTTATTCTCTGGTTGTAATTCCGGACACTTAGATTTAAATATATCCTGTGAAGATTGTAGATCATTTTCTACAAAGACAGTGGTAGGCTTGGAAACTTCACAACAAGCAACAGAACTAACCTAGGATTTTGTTCAAACCTGCTTCTAGCTGCCTCTGTTTTAATAGGTCTTCTCTCTTGGCTAACTATAGTTTTCTTTGAAAGTAGTATTGGACAAAGCCACTTTAGTAACCGAGACTGCGATCTTTACTGGAGTACCAGACTGGGTAACATTATTTGAATGGAAAACAGAGGATATGAAATGCATCTGTTCATTCTCTGGTTGTGTGGTGGAATATGCTTCAACTGGTGTGATCGAACTACCAGTTTGGTAAGGTGTCGATAAATACTGTGGCTGGACATTGTCTTAATGACAAATTGTCTTGAGAGAGGATCTCTGAGTTGCAAACTTCAGAAACATTTCCCTTAACAGTATCACTGTTTGAATTACTATTTTGCTTTCTGCTGCTAACAAGGTTTGCAGAAAATTGTTTTCATCCTGTAGGTCACTGGCTGACATCAGGTGAGGATCAGGGTTACAGGTAGACTGAAAATCTAACATAGAAAGATCAGCCAACCACAGGCAATAATATTCAGAATGTAAAAGTCTCTTTTGTTCCATGAATCGATCTCTAGGGTGCGCAACGTTTACAACGCGCGCGTTACCACGACCTACTATTACCACGCGGTTGTAACAACGAAAGTTGTTACAACGCATTGCGCTGGGGGGCGCTCGAGAATAGTAAATCATTTAATTTACTATCCCAACACCTTCCCTACTATCCACGGGGACAGGTGTTGGAATAGTAAATTAAATGTTTTAAATTTGCGCCCCCCAACGCAAGTCATTGTAACGACTTGCGTTGTTACAAACGCGTTGTAATGTTAGGTCGTTGTAACGCGCGCGTTGTAATGACATATATCCATCTCTAGAGTCTAAGGACTTTCTGCTAACATATGCAGACTTTCGGGATCTGATGCTAAACATCTTGGCAAGAACTGACTGGGTTGGTTTAAAAAATGGTAGCAAAGTGAATGCAAAGAAACCTCACAAGTGACCCCTGAAATGTGGTTGTTCATTCTGTCAGGGACTGTCCATGACTGTCTGGGACACAGTCAGGTACTTGGCAAGGACTGGCGACTGAGTAGACAACGTAAACAGAAAGAGGAGTACAGCCCTGTTTAGGATCACACAGGAAATAAGAAGAGAAAATAGATCCAAAGGAGAAGCCTGCACAAGTGAACAAGATGGCTAAGACTCAGAAAGGAAGAGCACTCATGAGGCAATGTAGCATTCAGACTAACTATACCCAGGACAGACGTGCAAGATATATATAAAACAGCATTAACAATAAAGGAAACGTGGGGTAAAGCACTCGAGAGCTCTGCACAGTAAGACTGAAGCTCAGTAAGTTCCTCACCCACATTTTCTGTTACAGATACTGGCTGTAAATATCCACATAGAGGATAAGTATGAAAAGGCAGGGTCTATGGAGCTGTTACCTATGCTGATGTTATAAATTCAACTCAAAGGTAAGACTCACAGTGAACTTGAAACACCACCTAGGTAGTAAGCTGTGCCCACGGATCCTGGCAATCAAACAGGAACATGCAGGCCTTAACAGCAAGGGTATAGAACTAAACCAAGCACAATAGACAAGAAGCTAGCAAGGAGGAGTGCTTAAAAGGAAAGGAAGTAAATCATACTTGGCATAAAGTAAGCAACAAATATACAAGGTAATAGAAGCAAGACAGCAGGAACACAAAGACAGTGAACTAGGAACTGGAGCCATGGAAATTAGGAGAAAGGCAGTATCTGGAAAAGAATATACAAAAGGAGAGGATACATGGGTATAACAGAATAGTATTGAATCAGAAGTCAAGGAAAACAAAAAAGCTCAGAAGTCTGTGCTGGAGCAGGAACGAGAATTGAACAAACGCTCAGGCGTCAAGGTAGCACTGCAGGTAGTGCTAGTTCAAGGAAACAGGAAATTACTATAGCTCAGGAGTCAAGGTAGCACTACAGGAAGTGCTAGTTCAAGGAAACAGGAAATAGCTACAGCTCACGAAAAAAGGAGTCAAGAGAGCACTGCAAGTAGTGCAAATCAGGAACAAAAATTGCTGAAGCTTAGCAACACAAACAAAGAATAACTATAGCTCAGGAACTCAGGAACCAAGGTATCACTGCAAGCAGTGATAATTCAGGCACAAGCAATAGCTACAGCTCAGGAATCAAGGAACAAGGATTAACCATAGCTCAGGATTCATGGAGTATCAAAAGCTCGGGAAGCAAGGATTTGTCTCACCGGAACACAGCTACAATGACCAACACTGGACTGGAGGGAGCTGGGGCATAAAAGAACTCACATTAATCATATCCATCAGGTATGAGCAGACTAGCAGCAGCCAGCCACAGGTGAACTGGATTCCTCCACCCATCTTTTGCCTGCAGGGGTGGAGACAGAGCAGTGAATAGGGAATTCTAGGTAATGGAGTTTCAGGCATGAGCAGGCTGGCTTCAAGCATGAGCAGGCTGGCTTCCACAAAACCCGGCATGGATTGGGAATGGATGGCAATTTGCTGGTAGAATCCAAATGACTAGAAATCAGTATATACATGAAGGGGAGGGTCTGGAAGCTTATTAGAACACTGGAGAGCCTCACAATTCAGCCCACTGGTGGTGGGTCAGGGAATGCAGGGAGCAAGTCATGACACAATTGCCCATTTGTCAGCACTATTTGCCATTAGTATGACCTAGAAAGGGCCTCTCCATCTTTCATCCAGGAAGCCATTGCCACCGTGTTTTCAGATAACCACCCGGTCCCCGGTATTCAGTCTGTGGCAGGGTGTATCCTTGTAATCTTCAGTTGATATGTTCACCTAATGAGAGACCGATTTCACTACATCAGCCAAACCTTTGCAATTATTCGGAACTAAGTAATTAGTTATTGAAACTAGTGATGCTGAAGGTACAAATGCAAGTCTTATTGCTCTGCCCATCAGTATCTCATGAGGAGTCAAACTTTTCTTTCTGTTTGGAGTTCTTCTCATATTCATCAAAACAAGAGGAAGAGCATCAGGCCACTTCAAACCACTCGAGGCACAAACCTTCACTTGTTTATTCTTCAAAACGCTTTTGGTACATTCCACTAAACCTGAAGATTGTGGTCGGTAACTGCAGTGAAATCTTTGCTTGATCTCAAAAGCTGTGCAAAGTATTTCTAATACTTTATTCTTGAAGTGTGCAATACAATCGGTCTCAATAGAAGTTGGGAGTTCAAATCTAGGAATCTGCTCCTTCAGCAAAAATTTGGCAACTGTAAGACTATCTTCTCTCCTTGAGGGAAATGCTTCCACCCATTTAGCGAAAAGGCAGATTTTTAGTAAGACATACGTTAAGCCATTAAAGTGTGGCATCTGAATAAAGTCTGCCTGTAATCTTATAAATGGGCCCTGCTGATTTGCCAATGTGATTCATACCTATAACAGTTTTCATGCACTGAAAATTGAAAGTTGAAAATGTGTTTAATCAGTTTTCAAAACAATACAACACAAATTAGTGCAGCATTACATTCTCAAGTACTTTCACATTATTGGTGTGGTAGGCATGGGAACAGGAGCTTTCCTGGTGAGGGCAAGGAAACAAGTAGAGCAGATCAACATCAGGCTTCCACATACTTTCAGGTGCTTCATGAGGGTACAATGATTCCAACTGAGCTATTTGTGATTCTTAAGTGGCCCCACTAGCATTAGAGGAAGCAGGGCAGTGCGGATGTGATGGAGTCATCAGCTCGTTCAACCCAGTCCCAGTGTCAAGTATCGCGGCCGGGGCTTCATCAAGCCCCTCCAGTGTGGCAATCAGGGATGTGTCATGATCACCCAACTTGTCTAGCATGGTATTCCAATTCTCAAGGCCTCTTTTGCGTTATTATCAGTGTGAACACTCCAGAGCCAGAACTCCTCTGAAGCCACCCATTCCAGGAAGTCAGCCCACCATTTAGACAGAGTTGGAGAGGTCAAGATAGCCCAGTCTATGGCTATGCATCGTTGTGCCAGTGCTGAGCGCAGTTGAGCAAATCTGTATCCCATTTTTCCCCCTTATTGGGAAGAGTTAACAGTCCCAGCAGGCAGTGTTCGGTTGTAAGTTCTATATTCACCTTTGTCACTCTGCACACCCTGCAGAACCTCACCCCAAAAGATCTGTAACTGCACACAATCCCAAGCAACAGGTCCAGAATCTGCCAGGATTGCATTACACATTGAGCAACCTGCAGGACACGTCAGATAAGTCCTATGTAAGTGCTGCAGTGTCAAATATGCTCTATAGAGGAAGTAAAATTACACCAACACAAATCAGGCATTGCGGTCCACTTCTCACACCTGTGCAATAGCTCTGTTGCATTCCCCATATGTAAGCAGGGTCCCTGACTCTCTGTCCCAAGAGTTTTGCTTCAATGCGATTTTCATCTGCCTGCCATTTTTTAGGGCTACACTTAATCGAGAGATAATAACTTTGAGGGAGCTGGGATCTAGAATCATCTGTAGAATTTGGGACTGATCTGGTTTCTACAGGAATGTAATACAGATCTCGCGGGCCATGCATGATATACTCACATATTGTAAAACCTGTACCCGATCTATGCCAAAGTGAGTTTCAACCTACTCCCTGGAGATAAAGTTGCCATTTAGAAATAGGCCTCCAGCTTTCTGGCAACCACCCTATAGCCATTTAGTTACATCCATGGACTCTCAAATATGTAGGTTTAGGTTGCAGGTACCAAATCAGGAGGAGCCTGGCATAGGATGCCTCTTTAGAACCTTCATGACTCTTTTTCCCATGCTTGGGTCACCTGAGTGACAATCAACAGAGCCCCCTCAGGATCCTACTGCTGCTCATGAGCTGTTTCGGAAGCTCAGGAATCACGGTGGAGCCAGAGAGCAATCTTTTCACCCAGTTAGGTCAGTCCAACCAGACAATAAAGTTGGAGATTCGGGAGACCAAGTCCACCCCAGCTGAGACCTGATTTAAGGATCTTTAGGTAGACTCTGCTGCTCCTGCCAGCCCACACCAGGTTCACCAACAACATATTAATCTGCCAAAACAGCGTGGATGGCAGTGCAGAGAATGAATACTGCATCTCATAAAGGCAGCAGGTGATAAGAACATTTTGCTTAAGGCTACTCCAATTATCGCCAACAGAGGCAGCGTAATCCAGAACTGAACTAATGCTGTAAGGCCTTCCATTACCCTACCAATTGCTCTGATTATTTAAGTGGCATGTTAAGCTTCAACTGCAAACATCCTCAGCAACATGTTGAAATCCTGTATTCTCCCAGTACTACTGAATGTTCTAGCCAGACTATTTCTTCCTGCTGGAGTATAATTATGGAAATATTTACACATAGACTGTAAAATTGAATCTGGTAAGACATATCTCTGCTCTGGATTTATATACACATCCTGATAATTCTTTTTACAGCCCAACTTTTCCCATTTTCTTTTCTCATTTTCAGGAGCATCCTCCTTCAAGTGCCATAGCGCACTCAGGGATGTCTAATTTGAGCCCATAAAGTAACAATTTACATTGTTTGAACTCTGTACAACATTATTTGTGGAATCACCATTTTCATTTTATTGAACAATTGACTCTTCTTATAGGCTGCAATATCTGGCCACCTGACCAGCATATCTATTTAGCAAAGTGATCGTGTCTTTGCCAGACTTTTTGGCAATGCACCTAGCACAGCCACATCTTTTGGTTTCTAAATTGCCCAAGCAAACCCAAAATATATATTTTATTTTGGATTGGAGCTCCTGAAGATGTCATGAATTCCCACTGTGATCATAGTTGTCCATAATCATGAACTACACTAAAAACCATACTGGTTAGCTGTATAAATCATCACACTAAAATCTTCTGATAAGCAATAAGCTCTCAATAAAGCAATAATTTCTGCCACTTACACTAATGTCACGTTTGGTAAGGAGAATGGCACAATTGTCTCAGTAATAGAGCATACTGCATAAGCAGCACTTTATTCTCCATATTGGTCTCTTAAACATGAACCATCAATAAATAATGTCCGATCTGCCAGTTCCAATGGATAAGTCCTCCATGGTTGTGGGTGAAAATTGAAAGCCCATATCCATCTTTTTCATGACAAAATATGAAAAACATATTGTAATCAAGCATCCCGATTGCGGGCTCAAGTGACAAACTCTCTTTCAATCTCTTCAAAACAACAAGCCACTCATCATCAAATGGTACCAGTTCTTGTACACCATTACATGTCAACCTTACTAAAAGTTTTGCAATCAAGGAACATTTTTGAATCAACTGACAACAGTAGCCACCAGTTTCAAGAACTATTCAAACTTTCCCTGGGTAGTCAGCAGGCTCAATTTCAGAATTGCAGAAATGCATTCTTTAGAGACTTTCCTCACACCCTTCTCAATATAGTGCCCAAGATAAGTTACTTCTTTTTTCACAATATTCCATTTTAGTCAGGAATACGTTTATGCCCATTACAGCCAGATGATTTAAGAAAGGAAATGGTATCCAGTTTAGAGTGCACCTTTATCATGACACTGCCCCATATTTACATGGCAATTTTAGACTTTCTAAATCTTTAGTATTTGGGAGAAAATTGAAGGACTCTCGGTATACCTTTGTTGAAATCTACACCACATGAGAATTAAAAAAAAAATTGAAATGCAAAAAAGGAACTGAGAATCCTCATGTAGTGGAATTGAGAAGAAAGCTCGGCATAAGTCAATGACAGGATACCATTCTGCTTCTGATGGCATTTGAAACAACATTACTGCTAGGATGCTACCAACCAAAAATCAAGGAACAACAATTCAGTTTTTTCAGAGGTCTTTCACAACCTCCATTTGCCATTTGGCCTTTTAATTTCCATCATTAGAGAATTACAAGGACTGACAACCAATTCTAGGAGAATTCCCTGCTCAATAACTTTTTCGATTTCTGGTTTCATTCTTTCCTCAGCTTCTTTTGTGAGTCTGTACTGTCTAGTTCTAGGAAATATTACATCTGATTTAACTTTTCATGGGTTCAGCTTTTTTTGTTCCAAACAATAATTTCTTTGCCAGTGTAATTCCATATCTCTTCCTTGATAGTATCTCTTAAATACAGAGACAAAATCATATTTTCTCAAAGCTGGGTGCAACTCAACTCTGGTGTCTTCTGAATTTATTTTAAAAACGAAACCTTCTTCTTATGTTTCTTTCACAATACCACTCAGATTGCAATATGTCATCCAATTCATTTTACAAAGACGGTCCCTTCCAAGTAATTTGCTGGACTTGCATCATATATTATAAACTGATGTTTATTGCTTAATGGTCCTATTTTACTAGAATATCTGCCATAACCTGATTCACAATTTGCTTCTTGCTGATCCTTACAGCTGGGACTTCGACAGAACAAATTGTAGAATGGGTAGCTTCTGTATCAATCAAAAAATTAAACAGAATGTCCATTTCCTTCTCCATCAATGTATAGGCCACTCTGATATACCTCCTAGACTCACCAAGCATACAATCCTCCTTCCACTCAGGCACCGTCATTGTGAACTACTCTCTGCTATAACACAATTCAAAATTATAGTATTTTCTTGGTACCCTTGATTATATGGCATTTTATTTCTCATGTCTTGTTACATCACTTGAGCTGTTGGCATAGCATTCAAAATTATTTCTGATTCTGCATATTCTACACTGTTTGTAACCTCTCCAACCTAATATTTCCTCTCTGATTTTGCTGAAATTGTTCCAAATTAACCTGAATCCTATACTGTCTACATTCTCTTTCCAGGGTCCAAGTCTCCCACAGTAATGGGGATCCTGGATTTATTTTCAACATTTGCACTCATTCCATTTCCTCTACCTTATATTGCTTGATTCATCCCATTCATTCCATTCTGCACAAAATTAATATTTGAAACCATTTAATTCACTGACCCCTTTTCAAACTGTTTGTCAGAGCAATCATCATCTTCTCCTTCAACTTCCTCTGTTTTGCTTCAAAGTAATCACTACTATTTTTAGCTAACATCAAAATCTTATCAATGCTCTTCAGCTGCCAACAAAACTCACTTTGTTGAACATGATTACACCAGTTCCATCCTTTTCTGTATTTTTGATTCTGCTGTGTTTTTTGAAAACATGCATCAATCTTTCATAAAAGGAATGCACTGATACTTTAAGTTCTTCTGTTGGTCTCATAATCTTCTAACAGTTTGACTTTTTCAGTGACTCGCTTTTTCAAATGCTTAATCACAGCTTTGTATTTGTGTTTTACCTCAGTTACCGGAGCATTATTTGGACCAAGCCTAACTGGTCCTTGTGCTGGGCACTCAGCACAACCTTGCATTCTAACCACAGATCTCCAGAGATTACAATCTCAAACAGCGTACTTAAATCAGTCCATAACATTGGGAAACTACAATCTCAAACAACGTATTTAAATCAGTTTATAACATGGGGAAAATGTGTGTCAGCCAATGTATTGCCTCAATCCACTTTGCTGGGTACTCTCGTAATTTTAGAAAGTTATTTGTAAAAGAATGCAAATCATGTACCAAATTCCTCCACAGCACATCCTTAAGGGGTATTCCACCAATGAGGCTGTTCCTACTTCTGAATCACTTGCAATATTTTTTGCTTTTCTCTTAGTTCCTTTCATTTCCATTCCCTTTTATTCACTGTCCCTTTCTTCCATTTTTCTCTATAGTTCTTCAAATCATTCCAATCTCTTGTTTTCTCAATTAGATCTCTAATATGAGCTTTTAAAGTAATCAAGCCCATTGTGGACTGGGGGTTGGTGCGGACCGGAATAACAGGCGTGGAGGCCGTATATACTTGGATATTGTAGCTGTTTTTATTGCTGGGTTTAACAATCGGGATAAGTACAAGGTTCAAATTAGGAAGCCGTAGTCCGTTTCCTGGTGTCAGCCGGCAGATGGATCTTCCGGGCGTCTTCAGGTCTTCCGGGGAAGCTTCGGTGTAACCTCGGAGGGAAACAGAGAGGCAGGGGTTTAGTCCTTTATAGCTCGGACTTGTGGAGTACTAGTACCAGCACCCGGGTCGTGAGGGGACAGAGATGACCGTGAGGAGGGGAATGGACTGGAAGGTGTAGACGGAAGGGAAGAGATGTGGTAACGGGGAGAAGAAACGTGCTCTAGTGAGGGGGGGTTGTAGGGACTATGATACAAGCTATAGGTGCAGTGATGTTACTAAATATCTATACAGTGCAAGGGTGATCTATCAGTGCGTTCTACTTCTATACAAGTATTTACATATATCTACAGGGGGACACGGAGACGGTAACAAGGTACTCACGTGCCCCACCGCAACTCTCCAGCCACCTCCAGAGGACTCCACCACTCCTCGGTCCAGACGTCCTCCAATTCCTCATCCTCGCTCCTCTCACACCGTCCGCTCTCCTTCACTGGTCCACTACGCGCTGTCTCCTGCCACGAGTCGGCTACCTGGAACGCTCTCCTCTCTTCCTCGCCGGCTTTTCTGCTTCTCGGCCTGTGGTAGGGAGTGGGACTTCCGGGTTCACGGTAGGCTGCTTCCGGTTCGGCACTTCCGGGTTCTCGAGGTTCGTGGGCATCCGCATCCAGGTTAGTGCTCGGTCCTGCCGTTCGGTCGGGTTCCTGTAGGGAGAAAAAGAGAGGAGGAGTCCTGGTCGTCAGAGACGCAGGGGGGTTAGTGGTCATGTTATCCCCACTCGGGCGATTTCATCATGAGTTAAATTTATTTTATAATTTCATTTTACATTTTGCCAATGTCAACTTATAGCTCATCAGTTAATTCTTAAAGTTTAGCTTTCTTAGCACACCTAGCTCTTTCTTTTATCAAGAAGCTCATGCTATCAACATTGTAATTCAGTAGTTTGTTCAAATCAACATTTCCTTGCAACATTTCACCAAAGTCAATTTTCTGAATTCCAATTCACATTTCTTTAAGTTGTGACTACCACCACTGCTCTCACTTGAAAACCCTATGTCTGATCCTCTGGTACCCTACTTTTGGTTATTCTAGGCACTATAATTATGGCTGTAGCATCTTTCGGGGCACTTGGTATAATCCCAGTAGGGGATTGTGCCATCCCCTCAGCATTTGTAGCCCCAGTAGCAGAATGAGTTCCCTCATTCGATCTATCTGTATACGAAGGAGGTCTACAATTAAATAGTTTACTTATGATTTGATCATCATTGTTATCTGACTCCATAACTTTTTTGTGTGTTTTTCTCTTTATCAAGCTCTTTTCCATTAACCATAGCAGGAAAGGTTTTTGCACATTTGCATGTCTTCCATACAACTTTTCTCTTGGCAATCTAGTATACTTTCTGGTCAACCCCTGAATGACTCCTTTATGTTTTTATCTTGTTTGTCTCCCTCCTTTACAGTTGCCATGTGATCCCATTCATTAAGCGCCTCAAACTGTGTAGTTGTGGGCATTGGCTTCATATTGAGCATGGTTCCTCGCAGAAGGTCTAGCATGTTAAGATTAAAGGTACTCTCCAGTGGAAACTGTAAAATGCCATTATGTGCTGTATACTTATTCCATTCAGAGATCCTGGTGCAAGTTGGATACCATACCTCTACCATCATTTTATAGGATGCTATTCCTGCACTCTGAAATGTTTAACCTTGTTTAGGTATCTCTTTTTGGTTTAGGTTTAGAAAATATATCAGCAATATTTTACACCTAATATATTCAAGACAAACCTAAAGCTACAATAAAACGTTATGAACAAACTTAGCAAACAATAACCAATAACAGTGCAGCTTTGTTAAAGGTCAACCTTTCACTCCACTACTATTTCAGCAACCAAGCAATCAAAGCATGTCTCTGAAGTGACTTCACACTGATCCCAGTGTGACTCCTTGCTGAGCAACCAATCACAGCTCAACTTCTTGGTAAACAGGAAAACAATTATGGACCACATTATTTCATTAACACTTTGTCTATTAATCCTGGAAATAAAATAAAATCATAAACCATAAAGTTTTGAATTCAAGCAATGAAAGAAAGAATTATAACATTCATGCAAAGGTTTTCGCTAAGCACATTCTGACCACCAGAAATCTATCTCCAAGTTTTTGTACTTCTCCCCCTGCACTCAGGGTAGGCATAACAACTCAAGTTCAACTTTCAAACCAGAAAAGAAAAATGTGTTATTTGAGAAGGCCTACAGATGTTTCATTGGTGCCTCACTCTACACACTGGAGTTCAAACAAATAATAAATATCTTAATATCATGAATTTACGACAAATCCAATAACCAATTCTATTCCCTCCACTGATGCATTCATCTTTAAATGGGATTACAATTATAAATAATACATCACTACAGCTGTAACCAGTCCACCAATTGAACCCACAACGATCATCACATATCCAAATAAAGCAGCACAGAAACAGAAATACATCATCATGACTCGGACCACAGAATGCATTCACAAACTCAATTTCTCCCTTTTCATACTTACACTCCAACTTCTTTCAGGAACGCACAGCCGTTCTAGCTAGTCACTTCCCAGGAGGATCTGAAATCAGAAAATTTTCAAATTTCTAAAAAACAAAAATCTATTTGAGCATAAATGATTCAAAAGCTACAAAAGTATTTGTGGACCACATAAAGAGGAGGTACTCTTATGCAAACCACCCTCTGCTAGTAATATTTGCAGGAGCCGAACCCCAATAATCTCTCAGACCCCAATATTGAATGAACCCCCTCATTTTACCTTAGGCAGTTCAGCCCGACAATTCTTCCCTTTGGTCTAGCAGTAAGAGACTACCCTACCCATTAATAACTCAAACGTAGCAGAGTAAAATCATAATTAGAAACAGGGACCACTCAAGAACTGAGTTCTAAATAAAATAATAAATTAAAAAGGTTTAATACGGAACCATTACTAGAACATTACAGAGGAATGCATAATTTTATCATGAAGACTCAGTATTACAGAAATACAGAGTCATAATTCACAACAGAACCCTAGTCAGTTAATAATGCCCCTCTATATTCTAAGGGGCCGATTCCGATTTCGGCCGGAAGGGCTCCGAACCATGTTCGGAGCCCTTCCGACTGAATCGGTCAGTCCCGGTCGGATTCCGTCCCGACCGAGCTATTCCGATGGGCTCGGTCGGGAAGGAATCTGACTCAGATTTCCGGATTATGGACGACAGGCTCGGAGAGCCTGTCCACAGTCCAGAAATCCTCCAGTACTCCCCCGGTCGTCTCTGTGCGACCGAAGGAGTACGATGGAAGCTTTTCACTGCCTTTTCGTGCCGGTCTGTCAGGCATGAAAAGACAGTCGGAAGCTGTCTCTTGGGGCCCCCAGCAGGGCCCCCATGGGTTTGAGGCCACCGGATGGCGGCCTGGGGGCACCTATCGTGCCCCTCCATTGATCCCTGCACCTGGTGGCAGGCACTTTGGGGTGCCGGCCACAGGGTGCGGGGATGAACTGCACCCCTGCTTTCAGCAATGCAAGCAGGCTTCCCAGCTGGAAAGCATGCTTGCATTGTAAGGTATACGAATGCGACCGAACCCTGTTCAATCGCATCATACTACCAGGGCTGTAACCGACGACAGCAGGTCGGTCGGTTACAGCTCCTGCCCGATGTCGGACGGACTTCAGTCCGTCCGACATCGGAATAGGCCCCAAAGTGTCAAACTCATGAACAGTACTGACAAGATGCTAGTGAGGAAGAACATTTTTATTGGAGAGAGTCTTGAAACTTTCAAAACACAGGTAAAGCATATTAATTAAATAATGAATAAAACTGCAAATTCAGCATGGTTAGGTTGCATTGGCAAATCAAAAAAAAATTCATACAGTTTAAAATTTCTTAAAACAAATCCAATTCTTAAGGTAAGAGAAATCTTCCACTTGCTCCCTCTGCACATGTACTCCAAAGATGTACAACTCAATATGAAACTTTTCCTAACAATAGCACATAGAATCATGTTCTTCTGCACACCTGCATCAGAACTAACAGGAGAAATTCTTCAAAATGATACATCAGGTACATGATGGAAAGTTTTATTCACAATACATGCTTTCTAACACTACAATATATTTTCATCATTGCTCTCCGAGGAAATTTTTCGGAGAGAAGGCTTGCAGCAGGTAGCCGACTGGAAGGGTAAATGAGCTACAGCAAGATGAACAGAACACCGGCATCTATATTAACTAAACAATGTCTTACATTCAATTGTGTATGTTAGAACAGGGCAACACAGTAAACCGCCAAGGAAAAAGGTAATGTAATCTACATAAAAGGGTATGATCCTGGAGGAGTTAGTTCTACTAAAGTTAGGGGCATATTTACAAGCCCCTAACACCACTATAATGTCACTTTTTATGATGTTCCTGTGCGGTACTTAACGTGTCTTAACGCCGACTTGTGACTAAGGCTCACTTTCACACTACACTTAACGTGAAAGGGGAGGGCAGTGGGTGTTGCTGTGGGAGTTCTGCCACAACACCAATTGAATTTGACGCCACCCCATATTTATAAGGGTGTCATAAATATTTGGCAGTGCCAAAATTAAGATGGGGGAACACCTGGTTTTAACCTGGCGAAACGAGGAAAAATGCTTTATTTCTCCTCATTCTTGCTGTTTCTATGTATGCTGCATTGTGCAGCAAACAGAAACAACAAAACTACTTTGATTGTTTATGTGCACGGAGGTGTACCTTCCTGCACATATTCAATCATTTAAAAAAATGCAGAGTTGCAACTTCTATGTGTGCTGCATTCTGCAAAACACATAGAAGTTATAAAACGCCATTACTGATCTATCCTTGCAATGCAGGCGCCCTTACAAAATGGTGCAAGAGTGCCTGCACTAGACAGCTACATTTAGTGCCAGCGCTACAGAAAAGGCAGTGGTGCACCGTATTCTTGTGAATACAGTGCATCCCTGCTTTTGAAAATTGTCAGAGCAAGTTGCTAGCCTTCTTGGCTTAACCCAACGCTCCAACAATTTCCTACTAAATATGCACCTCAATCTTTATGCTGGTCAGACAAATGAGCGAATAACATCAACACAATATTCATGTAAAAAACATGGGATGTAATGATGTAAACACACATACGTTTTCTAAGAATCACTGACAGGATATCGAGGCGAAAAATATCAACCTGCAAAAATATCGGTGACAAAATATCGACTACTAGAATATCGAATTCCTATCTACAAACAGGTAAGTACAAAAATCTTGAATCCAAAATTTCGTTGTAAATAATTTAGTATGATAAAATATCGAATTTTTTAAATGTAATGTTAAATTAAAAAAATAATAAATATAATTAAGTAAAACATACTTAAAAATACTTTAATAACCTTAAAATTAATAAATAATGAATGTAAGTTTTAAAAAAGTATACATACATTCTTATTTTTTAATGCATCTATATTAACTTAATAATATTAAAAATATTCAATATTTTTAGCGTAGAATAGCGGGAGGGTAACATTTACTATTCCCACTCCAGTGAGTGCAACAGTAGGGAAAGCGTCGGATAGTGGGAGGGTAAAAATTACTATTCCCACTCCAGTAAATCAACAGTAGGGAAAGCGTTGATAGCGGGTAGATAAAAATTACTATTTCCACTCCAGTGAGTGCAACAGTAGGGAAAGCGTTGGATAGCGTAGGGGTAAAAATTACTATTCCCACTCCAGTGAGTGCAACAGTCGGGAAAGTGTTGGATAGAGTAGGGGTAAAAATTACTATTCCCATTCCAGAGAGTATAACAGTAGGGAAAGCGTTGGATAGTTTTGGGGTAAAAATTACTATTCCCACTCCGGTGAGTGCAACAGTATGGAAAGTGTTGGATAGCAGAGGGTAAAAATTACTCTTCCCATTCCAGTGAGTGCAACAGTCGAGAAAGTGTTGAATAGCGTAGGGGTAAAAATTACTTTTCCCACTCCAGTGAGTGCAACAGTAGGGAAAGTGTTGGATAGCGTACGGGTAAAAATTTAAATTCCCACTCCAGAGAGTGCAACAGTAGGAAAAGCGTTGGTTAGCGTAGGGTTAAACATTAATATTCCCACTCCAGTGAGTGCAACAGTAGGGAAATTATTGATTTAATAATTAAATAAAAATAAATTATCAATGCCAATAAAATATGAATTAACATTAATTGCCAATTACAAAATAGTTAATCATTAATTAATTATGAATACCAATACATATTATTTATGACATATTAATTACCTATTAATAATTAATTAACAAATACATTTTCAATACCAAAAAATAATAAGTAATAAAAAAGCAATTAATAATTAAACCAGTACAGTAATTATCAATACACAAAAATCATTTCAATAATTACGTAATTACAATTAAATTACTTCCCACCCTATTCCCCTAAAAACCCACAACCCGCTCCGAATAATAATTAATGCAATTAATATAATTATCAAAGAATCAATTAATAAAAAGTATTACCAATTAGTCATTAATTAACAATAAATTATCAATACACAAAAATAATTGTAATAATTACTTCCCACCCTTTTCCCCTATAAACCCACAACCCGCTCCAAATAATAAATTATTACAAGTAATATAAATCTCAATCAATCAATTAATAAAAATGAATTACCAATGAATAAAAATGAATTACCAATTAATAATTAATTAACAATAAATTAATTACCAACACCAATAAATAAAAATAAATAATTACTTAATTACAATTAAATTACTTCCCACCTTATACCCCGATAAACCCTCAACCCGCTACAGAACTAAAACGCAAAGATAAATTAAAAGTAATTAATAATTCCTAAAAATTAATATTTAATTTACTATAATTAAATTAGTTCCCACCCTATTCCCCTATAAACCCACAACCGCTACAGAATTAAATTACGCAAAAATTAAATATCAAAATGAATTACTATAAAAAAATTCAAACATACATTACAAACATAATACATACTTTTAACACCTATACTAACACTTAAAACACTATAATTTTTTTAAATATTTTTAACAACTATATTATGACTGTTGATATTACTAACTTCGATATTATGAAAATTGATATTTCCTACCTGAATTTCGATATTCTGCACCACTATATTTTGGCAATTCGATATTCTATACATTCTATATAAAAAACTCGATATTCTGTCCAGTCAATATTTTTTTTTCGATATTGTGACTGTTCACCGTTTTTTAAGAAATTTGCATCAATAGAACATCATATCCATGTTGCAAGATTACAGTACAAATAACATTTTTTTAAGAGCAGTACATCAACTAACCCACACATTAATTACATTTGAGGATCTAAGGAAGTGCAAGAATCCTTCTAACTGTATAGGTCCTAGACACATAAGTCCATGAGAAATACATGTTGTTAAAGAGGGCAAATTGTCAATATCTCTGTCTCATATGGCACATCTGGTCCAAGAGACCATCCTCAGGACCCAGTGTTGAGGAGGATGAAGCTTATAAATTCTGCCACAAAGACCAAAAAAGAAAACGCAATGAAAAAAATTAGCACTACGTCATGGTATGCATTGCTTGCCCACAATCCATCGCCAAAGCAACAGGAGTCATAGCCAACCTAGTTTAGAGCCCGTACAATTAAAAACTCTCTATCTGTAACCAAGTGCAATACAAAACCCAAGTAGACGTTTTTATGTTCCCGGGCCCATGTAGCAAAGCTGATCCTTTCTTATATTGTCCTCTGCTTCTGTCTACTGATTATCGCAGCACATGTATTCTGCAAAAGAATAACATTGGTTTAATAAATATATTGAAAACGTCCCACTGTAAATTCTGTATATTTCTCTGAGTACAAATAAGCACGAGCGACTGAGCAAAAGGTTCTGATCTGTTTCAACAATTCCTGAGGGGGCAGGGTTGTCATGTTCAGTGATTGCCAGAAACCATTTGCTCCCTGGTAAGGTTAGGGGGGCTTGCCGTGGCACTGTGAGCTAGCTGGTCTCTAGGCCGACATATGCTGCGGGGTGCCCAGAATCAGTCTAAGTACCTCACCCAAAGTTTATGTTGGCCAAAAAACGTGCAGGTCCTACAAATTAGTGGGAACTTACACGAAATGGTGCACCAACGTTGATTGGGTTCTTCTTTAACAATTTATCTGAATAGTTCAGTTTTGCTTTTCTCAGAGACTCCTTTTCACCTACAAACCGGGGACATCCATGGTGGGAAGGGAAAATCCACCTCATCTGAGTAGGTATACCCTATTTTTTGGCTGTAGGTTATTCAAGCTTGTAGGTTAAAAATGTTCCCACATTGTGCTAACCCTGAATCCATAAATTCATTGAATTAATAATCTTTTTCTTTAAACAATGACTGAACAAGCCAACAACGTTGAAGAGCAAGTAGTTAGATTGAATATTACAGAAAATTGCAGACATGCAGTTACCCATAAATTATTATATTATGGCCTCCTGGCAATGGGTGGTTATGTTACCTTCATGGTCTAGGCACTTGAAGTATTGAAAACAGAGGTATTCTACTCTTGGGATAGTATTCTCTCTCTCTCTTTACTTATTCACACTTTCCTCTTCTTCTATACTATTTCTAGCCTACCATTACTGTACAACCAGCAAAGGGGCGCCATCCTAATAATATCTACCATGTACCATGTACCTTGTACCGCACAGGATGGTTACCCATATGAAGATATCCCCGTGCACTGTATGTCTAGGTATAAATACCATAAATAATTAAAAAATAATAATAATGACAAATTCCCATCTGCGGATGCTGTCACAAAATATTTTCACACTTACATTGAAGATGATACACCAAAGGAATATTTTCCAGATGTGGACATCCAAATTAAGTTTGCTTACAAAGAGCGCATAAATTGGTTTAAAGGCCCCCTCCCCATACCATAGAAAATGTGAGACTTGGTCCGCTTAGTAAAGAAGGAGTGACTTGGCTGGTCTTAGTTCCTTATTCACTGCACCCTAGTCTTGCAAATTTCGATGCAGCAGTTATTACAACACAATACGAAGATTTAATAAAAATGTACAGAAATCTCACACAGTACATTATCCGAACACTAACAGTTAACCCTACATGGACGGCTCAAGCTGCACAACCTCCATTGGCTGCTAGGGGTATCAACCCTCAATCATGCCGGCATGGGAAAGGTTCCTCCCAGCCAGGAGCAAATTCTATTCTGGATTGCACAGAAAAAAAAGCCATCTTGAAGCGGTTTTTCCCCATGTGGGACTGCAGGATGTACACTGAATATTAACCATTTGCTTGCCAATGGGGATGGCCCCCTTGCTGGAAGATTGTGCCACTTCGGGTACAGTCTTAGCTGCAGTCTACACCAGTACTCATGCTAATCCTTTAATAGCAATTTTACCTGATGTACTGAAACAAGTACAGAATGAGTATGGGGCAGGACCTACCCTGGACGTAGGGATGAAACTTATCGGCAATTTTGCCCCTGTATCAAACATTATGTTAAGTAACATAAAAGGGGAAGCAGCAGCATTGGCAATACACCAACTCCTGAGGAAATTCACTGCTGTACAGCAGGAGGGGGAATTACCTAGACTTATTGAGGGAACCTATTCTACTCTAGACAAAGATAATGTGGGAGCCAGACCTGGACAACCACAGTTTAAGTGTAATGCTGAAAAGGATAACTCTGAGCAAGCACCTGATTCTTTCACGAAAAAAAATGGGACAATAAACAAAAATAATAATAAACAAAATAAGATACAATCATGGGCTGGGTCTCCACAGCAGGAATCCACTGACAAAAAATTTAATTTAAGAAACACTGATAACATTAGAAAACCTGACAGGTATCAGGGCACTGATACACATTCCTCTCATTCCTTTCAGGATTCATCCAATAAATGTTGGAGAGAGGTGGACATTCAGAGTGCAGATCAGAAGAGCACTGAAGCCAAAAAGGGAAACACATTGCATTTCTGACTGCATCCTTTAAGAGGAAAAACAAAAAACTCAAAAACCTCCATTCAAAAAGAAGGCAGCTGGAATTAATATAAGGCATGCCCAGGCTACTGAGGAATCTGCTTCTGCACGGGGAGTGGGCAGTGAGGATGCTGGACAGCTGGGCAGAAGTCACATTAGCTCGCCCGGGACCTGATGGATTTTCTGGTAGCAGTAGAGCTGAAAGAACATATTACAGTGGAAACACCTGATACAAGGGTAAATGTCCCACATTGTTTATACAAACAATGGAGGATACACCCCCTCCATTTGAATAGCCCGAATCGCCCGATGGAGATGTGAAAGGCACTCTGGGTGGACATGTTGATGAATTATTCAACCTACTGACACTGACATTTAATATTCCCCTGATGAAAGGCTCTCATTAGCCCGAAATGCATTGGGACCAGCAAGTTGAGGAGAAACCATTTGTTTCATCTGAAGTTCTACTTTATTGATAATATGTGACCAAAACATATATGAAGAAGAATTTATGAAGATTGAATAAATTCAATTCTTGGAAATAGATTAATCCGTTATTTATCAAGTGTGGATTACTCCATTCATTGGATATTACGCAGTGCACTGAGGGGATGCCACCGCTGGCACGGCGCTTATCACAGTACCCAATAAAATATGAAGCCTAAAAGCAAGTTAGGGAAATCCTAGAACAACTAGAGTACCAGGGTGTAATAGAAAATTGCACCTCGTCTAGAACTAATTCCTTGTTTCCTGTGATGAAACCAGACAATTCATATTGTCTAGTTTTGACGATAGACATTTGAACACTTCCACATGCACATTTGCAGTACAAAATACACATAGTGCCGCAAAGCTGAGTAACATTGTGCGGAAGAAATTCAAAACAACACTAGAAATCGCAAATGGACTTTTCTGCCAGAATATAGTGCTTGGAAGCAGATATTTGACCACATTTTCAGCTCTAGGTTCACAGCGTCAATTTTGTCATTTAGATCAAGGGCTTAAGAACAGCCCGGGACTGTTCTCAGCCAGGGTAACAGAGTTACTTCAACATTTTGATGAGGAGGAGTTTTCCTATGTAGATGATATTTATCTGACAGATGGTGAGCTAGTGGACCACTTGGCAAGAGTGAACCACATAATCCTTGGGTTCGCTCGCTTGGGTTAGAAATGTAGGGCCATATGTATCAACACAGTTCCCCCATAGACACAGAATGGGCAAAACTCTTTGATACATCTGGCCCTTAATTTATAAAAATCTACAAATTTCCACCTCAATGGCCTGTTTCTGGGATATGAGCTGCCAAGTGAAGGCAAAAGCCTGCCAGCAAATTTATAGAGAAATGCACACTGCTCCAACCTCCAATGACTCTGAATAGATTACAATCCTTTTTAGGGTTTTTACATTTTGGCAGAACATATATTTTGGATTACACAGAACGAGTAAAACCATTCTACAACTTGATTAGATCTGATTTTTCAATCAACCATCGGACACAGGAACACACAAATCTTTTGCATTCCGTTCAAGCTGCTATGATAGCTTCCAAACATTTGCACACATGTATTAACACAACTAACCTGGTGTACAGCGTAGTCGCTGGACCCACCAGGGACATCTATATCACTTTCAATAAAGGTGATACTGTTCCATGCTGCATAAAAATCTGATTTGTACACAAACGCTGAAATGCGTTTTGCACCCACTGAGTAAATTCTCACAACGGTACTGACTACTGTAGTGAGAGATTGCACTGGATCAAGGTAAGAAAATAATTATAATTACCCCAGTACTGACCTTAGAGGCCATTACCTAAGCCAGCATTCCAAATGCCACAGCATTACATCCAAGATGGATTGAATGGGCTCACTCTCTTCCTACAACAGATGTAGATTACTGATTCGATTCTACACTACAAACCCAAGCATTCCTGAAGCACAAGCACGAAAATCCAATATGAATACATCTGAATACTGATGGATCTTTTCAGCCTGCTGCAGGAACAAGACCCCAATATTTGGCAGCATGCACAATCGTAAAGGGGTGCATGCATGACATAGTGTTCCATTTTGAAAAGACACACAGCTTAGGGGACTGTACGGAGCATCTGGCAGAACTCAAAGCCCTGATAATGGCACTACAAATTACGGATCCTGAATTCCCAACACTTCTAGTGTTCAATTCATAATACTGTGTTCAGTCCTATAATGAATATCTCCACTATTGGGGCTAAAATGGATCTCGAGATTTCAAGGGGTGCACAGTAAAGCACAAGATGCTTTGAAAGTAGGCAGCAATGCTGAAAGAGTGCTTGCCAAGGTCTCATGTTATTCACACATTGAGTTATCACTGTGTTTGCGTTCATGTTGAAATCAATTCAATGGCTGATGAGGCAGGCAAAGGTTTGAGTTTGCACTGCTGCCATTGGAGTAATCACTCATTCAAGTTCGAGAATAGACAGAGACATCATGGTGGCCATCAATTCTGCTCACAAGGACACCCACCTACCAAAAGGTTTTCCAGTCAAGTACTCCTACAAGTTAGATGCACAAAACGTTCCGTATGCTCAGAGTCCAGGAGTAGGGCATAGAGTAATACCAAACGATGATCGCAGATTGGATTTATTACTAGCTGCACGAGGGTCTGTGGTCAGCACACACAGGGTTCATGATGACAGTTTCATTACTGAAGCATCGCTATTAATGGCCTAGTCTTACAAAACAGACCAAGGATTTTGTTCTCAAATGTGACAGCTACCACCAGATGAAGGGTTCCACCATAGCACTTCCTCCACTGACACCCCTAATGATCTCAAACAAGCCTTTAGCGGTTGTTTATTTGGATCACTGCTGCCCCTTACACCCAGATGGGCTTACAAGTACATCTTGGTGGTAGTCGATTCATGCTCCAGGTTCTTGTGGGTTTGGCCACAGCACTCAGCTGATACTCGAACTGTAATAAAGGATTTGTGAGTCTGAATCAGGACATATGCAAGTGACACACTACATTCCGACCAGGGATTGACGTTTAGCTCTCGGGCTTACAAAGAATCCTTGGGAAGCATAGGTGTGGCCTTGCGGTACACCTCCCTCTACCATCCTGAGGGAAATATGGTAGTTGAGAGGAAATACTGTGACTTAAAGCAGTCCTTAACAGCAAGGGTATTAGGCTACGTGGCAGTTGGATCATTTACCTATATGGGGTACAGAGGGCACTCAACAATATGCCAAGAAATTCCCTGGGGGGTCATACTCCGTCTGAACTCCTGTTGGATGTGAGAATGTGGTTGTGTATGCACAAAAAGGAGGGGGTACCCCTGACTAGAGTTCCTAATTCGGGATATGCAAATAAGTTTGAAAAAACAGGTAATTAGGAACAATATTTAGTGAATGGACAAAACCTGACATCAGACAGTAATAAATCTGGTTAAACACCATGCATGGTACAAAAATATATATTTTTTATTATTTTGTTTGAAGATTTCTTTATAGTTAAAAGGCACACAATTTGATTTCTCCTCTATATATGTGACATTTGATCTACATATATCATATGCTAAACTGTTTGGTTCATTTCTAATACAGTTTATAACATTTCACAATTTGAAGACTATAGAGGTGGTGCTGATCATTTGCAATCTAAAAACATGGCTAGATGTTACAACAACTACGCGCGTTTCGGCTGAGAGCCTTCATCAGGAAGCCATGAAATTCCCAAGTGAACCTATGCAAACAGAAAAATACATTACATGTCAGTGTCAGTGTTGTCCTATATATACAGGTGCTCAAAAAAACATACAGTGATTTTATTACAAATTTATGGTTAAAATCACAAACGAAAAAGTCCTGAAAATGCTCAAGCTTGTTCTGCTATATACAAATCCACATACATCCTAACTAGTTGTGCATACATATGAACATCTGAATGAACATCCTAACTGGTTATACATGAGAATATCTACATAAGTATATACATCATACTGCACGATCTTTCTATCCATGTTGGATATATATAACAATATGTACGTCCTAGCTGTTTTTGCATAAATGTGGGCATACATATTGAGCGACCTGATGGATTATTTATACGGAGAGAGTGTGGCATCCAAATATGTACAGTAAATATATGCAGAAAATGGTGCACATCCTGGCTGTCTTTCCATTAACGAATACCATATTATCAGGAGATTATTAAAACAGATTGGAAGTGGGAACAGAGACTAGGAAGTCCTATAAGAATGTGTACTTCCCAGGCACTAAGATATAATTGAGAGATGTGTGGAACACAAATGGATGGCAGGGAAAAGTGCCCAATGGGGGGGCCTACTGGTAATGAACATGTTAAGTGAAAAACAAACAGGCAGACAGGGTCCCAAGATTAATTAAGTACCTTTATTTGATCGAATTCAAAAGTTGAAGAGACCTCTGGTCACGGCGGTCCAAAAAGGACTGATAGAAATAATAGAAATTCTAATGCAAAAAGGAGAAGGATAAATATGAAAATATTGCACTAGAACGCGGTGTCCTGACTGATAATTAGCAGGAGAAGATAGTATCTAAGATAGATACCTGGAATTGTGGTCTGTCGCAATGAGCCGTATTACATAATTAGCGTTCTCGGTAGGAGCCCAGGGTGGAAGAGGGATTATGATGAGGTGAACTGGACTGCCTGTGAATAAAGACAAGCGCGTTTTAAGCAGGATGTGCGATAAGCACGGACAGGGTAGGGGAACGGGAAAGGAGGGGAAGGGAGGGGAAAAGGAAAAGCGCGGGGGGAGAGAGAAAGAGAGAGGACCGGTGGTGAAGGGAAGGGGAAGAGAGGGGGGCAGGTGAAGGAGGGGTGAAGGGTAGGAAAGGGTGGAAGGGCGAAGGGAAGGGCGTAGTTGCGTGATATCTGAGGTGGCAGTCCATCCAGAATGTTAATGGTGGGGATCTGAAGGTCGGGTACTTCTTTCGATTCGGTACATCCAAAGCGGTGTCCAAGTAAAAACAATCTGGAACCGAAGGGGTGATGGACAGGGTATTAATAGAGCGCGGTATCGAATAGAGCTGCATAGCATGGCAGTCGAGGAGCCGGGGGATTATGGTGTGTCAAGGCTGACACGAGGGAAATTACCTTAAGTTAGAGTCCCGCCTGCCTTCCAATAGTGGAGTCTTCCAGCGTCACTCGGTTGGACCCGATCGGTGATTGCCAGGGAATTGCCGATGTTTATGAAGGCACGAAGCTTGCGCGATTGAGCCAATGAGTGGACGGGGGTGGAGTGACACAAATTACTTAAAGGAAATAAAGGAAGGGCTATGTGTGATGTGGAAGCTGTGTGCCTAAACTATGGCAGACATGTTGGAACGGAGTGCGTGGGTGAAAAAGGGAGGCTGGCTGCAGGATGCGGGGGGCGGGTGTAGTACCTGGAAAACAGAACGAGAATGGAAAAAGGGAAGGTGCAGGCGCAGGGATACTGGAATTAATGGCATAACAGTCGTTTAGCCATAATTATATTTAAGGACCTGATCCCAGGGTATTTCATTGTTCATGCCTTTGGTATATGTGTCCAGACTAAAAATCCAGTACACTTCTCTGCATTTGCGCACTTGTGTACTTTGTGCACCTGCTGTTTTACGTATTTTTTCAAGTATGTACCAGCGAATGTCATTAGGGTTGTGTTTGGCTTCCGAATAGTGTTTTACTAAAGGGGCCTGCATCTTTCCAGTTCGGATGGCGGATCTGTGCTATGAGAGGCGGGTCGACATCATGCGGGCGGTTTCGCCAACATATCCCAAGCCGCAAGGGCATACTAGAAGGTAGACCACATTTGTGGTTTTGCAGTTGGTGTGAGTTTGGGATATGAGTGGTCTGTTATTAAAGGTCCATTCCTTTGTCTCTATAGCTATAAAGAAATCTTCAAACAAAATATTAAAAAATATATATTTTTGTACCATGCATGGTGTTTAACCAGATTTATTACTGTCTGATGTCAGGTTTTGTCCATTCACTAAATATTGTTCCTAATTACCTGTTTTTTCAAACCTGTGAGAATGTGGTTACCAGACCTCGATAATTTCAGCACAGTGATGGCAGCAACATCATTTAACATCAATGAATGTTTGTCTGTCTTACAGGAACTCAATGATTTCCGGGGCACACAAGGTAACGTCCAAGTAAAACACACCGCCACTGGAGAAGTGAAGGATATATTGTCAAGTCCAGCCTGGATCCCGAAGATTGGGGATCTATTCAGGGAGAAAATTGTGGACAAGAAAGAATTTGGGCCATCTTACAGAGTGCCTATACCTGTCCTGGCTGTTGAAGGTATTAGAACTGTACTTCTTCCTCCCCCTTGCCGGTCTCAGAGACAAAAGGTTTGCTTCCATTGATCTTATCTAACCACACTATGTGGCCGATTTTCTACAGTAGGCTGTGTGGGCTCCTGGGTAGCCACCGTACTCCTCTTACTACTGTTCAAGAGGTTCAGATAGAAGCTTTAATAATGACAGAATAATCCCCTCTGCAAAGAGAAGCTGCATCCAAAGATGAAATAAAAAGTCTTCCTGTTGAAACAACTATAACTGTACAGTCAACGAGTACTGAAATCTCAATCCGAAAGATTGACGACGTCTATGCGAATATGCCACAGATTGAGTCATCTCCCAGTTCTACAAAGCCTGCCAAGCTGCCAAAATTAGACCGGATGGCATCTGGATACTTCGTGCATTATGATGACTTCTCATTGAATTCAAGTGAAACTGAGCTGCCACCACCGGCACTCCCTTTCAGACTACAAGTGTACACTCTCTATCTTTGGCCGGAATGGACACTAGCTCCCAGTACACTCTGCAGTTTAACTTGTGAACTTGGGTCTGAAACCACATGCATCATGGCACCATGAACTAAGGGACCTGTCCCTGGTAAATATTACAATCATTCCAATTCTGGAAGGAACAGTATTGAATAGGTTATGGTATGATGTATATTGTCCTCCTGAACTTTTATAAATTAAGATTTCCTTAAATTATATCCTCCCCTCGAGACCTTTTCTGATGATTGGGGCATTTAAACTGTGAATAATTTTCTTGCAGATCTAAAGCATTTTTAAATGATAAACTGTATAATGGTACATCTAATTTTTGCGACATGTTCTGTAATCAACACTATGGTCACCATTTTTTACACAAAGCTAGTACACCACGCGCTGTTTATAATTACACTCAATGGGATAACGGTTGTTGGACTTCGCCCTTTTGGCAGTTTCACCCCTAAACTTTTTGTCTTTTCTGTGACCTGTATCTAGTAGTTTTTGGCCTCTGCGCACTTTAGCACTGTGGCCCTGTGTAAAGTGCGTGCGAGCTCTGAGTGTGTGTGGTGAGATTAGCCTGCCCTGCCATAGGAATGCATGGTGTGTGGAGTTCCTTTTGTAGGGTGCCTGGGATGTTGTTGCTGTGTGCGTGCGCAAATGCTTTACACAAGGCTTCCGGGATAAGCCTGACTGCTCATGCCAAGCCACCAAGGGGGTGAGCAGGGGTTATCTTTGGCGTGTAACTCCCTTGCCCTGACTAGAGTGGTGGTCGCAGCCTGGCTGTGGCGCAAGCCTTAGCCAACCAGAGATCCCATTTCTAACAACAGTCCAACACTGCCAAAAGGTAGTTAAAAAAAATTGCACAAAAGGTTGCTTAATATTCTGGTTTTGATACATCAGACCCAGACACTTATTATTATAGGCTTACTTCCACACTAGCGAAGAAAAATATGCGAACAAACACCAAGCTGATTTAGGGCAAGATGGCTCCTGAGTTCAGCATCAGTTTTGTTCTACTCACATCGGGATCATGTGAATGAGCTTTCACATTCAAATACAACTTGTCCCCACTGAGGTATAAATGAACTGAGGGATCAGTTGTAGTTGGCCGGAAAAGGCGGTGATATAAGAAATCTTTTTGCTATGGGCGTATCTCTGTTAATATGTATCTGTAGCATTTTGGAGGGTTTTCCTGATGGATTTGTGTCCATTATTGCAGCATTCACTCACATGGACCCTAGCTTGGAGGAAAATTTGAAAAGGGAGGCAGTGTCTGCTTCAAACTGCATTGATCAAACTGCCCTCAGATGTTTTCAAGTGGACCTCTTATTAATGGGACCACCAGATATGTAAAGGTAGGGGCACGTTCAAGAATGTAACCACTGTTAAAAAAAAACAGGCAATCCTAATCTGGGATGAACCAGAAACCATTGTGAAGGATTTAATGTATTTGTGCAGAGTCCTAGTTCGGACATGAAGGATACAGAGGTATCTAGCAGTTTCTTCAGGCCCCGACCAGTCCTGGTCATAAGGACAGAGTCATCCGCATAAATCAACACAGGGAGCAGGCAGGTACATGCCTTTGGTGGATCAGCTGGGCCCACAAAAGGTTTCTCATCTAAGTCATTCATCTAAAAGCTGAATAAGAAAGAGGCCAATACTGAACCCTGCCTGACACCCTTCTTGAGCATGATCAGGGAGGGGCATTCCCCCAAGGGCCAAATCGAACACTACCCGCTGCGTCCTGATACAGCTGAGCAAAGAGGTAAATATTTTGTGGATTAGCGCCTTTAGATATTAGCATATTCCAAGGCTTGGCCCTAACTACGTTGTTGAAGGCTGTACTAAGGTCTATAAAGGTCAGATAGAGACACCTTTTGTTGGCATGGACATATTTGAACATAATTAAGTAGAGGTTGAAGCACCGGTCAATGATACCCAGCTGAGACCTGAAGCCATATTGTACTGGGGTTAAGATGTTCTTCTCAAGAGTCCGGCATTCAAGCTTATCTAACAGTATCATGTACAGAATTCTGGCAGCATTATCTATTAAAGGAATGGACCAACAGCAACGAGGATCGCTCCTATCCCCCCTCTTAAAAATCTGAATAATAAATGCCCTTGACCAGGATTTAAGAGGGCCTACCAGACACACACTGCTAAATAGTCTTGCCAGTAAGGGAACCCAAAACATCAGATTACCCTTAAACATGTAGGAGGGAATGCCATCTGGCCCGGGTGCCTTGGTACATGAGCCCCTGTTTATTACTGAGGTGACTTCCTTGTCAGTAAAAGTTAGGTCCTCACTGCTACCCATGTTACAAGTTATGGCCTCACTGGCACGGTTGAAAACTGGAGTGTCATGTGACTCATATAGCTTGGTGAAGTGGCTGACCCAGACATTTTCAAGAAAGTATCAATGCTCTGGGATGGGCTTGGGGAAAAGAAAGGTGCATTCACTATCTTCCAGTAAAGAGCAAAACTATTGCTGGCACTAGCAGAAATCAGCTGCTCCTGTACCCAGGCCTCACTTCTTATTGCTTGTTTCCTCTACTAATGGCTGCTCTATAAAGTTTCCTGCATCTCCAGATGTATTTCTCATATGATTCACACCGTACAGCTCTTTCCTATAGCATCTTTCATAGCAATAACAATATAAACCTCCTCACTATTTTATTTGATAGTGGCTTCTTAATGTAAAACCCCTTCTCATTGCATATGTGGGAGAGTTCACAATGTGATATTTGCCAGAGTTTACAATGTATAACCCCTTCCTCGTGTATTTCAAGATCCAGTTTGGGCTGTCCCAAGGCAATCTGTTGTCCGGGTGCCCTAGAGGCCCAGATTCTCAAATGTATGAGCCAAGCTCCCATTTTAACACTTGTCTTTAAGTGTAAATAGACAGAGCAGTCCGGGCTGACTCGGGCAGGTGGTGTGGGCTAAAATCTCAACATACATGCAGCAACACACAACAGTAATCAATGTACTTTAATGCACACATATCTAAGGAAAATGACAAATATTTACAAGGTTGCAGGTGAAATTGCAAATTACAAGCCCTGCTACAGGGACCTGGCAAATTAATCAGCGTGCATATCCCATACAATAAAAAAATATTATCGAGAGCAACAAACCCTAACAATGAAGTCTGCCCCAGATATCTGTGAAGTACCATGTAACAATTTGCACATCAGACGCAATGGCCTCTTGGAAAGCCTGAAGCTTTTCACAATGCAAAAGGCTGCGTCTACAGACTTTTTCAAGTCATTCACTATGTAAAATGAAAGGCCTACTGCCTTTGACACAGCATTTAATAATCAATTAATCAAACGTTATTGCCTTATAAATTTGTGCCCCTTTCACACAAAAAACAGCACGAAAAGGGCATTCGATGGGTGTTGCTGGGGGCATTCCCAGCAACATCCACTGCTTTTTGACACTGTCCCAGATTTACGAGAAGTCGTAAGTCTTAGGCAGCACCAAAAACTTACACCGCTACAGGGGAGGTGTAAGGGAGACACAACGAGGAGAAATATCTTTATTTCTCCTAGTTTTTCCTCTTTTTATGTGTGCTGCATAGGGCAGCACACTTAGAAAGAACAAAAAGCCTCTTGTGATTGTTTTTGTGCAGGAAGATTTTCCTTTCCTGCAGCACAGGCACCCTTGTACCATGGTGCAAATGGGCCTGTGTTGGCGCACGGCAGCCCATTGTGCACCGGTGCAGGGGAAAAGGACAGGAATGCGCCGTATCAGATAGATATAGTGCATTCCTGCCCTTTTCTTTTGCTGTAGGGCAGCGCAACACAAAGTCCTGCTGTGCTGCCCTAGGACAAAAAAAAACATAAATGAGGTCCTTACTGTGGTGGGACCTAAAAATGGATATATGTGCTAAGCCCCTTCCTATTGCATTTTTCAGAGTTTTCACAATGTAAACCCCATTCTTATTGTATTTGTAAAATACTTCAAAATGTAAATCCTCTTCCTATGGTGTTGGATAAGGAGACCACAAGTACCTGGTTCCTATTGATTTGTCAGAGAGTTTGCAACATAAAACCATTTGTCATTGTTCACAATGTAAAACCCCTTCCAAGGGAGATAGTTTCCAATGTAAAGCCACTTTAAGTTTTTGGTAAGCAGTTCAATATAAAACCCCTTGCAATATGTGTCAGCGAATTAACAATGCAGAACCCCTTCCTACTGTGTTGGTCACGTGTATACACCATGCAAAAAATATTCCTACTGTATTTGACCTGGAGTCTGTGCAAACAATAGTCATGTTGTTTACGAGCAATGGAAGAACTTCTTAGGCGAACTAATACAATTATTTTCCAATCAATATCTTGGAGAGAAGATCAACTTGTGGGAGGAACCACATCCCTCGCCGTGTGCTACTTCTTACTGCTCTTCAACTTGTGGAAACACAAACCCTCGCAGACAGCTGCGCTGTCACGCCGGATCTACAAACCAATGAAATTCCCAAAAAGCATTTGGAATGCAATAAGTCTCACATTTGCAAGAGTTTAAGCTATTGGCATTGTAAATGACAATGCCTTTTAGTTATCTGTGTTGAGATTTAACATATAACTAATGCGAGAGCTTTTTCATTTCGAAGAAGTGGCTGCCATTGTCCCCGTCTGCTTGCAAAGTGAAAGTGGGCATGGCATGCTGCATGTTGCAGGAAACATGTTGTGCCTGCAGTAGGAGAAACTCATTAAATAAAATAGTGCTTACACACTAAATAAGACATACAGTGTACACAACAAAAGTAAAACGGCCAGGCCTCATGGGAGGTTACAAATGAAGACAAGGAGGGACTAAGGAGGGACTAGCAAGCCTAATAAAGAATCAGAAGCCAGCATTTACAAAGGACAGTGACACAAGCCAATCAAAAATATGGGCGGAGAGTGGGCGAAGTTTCAAGTCTATACTCAATACAGCATGCCTCGCAGAACAGCACATCCACTGCCCAGGCTCGGCCTAAAAAGTTAGGGTTGTAAAAGGGGCTAGCCATAACCTACCAAGGTCATCTGTGGGAGTCAAACTAGTCTACTCTCCAGGCTTTAGCAAAGTCCAATAGCAATAGGACGAGGTCGCTCGCAGGAAACCAAATATAAAAATACGCCTCGTCTCTGTAGCATTTGGTTTGATCCATTGTGAATCTTCCCTGCACCAAATGATTGGATGTGGGTTGTTAATAGTTTTCAAGTGCATCATCAGCAATTTCAGCACCCCGTCAGAACAGTGTTTCTGCACCAGCAGTGTTTCTGTATCCCGAAATTGATGTTTAATGTAATGGAAATGTCCGATTCTGATACATGCAGCACACGGAGGGAGACTTCCACCAATCTTTCATGCGCATGCGCGAGACCCTGCTGCCCACCTCCTGACAGCCTCCCTCCCTCCGATATGGTCGATTAGATAATTGCTTCCGCGAAATCCTACCCCTGACTTCTACTTTGAATTGAAGGGGTAATTAATGCATTTGCATTTTTGATTTCTATCCCGTCGTCTGCAGCATAGCTTGAGAGAGCTGACAGGAAGCATGGGTTGGATTGCGAGGCAAAGATACCGATTATCCTTTCTTAACGTATGCTAGCCTTTAAGTATCCATTCTTTTCATATTAATGGTTTATTTTACTTCTAGCATTATAAATAAATCACAGATGTGTTGCAACGGAAGATCGGCTGGAAAACGCACCTTTCCATTGAAACACGGGTCCTAAAAAAAACCTTCGGATTGCACAGTATAACACTTTCATCACTCTCGCCCATCCAAGTGTAAATACACCCCTCCATCCAGTGAGTGCGTCTGCCATCCTATGGCTCACTCACCCAGTGATGCATCACTGACCCATGGATAGATACAGCATCCACCAACCTAATCACTAATATACTCATCCATCCATCCACCCCACTTACCCATCCCTACATCATATCCTCCCAATGTTTTCACATCCCCAATCTGCCCCAAAGCCACGCACCCAGCCTAGACCCACCCATCAAAAAACAGAACTTTCACACAATACTTCAATTGTGGTTTTCAAAACTTGGTACAGGATTTCCAAAGTATCCCCATTATGCTATGAAAAGCCTTAACATCGTCAAAAATAGCCACATTAACTCAAGGATCGGCCACAATGGATCCCAGGCCAGAAACATTCACAAGCATACAAGCAATCTTCTTTTCACTCCCCCATAGACACACATTTTTCCTCACAACTGTCTCTCATTACAATTCCAGAACGACTAGCCAGAAAGTTCAAATCTACAGAGTGGTCAGGATGTAGGGTGAGCAAGTGAGTGGCTATAGCTTTAGTTCATCACTCTGTTGGCCATCTACAAATACATCTTTGCATATGACTTAACACCGCCTTAGATGGAGAATAATGTTATAATTTAAATTACTGCAATACATACACACACCTCTGCAATGCTTGTTCAGAAACCTGGCCCAACACTTTGGCCCTGATTTAGATCTTGATGGAATTGGTCCTGCCGTCCCTTTCTCACAATGTTCCCGCTCTCAGACTTGGGGGGCCTGCCCACCCTATTTTGACGTTGGTGATTGCATAGACGAAACACCACAGCAGTTCCCCATCACTGCCAGGAATTCTCGACCGCGTTGATGGCGAGATAGCAAAAGCATCTGTCGGCAGACCACCAGTTTCTCCGGAGGGCCAATCACAGTGTGTCTTCCCCGCCGACACAGCCGTGGCGGGGAAACCTCCACATGAGATGGCAGAATGGAATGCATATAACGCACAAACTCACCTTTATTCACCTCTCCACTTCCTGTTCTGCCATGGACCCGATCCTACATTCACTGCCTGTGCCTGTGCTGCTGCTGCTGGCTGATCACAATGCAAATGAACACCGTCATCGCCAGAACTGAAGGTAACCTCACCCATTACCTTTTACATGTTTTCAATTGGCTGTTCACATATGCTCAGGACTCGTGTATTATTAAATTACTCACACAAGCAATAGCATACCAATGTGCAATGCATATGTCTCTAATGTTTACGTTTTAAAGTAACACACCTGTATAACCACATTGTTTTCATAAATCTGGTGCCAGCTGCCTTACAAATAAAGGACACTTACACAAAAAAAGGATGTCAAATAAAAAAAACAGAAACTCCCCATACAGGTGTGTGGAAATAAAGTATGAAAATTGTTACAATAAAAACATATGCATCACATATCATTCCCAAAAGTGCAATGTAACTTTATGTAGCAATTGCAGTAGATATGTAACCATCACCTCATAGAATACCTGGAAAATCAATGTCAGTCCAAAATCAGAATCACTCTACATATTCATCCATGTAACATTTTCCCTTGTCTGGTGCAAGTATTATATTGTATATAATTTCCTTTTGCACATCATATTCCAAGGTGGAATGCATGTGTGTACATAGTTATCAGAAATCAAGGCGAAGCTAACACACCTGTAATAAAATATCCGTAAATAATGTCTCAACCTCTATTTGTAGGTGCAATTGTCCACTACTATGTTGAATGGCTGCACCTAATTTCAAATCACATACCATGTGAACCAGTGTATGCACTTTACATAGTAGACATTTAAAAAGTATGCAGTAGTTCCTGTCAACATGCTAAAGAAAAACAGGTACTACACATTTTACACTGAAACATTGCTAATAATCAAACGATTGCAAATGAAAATTGATGCAGGGACAAACTTGGTGAAAAGAAAAATTGTGATTTATTCAAAATGCAAAAACTCTTGAATACTTTGAAACTGTCCAGATGCCATTCCATAAGTGTCGACCCAGTCTTTTTGCACATGTGCTGTGGCACTCAGCACATGGGTTTGGGAGAAGAGGGTTTGGAATGTTACTGGGGTTGAGGGTTACTTTGGGGGGTATTAGGGGTGGGTATGGTCTTTTGGTCTTTTGGTCAGTAGTTTGAGATGTGGATGGGATATGTGATATGTTTGATGGTGGAAAGGGTAGGTGTGTGTATGGGTGGGGTGGGTGTGGCAGGGCTCAGGGCAAGAGCAAAAAGAAGCCTTTCACGGGGAAATTAGATAGGATGGGAGGGAGGGAGTTCGGGTTGGGAGCTAGAGGGAGTGGAAGTGCCTGTTGTGCATGTGTCTGTTGATGGTGTTGGTGTCTGTGTGTCTGGTGTATGTCGTGAAACATTTGGATGTGTCTTGCTTTGTTGGAATGTGTTGTATGGGTGAGCGGAGCTGTTTTCATTTTTTGGGTGTGTGTGCTGCGGAGGTGCTGGGTGTGTTCATGGTGAATGTGGCTTTGGTGGTGGGTGCAGTGTCTGGGTCTGTGATGGTGTGTGTGTCTGAGTTGGAGGGTACAGTGTATGTTGGGTGTACTTGGGGTGGTGGATGTGTCTGGGGTGGTGGATGCAGTATATGTGGTAATGCTGGGGTGCTGGATGTGTCTGTGGTGATGGGTGTGTTGTAAGCAAACCTCAGCTAGGCCTACTTAGTGCAAGGGTTCGCCCTTCTCTGCACAGAGTCCTCAGACCTTAGGAAGAAGTTGGCAATGAAACTGGAAAATACAAAAGCAAAGTTTATTAAACCTTTAAAGGTGGTACTACAGCCCATACAACACCCTTCGGTATTGTATCGAGTAGCACACCGGACTAAAGCACATGGTCCCTTTTATACATAATGAGGGGGCTCAAGAAAAGGCGGTACAAAAGACAAGAGCAGATTTATGACCATACAAGGACATTTTGGAAGGCACAATCGATGAGTGGGCGGAGTTAACAGTCTCCGATAACTTGTAGGCACATTCCTATCTGGAACCAATTAATAACGGTCACTGATCCTACTGCGCATGACTGGGCATGCTGAAAGCGGAGACCACTAAAAATAGCCTTTTGCACATGACGAGCACATGGCAATGTATGGCATACAAAATGGCCGCTACAAATTCAAGATGGAGTCGGCACATTTATTACAATAATGGTTAAAACCGAAGCATGTCTTCTGCTAATGCTTAATCTAACCTCTGCTGATTTACAACAGACGACCCTTTCAGCATTAGCTGAAGACATTCGACTTCCTAGGAAAGGCCCGATATTCATCTCTTATATCAATGGCCATCATACTAGCTATTTCCTTTTTCAGATCATTTCGCATTTTGACTTCTGTAATATTATTTTTTGTTGGTATACAAGCATTGACACACATAGAACAAATCATCGGGCTGCATTGAATACAGACACAACAGGTAAAAATTATTGCAATTAATATACATAGGACTGTTAATACTTTCCAGCCCCAAGCAGAAATCAAAGTCCGAAGCCACCCTGTAAAAGTCCATGTACCATTTTCTGTGTGAATGTCTGCAGCGATTTTATGAAGTTTATTAATCACTTTTTACACTGATGGAGTATGATCAGGGATAAACATCCAGCAGCTACTATCTATAACACGGCATGCACCACCTCTATCTACTAACATCACGTCCAGAACCATTCGGTTCTGCAAAGCTACAATTCTTGCAATCTGCAATTCTTCAGTAATATTTCCTAAGGCTGCAGCTGTTTGATCGGTAACAGCTTCCACTACTCTAGTCAATCGTCGCACTTTCTTGCTATTTAATGCAGCACCTACAAAAAAGAACAATCCTAAATTGAAATCTATATATTGTTGTAGGCTAGCGTAAGTCTGATCAACATTATCAGTAGTCAATGTTCTTTTATACCTGTTCACAGTAATATTATTGAACAATTTAAGATTTCAGTGATACAGTGGAAGGGCTAAAAACACAGGGGGCAACAGAAAAGAAACATAACAAATACCAGTCCATCCGGCTGGCATTCAATAATATCCACGATTTCCACACACAAAATAGGTGTTATGTGAAGCTAAAAAAGTACTATTATTTAGACCATCTATATTCAATACAGTGATACAGTCTCTAATTCCCACAGGGATATGTCCAATGCACTGTACACATAGTTCTGCTTGCGTCTGAGTAACAGAAATAACAAAATGTTCAGCATTAGATGAGTCTCTCGTGTTGGTGAAGATATATGGTGTTGAAATATTGTCCGGTCGATATTCTTCCCACACCCATTTTGTTCCATTAGCTTAGGGATACCCATCTTTGTCCTAATGGCACTCTTTATTTAACCGGAAAAGCAGTCTGCCCACTGTAGGCTTCCTAGTCGCAAAGAACAAAATATACCAGGCTCGAAAAGAGCCATGTGCGAAAAAGGGAGAGGTATAAACGGTGTACCTCCTTTCTTTTGGTGTGCAGGCATCATCCCACAAATCCAACAGTTTGTCGCATTAGTAGTGATGTGGGTATGATGTAACATTTGAATGAATGTGTTATTTAGATAAGATTGTCGATGTTTCAATTCTTGATATGGGAGTGTAAAGAAATAATTCTCCTCTGGTGCAGGCATAGTAACAATAAACAACTCACGAGCAGGAGTTGATCCTCAACAGACCATGTTATTGTTGCCACAATCATTAAGGCAACAACAAACCCTATAACACAAAAAATCTTCTTCTTCTTCTCTATTCTTAGTCACAACAGAAAACAAATCTTCCTGAAACTAAAGTAGTTGGGTAGCCGTTGATTTCTTCACCATGGGCCAAGACAGGTGTCACTACTCTAATGCAGGGCTGATCCCCCCCCCTTGCCACATCAGCTCTCCGTTTCACTGACCCAGGGAATGCTCAGACAACTTTCATAATGCTGCAGATTTCTCTCTTGGCCTCAAATTATATCTTGTTGCTCCAGGGACTGTTTGGTCCGGGAAGAACTCCTCAGATCCATCAGGCATCACAGCACGACCTCTTTCTGCAGTCAGAACCTCTCAGTGGTCGGTCAATACAGCAGGCTCCACCAAAGTCAGGAGTACTCAGCGACAATGGGTTCCATAGACCCAGTTCTTCCGATTCGTGACTCGAACTGCTGTTTTTGTAGCAAGTAGCACCTGCTCCGGCCCACGCCACCTCGGTTCCAAACTGTACGACCTCTCGAAAGATTTCAGAAGGATGAAGTCGCCAGGTCGGAGGTTGTGGCCCTCTCCTGCGGATCTGTCGGGAAGTGCTTCTCAAACCTGTTGATGAATAGAAACCAAGTTATCAGTTAATTGTGCCAAATAGTCATTCATTAAGACACAAGGTACATCATACACAGAACTTGGTTTAGGAATTCCCCAGATATTCATGGGTCGGCCAAAAATAACCTCATAAGGTGTGAGACCCGTTCGAGAATGAGGCACTGATCTGATTGACAATAATGCCAGTGGCAACGCATCTGGCCCAGTCAGAGAAGTAGAAACCTGTATTTTAGCTAATTTCAGTTTCAGAGTTGCATTGTATTTCTCCACCAAACCTGCTGATTGTGGGTGGAATAATACATCAAACGTCTGTTTGATCCCTAATCCTTTCAAGACACACTTTATAACGTCCCCTACAAAATGAGGTCCGTTGTCGCTCCACAAAAATCCGCAAACACCATAGCGAGGAAAAAATTCCTTCAAAAGCACCTTTGCCGTAGTAATTGCAGTATTGTCCTTGGTGGGGTACGCCTCAATCCATTTACTGAAGGCACATACCACCACCAAGACGTACTTCAAATTATTACAGCGTTCAAGCTGGATATAATCCATCTGTAAAACCTCAAAAGGTGCAGTTGGTGTAGCAAATCCTCCTGCTGGAGTTCGTGTCCCTTTTCCAGGATTAAATCGTAAGCAAATCATACAGGACGGTAATACTCTCTTAGCTGTGCTAGCAATTTCTGGATGCTCCCAAACTTGTGTAAGCAATTTCACTATTGCTGAAGCTCCAACATGTGCTAGCCCATGCGCCATCTGAACAATAGGTTGTACAAAAGCTATAGGCAACTTCCATTTATCCATCTGCTTGTTTTGCCAACAACCTTCATCATCCAACTCTCCATCTATGGACCATTGCTCCCGTTCTTTGTCAGAAGCGGTCCTTTGTATCTCTAATACTTCTTTCCTGGCATCGTGACACCGCTCAGCTTGCGATTTCACTACATACATAGAAGTAGTATCAAGCTGCATCTCAGACTCACGTGCCACTCGGTCTACAAAGGCATTTCCTTGTTCCACCGTATCAGTCACTTTCTTGTGTGCACTACATTTTACTATAGCTATTTTCTTTCGATATGTTAATGCAGTCAAAATATTATGCACTAGTTCTCCGTGCATTATCTGCATCCCGTGTGATGTCAAAAAGCCTCTTTCCTTCCAGAGCAGGCCAAAATCATGGGCTACTCCAAAAGCCTAGCGGCTATATGTATAAACAATTCACACTCAATCCTGTACTAAGCTCACACGCTCGTGTCAAAGCTATCAGTTCTGCTGCTTGAGCTGACTTCTGTGGTATACAAGCTGTCTCTACTATCGTGTGAAGCGTAGTAATTGCATATGCGGCTGAAGTTGTACCATCCAGTAACTTCAGACAAGATCCATCAACCCACAGTTCTCCATCCACATCTGGAAGGGGCGTATCTTGCAAATCAATATGACCCTTTATCTGTTCCTCAGTCAGAAAAATACAATTGTGCGTTTCCTGCGTCTCAGGGTGAGTCGCCGGAAATGGCAACAACGTGGCTGGGTTTAGCGTTGCACATCTCTTCAATGTAATATGAGAAGCCAGCAGCGTCAGCTCATATCCTGTCATACGAGCACTAGTTAAATGCTGTGTCTTTGTTTGATTCAAAAGAGCATCAACAGCATGACGTACCAACACCAACAGTTTATGTGATAAGACTATCCATTCACTCCGGCGTATTGACACAGCTGTTGCTGCCACCAAGCGAAAACATCCAGGCAACGCTCGAGCAACAGGATCAAGTACTGCTGAAAAATATGCACAGGGGCGTTGCTTATCGCCGTGTGTCTGTACTAAAACTGACAATGCACATCCATCCCTCTCATGTACATACAATGTAAAGAGCTTTGTGTAATCTGGAGTACCTAACACTGGTGCTGAACAAAGGGCTTGTCATAACTGTCGGAATGCATTTTCACATTCATCTGTCCAGGGGAGGGGTACTGGAGTATCTTTTGTCAGTAGTGCTAACAAGGGTTTAGCGATATGTGAACATCCTAATATCCATTGCCTACAAAAAGAAGTAAGACCCAAAAATGCTCAAACCTCTTTCTTTGTGGAAGGTACCGGTGTATCTAGAATTGCTTGAATGTGATCTGATGTGAGTGCACGCCCCTCCTTAGACAAAAGGTGACCTAAGTAGTGAGGTAATATGAATTTTCATGGTCAATTGTGTCCCCTATCGTAGACCCCAACGGCTCCATGTACGTGCTTTAAGTACATGTATGTTCCCTCCACTTCCAGCTATGAAGACGCAAATACATTTGCGTCCAACGTTAACATGTCCTCTTTCAGATCCACCATGAATGGGTCGGATATTCGGTTCCTAAGTGTGCCTTGCCAACGTCTTTATATGGTGCACTTTCATGTTTTTCTAGCTCTGGTGAGTTAGGCCCTGATTCCTGCCATCAAGCCCTTTCTGCCTTCTGTTTCTGAAAACTACAGTCTGATACTTCCTGAACTCTGCCTTACTCCCTGTGCGGCGAGCGGTGCCTGGCTCGGCCTGCTTGCCTGCCAAGACTGTATTCAGCCTTCAAGTTATCTGCTCCGCTCCTCGAAAATACATTCCTGTCTAGTAGTTTAGGAAAACATCCTTCCCAGCTGCTGAGCAAAGGGCCCGGCCTCACTGTCTCCATGCAAATAATTCATAGCTCCTGTTACCATGGTAGGGCCATGGCCCCTCGCATCTCATGTAGACACGTAGCCGCATATGCACGCACTAGCAGTCAGTATAGAATAGCCTCTGCCCGAGAGACCTTTCCTTCTAGATAAAACAGTTCCTCAAACACAAGATATTAGATATGATTTGGGATTAGGTTGTTCTGACACCCCAGACTTCTGTCTCCTCATGTAGGGCTAAATGTCAAGTCCCCTTCACCCTCCAGTCACACGTCAATCACGCGTCATGCTGCTGCGCGCACATCTCTGCCATGTATTTCTGCTGACACTGCAGGATTCTCCTATGGATCCACCCACCTGTGATACGTTTCAAGTGACGTTGTCTAACACACACCTCCGTGTACGCCCTCATGCACGCCTTCTGTTACCTACATGTGTTCTTATCTCGTTTCTCTCAGCTGTTACGCCTTCTGCATCTATCACTACTGTAATGCATTGACTATATATATGATGTTCTGTTAATAAATCATTGTACATGTCCATGTCCATTCCCTTCCTGAACCCTTGTGGTGATGGAACATGATACCTGGTTCGAACCAATTCCTTTTTAAGGAATAAAACCCTTACAAACCTCAGATGCCACGGATTCTGCCTCTTATTTTTGACTGAGTTATTCTTATTGAACTTTACCGCATAAATTAAGTATAGGTAATTTAAATTTACCACATAATTGGCGCCCGAACAGGGACCCCTCCCCCACCTTACGCGCCGGCGGTGCGTTGCAGGCCCGGTCCCCTGCCACAGCCGGATGGACAACTACGCGTACCCGCAGGATTTCCTGTATCTCCCTCAGGCCAACGGAGGTGACTGAGGCTGCGATCGACACCCAGACGAGGCGGTGAGGAGTGCGGAGGATCCCGACCAGAGCCTAGCTGAGAGAGCAAAGTCCGAGGTATTCAGAGGCCCACCAGTTCCGAAGTTCCGAAGTGCCTACGTCACAAGTCGAGTCGAGTCCAGTCCGGTCCAGTCCAGTATCGAGTTTCCGAGGCCTTCCGTTTCCGTGCTTCCCGGTGAGTACCGTTGCTGGGGACGCATCTAGACGGGTGCATTAATTTGTGTCCGGTCAAGACGGGTTTGGGTACACAGACCCGGTCTGCACTGTTTAGCGGTGTATCTGTACTGTTTAGCATTATATCGAGTATGCAGGTAGCTAGTTTTATTCTGGTTATTGTTGTTCGTTTTCAAAAATGTTAAATGTGTTTTAATGTCGTGGTATGAGTGATTGTTCGATCTACATTATTGTGTATATTGTATTAATTGTGTCCAAGTCCAAGTAAGTATCAAGTACCAAGTAGCACGGCTGAAACATGCCGCTGTTCTCTAAACTAAGACAGATAGGAACTAGAAAAGGGATACTCGAGGAAGCTGTTCCCATCCCACCCAGGGACACTCCAGGGTATTTTATGTACCACAAACAAGGCTTAGATGCTGTATTATATCTCAATTTGTGGGTGGATTACACCAAAGATTTAGCAGAGAATCAGAGATGGCCCGCTACTGGGACATGGGATGCCGAGTGCATCATGAGAGTAGAAGAAGCATTATGGAAAAAGAAAGCCAGACAGTCACAGAAAGATGCCATTGAATTATGGCGTAAAGAATCACACAGACGGACAGAGAAAGCACTCAGAAAAGCAGAGAAAAGTAGAGAGGATTCAGACAAAGCCCGAGAAAACGTATTAGTTGAAGAGGGGATACGAGTAAAAGCAGAACAAGTAGACCGACAACGAAACACTCTTATGAATGGTATGTATCCTCTTCTGGCCGAGGGTTTACCTAAGGCCACTCCGGAAATACTGAAGGATCTGCCCCCTCCATTGCTTCCGACTAAAGTGCGTCACAAGACCACAAAGGATATTTTCCTTTCTTCCTATTTAGACGATGTAGCTCCCGAATACACCAATGTTCCGCTTGCACGCATACCACCCCCTGACCGCCATCCCCAACGACAGGACACTCCTCCACCACTTCCTGCAAACCCCATTAACCCTATTAATCCGCAAAATCCTTTCGGGCCTGACACGGCCCTACCGACAGATCATGCTGAAGCCTCCGCTTCAGGAGGTGCATCAGGAGGTTTCCAGACCCCGCCACCAGTACATCGATTAGATGTTAGAGAACTAGCAATGCAACGTACTCCGAAACCGATTACCAGTGAAAAAGTGAAAGAACTTCTCACATATTGTAGATATGACCCCATACCAGGCAAAGAGGGTTACATGTTATTAGCCTCAATACGTATAAGACGTGCTGCAGACTTTTTAGTTCTGTTTCCAGGAATAAAAGCTAATCTAGACAGGATATATCAGTTCGTCCAGACGGGGGAGGGTCCGGAATGTGTCCACAAGGCCATGGCGCATCAGAAAGTCAACATTCAGAACCTAATACTAAGATTCCTCATAAACTGTTTCATAAGAGAACGAGACAGGCCTGGTGTAAATCAAGAAGAGATGAAGGTACTAACTGCATGGAGCCAGAATATTTCAGACGGAAAACATGATAAACAAAATTGTATAGAGACCATGTACAGAAAGATTCGTAAAGAAATAGTAGTATTCCATGCAAAAGCGAAAGCTGAAAGGGAAGCAGAATCTGATGCAAATAAAGCCTCAGAGGAGGAACCAGAGGAAGAGATAGAAGATAGAGGAACAATAGCCTATGTAGGGAGAGGTAGACCCTTTAATAAACCGATACGTCCAGAAAGTAAGAGACTCTTTCACACTGCTATGTCAAATCCGAAGACCCCTGAACATCTATTCCAGGCTACTCATAGAATACTTCAAGAACGAATGGGGTACCATGTACTCAATTCCATGGACGAACAATAACTAGCCAGGTCAGCCGTACAATGGGCTGACAATTCTGATAAATATAGTGATGACACATTAGCGCAGACCTTTTTAAATCTTTCCCCAGACGAACAGCGACTAGCTGGTATGTACATGATACAGCACCTCCTTTTATTGTATAAAAGCCAACATTCTGATCCGGGGCCCCTACCGGATATACTAATAGAGCTACTCATGAATAAATGGAGAGGTCTAGGTACCGACTTAATTAAAGTAATTCTAGAACATCGACACAAGTATAGTGCTTTCCTGAATCCACAGTTTGTTCCAGCTCCACCAGTAGAAAGAAAAATGTATTACATAGACAGACAGAATCCCTTGCGAGAAGTGCATCCAGTTAGGAATGATGATAATACCTTTAGACGTGTGTTTGTGTACACGCCCATAACAAAGATGGAACTATTAGAAATGAAGAAATTAGTGCCCAGTCACGACAAAGACCCAGCAGGTTTCCACCGTGAAATAAAAGACATGTTACTCATGGGTGATTATACCTATCCCGACATCATGAAAATATTGAAAGTATTACTGCCTGCCGGTATTTACGAGAAACTCAAAGAAAAAGAATGGGAGGTGGGAGAGCAAAAGATTGAGTGGGCTGCATTAGAGAACGAAGAAAATACTCGAACCCCAGGCCTAGGGCTTGGGGACAAAACTGAAGCATTACCAGGATTGTTAGTACAAGTATTGCCACGTTTGTTAGCAACGAAAAAGGAGGACTGGGATGCAATCTCAGCCTGCAAACAGAAACCCGATGAAGACACTAGTGATTTTTATTCCCGATTTGAGAAATGTTTTGTTATTAATAGTGGCCTGAAACCAAGTAGCGAGTCATATCCACATCTTTTTGTATCCAAATTGGTCAAGAATTCCTTGCCCCAGGTTAAGAACAGAGTACTGAAAGTCGAAAGCACATGGCAAGCTAATACCCCTTCACAAATGTTACAAATGTTACAGTACCACCAGAACAGAATTAGAGAAGAACATGATCACGAACAAAGACGTATGAAAGACACGAAGATGAAAATGTTAGTTGCTCAGTCAGTTCCAGCTGACGGTCAGAAAAAGGGCATGACACAGTCCAATAATTCAGCAGCTCCTGTTAAAGGGATATGCAACTATTGTAAACAGCCAGGTCACTATATAAACGACTGTGCAGTATTGAAACACAATATAGCTACAGGTAAAACTAAAGAAAGACCGCGTCCTCCTAGACAGGACCAGGTCCAACAACAAGTACCACAGAATATCCAGCCTATGCAAGCTTCACAACAGACAGTACAGACTGTAGTGGTACCACAGCCACAGCCCATTGCCGCAACACAACATGCAACGCAACAGATGTACCAGTATGCACAAACAGATTATCCCGATTATCAGCGATACACATGAAACAGCCTAGACAGGGAAGTTGGCTTGCCTCCTATTGAGGTTCCTGTAGATCAAGAGGGTCCTTACGTACATAGCCAAGTGTTAGGAAAAGATAGAAAGTTTTTGATTGATACAGGGGCAAGCAGAACAACGATAAGTCATGATGAGGTTCCAGGGGCACCCCTCTCAGGCTCCCAGAAGGTTTCCCTTGGATTTTCAGGCAAACCTATTGTAAATGAAGTATCAAAACCAGTACCACTTTTAGTTGGTCCATTGTCTCGCACTACAGATTTGTTATTAACGAAATCATGTCCAGAAAACTTGTTAGGTATCAAGACACTGAAAGCTCTAGGAGCTGTTATTTGCTGTTCTCCGGAAGGAGTAAGATTGTTCTTACGTGACTTTAAGGGTCACTATGTGTTGAGAGATATTGATCCCAGATTACAGAATGTTCCTGCACATTTATGGGCACAAGGCCCCACTGATGTAGGTTGTATGCACATTACACCATATCGAGTCACACTCAGGCCAGGAGTAGTCTTACCACGAATCCGACAATACAAGTTACCTCCAGATGCTGTAGCGGCTTTACTGAAAATCATTGACGAGCTCATTGCACAAGGAGTGGTTGTAGAAACCGACTCAAATCTATGTAATTCCCCTATCATTCCAATTCTTAAACGTACTGATCCAAATGCACCCCCAGTTTATCGATTAGTTATCGATTTGCGCGAATTAAATAAATGCATCGTACCACAGTATCCCGTGGTTCCAGATATCTCGTCTCTATTGACTGCCATTGATTCCGAAGCAACGTTCTTTACTGTAATTGATCTGAAGAACGCCTTCTTTAGTGTCCCCATTGATTCGGAAAGCCAATACCTTTTCGGATTCTGTTTAAATGGTCGAAGCTTCAAATTTGCACGCGCACCTCAAGGATTCACAGAAAGCCCCAGCATCTATAGCCAAGCACTGAAGAGACAACTAGACAGTATACACATGCCTGACAACACTGCCCTGTTCCAGTATGTCGATGATCTACTGATCACCACCCGCAGCGAACGTGAATGTGAGCAAGCGTCACTGACGGTTTTGCATTTCCTGGCTGACAAGGGACACAAGGTGTCCCCTTCGAAGCTGCAATTCTGTGTTCAGCAAGTTGTTTACCTTGGGCACTTGCTGTCCAAAGGGGGGAGACAGCTAACACCTGACCGCATTCAGTTAATTGTAAACATGTCACAGCCCAAGACACAAAAGGAGGTACAAGCCTTTATAGGCCTCACTTCTTACTGTAGACAATGGATCCCTCAGTATGCATTTCTAGCCAAGCCACTCATACAGTTGACAACCCAGGAGGCAGCGACATCGACGGCCCTCCCTTGGACTCAGGAACACACACAAGCTTTTGATGACTTAAAGAAAGCCTTATGTCAAGCACCAGTTTTAGCGACACCATGTTACAGCAAGCCTTTTACACTTTTCGTCACAGAACGGGAAGGTACTGCATTGTCAGTACTCACTCAGGATCAAGCAGGTTCACACAAACTGTGTGCTTATTTTTCTAGTACATTAGATCCAGTAGCCCAGGCTCTGCCTGCATGCTTGAAATCAGTAGCAGCAACAGCTCTAGCAATCAGACAAAGTGATTCCATAGTGTTAGGACATCAATTGACAGTACAAGTTCCACACTCCGTGGAAGTTCTTTTAAACCGAACACAGACCCAGCACTTGACTATAGCGCGACTGACAGGTTATGAATTGACATTGTTTCAGCCACACATCAGACGTTGCAACACATTGAACCCTGCTACACTTTTGCCATTAAGTGAGACAGACCCATTGGCACATGATTGTATTGAAGTCATTACCATTACGACGAAACCCAGACAAGACTTGACAGACACCGCATTACCAGATCCAGATCTGACACTTTATGTGGATGGTTCATGCATGAGAACAAGTACAGGAGAATTAGTGGCCGCCTATGCAGTCACGACAGAAACTGAAGTCATAGAAACGAATTGTATTGACACCCTGTCGGCTCAAGCAGCAGAGCTCATCGCTCTGACTCAAGCCTGTATTCAAGCCAAGAACAAAAGAGTTAACATATACACAGATTCACGTTATGCATTCGGAGTCGTACACGACTTCGGTGTATTGTGGCGAGAGAGAGGTTTCTTGACCTCTCACGGTGCCAAAATTCAGCACGGTCCTCTCATTCAAATTCTGTTAGATGCAATACATCTGCCTACAGCAATATCCATCATGAAGTGCAAAGCACATACAAAAGTCACCGATACAATTTCCCAGGGTAACGACCTGGCAGACCGAACAGCCAAGCATACAGCTCAGACTCAGACTCACGCAACTGATCTGACAAAGACAATAGTCCAGACACCGACACATTGTATGACAGTTAAGGATCCCGCCCTAGATGTAATTGACATACAGACACATGCTACACCAGACGAAATCAAGAAATGGATTGAACTAGGAGGGGTCCAGACAGAACAGGGATGGATGACGAAGGGAAAATCTACATGGTTTCTCCCTGACTCTATGGTCCAAGTAATCATTAACACAGTACACAGTCCTGCACATATAGGAGAAAAAGCCATGTTAGACAGTATTCAAAACCTTTGGTTCAATAAACATTTACGAGCAGCAGCCAAACAGAAAGTGCGTACTTGCATGATTTGTTGTCAGTTCAACCCAGGTAAAAGCATTCCCGTAGAGCAAGGTGGATTTCATCCTCCCGATCACCCTTTTGAAGTCCTCCAGATGGATTATATCCAGATGGAACGCTGTCGAGGATTCAAATATGTCCTCGTAGTTGTATGTGCACTCTCCCGTTGGACAGAAGCATATCCAGTCCCAGATTACACTGCTCCGACCACTGCCAAGCAGCTGTTTCGTGAATTCTTCCTCAGATATGGTTTGCCCCGCATCGTATACTCCGATAACGGTCAGCCATTCTCGTCCGAGCTTATGAAGCAGGTATCTCTCCTGCTCGGCTACCAATGGAAGTTCCACTGTGTCCGACATCCCGAGGCAGCAGGCCTCGTGGAACGTCACAATCAGACTCTGAAAATTCGTCTTGCCAAGATCTGTAGAGAGAAAGGTGTCGACTGGATAGTAGCTTTGCCAGTCGCACTCTTTTATATGAGAATGGTCGCACACTCCAGAACAGGGCTATCCCCGTACGAGGTGGTCTTTGGTAGGCCACCGAATATGTGGGGGACGCCTCTGCCTCGCAAAATCACTGATGTTGACTGTAACATGCTGACAGATTACCTTGCTTCTTTGATGTCTGCACTACAATCATGTCGTTCACAGGTTGCTGCAGCCTTTCCGACAACACCGAGGTGAAGCCGCATGAAGTGGTTCCGGGAGACCTCGTCTTTATAAGGAACTTCGACAGGAGGAGTCCGCTGGAGCCCCGCTGGCAAGCACCGAAACTAGTACTTTTGACCACAAGGACAGCGATAAAAGTCGAGGGCCGCAAGGGCTGGCTTCATTCGAGTCATATAAAAAAATACCATGGACTACCGCCAGACCTAGCCTCCCAGCCCGGCCCTCCTCCACAGACTGATTCAAAACTCCCCCTGGTCGAGAAAACTTCTTCTCAAGAATATAAATTAAAGTTGAGGTCTAGCAAGTCAGACAGTTTAATTGTTTAAGTCCTCCCCTAGGTGAATCGGTTAGACGAGTTTCTGACATGTATCCCCTAGACCCCAACAGAGAGAGAGATAGACAGAAACAGCTCAAGAAACGTGAATATTGTAAATCACTTCGCAGTCACTGCATTGTGACACTATTGATTATGTTTTTTCTAAGTCTTTTGATTATTGCTGCAAGTATACTGTTACACATATATTACCCTATTTTCAAGCGTGCACAGTCTCCCTTCAATGTCACTGCCGAGCACTCTTTCAGTGAACTGCCCCGCATGAATTATCTTACCGACTTGCGCAGCGCAACAACACATTCATTAGTATGTTACATCATTCCCATCAGACCAGCAATGCTACCAATTGTTGGATATGTGGCCGACTCCCTCCCTATCAGAAATACAAGGGAGTTCTGCCCCTCTTTCCGTACCCGTTCACACACAATGGTTCCTGTGGTGCATGGTTTAGTTTAATGAACTCACTAGATTCCAATTCCGTAGTTTACCAGGGCAACTGGGTGTGGGGAAATCTGAACACAGTTCTGCATAAAGTATGTTTCCCTGACAAGGAGGGTCTTCCAAAAAGGACAGGGACTGATCTAGAAAATGAAGTATATGGATTAGGTAACTTTACACTTAACCTCATGATCCTGAATGTTGAATCCGAAGCCGAACCAGTCTTGCCCGCCATGTCCGTATTACCAGTCAAAGGTGAATTATGTATCAGAAAGAATGGTTCAGTACACCTGGGTCATAGTAAATGTACTACTGTGATCTAATTCAGTGATAAGGGCAAGTCTACATTTAAAGCTTCTCGTCATTCCTATTTCATTTGTGGTCATACCGCATATATACGCTTACCTTTAGATTGGGATGGCACCTGTTACATTGCATTCCTTCTGCCACCTGTTTTCCTAGCCCCTCCTGATTACCATAGGGACACCCATCTAGTACACAATAGACCACAGAGAGATCTCCCTATTGTCGACTACACTGAAACGGCATGGGAACAATACACAGACTTCAATAAAGGTTTCTTCCCCTACTTAGGTGCTGTCTTTAATAGTAAACTGATACGAAAATTAACCAGAACCCTTGAAGCAGTAGTGAATGAAACTACTTCCGCCCTAGGTAACTTAACAGAGGAGCAGTCTGCTATGCGGATTGTTGTTCTTCAAAATCGTCTCGTCCTTGACGTCATCCTGGCCGATAGGGGCGGAGCTTGTAGAGTCATCGGATCGAGCTGCTGTGTTTTCATTCGAGAAAATGCGCCATCAGTATACAGAGCCATAACCCGTCTTCACAAGATTGCAAGTCAGATACACCAGAATCCAGGCACCTGGACTTGGTCCGGTTGGTTCTGGAGCTTGTTGTCAGCCTGGGGATGGAAGGTCCTATCCTTCCTAGGTATTGCCCTTCTCATAGTATTCAGTTGCTGCCTATGTCTGCAATGTGGGCCAACGATTTGCGGCTTGTGCGCCACATCATGTATTCCTCATTCAAGTCCTCATTCAAAACACCGTAAGAAGAAAGAAGAGCAAATGATGTTACATGAACAGATTGATAGATTAATGAGGATTGATATATCATGAAGGGTCCGTAGGGGACAAGGAGGGAATGAGGTAATATGAATTTTCATGGTCAATTGTGTCCCCTATCATAGACCCCAACGGCTCCATGTACGTGCTTTAAGTACATGTATGTTCCCTCCACTTCCAGCTATGAAGACGCAAATACATTTGCGTCCAACGTTAACATGTCCTCTTTCAGATCCACCATGAATGGGTCGGATATTCGGTTCCTAAGTGTGCCTTGCCAACGTCTTTATATGGTGCACTTTCATGTTTTTCTAGCTCTGGTGAGTTAGGCCCTGATTCCTGCCATCAAGCCCTTTCTGCCTTCTGTTTCTGAAAACTACAGTCTGATACTTCCTGAACTCTGCCTTACTCCCTGTGCGGCGAGCGGTGCCTGGCTCGGCCTGCTTGCCTGCCAAGACTGTATTCAGCCTTCAAGTTATCTGCTCCGCTCCTCGAAAATACATTCCTGTCTAGTAGTTTAGGAAAACATCCTTCCCAGCTGCAGAGCAAAGGGTCCGGCCTCACTGTCTCCATGCAAATAATTCATAGCTCCTGTTACCATGGTAGGCCCATGGCCCCTCGCATCTCATGTAGACACGTAGCCGCATATGCACGCACTAGCAGTCAGTATAGAATAGCCTCTGCCCGAGAGACCTTTCCTTCTAGATAAAACAGTTCCTCAAACACAAGATATTAGATATGATTTGGGATTAGGTTGTTCTGACACCCCAGACTTCTGTCTCCTCATGTAGGGCTAAATGTCAAGTCCCCTTCAACCTCCAGTCACACGTCAATCACGCGTCATGCTGCTGCGCGCGCATCTCTGCCATGTATTTCTGCTGACACTGCAGGATTCTCCTATGGATCCACCCACCTGTGATACGTTTCAAGTGACGCTGTCTAACACACACCTCCGTGTACGCCCTCATGCACGCCTTCTGTTACGTACATGTGTTCTTATCTCGTTTCTCTCAGTTGTTACGCCTTCTGCATCTATCACTACTGTAATGCATTGACTATATATATGATGTTCTGTTAATAAATCATTGTACATGTCCATGTCCATTCCCTTCCTGAACCCTTGTGGTGATGGAACATGATACCTGGTTCGAACCAATTCCTTTTTAAGGAATAAAACCCTTACAAACCTCAGATGCCACGGATTCTGCCTCTTATTTTTGACTGAGTTATTCTTATTGAACTTTACCGCATAAATTAAGTATAGGTAATTTAAATTTACCACAGTAGGTTACCTTTGGTCTACAATACTGCAGTTTCTTTCTTGAGACTTTGTGATGGTGCGAAGCAAGGAAATAAAGCAAAGACAGCGTGCATTTCTCGCATTGTTTGGGGTTATCAGCTGCTAACAGAATATCATCAACATACTGAATGAGCGCCACACCCTCGGGTAGAACAAAGGAATCAAGTTGTCTTTTCAATGCTTGGCTGTAAATACTAAGACTCTCAGTATAGCCTTGAGGAACTCTGCAAAATCTATACGATCGATTATTCAAAGTGAAACCGAACAAATATCGGCTATCAGGATGAATAGGGATCGAAAAGAAAGCGTTCTTCAAGTCTATAACAGAGAACGTTGTTGCAGTAGGTGGAACTAGCGTTTTGATATCAGAAACCACTGGATATTGTTGCACCACTATCTTGTTGACCTCTCGCAAATGCAATAATGAATCTGTAGATCCTAGTATCAGTATCTTTCTTCAAAATTGGGAGGATCGGACTGTTACAAATGTTAAATGGAACTTCCTCAACAACTCCAACTTCAATAAGATATTGTACAATTCGTGTGAGTGCTTCCTCACCCTCCTGTGAAATTCGATATTAAGGCAGGCGTGGCAACACAGCTCCTTCCTTGACACTAATATGCTCTGGTGGAATAACCATCTGACCCACATCTGTATCTGAAGCGACCCACAGAGTGTTAGGTAGGGAAGCTAATGCAATATCTTCTTGAACAATACAAACTCTGTCTGTTATTGGGTAATTGTCATTCAAAATCACACGCACTCCTTCAGGGGAACATCGTATTGTGGCTCTGAAATACTTGAGCATATCAAGACCCACAATATTATCTGGCGTGTTCGGGGAAAGCAAAAACGGGCATGGAGCAGCAAACTTATCAACATGAAATGCAAGTGGTTGTGGCAATGGGCTAAAGGAAGGTGTTCCATCGAACCCTATCGATGTAATCGTTAAGCCAGACAAGGGAGCCCTCAGAACCAATTGTTTAGACAAAGCGCTACGAGTAGCTCCTGTATCAACCAGAAACTGATCAGTAGAACCCAAAAAATGTGCTGTAAAATAAGACCCCTCTGATCTACTGGAACTTCAACTGATTCTTTACCCCATCCTACGCAATCCTATGCATAAGCAGAATCATGCAACTCAGGCTGCGCATAATCAGACATTTGGTATTGGTTGCGCCTATCAAAAGCATTGAACCCATTTTGCACCCGCACATTAGAATCAAACCTAGCACGATCATTCATAGCGCCTCTAGGTCCTGAGTTCCCCGAGTGGTTCCTCATGGATCCTCGGCCACGGACATAGCGCTGTGAGCGCAACAATGAACACTCATCTGCCCAGTGACCAAATTTCTTACAATACGTACATTGGTCAATAGCCAAAGAGTAACGAGTAGAGGAGGAATTATAAAATCCTCGTCCGCCTCTATCGTTACCTTGAAGAGGTGCACCATAGACCTGAGATAACATGACTTTTGTTTTTAATTCTTTAGATTTCTTATCCTCATTGCCCTTTGCTTCAAGTTCCTGATGCTCGTAACATTGAGCCATTGTCAGGACGGATGCCGGAGAAGAGGTTGTCCATGAGCGGCTAGCCACTCCTGGTAATAGGTTCGTAACATACTTGTCTACAAATAAGTGACGGCCCGTATCGTCCGTTAGCGACTGGCCACTAAAATCATGAAAAGCCTCCTCAAAACGTGTAAAGAAATCTGAAAGCGATTCATCTGTCTTTTGTTTACAAGATGCTAAAACAGTCCAATCAATCTCTTTAGGGGGAATAATCATTTTTAGTTTAGCTAATATTGCACCGGGGAGATCTAAAATCAATTGACATGGCTTTTGCGCTGGTTCCCTGTCCGTATCTTCCCTCTCTATCTCTTTCCATAACGCCCCATATGCTGCGCGATCATCGACTTTATGCACGGAGCACCACATATCGGGCGGCAATATGAGCCTGAAAAATAAATCGATATCAGCCAGCGTCATGGTACAAGAATTTAAGGCTCCCCCAACTTCTTCATAAGAGGCGGCAGGGTTTTTACACGGGTCAAGTAATGCAGCTTTAAGCGCCATAACATCTGCTCTATTCCAGGGAGTATACACCCAATTATAAATAAAATACCCTTTTGCATCTACAGAATATTTATCGTCACTAGTACCCGCTCCTTTAGGATAGGTTTTGCATGCACTATCGTAGTCTTATCTGTTTCGAAAATAGATGATTGTTTCCCGTCGACCCATCCCGATCGGTCATCTGTTTTAGCTTTTCGTTTCTCCTCCCGTAGCCGAAGCGCATCGTTTCGAAGTTTAACCAGTCGCCTGATGATATCAGTCACCTGGGAAAGAGGGAAAGAACCTTTACGTAATTGCTTAAAATCAATTGCCACATCATCAGTTTCAAGAACATCAGATACTTTTCGAAACATCTCAACAACTTCATCTGCAAAATGTTCAGTAAAATACATCTGCTCTCTATCTTGCCATCCCTTAAGAGTCTCTAAAATATCTGAAACAGTAACAGTATCCTTAAGTGACTTCCGAGCCAGGTTCCTAAGTTCAGCCGCACGTTCGACCGGAATCATGGAGCGGGTACTTGGTTTCGTTCGATCAGTACCGGAATCCTCATTGTCGCCGGATGGGGCGGACGGAACGATATACGGAGGCGGAGGACGATCTAACAAAGAAAATTCATATTGCGGTTTATTAAGGACAGGATAAATAGGTTGTCGAACAGCATATTGGCCAGATATCTGTAATCTACGCTCCTTTCCGGTCTCTATTCCAACTCTTTCACCTCCTTTTTTCTCAATTCTTGCGCTTTTTCATACACATTCTTCCGTTGCTCTTTCTCAATCAGCGTTTGCTCACGTTTCTCACGCTCACATACTTCTTTCACCCACATTCGCACACTTTCAAACATATCTTGTCTAGATTTTCGCTTAAACATACACTGTTCCACATACTCAATTTTCTGCATATCAAATGACCCATACTTCGGCCAACATAACTCAGGATCCTTTCGCGTGTATTTCCTCCACAACGTGCTGTACATTATAGAAGAAAGGCCATAATTCACGGACATCTCTCTATGAGGCGTCCCCTCTGGGGGAGCCGGCTGCGATTCCTCAAGTTTTAACCGGTTATTTCCACAGAAGCAGCACATTCTACGAAGTGCACTAAAAACAGGCATGCCAAAAATAGTGCAGAATATGCAGTATTATAATCAAAGTGGCACTTAAAGTATCTGTAATACGTTGTGCCGTTCAAATCAAAATCCTATTATGGAGAAAAATCTCCTCATTACCTGCCTATATGTATTCCAACACATATATTTCACATACACATGCACATACACATCAGTGACTAGTCCTTCCAAAATTGCCACAGCAAGTGTATCCTAAAACTGCCTTGCCACTCACAGGCTTCCAAAACCCACAGCAAGTACCGTACAGCGGTTCTTACCACTCACAGGGTGTCCAGTCTCCAACTGCCAAGTTCTAAATTCGACCAAACGGCCACTGCACGGAATGCCAACAGAAGAGATCTCAGTCGAGGACCGGCACCACCTGGATGGTCAGATCGGAAAGAAAGGAAAAAACGCCTTGGATGCCAAGACTCGGGTCTCCTCTGGCATGCGTACGCGTCAGCGGCGAGATTCCAATCCTTCGTCACGACCGCTTCTTTGGGCATCCGAGTCGCCGATGAGCCCCACGTGTCGGGCGCCAATTTGTTGTAAGCAAACCTCAGCTAGGCCTACTTAGTGCAAGGGTTCGCCCTTCTCTGCACAGAGTCCTCAGACCTTAAGAAGAAGTTGGCAATGAAACTGGAAAATACAAAAGCAAAGTTTATTAAACCTTTAAAGGTGGTACTACAGCCCATACAACACCCTTCGGTATTGTATCGAGTAGCACACTGGACTAAAGCACATGGCCCCTTTTATACATAATGAGGGGGCTCAAGAAAAGGCGGTACAAAAGACAAGAGCAGATTTATGACCATACAAGGACATTTTGAAAGGCACAATCGATGAGTGGGCAGAGTTAACAGTCTCCGATAACTGGTAGGCACATTCCTATCTGGATCCAATTAATAACGGTCACTGATCTTACTGCGTATGTCTGGGCATGCTGAAAGCGGAGACTGCTAAAAATAGCCTGTTGCCGGGCAGACTCCAGGCGCGATGAACAAGAAGGTAGGACCAAGCACATGACGAGCACATGGCAATGTATGGCATACAAAATGACCGCTACAAATTCAAGATGGAGTCGGCACATTTATTACGATAATGGTTAAAACCGAAGCATGTCTTCTGCTAATGCTTAATGTACCCGCTGCTGATTTACAATAGGTGCAGTATCTGTGGTTGTGCTGGGGGTTGGAGGGGTTTCTGTGTGGTTATATGCGTGCCTCTTTTTGTTGTTGTTTTTGTTTGCTTGTGGGTGTGCTGCTTGTGTCTGTGTGAGTGGGTGCATGCAAAGGTGTGAATGTGCTTGGGGCAGGTCTCATAATAGTGAATTTGGATGGGGATGGGGTGGGAGGTGGGGCACAGAGTAGGGATGGCTATGAAGCTGTGGCCATTGAGAGGCTAGACCTTGAAAAGACCTCTGTAGCCCAGACATTGCACTGTGAATGCATTCCAGGTAGGCTACCATTCATTTCAATTGGCTGTCAAGCCCCTGGCTGGCATTCAGTAGTGCAATCTGGCCTACTGAGATAGTCCTGAGGGGGTCAAAAGCTTCCTCACTCAATGCAGCCAGGGGGCGGAGGGTGAGGTGCCTGGAGCGAAGGAGATCCCAAGCCTTTTAGCAGGCCTTGGTAGGCCAACCGGGGAGAAGCAAGAGGGAAGGTGTAGATGGTACTCTGGATTACGGACAAGGATGCAGGTGTAACTGGAGCAGTAGGGTCCGCCACCACTAGGGAGTGCTCACCGGAGAAGGTCTCTGAAGAAGATGTTGAGTCACTGGTGGCCTTCTTTGCACTCCATTCACCTTCTCTGCCACTGTGTCCCTCGGTGTCAGTACCAGACCCACTGTGGCCAGCTGCTTCTCCGCCTACATTGGCAACTTCTTGTTTGCCTGCATTGGATGACGCTGAAATGACATATACAATAGTGTTATTGGATTTGTGTAAACAGATTATGAACTTTGACCACAAAATAGTTAACACGTTTTCTGATTTCACCTGCTTCAAGCCTCTCAAACTTTTGTTCTAATAGTGACCTGTTGTCCTTCCTCATCCCATGTCATGGTCTAAACACACATATCCAGGCCTGTGATATCATCTAGCCTGGGGGCCCCTACATAATCTGTGATGTAACCTACTTCTGATCAGTGCAAAAGATTGTGAACTACTGAAGGCTAAACATTTATAATTATGGCACAGTGAATAGTGGCCACTGTGAATAAGGGGCCTGAAGTTTGGCTTTACATTCTTTGAAATGTGAGTCAATTGAAAAGAAGTGTTAGTTCAGGAAACTCTCCCTTTCAACTGTTGTGAATGTGTAAGCATTCTGGGGCATAATTTAAGCACACTTCAAATTTTGACCTGCAAAGGATACATTTTCTTGACAGCTGTACCTCCTTGCTTCAGTTGTATGGCCCTGTGACCCTGGCCCATGATTCTGAATGAGCACTGCAGGCTTGTCAGGAATACCTGGGTGAATGGAGTCTGGTGAGTTACACTTTGTAAAGTCTCAATACACCTCAATATCCTCTTTGTTCTCAACTCAGCTGTTGCCAATGAAGTGATCAGGCGCGTTAAAACTCTGTGGGTTGGTACAGTATGTATCCAATTTCTTTAAATTCGCAGACCGCTGTTGAAAATCATAGCTGATCACTTCAAGCCTTAGTATCAGAATAGTAGAAGTATCGCCTTTGGATAACAGCTTTTCCTGATTAATTCTACGCTACAATTAAGAGCCCACAACCGAGTCCGAGTCCTGAGGAGAATCCCGAAACTACTAGGGATTCGAAACACATTGAATCTTGAGCATGGGTTACCCTTGATGGGGTGTGCCACGAGGGAATTGGTTAAAAAGTGTTCCTCCCTCCTAGTGTTAACAACACCTGGTATTGTTTTTGTATCTCCAATCTCTGATCACAGGCAGGACAGTAGACATGTGTCCATCAAGGAGCCAGTGTCTGCCTAGTGTGTGAATTCAAACTTATGACTGGTTACATGATTGGCTTGTACATATGATTATTGATGTGTGTTTGTTCTCATTTCTTTTTTGTACTTATTCACAAAAATGATTTTGTCATGTGTATTCATGTCAGATTATGTTTTCAATTGTGATGACTATGTGTGATCTAACAATGTGTCATTCCTCTTAAAGACATGTATAATTGATTTGAATGTCTTTTTGAAAAAAAAGTAAACTAAGCTGAATAAAGCTTGCAAACTTTAGAATCAATGGTATAAGTTTTATCTAGATTAGATTAAACAGTCTTTCTGGATACCCTATTTGATGTTTCAGTATATTAGTGGTCCAGTACAGGAAATCACGGACCCAAGCCTTGCTTGTTCATATCTTCTCATTCTCTGACAGGAACTCTCACATCCCCCCATATCAGATCTTGTATAGCCATGACAATTTTCATTTCCAGCAAAAATACCAACAATCACAAGAAAAATGTTTATTTTTAACTAGGAAACAATTTTTTTACCCACAATTTGTGTTCGGCGTTAACAACTAATAGTAGTGAGGCACTCTGTGACATACTCAAATCAAATCAAATATAGCTTTATTCGATTTTTGTAGTAGAAAAACCATAAAAGCACAATTAAAACATGACTAGACATTTACAGGGCAAACACAACTACATCTATTTGATCAAAATCCATAGGATAACATTAAAAAACATAAGTTAAAATTGGCAATGAAATCATTATCAATCAGAATATGATATTATCAGTTGATCTGGGCCTATACAAATCATCTCCTATAATTTATACAGTCTCATTACTATTAGCAGCGTCCGACAATTTCTGTTGTGTCACCTTAATTGATTCAAAGAATGAGTTCCCTGCATTGAGCTTCTAGATCTTATTAAATTTTTCAGGTAAGACATCTCACTGATACATAGCTCACTATCCATATGTTGTAAATACATAAAGGCATTATTACACTGTCTCAGTCCATTTTTTTAAATTAAATTAAAAATCTTCTTGGATTAGTATAAAATTTACAGAAAAAGGTGACATGGATGGTTGATTGTTTTGAAACATCATCACAGTGACAGGGGATTAATTCACAAGACCAGTCATTCAGGGAAGGTAACTAGTCTAAATACTATACCCAATCGAAACCGGGTTATCAGCATACAATCATGACTTCCCTGGAGAACTGCAGCCTTAAGGCCCGGTGGCGCAGGGTACGCCTAAATCCCCGGGATTCACCTGCCTTGTCAAAACAGAGACACGGACTCTTCGTCTGGCGTAGAAGATGGTTTTTATTAGCTGCAGCTAGTACAGTGGTCTTAGAAGTCTTTAATACAACGAGGTTCAAAAGAGACTGCCACTTAACTCCGTGGCACACAGGTTTATATATCATACAGCACAATGCAGAAATGCAATCACACACGAGCATGAGCTATAGGCAAACGTTATAGACAATACTTTAAGTCCAAAACAACTCAAGTTCCCGAGTATGTTTGTCACTCGACCCCTTAAGCAAATCACAAGTGACTCCACACAATTTGGTTTACTAGCAGAAGTCCTGCTCCGTAGCTGTAGCTGTAGCACGCAGATTAACAAAATGCAATACGACGAAATCCCCAAACTCACGGAGACTAAAGCAGACACCTTCGCATACTCCAGTGAGGAGTCCGCCAAAATATATTCACTTATCCAAGAAGAAACTTTTACGTACACGACAACAAAATCAAAAGATCAACAAATGAAACAACTGTTGTACCTGTCACGCAAAATCATCAATCAACGGCTTCACGCAAGCACCATGGTTAGATACCATAAAGCGTCTAGAATCCCAAGGGGACTGAGAATACTGCTAAAACCATCATTGTGCAAAAATTCGAAAAAATTTACTGATAAATGGTACGCAATCCTGAATAAGTGCTCCTTGGACCTTATCCTGTTGATTGTTGAAGAATTGTCCCAAATACTGGAGGAACTTGAGAATGATTTAACCACAGTTAAAGAAGAATTAGGTAAAATGATGACAACTGAGGAATTAAATAAAATATTAGAGGGCACCAAGACCCAATTGGCAAAACATACAGAGGAGGTTAATGAAAGAAAATTGCGCAAATATCGTCGTGACACCATCGACTATAAGTTGAACGAAGTATACAATTGGGCAGAGGTGTATGCCAAAAAAAGACAAAACCGTCCATACACACAACAAACAGATACTTCTTCTTCTGATACAGATGGCACCTCAGATGCTTCTGGAAAAAGACCTACCAGACTAACATCTACAGTCACAGCAAGTACTTCCGCTCAGCCTTTTTTAGGAGAAAGCCCCAGCGAAGGGGACGACCGAGGAGGTCAAGACGAAAGCCCAGAACAAGTGAAGGAGAAAGATCCTCCACAAACTCGGCACATGATGTCCAAGAAAGACAAGAAGAAGACCAAGACAACCTAGTCATCAACATTTCGGATATCCATCTCAGCAAACTACAAATTAAAATTCTTCAAAAAGGCACGTCATTTGTACCTACAGCCCACACCAATCACCTAGAAGTCAACATAAGCTTCTTTAAACTGATGAGAAAACTCAGAGTGCGACACTTCTTCTCTAATATCGTAGGAGAACAACAGGATCAACAACAGAGTAAGGAAGATTCTCTTAAAGGCCTCACTACCACCAGCACTTACATGGCTCCCATCAGCCATAAGACTTTGGATTTGTTCGAACAACTAGTCAAACAAGATTTGGGTAAGATCAACTACCGTAAAAAGACCAAGTGTAAAAACCTTATCCAAAAAGAACACGCTATTCTCAAAAACATAGCGGCTAACCCCAACATCATTTGTCAGAGAGCGGACAAGGGTGGAGCTCTGGTCATCATGAATAAAGATTACTATAATTCACAAGCTCAAGTACACCTTCAAGATGAGAACACTTACATGGAACTCAACACAAACCCCATTAAGGAAATACAAGTGGTACTACAAACCATAATTTCAGAAGGCGTCAAAAAGGGATGCGTTGATGATAAGATGAAAAAATACCTTACCATGGATCATCCTAAAACACCCAGGTTTTACCTAACACCGAAAATCCACAAGGACCCTCAACAACCACCTTGTCGCCCTATAGTATCGACCTGTGGCAGCATTCAGGAACCTATTGGCAAACTAATTGATAAATACCTCCAACCCTATGTCATCAACATGAACTCTTTCATTAAAGACACCACGGATTTCTTAAATAAGTTGGACAATGTGAAATTGGATCCCAATGAAAAGATACTTATGTGTACCATTGATGTACAAGCATTGTACACCTCTATACCCCATGCATTAGGGATAGAGGCCGTGGAAACAGCTCTGCTTCAGATGGAATATGACGAAAACATGAAAATATTTCTATTGGAATTACTTAATTTTACATTGATGCATAGCTACTTCAAGTGGGAGGATAAATGGTTCCTACAAAAGTCTGGTACCGCCATGGGAAATCCTGCAGCCCCAGCATACGCGAATATTTTCATGCATCAGTATGAAAATAAATACATCCTACAAAATGCACAATGGCAACAAGGGTTACGCCTATATCTGCGATATATAGACGATATCTTTATTTTGTGGAAAGACACTGAAGACCAATTGATCAATAACATTCAACAACTGAACCTGATTGACCCAAGGATACAATTTACCCATGTAGTACATGAGAATCAAATTAACTATTTGGATGTAACTATCCATAAAATTGGTGAGAAGTTTGCGACCACTCTTTACACCAAAACGACTGACCGCAACAATCTGCTTGCCTACCAAAGTTTCCACCCTACCCCTCTCAAACAACACTTACCGTATTCTCAATTACTTCGAGTGCAAAGAATTGTCTCAGACCCGAAGGAATCCAAGACACAAGCACAAATCATGATTAACAAATTCAAAAAACGAGGATATCCAAATGAGGTGCTACAAGATGCCCACAAAAGAGCCACAGCAAAGAACAGGAAGGACAAAATCACATGTGTGAGTAAATATTCCACAATTACCCCCCAATTCAAGAAAATCATCAAAAGACATTGGTGCATGCTTAAAACGGAACTGGATTTCAATAACATTTTCCAGGATGAACCTGTGTTCGCATTTACCAGAGCCAAAAACTTAGGTGAAATCATCAAGAAACCTATTCTCATGAAACCTCAAATAACCTTTAAAGGTACCATCCCATGTAAAAACTGCAGTAATTGCAACAACATCATGGAGGGTAACACCATCACCCACCCCATGCGGGGTAACAAAATCAAGTTACAAGTTAATGGCACGTGCGACACGAAAAACATCATATACATGTTAAAATGCCCATGTGGCAAAGCTTACGTTGGACAAACGGAACGTAAACTTAAAACAAGGTTGACTGAACACAAAAGTAATATAAGAACCAAAGTGTCCAAATCAGCGGTTGCCACCCATTTCATTGAACATAATCATCAGATCAATCAAATAAGAGCATGTATATTGGAAACTGTGGAAAAGAATGAAGAAAGAGACAACAGAAAAACTTTGCTGAAACGTGAAAACCATTGGATATTCTATTTACAAACTCTGCGCCCTCAGGGGATAAATGAACGGACTGAATTTGGTTGTTATTTATAATTCAGTTATTATCATGAGTTAGTTTTACACTATGTGACATATTGACCATGGTGCGATACAGTGTAGCAGTCTACTATGGTTAACATTTATTTTCCTGTTACGAAGCTTGCCATTAAGCATAGAGTTACATACACATTTCCTTATTTAGACCTTGGCCCTTTAATTGAAAAGCGCGCGTCTTTAAAACACCAGAGTACAGCCCACACGCGTCACACGCCAACTTGCATCGCGTCGAAAGCACTCCGCTTCCAGCGCGGATAGAACCCAATTCTCTGCATTCCCGGTAAGAAGGAGCTGCGTTCACAGCCTCTTAGAGGCAGCCCGAATACGTTCATTAGTTAGATCACGAGCATTTTTTAAAGCGCAAAAGAACTCCTGTTTGTTAACGCGCCATGTTATTCGACTCAATCGTGAGATGAATTGACAATGTTACAATGTTGCTTCTAGTACCGGATAACGCATGTGTACAACTGATCATCAATCTGACTGTAGTTTCCAGCGCGTAATTTTAGAGGGTAGTCAGTAACTTTCAATCTGGCAATGTATGCATTTTACTTAATGATGACAGATAACATGTGACAGAGATACAGTTATTATACTATGGTTTGTTTTGAATATATATTGAATTACCGTTAGTGACAGATACTACTCCTTGTTTCATAGATTTCCCAGATGAAGGCCAGTGGGCCGAAATGCATTGGAACACATGGATTGTTGTAAAAGGAATTGGATACAAAGTATAACTATTGAATATCTTCATGAAAATACTTGCACAAGTATGAATAAAATACTTCAGTGAACAGCAAAATTCAAGTTTTTGAAAACTTTATTGATCAAAACTTGCTGGTGAATCCAGCACATCAGAAATCAGTGCCCTTTGTGACACTAGCACCGTGTAGTGCTAGCGCAATCCTCAGTTTACACAGGTTTATATATCATACAGCACAATGCAGAAATGCAATCACACACGAGCATGAGCTATAGGCAAACGTTATAGACAATACTTTAAGTCCAAAACAACTCAAGTTCCCGAGTATGTTTGTCACTCGACCCCTTAAACAAATCACAAGTGAATCCACACAATTTGGTTTACTAGCAGAGAAAACACACAGCTGTGTGTCGTAGAAGGACAGTCGAGAAACAGGAGAATGCATGAGACATGTAGCTAAGGACACAGATACGATAACTTAAAGGAAACAATGGTGTGAAATGACATGTAGTCCGGACGGGGATTAATCAGCTCAGACAGGAATTAGTGTACTCGGCCAGACCCTGACACTCGTTAGTAAACATAGGCGAGGAAGCCACCTGACACGCAAAGCAGAAACGAAAAACACATCGCGTTTGCCGAGCTGCCTGAGCGAGGGCAACACAAAAGGGCGGCGATCTCAAAATGGAGGCTGAGCATGAACGAATTTGTAATTTACAAAACCTCAGACCCTCCTTTTGCCATTACTCAGGCAAAACAAACCAATTTACGCTAATCTGAGTCAGAGTCAATACTGATATTCATGAAATCTTCAAGTTGTTGCTGCACCATCATTCTAATATTCTCTGTCTTCTGAGCAGCAGATCGTGGAACGCACAAGGTAGCCAACAGGCCACATACTGCGGGACCACACTGAACGCATAAACAACAAGAGAATATGACAGCTAGAATTGCTCCAAGGAACGTTAAGATTTTACATCCCCAAGTTGACAGTATTCCCCAAATCCATCCCATAAAAGACCAATCTCCTTCATCCTGATGTATCGACTCGGAGACTGTGTGCAATTTGGAAATGGCCTGGTATACTGCTGGAGCGTCATCTGGAATATAAAGGCAGCAACTAGATCCGATCAATCTACAGACACCTCCTCGATCTGCTAGAATCAAGTCTAGCACAATTCTGTTCTGAAGCGTCATAAGACGATCCGCTTGACGTTCTGCTGTAATGTTACCTATCGCACCTGCGGTAATATTAATAGTGGTCTCAACCACTCGAACCAATTGTCTAATGTGTCTGCTGTTAACCATTGGACCCCAAAAGGGAAGGAATCCCTTAAGGAAATCTCCTCCCTCTTGCTCTGCCGTGTCTTTTGTATCGAATACGCCTCTGCTATGTCTAACTCTGTGATGGTCTGACGAAGCTGTATATGTAGGGGGCAGAAGAAAAGCTATGTAACAAGTTCCAGAAAAGTTAGAAGGTAACAAAGTGTAGGCTTGATCATTACAAACAAAGTATGTTCCTTGAGATGGAACTAGCGGGGGGAAATCAAGAGATGAAAGACCATATGTATATGTACATTTCTGGATATCATCAATTTCCTTGCTGTTAATCTGGAGACAAAAATTTCCTTTATGGGGCACAGTCCACACTGGAGAAGACTCGCCTTTTCTAGTTTTATCGCTGAGAATGGAGACATAGTGGGTAACAATCCATCCTTCATAAGCCTTCTTTTCATCCAATGGGATCTTACTCTTCTCTACAATCTTGGCCATTACCACTATGCTTTTTATCAAGGAACTATGACTAAAATCTAATCCATTCCCAGGAGTTCTCACAGGGCTTCTAAGTCTGTTGTGGTATGCAGCCGAAAACATTGTCAAATAGGCCCAAGCTGAACCTTCGTATGAAAAAGGAAGTACCAGATATGGCATTCCCTTTTGTGTATTATGTGGCAAGAGTCCGCACACCCAACAGTCAGTCATATTAATGGCCAACTGGTGTTGGTGCAGCAATTGAATAAACGTATTATTCATATACTCGGTTCTCCTTATCTGTTCATTTGGGGGTAAAATATGCATTCTGTGTGAAAAGGCAGAAAGTCGAGAAGGCAAAGAAGTCGTAGTATTAGCAACATTTCTTGATTGTAAGATATGAACAATCCATCCTGTGCAGGCTAATAAAATACACGAAAACATAAGAACACACAATGCTACGCCAAATCGGCTACGAAATAGTGTACAATATTTTACTCTCATTTCTTGCTTCCTATTTTCCCTACCTATAATTATTGTACCATCCATCTTTATCTAAAAAAAATGTCGCTCACTGCACTCTTCTCCAATCATTCAGCTAATCACTTCTGTATACCTGAGGCACTAGCCGCTTACTAAAGAACAGAATCAGGTTACAGTCTTAGTCTCCTACCGTGACCCTGCGACGGAGACAGATGGCACATCTAATACTAATATTACACAAAAAAAGGCAAAAAGAGCAAAAGAATGTCTTTAATTAAAAAAAAGTGTTCAAGAGTTTAGTTTGTTGGGTCTTCGCCTTAAATTGTAGCGTGTTTTGCTCGGCACGGTCTGATCTTTAAACAGTATTTCTGGGTTGGTGGTGTCTATTCAACGATGTACAGGCACAGCAGCTTGAAGAATATCATCATCCACTTTTTCAGACAGAGTCCCATAAATCTGAGCATCACTGAACGGGACAAAACAAGGAACAGCTGCAGTGTCCGATTCTCTTACACCACTACGAGTCCACTGGTCAAAGGGTAATGGAAGTGGCACCTTTTTGCAGTGCACTCCATGCACCCAATTGCGCTTTCCCACCACCTTGACAGCCGTGCGAGTAGCGAGAGGCACCTGCGTAGGTGGGGACCACCTAGGCTCCAAATTCTTGGTCCGTTGAAAGTTCTTCACACAGCCCCAGTCGCCGGGCACGATGGTGTGACCTGGGTCTGTGAAGGCCTCTGGCAGAACGCTTTGTACCTGTTGACGAATAACACTCAATTTAGTAGTCAAATTGTGCAGATAGTCAATTAACAGAGTATATGGTATATCTGAGTATCTCTTAGGACGAGGGACACCCCAAACGTTCCTGGACGTCCAAATACCACCTCATATGGGCTAAGTCCCATACGGGAGTGTACAATAGTTCTGGTTGACAAAAGAGCTAGGGGCAGAGCATCAGGCCAAGCAAGACCTGCACTGGCTTGAATCTTCACTCAACCAAACCCGCTGACAGTGGATGGTTTGCCGCATGGAATTTTTGTCTAATACCAAGACCAGAACACACTTTCTGCATAATCTGGCCCACAAATTCGCTTCCATTGTCACTCCAGACAATGCACGGCAAACCAAATCTAGGAAAAAATTCCTTAATTAGCACTTTAGCAGTTGACAAAGCAGTGTTATCTTTCAAGGGGTAGGTCTCTATCCAGCAGGAAAAGGCACATACCATCACCAGAACATACTTGAGGTTGTTACAGCGATCCATATGAATGTAATCGATCTGCAACACCTCAAAGGGATATGACGGGGGAGCAAAATGGCCTGCTGGAGTTGGGGTTCCTTTTCCTGGGTTATGCATTAAGCAAGCAATGCAATGTTTAACCACATTTTCTGCACATTTCGGAATTCCTTCATTCTGCCATACCGGGGCCAAAAGCTTGCATATGCCTGCACTAATGTGAGCTGGACCATGAGCCATGGTCACGACTGGCAACACATAAGCGTCCGGTAACAACCATCGCTGATGTTCCGACAACTCTGTCCAACAACCCATTGGATCTAACATTCCTGTCCTTTCTTTCCATATGCTCAATTCTTTCTCAGTAGCTTCTCCCTGAATCGTTTTCACACTTTCGTATCTTGATACACTTTCCAATTTCCCTCACCTGATTTGCGGGGCCTGCCACATACATTCGACTGGTGGTGTTTCTAGCTGTAGTTTTCGCTATCTCATCTGAAAAAGCATTTCCACGACCCTCATCATCTGTGATTTTCTTATGTGCGCTGCATTTTATGATTGCTATCTGTGCTGGCAAAGTAAGTGACTCAAGAAGATCAGTTACCAACTGACCATGCTGAATCTTTGTCCCATGAGAGGTAAAAAATCCTCTCTCCCGCCGAACGCATACTGACTATCTGTATACACATTCACTCTCTTTCCCTTCGACAGTACACATGCTCTTGTCAAAGCTATCAATTCAGCTGCTTGGGCGGAATTATGTCCAATATGTGCCGTCTCAACAATAGTGCATAAGGTGGTAACAGCATAAGCAGAAGTGATTTCTCCATTTGGAAGTTTAAAACAAGAACCGTCCACTAGGCGTGGGCGGAAAATCCGTTCCGCTCGCGGATTTTGCGGATTTTCGGGAAATCCGCAATCCGCGAGATTTGCGAATTTCCCGCAAAATCCGCAAATCCGCGAGCAGCGGATTTTGCTCGCACTGCTCGCACTGTTCGCGTGAGTTCGCGCCCCGCGAATAAGTGCAAAATTGCAGAAATACGATCTTAGCAAAACTGAAAGTAACTACTTACCAGGTTCAAAAGTTCAGGCTCATCATTAGTAGCCATTTCCTGGAGTGCTTCCTGAGGGGCCCCTCCAGAGTTCAGTTGCCAGTTGAAACTATTATGTGACCCTGCTCTGAACCTCAGAATAGTTACACATATGCCACAAAGGTCCTGAATTACAGCTAAGGGAGACAAGCAGGAGCCAGGCTGGAAGTTAAAATCCATTAATCAGCCCCTAATTCATTATTGTCAGTTGGGGCAGGGCAGGTGTTGTAACTAATTTTGCAACAATGAAAGCACTTAGCAAGTGCAAAAGATCACTAATCAGGGCGCACTAAGGAAGCAGGTGCCAGCTAAAAAAATATTCTGTGACACATGAATCAGCCCCAAATTAATTCAGGTCACTTGAGGCAGGGAAGGTGTGCTTTGCTTTGCCGAAAATAATGTACACTGGACAACCAGAGGGTGTGGTGATGAAACAGAGGGTGGCATGGGTGGGCCAGAGGGTGGCATGAGTAGTCAGAGAGTGGCAGTGGTGACAGAGAGTGGCAGTGATGAAGAAGAGTGTCCCAAACAGGCTGGACACGTAGAAACAACAAGTTCGCGAAACTTGCGACCCGACAGGTAAGTTCGCAATTTGCGAAAGTGTACAAAACCCTCGCGAACTGGCAGAAACACGGGCGAACACAAAAAAAAAAAAAATCCGCAAATTCGCGGGAATTCGCGGATTTTGCGGATTGCGAATCCGCAAATCCGCAAAATTCGCGAACGCGAGATCCGCAAAATTCGCTCATGCTTACCGTCCACCCATAGGATCCCGTCCGGGTCCTTGAGCGGAGTGTCCTTTAAATCAATCCTCCCCTTCGTCTCCCCTTCGTCTCTTCTTCTGTTCGAAGAAGACAATCATGCTTTTCCTGATCATCTTTCTCATCTGGGGATGGCAACAGTGTAGCTGGATTTAACATGTTACATCTTTTGATGGCAAACAGTCAAAATATCGATTTTTTTATTTCGACTTACACTTATATCGAGTTGCTAATATCGATGGGACAGAATATCGATGTCCAGAATATCGATGGCCAGAATATCGACCCTAAGGTAAGTAATATCGAAATTACTTATATCGATAGCATATATATCGATGTAAGTAATTTCGATTTACTAATATGTGTTAGAAATTTTAGTTAAGTATTTAAATTAATTGTTATAATATGTGTTTAATATGTTTTTATAAATAAAAAATATATAAAAGTAAATAATATGTTTTACTACCAGAGCGGGTTGTGGGTTTTTAGGGGAATAGGGTAGGAAGTAATTTATTTGTAATTAAATAATTATTTTTTAATGATTAATTTATTTTGCAATTAAATATTAATTGGCAATGAATTATTTTAATTGATTAATTGATTAATTAATTGATAATTTATGTATATTTTTAAGTAAATTATATGTTTTACTACTGGAGCGGGTTGTGGGTTTGTAGGGAATAGGGTGGGAAGTAATTTATTTTTAATTAAATAATTATTTTTCAATGATTAATTTATTTTTCAATTCAATATTAATTGGCAATGAATTATTTTAATTGAATAATTGATTAATTAATTGATAATTTATGTATTTTTTTAATTAAATTATATGTTTTACTACTGGAGCGGGTTGTGGGTTTGTAGGGGAATAGGGTGGGAAGTAATTTATTTGTAATTAAATAATTATTTTTCATTGATTAATTTATTTTTCAATTCAATATTAATTGCTAATGAATTATTTTAATTGATTAATTAATTGATAATTTATGTATTTTTTTTATTAAATTATATGTTTTACTACTGGAGCGGGTTGTGTGTTTATAGGGGAATAGGGTGGGAAGTAATTTATTTGTAATTAAATAATTATTTTTTAATAATTTATTTATTTTGCTATTAAATATTAATTGGCAATGAATTATTTTAATTGATTAATAGAATAATTAATTGATAATTTATGTTTATTTTTAACTAAATTATATGTTTTACTACTGGAACGGGTTGTGGGTTTATAGGGGAATAGGGTGGGAAGTAATTTAATTGTAATATTAATTAATTTTGGGTAAAGGAGTATTTTTAGTGTTCAGGATCAGTTTTGGGTTTTTGGGTAAAGGGGTATTTTTAGTGTTCTGGGTCAGTTTTGGTTTTTGGGGTAAAGGGGTATTTTTAGGATTCAGGGTCAGTTTTCAGTTTTTGGGTAAAGGGGTATTTTTAGGGTTCAGGGTCAGTTTTCAGTTTTTGGGTAAAGGGGTATTTTTGGGGTTCAGGGTCAGTTTTCAGTTTTTGGGTAAAGGGGTATTTTTAGGGTTCAGGGTCAGTTTTTAGTTTTTGGGTAAAGGGGTATTTTTAGGGTTCAGGATCAGTTTTCAGTTTTTGGGTAAAGGGGTATTTTTAGGGTTCAGGGTCAGTTTTCAGTTTTTGGGTAAAGGGGTATTTTTTGGGTTCAGGGTCAGTTTTCAGTTTTTGGGTAAAGGGGTATTTTTAGGGTTCAGGGTCAGTTTTTAGGTAAAGGGGTATTTTTAGGGTTCAGGGTCAGTTTTCAGTTTTTGGGTAAAGGGATATATTTTTTGGGTTCAGGGTCAGTTTTCAGTTTTTGGGTAAAGGGGTATTTTTAGGGTTCAGGGTCAGTTTTAGGTTTTTGGGTAAAGGGGTATTTTTAGGGTTCAGGGTCAGTTTTCCCTACTGTTGCACCCACTGGAGTGGGAATAGTAATTATTGTTAAGTAAGTATATATTATATATGATTTTTAATTATTATTTTTTAAATTAAATATGTATTATCAATTTTTTTACCATTATTACATATATTTAAATATGTTTAAGTAATTAATAAGTATTATTTACAGTATTTTTTATGTTATTTTAAATTTTAAAAAAATCGATATATTTAACAACGATATTTTTAACATCGATATTATTTTTTCGATATTTTGGTACTTACCATGTTGTACATAGGGCGTCGATATTTTTGCTATCGATATAATTACGCCGATATTTGTGTAGGTCGAAATTCTGTCTGTCGAAATTCTGTCATAGATCCCTTTTGATATGTACATGCCTCGCTAGAAGTGTCAGCTCGTAACCAGACAAACGAGCACTCGTGAGATGCTGCATCTTGGTTCTATTTAACAAAGTATCCACTGCATGTGGGACCATAACAATGAGTATATTATCTAATACTAATCCAGCAGACTGTCTAATACAAATTGCGGCAGCTGCTGTAGCTCTAAGACAACTGGGCAAAGCTTTAGCTACTGGGTCTAATGTAGCGGAGAAATAGGCACATGGCCTTTGCTTATCTCCGTATTTCTGTGTCAAGACTGACAACGCGCAAACTTTGTTTGGGTACCCAACACTGGAGCAGAACACAGGGCAGTACGTAAATCAACAAAACTTTTCTGACATTCATCCATCCAAGGGAGCGGATGGGGCGTATATTTCAGCGTTAATGCCACCAATGGTTTCCCCAAGAGAGAAAAATTGGGAATCCATTGTCTACAATAGGAAGTAATACCCAAAAAGGCACACACTTCTCTCTGTGTGGTGGGTACAGACATCTGTGAAATAGCATGAATACGTTCTGGGGTCAATCGCCTTCCCTCCTTCGACAAGAGATGACGTAAATAGGTCACTTCTTGTCGGACATACTGTAACTTGGAGGGCAATACTTTATGATTCAAAACAGCCAAATGATGCAACAACGCCACAGTCACACTTCTACACACATCTTCCGTATCAGCAGCCACCAGCAAATCATCCACATACTGAACAAGCGTAGCACCTGGAGGCAAAGGAAAAGTATCAAGCTGACATTTAAGAGCTTTACTGTAAATAGAGGGACTTTCACAATAGCCTTGAGGAGCTCTTTTGAAGCGAAAACTTCGGCCATCTAAAGAGAAACCAAAAATATCCCTATTCTCCTCAGCAATGGGAATGCTAAAGAAAGCATTCTTAAGGTCAATCACTGAAAACCAAGCTGCCGAAGCAGGAATCATCGTCAATAAGGCTGTAATATCTGGAACAACAGGGAACTGTGGTACCACTATTTTGTTGACTTCCCTTAAATCAATAACGAATCTATAGACAGGAGGCTGTGAAGGATCCGTCTGCTTAAGTATCGGAAGAACAGGGCTATTACAGATATTGCCTCTAGTCTCTTCGACCACACCCTTCTGAATGAAGTCATCAACAATGGCTAATAATGCTCTCTCTCCATCACTAGAGATACGATATTGGGGAATGCGTGGCATTCGAACATTATCCTTAACTGTGACGACATACGGTGGGATCGCAAGACGACCCACGTCATTCGGACCCGTGGCCCAAAGACTTTCTGGGAGAGAACTTAACTCAGGTGAAAACTTGTCCCGAGATAAATACATAGGGGACATCAATCTTTTTCCCAACGTGAGATACACACCAGTAGGGGAACAATACAATGTTGCATGCAATCTTTTTAGTAAATCTAAACCCAATAAGTTCTCATTACAACCAGTTGTCAATATCAGCGGAGCTTCCAAATCATAAGGACCAATCGAAACAGGCAGGGGGCAAGAAACCGGATTACAAACTGGAGCACCAGAAAATCCCACAGAAGTATTTATTAAGCCAGACTAAGGGGCCCCAGGGAGTTTAGAATGAATAATCGAGCTTCTCATCGCACCAGTATCCAAAAGAAACGGTTCTGAGACACCCATTGTATTAACAGTGACATATGGCCCATCTTGATCTCCCTCACTTTGTCCTTGGCTGTCCTATGAGGTCTGAAAATTGTCAGCCCTTTCTTCAACATAATAATCATCGTTGTAATACTGCGTAGACGGAACTGCCTGTTGATCAAAGTAATTCGATGTAGATGGAACACGAGAACGCTGTTCCTGAGAAGGCATACCTCGTCCCCTTCCCCTAGGTCACGTCTTAAAATTACCACGACCTCGAGAAGCAGACATCCCATTATTACGCTGTAAAAGGACTGGACAATTACTTTTAAAATGTCCTTCCTCCCTACAATAGGCACATTGATTAGGACCTAATGAAGGTCTCGGCGTAAAATGCTCAGGTTTTTGCAAAAATCTCTGGAACTGTGGAGGCTGCTGAAACTGAGTGTTTTGCTGATCCTGATTCGAATGAGGCGGATATGCCTGTTGTAAAAGAACTTTAGTTTTCAAATCCTTATTTTTCTTCTCTTGCTTCTCCTTCTCCTCCTTATCCCTATTCTCATAATACTGTGCAGTAGCCAATATTTTGGCAGGAGAAGAGACAGCCCATGCACTTTCAGAACTCTTCAGTTTATTTAATAATTCGGAGAGTAAATTATATACAAACTTGTCCACAAACAATTGCTGGCCACCCTCTACACTCAAATTCTGACCGCTATGGTCTATAAACGTTTCTTTGAAACGAGTGAAAAAATCTGAAACACTTTCATCTTTCTTTTGCTTACACGCGGCCAACTTATCCCAATTTACTCGCACCGCCGGCATCATTGTCTTCATTAACTCAATTATTTTACCTGGAAGAGCCGTAATCAAATCCTCGGGTTTTGCACCACCCACCTGATTCGCAGATGCAGCTCTAATAGCAGCCCAATCACCACCTAATTCGACCAAATGATCTTCCCTACGAATCCGCGCCCATATACCTTGCGGAACAACATTCCTAAATAACATATCAATGTCGGCTAAATTCATACTACAAGCATCAATTGTTTGGGACAATTCTTTGTAATATCCAGCAGGATTTTTACGGGGATCGGGAAGAGTTTGTTTAAGCCCCAATACTTCAGACCTCTTCCAGGGTTCGTGAACCCATATACGCTGGAAATGAGCAGGGACAGCAGGTGGACCAACCACCACGTCTTTCCATACTGGAGGGACTTCACGCATCGGATAATTCTTACTACCCTTTTTGTTAACGGAATCAACCTCGGAAAAGGACAGGGATAGAAACATTGTTCAAAACGCAATGAGTCTTGTTACCGCTTCCTCAACTCGATGTCCTAAAATAAAACCTTTATCAAAATCACCTTGTAATTTCAGAAGGTCCAAAGGGACTGTATCTAACTCCATATCCTCTCAACCTTTGATAAGAGTTTGACACATGATATTGAAAACGTATCTCTGTGTAGGCTCCCCCATTGATGAAAACAACTCATAATATCATCTGTACTATATTCTGGCCCATGCTCAATCCATTTGCGAGCGAGAGAACCCAGAGCTATTTTCTTGTCCGCAAAAGGAAGCTGACAACGAGATTGTCATCTAGAAAAAGCTGGAGACATTGTCAGAGACCTAACAAAAGGAGAAAATAAATTTGTAACAGCATCTGCTATCCTCCTCTGTGAAACAGGGAAATCCCTCAAAAGAATAGGGGGTATTACAATTGTAGAAGGCAATGGAGACTGAGATGTAGTATGTCGAAGAATAGGAGTGGGAGAAGACGGGGGCTGATGTACAAGCTGTGAAGGCGTAGCAGAAGCAAACAAGGAAGCATTAAGGGACTGAGCTGGTCGCTGGACAATCTGTAATTGAGCAACCACTTGTTGAGCAACAGGAGGGGGTAACAGAGGTGCAGTCGCATTCTCAACATAGGGCGGAGGTGAATTCAATAGGCAAGTCATTGGGGGATCTTCTTCTAATTCCTTACTTTTATCTCAAGAGGAAGTAGGCAACATCGGATAACATCTATCTATCGCCATGCGATGTTGTCTCTCTGATATCTCTTTCGCATCATCTACTTCGTTATCTTTAAACTGCTGGGCAGCCTGAAGGACTGATATGTCTCGCGCTTTCTTATCCCTTTTTGTTTGTTTAATTTCTTTCTATTTGGCTTCTTTACGCCAGAGGCGAAAGGAGTCAAACATAGCCGGCCGGGCTTTTCTTCTGAACAGAATTGTTTCCAAATTATCCAATATAGCGGGATCGAAGCTACCATTCAGTGGCCAACTCAAAACTCCATTTCTTTTTGTATATCGAACCCATGTCTCGTTAAAGGTAATGGGACCAATACCATGTTTCGAATAGAGCTCATAAGTCGGAGTTCCAACCGGAGGAATCGGACATGACTCCTCCAACTGGGAATCCCTTCTACAACCCAAACAACAAAATCTTTTGAACGTACTCAGCCCAGGCATCGTCACTTTTCTAGACTGATCACAAACAACAAAGGGTATAAATCAGTGGAACAGTACAATCGTACTTATCCCTTGGCTTCAGTCATTGCAATGACTGAAGAAAGACTAAGAATTAAAACAAAACAAAGGTCTGTGGGAGCGACCCACCAAATACTTAACTAAAAAATCGTTCTGCGCCAGCGAAGGTCCGTCTATCGTCTCACTCTAAAAAAACGTCAGAAGGGTCCAAGGCAGGGCAACAGTCAGGGCAGCAGTCGTCAGCAGCCGTCGGAGAGGAGTAGCCGCGCCGTCAAAGACCTTCGGTCCACTTCCGACATGCAGGGGTCGATTATGTGGTGCGCTTCCTCCTGAGTTTTCCTGCGGAGCTCATAACGACCCTCGGGCTCAACCGCTACCGCTGAAGTCGCCCCACATTGGGCTCCAGTTGGAGAACCACAGCCTTAAGGCCCGGTGGCGCAGGGTACGCCTAAATTCCCGGGATTCACCTGCCTTGTCAAAACAGAGACACAGACTCTTCATCTGGCGTAGAAGATGTTTTTTATTAGCTGCAGCTAGTACAGTGGTCTTAGAAGTCGTCAATACAACAAGGTTCAAAAGAGAGTAGGGGCAACGTACAGCCCTGTCGAACACCACGTTTAAGCAGGATGGGTGCAGTTAGCTTTACATCCTTACCAAACCTGATTTGGGCAAAGTTTTCCTCGTGCAGCAGCCAATGAGTTGGGCTAGATATACTGGAACCCCCATCTTGTGGAGGACTGCCCACAGTTTTTCCCTTGGGACCAATTCAAAAGCTGACCTCAGGTCTACAAATATTAAGTAGAGGCTGCCACCCTCTATTTTGGAGTGGGAATAGTAATGAGGTCCATCAGGCAGGGGAGGCTTCCCCTGCTAGCCCTGGTTCAGAAGCTCTGACCGCGGGCCCTGGGGTGGAATTTCCCATCCTGGGCTCTGTCACCCAGCCCACTGCATGTCCAACCCCTGGGAAGGCCTCAAGTGGGCTCAGGGATGCCTCCTTGTCATGGCAGAGCTCAGGAGATCTGACCAGGCCCTGGAGATCTGTCAGGCCCAAGGGCAGACACACCTGCCCAGAGCTCTGTCCTCCAGCCTGCTTCCCTGCCAAGGGCCACGGACCGGGGTTCCCTCAAGCCCAGAGATACTTCATCTGCTTTGCTGGGTTCAGAAGCTCAGATTGGGGCCCTGGTGGGCCCCAGGGTGTGTATCACCCTGGGCTCTGCCCTCCGGCTCATGGCGTGGCTCACAGTGTGGCTCACAGTGTGGCAAAGTGACCAGGACTGGGTTGTACGGGTGTGGGGAGGCCTTTCATGTATGTCCGGGCCCAGGAGTTCCAACCAGGCCCCAGGACCCCACCAGGCACTGTGGTGGGCTCTCCTGCCCTGGGTCCGTCCTCTGACCTGTGCAAGGGCCACGATCCTGGGTTGGGACATCCACCAGGTCCGGGAAGCCCTCCCCCCTGCTTTGCCAGCATGTTAAGGTTCCTTTGGGCCCCTGGTCAGAGACCTGTGGGCCCCCTCCTTGCAGCCCCATGCCTGAGGCACAGGTGGGGCTCCAAGCCTTTGGACAAGTAGAAACACTGTTTGTTAAGGCACAGCGTGAACAGATGGCCGTCATGCGAGCCCAGCCATTGGATCGTGCTCAATGCTTTCCAATGGCGCTACCAAATTGCTGAGCTGCCCTGGAAGTCCAGATGGGGCTCATTTGCTTCCCCAAGCCCAGCCAGGGCTCCAGGAGGCCTGGTGCCTTTATGCCTTAACTCCCTTCTCTAACTTGGTGTGCAAGGATGACAAGAAAGGGGGGTAGCCTTCCTCCAGATTACTAAGGGCAGGGTAGTCCGGACCCCTTTGGGGTCTGGCAGTTCCCCACCGCTGGTAAAATAAGCAAGAACATCTCCAAAACACTTATATAACATATGCCACGAGGTGGGTCAGAGGACGGAGCTCAAGATGAGGGGGTACTCACCCTGGTCTTTGCCGGGCCTGGTTGGAGCTCCTGGGCCAGGTCAAGACAGGGAAGCCTCCCGAGCCCATGGACCCCTGTCCCAGATGCTCAGGCATGCAGTCGGACTGGGGACGTAGCCCGGGACGGAGGTGGGTCGGTCCTGGACCTTCTGGTCACTGGCTGCGAACCTCAAAATAATGCAATAGGGTCCCTGATTTATAGAATAGGTTTGGAGAAGTAGGCTGGGAAACTAAACATGGTAAAAGAAACAAGAACTTCTCCAAAACACTTTATATATAACATATGCAGTACATCAACAATATATAGGGAGCCAGGAATCAGACTATTATTTTTTATAGTTGATTCATCTCATATAATTAAAAAAAATTATAGTGCAAAAATCCTTTTTCTTTAAAAGAACTGTATATATATTCTTTTTTTTATATATAAACCAGAACACAGGTATATACAATAATGTAGATGTGAGCACTCACAAGTATGATTGATCAATACATGTTAGAAATATAATTCTGCACAATCAAAGAAAAAACACACAGAGTAAATCACAAATCACTAATAACAACATAAAAAAACAATATGAAATACTGGACAAAACAATATTTACATTATAAACAATAGGACAAATCACAATACAAGGTAGTAATTCTCCATGTGTAGATATTGATGACATTAGGGGATGTTAACTCAAATTAACAGAAAGATGCCAAGTGTGTTTTGGTAGTTTGCCGTTGATGATAGCAACCTTCAACAGGGCGCTGTCTTTCCAAATAACTCCTGTGGCAGGAGACCATCCAAATTGCTTAGGATCATACCGTAATTGAGCACTAAAAAAGGGGGGCTCACAATCTCCATAATCCCTAGTCCAAAACCAAACAACAATAATGAGATATATTCATAGTAACTGTAACATTAATAATAAGACGAGGAGGAGCCAACACCCAGAATAGGTGTGATGAGACACGGGCCATCACCAAAAGGAAAAGACCAAGGAATGACACCCATCTCTATCTGCTGAATAACATGCATACCAAGAAGACCAGGCCATAACTTGGTTTGAAAGAAGCCACAATGCAAGCTAATACTATCTTAAGTGATATGGCAGATAGAGTCTATTATCCATTATTTCCCTTCCCACCCCTGTTCCTTCCATGACCCGGATATAAACAGTGGATATTGTATGAATACTATGACTGCTGCATAACGTTACCACTTACAACCTACTGGATACCCTCCCCATGGTAGGTATTTTTGTGCATCTAATTTTATACTCTATCCGACATATCACTTAAGGTATTAATAGCTTGCATTATGGCTTCTTTTGAACCAGGCTATGGCCTGATCTTCATGGAATGTTACGCAACAGATAGAGATGGGTGTCATTCCTTGGTCTTTTCCTTTTGGTGATAACCTGCGTCTCATCACACCTACTCTGGGTGCTGGCTCCTCCTCTTCTTATTATTGTTACAGTTACTATGACAATATCTAATTATTGTTGTTTGGTCTCTGACTAGGGATTGTGAAGATTGTGAGCCCCCCCTTTTTATTAGTGCTCGATTATTGTATGATCCTAAGCAATTTGGATGGTTTCCTGCCACAAGAGTTATTTGCACAGACAGCGCCTTGATGAAGGTTGCTATCATCCACAGCCAACTACCGAAACTTGTCCGGACGTCTTTCTGTTACTTTGAGTTAGCATCCCCTAATGTCATCAATAGCTACACATTGAGCATTTACTCCCAAATATTGTGATGTGTCCTATTGTTTGTAATGTAAATATTGTTTTGTCCAGTGTTTCGGATAGTTTTTTTGATTATTGTGATTATTGTTATTATTGATTTGTGATTTACTATGTGTGTTTTTTCTTTGTGCAGTATTGTATTTCTAACATGTATTGATCAATCGTACTTGTGGGTGCTCACAAGTACATTATTGTATATACCTGTGTTCTGGTTTATTTATAATAAAGAATATATATATATAGTTCTTTTAAAGAAAAAGGTTTTTGCACTATAATTTTTGATTTATTTTTATATGAGATGAATAAACTATAAAAAAAATACTAGTCTGATTCTGGCTCTGTATATATGGTTGATGTACTGCGTACGTTATGTACAGTGTCTTGGAGAAGTTCTTGTTTCTTTTACCAATCTTAGTTTGCCTGCCTAATTCTCCAAACCTGCTCTGTAAATCAGGGACCCTCTTGTGTTCTTTTGAGGTTCCCAGCCAGTGACCAGATGGCCCAGGACCAACCCACCTCCATCCTAGCAGTGTCTTCCATCTCACTGCATGCCCAAGCACCTGGGACAGGGTTCCATGGGCTCTGGGAGGCTTTCCCTTCTTGACCTGGCCCAGAACCTCCAACCAGAGTCCAGGTGGGCCCCAGGGTGGGTACCCCCCTCATCCTGAGCTCCGTCCTCTGGCCCATCGTGTGGCTTTGCGCCCCGGAACCCTTGGGGGCTCTCCCTGTGCCCCCGGTCCCTGGGCTCCGTCCTCTACTCTTCCCTATGCCACAGTCATGAGGAGGCCCCCTCCAGCTTTGTCTGCTTGTTAAGGTCCACTGGACTCAGGGAAGCCTCCCCCTGCTTTGCCTATGTGTTAAGGTGTCTTCGGGGCCAGGGTCAGATACCCGTCAGGGACCCCAGCAGCCCCGTGCCTGAGGTACACCATGAGGCTTCGAGCTCCCAGGTCACAGAGCCCGGTCCCCTCCAAGGATAATCTGAAGCCCTATACGCTAAGGTACAGCATGACCACATGGCCGTCCTTCAAGCCCGGACATCTGTTAGTGTGCAATGCTTTCCAATAGCACTACCTGATGGGGTCTCAATTGCTTCCCTGAGCCCAGCCAGGGCTCCAGGAGGCAACATGCATCTGACCCTTTGGTATCCTCTCTTACTCAGTGCGCATTGATTACAAGAAAGGGTGGTAGCCTTCCTCCGGATTACTAGGGACAGGGTACTCCAGACCTCCTCTGGGTCTGATGCTTCTCAGTAAGTGACCACGTGGCCAAGGACCAGCCCACCTCTGTCCTGGGCTCCCTCCTCAGGCCCCCTGCTTGCCAGAGCACCCAGGATAGGGTCCTGCGGGCCAGCAAGGCATCCCTTCATCCTGAAAGTCCAGACGGTATTTCATTTGCTTCCCCAAACCCAGCCAGGGCTCCAGGAGACCGGGTGCATTTGCGACTTCATTCCCACTCTCGCTCAGTGTACACAGATGACAAGAAAGGAGAGGTAACCTTCCTCCCGATTACTAGGGATAGGAAACTCCGGACCCTCTTGGGTCCTCAGCCAGTGACCAGATGGCCCAGGATCAGCCCACCTCCATCCCAGGCTCCAATCTCGGGCCTGCTGCATGCCATAGCACCCTGGATAGAGTTTCAAGGGTCAGTCCTTGGGCCCGCCGTGGGCCAGAGCATCTGGGATAGGATTCCCCTCTGGGCCCGGGGGTGGCTACTTCCGCCCTGGACTCTGTCCTCCAGCTGGCCGCATCACCAAGGGCTTCGGACGGGGGTCCACTGGGCACTGGGAGGCTTCTCCTGCTTGGATGGGTCCAGGCCAACCGGGGCCCCGACGGGCCCCTGTGTGGGTACCCCCAAATCCTGGGCTCCGTCCTGCGGCCCACCGGGTGGGAAAGCGCCTGGGATGGAGTCCCTGGACCGGAAACAAGCATCCTGGTTTCAGGGTATGCCACCCTTCTTTAGCCAAGCTAGCTTGAATTCAGTGGCACAGTGAGCAAGGGGCCCACGTCTGGACATACCCTGAAACTGGTCCCAGGGTGCTTGTTTCTGGTCCAGGTAGGACCTGGCCTGGCAGGTCGGTCCGGACTGTTCCAATGAGGCACAGGATCAAGACTGATTTTTATATGGCTGGGTCCAATCTGGGGTGGTGTAGTGGGCAAAAGAACAATGGATTTAACAAAGATCTTTTGACTGGAGGAGAATGTTTGCATTGTCAGCATTCCGTTCATCATTTGTTTGCTGTAACACTTTTCGCCCTAAGTGGGATGGGTATGTCCAGACGTGGGTCCCTTGCTCACTCTGACGTTGGATTCAAGCCAGCCTGGCTGAAGAAGGGGGACATACCCTGAAACCGGTCCCAGGATGCTTGTTTCCGGTCCAGGGAGGATGTGGCTTTGCAATTCGGTCCGGACTGTTCCCATGAGGCACAGGGTCAAGACTGATTTGCATATGGCTGGGTCCAAACTGGTGTGGCGTGGTGGGGAAAAGAACAATGGATTTAACCCAGATCATTTGACTGGGGGAGAATGTTTGCATTGCAGCATTCCATCTATCATTTGTTTGCTGTAACACTTTTCGCCCTAAGTGGGATGGGTATGCCCAGATGTGGGTCCCATGCTCACTGTGCCACTGGTTTCAAGCTAGCCTGGCTGAAGAAGGGTGACGTACCCTGAAACTGGTCCCAGGATGCTTGTTTCCGATCCAGGGGGTTCCTGGCTTTGCAGTTCGGTATGGACTGTTCCCATGAGTCACAGGGTCAAGACTGATTTACATATGGCTGGGTCCAAACTGGGGTGGTGTAATGGGCAAAAGAACAATGGATTTAACCCAGATCTTTTGACCAGGGGAGAATGTTTGCATTGTCAGCTTTCTGTCCATCATTTGTTTGCTGTAACAATTTTCGCCCGAAGTGGGATGGGTATGCCCAGACGTAGGTCCCTTGCTCATTTTGCCACTGGATTCAAGCTAGCCTGGCTGAAGAAGGGTGAAATACCCTGAAACCGGTCCCAATATGCTTGTTTCCAGTCCAGGGAGGAACTGGCCTGGCAGTTCGGTCTGGATTGTTCCCATGAGGCACAGGGTCAAGACTGATTTGCATATGAATGAGTCCAAACTGGTGTGGCGTAGTAGGCAAAAGAACGATGGATTTAACCCAGATCTTTTGACTGGGGAGAATGTTTGCATTGTCTGCATTCCGTCCATCATTTGTTTGCTTAAGGCCATGAGTAGCTCCTGGTCAGAGTTATTGTTTTTAAAACACTTTCAGACTTGTTCGACACTGTAGCATATAAAAATTCAAAGTTAAGTTGTACCTTTAATTGGGCGACTATTCTGCTATGCCTGTCGTGGTTCTTCCACCGTCACAAATTGAGTTTTGCAAACCTGGCGTATTCAGAAGAGAACCAAGCGCTTCCCAAGTTGTTCTGTGCTGTGAGGTAAAAGGATGGCAATGTCCGGGTAGCCTTATTCTAAGTAGAGAGGTAGAAGGGTAGCAATTCCTAGGAGCATTCAGTGTTCCATGTAGTGATGCAGTGAAGCAGAAGAAGTGCAGTACTGAGGGTTATCTGAGTAGTGATGCAGTTAGGAAGAATATGACTTACACTTTGCATTGATGCAGTGTGGTAGATGGATGTCAGTGCCTCAGGATATTAATTATACTGTGCAATATACTGTGCAGTGATATATAAATGTATGATTTTCTTAAGCACACAATGCTAGTGATCTTGATTCAGGCCACGCCCCTACTTGGATAGACCACGCCCCTTCAATAGGTTTGCCCCGCCCCTTTTAGAGCACCACCTGTTTCCCCCCCACTCCCCCACTTAAAGCCCTGACAACATGGACAGTTATATTTACAGGGGCTACATAATAGCCAAACCCAGACGCAGTCTTTGGACTGCACCAACTCCCCCAGTCCTCCTGGGGGCAAGCCTCTCTCCTGTCGTTCGCCCACCAAATCCCCATTCTGCATGAATGCAAATCAGATGCTACCTTTCCGAAAGCAACGAGCTCCTGCTCATTGTTTCCCGAGTGGGATTTCAGTTACCCGGTTCCCAAATACTGTGCTCAACAACCCCATGGCATCCTCCATCCCAGTCCAGCACATGGGAAGGGGGAGCGCTAAAGACTCTGTGCACCAAGAACTTCACTGCACCAAGAAATAAGCAATACATGTAGAGGCACAGATCTAGCAAAACAGAGTAGAAAAGATGTAGGAAAAAAGTCATGCCTGGCTTGACTACTCCGTTCTGTCGAGGATAGAGAAAATTACCGAAAGTGAGAGTTGAGGAGAGGTCTTTTATGGGTAAGTAATGGACATAAAAACGTCTATGTAAACATGGGCCTATGTCCCGGTTAAAATTCTCTGACTAAGGTAGAGACTACTTCTCAATCAGTAAGGACTAGGATGAGCAGGACAGAGGTGAGAAGGTAATGCACTATTTGTCATTGGAGGGGTTTAAAAAAGATAGGGTATCCAATCTTCTTAAACATTCTCTGTCAATCACCACATGCTATCAGGCCCCCGTAACCCCTGGTTTGGTGGCGAAAACCGCCATAACTGGAGTTCAGTTAGCCTCTTTGATCCTGGTCTCCAGTGTGTAGCTGCACCTGTTGAACCATAGATAGCTATGTAGGAAGAACGCAAGAACACTTTTCAGCGAAATATTTTCTGTGGTGTATTTCTTTTAAGAGGCACAGCCTGGCAACAGCGACAGGAAAATTGCAGTCCTGACAATCTTTCTCTGAAGTGAGCTATTCATGCAGATGATTGCGTTTGGTCTCGAGTGGAGAGAATAAATGCCAAGCCCAACATCAACGTCAGTCTAACAGATAATGACGAGGGGCTACAGGAAAGCAAGCAAGCGCAGAGATCCTTTCTTTATTGCATATCACCAGTTGTCAGAAATAACAGCAGTTGGTGGTTCTTCTCAGTCTTATAAATAGCCAGAAAATTGCAGCCTTTTTAATTGAAGGCCTGACACCTCGCCACTTTCCACATAATAAGCTCTCTGGGGAGAAAAGCAACGGGAACCTGATGGCAGAGAAATGCTGGCAGGCTTTCGGAGTCTGCCTATTTCATTTCTTGACCTCACACTCGGACCTTGCCGGACTCCCGTGTGACACGTGCTATTTACAAAGCCACGTCTACTTTACGTCTGTTCAATAGGTGTTGGAGTTTCTCACTTTTTATTTTGAAACACTCCTTCCACGAACGTTCTATATGCGTTCACTACTCTCTCTGTGAAAAAATGTCTTCCATTATTAACTCAGACTAGCAGTTTAGTGCAACGATGCTTCCGGAAAGATATCGGGGCATATTATCAAGGGGGTTTATCTCCGCTTTTTTGGCTTTAAAAGCCAAGAAAGCGGAGATAAAATTATCACCCTATTACCTAGCTGTCACTAACACCAGTTGGCGACAGCTAGTAGGAGATAGCGAACATCTTGGGCCCCACTTTGCATGTCGGAGAAATTTATCACTAATGACATGCAAAGTGGGCGTGCCAAGATGATAGCGACTGGAAACAGTCGCTAACATCGCTATCTCCTATTACTAACTTTTGGAGATATTCGCGATATCTCCAAAAGCTAAAACCTGCCCCTGAGCAGTTCTTAGCCATGTTATCCAATAGGAGGTGGATAACATGGCTAAGAGCATTAGCTCGGTAATGCGTGAATATCGCTGACTTTTCAGTGATATTCATGCATTGCGGACGATTTTTATCGCATTTGCGATAAACCTTGGTAAATATCTGCGATAAAAATCGCCGCAGGTCGGCGATACATTTTTGTCTCAATATGCCCCATCATTTGTTATGTGACTGTGGCATTTGGAAGTCTATGAACCCTACTCTGTCTTTGTTTATTTTAGATATTTTGTGTTAATTCGTTATATTAAACGTTTCTTGTTTGCAATTTGCTCTAATGTGATATTCACATGGGTGTATTGTAATTGTCTTGTTTTAATTTACATACTGGAATTTGGTGTTTGAGTGTGAATGCATTATTTCCCTGGTCAAAAAAATTCTTCATGTGTTTTGCAGTTCATTAAATGAAGTGATGATTGATGCATGAGCTGGGTTTTATTCATCTCAGCTATTCCCCCCCCCCACACACATTGTTTTTGCTTACACCATTTGTCCCTTTGAAATTGTGTATTCTTTTTCATGATGTTACACTTCAGCTAGAGACTTGGGACAGTATGCCGACTGCATATTTTTCTACAATGCGCAGTATTCAAGGAAGGGATAATTAGAGAAGCAGAATAACATCTAGAGCCTCATTAATGGCGGTCAAGACCGTGACACTTTGTGATCTCTGTCTTGACAGAAAATCCGTTTTTATGACTCACTAATTATGCGTTTAGGTGTCCATAGTAATTTATGGTCCATCTGGGTCTTCAAGGGGCCCTCAGCGTTTTATTGTAGTACGTAGTTCACAAAATGATTTGGGAATAGCAGTTCTTCTCGGCTGAGTCCATATGCAATTGTGTTCTGAGCCTTCTTCTCTTTTCTTTAAGACTTGGAATCAGCGAGTTTTTTCCCCCAGTTTGACCACGAAGAAAAGAGAATATGGTATGTGTTAAAGTGGCAAAAAATAAAAATAAAGAGATGCTTTCTTAAACTCTTGAGTTCAGAATTTCTGTTTTTTTGCAGTTCGGTATTTTGGGAAGTGTGTCCCTTTTAGTGCCTTAAGACTGAGTGCTGGGACTTTGCAGTTCTGGACAGACTCAATGAAAGAATTATCAGCCTGATTCATGAAAGACCCGTTTTGCGAATCTCTAATAGCGATTCATAAGGAATCGCTATTACAGGCTCACAAAACGGGATTCATGTAGGAATAGCCAAAAAAAATGCGATTCCTACTTATTCCTTATTTGCGATTAGCAAATTGCTAATCTCAAATAAGGAATAACTCCCCATTCATTCCTAAGGGCCAAAAGGCCCATAGGAATGAATGGGGAGTATTCCTTATTTGCGATTAGCAATTAGCTAATCTCAAATAAGATAGCGATTTAAAGGGTGCCAGGGGGTGTCCAGAGGACACAGTGTAGCACCCCTTAAATGCTAATATAAACAGGGGTTGCGCACACACATGTCCAAAGGACATGTGTGTGTGCAACATGCAACTCAGCAAAATGCTTTTAAAAGCATTTTTCAAGGTTTTCGCTATTTACCACGAGGTTTGACCTCGTGGTAAATAGTGGCCCGAAATTGCGATTTCGCAATTTGAAAATGGATGATGAATTGCATTTAAGGAATCTCAAATAGAGATTCCTTTAATGTAATTCATCGGAAATTTGCGATATCGCTATTACCGATTTTTGCATTTGGGATGATGAATCCCAAATGCAAAAATCGCACTCGCAATGGGCCAGATTCTCAGAATCTGGCCCTTTGCGAGCGCTATTCAGCTTGATGAATCAGGCTGTATGTAACCACCAGGGAGGTGTTAAGGTGTGGCTGTTAACTGTAATAAGATAATGAGAAGTTCATTTTAATGTAGTACATTGATGAACAAAGACGTTGACTATGAGCTCTTTGTGAGTGGCATATTGATTTACATGCCCCTGGGCTAGGTAGGACACTACAACTGGGGCGAGTGCAGGATAAGTGCCTTGAAGAAACTAGACCGCTCTCCCTGGAAGTTTACAAAGCAACATCAAACTTCTCATGTGTGCCACATTACCTTTTCGATGAGAAGCAATTTGAAGTCGGCGTGTATGGAATTGAAGTCCTACTACAGCCCACATAAGGCCCTTAAAAATTGGACGGGCCTGCAGAGGAGCACGTTTGAAAGCCCTCCAAAAGGTCAAAAGAAGATATACTGTGCCACAGCCATAACACAGATCCATCATTGATACAAAGTGAATCACTCAAGGCAGTAATAACCAGATACAAGAGACAGGGATTCGTTTATCGATGAGAACAGACAAAGTGCTGCTCAACCTCAAGATCGGGTGAAAAAACCCAAGTGCAAGATACTGTGAAAAAACCAAGGGCAAGATACCGTGAAGACCTTTGGGACTAGGCAATGTTTCAGTGTCTGCTGAAAAGTGCACAAAGTATGATGCAGCTGCATTTCTGAAACCAACCCCGCCATTCAATACCGCTAAAAAAGCAGAATATTAGTGACAGATGGGCTGCGTGGATCAGGACATTCTATGATTTCATAGATGCCCTAAAGGTGGTAAATGCAAGAAAGTAATTAGGCACCGGAGGAACCTTGTTGGTGATGGATTAAAAGAAATTATAAGGAAAATCTCACAGACTGAGACATTCTTGTACCATCAAATCAAAGAAGCAGTCGGATCCAAGTTCAATCTGATGTCAAACATGAACCATGAAAGGTATTTTTTCAAACAAGCGCAACAAAAAGTTTTTGAAACAATAGATGAGTTTGTTGAGAGATTTACCATGCTTATCAAGCATTGTAAATTTAGTGAATTGAATGATGAAGAAGCCATGCGCCTCAGAGTCATTGATGGCTGTCTTTTGGACTCATTCAGAAAACTCATAGTGAGAGAGACACTGAGTTTAGAAAAAAGTACTAATGGCTGCAAGAACCGAGGAAAGATGAGATTGGCAAGCTGCCAACAAGGAAAGCAAAAGTGAAACAGCGCTAATCATTACGAACAAATACAAGCGCAAAGAAGATGCACATAAGTCGACATCCTCAAAGAAAGGAAACTGCACTTCCAATGTGGATTTTTATTTCCACATGAAAGTAAATGACCACCCATCTGACTGACATGCAAAGGTCGCAGAATGGAAAAACACTTCATAATGGTTTGAAAGGCAAAATAGAAACCAATTGTGTTACAGCGATACAAGAAAATGGATGCCAGAAAAGTTCCAGAAACTTCTCGCCACGCCTTCGAATACAAAAAGTAACCGCATTTGCGGCACTTGGAAACTAAATTAAGTTGATTGTAATCAAGTCCATCCTACAAAATTTCATCGACATAACAATAGAACGGCAGTGAAGAGGGGGAATGTGCGATAATCATATCCACCAAAAACCGACAGGTACACGTGGGCCTTGCTGCTTGCAAAGAAGATGAACGAATGACAAAAACAAGTAAGTAAACGATACAAAATAATTTATTTGGACGCTGCCCCAAGATTACTCTAATGCTCAATAGTTACCACATAACCTTTATAATCATTAGCAGTGCAACAATCAACATCATGCCAGTTGAACAGTTTAACAGTTTGTCACCCGTACCGCAATTCAAAGCATCAAACACGAATGTGCACAAATGGGCTGCTTACAAACCGTTGCAGAGTCAAGTATCATTCACAGCTGCCTTGTGACATAAAAAGACATCTGTGCGAGACCCAATTCCCGTTCTTCAAGGCACTTCTGCAGTGCATGTCTAATCAGTTTTGCAACTGCTGCTGACATGGGACTAATATCTATCAATTACAACGTACATGCTCAATCTCAAAATGTGAATCAGTCCCCGTCGTTATTTAATGGCTTAGGGAGGCTCAAAACAATGAAGATACAACTTCACATCAACTAAGATATCCGTTCTGTTGCACAGTGGCACAGCAGAATAGTATTTCACCTGCAAGAAGCAGTCAAAAAAGAACTAGAAAAGCTGTTGAAGCACAACATGATTGAGCACTCTACTGGTCCCACACCATGAGTGTCGCCCAGAGTGGTATTGCCAAAAAAGGCCAGTGAATGTGCAGTGCAAACTTGCATGGATATGCACCAGGCCAATATAGATAGAAAGACATTTGGGTCCAATATAGAAAGAAATACATTTTGGTCTGTACATTGCAGACATGATCATGCAACTGAACGGAGCCAAAGTCTTCCCTTATCTTGACCTGAACAATGGATACCTTCAACTCGAATTGGAAGAAAAGTGTAGGTACATTAGCACTATTTCAACTCATGTTGGTTTGTTCAGATGCAAAAAGTTGAGTTTTTGAGTGTCATCTGCTGCAGAAATATTTCAAGATGTTATAATTCAACCGGGTACGCATGCTTTCAATTACAGTGATGACAAACTTGTATTTGGGACAACGCAGAAGGAGTATGATAAAGCTCTCAAACAAGTGTGCCTGTGGGAAACATCATTTATAACGCGGGGATTACATCGCAATGCTATTACATCGCGGTTTTCACAACGCAAGTCTTTACAACCACTTGCGCTGGATGGCGCTCTAGGACAAGGAATAGAAAAATGTACTATCCAACACCTTCCCTACTGTACGTAGACTGGAGTTGGAATAGTAAATTATACTACTCCAAAGTCCAGCGCCCTCCAATGCAAGTTATTGTAACGACTTGCGTTGTAAAAACCGCGATGTAATGTACTGCGATGTAAATGTATGTGTTGTAACATCATACATCTGTGCCAGTCACTTACAAATGAAGGTCTCACTCTACATGTAGAAAAGTGTGAATTTCACAAAACTAAACTCAAGTTCTTTGTGCAGATATTCTCTGATGAAGAATGACTCCTGCCCCAGATAAAGTGCAAGCACTGTCAGCCACCAAACCCCACAAGATATCACCATGCTACGATCCTTCTTGGGCATGGCCAGCTATTGTTCAAGGTACTTTTATGACTGCTACAGTGAGTGCACTATTGGGAGACCTGACTAAAGGAAATGTTCAGTTCCAATGGTCCTCTGAATGCGACCAAAGCTTTAAAAGAATAGGCATACACTTGAAAATGCAACTGAGATGGCCTATTTGATCCTAAATTACATACTGAGATCACTGTTGATGCTGGTTCAGGGGGGCTGAGTACCAATCCTTGCTGAGCACAATGGACACATCCAAATGCACCATGACACTTTGTGGCATATGGCCGCGGAAGTCTGTCTGACATAGAAAGTGCCGTAGAAGGAGAGACTGGCTATGGTGTGGCCTGCTATCACTTTCAGGTGTTTCCTTACGGAAAACATTTCACAATTGTTACAGGGAGCCCGTTCAATTTTGTTTTTGCAGCTGCAGGTGGCCAGGACTGCAAGCTTCAACCTGCAAAGCGGCTTTTCCATCATCATCACTAGTTCCACCATGATAGGAGGTGCTTAAAATCCGCCCTGGGGTCTCAAAGTGCAGGAGCCTGTTTGCTGTTGTCTTTGCTGCCGTGGGGCGTGTGATTGCAAACCCCAGCCTGCAAAGCGGTTTTGACATCGCCATCACTAGTTCCACCGCACCAAGAGGTGCTTAAAACCCACCCAGGGCTCCCGCAGTGTGGGACGCAAATGGGTGTGCCCGGGCCAAAGGCTGGACCATCTGCGCATGTCAGAGCCTGGAGGAGGCTGGGCTGGGCCACCTCTCTGAGACCAGTCACTGGAGTAATCTGGCAATGATTCCAAGCCATCTATCAAACTGAGGTTAGTGCTTCTCTTACCTGGTGAGCACTCATCTTTCTGTCAAGACTCTTTTGCCACCCATATCAATTTTTTTGTGGCCTATCTAAACCTTGTTTAGTTTTGGCTCCTGCTATCCTTTCCTCCAAACTGGGTTGTTATCCGTGTCTGTAGTGAGTGGAAAGGTAGCACAAAAAGTTCCAGACGTAAGCAGATTTTATACACACTGAAGTGCTACATCCGGACATAACAATGGGGTTGTGAACCTGTGGTGAAAAAATACTAGTGCCCCTTCCAACAAACCTCTTCAACATTGAGCCCAACCTCTATTGACAGGATGCTTCAGAGGGCTATAGGTGTGGTGGCCACCGAAATTGAACTGACTTAAAGGGGGTTATCCTGAACTCCGGATCTAGACATTTCTTTGTCGAACCCCAATGCCCCATGTACTTCACTAGCCTCGGCCATTAACTCTTCCAAGTTTCAGCCGAGGGGTCAAGCAATGGCTCGTGAAGCATCTAATATCAACCCGCACCAGGGGGCCGTTCTCCCAGGCACTGCTTAAAAAGGGAAATCTAAACTAGTTGTGAGATCTAGGACAAAACAGAAAAAGTGTGCCGATGGGTCACCGGACACTGGAGACATTGGGGAGGGGGGACTAGTTGGTTGTTCACCCATAGCCATAGATTACCCATCATGGGTGACAAACTTGGTGGTAAATCTTCAGGTCCAAGTTAGGGCTTTTTTGAAGGATGAGCTTATTTCCTTGATAGTATTGCTGGATAAGCTGGCAATGTTGTTTGAGATATGGGTAGGCAATGCAGAAGCAACTATAAAGGGGGTTGAGAACACTAGTTGCCAGGTAGCACCGGCTGCTCCCGCTAAAATAAGATCGCACCCCCCACCTGCACAAAAATTGATTTCCACCATCGCCCCAAACCAGGCTAATCATGGAGCTATAAACAAAAGCAAGGCTCACTCATATATGCTGATAGAGCAAGATTATATGCACCGCCAGGGGCCTAGTCACTTGGAGGGGGCGGGTCTCGTCCCTTGCACAGAAGCCAGCGAAGAGAGGCCAGCCCTGCCATGTATGAATCTTCCCCCACCTCAACCCCATATGGCAGTGTCCTAACAGGTGTACCTAAGCTCAAAAGGGGGTAAATAGAATCACACCATGAATTAAATAATAAATGGATTTTCTGGCTGGCCAAACAGAGGCAATTTTCTTATAAAGATTCAGGCGAGATACATTTCACACGCAGCGTTAGCTGGGTGGGTACAGACCGAAAGATGTGAAAGGGGACTTTATTGTGATCAACTTTAGAAATCCATTGGTCGCCCTAGTTATCCTAGACAGGAACCAACATAGGCAGGAAGGGGGCATAAGTTCTCTTCCATTGGGATATTTTTATTCTTCAGGGAGAGCTCCACAAATTAGAGAGCAAAACAGACAGGAGATGGGGATTGTCAACCTACGAGTTTGGGTCAGAAACAGCCCAGATATTCATTTTTTAACATGCCAATAGCAAACAGATATGGGGCCATAGAGTCAGTCGATTGACTTTAACCCTCGCGGCTCCCGGTGGAGAAATTTCATCATCAGAGGGAGTCCCGGGGCAAAGACATGTAACCGAGGGAGATCCGTCACCATAGTGTGCTACCCAGGTGGGAGGAGGATGGTGGGAAGGCGCGCTCTGGCGAAATGGAAGGAACCAATAGGTATCAATGGCAATGGTAAAAACAATCCCAGTATTAGATTTAGGGCAATGGGGGTGAAGAGGACCAGCTTCCCTTAGCAGGAAGCTGGTCCACTGATGATTGATAGTGAGTCCATAAGCTCGGATAGCTGTCCGGGCCCACCCAGTTTGCAGGTATTATCTTGGAATGTTGCTAGACTCACCACTAAAATGGATAACCCTAATTCGGGGGTATTTATAGACCAACACAAGGTTTGCATGTTTCAAGAAACCTGGGCTAGGGTGGATTTGTACAGACTGGGATACACGTCGTTTAGTGCAGTCGCCACCTTTGGGGGAAAGGGAAGGCCTTCAGGGGGATTTTTTATCTGGGTTGGTTCACACCTGGGTTGCACCTGGGTTGCACAGCAAAACCGATAGAGGCATCTTACAATGACATTTTATGTATCATTCTTACTTTTCCATCAAGGGTCAAAATCACCCTGGTTATTGTTTCTTCCCGGCCGGTTGGTTTCAGTCAAGAATCAACGACCCTTGATCAGTTAAACACCTTTTCATCTACCATCACAAGCAACTTTTTGGTCATTATTAGTGGTGAATTTAACTGCCAGTTCGAGCCCCTGGAATGCCTGAATGGAGGCAACCCCAGTAAAGAGGAGTTACACTGGGCTATCCCTGAGCCTAATATTCAGTTATTAGGGCCTGGACTCCATTGGTGCTCCAGAGGAATTCCCTTACTCTGAAACATTTATTAGGGGCATTTAATGGTCGAACTAAATTGGACTCACTGGGGAACCACACTTTAAATAGAATAGGACATGCCTCCATCCTAGACTACATCCTGGTAGATACAAGATTTTGGCATGGGGTGATTGATTTTAAGATTGTGCCCCATCATGATAGCGACCATAATGCTCTGGATTTAGAAGGGGTTACGCCAAGTGCTGAGAGTGTATCCCATTCAACATCTTCAACTGACAATAGACTAACACTCACTAATGGCAAGAAGAGAGTCCGATGGACTGACGTTCACTAATCTAAGGACAAGCTGTCCTCTTCATATCAAACTATTATTCAGTTTCTAATGGCTGCAAAGTATTCTATTTTGGTAAATGGCACATTTATTTCGTTTATGCAAGTTGCAAGAACAAAAAACCCTGACACCCATGGTTTAGCAATAGCTGCCAAACGTTCACGTTAGCTCTTATCTCCACTAACAAAGCCAAGGATAGACTTCTAATTAGAAAAAAGGGTGGCCTATAAAAGCACCATGATCGAGGCTAAAAAAGGTGGGAATGCGACAAGTGGGCCCTATCTACCCATGATATGAGGACCTTTTGGAATGTGGTAAACACAGGTTGCTCTGAAGGAAAACCGGCTATAGAACATAACATAGGGGCAGATGTATGAAAGGTACACTTTAGGACCCTCTATTTAAGGGGAGAGGATGAGGGTAGCGTAATAGCCCACAGACAAAATGCATTGAAACCCGCATGATAACCCTCAAGGAGATAACCGATGCCCTGAACAAAGTATCTCCATCTAAAACTCTAGGGATAGATAAGATCCCAGGGACCTCTTTCGAAGTGAACCTACTAGCTGGGGCCCCTATCTGTGGACCCTGATTATTGCCATCTTACAAGGAATGGCAATTTGTGCTACTTGGGCTGGTGCAGAAATTCTTCCAGTTTATAAAATGGGGTTCACCACTCCTCCCTATAAATTATAGACCTATAAGTCTCATCGATGTTAGCCAAACAATATTCACCCGAGTACTGCTGGGACGACTCCAGAGCTGGATGGAGGTGCACAATGTCTTTAGCCCATTTCAAGCCGGCTTCAGAGAGAAGATATTCACAACTGACCAAATCTTTAGGCTCCAACTTTTGCACTGGAAAACAGTGTCTAAATAGGGTGGCAGCCTCTATCGAGTGTTTGTGGACCTACAATCTTCGTTTAATTTGATGATGAGAGGCTAATAGTGGGCAACTTTAAGGGACATGGGGGCCCCAGCATACCTTTGCCACCTGCTGAAATGGCTACATGAAGGCAATTTTACCCAAATTAGGTTTGGCAAACATGGAGAACTCACTGCCCCCATACCTGTAGACAGAGGTGTTCGACAAGGCTGTGTCCATCCAAGCTGGCGAATCGTAAAGTACCGGCTATGATGTTTGCGGACGACACTCTTTTGCTTTCAAAAACACCTATGGGCACGCAGAGGGTCCTCAACAACTTCAACGCCTTTTGTAAATTCAGGGGGCTTGAGATGACCAAATATATGGTCTTCAATGCCGGAAGCATCACTCGGTCAAACCCTTGCATAGAAGGCAGACCCCTGGAGAGGGGAAACGTATTTGGGTATCTTGGATCACGCTCATGGAAAAAATGGACTTGGGTGCCCCAATCAAGAAAGCCAGCTTAAAGCTGGCTCAGACAACGTGGGCTCTGACAAAGGTATTCAGGAATTCCACTCATGAACCTGCTGGCCTGGTGGTTGAAATATATAAAGTGCAAGCCAGGGATTCTGCCCTGTATGGAGCCGAAATCTGGGGCAATCGCCCATCTGGTATCATAGTAAAAAATGAGAAAACATTTGCCAGACAGCGGCTGGGTCCTCCCCATAGTTCCCTCTTTAGACCGCTTCGCTTGGGCCTTGGGGTTAGAACAATCACTGACGAAGTTGCCCTCATACTCCTCATATTCTGGCATCGCCTGTGGGTTACCCCACAATTGGCTGAAAATAGAGCAGAAGAGTTGAGAGAGAGGTGTTGAGCCTCCAGGGTGCAGGGAAATTACTGTGGCTGGCCTTTGTCCGGGACACATTTTTTGCCTGGGAAGGGCCAACCTATGGCATATCACAGAAGTAACCTGCCCTACAATATCCAGGAAGGATCTGATAGGGAGCTATCGGTGGAATAAACATACCTTTCCAGGGGAGCTCTACAACTGGCTCGCTTACCACAGTGTTTTTTTTAAATCAAATATCAGTATAGACTAGAGTCTGCACTGGATGGAGCTGTACCTGCAGTTTAGGCATGAGGTTCTCCTGCTTCGTATGTTTACAAATAAATGGACGGGTTCACCCATTTTGGGCTGCCGGTTTGCAGCAACGCAGCAGAGACGGATTACCACGTACATTTTTTTCTGTCCAGGTTATAAGAAGTATTCAAAATTAAATGAGAATGGATCACTTGACCTGAGTAACCAGGGTTTGCAAAGTTTGTGTAGTATACTGATAAAAAACCCTCATTCACGTACACAAGTCAGAAAGGCGGGATATCCTGGTTCTCCGCCCTGCTTTAAAAAGTGACAGCAGCATCATTGGGTTTGTTTCATAGTTGTATGCTTCCACCATCCGGAGGTGAACCATTGGTTATTGCAGTGGTGATCAGAGAAAGGTGAGAGTGCTCTGGTGAAGTGAATATAAAAAATGTGGTGTTAAAATCACGTATGCCTAGATTTATACTTTTAATCAGTCTAGGTTTGAGATGCTTAAAAACCGTGTTGTGCGTAGGAAGACTTGTTATTGGTCTTCCGCACTAAGAGTGTCCATAAAAAGTCAACATCTTTCAGCCCTTGTGGTTGCCCATATGGGTCAAGGGGGCTTTCTTCAGGACCTAAAAAAAATGGAGGCCGTGTCTTGTTATAGTCTCCTTGAATCTGGGGGTTAATTGGCCCGATTCTCAAAGGTCAAATAGTACCTTACGTCCTAGTTAGCAGACTTAATCAGGCGGCCGGGGAGCGTTTTTACCTGCTACTGCGTGGTGCAGCACGACTTGTGCTGGCTCTTCCAAATATAAGAAGGCCAGACATCGATGGTTGATTCAGCTATGCAGAAACCTGGGTGTATAGAGGCTTTTAGGATACTGAAATATAACACCCATCTGCCCGTTGTATTTTCAGTATCACGCTTTTTATTTTCTATGTGGTGTGTACGTAGAGCGTTCCTGAAGTCTAGTCCATAGGCATTGGCTGATTATCCTATAATATTTTAATCATACTTGGAATATTGTAACCTGTTTATAACCTTTATGGTTTTTAACATGTTCTTAATAATTACAACATGATGCATAGTTGATTTTATGAATGTTTCATATTTGTGCATTCTTTTGAATTTGACGTGGGAGTAATGGCCCCTGTGTTAGTAATCTAAACTCTGGTTTCTGGATACGGGTGTATTTTTATGCAGTTTGTTTATATGTAATGATATTGTAATTCATTTTAGGTGTGTGTTGTGCTTATATGTGTAAATGGTGAGAAGGGTGGGAAGTAATTGATTTTTTATTGATGAATTATTAATTATTTGTTAATTAATTTGTATTAATTAATGAGTAATATTAATTGTAAATGTGTAATTAATTGTAGGTGTGTGTTGTGGATGTTATAGTGTTAAACAATGTGTAATTAATTAACTCTAACTGTGGGCCATGGAGCCTGGGCTTGTGCCCATGTGGATAATTTTTATGCTACTGCTACTGTATTGCACAATGTACTGCACACGCACTTTAATGGCCCTTGTATTGGAAAACTAATCCTAGGTCACTGGGTTCGGGATAGTGCCATGATAGACTGTTTTTATGGAATATTAATGTGATGCATATGGGCTTTTAGGAGCAATTCTGGCCCGGGTCCTGATGGACTAAATTATTTTTTAATGAAATGTATTGTATTGCACATGCACTTTTATGGTCAAAACAACCTAAATAAAGTTTCTTGATGATGATGATGACAATGATGATTGGTACAGACCACCAAGCACTGCTCACCATATGCAGAAACCCAAAAGCCAAAGTGCCCCCTCGCATTGAGAGGTAGGGGTTGCTTTGACAAGAGTATGACTGTCCAATAATGCATAAGCTAATCAAGAACCAAAAATCCTACAGATTAATTCTGAAGTGTACCATAATATCAGCATGGCTCAACATCTAAAACAGCTGAAGAGTAGATCAAATTCATTGTAGGGTCCAGCACACCAGAGGCCTTATCCATGAAACAGATTGTTGCTGCTATTAATGCCAGTAAGGAGAAGCTTACCCTTGAAGATATCATATCAGCACAGTCATGGAGACAAGGTGTTCGACCTCTGAGTGTTGATGTTGAATTTCAAAAGTTCAAAAATCTGCAGGATGAACTGTCTGTCACTAAAGAAGGTATTGTGTTAATAGGCTCAAGGAACATCATACCTGAGAGTCTAAGACAGTAAGGCATTAAAGTCGCTCACAAAGGACATTGTGGCATTGTCTAAATCAGAAGAGCCCTGAGGGATCGAGCGTGGTTCCTGCACCTGGACGAGAGAGTTGAGAGGAAACTAATGGAATGCCACTTATGTAATTGTCTTTACTCTAAAGTGACACAGCATCCACTAACCATGTCAGATCTTCCTTCAAGAGTGGTTGTTAATTTCTTTGGTCCCAAACAGATGGACATTATCTCATGGTTGATAGTCATTAATGAGTATTCCTGTTTTCCTCTGGTGGAGGAAATGTCATCATCAAGGCAACTGAGCAACTGGACAACATTTTCACAGCCTGTGGCATTCCAGACATTCTTAAAGCTGGGAATGGCCCACCGTTCCAATAGTAAGGAGTTTCTAACTAGACTCAATGTAAAGCATCAAAAAAGTACATCATTGTGGTTCCAAGCTAGTCGTGTATTGGACCGATTTATGGCCACCCTAAAGAGAGTGATCCAACATGGTTTCATGTTTAAATAGTGAGGTAAAAAATATAGTTTACAAAAATATCGATGTAAAAAATATTGATTACAAAAATATCGACTCCCTATACTTAAACAAGTAAGTACAATAATATTGAATCAAAAATATTGAAGTAAAAAATATAGATGTAAAAAATATTGTCTTAAAATGATGTATAACTTAAACAAAATATGTTAAATTAGATAATTATTTTAATAAAATAAATGACATTTAATAAATATTTTAACTAAATATAACCCAAAAACTTAATTTGAAAAAAGATAAGCACACAGAATTGTGTACATATACATATATTTACTTAAATACATTTTTAACTATTATCTTTATTTAATTTATAAACCTTTTAAATTATAATAAAAAAATATACATATATACATATATAAAACATCCTATAATTAATTAACACACTGAACGATTATAAAAAAAATTAAAAATACATTTCACGACACAATAATTACAATAGAAGGGAAAATATTGGATAGCGGAGGGGTACACATTACTATTTCCACTCCAGTGAGTGCAACAGCAGGGAAAGTGTTGTATAGCGTGGGGGTAAAAATTACTATTCCCTCTCCAGTGAGTGAAACAGTAGGGAAAGTGTTTGATAGTGGAGGGGTAAAAATTACTATTCCAACTCCAGTGAGCGCAACTATAGGGAAAGTGTTGGATAGTGGAGGGGTAAAAATTACTATTCCAACTCCAGTGAGTGCAACAGTAGGGAAAGTGTTGGATAGAGGAGGGGTAACAATTACTATTCCCACTCCAGTGAGTGCAAATCAGTTAAAATGTGTTGGACAGCTGAGTGGTAAAAATTTCTATTCCCACTCCAGTCAGTGTAACAGTAGGGAAAGTTTTGGATAGCGGAGGGGTAAAAATTGCTATTCGCACTCCAGTGAGTGCAACAGTAGGGAACGTGTTGGATAGCAGAGTGGTACAAATTACTATTCCCACTCCAGTGAGTGAAAATCAGGGAAAGTGTTGGATAGCAGAGAGTTAAAAATTACTATTCCCACTCCAGTGAGTGAAAATCAGGAAACGAGTTGGAGAGCGGGGGCTAAAAAATACTATTCCCACTCCAGTGAGTGCAACAGTAGGAAAAGTGCTGGATACCAAACCAATAAAAAAAATTCTACATTTTTAATACATTTAAATACCATTATTAACATAAATATTGACATTTAAATATATTATTACTAAAAAAGATAATACACAGTCATTAATTACACATTGTTTAACACTATAACATCTACATCACACACCTACAATTAATTACACATTTACAATTAATAATTACTAATTATTTAATACAAAAAATTAACAAATAATTAATAATTCATCAATAAAAAAAAATACTTCCCACCCTTCTCACCATTTACACCTATAAGCACCACAACACACACCTAAAATTAATTAACCAATTACCATAATTAATTAATAATGAATTCATTTAAATAATTAACAACTAATTATCATACGATTATAAATTAATTAATGTACACATTTAACTCAGTAACATCACAATTATACATTTATGAATAAATATAAATTATTCAATACATTTCAAATAATTACATTACTTCCCACCCTATTCCCTTGTAAACTCATAACCCGCCACAGAACTAAAAACACAAAATGCTATTTAAAATAATCTATTAACTACTATAAATAATAAATAACATCTATATAATTAAATTTCTTCTCACCCTATTCCCCTATAAACCCACAACCCACTACGGAACTAAAAACACAAAATTGGATTTAAAAATATATTAACTACTAAAACATATATTAAATATACAATTAAAATACATAACATTAATAATAAATCGTTATTTTTAACAACCATATTTTTGTAAACAATATTTAACACTTTGATATTTTTGTAATCGATATTACTTACCTTACAATCGATATTCTTGTCCACAATATTTTTCCATCGATATTTATGACCCACAATATTTGTACCTCAATATTTATGTATATCGATATTCATAAATCGAAATTCTAGCTCTGTACCATCCAACATACATTGATGGAGGGAATTGAGCTCAGTCAGGCCTAATGTCATGACCTTTGTATCTATCATTCAACTCCTCACTCCACCACCAGTGAGAGTCCTGCCACATTGCGGTTTGGGAGAGCTATAAGAATCAAACTACCACAGAGGACCAATGATCACACCCGGAGTGCTGATGAGATTCGTCCCGCTGACACTGCTCAAAAACATCAAATCTAGACACATGCTGATAAACGTCAGCAACCTCAGGACATCATCTTTGATGAAGGGGGACTGGGTTCTTGTCAAACAAAAACGGTAGCAGAAAACAGATCCTTTGTTTGCTGCTGAGCCTCTGAAAGTTGTGACGTGCAAGGGACACATAATAACGGTGCAACGTCCCGGAAAATCCATCACAGGGGACTCATCACATTTCAGACATCTGTCTCTGTCTTAATTAGCTATTGTAATCACCGATGGGGCTGCCTCGCCTAACAGCCTAGGTCAAACATCGGTTCCTGTACCCTCGGATCTCACTCAGGATGCATCTCAACTACCTCATATTGTGCAATCTGGCCAAACAGTGTGAGCACCTAAACAACTTATCAAAGAAATATAATGCTGCCGTTGTTCACACCTTTTCATTTAACAAGTAAGAAGATGTCGTGTCTTAAGACTTTATGCACTGGGACCCAGCGATTCTGTGCAGACTCAATGAAAGAATTACGTAATCATTTGTGAGGTGTTAAGGTGTGGCTATAAAGGATTAAGAGATAATGAGAAGTTCAGTACACTGATGAATAAAGACATCAGCTACGAGCTCCGTGCTTGGCCTGTTCATTTGCATGCTCTAGGGCTGGAAAGGAGAGTACAACCCTTTTATTAACCAGCAGGTTTTTTTTAAAAAAAAAGGAGACCTGGGCTTGATTGTTCATGTTTCCCTGAGGCTTCTGTGGTTTGTGCAAAATTGAATCCCAAAATGAGGGTCTGCACTAATAATAGGGTGAGTGAAAAAAAGAATGCCAGAATTCTCCCTTTTTTCCTGCCCCCACTTCTCTATGCATATTCCCTCCCTTAGTGGTCTCCAAGTGGTAAGGGAAAATGCAAAAATAAAATGGAATGCAAGGTGACCCTAAAAACCTAGAACCTGCTTATGTTAGTTCAGGTATTTGTGTGTAGCCCACCACCCTCCCATTCAAATGCAGCATTTAACAATAGTTTGACTCTCCTTCAGAGAGAATGATGCGGGCTGAGGTCACACCCACTTGGTTAACTATGACTCTCTCATAGGGTATATTGGGTCTGGGGCATGGGCAAGTGGCTCCGCCAGACCCGCTTTCTCATCTTGGTTAAGCGTCGCTGGAACCTTGAGTACCGCTGGTCGCACATGCTTCCTTGTCCATGACAGGGCTTGCTGCCTTCTGCTGTCCTATTTGTGGTGTGAGGTGCCCGCTTCTGCTCCTCCTCGCTAGGCTTCCGTCTGGCTCCACCATGCAAATGTTTCTTGGATCTCCTTCTGTTTGCTTTGTTTTTGGTAATAATCGTCTTTCTTTCCTTTCCAGGTGGCATCAGGAGAGCAGAGTTGAGCGAGTGTGAAGCTACAAGGACCCCAACACCAAACTACTATCTTGCAATACAAATGTAAAGAAATATTTGGGATGATATGTCAAGAAAACTGATATATTAGGAGGGCAGACAGACATATCCTCTGTCGAGTTACCTGACTCTGCACTAATGTAACAAGCACTGGAAATGTAATAGTTCTTAACATTTGCTTGAGTTAGAGCTATTTGAGTTGTAAATGGCAAAGTGTTTTACCCATGTGTTATGGAGTGTATGGATGTGGTGTGTTGTGGAATTATAGGGGTTGGATTGGAATTATTAGTTGTGGAATTGTGTACGTGGAATTGTGTGGTGTGGAGTCCATTTGCAGAGTGGAATGAAGTGGCATGGTGTGCAGTGGAATTACGTGGATAATAATTATGTGTTATTGATTGAACTTGAATTATGTGGTGGGGATGGTGTGTTATGGAGTGTAAGTATGTGAAATGGTATTTTGTGGAGTGGTATGTAGTGGAGTTTAATTATGTGTTGTGCTGTTGAATGTTGTGGCGTGATATGGAATTTTGTAGTGAGGATTGGATGTATGTGATGTGTTGTGTAATTGGGTTGATGAATTATGTGGTTTGGTGTTGAATTATGTGTTGTGGATTGGAATGTGTGGAGTCAAATTGTGTGGCATCGAACTGTGTGGATAGCTTTGCCTTTTTTGTGACGAAAGAGTCCACATGTGTAAGATCTAAGCTTCAGATGTGTGTTTGTGGGTGTTAATATAAAAGAAAATGTGCCAAAAAGTTGTAATTTCACCATGCATTAAATAATATGGGTGAAAACCCCTGTGCTGGTCAAAATGATGTTGCTAGCTGTTAGAAATTGGGTTCTCTTGTTGGCAATGGTTTGCACCTTTGTCCAAGTAGGGACCCTTCCTTCTAGTCAGGATAAGGGAATTACACTCCTAAAATAACCCCTGCTCACCCCCTTGGAAGTTTGGCACAAGCAGTCAGGTTTATCTCAGAGGAAGTGTGTAACGCATTTGCACATAACCAAAATATTTTTATATATCAAAAACAAGAACAAAACAATAAATACACAACATACAGTTACTTAAAAATATGCTCATTGCAAGAATACTTCACGTCCGGGGATACAACACTACTGTAAACAACAGAATCCAACCATTCCATCAGACTGCATCGGTCAGGGGCGTCGCCAGACTCATAAATAGTATCTTTTGTGTTGCGGACGACACATTGGTGCGGGACAGATGTGGCAACCATCACGGTTGTGATTATGAAACATAGCTGTGCCCTCAAGTTACGGTTCAAGCAGCGGCTCGGTGATGGTCTTCCAGCGGCGTCGGTGAGACCAGGGCTGCGGTGCAGAGTGAAGGCAGTGCTCGATGCAGTGCTGACAAATCAGGGTGCAGGCGACAGAGCCAGTTGCGGGAAGCTGGTGTCAGTCAGTCCGGACCTGTGGTCTGGGATGAGGCGGAGTACTGTGAAACTTATGAAAGTGCCCCAGCCATGATGTGGTCACAGGTGTTGAAGTCAGCAGGCAGCGACGGTGTCAGTGAGACCAGGGTGGCAAAGTGAAGCGAGGCGGTGCTGAGTGTGGTGCCCACAGGTCAAGGTGCAAGCAGCGGCTCGGTGGTGGTGGTATCAGTCCTCGTCGTTGATGAGACCAGGGTTGCAGTGCAGAACACGAAGCCAGTGACGGAGTAGGTGATAGAGTAGGTTGCTTTGCCTTCTATGTGGCAACTGAAACAACAGTTCCACAAGCAGTGCCCAGAGGTTGGTGAAGTCTTTGCAGTTCCTGAAACTTCAGAATAGGAGGCAGGCTCTATTTCAAGCCCTTGGAGGTCCTCAGCACAAGTAAAGAAAGTTCAGTCCAGTCCTTTCACTGCTCAAGGCAGAAGCAGCAACTGAAGGCCAACCCAACGAGGCACCAACACAGCAAAGGGGCAGTACTCCTCCTGGCAGCTCTTCCAGCTCTTCTTCTTGGCAGGTTCCTTGATTCCAGCAAGTTCTAAAATACTGGGGTCTGGGCCCCAATATTAATTCTCAAAATTCCTGTGTTGTTTCAGGGAGAGAGTGTCTGTGCTTAGTCCAATCCAGGTCTGTCCTCTCTGGCCCAGCTTCCTGGCAGGAGGTAGAGACAGAATTATTCAAGAAAGACCAGGCCCATTCTGGTGCAAGGAAATCTCCCCCATTACTCTAAATGCAGCCTAGGTCTATTCAGACCAGCACTGACTCATGCAAGCAAGGCAGGACACACCCCAACCCCCCAGCCCCTGTCACTCCAAAGCTAGACAGTCCATCCACAAACCCAGCAGAGGAACACAGGATAGCTAAGCAAGAAAATACCTACTTTCTAAAAGTGGTATTTTCAAACGCAGAACATAAAAATCATCTTTACTAAAAGATACATTTTTACATTCTGAGTTGTGGCATACTAAACTCAATTTCCCTATCTTGTCCAAATGGGAAGTTATGGTTATAAGTAAAATTCCTATTCTACCCTTAGGGACAGATAGCCTTTCCATAGTGAAAAACGAAATGCACAGTAATTGACAATCAGGACAAGCGGAACACATCAGTACATGTCCTACCTTTAATATACACAGCACTCTGCCCACAGGGGTGCCTTGGTCCTATCTTAGGGGTGTTGTATATGTAAGTAAGTAAATAAGCTTTATTTCGATATAAAAACATATCATAAAAGCGACACATTATATCAGTTAAAAAAGCATACTTTAACACGCTCAGTACAATGACCGACATAATCAGCATGTAGAATTAAAAAACAATCATTGGTTTGAGAAAGGGCAAAACAGGAAAAGAACATATTACTGAATCAACAACTTTTTTGCAGTTCTTATACGCCAAGCCCAACCTAAAAATTTTGCCATACAGCAGGCAAAAAAGGGTCTTGCATCTGTGCGCAATATGCGTAGGGCTTCCAAGTGTGATCTCGTTCCCAGGCTCCTGCATAGGGGCTTCATCCACATCCTTCTAGGCAATGCATAAGCGTTGCACTCGAACAGCAAGTGCGCAACAGACTCGACCCTCAAGTCACAAAAAGGACAGTATGGTACTGTTTGCAAGGGTGGTTTCCAGGTGGAGGTAAACTGGCCTAAGGGGAGTACCCCCACCCTAAATTTAATGTACAGTGATCTGTCGCTTGAGTTATGGATTAAATCCAAATAGGGTTCCCTATAAGGGAGCTCTTTGACTAGCAGAAACTGGGCGACAGACTTACAATGATTTGAGTTGCACATTCTCTCGTTGTCCACCCATGACCAATAGGCCTTCTTTAATAGTTGTTTTGAAGGTGCTGATTTGTTGTCCCAGGCATCGCCTAAACCCAGTTTATAAAGAAGGCACTTGACCTCTCTAAGCCAGGTAACCTTATAGCAACCCGGAAGGGACAGAAGATCATTTAGGGCATCTGCATAGCTGCGGAGTTCAGGGACGTTCCATATTCTGGACCATAATAAAAGGGGGCGTAATCTGGCTTGCTCACATATTGGGCAGGAGCCCGCATCTAGCAAAAGGGGGATTGTGGGGGTGCTGTGGGGTAGCCTCAAAAGATCTTTGTGAAAATTGTTATTGAGGGAGGCCAAGGTGTCAACTCTCTGTATACCCCACAGTTCTGCGCCGTATAATGCTGCGCTCACAACCCTTGACCTGTAGATGTCTAGGAGTGCCCCAATAGGTTTTAAGGATGAGGCACGCTGTTCTTTGAGCAGGGCTCCTGCTACCCTCTTATGAGCCAGAAACACCTTTTGATGGTGTGCCTTCCAGCTCATAGAGTCGCAAAGACGTATGCCCAAGTAGTCAAATTCTTTTACTCTTTCGAGAGGGACAGAGTCTAGGGCGGGGGGAGCAGCAAATTTCTTGGGAGGGTTAAGGACAAGAAATTTGGTCTTACCTATGTTTATAGCCAGACCCTTGGTGTCGCAGAAGGCCTTAAAACTAGAAAGCAATTTTTGAATGCCCACTGGTGATTTAAAAATTAGGAGGGTATCATCCGCAAATAGGAGCGTCGGGATTTTCTTTCCTGCCAGGGAGGGTGCATCCGATGGATGTTGAAGGAGGTGCTCGACCACTCCGTTAACGTAGAGAGAGAACAGAGTGGGGGCAAGCACACATCCCTGGCGGACGCCCCTATTTACCGGGATACGAGATGTTTTTTCCCCCTGGGTGCCCCATCTAATTTGGGCAAAATTGCTATTATGGAATTTTATGAGTAAGGCCAACAGATATGGCGGTAAACCTAGCCCATTGAGGACATTCCATAGTAGTGCTCGTGGGACCAGGTCGAAGGCTGTTCGCAGGTCTATAAAGACTAAGTACAAACTGCCCCCTCCCAGTACCACCACTTTCCAATAAATCATTAGAAGGCGAAATGTCTGCTCGATGGTACCTGTCCCCGTTCTAAAGCCAGCTTGAAAATCTGACAAAATCCGATTTTCTTCTGCCCACTGCAGGATCCTGCCCAATACCACTTTGCCCGCAACCTTTTGAGTTGAGTCCAGCAAACTAATAGGGCGATAATTTGCTGGATCGTCCCTACAGCCTTTCTTATAAATAGGGACCACTTCAGCACCCCTCCAAGAATCAGGGAAAGAGCCACCCAACAAGACCTCATTTAGGAGGGAAGCGATTAATCTACTCCACAGTGCTGGATAGGTCTTAAGCAAATCGCCCGGGATCCCATCAGGGCCTGCAGCCTTATTAGGTACAATGCACTTAATTGCCCTTTCTACTTCCTGACTAGTAAATAGACCGTCATTACATGGAAGGTCAACTATAGGGTTGAGCAAAGAAACCAGATTTGGATGAGATGCCCCCAGAGGAGCAGAGTATAACTTGGAGAAGTGGGCAAGCCAGACATCACCAGGGATATTGCATGTTATCTTTTGATCTAGAGGCTTATCCCTGGCTCTTAGCAGATCCCAAAACCCTTTGGCGTCTTTCCTAGTACTCGCCTCTACTAGCTCCTGCCAAAAGTTTAGATCGTAAGCCTCCTTTGCCTCTGCCACAATTTTTTTGTAGAGTTTCCTCGTAGATCTTATTCTAACTGGATCTTTGTTCTTTACTGCAGAAATGAGTTCCCCCTTCGCAGCTCGACATTTGACAGAGTACCACTTATCTCTAGCCCTGTGAGCACCTTTCGAACCCACCCTGGTACTCGGTTGGGGAATAATAAACAAGTCACTCAAAGCCACTATGGTCTCTGTAAATAATGGTAAGGTCTTTTTGCTGGTGGGGCTCAAGGCATCAAGCCTAGGTTCTACCCCTAACAAGATAGAGCCGGCTTGAGCCATCCTTGCTTCGCCCGCTGATACTTTTGCCCACTTTAGGCGCCTGCCACAGTTTGAAGGGACGATTTCGTGGGATATTTTCCACTTATGTTCAGACATGGCTGGCTTCCCATCCTGCCAAGGAGAATTTATGGTTAGGGACAGGGGATTATGGTCACTGTCGCAAGACACTATAACCTCCATGTCTTGGTGAAAAGGCCAGAGATTAAAATTGAGCATGATGAAGTCGATTCTGGAGGAGTGGCCCGTCCTGTTGTATGTATGGGCGCCCATAGAATCCGATTTAGAGCGACCATTTGCTGGTCTCAGTTTGTGTTCCAGGCAAAGGGCATTAATGTCGATCGCGCTTTGTGTCCATTTAGGGATCGGATCTAGGGTCAGGATAGGGATACCTCTCCTTGAGTCTTCCTCAAAAGTGTCCAAAATGTCTTCCCTGGCCAAGGGCTCAAAGCAGCAATTAAAGTCGCCTGCAAGAAGTACATAGGAGTCAATATTACAGGTAGCTAAGTCGCTGCTTAGGCCTGTTGAGGTTAGACGTGATGCCCCACCACTAGCACCCCTCAAATAGATGTTGAATACTTCTAAATTCCTTTCTCCTTTGCGATGTATTGTTATCCACTGAAGATCAGGAGATTTAGTGGACCTTTGGGTAACACTAAAACCTAGCGCAATGCTGACCCAAATGAGAAGTCCGCCAGACGGGCGACCTTTGGAACCATGTTGTTGGACAGCTGGAACAAAGTAGGTTGAAAAACCTACTCTGTGTCTGGGATCTTGGCACCAAGTTTCCTGTAGGAGGCAGATGTTGTAGGGTTCTAGAAAAGCAATCCATTCAGGATTATCAAAATTGCGGGCAAGCCCTGCCACGTTCCAGCTTAGGATCTTTATCGACGGCACACCCGGGGTAAACTGGTTGGATGGATGAGTAAGTGAACAGGAGTTAGTCACAACCCCTCTAGACATCCTTAAGGGTGGCTCATCCCGCTGGTGGTTAGGAGCCATAACTGCCCCGGTCAGCTTCCTCTCTGCTACAACAGTTTGGGTCTGTGGTCGGGAAATCATACAGGGTGGATCCAACCGATATTCCAATCCTTGAGGGTCTAAAGTGTTTGGAACCCACAGCCCCCCGTCAATAACCAAACTATTTGAGATCCCTACTGGGCCTACTGGGGGGTCAGAGGTTAGAGGTTCCATTAGCCCTATTGGTGGTGGTGATAATACATTTCCCAGTTGATGTTGATATATGTAACAAAAGGGAATATTAAGGCCTGGTAAATGGGTTACGTGCCAGGACGACATGGCAGTTAAAAACACATGCAGACTCAGCAGTGTTAGGTCTGAGTTACCTTTACACAACTACATCTGTGGGTGACACAATCAGTGCTGCAGGTCCACTAGTAGTATTTGATTTACAGGCCCTGGCACTCTCAGTAAATGTAAATGTACATGTATTTATATAGCGCAAATCACTGACCAAGGTCGGTATCTAAGCGCTTGCTTAGGGAACCCGTCCTGGTATTCCCCTGCGAGATAGCCCCGGCAGGGTATCCACAAGGTGAAAGCCAGGCATCCCGCCGTGAGGGGCCGTTGTGGAGATTAAGCAAGCTATTGCCCAGAGTCACAGAGTGTGAACCCGTGAGTCGAGAAGGCACCAGAGCGAGAACTATCGAGCCCATGGAATTTTTCAGCCCAAGACCCGCCGAGGCGGGGAATTGAACCCTGGTCCAGGGCCTATCTCAGCTTCGGGGTCTGCCGCCTCTAACCCCTGAGCCACACTGTACTGTACTAGGGACATACTAGTAAATCAAATATGCCAATCAAGGAAACACCAATCCATAACACAATTTACAAAAGAAGCCCTTGCAGCTTAACACTGAACAGCAGTGAAAAAGTGCACTAAACCAGTCAAAACCGGGAGGTTAGAAAGCAAAAAGAGAGAGAAAACACACCAAAAGATGCCAAGTCTAAAACTAGCGAATTAACATGCAAGCAATCTTTTTACTCACCACTTTGCTCAACTTATAATGTCAATAAAGAAGCAACATTCCATCCATGTATCAATGAATAGAATAATTATGCTAAATGGAAATGTTTAAAAGCTATGTTTTACCATATATTAAAACATATCATGTGCACCTAGTGTCTGCACTGTAATCAGAAAAGTTACACGACCAAGGCGGATCAAAAACAAATGCCCTTGGAGCATGAATAGAGTATGTAGTGAACACAGTATGTCTCCATGAATTTACTTGTCAAAATTAAAAAGGACAGCATGACCACAGGCATCAAGATGGCTTCGAGATGGTATAACGTAATCCTTCATATTAAACTTACTGTGATAGTCCACTTGTTGTTCATTCTCAGAAGCTGAATCCTGCCATAGGTAGAAGCTGTATTTATCTTGCAGGATCTCAGACTAAAAAGTAACCATAAGAAAAGAACACTCCTTGGCAGACACATGGGCAACAGAGCAGAGGGGAAACAAATACAGCGTCACTACGTGAATGTTGGTCTCGCCCACAGAAGAACAGCCTCTCTCAATAGGTGGGAATATCACTTGTTGAATAACAAGAGCACTTTGGAGTGAGTATAAGCTTCTCTCTTGGATCGTGATCTCATTTCTTTGGTGCAAAATCAACACATTCCTGCACAGCCTGTGTTAGTGTGTGGGTGCCAAGCCCTGCCACTCATTGGACACAAATCTCACTTCTTGGAGCAGAGACTTACCCAGAGCAAGTCTCACTGCCTGCAACATTTGCTGCGAGAATCAGACTCTAGAGTGGTCTCGCGTTTTGATGAAGTCCCTTTTTTTTCACTCAGTGCCAGCGCCATGCTTTTTGTGAAGCATCACTGATAGTCGTAATTGTCAGCTCTTGGATCACACTGTCATCTACTGACTGCGAGTCTACCATCTTGGAGCAAAACTCTTATTTACTGGATGTAGGCATAACAGCCTGGATCACAGCTGGGAGTCGACAGCAAGACAGACAAGGAAAGAAGTGGTGTACGGCCACATGCAGAATGTAGTAAGCGGCCCTAGAGTCTATAGTATCTCACATGCATTCATGGACACTGCACTGTGTGGGCTCCCTGGAAGGTGGAGGGACCTCTGAAGTGTTGAGACCTTGAAGTATTGCGCCCCCCGCGCACCGCACAGGCCCGCGTTACCCCTCTGAAGGAAATCTGAAGGTAGGTAAAGTACAGCAAATAATATGGGTGCGTACGAACCAGGGTTCACACATGTTGTTAAAACACAGCCTGTGTCCACAGTGACAACATACCGACCATGGTGTGTAAAACGTGATAATGACAGCATTTGCAAAAGGTGGGAATGGCATGGGGAGAGATAAAAATACCACCAACACAAAGGGGCAGCAAAGGCATGAAGAAATGAAAAGGACAAATGAGGAGCAGCAGAGGGACAGAGGTACAGATACAGATTCACCTACGTGAGCTGATACATGACATCTGTAGAAACACCAATAATAACAAATGATGCAAACGGACACGAAGCACATTAATTTGGGCCACTGCAGCATAAGCTACTGGAGCTCAAAAAAATAGAAAGTGGGCAGTTAAGGAATAAAAAGATACAAAGATTCTTAAGAGCCTCAGATCTGAATTAGAAATTCACTGAGCACGAATGAAAGCAAGGACACACAAACTAAGCATGGAGCACACTTTGCATGAAGCAGACAGGCTCTTAAGAGACAGAGGAGCACCTTCTGCTCTCACCTGTAGGAGGCAGCGTACCTGTAGTGCTGAGAATGAGTCAGGCGAGGAGCAGTCATGCTTCAAGACATGCTTTCAGTGTTATCAACTCTTTAGCTTCTAGACCCCCCCAGCCCCCGTGCTAAGCCTTTTTTTGCTATTTGGGGTAGTCCCTGCTTAGGCCCCTGTAACTTTTTGTCCACATAAGGTATCCATGCCAAATTTGGGTCCATTTCTTCCAACATCCTGAAGATTTTAAAGGTACCCAGTGTTTTGTGTTTTCCCTGGAGAAGACACAGAAATTAGCCAAAATACAGCAACATTTTGGCTTTTTGGGGAAAAATGGGGAAAAGGTCCTGCAGAAGAAAGCATCTGATTTCTTTCCTGCAAATGGTATGAACAAAGGGTTAGTCGTGCTGAAATCACCATCTTCCCAGCTTTCAGGGACAGACAGACTTCCGTCAGAAAACCAACATTTTCTGCAGAGTTTTGGCATTTTACTGGGCCATAGACTATTATTACTTTTTTGTGCTTTCAACCTCCTTTCAGTTAGTGGTAGAAATGGGTGTGAAAGCAATGGTCCAGGAAAGCTATACATTTCAGAAAAGTAGACAAAATTCTGAATTTAGAAAGTGGTCATTTGTTTAGATCCTTCATGGTTTTCCTTTAAGTTAACAGAAACTAACAGTTGAAATAAAAACGAATTGAAATTGAGTTGAAAATACAGCCATTTGGGCCAACGTTTTCACCTGTAACAACTTCTAACCATGGCAGATTTTTGAAAGCAATATACTGTTACGTCCGATTGTCCCTTCTAGTTGTGTTGATATATAGGACTTGTAGGTTCACCAAGAACCTAAAGTACCCAGAGCCAATAACTGAACTGCTCCTTGCAATGGGTTTTTATTGAGTACCGGGTATATAGCAATTAATTTGGGAAAATATAAAGAGTGGAAACTAGGTATCAAGGACACCTATATATTTCCAATATGGGGACAAAATATAGAGTTTAGAAGCAGAAGTTATTTGCACATCTCCAAAACTGTAGGTACCCATACTGGCATGAGAATTAGAGGACATTGTCAAAGTGACTACTTTTTTACACATTGTCTTACATAGGGAAGGCAGAAACGCATAAAAAGTCAATAGATAATAACACTTGTTCCACAATTCTGTGTTCTCGTAGGCCTCCCTAAAAAAATAGGTTCTCACTTGTGTGGGTAGGCCTAGTGACTGCAACAGGAAGCAGCCCTAAACGCAACATGGTTATATCAAATTATTCTAGTGAAAACTGACCACTTGTTTCGCAATGTGCCTAGATATGGATTTTGGACCCTAGCTCAGCCAGCACATGGGGAAACCTAGTAAACCTGTACATTTTTGAAAACTAGACACCAAAGGGAATCCTTTGGTGTCTAGTTACCCAGAATCCCTTGCAAACCTCAAACTTTGTCAAAAAACAAATGTTCCTCATTTTACTGTGATGGAAAGTTCTGTAATCTGCAGGGAGCCACAAACTTCCACCCACCTAGCATTCCTCAAAGTCTTTCAATAAAAATAGTACCTCACTTGTGTGGGCTGGTGCCTCGACATGAAATGGCTCAAAATGCAACGTGGGCACATCTATTTTTTCCAGTGAAAACAAACTCTCTTTTGCAATGTGCCTAGCTATGGATTTTGAACCCATGTCAGTCGGTACTTAGGGAAACCTAGCAAACCTGTAACTTTTTGAACACTAGACACCAAGAGAAATCCAGGATGGGGTGACTTGTGTGGCTCTCACCAGGTTCTGTTACCCAAAATCCCTTGTAAACCTCAAACTCTGTCAAAAAAACTAATTTTCCTCAGTTTTTCTGAGATGGAAAGTTCTGGAATCTGCAGGGACCATACACTTCCACCCACCCAGCATTCCCCTAAGTCTTCCAATTGAAATGGTATCTCACTGGTGTGGGTAGGCCTAGTGCCCCTGACAGGAAATGCCCCAAAAGACAACATGGGAACATCACATTTTTCTTGTGAAAATGGACTCTTTTTTGCAGTGTGCCTAGCTATGGATTTTGGACCTTTGCTCAGCCGGCACCTAGGGAAACCTTGCTGGATGGGGTGACCTGTGTGGCTCTCACCTGGTTCTCTTACCCAGAACCCCTTACAAACCTCAAACTATGTGTTCCTCAATTTTCTGTGATGGAAAGTTTTGGAATATGCGTGGAGCCACAAACTTCCAGTAACCCAGCATTTCCCCAAGTTCCTTGATACAAATGGCACCTCACTTGTGTGGGCAGCCTAGTGGCTGCGACAGGAAACCCCCCAAACCGTTCTGTGGAGACTTCAAAATCATTGATCGCAAAACTATCTGGTTTTGTGAGGGAGTCACCTGCGGTTTTGGTCTTGGGCTCAGCGGCATTCTAGGGAAACCTACCAAACACAAACATTTCTAGGTGAGTCCTAAAATCAGCTGCACACCTCAAATTTAGCTAAACAGTCACATTTTCATCTAATATCTGTGTGGGAAAGTTGTGGGATCACTGCACAGCACACATTTTCTCCCACTCAGCGTTCCCCTCAGTCCCCCGATAAAAATGATACCTTACTTGTGTGGATGGGCCAAGGGCCTATGACATGGAATGGGCAAAAACATGTAGAGATTGAGGGGGACCCGAAGAGGGTCCAAAATGGCAGTTTGTTCATACGTTTTTAGGCTGACGCTACTTTGGGCACCTACACAAGTGAGGTATAATTTTTCTTGGGAGACCAAGGGTAACACTCGGTGGTATGCAAGCTAAGCATCATCCATACACACAGTCAGCCAAGAACTAACCACACACACTACCAGCCAAGCAGTACCCATGCACTCTGCCAGTCAAGCGCCATCCTCGCACACCACCAGACAAGCACCATCCATACACACCATCAGCCAAGCGCTAGTCCACATACACTGCCAGCCAATCCCCATTCTATGTACACTACCAGGCTAGTGCCAGTCTACACACACCGTCATCAGGCGCGAATCCATACACACCATTAGGCAAGTGCAAGTCCACATACACAACTAGCAAAATGCCAGCCAAAGGTCAATACACGCAGACCGTCAACCAAACTCCAGTTCACGCACACACAAACTCTCCCTGGTTTCTAGTAGTTTTCTGTGCCCGCTTGGGGAAAGATGAGACTAAAAATATCACTGTAACAGCCAAAATGTGTGCCTAAAAAAAGTATATGGGGCTCTCCGTGACATGCCCATAAACATACCCCTGGTTCTAGTGGACTTTCTCCCCCTGGTGGGGGTCGATAAGGGACTATTGCCCTAATCTGCCTTCCATGGGGGCAAAAAGACTTTTATGGGGGTAGGGGCATTACCATGCCCATTCTAGGCAGCCTCTACCCCTGGGGGGGGGCTTTCTTCACCCTGGGAGGAAAATCAAGGGCAATTGCCCCCTTTTTCCTCCCGGGGGAGGTAGAAAGACTGTGGCAATTTGTTTTTGGGGGTGGGGCATTGGCATGCCCATTTTGGGCAGCCCCCACCCCTATGTACATAAAAAATCCCTGGTGCCTTGTGGGCTTTCTGCCCCCCGGTGGGCAGATTATGGGCTATTGCCTCATCTGCCTTTCAGGGGGGCAGAAAGACTGGAATTTGTTTGGAGGTTGGGACATTTGCCTGCCCATTTTTTGGCAGCCCCCACACCTACTTACATTTGAAAAAATCCCTGGTGCCTAATGTGCTTTCTGCCCTCCACGGTGGAAAATCGGGGGTTATTGCTGGGATTTTGGGGGGGGGGGGTGTGGGAGCATTGGCATTCTCATTATAGGCAGACCCCACCCCTATAGACACAAAAAATCCCTGGTGCCTAGTGGGCTTTCTGCCCCCCTGGGGGCAGATCGGGGGTAATAACCCTTGTTTGCCTCCTAGGGAGGGGGAGAAAGTCTGTGGAGTTTATTTGGGGGGTTGGGGGGACATGCCCATTTAGGGCAGCCCCCACTCCTATATACCATGAAAAATTACCCTGGTATCTAGTGTGCTTTCTGCCCACCTGGGGTGAGGGCATGGTCTTGCCATTTGTGGACAGCCCCCACCCCACTTTTATAAAAGTAATTAAAAATCCTTGTTGTCTAGTGGGCTTTCCGATCCCCAGGGGAGGGCAGATGAGGAATAATACCACTCATTTGTCCCCTAGGGAGGGCAGAAAGTCTGTGGAGGTTGTTTAGGGGGTGGTGCATTGGCATGCCCATTTAAGGCAGCCCCTACCCCAAAATACTATTTTAAAAAATCAATCCCTGATATCTAGTGTGCCTTCTGCCCCCCTGGGAGGCAGATTGGGGGCTTCTGCCCCTATCTGACCCCAGGAGGGGGGGGGGGGCAGAAAGACTGAATTTGCCCAAATTTATTTGGTGGGAACAAAGGCCCTTTCCCAAGGTGTTATGGTCCAACGACTCACCTGAAAACCAAGTAGTCTGCAGGGGTGATGATAGTACCCCAACCCTCTTTGAATATCTCAACACTACTGAAGAGGATAAACAGCAGCCCTGGCAAATATTCCAAGAAGGAAGGAGTTTGGGATGAGAAATAAGGCACAGAGAGAAAAAGACACCGCCTCGTTCTGCCACCTGGACCAGCCGGGATCTTTCTTGCAGAACTACCTTCTTCACTCTAGCCTAAAACATATGTCAATGTATGAGCTGAGCAATAATAGCAGGCAAACAACAATAATGTAACTTCTTATTTGTTACCAAGTAATAATAATCACCTGTTACTAAATTGAAGAACAGCATATTTTTCCGTGACAGATAACCTATGTCTAAGATAGGAGCTGTCACCTTCCTTGAAGTCTTTAATTAAAACATTCTTTAGCCATTTATCACCGGGCTACAAATGAGACAGGCAATAGAAAGCAAAAGTCATGCACCCAAAATATAGTTTTTTCCCTCTGTACAATCGTAGTATTTTTAGATCTGTAACTATCTTACTTTAGTATTCTCTTGTGATTATTGTATCAAATAATGCTTCTTAAAGGACCCAATAAACAAATAGGCTCCGATTCTTCTCAAGCGCAAACTTAAAAGCGACTGTCAACCCTGAATATACCAAATACGTCTTTGTCAAAAACACGCAAACTGAATTGCCATAGAGAACATGTGAAAACACAAAAGGGCTTTCAATATTCTAAACTTGTACTGAATTAGTTCTAAAACAAATAAACTAAATACATACCTAGTCCTAACATCAGTTACAGTCGCTAGCACATTGCCATACAATCAAGGAACTTAGCTGGCAGTAATCAGGAAACAGGAAAAAGTCAGATCATTGAGCGTTGGAGCCGGCTCTTCATTGCTTCCAATGTTGGAAAATAATTCTTGATGCGAAAGTGCTTTTAGGTGAGGAACGAAGTCAAGCACAGGGTGCAGGGACGCTGCTAATATTACCCATCATTGAGCGTTGCCGACCGCTTTACTAGGCGCGTGTCAGCAATGTCCTGAACTTTCAGGAACACACGTGGCTGTCAAGGAGAATTGTTTCCCTGGCAACCAATAAACAAATGCCAGCACCCGTCTTCTTCAGCGTGTTAGTGCTGTTCCAATAAAAATGAGCATTGTAAAAAACAATTAAACAGTCAACATTTACACAAGTCTTGCACTATTTCTGGTTTTTGAAATACTTTCTATAATATTTAATTTTTTAGTGAAGGCAACATGATTTAATTGAAAACCTTGGGGTTGTTGACATATCATACAAGATATAATGTTTGATGTATTGTGCTGATTAATGACACAAGGGGCCGCTCCCCCCTCCCTGGTGTCTAGTGCTGGATCCCTGCTTGGGGATCGCCCTCCTGAGGCAATCGTCAAGCTGGGATCCACTAGGGAGGGGTACCATTAGAAAGGGGAGATTCTCTGCTTTCCAATGATACCTCTCCCGTCTGTCGATTTCAGTGAAAGAAACTGAGCAGCCTTAGGAAAGCTACAGAGGCTGGTTTGGGGGAAAATTGCCATGTGCGCGGATGGAGGGGAGCCGTCCTATTGACATGAGCCCTGTAGCGTCAGACAGCTCCCGGCCACCCGACACATAGAAGGGGTTAAGAATGCCTTGCTTACACTGGAGAAATAGGTATAAACTCTCTGATGCAAAAAATAAATAAACAAGTGTCCTGTAGAAAAGGGCCTAAATGTTCCCAGTCCATATAAAAACAGATGGACGCTGTATTTGCACGCGAGGGTGGAGGGAGATTTAATTAGTCAAGAGATGGCCAGAGCTGGCCAAACAAAAAAATCAATTGGTGATGTCCGCTGGGCGGGAACCAAGCAGCAAAAGGTGGGATAGATGCCCATTATTAAGCTATCAGAAAAAAGGAATTTTATCTAGCGGGGCACATAACCAACCGGAAGTGGTGGGCATGTCCAGAGTCCCTGATAGCCCATATACGGAATACAGCATGCCTTGCAGAGTAGTGAATGTGCTGCCCAGGCTCGACCTTGAAAAGAAAAAACTATTTGCAATATCATTGACAGATTGCAGGACAGTTGGTGATATACACCGAAGATCCTAAAGAAAGCACATAACACATTGGACAGAGTGGTGAACCATGTCAACCCTCTGCCTTGTAAGGGTATGCAACATATGTTGTTTTTTAGTTTTTGAAGTGGCTATTGAGAACAGTTTATAACTGTAGAAGCCAGTATTTTGCATGAGTCACTGACGGTCAACTCCCAGTTGAATAAGTATGAAGGGATGAAATAGCCTAGGGCCCTGAGTGTAACATGACAACTTCAGTAAAGTCAAACCATAGAACAGTGCTTGTGGACGGTAGTGAATGGACGAGCCATCCAGCGTGTTTGGTCCTCAATTAGTTGTAAAAAGATATTGGACATGAATACCATGGCCTAACAATGAGTTAAGTTCAGTGGTCTATGTGTGGGCCCCTGAGTACCTCAATCATTTTTTAAATATTAATTTCTAGTGAAAAGCATTTGGAAAGACTTAATGATTGTCACAATCTCTAGATAGTCATATTATTAAGTTATGAAAATAGATGGCTTATTTTCTTATAACGAGTATAGGTGAACGATAGCACCTTGCAGAAGGTATGACATATTGAGATATACCTGCTTGAGCTCATTTGTAGTATGTGTAAACATTTGGGGCCAAAAGGAGGTGAAGAGGATAAGCAATGGACATAAAAGAAAGAAGAAGAAAAAAGGGGAAAGGAGAAACAGGAGGTAGAGTGCAGATGGGGAAGGTGGGGGTTGTGGAACTAAGGGGCATAATATCAAGGACGGCGTTAAAATTATCACTGGTTTAACAGCAGAAAACGGCTGCTAAAGCGGCGATAATAGGCTTGATAATATGCCCTGGAGAATTCCAATAGAAGCCCATGTTCAAACCAGAACATGGACTTCTATTGGAATTCCCCAGGTCATTAAGTTTAGCCTAACTAAATCAGTCAGGACATAGACATGGAAGTGACAATTAGAACATGTAACAAACCAGGCTGAATGGCCTAATTCCAACGTATTTGTCTGAGCTAATAATAGCCAAAGTTGGTATCAAGCAATCCATGCACATTAGTGCCATATCACATTTACCACTTGTATTGACCACACAACACCCATTTCCCTGAATGTAGTTATGCATTCTGCCACTGAGTTATATACAGGAACAAACACAAACAATGGTCATAGAATATGGGAATATTCGAGACACATAGCATACAGCACTGCAAATTGTGATAAAAAAAACACACACTGCAAATCGTGATGTGTTATGTACTCATGGTCCTTACCCTATTTTGAAAATGTAGTGTGTCACATAGAGGGGGGAGCATGATCTGTAGACATACTCTGTTGCAACACAGTGAAAGTAATTTGGGAGCATATCAACAAGGCAGCGATAAAACATTATTGCTGCTTTTGCGGCCGTTTTCGGCCGAAAAGCGGCGATAATTTCATTGCTATATCAGCAAGGTCACGCTACCGCGTGAATCCTTGCTTTAGCGCCCTTTCCCGTACCTCCCACCTTTGCATCTCTAATGAGACATTTCTCCAATAATCAATGGGCACGCTAACAAGCATAGCGATAAGAAAAGTAGCGCTAACCTTGGTTATCGCTACTTTCCTTACGCCTGCTTTTAGTTTGACTTAGCCATGATATCCAATGGAAGGTGGATATCATGGCTGAGTCTGCCCTGCCCTACCAGCAAGCTATCGCCAGACGTTGTGCGATTATCGCTGTATTTACCGCGACAATGGCACAATTGGCAGCTTGCGCCTGGAATTTTATCGCTTTTGAGATAAGCGTTGCTAATAGCACGCTGTCTCAGCGATAAAATTCAGCAATAGCCGGCTATAATTATCCTAGCACTAAGTGCGCTTAGTGATTATTATCGCTGGTTGTTGCTGGTATGCCCCTTGATTCGTTATCCAGGGGGTCCCAAGACTGGCGGTAATGGTCATGGGACAGAAAACATAGAAATAAGAGGGCTGTACCTACTGTCATTCTTCCTGAGTTGGCACTTTTGCTTCAATATTCACTTCATCAAGGGTGTCATGTCACCTGCCATAATTTACCATTGCCACGCCTCCTCCTAGCTGCATGCTGAAAGAAGGAAAAAGCTTCTTTTTGAAGAGGGCTGAGAGCAGGAGGAGCTGTGTTGTCAGGACACACCCACATGCATGCCAACCCTCCTGAATCAGGCGTGAGACTACCGATGTCAAGGCTAATCTCCCGCCTCCAGATTCCTACATGCAAAAACTCGATGCCTCTGCGGGCTTCAGCCTGGTATTGTCTAACTCAGTGGACGCACTGCCAGTAGCCTTCTCCTGCATGCCAGTGCACCATACACTTGCATCGCGGTCCCTTTGCCGGACATAGCATTTCTCTGTGCTTCTGCCAGGTAAGAAAAAAACGTACATTTGTGTTTCTAATATCTGATCCTGCAACAGCAGACTTTCAAAGCCCATAAATACAGTGGCGGCCAGCACAGGTAAGAGCTGTGGTGCGGGGATAAGCGAGGTGGGGGAGAAGTCAACAGAAGACGGGATAGGTAAAATTAAATAGTAAAATTAATAAAACCACTTACCTTGCGCTAGGCGATGTGGCAAGCGCAAGGTACGTGTTTTTAACTTTTTTTATTTTACCCTTCCCGTCGTCTGTTGACTAGACCCCCACCCCCACCCCACCTCACCGCTCTTACCTGTGCCGGCCACCACTGTATACATGACAGTAACCTAATTTAGGCCCAAGTAGAAGTCAACGGAAGAAAAACATTCTTCCAATTTAAAATTTTTGTTTTTTAGAAATCTCCCACCTTTCTCTTCTAAGATGTTGGCATGTATGCACCCATGTGCTTAGCGTGCTCTCTGGGCTTGCCTGTTCATACACAACCACTCAAGCCTCATGGGAGATGCAGTACCTGAGGCAAAAAATACAGGTTTTTGGTCGATATCTTTGAGCAATTCAAAGCAATGTGTGTCAGGACACATTTATGTTTGTAGTGTGTGCTGTGGTCATGCACGTTTATTCACAACCACTCGAGCATCATGGGAGACGTAGTTTTCGGGGCAAAAAATGGCATACTTGCTTGGCATTTTACAGCAATTCAAAGTAATTATGTCTATGTGTATTCTTTGCAGTATAAGTGTGTGCATACTTCAAAAAGTTGCGGAGTGCAATAGTGCACTATTCTCATTGAGTGTTGAGGATAACCAGGTGGTATCATCAGTCACATGGTAGGATGGTCCAGATAATCATCTAAAATGTTTTTATATATATTTTTTTAAATATTACTATTTTTGAAAAAAATATTATTACAGTAAAGTGTGTACCTGTGGCACTTTGCCCAATGGTTCTATTGCATGTGTCGCCCACTGGCACAACGAAACTCGAGGTGGCCCCCGTGCAAGGTACGTGGAGGGGCCCCCTCCGGACTAAATCAAGAGATCTTTGGCCAGAGTACTGTGCTGAGGGGGCCCCTCAGAGATTGGGGCTCCCCCTCACCACCGGGGATGCAGGCCTGTGTTACACCGCTGGTGTCGCCAGTGTTAGTAACATGTGCTATGTAGTGTTAGTAGATATATAATAAATAAAAATTACTGTAACACATTTAACTGTGTTTACGGCATTTAGTTGTTGAGACCTGATACACAGGTTTGCAATCTAAATACCCAGCGCTGTTCTCTCTCTAACAGTGCTTTGTTCATGTTTGTGCCTGTGCAATTTTATTTAATGATGTTCCAGTAGCGTCATTTTTGGATAGCCATTCTCAAGAAAATATGCTGTCAGTCATGTTGTGTTGTGTTTACAACAAATCTTACTTCGATGTTCACTGATTCTGATTTCAACCTTTCTTGAGGTCATTCTTAAATACATCTTATTGCACGGCCACTTAATGAGGTACACTACATTCATTGAGTACTTAGTCCTAAGTCAACTTTCTTGATCTTTGTGTGGTGAAGTTGCACACCAAGCACCCACCACATGAAAATGACCAGTGACCCAAGGGAGGTTCCCAAGGGTTCCTTGTTGCCGAATTGTATTCGGCTTCGATCTGGTGTGAATAAGCAGATCTCTTAAACTAGTGTTTTTTGAATGAGAATACGGGTTGAGCAATATTTCATCTACCACTCTACAATCTCATGTTAGTGGTGAGCCACTGGTGTTCAGGTCTGTGCCATTTCCTTCTTGGTGGTGCCTGGCATGAGCATTTGGTTCTGTATTTGTGTGATATGCAGCTAAGAGAGAGACATTTCTTTATCATCAAGGAAGTGTTTACACATCTATGGCAGTTTGCGTTGTAAAATCAGGCTGATGTTTCTCTGTCATTATGAATGTAGGCACCATGCCCCAAATTACATATCAGCACACTTTAGTAATTTGTGCCACAGTGCACCCTTAAGTGAGTTGCGTCCTGCAAAAAACAGTGGGGCAGATTTATGAGGCCGTTGCGCCTCTTTGCGCCGCAATTGCGTCACTTTATTTGACGCAACTGCGGCGCAAACAATGCGCCCTATTTACAACGTGACGTATCTAGGAGATGCGTCACATTGTAAAGCACTGCGCCATAGGGAGGCGTTCCTGAGCAGGGGGGAGCGTTCCTGCGCAGGAACGCCTCCTGAAAGTGGCTGAGTGAAATCTATGAGAGGGCAATGCTACGTCAAAACCCTGCGCCTGCTTGAAGCAGGCGTAGGTCTTGACGCAGCATTGTGCAGATGGTGTACCCCCGAGCCTTGCTGGAGCTGTGTCGCGCTTGCGACGCAACTCCAGCAGTGCGCCACATTTCCGGCACAGATGCGTGACGCATCTGTGCCGTTTTTGCACCATGGTACGCCGCATTATAAATGCAGGGCACCATGGGTGGCGGAGCTGTGGCGCACTGTGGCGCACGTTAACTGGCGCATCCCTGGGGATGCGCCAGTTAACATAAATCTGCCCCAGTGTACCTGATTACCGAGACAAGTTCTCTCTCCAGTGTGGGTGCTAACAGTTTGCTCCTGTGCTGGAGAGAACACATTAGCCAAAGACAGACCTACAGCATGAAACTACTGCTCTCTTTTTTGCTGGAAGCTAATCCAGTCTCATTTGGAAGTAGGTGCAGTGATCTCGCCACAGGACGTTGCCGCACCTGCCTATGGGGGGATGCCTGAAGCATCCTGGTATTCCTGTGCCAATCTAAGAGGTACTCTTGGTGGATGCACTGGCAGTGCACCACCTAATACTTTGTGGGATCTGTGACATGGTGCTGGCACAAAGGCAAAGGCTGCTTTAATGAGGTCATAGTCCAAATAAGGTAAAACCTCTATGGAAATTGTACAATCATTGTGTGCCAGAGCAATCTATGTTACAGAAGGAGCTATGTTATGTTATAATACATTTGTAATGCGCACAGATACACAAGAGTGTTCCGGCGCGGGTGGTGAGCTTGAAAATGGTGGTTCGGAGTTTTAAATGGGCATATTAAAAAGTTGGGTCTTTAATTGTTTCTTGAATACCCTTGGATCAGAAGTATTCCGAAGCTCTGCATGTAGGAAGTTCCAGGCTGTTGGAAGCAGCTGCTGGAAGCAGAAGCTGCTTTGACGGAGAGCGAGCCACCCCCTAAGTGCATCCTGGTAAGCGGGGGACCACTGCCAACCGCTGCACGGCAGAGCGCAGAGTTCTGCGAGGGGCATAGAAGGCAAAGCGCCTCCTAAGATACTTCTGCCCTAGTCCATGCAGGGTTCTATGAGCCAGAGTAAGGGCTTTAAACTGAACTCTGTGGGCCACTAGGAGCCAGTGGAGATCATGCAGATGCTGTTATGCTGTTTTACACTGGATCTTCCTGGAATGCTCAGCAGAAGTCCGGCAGCCGCATTCTGTATTGTCTGCATTTTTTTTAGCAGGTAGCCAGGGATGCCAATGTACAAAGCATTGGCATAGTTAAGGGATGACAAGTTAAGAGCACAGGCCACCATTTCTTTGGCTGGCCTTGGTAACAGTGGGAGAAACTTTCGCAGCGTTTTGAGTGTGCGGAAGCATACCCCGCCTCTTAATCTGCACGGAGAACCAAAAGTCCTCACCAAACCAGACCCCCAAGTTCCTAGCAGGGTTTCCCACTGAGTTAGGCCCATGATACTCTGAGGGCCACAGAGTCTCTCTAAAAAATGGGGGGAAAGATCCATACAAAAGGACCTCCGACTTGTCCTCGTTACACTCCAGCTGCGCTACTGTCAGCCACTTAAAAACGGTAGAAAGACAGTTCTGGGCGATTTCCGAGGACAGGTCGTTGTCCCTCCAAGTAAAAAGGAGCTGGGTGTCATCTGCATATGCTATGAGCTTGGCTCCCAGCTCCTCTGAAAAATAGATCAGGGGTGTGATATAGATATTAAAGAACAGAGGACCCAGAGTAGAGCCCTGCGGAACTCCTGTGGACACCCTTCTGGGGGCCGACGAGAATGGTGCATCCAAACCTGCTGGGTGCTATCATCTAAAAAGGATTTAAGCCAGTCCCAGGAGCAACCACATACTCCAATGTTTGAAAGTTGGGCAAGTAGTTGTTGGTGGGGCACCGTATCAAAGGTGGCAGAGAGGTCTAATAAAATCAGAGCCGCTCTGCCGCCTGCATCCAAGCACTCGCTTATTGCCTCCAACATTTCAACAAGAGCAGTCTCCCTGCTCTACGTTGCCCTGAATCCGGATTGGGCAGGGTGGAGGGCATCGGATGACTCAACAAAGGCGGCCAGCTGTCTAAAGACATCTTTTTTGCACACCTTTGCTACTGCTGGGAGAAGGGAAATAGGGCGATAGCTAGCGAGTTTGGTAGGATCTAAAGAGGGCCTTTTCAGAAGTGGTAACAATTTAACCTGTTTCCATGGCAATGGAGCAGTGGCAGTCTGGAGAGACAAATTAATGATGGTATTTAACTCTGGGTTAACCACCCCCGCAGCCTCTGCTAATTACCTAGCCATACAGGGGTCTGTAGGAGAGCCCAACGTAAGTGATTTGAGGATAGACAATGTGTCCAACAAAGCAATGGGAGAATATTCCATCAGCGGGGGAGCTGCTGGAATGGGAACAGAAATGTTTGGAATGTGGGACTCTGGCTGCTCAAGGAAGCCAGTCCCTAGGCTGTCCTGAATTGCCTGTATTTTCTCAATAAAGAAGCATGACAGCTCCTCACACCATTCCGCCGAAGCCGTGAGAGCAATACGTTCAGCACAAGGTGATAGAAAGCTCTGGAGGATGGCGAACATTTCTTTACTGTTGTTGTTGGACCTGGCAATGCGCTCTTCAGAAAAACTGTTTTTCGCCTCCCTAATTGCTGCATAATAGTCCCTCTGAGCCCTTCGTAGAGCAGTTTTAGCTAAGGGGCAGTATTCCGATCTCCAACTACGTTCACATTTTTTGCAGCCCTGTTTAAGGTTTTTAAGTTTTCCGGAGTACCAGGGTTTTGAGGGAGTATTTCTAACTCATCTGCTAGAAAGGGGCGTGGTTACAGATTCAATTGCCTGGGAAATCCAACTAGAAAGGCTTTCCAGTATATAAGGCTGCATTATCAGTGCCCACTTAATTTGATGGGAGCCACTAACAGAAGTCACCGGCCCTATCAGTTACATGTAATTCCCATCGTAACTGCACAGTCTCAGACAGTAGGTGGAGGCTCCAGGTAAAATACGCAGGAGAAAGGATCACTAGAGGATTTAGAACTGATAAATTGATTGCCCAATAAGTCCACAATTCTAATTGCTCACTAATTATGTCTCCCAGAGTTAAAAGTACCCAATTATTGGTAAATGAGTGAGGAGGGACGTTCTCAGTCATTCTTCAGGGCAGTTGTCATGAAGCTCACATTGGGCAAAGTTAACAAATATAGCATTGTCTCAATTGTTCAACCTTCAAGCAGGTACAGAGTAGGAGAATTTTAAAGAAATTCAAGAAATTAAGAAAACTCATTAAAAGTTGTGTTGTAGGCATCCCTTCCAAATCCTGAATAGCTGTCTAATGTGTCTATGTTTTGTGACTAAACTCCAGTCGCAAAAAATTTATTTTTTTACCGACACCTTAAAGGAGGTGGTAATGTATTCACAACAGGGGGGGGTTCCTTGGGAACACTGCCTCCTCTTAAACAAACTTTAAAAAATCGTGAAATTGTTCTTTTTATCAAACAGATTTTATTGTTTTCCACAGCAAAAGATTCAAGGCACAATCCGCCAACAAGCCCACGCTGGGGCCCTTCGAAATATTGAGGTCATCATATACAACATAGGCAAGCGGAAGGGTCGATGCTTCCCAAGGTCCTGAATCACCTCTGGACTGTCCGCCATAAGTTCAAAATGTTCTGCGCATGGGTGGACAGGATTGAGTCCCAGTTAGACCCAGAAGGGATAGTCAACGAGAGCCGTGGTGCATCACAAGAATCCTTAAACATAATGTGCTCTCCCAGCTCTCAAGCCCAATCAGTTGCCAGCGAGCTCGTTTAGCTAGTATCGATTCCCCAGAGCTCAAGGAAACCTAAAAGTGGACATTTTACCTCGAATCAAATAGTAACAAACTCAGATCCCTCAACTTTCCCTTCCCACCCCCCCTCCCCCCAAACTCCCTCTCCCACCCCCCCAGTGGTGGAGTTGCCATACATTAGTGTGTCACAGTGTGAGGCCCTTAAATCTGGAACAGATGCATGCCCTGAGAGTGGAGTGGCACACCGCAGATGGTAGGCCTTTCGAGAGAAATGAAACCAGCGGTCCCCAGCGGTACTCAAAGTTCTTAAAATCTTCTCGGGATATGTCAGACTGTAGTATTGGGGTTCCCAAGGCCTACATGCTCCGTAGATAACCCACTTACATTCAAGAACTGTTGGCACAGAAACTGTAAAATTCAAAGAACAAGTTTATTAAGACCCCGTGGGGTGGTGGTACATTCCTACAGCACCCTTCGGTAATGCAAGAAGTATCACACCGAACATCGGTGTGACTCGGTCTTTTATACAATTTGCAAGTAATAAAAGATAGGCGGCACAAAGTTACAAGGCATTATGTACATATATGGTCATTTTCTGGAACACAGCCAGCTCATTGGAGGGTTACAACCCCGCTGGTCAGTTTGGCGGCACATTCCTAAGGGGTGACTGGTCAGTGGGGACTGCGCATGTACAGGCTTGACCAGTGCTAAAAATAGCCTGTTGCTGGGCAAACTCAAGTGGTCAGTGGTTCGGACAACGGACTAAAGGGCGCGCTAGCCACGAGGCCGCTTATGGTCTAAGATGGCCGCCGTAACATCCAAAATGGCGTTTTCGTGTATAGCCAAGTTAAGCGGGAAAACGTGTAGTTCAGCTAAGCGCTAACACGGCCATGGTCGAATTACAACAGACGACCCTTTTAGCGTTTAGCTGAAGCTACCTCATAGTGAACATAATCAGGGTGTTCGTCCTCAATATCTATTAACATTATTTGAGTTACTTCTTTATGAAGCATCATGTGGTCATGGGCAAGAGCTCGTCTTGATGGTACACAAGCTGATAAGCACATAGAACATAAAGCTGGGCCACATTGAATACATAAGCATACGAAGAACAGTATCCCCACAATAATACAGAGAATTGTTAGCAATTTCCAACCCCAAGCAGTAAGCATTGACCAGAACCATCCTGAAAGTGTCCAAGTTCCATTGTCCGGATGAATTTCAGCAGCTATCTTATGCAATTTGGAAATGGCATCATAAACAGATGGTGAATTGTCAGGTATATAAACACAGCAGCTACTTCCGATAATTCTGCATGCCCCCCCACGGTCAGCCAAAACTACGTCTAACACCATCCTATTTTGGAGCGTGACAATCCTAGAAATCTGGAGTTCTTCAGTAATATTCCCAAGTGCAATGGCAGTATCATTGGCTACGGCCTCAACAACACGTGTCAATCGTCGTATTTTCCGACTGTTCAACGCGGCCCCCACAAAAGAAAACAGTCCCAAATTGAAGTCCACATATTGCTGTAAGGCAGTATCAGTCTGGTCGATATCGTCCAGAACAACAGTCCGTTTGACACAATTCAAAACAAAGTCGTGATACAAAATATAGTCATTATGAAACATTGGTGGGGCAATGAATACAGGGGGTAGTACAAAAGATACATAGCACGTGCCTAACCATCCCAACGGAAGTTGATGATAACCTTTCGTTCCACAAATGAAATAAGTATTGCGAGATGCTACAAACGATATGCCATTCGGGCTATCAAAGGTGAGTGTGGTGTTGCATTCACTTTTCCCCACCGGGATTGAGCCTTTATTTCGTATGCACAAATCAGCTTTAGTACCGATAACATTAATGACATGTGAGCTAGATACATTGATATTTCGTTGATTGCTGTACACACGCGGGGCAGATACATTGTCGGGCCGGTACTCCTCCCATTCAAATCGAGTACCCTCAGCCCGTGGAAACCCATCCCTGTCGTGATAACAAACTTTATTCAAACAAAAAAGCACCCCCTCTTTTGTTGGCCATCTCAGAGTGAAGAGGAGAGTGTACCAGGTATTACAGGATCCATTATGTGAAAACGGGAGTGGAATGAGTGGAGTACCCCCTTTCTTCTGATGCCCCGGCAACATCCCACACACCCAGCAATTGGACGTATTTGTCATATTATGCGTGTGATGCAGGATCTGGATAAAACTATTATTCAAGTAAGTCTGTCGGTGCCGTTCTTCATGATAGGGTAAGGTGAAATGAAAATGTTCAGATGGGGCCGGGGTAGTCGGCAGCAAATGTTCACGTGCAGGCACCACAAGTTCAACTACCCAGGCTATCACAGCTATTACCACAATGGTCAAGACAAAAAGGATGGTACCAAGTATTTGTTTATCTCGTGATGCAGTGGACGCCATAGTTCAGAAAGTTCTTAATGTCTCAAATAGTTCAAATTGTTCATAAAGTCTCAAATACACATAAGTGTATACCTAAAAAAGAAAAATACGGTGCTGAGCTCCGAGGTAGCCGTTGTTTTCTTCTCCGGGGTCAAGACGGGTGTCGCTACTCTTGGCAGAACTGATCCCCCCCCTTTAAGATTCCCGGCTTCCGTTTCACAAACCCCAGAGCGGTAACCAACCAGTCTCGAAAACCAAAAAAAATCTTCTTATCGTGGCCGCAGATTATAACGCTCTCGTCCAGCAACAGTGTGGTCCGGGAAGGCTCCCTCAACTTCAGCCGATGTCACAGCTGGGCTCTTTTCTTTCTCCAAAATTTCCTTGTAGTCCGTTAACACAGCAGGATTCACCATATCAGGAGAGACACGACGGCAGTGGGTTGAATGCACCCACCGCTTCCTATTGGTCACTCGTACTGCTGTCCGGGTCGCCAGAAGGACCTGCTCAGGGCCCCGCCACCTCGGCTCCAAACTGCTCGCTCTCTCAAACGACCAGATCATGACATGGTCGCCAGGGCGAAGATCATGGCCCTCTCCAGTAGAGTTGTCAGGGAGCGCTTCTCGAACCTGTTGATGAATAGAAAGCAAATCATTTGTTAATCGTGCCAAATAATCGTTCATCATTATACAAGGCATATCATGTATTAATCGCGGCTTGGGCACCCCCGAGATATTCATAGGGCGACCAAACACCACCTCATATGGTGTGAGGCCAGTTCGCGAGTGGGGCACTGATCTAAGAGAGAGTAATGCTAGCGGCAAAGCATCCGGCCACTTCAACGACGTAGATGCTACAATTTTAGCCAGTTTGAGTTTCAACGTAGCATTATACCGCTCAACTAGACCTGCCGACTGAGGGTGGAACACAGCATGAAACTTCTGCTGAATCCCTAACCCCTTTAGTACATACTCCACAATCTTCCCAACAAAATGAGGCCCATTATCGCTCCACAAAAATTTGCAAACTCCAAAGCGAGGGAAAAACTCCTTAAGCAACACCTTAGCCGTTGTTAGAGCTGTATTGTCTTTCGTGGGGAAGGCCTCAACCCATTTGCTAAAAGCACATACCACCACTAAAACATACTTCAGATTGTTGCAACGCTCAAGCTGGATATAATCCATTTGGAGTACCTCGAATGGTGCGGAAGGTGGAACGAACCCTCCTTTCGGAGTATGGGTCCCCTTTCCAGGATTGTGTTGCAAACATACCAGGCAGGTCTGCACTACTCTCTTGGCAGTATTAGCAATCTCGGAATGTTCCCAGACTCGTGTTAGCAGTCGAGTGATTGCAAGAGCTCCCACATGCGCCAACCCATGTGCCATCTGAACCATCGCTTGCAAGTAAGCTGCAGGCAATTTCCATTTCTCCATGTCCCTGCTTCTCCAACAACATTCATCATCCAGCACTCCATCTGCTGCCCATTCCGCAAGTTCTGATTCAGTAGCTGATTTCTGAATGTCTAAGATTTCTGCTCTAGCATCGCTCCATCGCTCAGCCTGTGATCGTGTCACATACATGGGGGAGTCAGTTCGAGACATAGCCGTTTGTCTCGCTATGCTGTCTGGGAAGGCATTTCCCTGACCCACCTTATCAATGACCTTTTTATGGGCGCTACATTTTATTATCGCTACTTTCTTTGGACAAAGCAACGCGTTTAGGAGATCACGCACTAGTTCTCCGTGCATAATGTGTACTCCGTGAGAAGTCAAAAACCCACGCTCTCTCCAGAGTAGCCCGAAGTCATGTGCTACCCCGAAGGCATACCGGCTGTCCGTGTATATGTTCACACATAGGCCAGCACTCAACTCGCAGGCTCTTGTTAAAGCTATCAGCTCTGCTGCCTGAGCCGATTTCTGGGGTATCCGTGCTGTTTCTACCACCGTTTTAAGTGTCGTGATCGCATAGGCTGCGGAAGTCGTACCATCTGGCAGCCTCAAACACGATCCATCAACCCACAGTTCCCCATCCACATCTGGAAGTGGCATATCCTGCAAGTCGACACGACCCTTTGTCTGTTCCTCGGTAAGGAAAACACAGTCATGATGTTTTTCTTCCTGACCCTCCTCGACCGGATAGGGCAATAAAGTGGCAGGGTTCAGGGTAGCACATCTTTTCAGTGTGATATGTGGCGCCAAAAGTGTAAGCTCGTATCCTGTCAAACGAGCACTCGTGAGATATTGGGTCTTTGTTTGATTTAACAGAGCATCCACTGCATGGGGAACCAGCACCAACAATTTGTCCGATAACACTATTCCCTCACTCTGCCGTATGGCTACTGCTGTTGCTGCAACTGCTCGAAAACACCCAGGTAACCCTCGTGCTACCGGATCAAGAATGGCAGAGAAATACGCACAGGGCCTCTGCTTATCCCCGTGTGCTTGCACCAGCACTGACAACGCGCACCCATCTTTCTCGTGCACGTACAATGTGAAAATCTTCGTGTAATCCGGTGTACCTAATACGGGGGCAGAGCAGAGGGCCTGTCTCAATTGTTCAAAAGCATTTTGACATTCATCTGTCCACTCAAGGGGCATTGGTGTAGCTTTGGACAGTAACGCTAGCAGAGGTTTTATAATGTGCGAAAACCCCATGATCCACTGCCTACAAAATGACGTTAACCCTATGAAGGCACGTACATCTCTCTGTGTGTGGGGGACTGGTGTATCTAAAATCGCCTGAATTCGATCTGATGTTAATGCACGCCCCTCCTTAGACAAAAGATGACCGAGGTAGGTCACCTTGGGTCTACAGTATTGGAGCTTTTCTTAGAAACCTTGTGATTATTCTGTGCCAGAAAAGAAAGCAACGCAATCGTACTCTCCTCACATTGTGCATAAGAGTCTGCAGCAAGCAGAAGGTCATCCACGTATTGGATAAGGACAACCCCAGACTGTAACTCAAAGGAATCAAGCTGTCTTTTCAGAGCCTGGCTGTAGATACTAGGGCTCTCAGTGTAACCTTGAGGAACACGACAAAATCTATACGATTTATTATTTAACCTGAAGCCAAACAAATATCTGCTATCAGGATGGACAGGGATGGAAAAGAACGCGTTTTTCAAATCAATTACACTAAAGGTTGTGGCCGTTGGTGGCACCAATGTAAGCAAGGTCGTAATGTCGGACACCACCGGGTATTGAGGAATGACAATTTTGTTAATCTCTCTCAAGTCAATAATAAACCAATAGACTTTGTCGTCAGTATCTCTCTTAAGGATCGGAAGAATAGGGCTGTTACAAACATTATAAGGAACCTCCTCCACCACTCCCGCAGTTATCAAATCTTGGACAATATGTGTCAGGGCAATTTCACCTTCCCTCGAAATCTTATACTGTGGTACCCGTGGCAGAGAGGCCCCCTCCTTAACAGTAATATGAATAGGTGGAATACGCATCTCTCCGACATCCGTATCCGAGGTCGCCCATAACGTGTGTGGGAGAGAGGCCAAAGCTGGAATGTCTAGTATAGTGCAAAATCTGTCTGAGTCAGGATAATTGTCATTCAGGATAACCCGCACTCCCTCAGGAGCGCACCGTATCGTTGCTCGAAAATATTTAAGCAAATCAATACCCAGGATATTATCTGGTGTATGGGGCGATAACAAAAATTGGCCAAAACTAAAAAATTTGTGAATACAAAGTGCAAGGGGTTTTGACAATGAGTTAGGGGAGGGTGTGCCATCGAACCCTACACATGTTATCATTTCGCCAGACAGGGGAGCCCTCGGAACCAAGTTTTTTGACAAAGCGCTACGGGTAGCTCCTGTGTCGACTAGAAATTGATCAGTAGAACCCAAAATGCCCGCTGTTACATATGGACCCTTCTGATCTACCGGCACTTCAATTGATTCCGCACCCCATCCTACGCAGTCCTATGCATGCACATAATCCAGGTGCTCCACATTCTCATTCTCCGATATCTGGTATTGGTTTCGTCTATCAAAAGTATTTCGTTCTTCCTGGCCACGGCCCCTCTCCTCAGCCCTTCCACGATCGCCTCCACCACCTCTTGCTCCCATATAACTTCCTCTCGACCTACCACCTCCACGACCACGCTGACTACGTTGTTCACGAAGTACAGGACAATCATCAGCCCAATGCCCAAACTCTTTACAGTACGCACATTGATCCTCCGCTATATCCGTACGACCGTACGACGTATTTCCTCCACCTCGTCTACCTCTATCACTCCCTCTACCCTGTGTTCCCCGAACCTGCGCCAACATCACCTTCGTTTTCAATTCTTTCGCCTTTTTATCAATACTTTCTTTAGCCTCCAGCTCCTGCCGCTCATAATACTGAGCCATAGTCAACAAAGACGCAGGGGTCGCCGTGGCCCAGGAACTTTCACTCGCTTTCAATCGCTTTGCAATCTCCGGTAGGAGATTAGCTACATACTTATCTACAAACAAATGCCTACCCGTATCCTCCGTCAAAGATTGACCACTGTAATCATGAAACGCCTCTTCGTAGCGCGTAAAGAAATCTGAAACCGTTTCATCTGGCTTTTGTTTACACGAAGCTAACATAGTCCAATCGATCTTTTTAGAAGGCACGAGCGTTTTTAATTTATTTAAAATAGCCGCCGGGAGATCCAAGATCAACTGGCAAGGCTTACATGCCGGTTCCCTGTCTAAATCGGCTGCCGTTATTTCTTTCCAAGTTCCCCCAAGTATCGTTTCATCATTATTTTTACGAATCTGTCTCCACATATCTGGCGAAAGAATTAACCCAAAAAACAGATCTATGTCAACAAGAGTCATGACACAAGACGAGATAGCCCCTTCCACCCCTTCATAAAATGCCGCCGGATTTTTACGAAGATCAGGTAAAGAATTTTTCAATGCCATAACATCCGCTCTGTTCCAAGGCGTATATACCAAATTATATACAAAATATCCCTTGGCATCCTTTGACAATTTATCATCATCTGTACCTTCCCCTTTAGGTGGAACATACAAGGGTGCGGCTTCACGCATAGGCATAACATGCAATGCAGAACTCTTATCTGAACCCCGGAGAGAACACTCCCTCCCGTTAGACTCCGGCTCGGACTCCTTATTCTTTCTCCGCTCGTCCCGCAATCTGGTAGTCTCATCTCGCAGCTGGATCAGTTGCTTGAAAAGGTCATCGACATCTGCAAGATCAAACAAACCTTTATCCAAATTCCCACGATGAACTGACACAGCCTTAGGTTCTAATGTATCTGAAAAGTGACGATATGCGGTAACAACTTCATCTGCCAACGTAGCCAGAAAATACAGTAATTCTTGGTCTGTCCATGTACCCCTTTCCTTAATAACTTCAGACTGAGAAGCAAAATTAGTATTTACTTTACGTGCCCAACTACGTAAATGTGCGGATCTCTCCGCAGAAAACCTGAGACCAGATACACCCTTCTTTCCCGGCTTATCCTGTCCATCATCCTCCGAATCTGCAGCTGGGGCCGTAGGCGAAACATACGGAGGCGGCGACCGATCTAACAATGAAAAATCATCAATTTCATTATTAAGGACAGGATAAAGCGGTCGACGAATAGGAAATTGACCAGTCGTTTGCAATTTACGCTCCCGTTCCTCCCTCTCTTTCTTCTCCTGAGCCTCCTTTTCCTCAAGCTGTAAAGCCTTATCTCGAGCAGCCTTGCGCTGCTCTTTGTCCACCAAGGCAACTTCACGTTTCATTCGCTCGCGCACCGCTTTTTCCCACATTCGCACACAATCAAACATGTTTTGTCTAGACCTGCGTTGAAACAAGCATTGCTCCACAAACTGTACTTTACGTAAATCGAACGACCCATGTAGAGGCCATTGCAATTCAGGATCCGACTTTGTATACTTATGCCATAATTTGCTGTACATTATAGGGGGAAGGCCAAATTTTATGTACATCTCACGGTTTGGTGTTCCTTCTGGGGGAGCCGGCTGTGCTTCCGCTAACCTAATTGTGGTACCATTTCCAAGACAGCACATCCCTCGGAGTGTGCTTAAAACAGGCATGTTCAAAAAGTATCACGAAAACGTGACACCGTATAAAATGGCACTTACAGTACTTCACACAACTGTGCCGCTCAAAGGAAGAAAACAAAATTAGAGAAACATCTCTACATGCCTGCCTATGTGAAGTGCACTACACATATAGATTCAAAGGTCACAAATTCACAAATGTTAGCTAACTCAAATCAAAATCATAGATCATAGAACTCCGGCAAGCGTCCGAAGACTACCTTACCGATCACAAATCATAGGACTTCAGTAAGCGTCCACAGACTACCTTACCGATCACAAATCTTACCCAAAATCTCAAATATCCAGATTCCAACTGCCAAGGTCTTGTAATCGAATCAGCCAAACGGCACTTTCCCAGCAACGCAGACGATCGAAAACTCAGTCGGAGACCGGCGCCACCTGGAAGGTCAGATCAGAAGGAAAGGAAGAAACACCGCGGTTGCCAAGACTCGGGTCACTCGGTGGCAGCGTACGCGTCCATGGCGAGTTTCCAAACCTTCGTCACGACCTCTCCTTCGGGCATCCGAGTCGCCGATGAGTCCCTTCGTGGTCGCCAATTTGTAATATTGGGGTTCCCAAGGCCTACATGCTCCGTAGATAACCCACTTACATTCAAGAACTGTTGGCACGGAAACTGTAAAATTCAAAGAACAAGTTTATTAAGACCCCATGGGGTGGTGGTACATTCCTACAGCACCCTTCGGTAATGCAAGAAGTATCACACCGAACATCGGTGTGACTCGGTCTTTTATACAATTTGCAAGTAATAAAAGATAGGCGGCACAAAGTTACAAGGCATTATGTACATATATGGTCATTTTCTGGAACACAGCCAGCTCATTGGAGGGTTACAACCCCGCTGGTCAGTTTGGCGGCACATTCCTAAGGGGTGACTGGTCAGTGGGGACTGCGCATGTACAGGCTTGACCAGCGCTAAAAATAGCCTGTTGCTGGGCAAACTCAAGTGGTCAGTGGTTCGGACAATGGACTAAAGGGCGCGCTAGCCACGAGGCCGCTTATGGTCTAAGATGGCCGCCGTAACATCCAAAATGGCGTTTTCGTGTATAGCCAAGTTAAGCGGGAAAACGTGTAGTTCAGCTAAGCGCTAACACGGCCATGGTCGAATTACAACAAGACATGCGTTCTAAGCTGAGCAGTTGCCATAGGCGGGAATGCCATAGGGACATCGCTGGCGCCTCCTTCTTCTTCCATGCATTCGCCACTGCCAATTTGGCTGCCCCCAGACATAGCCACATAATTCTTTTATCGGCCCTGGTTTGGTGTTCTAGCAAGGGTCCCTAATGCCAAGCAGAGCTTCTGCCATCGTAGTCGGGACCGGGTATCCTAAGATGGATTTTATCTGAGCCAGGATCTCTTCCCAGAATGGCCTAATGGAGGGGCATTCCCACCATATGTGTTGGCAGTCTCCCAAAAGGCCACACCCCCTCCAACACCTATCTGATGTACCTGGAAAGATTTTCGCAAGTTTAGATGGGTATAGGTACCAGTCCGCCATTACTTTCAAATGTGCCTCTCTCAGCGCTGTGGATTGGTTGAACCGGAAGATATCAGACCACAGGCGGGTCCACTCTTCCTCCATCCCCTCCCACCAAGACATATAGCGTGGCCGCGGGGCGGTCTCTGTGGAGAGCAGGAACTTTAACAGCGCAGAGATAGCCCCCTTCATGGATTTAGCTTTGAGGAGGAACAGTTCGAACCTGGTAAGGGGTCTGGTGGCCCCATCCCTAATCTGTGGACCCAAAGCCCAGTGAAGCAGCTGCGCGTGGTGGTAGCGCTCCTGATCCCCCACCCTATAGTCCCTTTTGCAATTCTCAAATGTAAGGGGGTCATAGTAGTGGAACAGGTGTGTAAGTGCGAGACAGCCACCTGCCCTCCAGGCAGCAAACGGCCACTCCCGGAGCGCTGGGGGAAAGGAAGAAGTGAAGTGAATTGGAGTGAGTGGTGATGGGAAAGATGTCAAAAAACACAGTTGATGGACAGAATGCACGACAATGTCTTACATTGACCCCAGTACAAAGATCTGGGCCTAAATCCATCGTTTTTTTGCACTCCACACCACCCTAGGTCAGACAATGGCTATATGCAAATCCGCCTTGACCCTGTGCCTCATGGGAACAGTCCAGCCTGAACTACCAAGCCATGTCTTTCCTAGACCGGAATCAAGCATCCAAGGACCGGTTTCTGGCTATCAGCCTTCTTCAGCCTGGATAGCTTGACTCCAGTGATGTGGAGAGCCTGGGACTCACGTCTGAGCATACCCAGCCCACTCGGGGTGAAAATTGCAAAAAACACAGTTGATGGACAGAATGCAGAACAATGTCTTACATTGACCCCAGTACAAAGATCTGGGCCTAAATCCATCGTTTTTTTGCACTCCACACCACCCTAGGTCAGACAATGGCTATATGCAAATCCGCCTTGACCCTGTGCCTCATGGGAACAGTCCAGCCTGAACTACCAAGCCATGTCTTTCCTAGACCGGAATCAAGCATCCAAGGACCGGTTTCTGGCTATCAGCCTTCTTCAGCCTGGATAGCTTGACTCCAGTGATGTGGAGAGCCTGGGACTCATGTCTGAGCATACCCAGCCCACTCGGGGTGAAAATTGCAAAAAACACAGTTGATGGACAGAATGCAGAACAATGTCTTACATTCACCCCAGTACAAAGATCTGGGCCTAAATCCATCGTTTTTTTGCACTCCACACCACCCTAGGTCAGACAATGGCTATATGCAAATCAGCCTTGACCCTGTGCCTCATGGGAACAGTCCAGCCCGAACTACCAAGCCATGTCTTTCCTAGACCGGAATCAAGCATCCAAGGACCGGTTTCTGGCTATCAGCCTTCTTCAGCCTGGATAGCTTGACTCCAGTGATGTGGAGAGCCTGGGACTCACGTCTGAGCATACCCAGCCCACTCGGGGTGAAAATTGCAAAAACACAGTTGATGGACAGAATGCAGAACAATGTCTTACATTCACCCCAGTACAAAGATCTGGGCCTAAATCCATCGTTTTTTTGCACTCCACACCACCCTAGGTCAGACAATGGCTATATGCAAATCAGCCTTGACCCTGTGCCTCATGGGAACAGTCCAGCCCGAACTACCAAGCCATGTCTTTCCTAGACCGGAATCAAGCATCCAAGGACGGGTTTCTGGCTATCAGCCTTCTTCAGCCTGGATAGCTTGACTCCAGTAATGTGGAGAGCCTGGGACTCACGTCTGAGCATACCCAGCCCACTCGGGGTGAAAATTACAAAAAACACAGTTGATGGACAGAATGCAGAACAATGTCTTACATTCACCCCAGTACAAAGATCTGGGCCTAAATCCATCGTTTTTTTGCACTCCACACCACCCTAGGTCAGACAATGGCTATATGCAAATCAGTCTTGACCCTGTGCCTCATGGGAACAGTCCAGCCCTCCCTTCCTGCTACCGAGTCCCACACTTTGAGGGTGGTGCGTGTTGGAGTGCTGATGTACGCATTACGGGGTCTGTCCCTTCTGTCGCGCCAGATCAAGTCCCAGATTGTCCTGCCTGCTACGCTGCGGTCCATGTGGAGCCAGTGTTTCTCTGATTCCATTTGCGCCCACTCAACCAGGATGCGCATTTGGGCCGCTTTATAGTATAGGTGAAGATCGGGGAGACCAGCTCCCCCTTCCCTTTGTGGTCGTCGTAGCATGAAAAAGGAGAAGCGTGCGCGGCCTCCCAGGCATAAAAACTTCAGGATCATCGATTTAAGTCGTTTAAAGAAATCCTCCTCCAATTCAATTGGGAGCGCCTGAAATAAATAGAGCAGTTTGGGTAGGAGGGTCCTCTTAATAGCATGGATGCGACCTAACCAAGAGAGAAAAAGCGGCTTCCAACGTAACAGTTCTTTTTGGATGCGGGTGAGGATTGCGGGAAAATTGGCTACGTATAGTTGCTCGACCTTGGGAGTCAGTTGGACCCCTAGGTATTGTATGGAAGAGGGCGCCCAATCCAAAGGCGTGAGCGATCGGAGTTGTGAGGCTTCCGCCTGTGAAAGGGTTAGATTAAGAATGTAGGACTTGTCCAGGTTGACCCTGAAACCTGCCGCTTTTTCAAAGGAGCTAAGCACCTCCTGTAAGTATGGGAGGGAACCCAACAGATTAGATAATGAAAGGAGGACATCATCCACGAATAATGAGATTTTATGGGCTTCTCCGGAGAAAGGGAGGCCCTCTATCCCTTGATGTTCCCTTACCGCTATAGCTAGGGGCTCTACACTGAGGGCGAAGAGTAGGGGGGACAGAGGGCAACCCTGCCTAGTCCCCCTTGAGTAGCTAAAGAAGGCTGACTGCACCCCATTGACTGAGACTTTAGAGTATGGGTGTCTATAGTTGGCCTGAAGCATTGTAATAAATTGGGGAGAGAAACCAAACCTCGTTAGCGTGGACCACAGGAAACTCCAATCTACACGGTCAAACACTTTTTCGGCGTCAAGGCCGGCTAACACTGCAGGAATTTTAAATTTGTTGGCCTTCTCTATTAGATGGACTATGCGCCGGGTGTTGTCATGCGTTTGCTGTCCCTTGATGAAGCCGGACTGATCGGGGTGGATGATAAGTGGCATAAGGTCATACAGTCTTTTGGCCAGTATGGAGGAGTACATCTTTGCAGCTACGTTTAGGAGGGCAATGGGCCTGTAGGAGGCACAGTGGGTGGGGTCCTTGCCCGGTTTGGGGATCAGGGAGATCACCGCCTCAGCCATGGAGGCCACGGAAATGCCATCCGTGGCCATACGATTGAAGAGTTGGACCAGGTGAAGCCCGACCTCAGACGCAAAGGTCTTATAAAAGACTGCAGTGTACCCATCTGTTCCAGGCGCCTTGTGGGGCTTCAGTGATTTAATAGCTGATTGGACTTCTTCTAGGGTAATGGGGCCATGAGGACTTCATTCCACTCCGGGGAGACCTGTGGGACGGGTAAGTCCCTCAAAAAAGCGTGCTGATGTTCAGTGTCAGGAGTATCCGCCGTGTATAAGGATTCATAGAACGTCCTGAAGAGGCCCGCCTTGTCCTCATCTCTGTGGAGTAAAGTCCCCGACCTATCTCGTATTCCCCCTACATATTCTCTCTCTCTTTTGTCCTTCAGTTGTCTGGCCAGGAGCTTCCCTACATTGTTACCCTGGGTATAAGATAGGTTGCGCAGCTTGAGGAGGGTGAAATCTGCTCTATTGTTATAGATGGCCCGCAGTTTGCCTCTAAGTGCCGTGAGTGTGCGAAGCGTCTGCCTGGTAGGTGTCCGCTTGTGGGTCTGCTCGGCAGTCGTCAGCTCCTGCTCCAGGCCTTCCCTTTCTTTTGCACGCTGTCTATTTAGGGCTGAGTTAAGCGCAATGCATTTACCCCTCAAAACCGCTTTGAACGTGTCCCAGGTATTGTATTCTGAGGTCTCCTCTGGGTCGTTAAAGGAGAAGAACTCTCTAATAGTCTCCCTCAGCTGCGCACTCGATTCCTTATCCCTCGTTAAAGCTTCTGGGAAGTACCAACGTGCCGGTTTTGGGGCACTACCAAGCCAGGTTAGACAAATTGTGTACATCCCATGATGGGAGACTGAGATGGGGAGAATCTTCGCGTCCTGTAAGTTGCCCTGCAAGGACTGACTAAAAAAGATGTAATCTAGTCGTGAGTAGGTCTGGTGTACATGGGAATAGAAAGAATAGTCACGGGTGAGTGGGTGCGCTAACCGCCAGGAGACCAGAAGCCCCATGTCCCCAATGAGCGTCTGAATAGTGTCCGGGAAGGTGCCCATGTCCGAGCCTCTAGTGTGTGTACTATCCAGTGTAGGGTGCCAGACCAGGTTGAAATCTCCCAAGAGGAATAAAGGACCCTCTGCAAAATCCGTCACTTTTCCCAGTAGTGTAAGTAAGAAATTCTTTTGGCCAGTATTGGGGGCATAAAACGACACAAAAGTGCATACCTTGCCCTTCATCCGTCCCTTGACCATCAGCCATCTCCCCTCTTTGTCGCCCTGAGTGCACATAGGCTGGAACTGAGCGGCCGAACTGAAGAGCAGCGCTACCCCTTTCTGTTTAGTGGATGCAGAGGCTTTATATATAAGGGGGTATTTCTTATGCTTAAGTTGGTGGTCTTCAGCCTTCAGAAGATGTGTTTCCTGCAGTGCTACAATATCTAAGTGCTGATCTATTACATATCTCCAAACTTTCTGGCGTTTCTGCGGGGAGTTAAGTCCCTTAACATTCCATGTTCCGATCGTAATAGGCATTTTAAGTCAAACCTGTCGTCTCCTCTATAGTAGCCATCCTATGCCCTGCACTCCCCTCTTGGAGCGCTCCTTCCTCCATCTTGCCCAGCCCGCAGTGCAGAACTCCCCCTTTGTCGTTGCCAAGATCGTTCCCCGCCTCCACCCCATCAATGCTCCCCCGTCGGAGCCCCCCCCAACCGCCCTAGCCACAGCCAGTAGAGGACCCACGGTGTACAGTTGCACCATATCAATACCACTAGTCCCTCCCCCCCTTAACACCTCCCAACAGGATTATGTAACAACATTCCCCAACATGAAACTCAGTTTTCGGACTGTGACTCAGGCCCCAGTAACACCAGTTTGGACCTGCAGTCTAAGAGTACTTGCAAGGGATAAGTGGCAGTGGCGGCTCGACGGCTAGAGATCCCCCGCCCCGTTCCCCCTCCCCGTTGCCATACTTATCTTATTGCGACCTCCCCTTCAGTACTCAGGAGCCTGCTCCAGTGTCCTTGGAAACCTCCTGGATTGCTGCTGCCTTTTCCTGTTCCATTGTCTTTAGATCAGGCTTGAGGTTTTTCTTCGAAGATTGGCCGCGTCAAACCTTCTGCCATCCGTCGCTTGTCGCTTGGGAAGATTTGGGTGGGGTCCCCGAAGAGCCTCCACCCTCTTCGTCTCCTAGTCGGTCCTCCTCGTATGGTATACCCAGTAATGAGCAAGTGTCTCTCAGGGAACGCAATTGGTGGAGGGCTCCATTCCATTGGAAGATCAGTCGAAAGGGGTGTCCCCAGGAGTACTGGACCCCCTCGTTGCGGAGAAATGTGGTTGCTGGTTTGAAGGATCTCCTTTTTTGTAAAGTGATTGCCGAAAGATCTTGGAAAAGTTCCAGAGCTTGGCCTTGATACTGAATAGGCTGTTTGAGACGCGCCAACTTCAGGATGCGCTCCTTTAGAGGGTAATCGGGTAGAAAGGCCAGAATGTCGGGGGGAGGACCCTGGGACCTACGGGTCGGACCCACCCGATGAGCTCTATCAATACGGATCTCAAAGTCATCTCCTTCATCCAGTATTGTCCGGAAAAGGCCTTGTAGATAGCTTGCGATATCTCCCCCCTCTGCAGAAGAGGGCACATTCCGAACCCGAATGTTGTTCCGCCTTGAACTATTTTCGAGGTCCTCCGTGTGGGACTGGAGATTGGTCTGTTGCTCATTAAGCCGGACGATTTCCTGTCTTAGGAGTTCCACTTCTTCGCTTCTGGCTTGTCCTGAGAGTTCGCTTGCAGCCACTCGCTCCCCAAGCTCATCAACATCTCGGCGAAGCTCTTTATAATCCCCCGCCATTTCCTGTCGGAGGGATTGAATGTCCTCCTTAAGGGAGGTAAAGAGGGCCTCCATGAAGGCCTTGGTTGCCGGGCCTTCTCCTCCCTCGCGGTCCGTCCCTTTAGGGGGGGTCCTTGAGCCGGTTTGTCCGGACTTTTTTCAGCTTTGGAATGCCCCTTCGACAGCAAGTCAGTGATGGTGCGATTCCCCTTGCGGTTGACGGCAGCCATCTTCTCCCTTCTAGTCAGCCCCTCCGCTACCTGGCCTCTCCGCCCGCTTGTTGAAGTTCCAGTCAGTCGGCTTGGGCCAGCACCGGGGCCGGGAACACAGAGCATCCGGATCGCGTAGTTTGTCTGCAATGACGTACTGCCCCTGCTACCTTGTTCTGTTGGTATCACTCATGGTCCCTTGGCGCTACCAGTCTCGCCGCGGCTTCAGGTGTTTGTTCTGTCCTCGGGATCAGGGACCCCGTCTCACCCCGTCGCCGACAAAGCGCTCTTCACCTCTAGATCCGTTCCCTTGACCAGTGGCTCTTCTGGGGGGGCCCTCCTGCGAGATTCGGCCTCTGTTCCCCTCCTCTGTTACAGCTCCCCCAGCGGTGTCAACCCAATCCCCTGCTGTAGAGTCGGGTGGGGTCGTGGTTAGCAGCGGTAAGGCGTGGACTGCAGTCACGGCCGGGGGCCCGAACTGTGCCCCCGATCTCCCGCGTCCTTCCAGGGCCTGCGTACCTCGGTCTCTAGCTTTAATGCCACATTGTACGGCGGTTGTGAACCTTCCGGCACCAGTACTGATACCCCGACTCCAGATCCCGGGGCCTCCGCTTTCCCCTGCCAGGCCGGTGTATGCCCTCTCTTCCCGGTGGCAGTGAGCTCCTAGGGTCCGATGCTCTCGGTGTGCTCGGTGGTCGAGGCCGGGTCGTCTGCACCTGCTAGGCCCCTGCCGGGGCCCTGCCTCCTTCTCCTCGCCTATCCTCCCGGCCCCTCCTCCACCCAGACTGGAGCCTCCGTGTCTCCTTTCCCGGCCTCCCGGTCGATGTGAGCTCTGGCACGCACTCCACCCGGGGTAGGAGTGCCTCAAATCCGCCGACGCTGCTCTTACTTGCTCTCTCTTTCCGGGGTCTTCCCTCCTCCGTCGGCTAGGCCGCAGCCAGGGCCTTTCCTGCTGTCTCTTGCCGGGCCACCCGGCGCCTCCTTTCACGGGCCGCCCACCCGGAACCTCGGGGCAGATCCAGCCCTCGCCTCCCACGGACCTCCGCAGGCGTCTTGGGCAGCTCCGGTGACCCCTCTCGGGCCGGCAGTGGCGTCGCAGACCCCCTGGGCTTCTCCTCAAGGCGGGAGTCGGGTTGCGCTCTCTTTCCGGTCTTTCCCCTCCTCCGTCGGCTAGGCCGCAGCCGGGGCCTTTCCTGCTGTCTCCTGCCGGGCCACCCGGCGCCACCTTTCACGGGCCTCCCGCTCGGACCCTCGGGGCAGATCCGGCCCTCGCCTCCCACGGACCTCCGCAGGCGTCTTGGGCAGCTCCGGTGACCTCTCCCGGTCCGGCAGTGTTGTCGCTGACCCCCTGGGCCTCTCCTCAAGGCGGGAGTCGGGTTGCCGCTTTTCCGCCTTAGCGCGGCCCTGCTTGCCGACTCTCTCACCTCACCGGTCAGCTCTACTCCTCAGGGCTCGCCAATCATCTTCAGCCGCCCCACGGGTGCTCCCCCCACCTCCGGCCACCGACACCCCGGTTCGGCTGCAGGTTGGTCAGCAAATTAGGTAGGGCATGGAGGTCGGGGACGGGGAGCCTCCGAAGAACATGTCTGGCTAAGCCGCCATCTTAGCCACGCCCCTGAAATTGTTCTTTTTAGAAATGTTCCTGTTTCCTTCAAAGAAAAAGAGCTTCATTAAAAAAGAAGTCTTTTATTGAAAAGAATTTTTCAGACATGGTGGCCTGCTGAACCGAGTAGGCCACCATGCCTATGTTGTGATGGCGCCAAACGCAGTTCATTAGAATTTGCGGACAACCTCATTAATAAGCATGAAGTAGGTTGGGTTCCAACCCTATTATGATTCTGAATTTTAAGAAGAGGCCCATTAGTACCTAGATTGGTTCTTAAAATTCTTGACTGGTTGCAAATTCTGGAGTAGCTGGTGTCAGGGAAAAGTGTCTGGTGGGGCAGTAGGGGGGGCGGATGACAACAACAGCACCCAAAAAAAAAAGAACTTACCCACTGCATTGCCGCTCTTCTGCTCCTCTGCAGAACAGGCTTAGGCTTCCAGACACCCCTAAGGCCAATCCAGACTGGCAGCAAGAGAATAGTGAGGAGATTGGCCTGAGCACCCTAGATTCTCACTCTCAAAGGGGCTGGGATCCACATGCGCACTGAGGAGCAGTGCCCACAACCCCTCCTATGCCTTCAACACTATGGCCCGCCCTCTAGACTCGGCCATTAGGAAGTAAAATAAAATGATAATAAACCTGTGTTATTACCATTTTATCAGTGCTGGTAGGGGGGCAATGCTCCTCCGCCATAACTGCTTACTGTGACCTGTATGTTGTGACCAGTAAATAGTACAGATGTCACTAAGCGCTGGGAATAATCTCTTTCATATAAAAACCTTGTCCTTTAAAAATATTTAAATGCATTTACATTTTTCTTTAACGTCTCATTTTTAGTCTGAATGTCTTCATGTGTGAAAACTTGTATGTAAGTGTCTGTCATGGAATATCTTAAATTTGCCCTGAGATGGAGGAAGGCAATAAGCTCTATAACAAATTGTCCATGCTGTTTGGTGAGCTTCTCTGGTTTCCAGTAAATCAAAAGAATCGCTTTTCATTATTTTCGGTTGTTCAGAATCTAAATAAACATGGTTTTGCAGTAACTGCAAAGCAAACCATTATACATAATAAATGTTTAGCAAAAAGCAGCTACTGGGCATAATTGAGAGCTCATTAATCATTCAGAGGTGAAAGTTTTCCCTGGCGAAAATACTAATATCTAAACATCTTTTCTTCATTATTGGAATCCTTCTTTTTGATTTTCTTTGGCTCCAAGGATGATCAAATCTTTGGGATTTATGAAGACTCAACAAAAAAATGACAAGAAAATGAAAATAATCTCTGCTGTACAAATGCTTAAAAATACATACAGAAATGTATGGTGCACCTCTTGCTGGCCAGCTGTAGTCTATATAGTCTGCAGACAACCGACAAATGTAGATGTGTCTAAGATATATAAACGACAATGACCTTATAAAGTGTAATGCATGCAGAACAGCCAAAGACTTGAATGTGGTACAGTTCCTTTGAATATAGTGATATTAGCAAGGCAATAGCTCTTTCACAAAACAGAAGAAGTAAAAATCAAAAAAAATAAAAACATTGGGCTGGGGGCACTGACATCAGCATTATTACGCTCATCACCCTTCCAGGGTACAATGCACTGCCCACTTTGTCCCAGTATGAGGGAAAACACACCATCGCGCAAGAATTCACTGTCCACAACTTCCTAGTAAGCAATAAAGGCCACTTTATTAAGACAGGTGTGAAACCAAAATATCTTACAACATATTTCATTTATTTAATTATTTATTAAACCCAAAACTTTCAGCTCACTGAGCAACCTTACCAAGGCATAAACCCCCACCAAGTAAAACCTAACAAACCAAAGGCAACTAACTCTTGTACTACCCCCTCCTTTCCTTTACCGGCCCTTTGAGGATGGACCAACCCGCTCCAGGCTTCCCACCCCCCACTAAAAACCCACCTACAAAAGGAAAAATTCAACCTGTCTTAGCATGGCAAACCTACAAAACAAAATCAGTAACTAAAGCACTGATAAGAAACAAGGCCTAAAGGGTAAAAAAAAAAGAGGGAAGGGTGGGTGGGCCAAAACAAACACCGCCGCCCGCCTCCCGCCGGTAAAGCCCTTTCCTTCCCTAAGCTAGCCCTATATATAACTTCTGTCCCTCTCTAATTAATCCCCACCTGTGGCCAGCCTCTCAGTGCGAACCTACCAAGGGAGAGACCGGCTCACGCACAGCTCTCCCTGGGTCCCCCCTCGCGCAAGAATTCACTGTCCACAACTTCTTAGTAAGCAAGAAAGGCCACTGTAAGATAGGGACAGGGACGGGAGACAAAGAATCGCTACACTCAGACTGGTGGCATGTGGAATTGACGTTCCCTCCCTCTCGCTCCCATTCCCAGCATGACTGGAGCTACGGAGAGGACAGACCGTGGACGGAAGCAGGCGAAGAAGAGGATACCTGCAGCTTTAATTGGCAGAGCCGAAAGAACGTGACTCCGCCCACCGATGACGAAGGTGGACCGCCATTGGATAACTACCAGGAAGAAGTGGTATTGGCGTGTGATGTCACCGAAGGAGGTTGGAGAACGGAGGAGTCGAGGGAAGGTTCGGGGCTAGGAGCGAGCACCAGAGAATAGGAGAACAGAAGAAGTAAGCCAGGAGGACAACGGTTCCACGAGTCGCTGTGCCAAACTCCCGAGGCGGGAGTGTGGCTTCATCAGGGACGGAGGCGTTTGGCAGGTTGGATTGGGAGACGGGGTTCTTCCGCAACCTAGTCCTCATTGGTCCATTAAACCGACTGCATCTACCCTCATCCACCATAGTTTAAACATCCCTCCTCACGTCCAGCACATCAAGTCACTATCCCCTGTACAGCATTGTAGAGCACATGAGCACTGGTGCCCCTTGCACACCCCTGGGTTCCCAAAGGGTATATAGACATAGAGGCCCCAGTACTGACCGATTGCCATTGTTTCTTTCCTCGACCGGCGGAGACGGGAAGAAGTCCCCCCCCCCATCGGAAGAGGAAAGCCGGCCAAGGACGAATTATAGAGGGGTACCTGTCAAGAGCCGAACGAGAACAACACCCTACGTCATCACGGATCCCGGGGACTTTCAAAGAGAAAGACTAACAACCAGATATAAAAAACATTGACTAAAATAAAACCTTATATACCCAGGCCCAGTCTGCGCTCCTTTTCTGATCCCACGCCACAGCCACTTTATTAAGACAGGTGTGAAACCAAAACATCTTACAACATAGTTCATTTATTTAATTATTTATTAAACCCAAAACTTTCAGGTCACTGAGCAACCTTACTAAGGCGTAAACCCCCACCAAGTAAAACCTAACAAACCAAAGGCAACTAACTCTTGTACTACCTCCTCCTTTCCTTTACCTGCCCTTTGAGGATGGGCCAGGCTGCCCACCCCCCACTAAAAACCCGCCAACCAGGAAAACCTTTACAGTTTTCCTGCCCCACCTAGAAAGCAAATTAAACATAACTCTGAGAACACCGCAAGTGAACACCCTCAAAGCACGTAATTCTAATAAATAAAAGGACTGACCCAACTGGGTAAGGTGAAACCCCATCCTCACAAAACAAATGACGCTCAGAAACTTGTAAATGAGGATGAGCCAAACTGAAAATATCATGCCCTCACAAACAGTTGCATAGATTGGTTCAGTTTCCTCCTCGCTCTGTCCATAGCTGTGCAATTCCGAGCTCCATTCCAGAGTAGACGTGGCACAAATTCCGTCCAGATCACCATGGTGCTCGCCCAGGCGTCCTTGATGACTTCCAGGTCCATCTTCATCATTTTTATTAAAGTCAGACCAGATTGAGAAACCAGATCATTTTCACCCCCCCCCCCCTCCCTCACAGAGTGTAGACAAAAAATTAAACAATTCCCCCTAACACATTCCCCCTTTACCATGCCAATACACTTCATGCGTTAACTGCTGAGACCAAGAGACCTCCCACAAATGATGGCGTTCTGCAGAGACTGTGGCCCATTTCAAGAAGGAGTGACCAGCAATCAAAAACCCTCCTGTAACTCTGACCATCCAGTGCAAAGGACCTAGGGGAAAGAACACATATTAACAAAAAGAAGATGCACTACTTACTAACATATTAATCGCGGCATCGCGACCTCCATCTCCCAATTCTGCGTATCTGAGACCAATCCCACCCCAATCTGGCAGCCTCAGTCGCCGCCCCAATCCTAAAAGAATGGGTGCCAAAGTGTAAAGGATTCTGCCCCAACCTCAAAAGTACCTTCTTTAAAACAGCCAATAACTGGGCAACAGAAATTGGGCTGCCATTCGCATGGCAAAAATAGCTACCGGCCTAAAAGCAGAAGAATCCATGAAAACCTTCCATTCCCGAACCAGGCAACAAGAAACCAAACCACTCCTCCCCAGGAAAACCCACGTACCCCTACCCAACTGAATCCATTTTAGAGACTCGTAGCCAAAGGCACATCCTATCCCCTTCCACATAAACCTCAGTACTAGACATGGCTGGCCTGTGTTGCAGACCCAAGGGTTCTGAAGCCCAAATTACCCCAAAAATAACCATACAAAACACAACCTAAATTTGACGCACTCAAAATCATCTTAACAGCTAAAGGCGACTGTGACAACATTTGCTGAAGTAAATCAAAAGTGACAGGCTGCCGCAGCCTCTTAGAACCAGCCTGTAGCCTACCTAAAACCTTTCAAAACCTTTTTGACCAAAAACACCCCCCACCGGATCCCTCCCCACCTGAGCTGCCCATAAAAGAGATCCCGGACAGTTTAGTGTAAAACAAAAACTCAACAAAAACTGCTCCTCAGACAACCCGCCCCCCCTTGGGAAAAGGAACTCATCACCAAATTTCTAAAATTCCTGCCATGCTTGGAAGTAACTCCGCCGAGTAGAAGTAGCCACTGAATTCTCGACCAACTGGGCGACCCCCATGCCATACGTACTGTGGGATCTGAGTCTGCTCGAGATCTGCCCAGGGAGCCAGTCTGCGGAATTCCATCCACAGAAATCGAGATAAAGCGTCTGCTATGCAATTAGAGGTCCCCGGAATATGTCTTGCTTTGAAAAACAATATTCAGCTGCAGGCACCTCAACAGGAAAGCACGCAACAGCTTCAGTACACGCATATCCCTTGCTCTTTGCCTATTAACCAATTCCACAACTGCCAAATTATCAACCTGGAATAACACAGTCCTGTTCTTGAATTCCTTGCCCCCAGATGTACAGGGCCACCAGCAAATGGAACAACTCAAAAAATGCAATACTGCGACCCTGATGCTGCAGTGAACAGGTCTGTCCCCTGCCCATGACCCCCACCCCAAACTGAGCAGGACGAAATTGAAAGGGCCGATATGTCACCGGTATCCCACTAGCTGTGTGAGGAGTCACAGGTGGTTGTGCAGAAGCCATCTACTGCAACCACATTTCAGCATCTACTTCCCCCCAGGAAAGCTCAGGGAGCAAACTCATCCTAGCACGAAAATTCCTCATCATATGAAAGCCATGCATAGCCTCCAAAATACCTGTATTTACAACAAGGGGTGGTGAGGGACAGAGTCTCTGAATTAAGCAGAAAGCTCTCACCCAGTCAAGAGATCAGGGCTAGATCCAACACCATTTTTTAGCTCACTGCACCATCCCAGTTTCAGAACCTGGCTGTATGCAAATTAGTCTGTTCCTGTCCCAGTGCATGATGGGAACAGGGCAAACCAAACTACAAAAGCCAATTCTTACACTGGGAAGGAAACAAGCTCCCGGGGACCGGTTTCTGGCATTACAGCCGTCTTCGGCCCGGTTTGCTTGAATCCTGATGGTGCAATGAGCAAGGGTCTCACATCTGAGAATACCCTTCCACGCTTAGGGTGGACAAAAATATTTACAACAAGGGGTGGTGAGGGACAGAGTCTCTGAATTAAGCAGAAAGCTCTCACCCAGTCAAGAGATCAGGGCTAGATCCAACACCATTTTTTAGCTCACTGCACCATCCCAGTTTCAGAACCTGGCTGTATGCAAATTAGTCTGTTCCTGTCCCAGTGCATGATGGGAACAGGGCAAACCAAACTACAAAAGCCAATTCTTACACTGGGAAGGAAACAAGCTCCCGGGGACCGGTTTCTGGCATTACAGCCGTCTTCGGCCCGGTTTGCTTGAATCCTGATGGTGCAATGAGCAAGGGTCTCACATCTGAGAATACCCTTCCACGCTTAGGGTGGACAAAAATATTTACAACAAGGGGTGGTGAGGGACAGAGTCTCTGAATTAAGCAGAAAGCTCTCACCCAGTCAAGAGATCAGGGCTAGATCCAACACCATTTTTTAGCTCACTGCACCATCCCAGTTTCAGAACCTGGCTGTATGCAAATTAGTCTGTTCCTGTCCCAGTGCATGATGGGAACAGGGCAAACCAAACTACAAAAGCCAATTCTTACACTGGGAAGGAAACAAGCTCCCGGGGACCGGTTTCTGGCATTACAGCCGTCTTCGGCCCGGTTTGCTTGAATCCTGATGGTGCAATGAGCAAGGGTCTCACATCTGAGAATACCCTTCCACGCTTAGGGTGGACAAAAATATTTACAACAAGGGGTGGTGAGGGACAGAGTCTCTGAATTAAGCAGAAAGCTCTCACCCAGTCAAGAGATCAGGGCTAGATCCAACACCATTTTTTAGCTCACTGCACCATCCCAGTTTCAGAACCTGGCTGTATGCAAATTAGTCTGTTCCTGTCCCAGTGCATGATGGGAACAGGGCAAACCAAACTACAAAAGCCAATTCTTACACTGGGAAGGAAACAAGCTCCCGGGGACCGGTTTCTGGCATTACAGCCGTCTTCGGCCCGGTTTGCTTGAATCCTGATGGTGCAATGAGCAAGGGTCTCACATCTGAGAATACCCTTCCACGCTTAGGGTGGACAAAAATATTTACAACAAGGGGTGGTGAGGGACAGAGTCTCTGAATTAAGCAGAAAGCTCTCACCCAGTCAAGAGATCAGGGCTAGATCCAACACCATTTTTTAGCTCACTGCACCATCCCAGTTTCAGAACCTGGCTGTATGCAAATTAGTCTGTTCCTGTCCCAGTGCATGATGGGAACAGGGCAAACCAAACTACAAAAGCCAATTCTTACACTGGGAAGGAAACAAGCTCCCGGGGACCGGTTTCTGGCATTACAGCCGTCTTCGGCCCGGTTTGCTTGAATCCTGATGGTGCAATGAGCAAGGGTCTCACATCTGAGAATACCCTTCCACGCTTAGGGTGGACAAAAATATTTACAACAAGGGGTGGTGAGGGACAGAGTCTCTGAATTCAGCAGAAAGCTCTCACCCAGTCAAGAGATCAGGGCTAGATCCAACACCATTTTTTAGCTCACTGCACCATCCCAGTTTCAGAACCTGGCTGTATGCAAATTAGTCTGTTCCTGTCCCAGTGCATGATGGGAACAGGGCAAACCAAACTACAAAAGCCAATTCTTACACTGGGAAGGAAACAAGCTCCCGGGGACCGGTTTCTGGCATTACAGCCGTCTTCGGCCCGGTTTGCTTGAATCCTGATGGTGCAATGAGCAAGGGTCTCACATCTGAGAATACCCTTCCACGCTTAGGGTGGACAAAAATATTTACAACAAGGGGTGGTGAGGGACAGAGTCTCTGAATTAAGCAGAAAGCTCTCACCCAGTCAAGAGATCAGGGCTAGATCCAACACCATTTTTTAGCTCACTGCACCATCCCAGTTTCAGAACCTGGCTGTATGCAAATTAGTCTGTTCCTGTCCCAGTGCATGATGGGAACAGGGCAAACCTGAGTCCCTTTCTCACTGCTCCATCAGGATTCAAGCAAGCCGGGCCGAAGAGGCTGAAATGCCAGAAACCGGTCCCCGGTAGCTTGTCTCCTTTCTGGTAAAGAATTGGCTTGGTAGTTTAGTCTGCCCTGTTCCCATGATGCACTGGGCCAGGGACAGACTGATTTGCATATAGCCAGGTTCTGAGCTGGGATGGGGCAGTGAGATAAATAACGGTGATGGATCAAGCCCTGATCTTTGGACTGGGTAAGAGTGGTCTGCTCAATTCAGACACTCTGTTCATCACCACCCCCTTTTGTAAATCTCCAAAATACCTGTGCGCCTTTCTAATGACGTCCATATACTTGAACATTGCCACCGCCTTATCCTGATGTTGCTCACAATAAACACTAGCATATATCAGGAAAGCAGGCGTCCAATTCTCAAATGGCTTCGGGACCCTAGGCTGCCGAGCCAACTCCCACTCCTCCTCCCTATACCCTTCCTTGGCCTGAATATCACAATGGAATAATTTAAAAAATCAACAAATTCATTACACCAAATCCTAGATTTCGTCTTTACGACAAGTGAGAAACCACGGGCATACCAATACTTTTATAGGGCAGTCTCTTCTGTATGTTCGTATCCTCTACCACCTTCTCCTTGTAGTTTGCAGCAGGACTTGCCTGACCAGTCTTACAATCAGCAACAGCCCCAACAGCTTTAATCACTCTCAGTAGCCTGCCGCACAGACAGCGTTTTAAAAGCAACTTGCTCCCCAATCACATCATCCCCAATGCCAATAGATCCAATACGTTTCATAGGAACACCCTCTCCTTGTTGCCAAAACGACCACCAACCTGCCTTACCTTTTGGCAACAGCGACATTTGTTGTTGAAACAAAGCAAAAAAATCCCCTTGCCCTGACTTGACGGATGAAACAACTTAAACACATCCACAACTTCATTATTCCAAATCCTCGATTTTGTTTTGACTTGAATTGAAAACCCAGAGGCTTACCAATACCTGAATAAGGCAATTTCTTATGTATGCTCGTATCCTCTACCTCCTGGGCCTTGTGTTGATCAGAGTCCCCTTTCCGCCCATTTGAAACGGTGGCATCGTCCCCTCAAGACTGATCCTTCACAAAGGCTTGTCGCACAGGCAGAGGTTTAATAGCAACTTGCTCCCCAACATTCCCATGCCCAATACCAATAGATCCAGTACACGTAACTGGGAGACTCTCCCCTTGTCAAACAATTTCTGTGGAAACACCACAGGGTCCCCTTGTCCCGGCTTGCTGGTCGAAGAGAATGATGAAACGCAAGTTTTTGCTTGATCCGCACTTGACTCCTGCAAATGACTAAGCGAACCAGAGTGCCCCAAAACTCCCCTCCGAGTCAGACTGTCACAAGTGGAACTTCTACCTCGTAATGCACCCTCCTCCATATCATCATCATAAACATCCATTAGCAGTTCATCTTCATGCCCAGCATAAACCCCACTGCCACTGGGCAAATTTCCATCAATTCCACCATTGTAAAAGTGCCATAAAATATCATCATTGCGCACTGCGCCTCACTCCCCAGAAGAGAAATCTGCTCCAGATCCCCATCCCGTGCCTCCCTCCCCAGACTGAACTGCCTCATGTGCAGTCCGCAATTTCTTCTTGGAAGCCGAGGACCGGCACACCATAGCTGATGACCTTTCCCGTAGAGCCGCACGAGCCAGACCATAAGGATATCTTTAAAAAAAACAGTCAACATTCTCAATAACAATATAAAAAATAGAAATAAAACATATCTTAAATGTTTTTTTCTAAGAGCAATTTCTTACGTAAATATGAGACATCTGAAACAATCATAAAATAACAAAACATTATGATTAATTTTCTTACACTGTAAATAATTTTATTTACAAATATATGCTGACAAACTACAGAGCAAAAACTCATTAATGGTTTTACACTAAGCATGGGCGAATTTTGCGAATCTCGCGTTCGCGAATTTTGCGGATTTGCGAACTCACAATCCGCAAAATCCGCGAATTCTCGCGAATTTGCGGATTTTTTTTTTTGTGTTCGCGCGGGTTTCTGCCAGTTCGCGAGGGTTTTGTACAATTTCGCAAACGCGAACTTACCTGTCGGGTCGCAAGTTTTGCGAACTTGTTGTTTCTACGTGTCCAGCCTGTTTGGGACACTCTTCTTCATCACTGCCACTCTCTGTCACCACTGCCACTCTCTGACTACTCATGCCACCCTCTGGCCCACCCATGCCACCCTCTGTTTCATCACCGCACCCTCTGGTTGTCCAGTGTACATTATTTTCGGCAAAGCACACCTTCCCTGCCTCAAGTGACCTGAATTAATTTGGGGCTGATTAATGTGTCACAGAATATTTTTTTAGCTGGCACCTGCTTCCTTAGTGCTTCCTGATTAGTGATCTTTTGCACTTGCTAAGTGCTTTCATTGTTGCAAAATTAGTTACAACACCTGCCCTGCCCCAACTGACAATAATGAATTAGGGGCTGATTAATGTGTCACTGGATTTGAACTTCCAGCCTGGCTCCTGCTTGTCTGCCTTAGCTGTAATTCAGGACCTTTGTGTAACTATTCTGAGGGTCAGAGCAGGGTCACATAATAGTTGCAAGTAGGCAACTGAACTCTGGAGGGGCCCCTCAGGAAGCACTACAGGAAATGGCTACTAATGATGAGCTTGAACTTTTGAACCTGGTAAGTAGTTTCAGTTTTGCTAAAATCGTATTTCTGCAATTTAGCGCTTATTCGCGGGGCGCGAAGTTGAACTGGGAAGCCGCGAACTCACGCGAACAGTGCGAGCAAGCCATAAAATCCGCTGCTCGCGGATTTGCGGATTTTGCGGGAAATTCGCGAATCTCGCGGATTGCGAATTTACCGAAAATCCGCAAAATCCGCGAGCGGAACGGATTTTCCGCCCATGCTTATTTTACACACTTTTCCTTACGTCCAAATAGAATGCATCAAGTCCTTTGTTTGGAAGTTGTTCAATAGTAATCCTGAACTTCCGCCTCCCAGCCTTCTGATCCAAAACCATTGACATCATCTACAGGTCCCCCAGGACTCATCCATCAGTCTGACGCTGTTCAACATCTACATGGCCACCCTAACACAAGTAGCCCAGCATCACAACTTCAACAACATCTCCTACACAAAGAACACCCACCTCTTCCTCTTCCTCACGAAGAAGCCACATACCACCAAAAGCAACCTCCACGACGCAGTGAAGAATGTCACCAACTAAATAAAGAGCAGCACTGTAAGGTCAAACTGGCACAAGATGAAGGTACTCATCCTCAGATCCACCCTCTCAGCCTCAGACAACTCCTGCTACCTGACCGCACTGTGAACAGTATTAACACCTACCAACCATGTCCACAACATAGGATTCAACCTCAACTCCTCCCACTCCATATGTAACGAAGTCTACACCGTCTCCCCGTACTGCTATAACACCCTGCACATGCTCCACAATATTTACAAGTGGATCCTAACCAAAAGAAGAAGAACAGTGACACAGGCCCTCATCATCAGTAGACTACACTGTGGCAAAACACTCTACACATGAATTGCAGGCAAACACCTACAACAACTAGGTCCAAAAGACCTCCACGTGAGTGATCATCCACCACCTGATACATCTACACTGCCTCAAAATCAACAAAAGGATCACCTTAAAGCTTCTTACCCTCACTTACAAAATACTCTATAACACCAGACTAATCTACCTTAACAGCAGTAATCCTAAAGGGTACATTTTGATCTTAAAATGTGGCCTTTAAAAATATTAGGTAAGAATTTGGTAACTCTTTGGGCAAACGTTGCTTAAAAACTAATTGAGTATCATTACAATGTATACAACCTTTCAGACATTTTAAATAAACAATGTAATGTCCAGATGTGGCAGAAGGTCCATCATGAAAAATAATTGCAACAGCCACAAAAGTTCTTCCTGATATTGAACATTGACCAGCTACAAAATTTTTAATTAACGTTTTCAATTTGCTTCCATCAGCTCTACAACGTTGCAGCATTAAAATAACATACTGTCCATATCTTTGTATAAGTAATGTTGATGACATTTCTGATTTACATTGACTACACTCCATGTTTTAACTTGCTCCTGTAATTAGATTGTTAAAAGACACTGATTCACAGTCAGGTAAAGTCAAATATATGAATCTCTCAGTGTCTATGTCAGTGCTATACGTAAACAAACAATTTTGACAGTCATGTTGCCATTTATAAGAAAGTCCAAAAAGGTTTTCAATATCTATACCTTCATCTTCCGGTACACCAAGCATAAACATTAAAAATTCCTGACAATCTTGCGGAATATTCTGCGTAAATTGAGTAGAACCAGAACATATGTCCAAAACATTTTGAATATCAGAAACACTCTGTATTTTACTTTTATCACTAGTACATTTCTGATAAACAGAATTCAACAATGAACAGAATCTTTTGTCCCGATTTTCTACAATTTGCTGTTGCAAACTTTCAAGAAAAAAAAAGAACATTAGCAACTACATTAGCATAGCAGTTGACACCACAACTATTTTCAAACCGATAACCAACATTCTCTTCAAGACTGTCCTTTTTGTTTTTGCTTGCAGGCGCAACTTCATCTTGTTTTTTTTCTTTCTCTAGAGTTTCACAACAGATATTCTCAAATCTTCTTTTTCTACCTACCACACGTTTTTCAACTACTGGATATTGACCTAAATTGGGTGCATATTCTCTTCTTAACCTATTATACTCTTTCAAACAATTTGCATCTGTACAAACCTTTGTCTCATCAAATTCAATCAAGTACAATCCAGATAAAGTTCTGACTTGAGACAAAGCAACATATGCCATACCTTCTTTAAACACGGTACTTCCAATGTTCACTAAAGCACAATCTACACTTAAACCTTGAGATTTATGAATGGTCACCGCATATGCCAAACAAACAGGAAACTGTTTTCTGCAGACATACAAATCTTTTACAAGCAAAAAATGAGCTGCACAATGACTAACTTGTTGTACTTCAGCAATTTCACTGAATTTGATTTTCAAAAATTCAATCCCACCTCTATTTACATAATTAACAAAATCAACAATTTCACTCATTGCTCCATTTACTAAACCTTTTTCCACATTCAAATTACGTCACAAAATTACCCTACAATTTACACATGCATATAAATTCTTTTCTAAACAAGCAGATTTACTTATCTATTTCTCTAAACAATCCAATTTCCTCTTCAACTTTTCACTCAAAATAATACTGATTCCTTCATGTTCTATTTTATCAATTGCTTCCAATTTTATAATTTCTTCATTTTCCAACTTTAACATTTCTTTACTGAATATAGAACATTCACGCAGTGTTGGCATTAAGCAGATTACAGATTTGTTTTCTGCAATTCTCATGTATATTTTCTCTGGGACAATATTTGCATTTGGAAGCAAATTGGAAAGTAATCGTCTCTGTAAAGTTTGTTTGCCATGTATGGTCAATTTTCCAATTCTTATATCTTGAAGAATAGTTCCATAATCAACATCATTTGCCTGTCGCATATTTGTAGTAAGTTCCTTATACTGAAAATATGACCTAATGTGTACATTGCCAATACTCCCCAAAGACTTTCTAGTATCTTCATGCACCAGTGTTTTAAACACTGGCTGTCCTTTTACAGGAGTAAGTTGTAGAAGATCTCCAAAAACTATGACGTGTTTTCCTCCGAATAATACGTCATACTCTGTTTTAAGAATTTGTTGCATTCTTAAATGCACAAAGGCAACCATTACGTTTGAGACCATGCTTACCTCATCAATAATGAGAAGCTTCATTTTCCTCAACACTCTTGAAACTTCACAAGAAGCTTCTCCAAATAGCTTGTGGTATTCTAATTTGTTTTCATGCTCTACTGGTAGCATTAACAAACGATATAAAGTAATTCCTTTAATATTGGGAGCTGCTAATCCAGATGGAGCAGTGGCAACACAAGACAAATGCAACTTAGTTCTTTTCTGTAGAAAACTTGTGATTACTTTAATTAAAAAACTTTTTCCTGTTCCAGCTTGTCCACTCACATACATACGGATAGGTTCAAATGATGAGCCAGAGCATTCTTTCTTCTCATAAAGTAATACATGGTAAATCTGTTCTCTCACTTGCTCATATATTTCTTTCTGCTCAAGATTTAGTTGTTTTTCCAAGTTTCCTACGTTTGTTACATCTTCTTGACGTTGATACATTGCTGTTTCCACCTCTTCCATAGCAGTTGCTGCTTCATTTAGAACAATTGGTTCTCCTAATGGATTCTGACTCAATGGAGCAGAAGTTTGACTGTCTTGAGAACTGTCTCTAGCAATCTCAGCTGCAATTGTAGCTTCTCGTTCAATTTCGTCATTCAACATGTTCACATAATTAGCAAGAACCGGACATTCTATAGTATCTTTAGTTGCATTGAAGGAATCTTCATAGTTCCCAAAATGTCCAAGTAATTCCAATTCTGAACGCCATGGCTTGAAAAGTTGCAAAAGAGCTAAATAGTAAAATTCCCTTTTGTCAGGTGTTTTGCAACTCAGTTTACAGTGATTAATCAAATGTCCTTTTCTTTGTTTCACCAGATATCCTTCAGAACCAATCACGGCATATATACCATTATTGATGTTTTCGGTAATATTTTGTTTAAAAATATAGTTTCGCAGCACTTCATAGAGACAAATGTTCTCGAGATGATGACTTCTATTTGGATGATATGTATCCAACATATTTGTTTTCACAATATCTGTACTTTCTGGCTCTTTTTCAGCTAAATATTCAATTTCTTGTACAGATTTAAGAACTCGGTTTCGTGTTGCAGCAAGACCTAGACTCATCCAAATGATTTGTCTAGATTTAGAGTACAGAGTTGCAGATGATAAGCGATCCGAGCATTCATACGCTCCAATTTCTCGATGAGATAACATCTTCAAGCTGTAACTGTATAATTTCTTACTTAGACTCTTCTCATGGCAAATCTCTTCCCACATTTCCTTCAATTCCGTCTTTTCTGACTTTGTTATGTACAATGTCACATATCGAGCAACAGCAATGGAATTGTCTACAACATATTGAATATCCATATTAGCATTCCACATGGACAAAATGACTGGGTTGCAGTCATTTATGTATTTTGACTCTTCATTTCTTCTTAAGTTGTAGGTATTTGTAGGAGACTTTCTTGTGATAGTATGTCGCAAAGATGACATAAAACTGTTCACTCTTCCTTTCGATATTACAGGTCGAGGAAATGCAAAACGGCATTTGCTGTAGAATTTGTCCTTAGATTTGTACTTTCGACAACAGTATTTCCCACAATGATGGCTTTGGAATCGTAAGACTTATTGTCTTAAGTCCTTATTTTGTGTACTTTTGAGTACTTCACATGTAGCATATTCTTCAATAAAAGACATCACAGTATCATCTGAGTCTGTTTCAAATTTGGGAGCATCTTTGATCCATAATAGCATATGTATGTGAGGAGCACCTCTTGCTTGATACTCCTTTCTCCAAAAGAAATCCAGAACCTCTCCAAGAGGAGGATTTTTTTATTGGTTATAAAATAAATCATAGCTTCGTATCTATGATTGAAATACCTGCATACATTAACAGGATCCAAAGCGCACAGTTCTCCAGGTGTCTTGTATTCGATATTTAGTATATTTGGATTTGCCTCTCGATGAAATTTAAGTAAATCATCCCAAGCATATTCAGCACAGCTTAGAGTAAGGAACCATGTAGCATTTCCTAAGTTCCTTAGCATACATTTGAGTTCTACGTGACGACGGTACCAGTACTCATTAGCACCACGCTGACATGCCATCAGATTAATCAGCTGAGATTCCAAAACATTATCTTTCTGCTGTACTTTATCCATAAATCCCTTTGCCGAAACATTTTGCAGATATATACCTGTTTTCAATATATGATTTACTGCATAAGAAAGTCCAGACAAATCACTCTCAAACAAAAGATGAAACAAATACGAAATACATTGTCGAAATCTTGGGTCTTCTGCAGATAATCTTGATGTCCGGTATTCAGATGCAGGATACTGCACAGGTCATTCATCATATCGCCCTCCTTTTCCTGTAGGAAACAACTGTGGGAAACAACGAGCTTCCAAGCTTTTTTCCCATACACTAATGGGACTTCCTTTTGCTTCTTTCATTTGAAATAACTCTATAGCATTCCTCATCATTTCTATGGAATGCAATGGATAAACAATGTAATGTTCGTAGATTTCTTCAGTTCTGGACACATCCACTTTTTCAATTTGTCCAGTTGGCAAGTCACTATCTTCTTGTACAGTTAATTCTTCATCTCCCACATACACATTTTTGTAATATTGATTATTTTTTACCAGATACAACGTTGCTTTTTTCACTTTCCTAACATCCACTAATTCTTGCCAGATTTTCATACTCTTAGTAGGAACGCAATTAGCAAGAATAACTAAAGGTCATCCTCTACATTTTCTACACCAATAATTACAATTTTTTTCTTTAAATCTAGAGGCAAATATACAACTTTTCCCTTTAATCCTCTCTGTAAATCTGAAGGAGGCAATTTTCCTGTCTTAGGCTCCATACGAACAATTTTTTATTTTTTTTTTAAGACCAACGGTCCCAAACTTTATTCAGTTTCACAAATAAGCCAGTAGTTAATCATACAGTGTCAGAACCACGGAGTATTGTTACAGACATTAACCCAGCAGATAGTACAGGTCGACATTTCAGGTATGCATGAGTGAAAACAAACAGTTGCTGGTGGAAGTGCATCAGTTCATAAATGACGGTGTCAGGAAATGTCACATGGTGCAGTGTCTACGGTTCATAGCACTGCAACAAAGAACCAGCGTGTCCAAAACGAAAAGCCCACAGTCGTTGTTTGAAATGAAGTTCCCTGGTCATCGTAGCAGGGGATTAAGGCAGCATCATACCCTCCGGTGTCCAGTGGGTCGCTGGGTGCCCGCTCCCTAGTTCTGAGCACATCGAAGCAGCTTTACATAAGATGCAGACAAGGAAGGGTACTCGGGCGTTATCAAGAGTATAGTATGAACGGCCTCTGTGTCAACCAAAATAATTAACTGGGTAGCCGAAAACAAGGGGTGGGGGAGGAACATTGCAATAACTGTTAGACTAGTATTCGTGTGTGTGGTAGTGCATCTAGGTTTTCAGCTGTGTGTGGTGTATCCTATGTGGGCCGTGTGGGGGCAGAGACAATGGATGAGGCGGCGTCGCCGTGGCTGTGGGGCAATAGGGGGGGGAACTGAGCGGCGGGGGGGCGGGAGTGGCAGGGGACATCTCCATCGCGCAAGACCCCTGTCGCCGGGAAGGGGGGGGGGCTGGGGAGGTTGGTAAGCACGCGGGGTGGGGGGGGGGAGGGCAGGGGGGGGAAGGAGAGGGGGGGGAGAGGGGTGGTGGAGTCTGCGCCAGGTGTGGACAGCAGTCAGGTGGGCCCTCCCTGTTCTGTGTCGAGTCGGTACTCTATGCCGGCTTGGGTGCATGCGCGGTGATATGCAATTAGGGCAGAGTCCCAGTCTTGGGCGATCGGGTATTTCCGTAGACCCGCGGTTTCCTCTCTATGGAGCGACACACTCTCCGCACAGGCCCAGTTTGCAAAAGAGCGGCGCCAATCTGCAGGGCGCGGCGGAGTGGGACTCTTCCATCGTCGTGTAATGAGACGTTTGGCCGTAATTAGGCCCAAGTCCCAGAAGCGTGCCCGTAGCTTGGTCTGCTTGGTTCTCTTGTAGAGTCCCAGTAGGCATACTTCCCACGTCGTGGGGAGGGTTTCGCCCGTCGCCGCTGTCAGCATATCCGCGATCGCGGACCAGTACGGGGTAAGATTGGTGCAGCTCCAAAGTGCGTGTAGGAGGTCGGAGTCCAGGAGGCCGCATCTGGGACATGCTGATGAAGTGAGCCCGAAGTAGCGGTTCAGCTTGTCCGGAGACAGATATGCACGGTGGATGATATAGTATTGGATAATCTTGAAACGTGCATTACGGGGAATGACCCTTGCGCCTGCTAAGATGGCATTCCATTGTTTGTCCGTCCAGTCTGAGCCGTGGTCAGTCGCCCATTTTTCCCTCAGTTTCTGGGAAGAAAATTGCGTATGGCTGTGCAAGGCTTGTGCGAGCCAGTGCACAATGTGGGACCCGTCTCCCATCACATGCAGGTATTGGATGAGCAGGTGAGTGGATGGCTCGTGGCTAAGATCACCCCACGCTTTTGCCAGCTCACGAAGGAGTCTGGCGTGTGTCAGGAATTGACCAGCCGGTAGCTCTGTGGCCTCAGCCAAGGTCCCGAATGGTAGCAGCTCTCCGTCGCTGTACAGGCCGCCCAGGTCATCCAGGTCTGCTGCAGTCCAGCTGCGCAGCTCAGCTGTGGACAATATGCCCGCGCCCAGAGGTGTCCCTAGCAAGGGCAGGTTCGGAGCATAGGGCACCGTATGCCTGGTGAGCCGGAGGCTCCGTGCGAAGCATCGCTTTGCCACTGCTACATGAACCTGCGTGGGGGACCGGCCCACTGTCAGTGGGTGGAAGAGTGTGAGCGCCTGTACGGGGGATAGGATAGTATCGGCCGTGGCCGTGTCCGCCAGGTTCTTACCGCTCAACCAGTAGGCAACCCACTGTAGCTGTGCCGCTAAGTAATAAAGCTCCTGATTGGGAACCGCTAGGCCTCCAGCGTCTGTGGGTGCATACAGGGTCCTCAGCGCAACCCGGGGTCTCCCCTTATTCCAGATGAGGCGCCTGGTAAGGGTGTCCAGCTCCCTAAATATGCGCGCCGGTACATACACTGGTAAATTAGTATAATAATAGAGAAGCCGGGGTAGCATTATCATCTTGGTCAGGGCCACTCTGGCTGGCACATTTAAAGGGAGGGAGTTCCAGAATGTGACCTGGGCTGTGAGCGAGGAGATGGCCCTCACTAGGTTCCCCTCCAGGAGATCCGCAGGGTCCCGATACATTAAGATCCCTAGGTATCGAAATACCGTCGGGTGCCATCGGAGTGTCTCCCCCATCATACGCACATCGCACTGTGGCAACTCGCCATCGAAAGCGTAGGTCCCCGATTTGGCCCAGTTGACATGGAGGCCCGACATGTCTCCAAACGTCCGAAAGGTGTCCGAGAGCGCCTCAGGTATGCGCGTGAGGTCTCTGACAAATAATAACAAGTCATCGGCGTACAGAGACACCGAGTGGATGCCGTCCGCCAGTGGAATGCCCCAGGCGTCTCCGGAAGTGCGGAGCATCTCCGCTAGTGGCTCCATCGCCAGGGCGAATAAGATGGGGGAGAGGGGGCAGCCCTGTCTGGTGCCCCTCCCAATGCGGATCCTGTCCGAGAACAACCGTCCGGTCCGGACCCGGACCTCGGGTGTTTGATAGAGGAGCCCCACCATCTGGACGTAGGTGTCTCCCAGCTCGTACTTCTCAAGGACTCGGAGGAGATACGGCCATTCCACCGAGTCGAATGCCTTCTCTAAGTCAAGCACGATACATCCCGAGCGTGGCCAGGTCGGGGTCGCATAACGTTGGACCCTGAAAAACCGGCGTAGGTTGTGGGACGTGCTCCGTGTGGGTACGAAGCCATTCTGGTCAGTATGCACCAGAGTGGGGACCAGTGGTGCAAGCCTCCGGGCTAGGGCTGCTGCAAGTATCTTATAATCGGTATTGAGGAGCGCTAACGGCCGGTACGAGCCGAGCTCGTTCGCCTCTTTACCTGGTTTCAGCAGGGAGACCACGTTTGCTTCGTTCAGGGACGACGGGAGTTCGGCGTCTTCCAGCGCCGCCTTGTACATTTTCAGCATTTCCGGTATTAGCACCAGAGAGTAGGCCTTGTAGAACTCCGCCGGGAGCCCATCGGGGCCCGGCGCCTTGCAGTTGGAGAGGGAGAAAATCACCTCTCGCAGTTCCTCACCAGTGAGCATGGCTCCCAGCTCTGCTTGTTGGGCAGCAGTAGCGGTCGGGAGCTGCAGTGTCGCCAGGTAGTCTGTAATCTCCGCTACCGTGGCTCGTAGTCGCGAGCTGTACAGGGATTTGTAATGCGATGTGAACGCATCATGGATTTGTTGCTGGGTATAGACCTCAACGCCCTGGGCTGTGCGGATAGATAGGACCGATGCGGATTGCGCGTCTTGTCGCACTAGCCACAACAGGAGTCTGCCAGGCTTATCTCCCGTGTTGTGGGTGCGTGCGGAGTGCGCTGCGAAGTTGATATTCTTGAGGCGTTCCATCAAGGTAGCGTGGTCCGCCCTGGCCGAGACAAGTTGGTGGTCATCGCCCCCCATTGCCCCTTGCTCTGCACCCAGTAGCGCCCTCTCCGCCTGTGCCAGATCTCGCTCCACTTGCCTACGCAGGCCCGCTTGTACACTGAGGCAACTTCCCCGGGTCACCGACTTAAAGGCGTCCCACTCGATTCTCGGGGAGGAGGTCGAGTCTGCATTGTCCTCGAAGTACTGTAGGATCTTCCCGGAGATTTCCTCTCGGAATGGGGTGTCGAGTAGGAGGTCCGGTTGTAGGCGCCATGTTGGTATTGGCGGGTGCGGTCGCTTCCATCCATATACCAGCGTGTGCGGGTTATGGTCCGAGTGGGTCCGACCGAGGTAGTCAGTGTCGGACACAGAGGGGAGCAGGTCACGGGACAGCATGAATCTGTCTAGCCTGACATGCAGTGAGTGGGCTCCCGAGTAGTAAGAATACACCCGGGCGGTGGGGTTCCTGACGCGCCAGGCATCCTGTGTTGCCCAGTCAAGGAGGGCCTTGGAGGACGCCTGTACCGGGGCTATTGTCGCTGGGAGAGATGAGCGATCAAGGGAGGCATTCAACACGCAGTTATAATCCCCGCCCACCATCATGGGTACGTCCGGCCATGTCGCTATCGCTGTCGACAGTCGTGTGAAGAATTTCCCCTGTTCTACATTAGGCGCATATATGGAGGCTATGACCATCTGCTGCCCGTCAAGTCTGCCCTGTATGAAGACGTAGCGTCCCTCAGTGTCTATGTTGCTGTGTGTTAGCGCAAACGGGACCCCGGGCCGGACCCAGATCAGGGTCCCCCTCGCAAACGCCGAGAAGGCTGTGGCAAATATCTGTCCCCTCCATTTACGGCGAAGTGTGGCTACCTCCGTGGCAACTAGGTGTGTCTCCTGTAGCAGTGCAATCTGGATCTGATGCCTTTTAAGATAGGAATATACCTGGTATCTACGTGAGGGTGTGTGCATGCCCCTGACATTCCAGGTACAAAATTTAAACGTAGCCATCACAGTGGTGATTGCGGCCAAGTACCCACCTCCCCCCCCCAGGGCCCCACCCGTCCCGCCCACACCCACACAGCAGCGGCGAATAATGAGCATTGTTACCTCACGCCCCTCCCCACAGACCCATAGATGCACACAATAGCAAGTCAGTACCAACACTAGTCTCAAAAGAAATAACTTGAACATAAACATAATACCAAAAGGGCAACAACAAGAACAAGTCGTCGCCCAAACGCTCTATCGAGCTCAATCAATCCGTGAGTTCAATGGGGGGTTGACTAAGTACAGCACTGAAAGTAAACAGGGTAGTTCGTTATGCCGAAAGAGCCGAAGCGGCTCCCCTCCACGGGCAGTGGGCCGGAGGAGCACCAAGAGCCAGTGATAGTGTCTGTGGCCAGTTTAGGGTTCCCAGTGTCACTTGACCCAGAACATTGGTCCCACGGCGGGGCCCCATCTTTCATTCCCCCGGAGGAGGGGCACTCACCTCTAGGGGTCCGTCCACCCCTCCAAAGTCAAGGTCCCGGTAATGTTCCAGCAGAGGAGCCCCGGCCCCCCACCCGGTGCCACTGTAGTTCCGTGGCAAGCCGGAAAGCGGGGTTCGGCAGCAAAGCACAAGTCTCGGAGAAGGTGGCGGTCGTGGCCGTCAGGCCTTCAGGAGCATCCATGTAATTCCCCGGTCGGGCCATCGATGGGGGGGAGCCGACCGCTCCTCTGTGCGAGTCGCTTTGGTCCAGCCATGGCTGGGTTGGGGAGGAGCACTTACGATATCAGATCTGATGTTTGGGGGGTGACGTCTGGCAGGCCCCCTGGGTTCCAGTCGTCTGGTAGACCGTAGATGTAGTCGTCGTCCTCGCTCCCGCGTGAGCGCGGGCTGGCGTTGGATAGCAGTAGAGGCGATTGCGACCCGCTGATCACAGCTGTTATGCGGACGGCTTCCAATTGTTCATTCTGTATTTGCTCCGGGGTTGGGCCGATTTCCGTGTCCACGGTCGGCGACCCAGCCCTCGAGGTGTGTCGCTGTCTCCGTCTGCGCGTGCCTCGATTCCGGCGCTGTTCTCTCGGTGCGGGCTCGGGGTTCGTGTCCACTCCCGAATCCAGCCAGGCCATTGCCACCTCTGGGGTGTCGAAGAAGTGGGTCTTGTCTGATGCCACCACTCTGAGGCGTGCTGGAAACAACAGCGAGTATTTGAGAGCCAAGCGTCTGAGCCGGTGTTTCACCTCAAGAAAGGACTGACGTCGTCGCTGAACTTGTATGGTATAATCAGGGAAGAACATCACCTTGGCGTTGTCTATCTGTATATTTGATAGTTTCCGCGTCTCGCGGAGGATGGCGTCTCGGTCGCGGTAGTTCAATACCCGCATGAGCATCGGTCTTGGGTTGGAACCTTCCGGGGGCGGGCGGGCTGGTACTCTGTGTGCCCGCTCCACTACAAAGTATGGTGACAGTGTGCCTTCTGGCAATAATTCTCTGAGCCAGGTCTCCATATGTTCCGCTGTCTCTCTCCGCTCCCAGCGCTCCGGTAGGCCCACTATGCGCACGTTGTTCCTCCTGGCCCGTCCTTCCGCATCCTCTGCCCTATCCTCAAGGAACTCCACCCGGTTGAGCAGGTCCTGGACGTGCTTGTCCGTCTGTGCTAGTTTGGGGGTGGCCTCCGCCATCGTGTGCTCCAGGGTCGTGGTGCGGTCAGACAGTTTCTTGTGGTCCGCCCGGAGGAGTGTCAGATCCACGGCCACCTTGTCGATCCTGTTCTCCAGCGACGTACGGGTCAGCTGCATGGATTCCTCCAGGCACTCCATGGCCGCCAGCATGGTGTCTAGCTTGGAAGCAGTCTGGTCAGCCTCTGCGTTTTTCACCATTTTCCCTTTGCCGAGGGTCCCTCCTGTGCCAGTCTTTGCCCTTGTCCCCCCTGACATGTGGGAGGCCTTTGCGGCTGGTCAGGCGGGTAGGTATATTCTCGCAATGCGCGGCGGAGGGGCCAGAGCACGCGGGTCTCTCGGTCAGGTTCTCTGTGCTCCCTATTGTGGATGCCGCGTAGCCGTAGGCGGGGGGGGAGAGTCGTCCCACCGCTGGATTCCGGGGATCTGTAGCACGTGGCCGCCTAGGGAGGACAGGGTGGTTGCGTGGCGGCCGTTGAGGGGACTCCCGAGCGTGGCGGCCAGTGCCGCGGGGGTCCCGGTTGTCTTTTGCCTCTCGTCTGAACCACTCGGTGGTCCGGCAGGTCGGGGTGGTGGGTCACCCCCGAATCGTCCGTCTGCTGGGCTTGGGAGGACGCGCTCTGCCGGGTGATGCTAGGCGGCACCTAGCGCCGTGCGTGGGTCTGGCTCGTCCGGTACAAGTCCGGTGGATGTGGGGTGTGTGAGCTGCGTAGGCCTCGTGGCGCCAGGGCGGGAGAGTCTCTCAGCGTTGGTCTGGGTATTGGCGGGGCCGGTGCAACTCGGTCACAGTTTGTGAGTGGCGCGCTTTAGGCCTCACGGCTCCAGGAGGGTCCGATGTCGATCCGTGTCGTCTCTTATGAGATGGGCAGGCGCAGAGGTCTGGTGAGAGAGGGCCGTGTAGCCTCCGGTGGCGGCTCGCTGAGCTTGGCGGTGACGGTGTCTGCGTGGGCCTCGTGGTGGCCCAACTTGGCAGCTCACAAATACCAGTTCTACCTGTTCGGGTGGCTCCAGTGCTCGCAGGTGCAGAGGGGCAGTGACACAGACTGCCACGGGTCGGCTCTGAGTGGGTGCTTGCAGCGCTGTGGGCCCTCGAGTGGCCGGGTCGCCGGGGTCTTCTGGCACCGCGTCGCGGGTTCCCTGCGTGCGTCGTGGGTCGGCAGGGCCCTGGGGCAGTGTTATGTTAGTGCGGGCCCCCAGCCCGGCTCGCGCGCTCACCTCCTGTTGGTCCCGGGGCTCGGCGGGATGGCCCCAGTGGCGGCGGGCGAGGCGCGTGAGCGTCGCGGCCTGCCGTGGGTCCGGGCGTCGAGTGTCCACTGATGTCCGGGGCCCCCGCAGGGTCTGGTCGCTGGTGGGCGTCCGGCGTGTGGGACGCGGTCCTGTCCCTCTGCCGGACCGCACGTTGCAGGGCACTCGCTTTGCGGCCTATCCCGCAGGGCCGGATCCCCGGCCTCAGGCAATTGGGCCGCCGGCCGGAAGTGCACTCCAGGCGGCCAGTCTTCAGGGCCGCTGCCGGTCGGAGGACCAGTCGCTCCGATGTGCCTGAAAATCGCCCTGGAGGTGGATCGGGTGTCCGAGTGCACTCGGTCCGAGTTTGGGCTCGGTACCGTCGGTATTTCAGGATAAAATGCCCGTGGCAGGGGAGCTTCGCACGGAGCTCAGCTCGGGCACGTCTTCCTACATCGCGTGCTTGGCCACGCCCCTCCTTAGGCTCCATACGAACAATAGCCTGAAATGGATGCACACAATAGGTATTTAAATCCATCAGTTCTGAAGGAATATTTATCAACTCAAGATTATTATGCACAGCTCTAGCAGGCATTTTGTTCTCATCTAATTTGTTATAACAATATTTACAAATACGCTGATCATAACCCAAATCAAAACAATTCTCTACCAACAAATAAGTTGCAAAATCCTTCCACTCATTATTATTTTCTTTTTCACTTTTTAAATATAGATCAACTTTCCTGGTTTGATTTTATAATGAATTCATCGACAACAGATACAAGAAAAATTTGGCCTTTCACCTGAAATCACCTTAAACTGTATAATTTCATGCTCAAAATGTTCTACACTGCACTGTCCTAAATTCTCTTCCACATTTTCTTCTATTAATCTTTCACTTTCTCCACTGTCTTCCTGAGTAGCAACGAAACTAATTTGAATTTCATCACAAACATTTGTTACATCTGATACAGATCCATGCAAAAGAGCACTGTTCAACTTGTTTAACATTAGTGCTGGACTTTTCACGTAATACAATGTTCTGACTAATTTCCTCATCTGAGTATGATGAACTGCTAACATCCTGAAATGGTGGAAAACACTTCGACATACTTTTTTAGAAAGACAAGCCAGAGAATGACCTTGCAAACCAGTATTTTCTCGCAGGCTGCAAGGGTCTAGTCCTTGCAACATATTAATCTTTTGTTTAACACTTTTCTTAGTATAATTACGTAAGAAATTGCGTAAAAAATCTATAGATTCTTGCCACACACTGCAAATACTACTACAATTCCAAGTGTACACTGGAGCTTTAGGACGTCTCCCTAAAACTTCACCAGCTAACACCTCTTCTGCATTTCTAGAAATAATTTTCTCTTTCTCAATAGGACAACCATTTCTAACCTCATAAGCACGACCACTGGTGTCAACTACATGCAACAAATCATTACTCTGAAGATAACATTCTTCATTAAAAAAAGGCTCAGAACTTGAACTATGTTTCCATTCACCCAAAAAAACCTCACAAAAATTATTCCTGTTAATTAATCTTCTCCACTTACTTTTGGACTTCATTAAATGGATTCGCTTATCTAATGATCTAACTCTATTGATTACCAAAATAAACATTTTTCTTTTCAATTCCAAAGCTTTCTCAACTACATTTTCTATAGCTTTCTTCTTCTTATAAAATACTGTCTTTTTCTTACATACCTTAATTTCGTTAATTAAATTTGTAACAAATCTATTATAAAACATTTGTTTCCCTCATTTCTATTAATTGATTTTTTCTCCTTTTACTATACACAGTTTTGTCTGCACTTGATTTTCCATTATTCTTTTCTTTATTAGTATTTTTTTTTTCGTGGCTGATACAGTAAAAACATTTTTCTGTTTCTGAACACTACTCTTAGTCTTTGATATTTTCCTCAAAAAAGTGCTCCTGCTCTTACCAGGACTTTCTTTCTCTTTGTTAAGACATGTGTCTTCATGTAATTCTTCTTGATGACTTCTCTTCATATACACACTTTTCTTTCATTGCTTGCGTTTTTGGAACTTCGTAGACATCATACAGTATTTTCAGTATCGATAAATACAACCTATAATAAAAAAATATATATCAAATATTCTATTATATTGCTTACAAGAACAGAGGGAGGATTATGAGGACAAACCTCAGACTATAAAAATAAAAGGACTTACAATAAAAGAATAAGGAGTATGAAACAAGGAAAATATAAAAAATGAGAGTATAAACAGTCACTGCAATATAACAGAATGAAGAAACAGCCGCGACCCGTGGAGGGAGTTGTGATGGGGCAGGCAGGCGGAGCGGGGGAGAGGCAGGTTGAGGAGTGATAAACAACGGAATGTGGATGATTGCAGGTAAGTAAAGAATTGAATTAATAAAATGAATTTCGGGACATATTATCAACAAAAGGCGATAGATTATCGCCGCTTTTATCGGCGGGAAAATGCTGATAAAGCGACGATAATGAGCTTGATAATATGCTGTTGAAAATTCACATACCAGCCCAGGTTAACACCAGAACCTGGGCTCCAATAGCAATTTACAAGAACCTAGGGGCATATTACCAAGGGGGGCGATAGGCAATTATCGCCGATTTAGCGGACGTTTTCGGCCGCTAAGCGGCGATAATTCTATCGCCCTATTAACAAGCTGTCGCTAACTGATGTTAGCGACAGCTTTCAGGCGATAGCGAGCGGTTAAGGCCCACTTTGCATGTGAGCAATGTTTATCGCTAATGACATGCAAAGTGGGGTTACCCAACTAGTTAGCGACTGAAAGCAGTCGCTAACGTCGATATCGCCTATTAGCAAGGCTGGCGTAGCATTGGAAATAAGTTCAAATATCTCCAAATACTAACACTTGCTCAGACCAGTTCTTAGCCATGTTATCCAATGGGAGGTGGATAACATGGCAAAGAGCATTTAGTCGCTAATGCGTGAATATCGCTGTATTCTCAGTGATATTCACGCATTTTGCTGCTATCGCTGGATATTTTAGCACAATGGAGAAAAACGTTGCTAATAGCATGTTTTCTCCGCTAACAAATCCAGCTATAGGCAGCGATAAAAAATAAAATATTGGTACTTGTTGGTAATATGCCTCTTCTTACCAAGCCCATTTTCGCAGTTTTATCGGCAGTTTCCTGCCCATAAAACGCCGATAATTTTAACACCGGTCCTTAATAATATGCCTGTCAGCGCTATATTATCAGTAAAGGGCGATACATTATCGCCACTTTTACCGGCAGGAAACTGCTACTAAAGCGGCGATCATTTTTTCGATAATATATGCTTGTGAATTCCCATAGAAGCCCAGGTAAGACCATAACCTGGGCTTCTATGAGAATTCACAAGGATATATTATTGAGACCATTATCGTCGCTTTACCGGCAGTTTCCTGCCGATAAAAGCGGCGATAATGTATCGCCCTTTCTTGATAATATGACCCATAGTCCTTTAATGTACAGGGCCGCACACAGCCACGGCCCGTGGAGGGAATTGCGGTGGGGCAGGGAGGCAGGGCGGTGGAGTTGCAGGGTGGGGGGGTGATAAGAATCGGCATATGGATATTTGGATTTGGAGGTTAGTAGACAAAATAATTAACAAAACAAATTTGGTAGCATGCCCTGCATCGCATTTTGCGATGCAGGGCATGCTACGAAATTTGTTTTGTTAATTAAATTGTTTACTTACCTCCAAATATCCACTTTTATGCCGGTTTTGTATCACCCCCCCCACCCTGCCCCTCTCCCGCCCGCCTCCCTGTCCCACCGCAACTCCCTCCATGGGCCGTGGCTGGATGCACAAAATGATATTAAACAAAAAAACATAACAGCACGCATTATAGCAAAACACATTTACTACTATAAAACGTTTAACAACGGACCAATATAGGGGCATATTATCAAGATTGGCGATAACGTTATCACAGCTTTAACGGCAGTTTTCTAACCATGAAGCGGCAATAATATTATCCCCTGTCTTGATATACCCCATAATTCCTTAATGTACAAAGATGCACCGCTCACACTCCCATACAACTTATCAACTCATCTTTCAAATTGATTTGTAGATTAAGAAGAATACCACTCACACAGTGGATATTCTTGTACAGAATCTCTCTAGTTCCGTGTTTGCAGCAGAACCGTCAAATGGAACATTTTCCCTCTCATTGTACACATACATACATATAAATAACCAATTGAAATCCTATGCAAATTAATTCAAAATAAAACACACATTTCTATTGGTTTGACATTCCAAACCTTTCCAAGTAACTAAAGTTTCAACCCTTTCCCCATTCCACAATCTGCCAGTTACCTTGGAAACACTTCAGGGAACACCTAACTCAGCACACAGGTGAAAAGTTCATCATACATTGTTGCTAATTGAAACATCAAGTATGCTTGACTGGAGAATATACCAGCTTATTTTATGTAACGTTATTTTCTATCACTTTTTCTTAACCAATAAAAATATGGATTTTAAAAAACAGAAATATGCAACCTAGTTTTCTGTAAAATGTTGTCAAACAACCAATCATTTCTTTTCTTTTTCAAAACTGCATGTTGTCCACTATTTTAGAAAATTCTTACTTTGCAAACTACCATTTCATTTACAGACGCCATCAGAGTGCATCCAGACCTCTCTTCAAAATGCTTAGTGTGGATTTTGGGACACAGCTATATTTTCTGGAGCCAAAGGTATGCACAACAGAAAATAATTCACAAGGACCTAGGTTTACCAAATGTGGACATTAAATGGATTTGACAGAGAGGACTAAAGTGTGACCAATTGATGCCATTGGTTAAATCCTTTATGCATTTCCAACACCCTGACCTCATAATTGTGCACTGTGGTGGGAATGACCTAGGCACTTTGACTGGGGTAGCTCTGGAAATGCTTATGAAGGACACATTTGCACAATTGATGACACTGTTCCCCAAAACCCCCTTTGTATATTCTAATATATGCCAAAGGCAGAAATGTAAGCGGTCCAACCACTGTTGTCCACAGTTTGAAAAAAAGCTAGGAAACATGTGAGTAAATCTGTTTCTGCCTTTCTCCGAGACTACCGAATGGGGTCCATTTACAACAACAATCTGCGTTTCAATATGCATGGCATCTATAGGAGAGATGGTGTACATTTTACAGATGAGGGGAACTCATAAACTTAAGACTCTGCATCGGTACTTACTTGTGGGTAGTAAAATCTCCCAATAAACACAATGGCTCTTTTTAGAGCCACACAACACATACACAAATACACTTTATAAATATCTAAAATTATTTTTATTTTTTTTGCTTACGTAAACTTACGTGACGACTTTCAACAATCCAGCTGTACGTCGTCCATACCTGCTTGGTACGCATACAATAAATCTACCACCCCCTGAGCAACAGTATATGTTTAGAATGTTTCTACCCTACACCCTTTCCTTATTTCTCAACTTTGTTTTACTGTTTCCTTGTGACTCGGCTGTTGTGACAAATAAGATGGCTGCCAACACATCCTGGTTTGGAGTATTGACAGCCAATCAGCATCAGCTCCTGCTTGTAATTGTACGGATTTCTGTGCGCGTACTGCGCGATTTTTCTTTAAAAAAATAAAGAGAGTAGACATCCATATACGACCCCCTGATCAACCGTAAAGGATCAGAATGTTTCTACCCTGCCCCCTTCTCTTATTTCTCAACTTTTTTTTACTGTTTTCTTGTGACTCTGTGCTACCGAGGTACAAGATGGCCTCCAACACTTCCTGGTTTCGAGTGTTGATATTATCAAATCCATTATCGCCACTTTAGCGGCACTTTCCTGCTGATAAAGTGGCGATAACTTTGTTGCCCAGGCTTGATAATATGTCCCAGAGTGCGTAGTGTACAGCAGCTTCTCTGTAAAATCTATAATTACCTTCAAGCAGTGACAACAGATACCTTACAACAGTCTGACAAACAGATCCACACCCTTATTACGCCACTTTTGAGTCACTTTTAACATGGGTAAAGTGACGCAAGGTGCTTGTAAATCTACATTTCACTTTTCAAGACAAAATCTCAACTCCAGACTCTGTGAGACACTTTTAATGTTCTTTTCTCTCTCTTTGTCTCTCTCACTCTCTATGACATCATTTCTCTTTCTCTCTTAAACTTATAGATACTGCTGTCCACTTGCACATGTAGAAGAACAATCCAACCGAAGTTGTGAATTCCACTGGCTGAAGTCTTTGGCCGCAGTGTTTATACAACGGTAAGCACAGAGGCCTAGATCTACAAAGCCTTCATAGCATTGCATTAGAAATAAGTCGACATATTTACAATCCCGTTATGCCACTTTTGTGTCAGTAACGCAGTAGGCACTTCCATATAGACACTACTTGAACGCGGCATTATAACAAGTGAAATGTACAAGGCACAGTGCACACGTAAAACCATAGAGTTACCTTGACTTGTAATGGTTCAGCTCATTTACTCACATCTACATAATTCTAAACTCTAATTTTCTTTTTTGTTTTCCAGATTACTAATCGGATATCTTATGAAGTCCATTTAACAATTTGCTTATAATATTGTTTGTTATTAAACTTATTTTTCTACTTGTTTGCAATATAGTTATAATTAATTTTCGTTTAGTTATAGTTTTAATAAAAGTTAATTAAAAAAAGTACATACTTCTTTTATTTTGTGGGGGGGGGGGTGGATGACGGTCCACAATAGAAATAATGTTGAAATAGTATAGTAAGATATTCAAGACTAGGATTGAAAACTAATGACTTCTATTTCCTCTGAATAGACTACAACTTAGAAAAGAAATCAAAATAATACGAAACAATGTGTACCACATTTACAAACCTCTTGCAACATTTTCCCATGCAAACTTACTCCCCTACAAAATTAAATGTTTGGGCCTCAATCACACCCCTCAAACCACGGAAACAATCACCCCACAAAGATTTCTATATTGTATGAGTAGCTGCGTGGCCCTCCCCCTACTGTCATGGAGTCCACGACGCCCAGACCAGGTTGCTGCAGTGTCCTGGGGGGAAACAGCCATTACAACGCGGTCATAACCATGCATGATCGTCACCACGAAGCCATTAGCATGCTTTTCAGGCCATATTATAACCAAAACGAGATAGATTATCGGCGCTTTATTGCCATTTTCCTGCTGATAAAAGCGGGGATAATGTATTGCCTTTGTTGATATCCCGTTTTGTTGATAATATGGCCCGAAATTCTTTTATTAATGTAATTGTTTACTTACCTGCAATCATCCAGATTCCATTGTTTATCAGCCCTCACCCTGCCCCTCCCCCGCCCCCTGCCTGCCCCATCGCAAGTCCCTCCACGGGCCGCGGCTGAAAGACGCAGTTGCGATCTAGTCATTTACCACAGAGTTGTGGGGAATCCTTGGTGAGGCGCGCGCTGACTAACGAGTGCGCACTTCACCGAACACGTTCCGGAGTTCAGACCCATTTTCAATTGCTCCTTAGACATTCCTGAAGAGAAATTGGAAATATTTCTGTGAGAGTTAAAGAACAATGTTTGACGAGTTAGTGAGTAAGTAAACTTACCTGACATTATAGACAATATTGAATGTACTCAGGCGATGTATTTTGTCTAACTTAAAACAAGAAACGATAAAATTCGTGTAAGGAAGGTCTTAAGGGAAAAGAACACATTGAGTTAGGAATAGTAGGAAGACTTTTGAATTAAGAAGGAACATTAATGAACAACATAAGATATTGAAGGATTGAGAGAATAGGTAACGAGCAACTGCATATAGAAAGGTTAGTAGAAGAACACAAGCAAATTAATAACATAAAAGTTAAACAATAATCTGAGAGGCCTAGGTTAATGAATGTTACATAATTATAGTTGTATAGTTTTGCAAAGGGCTAAAACTCTACTAATAGAATGTTATTAGATAATAGTATTTATACAGTATTTTTTGTAGGCCAAAATATGTGAAAACTGTAGTTTTGTATTATATATTACGAAAAGTGATAACATTTACTGTTTATATTTTTATACAAGGAGCAAGAACATAAAGGAAAAATTATGGAAAGTGAACAGCCTCATACTCAGGAGATTTTGGATATTACTTTGAGTATAATTGAAGAACTAATCGTATCTGTCACAGGCAATGAGAGTGAAGAAGGAGAAATTAGTGCTGCAGACATGAATTGTGATTTTGAAGATGGAAGCTTTGATGGAGATTTTCTGGAAGTTTTAAATTATGTTGACATTTTAGTAAAAATTAAATCAGAACCTGCTGACGAGGAAATTGATCTGAGTGACATATCTGATGAAGTTGCATTGGAATGTCTGTTAAATTACGAGATGTTCCAAGAATAAATGTATTGTTGAAAAAAAATAAAGGTTTGAGCACTATCTACTAATGTATTTATTGTACTAAAAGTGAAGCAGTTAATAGATTCAGTTATATATTCTTTAAATGTTTGTATTGATTTAAAATATGCAAAGTGGGTTTAAGGGTATCGATTGCTTAAAATCCGTATGGAGTACACATGCAGTCTTGTATGCAGCTGCAAACATGTGTTCTATGCTTTCAATTGCCCAGTCTGTATCCTTAGACTCCCTGCAAACACTGTGACACTGCTGTTCTAGTATTGTAGTGAGCCAGTCAGCAGTATGTTCTTTTTCATTGTACCGTGGTAAAACTGAAGCTGTAATAAATTTAGTGAGGAACTTTTTTTGTAGAAGTGTAATGATCTAGTCAGTATTTAGATACTCATGGATTAAAAGAGGTCTTAGTGCTTAGGCTGTTTCAAACCTTTATAGACTGCGCATGCACTGTTCTATGCACCAGCAAACTTCTGTTTTATACGTTCAATTCCTCAATGTGTATCCTAATACTTCTAGCAAACATTCTCACAGTACTGTTTCAATATTTTGGTGAGCCATTCAGCAGTATGTGTTTATCCGTATACTGTGGTACAACTGAGGCTGTTATAAATTCAATCAGGTTCTTTCATTGCAGTCTTGTAATCATCCACTCACTATCTAAGTACTCATGCATTAAAATAGGCCTTAGGGCATAGACTGCTTCAAAACCCTTATGGACGATGTAAGCAGTCTTCTATGTACTTGCAAATTTGTGTTTTTTACGTTCAATTTACTAGTTTGTATTGTTACACTTCCAGCAAACACTCTGTCACTGTTGTTTTAGTTTTGTACTGACTCATTCATCCGTATGTAGTAATCCTAGCACTACATTAAAACACTAATGGGCAGATATACAATGACTGGCATATTCCCAGGAATATGTCAGTTATTGTGCTACGTGACACCACCACCATGGATGCGCCGTATATACAATGTGGTGTACCATGGGACAAAAATGGCACATATATGTGATGTATCTGTGCTGTAAAGGTGGTGCATTGTTTGAGTTATGTTGCAAGTGCAACACATCTCCAGCAATGCTCTGGGGGTCCTATTCTCAGACTGCTGTGTCAATCCTTACACCTGCTTCAAGGTAGTGTAGGGTTTTGGCACAGCATGAGCCCAAAAGTGACAAAGTGAAATCTTGTAGATTTCAGTCAGCCACTTTTAGGAGGTGTTCCTGTGCTGGAACGCCCCCCCCCCCATGTAGGAATGTCTCTTTCTGGTACTGGGATTTACAATGTGACGCACCTTCCAGATACGTCACATTCTAAATACCACATACAATGGCGCATCTTTTGCACCATCGCTTCATCAGAAAAGTAATGCAACGGCGGTGTAAAAAAGGAACAAGGATGTTGTAAATTTGCCTCTAACAAACACTTACAAATTCACCTAGGCAGTTTCACTAGCAGTGTATTCTTTTTTAATTTACTTTTCTTATTATTTTACATTAAAAATATGAAATGTAAATTTAAAAATAAAATAAATATAAGTATTTGTAATAAAAATGAAGGAAATTACTATAAAAAGAAAGAAATATAATAATTAGTACATTTTAAAATTATCATTTACAAAACCTTAGAAATTCACTGAAAAAAACGTAAGTTTCAGGCACCTTATAGTTAGGAATTAGCATTTAAAAAACCTTAGAAATTCACTGAAAAATCCATAGGTTTCAGGCACATTATAGTTAGGACTTGGCATTTAAAAAACCTTAGAAATTCACTGAAAAATCCATAGGTTTCACCCATGTTATAGTTAGCTTGACATTTCTCTCATACAAAACCATTGAAATTCCTCTGTTATAGTTAGTTCAGCTAACTATAACTCGCGCGCCCGCAATGCACTACTGATGATGTCACATATTACATAACTCATGACATGGTCAGTGATATCACTCATGACATCACTGATGACATCTCAAATGACATCACTGATGACGTCACTGATGACCTCATCCAGTGAATGTGTGTCTTTCTAAAAAATTAATATTTTTATAAATGTATATTCACAGGTTGATGGAAGAATAAATGGGAAAATAAGTGTGTAAATGATTGTTTTTTTTCGTAAAATTGATTGTATAACTGGCTTATTAAGTGTATCTTACTGAATACATGTATTAGCGAGTAATGTTGAAATATATAAATATCTGTATCAGTGTCTCACTTTGTGTATAAGTGGCTGCATGGGTTGGTGAGTAGCTATATGAGTGTCTATATGGGCTATTAGTTGATATTTGAGTATCAGTATGAGTGTCTGTATGGTTCGATGGGGGGTATTACTTAGCGCATAGATGCATGAATGGCTGACTCACTGTTTGTAAGTGTTTTGAAGACAACATGTGTGCAGGACTGTATGGATAGATGAATGTGTGTATGGGGGTGTTAGTGAGTGAATGACTGTCTCAATAGTATCTTTATATGTTTTAAACTAGTATATGTGAATATTGATGTATATCCGTGAGTATATGTGAGAGCGAAAGTTTCGAAGACTTCCTGTATAAATAATTATGTGTTTCTATAAGTGATTGCTTAAGAGAGTTAGTATGTGTATAGTTCTGTACAAATAAGTGTAATACTGTATGTATAGCTATATACGCAAGCAAATGTTTGTTTGAAAGTTTATTTGCATGTGTGAGTATGTGTGTGAGTAACTCTATGGATGAGTGTCAGTGTGTAACAGGATGTATAGGTGTATGAGAACATATGATGAGTGAGTACATGTATGAGTGACTATATAGAACTGTTAGTGAATGACTGGATATGTATGTAGATTTAGGAATTACTGAATAGGTTGTTGTAACTGATATTGATATCTCCATTTTTGAAAACAATTTGTTTCTATTTTTGAATGTCTGCATCAAGGGTTATATGACGCTCCTCCTGAATTTTAACTTTTTAAAACAGTTACTTCTTGCTTTGCGCCAAGCGTTCGCGCTTTTTACTTTTCTTTGCCTGCCTGCGCCGCTTAGAGGGAATTAGAGGGAGCTCTTACCCACATATAATTGTTGCACACCCACATTTTGTGGGGTAGAAGGGACTCGGAGGCACTGCATAAGCATCGCTCCAGTTTCAGAGCACCATTTTGGACTGGGGAGAAGGATTTCCTCACGGAGCGCCATCTTGGGTGAGGGAGAGCCACTCGCCCTGCCAGGACCCACGCATTGGAGGAGGAGGTAATAAAAGTAGGACCTCCTACCTCGCTCAGATAGACTTCAAGTTTCTTGTACTTGCGCTGCGTGTAAAACGCTCCTCCTGAATTTTTTACTTTTTAAAACAGTTACTTCTTGCTTTGCGCCGAGCGTTCACGCTTTTTACTTTTCTTTGCCTGCCTGCGCCTCTTAGAGGGAATTAGAGGGAGCTCTTACCCACATATAATTGTTGCACACTAACATTTTGTGGGGTAGAAGGGACTCGGGGGCACTGCATAAGCATCGCGCCGGTTTCAGAGCGCCATTTTGGACTGGGGAGAAGGATTTCCTCACGGAGCGCCATCTTGGGTGAGGGAGAGCCACTCGCCCTGCCAGGACCCACATGATATCCTTGCCTGGCCATTTAAGATGGCTGCTAGACAGGTGCACAGCGACGGTGCGCAGCGGGTGCGCCGTAGGGGCGCCGGAGGTGCTCCAGAGGTAAGCCCGTTTGCGCCTGTTCGCGCAACGGACGCGCAGGGGGCCGGTACTCCTGGATTTCCTTCCCGGGAGACTATTACTTATACTCGAGATGAACTTATATGCATTAACACTAGTCTCCCGTCAAGTGGACTAGCTGCATCTCCAGGAAAGCAGACAGATTCCTTTAGCTGTGGCCTTTTGAACATGAGGTCGCTGTGCTCACATCATGGAGATATTGCCTTCATGATTGACCACCATGAGTTAGACATCCTACTCATGACGGAGACATAGACAAGTATGGACTGTGCAGTAGAGCTGGGCTTGGCCTGCCCCTCGGGATACAAAATCAGGCACATCCCTCGAATCGGTGCTAGAGGGGGAGGACTAGGATTAATATTTAGAGAGTCTATTGACCTATCCCTGATCGACATCAAGATCATTCCTGGTTATGAACTACTTGCCTTCTCTCTAAATGGACAGGGGGGCGCTCTATTTACCTGTCTACTTTGCTACAGACCTCCATCTAGCCCTTTATCGGCTGTGACAGGGCTGATTGAGCTAATCCTTGATCTATCCACCTCGCATTCAAGGCTAATGGTATTAGGTGATTTTAATCTTTGGTTGGGCGGCTCTGGAGATACTGCACTTACAGATCTGACCCAGACCTGTCCGAGTATTCAGCTGCAGCAGTTGGTCCTTACCCATACCCACCTAAAGGGCAATATACTGGACTTAGTTTTTGCAGACCCAGAGCATGTAACTGTTCGAAACATCTTGCCCCAGTGCTGGACGGACCATGCGTTGGTTCATTTCTCTCTCACGCCCAAGGTGGAGCAGGGGAGAAACAGGAACTCAGGTGGGGTTAAAAGTACCAGACAATGGTCAAAACTCTTGAGTTAGTCCCCTCTACCCTCATTACTTTCAGAGGGTTTCACCTTAGAGGAAAACGTAGACTTGAGCTACGAAAGGCTTAACCAACGAATTGTGTCCTCCCTAGACTCCTTGGCCCCCCTACAGAAAATCAGAAACAGGTCTACTCCGGCTATGCCATGGTTTTCCGAGGAGCTGTTTCAACTTAAACTCCAATGCAAGCGGGCCGAGCGCACGTGGAGAAAGAACTACCTGGACTCTGATCGGGCTCTTTACAAACAGGCCCTGTCCATCTACAAAGCACAGATTAAATGTGCGAAGGCCAGGTTTCTGGAAGAGTCATTGCGGGTGGCAGTAAATAAATCACAGACCTTGTTTAAGATCGTGAAGGACCTGTCATGCCCTGCCAGTGCAATTAATACCATCTCTGCATCTCAGTCTCTGTGCGATTCATTGGCAGAGGCCTTTGAGGATAAAATCGCAGCCATGCTGAATAATCTTGGCGTATCATCTAGCGTTAATCCTCTGAGATGTACGGAAACGCACCCTGGCCCTTCTACAGACACCACCTCCAGCACTGCCAGGTTGGACTGTTTTCCTTCTCCAACTTTCGAGGAATTTTGTTCCTTGGCCAACAGTGTGTCGTCTGGATCACCTTTGGACCCACTTCCGCATAAACATTGGAAGCTCTTCCGGGAAGAACTCTTCCCCCCACTGTTTGCCATTTGTGATCAGTCCCTGGTTTCAGCACGGGTACCAGATTGCTGGAAACTTGCTGTTGTATCCCTTCTTCTTAAAAAGGCCACCTTGGATCCGGCTAGCCCTGCAAACTATCGACCCATCTCCTTGCTCCCGTTTCCAATAAAGATTCTGGAAAAGTGGGTCACAAAACATCTGTCTAAACACCTGGAGACTGGGTCCTGTTTGGATGAGGTTCAATTCGGGTTTAGACCGGCCCATGGGACGGAATCAGCGCTGGGGACTGTGTTAGACAACCTCAGGACGTGAGCCGACCATGGAAGAGCAGCATTTTTAGTGCTGCTCGATATGTCGGCCGCGTTCGATACTGTCAGTCATGCAATTCTGATTAACAGATTAGAGGAAGTAGGGGTGACAGGCCTTGCCCTGCAGTGGTTGACATCATACCTTGGAAACCGTCACCAGGTAGTGGCATTACCACCGTTTAAATCCAACATCAGAAGAGTGGCGCAAGGTGTTTCACAAGGGTCGGCCATCGGCCCTATCCTCTTCAACCTGTACCTGCGGCCCCTGGTTGCGCTGATTAGATCTTTCGGCATAGCGGTGACGAACTACGCAGATGACACTCAACTTGTCTTCTCCCTTGAGGGCAAGGAAGCAGTGGCACTTGACACCTTCCACCGCTGTATGCCCGCAACTGCGGACTGGCTGAATCAGAATTCGCTGCAGTTTAACAGCTCTAAGACAGAAGTCTTACACTGCACCACTGACCGCGTCCCTAGACCTCTCCCGCCGGATTTCTGGCCACCCTCCTTCCAAAGCACGACTGTGTCTACCACCTCGGTCCGCAATCCGGAAGTGATGTTTGGGTCCAATCTCCAACTGGACGCAGCCGTCAATAAAACTGTGAGCACTTGCATGGGACTGCTTCGTATGTTGAGAAAGGTCCTCCCGATGCTTCCTATGGATAGTAGGCCAGATGTGGTGAGGAGCATCATCGTAAGTCACCTGGACTACTGCAATGCCCTATTTCTTGGAGCACCATCTACCTTGATAGGAAAATTGCAACGGGTGCAGAATCTTGCAGCCAAATTAGCGCTTGCTCGCCGCCCCTCGACTCTTCATCCCAGGCACTAAGAGACCTTCATTGGTTACCGATCCTTCAACGGATCGATTTTAAATCTTTATGTATTGTATTTAGGGCCCTTCATGGACAAGGCCCAGTGCCACTTCAGAACATGTTCCATTGGTACATTCTGTCCAGATCCCTTCGTTCGGCTTCTGCCTACCTTGCTGTGGTGCCTAAAGTTCTGAGATCGCGGTTGGGCGGTCGATCTTTCAGCTTTACGGCAGCCAGACTATGGAACACTCTTCCGCTAGGATTGAGAAGTATGAATGATCTTGTCTCTTTTAAGAAAAATTTAAAAACACATCTCTTTCCTAGGGCTGCATCTTTTTAGTTCTTAAATCAGCAGGGTGCGCAGCAGGATCCTTCCAGTCAAAGCGCCAGGATACCCGTTGGGTGGCAGACATGCGCTATAAAAGATTACCAATACATACATACAGGAGGTCTGCAACTCTTTCACAACGATGATGTCATCTGTGATGTCATCAGTGATGTCATTTGAGATGTCATCAGTGATGTCATGAGTGATGTCACTGACCATGTCATGAGTGATGTAATATGTGACATATATATATATTCACTGAAAAAACCATAGGTTTCACACCAGTTATAGTTAGGAATTAGCATTTAAAAAACCTATTAAATTCACTGAAAAAACCATAGGTTTGACACCAGTTATAGTTAGCTGGAAATTTTACTGACATAAAACCATTGAAATTCCCACGTTATAGTTAGTTGGACTCACTATAACTTGCGCGTGTAATGCACTGCTGATGACATCACATATTACATCACTCATGACATGGTCAGTGACATCACTCATGACATCACTGACGCGTAAGCGCGTCAGGTCATGTGACCTGAAAATAAAACTTTTTATTGGTTCATTTCACTGTTGGTTTCCTAATGATGTAAGGCCAGGTCATGTGACCTAAAAATAACACTTTTCATTGGTTCAGAACAGTTTTCTTTTCCAAATGATGAAAGACCCCACCTTTATTCTTCATTCTACCTTTGTGCTTTGAGAGAGGTAGACCTGCAGTTATTTCAGTAGAAAATGGCTACATTAGCTGCAGCTGCTGGATCTTCTGGACCACCACCACCACCTCCACCACAAGGACCACCACAACTTCACAGTGGTGGAGATCAAGAAGAGGAGGAGGATGAGGAGGAGGAGGAGAAGAGGTTCATCCGAGAGGACAATATTACCTACAAACCTAAAGAGCACATCATCTGGCAGTTTTTTTCAATGCCCAACGACAAAAAAAAAGTAAATGCGCCTAAGTCAACCTGCTTAATATGTCATCAGGAGCTGTCAAGGGGGAATCCCAACAAAAAATACTCCTTTGGTAACCACACCATGATCAGACATATGCAACAGAAGCATCCAAATAACTATGCTAGGGCAGAGGTCAGGGAACTGGCCAGAAACCCTGTCCAATCTTCTGCCAGCACCTCCCAAACTAATGTTTCCACCCCATCGGGACCGGAAGTTAGGGAGATGTGCTCCACCATACAAACAAAGTTTTCCAATTTTAAAATGGTTTGTACTTTTTGTGGACAAACAGAATGCTATGGAGAGAAATGCATCACACTTATTAACCGTGCTTGGGATAACCACAAGTGCCCAAGGAATCATTAATTTTTTCCGCTTTTTATTTTGCTCCTGTTGAGCCCTTTAGAATTCTCTGTTTTTTGTTTCTCCCCTTAAAAAATACCCAAAAAAATTAAATGTTCAGAAAAGTCAAAGAAAGTAAAAAATGTTCAAAAAAACAATAAAAAAATATAAAACAACAAAAAGAATAAAAACAACAGTTATTTTTAGAACTACCTCTAATGTATAAAAAAAGCTACTTTTTTGGGAAACTCTGTCATGCTTTTTTCTCCACGGTATACTCCCCGATACGCGTACCGGGGCACATACCGGTCGCTCCCCCCCACGAAAATCGATTTTTTTTTTTGTTTTCAGCGCCGGGGCCCTTTTATGTCCCCCGCATCAATATATATATATATATATCTGCTCCAAAAGCCCCCCACACCAAGGAAGGATGCAGCCGCACAGGCGTGGTCAGTTGAAAAGAATTAATTTATTGCACAAACAGGACGCGTTTCGGCGAAGGTGCATTTTTCCCCTGTGTCAACCCGGTTACAAGGTTTGCCGCCATTTAAAGCATTCAAAAAAACCAATCACTTTTTTTTGTGAATTCATTAACATAGAAGACGGACAAAAACATCAATGTTTCTTAGGCGGCCATTTTAGAGTGGTTTTCTATATAATCAGAAAAAGCAAACATATCGCTGCATATCTATTTTCCAATTGATTAATATTATTTAATCACATTGTTTCTGGTCAAAAATTAAATAAATGATTAACTAAAAGGCCACAGTTCAGCACTTTAAATAAGGGTCATCAGCCCCCATGTCTGTGTCATGTGATCAAGGCTTGGAGAAGCCGAAACACGTCATGTTGGACTGGTGTTGGGTCTCCAAATAAATAGAGAATCTGCAATACCTATGGGTCTTGCCTCGTCTTTCCAGGTGCTGGTCTTTGGACGTCTTCTACATACCGAATATATATATATATATATATATATATATATATATATATATATATATATATATATATATTGTTACAGAAATAGACTCCCCAGACAATCCATGCCCAAGACTTATAACTGCCTATAGTGAAAATGAACGCAAGAGTTTGCCATTGACTCCCACTATCACATTTAGTAGAGCTAGGAATATGGGTTCCATACTGGATAAATCAAGTCCAGAAATAGAACCTGTTAGACTTGGCTGAAACCCATTCCTGGTTTCCGCAAATGCTCTTCTTGCAGAGCATGCAAATTTGGTGTGAATAAAAACGAATATCATACACCTTTTAGCTCTACTGCAAACAGAATAGTGGGAAGTTTTAACTGTAAAACAGAATTCTCAGTTTATGTCCTCACCTGCTCCTGTGGCCTAAATTATATCGGAAGCAGGAAGGTACAGGTGCACGTGAGGATACTGTAGCATTTGTGTGCTATCTTACATAGTGACCACGCTTATCCAGTGGCACTTCATTTTAAGCAAGTGCATAACAACAACGTAAACTGTTTGCAGTATTTTGTAGTTGCCTCTGTACCTAAACAACATAGAGGGGGCAACAGAGAATTGCTATTAAGACAACTAGAGACCAAACTAATCCTCGAATTCGACAGCAAATGTCCGAATGGCTTTAATAATTCCGAAGATATGTATACTTTTCTTTGATGGCCATTTGTTTAAAGAGATTTGCACATTGTGTCTAGTCGTTTCATTGTTTTAGCTATTTCTTGGATCTGATTTTTCACTCAATTAGGCACAACAATAACACAAAAAAATAAAAATTTTCACTCTGTTTTAATGTTAGATATGTTAAATGCATTTGCTGTAGGCCCCAATTTAATTCCTCGTCAGCTTGGTATCAAGGCTATGCTAATTTGATAGTTTTTTTATCAAAAAGAAAAAAACACACTATTGCACTATGTTTCAGTATGATTGAATGGTTTTAATTTAATAACATTGACAAAATATGAATTTCATATTGTTTTATAGATATTTATATTTTTATATTGTCTCATACTCAAGCACTTTATAATTCTCTGAAATTTCGAGATCTTATTAGCACTGTTTTTGCACATATTATCTTTTTTGCTGCTATGCATTGCTTTGTACATCCTGAAAAACCCCAAAATCTATTTACCCAGAAATTGCAATCTAGCAGAGGATTACATCTACCTAAAAAACTGCAATAATCTGCAGAATTCACGGATTTAACCGGATATAATTCCAGCAGTTAATTGGTTTGATACATGTTAGAGTCATTTATGACTCTTATGGTATTAACACTATTCAGTTGAAGATGAATTGTGAAAAATGTATATACCAAAATTAGCGCATTTTAGCAGGAATTTTGTAAATATATTGCATTTATGGTAGACGTTTTTTATTCTATTATATATATTTATTATATTTAAATGCATTGTATATAATAATGGAAATGTACGGCATGCATCTTATTAATGCCATAAGTCTGCCTTCTAGCTTGATTGCACGTGTTTGTACCATGTGACATGGGCGGGATATCTAGCAGCATTTAAAATGACGAAAAATTCAGACAGTCTCTATGTGATCAAGGGCTCTCCAGCCCGAAACGCGTCATCTGCCGTAGCTGTACTGGATGTGAAGGTTAAATAAAGACATCTTGCCTACTGAAGTGGTCCGTTTCTCCTTCTTCGCCGCCATGGTGGAAGTAGTAGGAGGTGCAGTCTTGGGATATATATATATGTATACATATATATATATTGCCTACTGGTGGTCGCCATCAAATCAAATTTGGCAAAGTTGTAGTCCTTGGTTCAGACTCATGCCTTTTGCTTAAATGGTGTAAATCTGTTCAGTAGTTCCTGAGAAAATTACAATTAAAAATACATATATATGTATGACCTCAGTGGATATGCGCATCTTGCGCGCACTCCAAGCGCACCGTCCAGTTCCCGCGCTGAATGCTAATTGACTGTCAAGTGGTTGTTAATATTGAAACCAGGAATTGTTGGCTGCCATTTTGTGCCTCGTTAGGAGCGAGGATCTAGAAAATAGTGGGACAAGTATTCAACACATGTAAAGGGGGCATGTAAGAAATATTTTGATCATCTAGACCTGCTTAGGGGGTCCCACAAGGACCCCTAGGATCCCAAAAATATTTTTTTTTGGCGGGGGGGGGGGGACTGAGAAATGTGCGTTGGGTGCATGGATCCGCCGTAATAAAAGTAAAAACGGAGCGGCGCTCCTGTGCTTGTTTAAAAATTAGCTACCTATGTGGGCAAATCCCGGGGTCTAAAATATTACATTTGATGGGGGTCCAGAGGGGCACTGAAGCTCGGGGCCCGCCATTCCTCGGTGCTACAAAATAAATGGGTGAGTGAGCTCAAAGGTCACTCTAAGCCCTGGGGATTACCACCCTCCGGGGCTTTTTATATTTTAAGAGGGGGCCGCGGGTTCTCCATTCTGGAGCAGTTGAAAGCTTTGGGGAACACCACCCCCCAGGAGCGGCTCTTGCTGTGTCTAGGGGTGTCTACCCCTGGGACACCGCTGTTTGCTATGGCAGGGCAGGAGTCGAGGTCCCCGCTGTGTCATAGCAAGCTTGAGTGCCATTTCACCGCAATTTTTTTTAAAAAGCCACAAATGCTGTGAAAATGATATCGTCCTATTTACTTGGTGGCGCTAAGATGCAATAATGCATGTTAGAAGCCGGTCTGCTAAGGGCTCGCCTTGTATCTCCAATGAGTTGCAAAGTAGGTGTTCTCAATGGCAAGGTAGGTGTTTCTATGAGACTATAAAAAGGAAGAGGGAGGTATGACAATAGCGTTGTATTTAAAAGGCGGCCCTGGATTTGAGGACCGATAAGAAAACTCTTGCTAATTGCGGTTTATGTCGGATCCTAACATCTGTTCTGAAGTAGACTTAAGCATGTTTAATATGCGAGGTGGATTGATATGTTGAGTCCACAGTCTTAAAGTAATACGCTTTTCACTTGCGAACATAAATTATCGCTGTATTTCTCGCGATAGTGGAGACATATTTACAAGGACAGCGTTAAAATTATCATCACTTTAGCGTTAGGAAAGGGTTTTTAAAGCGGCCATAATGGCTTAATAATAGGCTTTTGAGAATTTGTGAGAATTCCAATAGAATCCCAGGTTTACACCAGAACATGTTAACGCTGTCCTTGATAATATGCCCCCAAGTTTGCTATGGCAGGGCGAGAGCCTTGGATCTCACGCTTGCATATCAAATAGCAATGTTGAAAACATCTTCTGGTAAAATAACAAAGGATTTTAAAGACCATTATCACAATTTTAGTTGTAGTTTGCTGCCGTTAAAGCGGCGACAATTTTAACGTCGTCCTTGTAAATATGCCCCTAAGTTTTGTAATGTCAACAACCCGGTCTCCCAATTAAATAGGCACAAAGTATTTAGTGAAGTGCATTGTGAAACATGAAGCAACGCTGTCTAATTGTGATCGATAAAGAATGCAAAGAGTTGTGTACTTCTTTTGCTCCTAATGTGCATAGGGGCAGATTTACAAGTTCTTTGCGTCACTATTGCATCACTTTTAACATGGGAAAGTGCTGCGAAAGTGGCGCAAGTGGCTTGTAAATCTGCTACACAGTGTTCTGTCTTAGTTTGCTTTCCTTTCTGTCATGTAGAGGATCCTGGGTAAATATAACGGTTTCTGTACAGCCAGTACCTTTCAACCCTACCCCCAAACTGCTTACTGCCTGTTACCATAGTAACAGTTCATGGAACATTTAAGTGAGCACACAGGTTACAAGTTCACCACACAATGTTGCTAATCCAAACAATTACTGTGCTGGAGTTTTTAAATTTTTCCATAGGAACCGTTAATCGCAGCTACAGACTCAGGTAAAGAGCTGGTAAAGAGTTAGCCTCAGTATTATACTTCTAGCTATAAACATCATTTCTATTTTTATTGTTTAATGTTTTCTAAGCACATGATTATCACACTAAATAATAGTGAAATGTTGTCAGAAAAAGAAGACTTATATACTTTTTTTAATTAACTTTTATTAAAACAACAATAAATAACTAGAAACATAACTTTAAAATAACAGTAAAATAAATAACTAGAAACATAGCTTTAACATAGCTTTAAACAAAATGTGAGATGGACTCCAATGGAAGGAGGGTAGGTAACCTGCAAAATAAAAATGAAAATAAGTGTTTAAAATTAGATTGATGTGACTGAAAGAGGTCAAAGATCACAAATTAAGGTAACACTTGGCAATATTTGTTAATTTGCACGTCTGCAGTGTGCCTGATACATTCCACCTCTCTTATAGGCCTGCGTTCAAGAGGTGTCTGTTGCATCAGATTTACAGTATGGACCAACAGGTCTTTAAAATGATTCAGAGATGAGACAGAATTAGGTGAGGGGTCAGGTCATTATGCAGGACAATATTCTTTATTTCTAACACATTTAATCGGAGGCATTGTGTATCTAGGCCGCTCTGCTTACCTTGTGTAAACACTGTGGCGAACAGAGTTCACAACTTGATTTTTGCTTTGGTTCTACACTACAGACTGTATTAAATTCAGCCTTGATTTTTTTATTGACAGAGTGGACAGCAGCGTCCATAACATTAAAAGAGAAAGAGAAGCAATGTGAGATAGAGTGAGAGAGAGAAAGAGAGAAAAAATGACATTAAAAGTGTGAGAGAGAGAAAGTAATAGATGGAGCATGAGAGGTGGTGTTAATACTGGGGAAAATCTTCGTAGCTCACCTATTTGCCTCTGTTGTGTGTTCAAGCATGTGCCGGTTCATAGTGCACCCTTAGTTGTTAGTAATAGCAGAGTAAATACAACTTCACAAGTATATTTCTGCTTTATGTCTTCGCACACTCAGGATTCTCTATTACCTCAACTTCCACTGCAAGGAGGTGTCTGTGTGCTCTTTTTCTCCCAAAGTACTATACCCCATGCACTCCCACTGCATAGCGGTGAGTTCTCATTACTGCGTACCCGGACTGTTGTACCCCATTGACTCCCAGAGTCCGGAGATGAGTGCCTTTTCTTGTGCACTCAGGGGCAGATTTACAAGCTCCTTGCAACACTTTTGCATCACTTTTCCCATGTTAAAAGTGATGCAAAAATGGTGCAAGGGGCTTGTAAATCTGCCTCTTAGACTGTTGCAACCTATCTATTCACACTGCCCGAAGGTGATTATACATTCCTACACAGTCACACTGCTGCACATTACCCACTCTCTCCGCCCACAGGTGACTTCTTGTTGCTTCGAAGACGAGCTTCTTTGCTCACCTTGTGCCATTGGCGTGATTCAAAGAGGGTGCACCACCATTTGTCAAAGCAGCCTTCTCAGACATTGTTACAATGGTCATGCATCATCGCAGAATCCTCGAACGTTGAGCTTTGGAGGTGTGGAGGGGACGCCACTTTGGGAAACACAACTTGTTAGATAAAAAGGTACATGTGGTTTCAATCATCACGAGCGACGGACATTTGACCGATTATAAAAACTTTCCAGCTATTGAAAAAAAAAATACAAATGCATTAAGATACGGTATATAGGACTACGTACGCCTAAATCGCTGTGTCGTCTTTTTGTATACAGTCTGCTGCACCCCATCTACTCCCTCCGCTGCGCACCCAGGCTTCACTGCTCACCTTTTCACGGACAGGGTACATTCTTCATCATGCAGTCCTGTTCTGCCAGCAAGAAGTCTCACATTTGGTGCTGAGTCTTTATATCACTATGGCAAAGGACATACTCGTGCACCTATCTTCATCGCAGGTTCCTCACCCGCTCAGTCTTTGCGGTACCACAAACTCAGTGACCAAAGAGGCCACGCATATGGTAGTGGGCTCCCCTGTTCAGTAGTTCAGGCCTACATGAGGCGTCCGAACCACTAGGACGGGCCATCACAGCGCTTGCAATGGGAGCAACTCTAAAATGGTGTAGAGCACATGTGCCCGTCTTTTTTATTGGTAGGGTCACGTGTGTAGTGACATATTTGCTGGATGGGTGTGGTGTGGGTGTTTACCAGTCATGAGGGAGTGTCTGTGTGCCGTTCTGACAACTAGACCTCAAAGTAAGAAATCACTACAATGGAAATCTGGGCCATGTACGTACCGTTGTTGTGTTTTCCTGGAAGAGTAAGCGGAGTGGGCTGGACTGACGTATGCCAGTGCTGCGCGAGGCTGTGAACGATGACTCCGGAGCTATGGGCGTGGTTCCGTTGTGAGCTATATAAAAAATCTACTGATTTGGGTGTCCGTGTTGTAGTGCTGCTGTCAACCGGGTCTTACACTCAAATGTGTCATTATGTCTGTAAAGTTCCACAATATGGCTAACATGGAAGGCACGGGGTATCACTGACCAAATATTCATCCATAGTTGCACACATAAAAGATAGTGGACATGACGCATTTCTGCGAATATAAATTTTTTTTGTACGTTCAGTGGAGTGTTGTAGCTGTAGTAATACAGGGCTGTGAAAGGTTTAGGTTGCAGTTCTTGGCACATGAAGGACAGATAATATATATACGTATGTGGTCATTCAGGTATATTGTAGAGTAATGACATAATAAACGTGTGACTGTAAATGTACTGTAAATACGGTGCTCATGTAAATTGTTGATATAGTTTTAGGTCGACTTCGCGCTATATAAATATGCTATAAAAACAACAACAAATAGTACACATTTATAAATTGACTATACAGTTTCTTTGCAGTATTGTAATGATCCACTTTGTACGTTCGTATTTGTAGAATGAGCGAGAGAAAGTTATATAACCAAAGTTTTCTTATTGGCAGAGGTAAGATGGTTGCATACGCTATTTACAGCACAATATTATTTGGTAGAGCGCAGGAGCAGCATTTTACAAACATAATAAGTATACATACACAGGTAGATAGTTGAAGTGGATACGGGCACGTTTGCTCAACTCCATTTTATTATGTTGCTGTTGGTAACAAGTAGAATAGCAATCATGATATCATACACAAATATTCAATCATAAACGGTTTATGACTTCTGCTGTACAAAGGTAGGAGCACTATATGTGAAATTATACACAGAAGATTCTATCGTAAAGTGTTCATGAGTTGTGGTACACTGAGTTAGGGGCGGTTTGTGTGGAGCCTGCGATGATGCGTGGTTCAGGCAGAACGCACTGGTAAGAATGTCTTTTGGCAACTGAATGTTGCCTTAATAAGGCCAGGTGACGATTATTTATGGTGCACTGAGTCAGTGGTACATCTGGTGCTCAGCGTGTGCTCACCCTGTAATGATGCATGGTTTAGCGGTCTGTACTCAAAGCATTGACTGTTGCATACTGGACTGCATGAACTTTGAGGGGAAAAAAAACTACCATCAATGGTTATCAATTGTTCTGCAAACTAGGTCTACTGATCGCTCCCCATAACAAATTAAATGATTGCATTTCACTCATTGCATTCTAACTTTCTCAAAATGGGGACGTATTTCTGATGGCGATGTTGAAGGGGATGCCCCAGTGGTACTTGGTATTGCCGGTGGTAGAGGTACATTTTGGCGCTGTGTTCTACATTCTTTGTGAACATAGTTCACAAGATACAGGGATTAAAGGTGCTTGCGCACACTAGCAATGCCACACGAGTATTTTTTGTCTGTGCCTTAAATAAATCAAGGCTAAATTCCCCACTGTCTGTAGTGTAGAAACAAAGCTGAATTCAAGTAGTGAATCCTGCTGTCCACAATGTACATCGAAGCCACTAGTCAGCACAGTTATAGAAGAATGCTTTTATTCACTTATTTTAACAAAATCTGAATACATGCAGTATAATTGGCTCTGCATTAAATAATTCAAGGCAGAATTCCCTACTGTGTATAGTGTAGATGCAAAGCAAAATTCAAGTTGTAAACCCTGCTGTCCACAGTGTAGATCTTAGGGTGGACTGCATCATCTGTAATCATGATTGAAATGAAAGATAGAACATGTATAGACTACATTATTGAAATATGGATGTTTCAGGGAAATTATACTTCAAATTGTGATCTGTGCTGTCCTTAGTGTAGACTGACATTTAGGGGCTCATTAGGATCGCGGTGTTCCCGCATCCTCCGGGTCGGGGGAAGCCACCGCCGGCCCGGAGGATGCGGGAAAACCGCTGCTGAGCCTCAAAAGACCCACCGCCATATTAGGATGGGTTGCGGTCGCCTTCTGACCGCGGCGGAAAAGCTTTAACATTGCTGCCGGTGTCTATCAGACACCGCCAGCCATATTATGATGGTGTAAAATGTATGCTTTTCCGTGGCCCCCTGGGTGAAGGGGGGTGGGGGATGCACATGGGGGGTACCTATGGTACCCCCTGCATTTGCGTGCATCTGCATTTGCGTGAACAAAGTAGCAGGCACCGCGCAGTGCCTGCCACTTTGTGCATGCAAATGCACAACTTACATTTTTACCATTGCGGCGGGTGCTGCTTCAAGCAGCACCCGCCGCAATGTTAAAGATACAGGATGTGAACCCCAGGGTGCCGGTCACATCCTAATTTGGACAGAGGGACCGCCGCTGCCCCTGCGGACGGTCCCTCCTACTCTATGATGGCGGACGGACTCAGGTCCGTCCGCCATCATAATCGGCCCCTAAGTGTGTGTTTGCCCTTGCAGCGTGAATTTTATTATTCAACTAAATCTATAAGTGATATAAAAGAAGTTTTTGAAGGAAGCATACTAAAGGGATATTGTATAGATTTGATAGGTGTTATACTTAGTTTGGTTTGCACTGAGTTAGTGGTATCTGAAACAACAAGGTTCTGTGGAGCCTGCGATGATGCGTGTTCCTGGTAGGCTGTACTGATAGTTATGTTTTTTGTCTTGTGAATTCAGTCTTAGTAACAATCATTTTTCGTGCAATGAGTTACTAGTACCTTTGGCGCTTAGCGTGTACGTATCCTGCAATAATGCGTAGTCGGGGGTACAGTAATTGGAGTAATGTCTTTTGTCAATTGGATTCTGCATGAATTCCATTTAAAAGGGACAGTATGTCTCACTGGGACATAAAACTGTTCACTCTTCTTTGCGATGATTTATGGTGCACTGAGTACTATCTTTGGGGCTGAGCTTGTACGAATCCTGTGATAATGCGTAGTGCAGAGAGGCTGCACTGGCAGCAATGTTTTTTGCCTAGTGAATTCTGCCTTAACAAGGCTACAGGGAGATGACTTGTGGTGCAGTGAGTTAGTGGTACCGAAAGAACTCAGCGTGTGCGCACCCTGCGATGATTCGTGGTTAGGGGGGTCGCAGTGGTATAATGTCTCTTGTCTACTGGAATGTGTCATGTACAATCGCCATTCTCCCTGAATCGTGAGCCTCCACAATGTAGATCGAAGGCAGTAGTCATCACTGACATCAAGACATTCTTTTGTCGTATCTTTTAACAAAATCTGAGGACATAAAGTACAATTATCTCAACCTTAAAAAAAACCAAGGCTACATTTCATGATGTTCATAGAACAGATTCAAAGCTGAATTCAAGATGAGAACCCTGCTGTCCGCACTGTAGATCGAAGGCAGTAGTCAGCAGAGATATCGACAAATCATTTTTGTCACTTATTTTAACAAAATCAGAACACATACAGTAACATTTTCTCAGCATTAAATAAATCAAGGTTGAATTCCCTACTGTTCATAGTGTACATGCAAAGTTGACTTCAAGTTGTGAACCCTGCTGTCCGCATTGTAGATCGAAGGCAGTAGTTGACACAGACATCGAGGATTGCTTTATTTGTCACATACTCTAACAAAATCTGAGGACACAGTACAATTGTCTCTGCCTTAAATAAATCGAGACTGAATTCAATGTTGTCTGTAGTGCTGATGCGTCACTGGTATCAAGTGGTAAACTCTGTTGATCGCAGTGTGCATTTCAAGGTAGTAGTCAGTATAGCTATTGAGGAATGTTTTTTGTGGCATCCTTTAACAAAATTGTCTCTGCCTTACATAAATCAAGGATAGCTTGAATGCTGTCCGTAGTGTAGATGGAAAGCTAAATTCAAGTTGTGAACCCTGCTGTTCGCAGAGTAGATCTTAGGCTGCACTGCATTATCTGTAATGTACTCCATACATTGACTGTTGCATACGGGAGTCATGAACTGGTGTCAAGTAATGAACTCTGTTAATCGCAGTGTACATTTGAAGGCAGTACTCAGTAAAGACATTGAGGAATGTTTTTTGTCGCATCATTTAACAAAATTGTCTCTGCCTTACATAAATCAAGGCTAACTTGAATGCTGCCCGTAGTGTAGATGGAAAGCTGAATTCAAGCTGTAAACCCTGCTATCCGCAGTATATATCGAAGGCAGTAGTTGACACAGACATCGAGGAATGCTTTTTGTCACTTATTTAAACACAATCTGAAGACATATAGTACAATTGTTGCTGCATTAAATAAATCATGACTGACTTTCCTACTGTCCATACTTCAATAAAATCTGAGGACATAGTACAATTGTTTCTGCCTTAAATAAATTGAGACTGAATTCAATGTTGTCTGTAGAGCTGATGTGCCACTGGTATCAAGTTGTAAACTCTACTGACCACACTGTAGATCGAAGGCAGTAGTCAGCACAGATATCGACGAAGAATTATTAACAAAGTCTGAAGACATAGAGTAGAATTGTCTCTGCCTTACATAAATCAAGAATAACTTCAATGCTGTGCATTGTGAAGATCCAAAGCTGAATTCAAGTTGTGAACCCTGCTATTCGCAGTGTAGATCGAAGGCAGTAGTCGATACAGACATAAGTCTGCGATGCTGTGGTGCTGAGTTCGCAATGGGCCTGTATTGAGGAGGCACGTTGTCAAGGCGGCAGCCATATGGCAGGGTGGGGACCTTCGCTGTGGCAGAGTCTTTTCTCTTTGCAGAAGTGAGCCATGCCCAAGGTGTAGGCTAATTATTTATACTCCTACGCTGGAGTTGCGTGCGTTGGACCAGCCCACTCCACTTCTGCTTGAAGGGGGAAGACAACACAGCTACATGACCGAGATATTCCCCAGAGTCTGAGATAATATGGTTGCAATCACTGTGCAGTACACTATACGTATCAATAGTATATGTACATACGGAAAAGTTTTTGGTTTGTATAGTGAGTTGTGTATAGCATATCACAGGTAGTGTTAGCAGTATATACATTATTGTTGATGTGTGAGTTCCTTCCCTTATACATAGTTGATTGCCACATCTCTGAACATTGAGCTAGCTAGAGCTGTTGAGGAGATATATATTTTTGGGAAGGTCTGTTGTCCTGTTTTGCGCTGCCTCTGAGGTAGTAGGGGGGAGGGATCCGGGGTGGGGTGGTTGTGGTGGCACTGGGTGTTGTGATTTTGTTGGGTGTGGGAGGTGCATGATTAGTACCTCTATCACATATTCGTCTTTAAATATGGGTGTAAGTTGGGTGTAATTAACGCAGTAGATGGTCGACCTCCTTACACCATTTAAATGTTGATGTTAATTTGTTACCGGTAAGTGGAGCTATCGCTTGTTTTTTTAATGGTGTGTGGCGATTTTGTTGGCGGAAGGAATCCATTGAAGAGTGGTGACATTTGCAGTTTTTCTAGGTTGAGATTGGGATGATAAATAAAAAAGATAGAAAAACAGATATGCCTAATGAACATTATAATTAGGAATTATCATTTAAAAAACCTTTGAAATTCACTGAAAAAAACAAAGGTGTCAGGCAGGTTATAGTTAGGAAAAACCTTAGAAATTCATTAAAAAAACAGGTTTCACAGGTGTTATAGTTAGCTGGACATTTTACTCATACAAACCATTGAAATTCCTCCGTTACAGTTAGTTGTACTAACTGTATCTCTCGCGCCCGCAATCCACTGGTGATGCTGTCACATATTACATCATTCATGACATGGTCAGTGACATCACTGATGACATCACTGACGACATCTCAAATGACATCACTGATGACATCAAAGTGAAAATCACATACACCTCATCATACACTAGTATAACCTTTCATCAATCACTGTAAAATACAGAGTACCATATTTGAATCCATTGACACAGCAGTACAAGTATCTTAAAACCCACTCAGTGATTTCTAGATCTACACACACATCTAATCACTTACCTATAGATTCATCCATACATGCTGTCAATGATCAATAGAACACTATCAAATATACTTATACACCTATATCGACATTACACGCCAGCACACATCCTATTCGCTTATGCAGTCATCCTACTCACTTTTGCAAACAATGTATCATATTTACATTTAGTCAGCTACACACTTATACAAATAGTACTTCATTTATTTATATAGCTAGTAACTCATACTTAGTGTGTTATGAAATCACTATTACAAGTATACAGTTATCTATACAGTCACTCATGCAATCAACAAGTTTTATGTATACTTATTTATATACAACAACTGTCACATACACTACCTTTTATGTTTTCTACTCTGTTGGACATGTACCATTGAGAAATATATTTGCTCATCACCACACCCATAAAGATATTCACTCACCCAAACAACTTTTATAACACATAGTCTTAACCTCATACCTACTGAATTAACTATTCACATATCTTTGGGCAGTCACAGATCCCCCACCGAACCACACACACATTCACTCTCCCATACAAATAGTCAGTTAACTAATCAATACCTAATATAGACTTTCACATAGCTTGTAACCACTGGTGCAGCAGTTTACACAACAACTGACAAAGTAATACAGATATTCACACAGTTTAGTCACTATCCAATATATTTAGTGAGACACTATAAATTAGTCAAGTAAACAGTCAATCACACTGCTACTAAATCTTCTATCCAGATATTATATATCCACAGATTCTTCTATGCAGATTGGTATATATATATATGTATATATAATACATATTTAAATAACAAACCAAACCACATTCACTGAATGATGTCATCAGTGATGTAATCAGTGATGTCATTTGAGAAGTCCTCAGTGATATCATCAGTGATGTCACTGACCATGTCATGAATGATGTAATATGTGACATCATCACCAGTGGATTGCGGGCGCGAGAGTTACAGTTTGTACAACTAACTATAACGGAGGAATTTCAATGGTTTTGTATGAGTGAAATATCCAGCTAACTATTTCAACAACATGAGAAGGGGCTTCCCCAGAAGATAAGAAACACAAATTCCAAATATAAAGTCAACCAAAGACACCCAAAGAACAGCTATTTTACTTTTCAAAATTTATTTTTATATAGTAATTTTTGGTAGAACTCTAATTATAGTAAACACAGAAAAATTCATTTTGATCAGCTTATTATATATAAAATGTCATTGTGTTTAAAGGATTATACAACAAGAGAAAAACATCAGCCCAAGAACTTATAGGACAATAAAAACATGACGCATAATTCAGTCATTCTATCAATCAACCACAAACTCACTACCACACAGTACATACACTCATACTCAGACAGAGCATCATTTCATCATACAGTTGAGGAAAAGCGCCTGATATCCAGCTAACTAGAACACCCCTGAAACCTATGGTTTTTTCAATGAAAAAAAAAAATATATATATATATATATATATATATATATATATATATATATATATATATATATATATATATATATATATATATATATATATATATATATATATATATATATATATATATATATATATATATATATATATATATATATATATATATATATATATATATATATATATATATATATATATATTATCCAAAATCGCCGCTTTTCAAATGCTGATAGCCTGGCAAGAACAAGAAGTGGAACCGCTAATTCGTGCCAATCAATTTTATTTGCTCAAATTGTCGACCAGACTGTCCGCCATGACGCGTTTCAACCCCCACTGGGTGTTGATCACATGACGCATTGTTATTGAGGCGGAGGTAACTTAAAGTACATATACAGGAAGTGACATATGACCCAGTCCTTCATAGATAGTAAAAAGTTAGTACATCAAACCATTTATCATTATAATTGTGCAAAAATAAGCATAAATCAGTGCAGGATATTTTAAATATTCATCACAGCCATTGTTTTTAAATAGCAGCAAAATAACAGCTGAATGTGCAAATTACGCAATTTAAACAAAATATGTAAACAATTATATAGCAGCGTTATATAACAGCAAATTACAATTGGAATGCAGGGCAAAGCAGCAGCCTAATGACTACTGAATGTGCAAATCTCGCATATATAATTCAGACAAAATATGTAAACATTACTGCAGCAGCAATATATTAGAAGCAAAATACATATTAAATGAGCAAAATTATGGTTAACCAAAAGTTATAGACTTTAAGTTAAAAACTCGCTCATTGAATTGATATTAAAAGCACCAGTATTTGCAAAAATAGTAATATAAAAATATATATCGCTCTATTTCATGGGTTTCAACATATAAAAGAATAAAACCCTGTGTTCAATTATCTTGCTCTTATGTACAATTGTATGAAACAAACTGCATCTAGCCCAAGTGGGCATATTTGGACTGTGGTGTTTGACCTGCATCATTGTTGTAAACACTGAATCTAGCCCAAGTGAGCATTTATTTAGTTCCATGTTGGTTAGAATCTATGAAATTGTCAAATTCCTGTATGTGAAATATATGTGCATAATGTACTATAAAATGTGAAATTGTGTAAAGGTGCAAGAACCAATAATCTTGTCACCTAGCATCTCTAAAACTCCAGCCTTAGCTATTTATTATTGATGCTATGCACCTCCACTAGAAAGTGAACACCCCAAACCCTATGTTGTGCAATAAATAAAATACTTATAGATAAATCCTATTTAAATATTATCAGTCAACGCAATTGTTTTCAATATGAGCCCATATTGATAAAAGAAGAACCTAATCAAATTCAGTTAGTAATATATCAAAAGGATGTAAAAAAGGCAAAGGACCCCGATATTTTAAAACTAGCAGAAATATCCAGTGCAATTCTAAAATAGGTTACAGATAAGTATAAAATTCTTCGCTAGAGTTCAATCCCAAAGGATGTTTAGTATCTAATTCTATTATGTAACGCGTCTCAAGGAGACAAAGTCTGGCTTCTCGGTTGCCACCCTGTTTCATGGGGTCAACCGTATCTATAACATAATCTTGCATCAAATTGGGATTGCTATTATGCGACTGCTCAAAATGTCTGGCAACCGGGTACGTTTGATCTTTACCTGTGATGGCTCTAATTTGCTGGTGTATCCGTTTGTGGGCTGGCAGTTTTGTGCTGCCGATGTATCTAAGCCCACACGGACACTCCAGCACATAGATAGCGAGGTATGTTCTGCAAGTTAATCTTTTTGCAATAGGAATGGGTTCAGCAAAGAACAGACTGGTATATTGGGTTCTGTTGCTACCGAACTTGCATGCTTTGCAGCTTGGACATTTCCTGAAGCCCTTAATCTGAGACATCCATGTTCCTTGGGTACTGATTTCCGGATTGTTCTTAACTAGACTGTTTCCCGTAGAGTAAGCTTTTCTAAAGGTGAGGGCCGGTTTATTTGAAACCAAACCACCAATTACAGGGTCCCCTTGCACCAGATTCCAATTGCGAACAAAAATCTTTTGCAATTGTTGGTGTTGTCTGATATAAGTAAGGATATTTGCTCATCACCACATCCATAAAGATATTCACTTATCCAAACAAATATTATAACACGTAGTCTTAACCTCATACCTACTGAATTAACTATTCACATATCTTTGGGCAGTCACAGATCCACCACCGTACCACACACACATTCACTCTCCCATACAAATAGTCAGTTAACTAATCAATACCTAATATAGACTTCCACATAGCTAGTAACCACTGGTGCAGCAGTTTACACAACAACTGATAAAGTAATACAGATATTCACACAGTTTAGTCACTATCCAATATATTTAGTGAGACACTATAAATTAGTCAAGTAAACTGTCAATCACACTGCTACTAAATCTTCCATCCAGATATTATATATCCACAGATTCTTCTATGCAGATTGGTATATATATATGTATATATAATACATATTTAAATAACAAAACAAACCACATTCACTGGATGATGTCATCAGTGATGTCATCAGTGATGTCATTTGAGATGTCATCAGTGATATCATCAGTGATGTCACTGACCATGTCATGAATGATGTAATATGTGACATCATCACCAGTGGATTGCGGGCAAAAGAGTTACAGTTTGTACAACTAACTATAACGGAAGAATTTCAATGGTTTTGTATGAGTGAAATATCCAGCTAACTATTTCAACAACATGAGAAGGGGCTTCCCCAGTAGATAAGAAACACAAATTCCAAATATAAAGTCAACCAAAGACACCCACAGAACAGCTATTTTACTTTTCAAAATGTATTTGTATATAGTCATTTTTGGTAGAACTCTCATTATAGTAAACACAGAAAAATTCATTTTGATCAGCTTATTATGTATAAAATGTCATTGTGTTTAAAGGATTATACAACAAGAGAAAAACATCAGCCCAATAACTTATAGGACAATAAAAACATGACGCACAATTCAGTCATTCTATCAATCAACCACAAACTCACTACCACACAGTACATACACTCATACTCAGACAGAGCATCATTTCATCATACAGTTGAGGAAAAGCGCCTGATATCCAGCTAACTAGAACAACCCTTAAACATATGGTTTTTTCAATGAAAAAAAAAATATATATATATATATTCAGCCGGGCTCTCCGTGCCCGGTTTCAGAGGCCGCCCTGAAGGGCCGGGGGCTCCCCAAACGGAGATGTTTTGAAATGGATTTATGGAAGGAGCATGACCCACACGCTGCCGCTTGACCCACTGAGGTAATGCCATTATGGAACACGAACGGCAGCGCTGGAAGGGATTTGGGTGGGGGCTGACTCCCTTTCCAATCCTTCAGATGACAGAGGCATTTTAATGGAGCAGGACGTTGTTTGCCCATTTGCCTTTTATTTTGGAATCCTGCAAAGATTACCACTTGGATTAATAATGTGAACCACTTTGAATGCATCAGAGTGCTGAACAGTGTATTACACTATCAGCAAACATAACGAACTTTCCATCACTGACTCTTATGTTATCGTGCATTCTGGGACTTTGATGTTTTATTTATCAGGTGACCACGGAAACGCCAATAAAATGCAGGCACTAACACTAAGCATGTAATTTCCTGCCAGTGATTAAGGCTACCCGGCCGAAACTAGTTGGGTTACAGGACTTTTGTGCCTTTTGTTTCATTAAATGCTTTCTGAAATTTGAAAAGGGCCTCTGCTTTGGTGCTTCACTGTGTGGAATTCAGCCGGGGCTCTACATGCCCGGTTTCAGAGGCCGCCCTGAAGGGTCGGGGGCTCCCCAAACGGAGATGTTTTGAGATATATATAGAATCTATCTAAAGACCAAGCCCTCTCATTTGTATCAGATTGCAATGATAACACCTTAAATCTGAAATTCACTGCTAACCTTAGCAGCACTGAAGCTGAGTTTTTGGATGTACAGCTGTTCATCAGGGATAATACCCTCATGACCAAACTACATCGCAAGAGTACGGCGGGAAATTCCATCTTGCACGCACGTAGCTCCCATCCTGCTCATACCATCCGTAGTATCCCGTTTGGCGAATTTATTCGTATTCACAGAATCTGCAGTGACCCTGATTCCTTGGCAATGTGCCTCGAGGAATCTAAACAACGCTTCCTGCAAAGAGGGTACTCAAGAGCAATACTTGATCAAGCTTTGGCTAAAGCTTCATCACTAGACAGGGCCACACTACTTAAGCCCAGGGAGCACCGTATCAATGACACTAATGACAACCAAGATGATTCCCAACGTACAGTCAGGCTCATAACTACTTTTAGCTCACAGGAGCACAAAATCAGGCGCATTATTGGCACGGAATGGCCCATCATTCTGACAGACCCTGTTCTAGGTCCAATGCTTAGTGAAACACCCACCATTACGTTCGGGCGTGCGCCATCCATGCGCGATGCGCTTGATAGGATTGCACCTGAAAATCCTCCCAAACTCACCAAAACCATCAAAATGGGCTTTTTTAAATGCACCTCCTGCCGTGCTTGCAACTTTGCCATGAATGCCAGTCACTATGTTACAGCATTCAGTAACACGCCCATCCCCATCAGGGAACATCTCACGTGCAGATCTGAGTTTGTGGTCTATAAGCTCAGGTGTACATGTGACTTGGAATACATAGGCAGTACCAAGCTGCCTGTCCATCAAAGAATATTGCAGCACATAAGGGCCATTGTCAATAGCGACAGCAGTTACCCAGTGGCTAGGCATTTCGGAGCAGTCCACAACAAGAAACTTAGGGACCTACAATACACGGTTCTTTGTTCAGTGCCTCAACCCAGCCGGGGTGGGGACCGTGAAAAACTGCTCAGACAGCGGGAATCCCAACTCATTCTGTCCCTCGACACCAAAGCCCCTAACGGTCTTAACTTGACTGAAGATCTGAAAAGCTTCCTGTAATACACTAACCCTACCGTTTTGGTGGTCTGGTCTCTGTAGAAATTTCTAATTCTTTAGTTTTTCCTTCTCTCGCTCAGTCTAGGCGTCATTTATTGTCTCTGGCCTATCGCCAGATGATTAGTATGGCGTTACCCTTTAGTCATGATTTTTGCTCTAATTTGTTCTGACTAGGATTTTTTGCCATTGTTTCAATTTTCATATGATGTCGATATAGTGACTATGTGTTCTGTTGTTTTCCCCTTTTTTGAAACTTTTTAGTTTTCACACTTGTGGTTGGGCTCTTGCATCTCTTTTTTTATTTTTTCACTTCTTTTTATTTTTTTGTGTTTTCCTCATCCTTTACAATTTGACTCACATGTCTCTTGCAGTATTTTCACTTGTGCCATGAACATTTATTCTTTATTGTGATGACTTTTTCTCCGTTTCTGAGAAACATGTGTACTGTTGGATTTTTGAGGCACTATGCCTTGATTGTCTTTAGCGTTCTCCTACTCTGTGGTTGGCTGTTATCGTTTTTGCGAAGCACAATAGAGGCACTATGTCGCGACACAAGCTATGTTGCTTTCTCATATATTTTCATTACCCAGCCACATCCTCTCACTTTTTTAAAAACGCTCTTTTTGATCATGTCAGTATTTCACTGTATACCATTCTCAGATTGCTTTGATCACTAATCTAAATATGTAATCATGCGTGGTACATGCTGCTTTTCATGTGAATTTAACATGTTAAAAATTCTGACACTGTTGCTTTATTTTCTGTTTTACTTTTGGGCGTGTCTTTTCCCCAATCAAGCCCCTCCCACACCTTGTATATATTTCTTCACTTTTCTCTGAGTGCATTTGTGTGAACAAGCTCCCCAGTGGAGTGAAACGCGTTACTTTTCAATAAACGTTTGAACCTGCTACTCACTTGAGTTTGTACTATCTGTGAGCTCTACATCTGGCTGTCTGTCGTGGCGCTTCGAGGTCTGCACCCTGCTGCTGCCTGTCACTCATCGACAGGCTGGGATTCCTTTATATATATATATATATATATATATATATATATATATATATATATATATATATATATATATATATATATATATGTATATTACCTACTGGCGGTCGCCAGTAGGTATATATAGTTAGGATTTTTTCTCTATGGGACTTTTGAAAATTCTATGTCTAATAACTTTGGCGTTTGTGGACGGAATCGGCTGAAATTTTCAGGAAAATGGCACATTTCGTTTCTGAGCAGCCCCTGAAAATTTGGGGGGGGGTTTCATCAAGGGGGGGCCGAGAAAAAAGGGGGGTCCCAAAACGCGTTTTTCCCATTCATTTTTCCATAGGGCGTTTGGCCTCACTTTTAGCTCGAACGGCTGAATGGATTTGCACGAAACTTGGCAAAATTGTAGGGACTGTTAGCCTGATTTGCCTTTGCTGGGTCTCAATATATATGCTCCGGTGGATTTTGAGAAATTAACATTTAAAAAAAAAGATATATCTGTGATAGCGTCCCGGGTAGCGCTCCGGTTCGCGTACTTTTCGGGCAACGGAACTTTGCGAAGCGAAGCTGATTGGCTCTCCGGTGTCTGTCATTATTCTAAACAGTCCGGAGCGGCCGCCATCTTGTCTCTCGGTAGGATCGAGAGAAAAGTGGAGGCCAAAATAAAGGGGCAAATGACATAAGGGGGCATAGTAGATCCTCCCTGACCCCCTAAGTTTGATGTGGAGGACACCCGAGCCCATGACCTATACATTAAACACGTCAAAAAATGGGCAAGATTCATAGACGATGTTTTTTGTGTCTGGGAGGGTACAAAAGAAGAAGCAGATACATTTGTAGAAAGCCTAAATAAAAATGAGTTGAAATTAAAGTTTACCCACCAAATCAGCTCAGAAAAAATGGAGCTTCTAGATGTCATGATGGAAGTAAAGAATGGTGAAATTGAGACATCTCTGCACCGTAAAGCAACTGCAGGGAATAGCATGTTACATGCTTGGAGCTGTCACCCCAGTAGTTTGATCCAAAGTATCCCATATGGAGAGCTACTACGTGCAAAGAGGAACTGTAGTACAGCGGAGGGATATTAGAAGGAATGCACTATCATGATCAAACGTTTTAAGGAAAGGGGCTATAGTGATCAGTGCATAGCGACAGCATGTATGAAAGTCAAGTCAAGAAATAGAGAAGATCTGTTGAAAATTCATGAAAGGCCACAAATCTGTGAGAAAATGAGATTTGTAACAACATATAGTAACAAAGCATATGAAATGAGGAAATGCCTTGATAAACACTGGAGTATATTGAAAACAGACCTGGACTTGGAGAAGGCAGTTAGTGAGTCACCACAGATTATCTTTAGAAAAGGGAGGTCATTTAAAGACTTGGTTAGTCCAGCAATATTACCCAAACCGGGATTAAAAACAGCGAAGCCAGTACAAGGGTTCTATATTTGCGGAAAATGTAAAGCCTGTAAATATAGTACCAGTTGTAAATCAGTGAAGCTATCAGCCAGTTGTTGTCCATTCAGAATTCAAAAACAATTGACATGTGATACGGAATACGCAGTGTATGCCCTCAGGTGCCCATGCAATCTATGTTACATTGGCAGTACAATACACAAAGCCAAAAAAAGAGTGATGGAGCATCTGAGGGCAATCAACCACCATGACAAACAATATCCCACCGCACGCCACTTCTACAAAGAACACAAACAAAATACCAGTCTCTGATCCTTTGTGGTATTGGATTTTATACATAAGAGAGAGAGAGGTGGTGATTGTGTCAAAGAGTTGAGAAGATTGGAATCAAGGTTTATAATTAAATTCCAAACACTATACCCGTCAGGTCATAATGCAGATGAAGGGTTGGCAGTCCATCTTGGTTAAGAATGTGCTAGTGTTGTCCAGTTTTAAGAAAAACGCTGTTTACAATGAATTTATGGAAATAGATGAATCAATGATAAATTATAAGGTTTTTATGTGAAAAAATATCACCACTAATTTTAATGGGTATACTCTCTCATTTTCAGATTATTCAAGATCTTTTGCATTCCTGAATGTAAAAACACGTTTTGAAAGCCAACAAGTAGTGTGAATGAAGATAATTTGCACAATAAGACACTTGAACATTAGCCCACTGGGGCGGAACTGCATTAATTGGTTGTGAAAACCCAATAACTAATCAGGTTTTAAATCGATTGAAAATGTTATCTATATGACAATGATATACAAGCCCATTTGGGCTTGAATGCGGATAATGGAACCGTTGTACCTTGGTACATCAAGGAAACGATGTGAGAGGAATTTTGAAATAATGTTTTCACGGGCATTGTAAGGAGATAAGCCCACTGGGGCTGAATTGCAAATACTAAATGCCCGTGCTGAGTAATGTTGTAACTAAATCAACATTGGATGGCTGACTAAGGAATGATGTTTTAATTCCTAGTAATTGGGACAACGTAATGTAAGCCCACTGGGGCTCAATGGCTTATTACGCAGAAGCACGGAATGAAATGTAATTCCGTGTTAAATGTATAAACGTGCAAATATATGAGATAAGCGCTTGCAAGTGGCATGTACAAATTATAAACCTAAAATATACGTAGATCATAATGTGGCAACGAAGTTTGTCAATAAAAAGCAAGAACCGGCAATAAACAATGAATTGTGGGACTAGTAGTTCCGACTGACAAACGGTCACGTAAAGTTTGGAGATTGAAGGTGTTTAATTTACAATTAATATCGGAATGCGAACGTGGGAATTGTAAAGTATAAACTGTGATACAAAAAATGAATAGTATCGTTTATCATGAAGAAATGTTGAAACTTTGAGAGTCTGGTTTCACTTGTTATTTTAGTCACATGACAATGTTTCTTTTCCTTTTGTATATAACTTTATTGTTTAACACCACTCTTCACTCGTGAGCAAGCGGCTGCGGCTGCGAAACGCGTTGGGTGTGATCGCCAAATAAATTTCACTTAAAATGCAGTTTGATCCTCGATTTGTTGTCTTTTAAAACTTATTGAGACGGCGTTTTGTTGGATTGCTTGGTGTAAGACGAAACCCCGTTGAGGCCCGCCATCAGAAGAAGGCGCGGGCTTATCTTCGTCAATCGGATGGTATATATATATATATATATATATATATATATATATATATATATATATATATATATATATATATACAATACATATTTAAATAACAAACCAAACCACATTCACTGGATGATGTCAAACATTAACTTATTTGAAGTTGAGGAAAGTGGAGGGGAGGAAAGGGCCCGACCTTTATAGGTAGAGAGGCAGAGACTGTAATTGATTACATTTTTGTCTCCCCTGGCATAATTCAGATGTGTTCCTCTAGTGAGGTCGTAACCTCGGCCTTCAGCGACCATAACCCACTGATTCTGACCTTACACAAGGGGGAGGACGCAAACAAGCAGAGGGTAAATGAGGAATGTAACTCTTATAAACTCATCCCCAAAGACCAGGGTAGGAGGCTTAACTGGGCCAAGGTGTTCCCAGACACTTTTATGCAGGAGTTAGAGCACAAAGTAAAAGAGGACATGGTAATATGCAATTTGGCGGATGGGAAAAAGCTCATACATTCTTTCACTACTATCTGCGCTCAAGTCAGACTTGATCTAAAATGTAACAAGAAAAGGGATGAACCAGACCAACCAAGGTGGTTTGATGAGACGTGTTCAAAAGCCCATAAAGAACTCATGTATGCATTAAAACAAAAACCTAGAAATCGGGAGCTGGTGGCTGTACTTAGAAAAAATTACAAACTTGCCACGGCCAAACGTAAAAAATGCATAAAAAATGAGGCATGGGAAAACCTCATGTCAACTGATGTACTTAAAGATAGTTCTAAATTCTGGGCTGTAATCAACCACCCTTATTTTTCTGGTACAAACAACTCAGTGATGGACTCTGTGATCCCCAATGAAATTTGGGTAACCCACTTCAGCAAAATATATAGCAGTGCGGAGGATTATACTTCAACGGTGGACCCCACAGAAAATGTAGTAGCCCCCCTTTTGCGCTTTAAGGAAGTGGAGGTACAAAGGGCTATAGTAGAGATGTCGAAAAATAAGGCCCCGGGTCCTAACGGTGTGCCCGCAGACCTTTATAGGACCCCCTTGCAGTTTTGGACCAAGACACTTAAAAACGTCTTTAACTCCACAATCACTTCAGGGTTCCCCTCATCTTGGGCCACATCATCTATAATACCAGTTTTTAAAAAAGGCTCAAGAACTGACCCTGCCTGTTATAGGCCGATCTCTCTGATTGACTCTGCCGTCAAAATCTTGGGCAGAGTCATTCTGATGAGACTTGATGAACACCTGGAAGAGAGAAGGGTCCTTTCTGAATTATAATATGGGTTCAGGGCCAAAAGGGGCACTCTCGACCAATGCCTTAACCTCCACATGCTAATTAGTAAATATACCTTGGCCAAGGAGGGTTTGTCATATATGGCCTTTATGGACTTATCATCGGCCTTTGATTTGGTTAATCGCACCAAATTCTGGGCGATTTTAATTAACATAGGGATTGACCCGCCTTTGGTAAACTATCTAGCGGCGCTGCATCGAGATCTGCGCGCCACTATTAGAAGCAAAGTGAGGGTGGAACCACTAGCTTTTTTAGATCAAAACGAGGAGTAAGGCAGGGGTGCATTTTGGCACCCCTCCTTTTCACTTTATATATAAATTCCCTCGAATCATCCTTGAAGGGGTCTACACCTGACGTCCCACGTGTGGGGGAGTACACGGTGCCGGTACTCCTCTACGCGGACGATGCGGTACTGCTTGCCCGCACTGGGGTAGGGCTCCAGAGACTGTTGGATGATTTTGGGGTTTTTATGTCCTACCTGGATCTGCAGATAAACAACAAAAAATCGCATGTCATGGTTGCAGGGACACGTTCAAAAAATGTAAAAATAAGAACGTTGTCATGCAATGGTGAAGAAATCTCTAGGGTTCCGGTTTTTACTTACTTGGGCGTCTTATTTGATGAAAGGGGCACCTGGAGGCCACAGTTAAATGCCAAAGGCCTAGCTGTCACCAGATCTACCTCTGCTCTACTGAGCTTCACGAAACGATTGGGATCACGCCCAGTAGAAGCACTGCTGACAGTTTATAAGTCAAAAAGCCTCTCAATAGCAAGGTATGGAGCTTCCCTATGGGGTTATCTACCACAAGATAAACTTCAGGTGGTAGAAAATAAGTTCCTTAGATCCCTACTAGTGGTCCCCCAATCAACCCCTGTACAAAACATAATACAGACACTGATGTACTGTATTATGTTTTGTGGCCATTATGAGGAATGTAGGAAACAGTTTTTATTACCTATTCTGAGAGAAGCAGGGTTTACTCAAGTCGGGGTTGCAAGTTTTTTGGTTGCTGCTACACGTATTAAGTCCAAACAACTGAAGCTAAATGTTCCTTGATATATGTAAATAATTGTTACCCATTAGTTCGTTTTTATACATGTGATGGAATTGCTTTTATGATTTTAATTAATCGAATAAAGCTTGCTTTGACTTGACTTGACTTGGATGTCATCAGTGATGTCATCAGTGATGTCATTTGAGGTGTCATCAGTGATGTCATCAGTGATGTCACTGACCTTGTCATGAATGATGTAATATGTGACATCATCACCAGTGGATTGCGGGCACGAGAGTTACAGTTAGTACAACTAACTATAACAGGGGAATTTCAATGGTTTTGTATGAGTGAAATATCCAGCTAACTATAACATTCCTGAAACCTATGTTTTTTATATATATATATATATATATATATATATATATATATATATATATATATATATATATATATATATATAAGGCCCAGTTGAAGATGTGCCGCTGAAACGCGTAGGCTGTATTTATTTTGTTTCTTGTGCGCTAATTTTGAATATTAGTATTCACATAATAAACTGTTGCTTCTGCATCATCAACCTGGCTGCAGAGTATTCTGTGATGTCCCGCCTTGTAACAGATCGGTAGGAGGACTCTGTGTGTGTGTGTATATCATATATAAACACATACGTACACACACAAAGAGAGAAACACTGTCAGTGGATTAAGTTTTTAAAGGGAATGTGGCTATTTGGCTATGCCTGGTATAATAGTGGTCCGCATTGTTGCCATGCATGACAACAGACTGGCTATACCTGGCCTAACTTAGGCCCATCCTTGACATATTGTGGCCATTGCTGACAATATAGTGTGGGTATTCTTGCATAAACTCTGCTTATTGCTGGCATATTGGTGACTTTTCTTACCTGTTATGAACATTATAGGCATCTATGCTGTATCTGATAAGAGTGGTCCATCAGTGTCTAATTGTGCACCCTGGACTTATAGTGAGCTGGAATAATGGTGACAATACCCATCATACTCATGTTATTCATGCCCTAGCATTAAGCCCTCACCCCCCAACTGGGATATTTTGAACATGTGAAATTTTGTGGCAAACATTAGCAGAATAGTAATGTGACCAACCTGGTCATATGACGAGAATTATTAGCATAATTGTACATATCACTTGCGTAATGATGTTCCTGTCTAATTGTGCTCTTTCCAGACAGGTGGCATAATTCGGAGTCGGGTGGTATAATGGTGAGCCCTGGCATAATGGTTCCATCCCACATATTGTGAGCATGCTTCACATTATTTGTGCTATGGTTTGCATAGAGATTGAGTAAACCACTGCTACTTAATGAATATTTCTGATATTAGATTACATTAAATGGACTTGAAAGCCGGCATCCACCCTTTTATGACGGTAGCACGAGAGTGCTTGATGAAAATGGCAAGCTTATTTTTTGCGATAAGACATATATTTGCTAATAATGAAAAGCAAGTAATTCTCAACAGAAATAATGTTTTTCCATGAAAATCAGAGGTTATATGAGGAACATTGAGCTTATGTATCCAAAATGAAAGGTCATTATTTTATAGGAGCATGTATGTATAGAAAGCTGATGTTTCTTTCATGTAAAAATGGTTGAATTTCGAAAATATATTTAAAATTGATACTTACGTGATAATATGTGATTAGCTGGGTAAGCTCTTTGTAATTGAAAATAATATCTTCGAAACCGGATCGGTTGGCATTAAGTGCTATAAAAATAGAGGGGCATATTCTCAAGACAGGTGATAAAATTATCGATGCTTTAGCGGCTGAAAACTTCTGCTAAAACTACGATAATGGGCTTGATAACATGCTCTATGGAATTCCAATTGAAGCCCATGTTAAATGTCCTTCAAATTTAACATGGGCTTCAATTGGAATTCCATAGAGCATATTATCAAGCCCATTATCGCCATTTTAGCAGCAGTTTTCTGCCACTAAAGCGGGATTCATTTTATCGCCTGTCTTGAAAATAATATGCCCCAGAGGGATTTATTGCTCCCACTGATGATTTATTTCAATACTCATAGTACCTTACACATATAATTACACATCAGAATCAGGAATGCAAAAAATGCTTTATGTTTCCACAAAATTGTTATTTCTTAGCGAAAAAATTTTAGGCTTCAAGATTTCAGTTTCGATATTCCATTAAAAAAACACTCATAAAATAAGAAAATATTTTCGATTGCTTGTAAACACAGAAAAGAACATCATTTGAGGCTCCTACAAACAAGATGAATTTTCAAAAAGTGTTGGTTGGCATTTGAATTATGTGCCCCCTCTAATCTGATTTGCTGTCGCCAGAAGTAGGAGCAAAAATGACTTTGCTACAGAAAATATGTGCTTCAAGTTCACAACTGGATAATTGCCCAGAAGCAAAATAATTTTCCTCTCAGCTCCTCTGACATTTAATAAAAATAGAAATTCTGTATCGCGAGCAGCCTTGATTTAATTTGCTGTACTGAAAATCTCATTAAAAGAATAAATGGAAAAGTCAAGTTTTCAAAATTGAATTATGAATGACTGGCGCCAAAATCGGATATTTTACTTTATAGAGGAAAGAACTGTTAAGCTCCAAGTACAATAATGCAAAAAATCAGTAAATAAATGACCATATCACTCATATTTGCTCAAGGCATCCTCTAACCAACTCCCCTAGTTGTCTATCCTCAAAGTGACAAAATGACTTTTAATACTGTTGCTTATGGCTTTGATAAAAAAGACATTAGCGAGAATAACCAGACAAAATCCAGTAACTGACATGTTACATCGCAGCAGTGGTCACAAACTGTTGTGATTTCACACATGGATTTGTTCCTCCTGCCTCACCTGGGTCTCAAGAGACCCAATTGAGGTGGTGGAATTAGGATTGGTGGGCTCACTCGCTTTTGCATGCCTTGTCCCGGACTCTACAGAGCCAAATGAGGTAGAAGAACTCAAGCAGCACTATCCTTGTGCCGGCTGCATCCTCCCCCTATCTCACTTGTAAGAAGGGGGTTCTCAGTAGTATCTCAGACAATTCAAGATATGCAGTTGTTGTGTGATGTCGTTCGCATCTCTCAGTGAGCAACATCCCCATTATTCAAAGTTTCCCAATTCTCCAAACTCCAATCATTTTAAAATGCGGCAGCGCAAGTATTGCTCAAGCTATCCAAACACCATCCCACCTCCTCTAGTATAAAGTAACTTCACTAGCTCCCAGTGAGATGCCGGGTTGACTTCAATGCATTCTGCCTAGTACATAAAGCCCTATTTGGAGGAGGGGCCAAGGATGTGCAATCCTTGTTTCCTCGATATGTACCTTTGCGCCTCCTAAGATCTCCTACTTCTGGATTGGTACACCTTCCAAAGATTAAAAAAGCAAGGTGGGGAGGGAAATGATTCTCCTTCTTAGCGGCTAAATTATGGAATTCCCTTTCTGTATAACTGAGACTTCAAGCCCAGCAGGTGGCTTTTTAGAAAAGAAATAAGAACCTGGCTCTTCACTCATCCCTGAACATGTCGGCTGCCGTCTCTGCACACCACTTTGCGCCAAAACGCCTTGGCAATAGTGTGCTCTATAAATAACTCAGTGAGTCAGTCACTAATTCTATATTTTCATGTTATAGTAAGTATGATCAAGATAATAGGTAATATTGAAACCCAATTCATAGCTACTAATTTAAACAATATTAGAAAGATGAAAAGCTGAGTTGTCTATGATGAGATTTCAACACACAACTTTAAAGTTAACCATAGATTTAAACAGCAAACTGATCTATCTCAATTACTCCACTTGCATGCCAAGTATGTTACCTGGAAAGACAGTTAAGTGAGTTAAGGCACCTACTGCAGAGACCTGTGTGTGTCCCGCAGGGCTCAGCATTCAGCTATGCACCATGTGGACTTGTTGCGGGAAAACTAAAATAAAGAAAGACAAGATTTGTCCTGACATGGCAAAAGTAGGTTTAGATGTTGTGGCTGGGAGAACAGTTACATCAGCAGAGGTAAGCAGCTGATCTCAATTTGCTGCTTGCAGGCATGTGCTTATATAGTTGAAAAAGTGTTTACCTAAACACAATTATCTAAAAAGAGCGAATAACAGGTCAAAGTATACACACGTAATTGAGATACATTTACATAAACATCATCTTACCCGTGTCCTTAAAAATCGTAAGCTTTTCTCTGCATTCTCTTATCGTAAGTCTAACAAAGCTTTGATGAAACATTAACTTCCCTTCAAGCGTGTGTGAGTGTTAATTGCTCTGTCCCCAAGACTTCTTATATGACTCTGTGTACTCTTAACTGAAGTTACCTTTCACCCATATTCTCCATATTACATTTCCATTAACTAGGAGAACGAGATATGTGCTTGTGTGCTGTGGTTATAAACTCTTCAAGGCTTAAACACGTGTTTCCATTTAACTGAAACTTGCTGATCGTCCATTCAAATTTCTTGTGAACTCTTACCTATTTTGTATCACAGTCAAGCCTAGGCCTGAACTGTTCTTTAACCACATATAATTCTCTACTGATATCTGCTGTAGCAAAATTTCTTCGTATTTTATTTTCCTCTTACAGTGCTGCATGATCATCATTCTCATGGCTTGCAGCTGTTCCTTTGTGGAATTAATTGCCTTCAGTAGTTACCATCTAGTTATTTGTAGCAATTGAGCAATTGCTTTTGCCTGAATAAAAGGTATACCACTTCCAAGGAACAACTGAGCCTCAGTGAACAACCTGTATTCTTAGGCAACATTTTCCCAGTGGTTGTACCATAATATTCAGCAGCTCTTCTCCTCCAGTGATGATGTAACAAGGATGTTGAATGGCTCATGAGTTGATCATGCAGCTTAGAGATGTTTGTTTCCGGAATCACCAGACTGGTGTGTGCAAAGTACCTAAGAATAGAGACTATTCCAGTTATTTGGCAACTGGGTGTATAGAAGTTCTCCATATTGCAAATAATAGTCATTGAGCCTGGAGGTGCCCCTCTGCATGTCCGTGTTATCTATGGGGTATTGCAGTTGATATTTTTCTCTATATTGATGGTGCCATTTTTGTCTGAAACATAAAGAAACAGACATTAGTCTCATGACAGCATGAGGACTCACTGTTCTATCCATCCATGTGTATTGTTCAATTTTATCATCCCATAGATGTGGACACTTTTCTACTGTATCCTGACTAATAGCAGTACCATTCCATGGGGATATGGCCCTACAGGAAAACTCAATATCAGAAGGCCATTGATCATGGTCATAAACTGATTCAGTAATTCTGAGTCCTGGACTTCAAACACAATCCGGTGGTAGGAGGTTTATTGAGTAATTTTCACACTCGATGAGCTGGCGTGTCACTCCTAGAAACTCTAAACTTAGAACCATTTCTATTTATTCTGCAGTGTTAGGATGACCTGTTTTCTGCATTTGTGCTATCTCATCCTTAATGTCCTGCCTATCTGTAAAGGTATATGATACTTCTACTAGGGAGTCGTTTTTTGTGGTATTTACTAAAAAATATGCCACCCTAACATGTGTCTGCTGAATCCTGTGGAGATAGAGGTGTAGGAGACATAAAGCCGTCCTTGGGGGTGCTTTTTTATTTGAGTGTAATCTATCTGATTCTGTGGCGTGACTTATCAATGAGCAAACAAAACATGATTCATTCGTGCTTTCTAATACTATTTCTGACATATGTGATGTTATCTAGCAGGTTAGCATGAATATTAAGAGACATTGGTATGAATAGATAGTCCTTTTCTTCGGTTTCCGACATAATAAGTAGAGCCTAAACATGCTTCACTACAGAAAAGCAACAAAAGAAATAACAGTATCAAAAGTCAAAAAGAAAACAAAAATACATAACTTTCCATTTGTGGATTCGAAGAATTGTCCCAAAACAGAAGTGGGGGGATCCTTACAGTCACAGTCTTCTTCACCCTCTTTTCCCATTTAAATCGACAGTGCTTAGCTTGAAGGGGGGTTCATCCGAACATCTGATAGATGGATCCATTGCTTCCTGCCATTAACTTTGATGGCAGTAGGGGTGCACATTGTTACAGAAAATGGCATCAAACTTGGGATGTTTCCATTTCCAAACCAAGTTCTTTATAAAGATTTAGGGCCAGATGTAGGAAGCCTAATTCCGGTCGTTAACAGCCGAAATTACTGAGTTTCGGCCTTACCGATCGGAATTAGGCTTTTCAGATGTAGGTGACCAAATTGTAGGATTCGGTAATTTACCGAATCGGTAACTTAAGGAATCGGTAAATTACCGAATTCTTAACATACCGATTCGGTAAATTACTGAATCCATAATGTAGAGAGCACTCAAGTGAGTGCTTTTTGCATTTAAGGATTCGTTATTTACCACCAACTATTAGTTGGTGGGAATTTGCGAATACCTTTCAAAAAGCAATTTTTAGCTTTTCATTTAGGGCCATGTGGCTGACATACATGCCCTTAGGGCATGTATGTCTGCCACATGTGCACCCATGCACTATACAGGGGTGCAACAGGGTGTCAATGTGACACCCTGCCACCCTTGTAGGTCTACCCCTATTACCGATTCGGTATTTACCGAATCGGTAATTCTCATTCATTCCTATGGGCCTGAAGGCCCATAGGAATGAATGGGGAATACCGATTCGGTAAATACCGAATCGGTATTTACCGAATTTTACCGATTCGGTCAAATTTACCGCATAATTATCTACATGTCATTTACTGGTTCTAAAATACCTAATTGGTAAAATTCGGTATTTTAGAATCGGTAAATGATATTTACCTACATCTGTGGGCTGCAGATAGAAAGAGCAAAATAGCAAGAATAAATAAAGCATTTCTCCTCACTGCCCCACTCCTATGAGACGTAGGATTCTGAAATATTTCAAGGTTTACGACACTTTGTAATGTGGGAATTTGTCAGGCTTCATGGATGTTGAATGGGAACAATGATAGCAACACCCATGCTCTGCTTTTTTCTGTACTGCAAAAGCTGCAGTGGTAACAGCTTGCTCGCAGGGGTAATGTCCTTTCATTACTGAGTCCAACAGACCACTGCATACTGATTTGCAATAGTTTTATGTCCTGAAGGATATTTTTGTGTGAGGCTAGCCATCATCACTTGACCATTGCAGTGACAAAAGAGGTAAAACTCGTTAGTGTAATGAGGAGTCCCCAAAACTGGGGCATTTGTTATCACAGTTTTCAACTTTTGGAAATCTTCCCTCATTTCTGGTGTCCATGTTATCTTATTGTATCTGTTTTGTCCTGTTTAATAGAGGTCAGCAGAGGTGCTATTAAAGTGCTGTAATCAAAGACCTATTGCCTCAAATAATTTCAGAGGCCAAGAAATGTCTGCATTCCCTTAAAAGTCTATGGCTCAGTCATTTGGCGAATAGATGCTGCTCTTTCATGAAATACTCACCAACCAGAAGCTGACAGAAATTGCCCTAGATAATGGACCTCCTCCTGACAATACGAAACTTTGTCTTTCTCCACATTATATCCTCCATGCACAAGAGTAGCCAGAAGAGACACAATATCTTTCTTATACTGTTGTTTGTGGAACTGCCTACTAATATGTTGTCGACATTACAAAAACATGCTGTCACACTGAAACTTTATCAGATCATTTATCACCACTTTGTTGAAAATACTATGGGATTCAAAATACCCTTGAGGCAAATGAAAATACAAATACCGAGTCCCGCGATAGGAGATTGCTGTCAAATAAGGACTATCTCAATGAAGAGGGGTGCTGAAGAAAGCATTCTTGAGATCTATGACAGAGAAAAATTTAGCATCCTGAGAAATATTTGTCAAAATAATGGAAGGGCCAGGAACAATTGGTAATTCTGGTACCACTGCATTGTTTAGGGGCTCAGGGCTTGATCCATATGCCATGTATTAATTTTCAAATTTTCAAATTTCAAAAGGCTCGATATTCATATTTAAAATCATAAAAGCATACATTTAAAAGAGTGCCTAACACATAAGTTGCAAGTTATACAAATTTTTACATTCACCAAAGTTACAAATCTAAAATCCAACCGGTTCACCTGAAGATTCATTACATTGAGTTTCTGAACTTAATCACTACTTTTAAAAAATTGGAAACAGCATGTGCAACTATGTCATTTTCTAGCTGTTGCAGCCTAACAAATGCTATTCAGCAAGTACGGTGGCCCCACACCCTCAGAATTGGTTTCAGGAAGGCCCCCCTGGGTACAGTATAAAATTTACAAAAAAGTATACAATGAATATTTGATTGGGCAGAGGTATCATCGCATGGACAAATAAGCGTCTCCCTTGACCAGTTATTACAGGCTGGAAGGGTAATTAAGCGAAAAAAGGTACCAAACCTAAAGCGGGTCAATAGCATTCTGGAGTAACAGTTTAAATCACTTAAAAGATACGATTGAGGCCCTTTGTTGATAGTAATTTGCTGGTAGTCCATGACTGAGTTTTGGGTTTTTTCGAGCCCCATCTCTTGTTGGCCAAAAAGTCCAGTGTCATTTTTTTCAAAGACTTTCTCGCAACCACCTCCATGCTGGATGGTCTCGTAAAATACTCTGGGTGACCAATCTCAGTCATCAGGGTTTCAACGTAGGCTTGCCATTTAATATTGCTAACTCCGTCAAGGGTAAGACAATCAGAGATTAAATCGCAATTTAAAGATGTCTCAGGGGTAACCCATACCTTGTGCCATAATAATATGGGTGCGATTTTTATAGCGTCTAGGATGTACGATAAGCTCAATTCAATATGTGCAAGGTAAGTTGCCGATGATTTGGGGGCCCCCAGCAAGTATCTAAGGTACTGATTCTCGGCCAGTTGGATTGATGATGCATTTTCAATTTCCCAAATTCCTGATCCGTATATGGCCGTGGAGATGCATTTGGCCTTATAAATTAGAGTCAGTTCCTTCGCAGGTCTATCCCATAGTTTGGCCGCAAAGTTGTTAAGGGCTCCTACTGCCCGGGAGAAGGCTAGGTTTCTTGCCCTCACTGCAGTGTGCCAATTGCCTCTCCTGTCGAAGTTTATTCGAAGATAGGAGAATTGATCCGTTGTCTCAATCCTCCTACCCTCGAGAAATATGGGACAGGATGCCTTCTTGGAGCCAGGCCCACAGGCCATGATATAGGTTTTCGTGATGTTAACTTTTAACCCCCTGTATTTCATAAAGTTGGTAAATTTCAGGACGGCCCTCTGAAGGCCTATCTTGGTTCGAGACATGATAGCGGCATCATCTGTGTATAGGAATATTGGCACCGGTAGCCCTTTAATAGACGGATAGTCGTACTGTGACTCCTTAGGATGTTTACAAATGGAGTTTATATAGAGGGTGAAGAGTAGGGGTGCTAATATGCACCTCTGTCTCACGCCCCTCCTAATTGGGAACTTGCCTGAGCATTCTCCCATACGGCCATAGCGTACCCTGGCACCAGCACCCCGGTATAATTCCTTGATAAATATAAGAATTTGGTCATCAATACCCAGGTCAGATAGCGTGGCCCATAATTTGTTGTGATCCACACAATCGAAAGCTGAGCTCAGATCAACGAAGGTGATAAAAAGGTTACCCCTCTTGGCCTGAGTATACTTTGATATTACAAGGGCCAGGTTTAATCCCTGCTCAACTGTACCTTTGCCTGTTCTAAATCCATACTGTAGATTTGAGATGATGTCGGCCTCCTCTGCCCATGTTTGAATTCGGTTTAAAATTATGCAGCCTTCATTAGTGCATCAAGGAGTGAAATTGGCCTGTAACAAATGGGGTCGTTCATGTCTCCTTTTTTAAAGATGGGTACGACTATTGCTTCGGTCCAAGTCGGTATAAACCCATGGAAATTAGCGCTATTCATAACGTTAGTTAACATGGGAGCCCAAAGATTGATCTCAGTTTTAAAAACATCTATTGGGACTCCGTCCGGGCCAGGAGCTTTACCTGAGGGGCTAGCTTTAATTGCTGTATTGACCTCTTCACAAGTGAAGGTGATACCCAGCAGTAATACACACGGGGGTGTTATCATAATCAACTGTCATTATTATGGGTATGGATTTACAGGGTCAAGGGGATTTACAGGGTCAAGAGGGTCATAAAGAAGTTTAAAATGGTTGACCCCGGTTTCCCCATTAATGGCAATATCTATAACGTCTGTCTCTTTGTTCTGCAAGTAGGGGGCATTAACCGCTTTCCAGAAAGTGGTGGTGTCTCTGCTTTTTGAAGCTTCAGTCAAGGCCAACCAGGCCTCTTGCTTCAGAGATTTTTTCCTAGTTTTAAGTGCTGTATGATATAGCTTTCTGGCTTGTCGGATCTCCGTATAGGATCTCAGGAATGCATGCAATGCTTTTTTTAGAGCTTTAAGTGCTTTGGTGCAGTTGTTGTCAAGCCAGCCGTTTGGTCGGTTTGATTCTGATCGGTGCTCCCTGGTCAATAAACCTTTTAGTTCTACTTGGATTTTTAAGAAGAAGGCCAGAATTTTCGATGGCTCTTCTCTATGGGACAGACAAGTATAGATTCCTTCACTAGTTATTTATATTAAGTTTTTTAGCAATCCCACTGGGTCCACCTTGTCCCATTTAATGGAGTATCCGTTTCTGCTTGCTAAGTTGATCTCCGGTTGGTATAAAAATTTGTCCCTGTTGCCTTCCTTCCTCCCGTCTCCCAACTCTGGTACCCCGGTGAGAATGATGACATAGGGGCTGCCTCTGGTGGTAAGTCTATATGCTGCCCAATTCTATTTACACTCCTATCTGGGGAGCATGCCCTCCTTGATGATACATTATTGATTTTAGGCAGATTCACGGTTCCCCCTGTTCCCACCTCCCTAGTTGGCATTGGGGCATTCTCTATGGTTGCGGGCATTGGTGTTGTCTCTGTTGTTGATAATGGAGTTTCCCTTGTGGTAATAGTCTCTATGGATGGCTGGGCACAAGACACATTTGGTGGGTTGTGGGTTGTCAATTCCTTTAGAGCCTTACTATTGGAATAGGTTGCTTTCAGTATCAAGGACATTAGGGGCCAGATGTAGGAGCCTTAATACCGGTCGGAAACCGCCGATTTCGGCCGTTTCCGACCGGTATTTGGCTTTTGAGATGTAGGGGGCATTTTATTTACAGAATCGGTATATTTACCGATTCGGTAAATATACAGAATCGGTAAAATACCGAATCGGTAAATTTACCGATTCTGTAAATCAAGATGTAGGTGGCACTGTAATCAGTGCCACAGGCCCTTACCGAATCGTTATTTACCATGGAATACTATTCCATGGTAAATAACGAATTCCAGTGTACATGCACATCTGTGCATGTACACCTGTGCCATGTGGCACACAGACATGCCCTAAGGGCATGTCTGTGTGTCAAATGGCACACAAGCCAGAAACAGGGGTGCAACAGGGTGGCAAAGTGACACCCTGTCACCCTTGCAAAATCGGTAATTTTACCGATTCTGTAATTACAGAATCGGTATTTGCCATTGATTACTATGGGCTTCAAGGCCCATAGGAATCAATGGCAAATACCGATTCTGTAATTACAGAATCGGTAATTACTGAATCATACAGATTCGGTATTTTTACCGATTATTTTACCTACATAGCAATTACCGAATAGTGAATACCGAATCTGTAAAATTCGGTATTTACCATTCGGTAAATTGCTATTACCTACATCTAGGCCTTGGTCACCTAACCTCCTAACTCTCTTTATGAGTAGTAATATGAGAGATTTTACTAGTTGTTCCATACTCTCCAGTATACCTTCGTTTAGAGTAGTCACGGAGGGTAATACATTATGAGTAATGTTTGGGCTAGGGATACCTTGTTCCTTTGTGGGGCTTGTGCGGGATCTAAGTATCTATGCTCATCAACCCCTGTGGTGATCCCCGCCCGCTTTCTCTTTAATGTGACCCCCTGACCTAGGTGCAGCTGCGATGCCTGGCTTTTCTTATTTCTTGCTTTGGAATTGATTGCCGGCAAAGATGAGCACTCCATCAAAGTAGAATCTAGGGAGGAATCCAAGTTAACGGTGTCAGTATCTTCCCCTTTTGAGGGTTGTAATGTTACCAGTCGGTCTTGTAAGAGTAAAGGGATTCCCGGATCACTAGGGGGGCAGTTTTCTATAGATTGTGTGGGCGGGAAAATTGCTATTTGAAGGGGACCCAAGGACAAGCGTTTGTTATGATGAAGTTCTAGGGACATGCGATGTTCTGCGGCTGTGATCTCGTGATCTAGCTTATTATCACCCTTCGTTAAGAAGTGATCTATTGTCCCTCTAGTAGTCCCACCCGCCAATGAGTTCCTGGTTTTACTTGAACCTTTGCTCATCTTGCTGTACAATTATCCCAACAGCTTATAGCGTAAAATATAATCAAACTGAAAAGAAGCTATGAAGGGGGGGCGTGGCTAGCGGCCGAACATGGCGGCAGCATAGAGGACTAGCTCCGGCAGGGAAGCGGCCTCTCCAACTATCCGTACTCTAATCCGTGACTGAATCACACCTCAGACGGAGGCACTGAACGCCCGAGACCGGGCGGAACTGGCGGCGAGTACCCGGACGAAAATCGGAGGCCAGATGGCGGAGTTATCGTCGAGTGTCGAGGCGATCGAAACACAGGCCTGACTCCGGGGGACCCAGTGGCGAGTGCAGCCGACCGGAAGTGTGTGTTACTCGGCTGCGACAGACCGGAAGTGATCGGGACTGGAGAAGCGCCCCGTGACACAACCAGCGGACAGGGTCCCTGTCCTGAGAAACGAAGTGTGCAATAACTGAGAGCGGTACGCCGAAAGAGGTGCCCGAAGACCGTCTGGAATGCCGGGGAGATAGTATATGGCCGGAAGACGCAGACCGTCTGATACGACACGAACATTGGGGCATTCACCCCCATTCCTACGGGAGCTTCTCCTTGGATCGGACTGTGGGCCGCGTTGTAGCGGCGACCGGTCCTTTTGCTCCCCTCACTCCGAAGGCCTGCTTGATTACCACACAAAAACTATGGCAGGGAAGGGTACTAAAGGTGGTACGACTCAGACGCGTATTGAACGATACACTAATGACAAAACCGCGTCCCCTCCAGCGGATGGACGACACTCGTCCGCGAAAACAGTGGACAATGTGGGAACTAAGAAGGCGACACTGGACGATGTCATGAGGGCTCTCACACAGGTCCAGACAACGGTGGGCTCCATCTCGACCGAAATAACCCTTATTCGTGCGGACCTCCACAAAATGGCCGAGAAGGTAGGATCACTGGAACTGGTTACGAAGTCGCTGGTGGAAGATGTGTCGGAGCTACAGACGGCTATGGAGGCAGTAATGGCGGAGAACAAAATCTTGAAGGACAAACAGGACGACCAAGAAGGACGCTCCAGACGGAACAATGTACGTATTCTTGGTGTTCCGGAATCGGAGGGCACGAGAGCAACGGATCTATACGTGGAGGACCTCATCAAAACGCACCTCCAACCTAAAGGGCTGTCGGCCTTCTTTTCGGTCGAGAGGGCACACAGGGTTCCGGGCGGACAGCCTAAACCAGGGGCGCCCCCCAGACCGATCCTGGCGAGACTGTTTAATTTCCGTGATCGGGATGTCATCCTCCAAGCAGCACGGGTCTCCCCGCCTGTGAAGATTCAGACTTCTACATTGGCGTTTTTCCCGGATTACACGGCGGAGGTGGCCAGACGGCGGAAAACTTTTTTGGACATTAAAAAGGAGCTCAGGAAACGAGAGATTCAATATTCCATTATCTTTCCGGCCAGGCTCCGGGTTGTGGCAGAGAACAGGACTTGGTTTTTTGATGACCCAGAAACTGCATGAGACTGGCTGGATGGCTGGCGTCCTGCCTCTCAATCTCGCCGTCCTGGTCGAACTAAAAATGGCCACCACTCGAAAGACCGCAACGACGTCGGAGATGCTGACCTGAACAGTGGCAGGAGCTCGCCGATGAGAGACAATGTTGATGCAAACCAGGAAGTGGACATATGAACACTCGGCAGGTATGAGACATTCTTACATGGGGCTGTCGCCGGAACCGCCATGGACACTGGGCCGAGGGCCTCTGCAGAGGATATGAGGGGTCGCTAATTCCGGAGTACTCCTCACCCCCAACGAGCAAGTAACTGTGTGTTTTTCTAGGGGTGGGTTCAAGCACTCTGCTAAATTGGGGTGGCGGGCAGTTTTGAGTCCGTATGGCAGGGAAGCAGGGCGGGTGGGAGTTTGGGGCACGGGGGGTTTCTACGGTTTGTTAGTTTGTATTGTTTGGCTCTACTGATCATATTGACGTTTCTATTAGTCACACTGTGCCGAATTTCAAACACCGGGTGTACCAATACTGGTCTGATAGCACTGCACTTGCCCCAACATGCGATTAGAAGTACATGGGGGGAGGAGCCTCCATTGGGCACAGTTCTGTCCTACCCCATAGGTTCTCGGCCTGCGTGCACGATCTCACAATGGCAGAACGACCACAACCAAGTAACATAACAGCTGTTCCCGAGGTGGGGCCTGTGCCGCCGATACAAATAATGTCGTGGAATGTCAGGGGTTTGGGGGACAAAGTGAAGAGAGGGCTGGTTCTCCAGTGTATCAGAAGGTTAAACTGCGACCTTGTCCTGCTTCAAGAAACACATTTAGTGGGTGCAGGTAGCAGGGCTTTAGATAGACGAGGTTACCGCATGGTCACACACTCAGATTTCACTTCAGGGTCCCGCGGGACGGGTATTTGGGTGAGAAAGACGTCTCGTTTCATACAACAGTCTACCAAGAAGGATGATCATGGCCACTTCGCTGCGGTGTGTGGGCAGTGGGAAGGCGTGTCTATTAATGTGGTGTCTGTGTATATCCCGCCAGCACTACATTCATTGGCGCTTCCGGACCTGGGCAAATTCCTTTTAGAACTTCCGGACGGGGATTTACTGGTGGGCGGAGACTTCAATGCACTGGCCCATAGTGAACAGGATAGATTCCCGAATCGCACACTCTCCACAGGCCCGACAAGATTCAGGGACTTTCTTGAGGCACAGGGACTGGTCGATATATGGCAGCAGCTCAACCCCGAAGATCGGCAATACTCTTATTACTCAGCTACACATGACTGCTTATCCCGTATTGATTATTTCCTTACACTGGGGGGTGGCAGACTCACAATCAACGACGTGCAGATTAGGCCCCGGGGTATATCGGATCATTACCCCTTGACCATCACTATGTCATGCACAGCAACAGCGCGCAAGCGAATTTATCCCATCTACCCTGGATATCTCAAAATTCCTCCGGTCCGCAAAACCTTAAAAACAACCACTAAACACTACTTTCATGAGAATGCCGGCTCGGTGTCTTCCCCGACGACTCTGTGGGAGGCATACAAGACGGTATTACGAGGACAGGCGATTGCGTCTATCACCAACCATAAACGTACGCAGAAACAGGAACTACTAGCGTTAGAACTGAAGCTGGAACAGGCAAATGCGGCCCATATGGCACTTCCGTCGGAGGACACTCGCCACTCACTACACCTCTGCCAACAGCAGCATGACGACCTTCTCAGACGAAGGACGTTAGAGAATATAGAGGCAACTGCGCATAGGGTCTACGATATAGGCGATAAAGCCAACAAATTGCTGGCCTGGCTGGACAAGAAAAAAGACGGCAGTAGGCACATTCTACAATTACAGGACCCGGAGGGGACTTGTCACACGCGCCCCTCTGAAATCGTCGACATCTTGGCAAACCACTTCCAGGCAGTATACACCCCGAGGGAGGTGATCACGGTGGAAGCGGCAGTGTTGGCGCTCCAAGGGGTAGAGGTCGAGACGTTGTCACTGGAGGCAGTGTCTGAATTGGAAGAAGACCTCACGGTGGAGGAGCTCCGTATGGCGATCGGTGCGCTGCATACGGGTAAGGCACTGGGCCCTAACGGGATACCGATCGAGTGGTATCAAGCAATGTCGGATACCCTGAGCTCACCCCTATTAGCCATGTTCGAGGAATGTCGAGAAACTGGGGCTCTGCCATTGGACCAGCGCTTAGCGACTATAGTGGCCATTCCGAAGCCGGGCAAACGACCCGCAGATTGTGCGTCGTATTGCCCAATCTCGCTCCTCAACGCAGAGGCGAAGATTCTGGCAAAACTGATTGCAAATAGACTGACCCCGCACCTACGACACTTGATCCACCCGGATCAGTCAGGCTTCATGCCACATAGGAGCACGGCGTTAAATATCCGGCGTGTGCATGGAGCATTGGCTCGCGCACACTTGCTGAAGGAGCCGGCGGCCATTTTGTCACTGGATGCCAGAATGGCTTTCGATATGGTAGAGTGGCAATACCTATTCGCAGTCTTGGCTCGGATGGGCTTTGGCCCAAAATTTCTATCCTGGGTTCGACTCCTATACACGGACCCGGTTGCCCATGTAGCGGCCAATGGCCACATCTCTCGAGCGATCCCTCTAGCACGAGGGACACGTCAGGGCTGTCCCCTATCCCCTCTACTATTTGCGCTGGTATTAGAACCGCTCGCTACTGTTATTAGGACCACGCCGCTGCTGAAAGGTATAACGTGGGGTGACGCCTGGGAAGATAGAGTATCTCTATATGCTGACGATATGCTGGTTTACCTATCTGACCCTGAGACGAGTGTCCCGGTCTTATTAGCACTTTGTGACAAGCATGGCTTGACCTCCGGGTACACAATCAATTGGACAAAGTCAGTCCTTTATGTACTGAGAGGCCCTGCACCGATCCTTCCCGAACAGTGCCCGCTGGTAGTGACCGAAGCCTCCTTTAAATATCTGGGCATACACGTCTCCGTTGACCCGGGCGTATTTTACGATCGGAATCTGGCACCCCCACTCCTTCGCCTGAAGGCGGATGTCCGTCACTGGACAGCCCTGCCTCTTACGCTGCTGGGGCGTGCCGCCTTATTTAAGATGATGGCACTCCCGCGCCTCTTATATGTTCTAGAAAACACCCCAGATGCGATCCCGCCCTCTTACTTCCAAAAAGTGACTGCAGTAGTGACCAACCTGCTGTGGGGAGACCAGCCACCGAGGATAGCACACGTTAAACTTAATCGCGGGTGGTACGATGGAGGAATAGCGTTACCAAATATGCAACTTTATTATTGGGCATCCCAGCTCAAAGTAATTAATCAGTGGATCCACGCCCCACACGACGACCCGGCATATCTAGCGGATAGGACTCAGCTGGGAACGCATAGTCTGTTGGCCCCGCTATATAATCCAAGCCTCCTTAAGGGACTGCTCGGCCCGACCAAGCACACAGTTACATTGTGGTACAGGGCGCTCACGCGGTTAAAATGGAAGGGGGTCATTACAAAGCTGACTTCACTTTGGGACACTAAAAAGTTAGGCTGCCTCAGATCCAGTAAGGGGTTTACCCAATGGGACAATATTGGAATTTCGACGGTGGGGGATCTCTGGACCTCTGCTGGGGTACTCCCTTTCTCGCAGCTGCAACAACAATATGCACTAGGCCCCACTGAAACTTATAGGTACATCCAGATAAGACACGCACTGCTGGCAGTCCTTGAACCAGGGTCCCCTGTCCCAGAATCCTCACCCTTAGAAGACCGGCTTCTCACAGACTTCGTGCAGACACGTGCCACCTCACTTACATACCGCAAATTAATAAACAACCTCCCGGACCCCTTACAACGTTTGAGAGAGAAGTGGGAAACTGAATTGGGAGCTATGGACGAGACAGATTGGAATGCTGCAATGGCGTCGCCAAGGGAGGCGGGGGTCTCGGCCCGGTTTAGGCTCCTACAGCTGAAAGTACTGCATAGAGTGTACTACACTAGAACCGCTCTTTATAAAATGCACAGGGCTGAAACCCCATACTGTCTTAGGGGATGTGGGGAGGAAGGAACGCTATTGCATACCTTGTGGGACTGCCCGGCCATAAGGAGTTACTGGCAACAAGTCATGCGTACCGTTTCCCAGACCCTTGACACTTCCCTGACACCAGAACCACGCATGTGCCTTCTGAATATTTGGGAAGGGACTGATTTGAATCTCAGGCAACAGCAATGGGTCACTATTGGGACAATGGTAGCCAAACGCGACACGGCGCAGAGGTGGGGGGTGCCAGAGGTACCTACTTTAGCATTGTGGTGCAGAACGATGGACAAACTGATGTTAACTGAACATACAGTGTATAAAATGAGAGCCAACCCCAAAAAGTGGAACAAGGTGTGGGAGGCATGGAATAAATACAGGGGAGATATATGTGAACCACTGCCAGAGGACGAGGACGACGGCTCAGAAGATGAGGAGGAGATGGATGAATGAATCGGGTGGGAAACACGGGGATGGATGTAGGGGCACTAATTATCTGACAAGGATTTCAATTTTGATTGGTGCTTGGAGAGGGAAGGGTATCTACCTGGGACATTGGAATAGGCAATTTCCACTGCAATTGTATTGTACTTTGTGACTATATATCAAAGATGAGCCAACTATTTTTGTTCTGTTAACTTTTTACGGAAAAAAACAAAAAATTTAAAAAGTAAGATTTTATTTATTCAATCGTTATATCCTTACTGCATTTCGCATCATGTCAAGTATTCGCTGCCGGACCGCAAGGTTGTCGGCTGAATAGCTGTGTAACAGTACGAGCCGTTGATTTCTTATGTAACGTTTACGAATGACAAAATGTACTACTGATGTATTGATGGCAATTTTCAATAAAAATCTTACACCAAAAAAAAAAAAAAAAAAAGAAGCTATGAAAATAATACTCAGTCTCTGGGGCAAAGTCTCTTACTATATGTCCGATTTGGTGGGGCCAAGAGGTGTGCCCCGGCCTGGCCTAGTCTGGCCTCGGATGGCCGCAGACAGCCCCGCCCTTTTCCCGGGCTTCTGCCGGGTCGCTCCTGTGTAGCGGTTCGATAGCACCGTTCTTTAAGCACCTCCTGGCGCGAATTAGCAGTAGGCTGCTTCCGGACGCTTTGCAGGCTGGGGGATGTAGTTCCCGCATGCAGGCCCCCCCCCCCATACAGCAGCCGCACTCAGATGGTGCAGAGATGCAGCGGCGGGGTGAGAGCAGGCACTGCGGCAGGCGGCAGTGGGTCCAGCAGACAAAGGGCAGGCTCCGGTTCGCAATGCCCCCAGCAGCAAAAGGTAGGCGACAGGAAAAGTGATTCTGATGGAGTCCCCGCTCCGCCGGGGATAGCGCTGTTCTTTAAGCGCCTCCTGGCGCGAATTAGCAGTAGGCAGCTTCCGGCCACGTTGCAGGCTTGGAGATGTAGTTCCCGCACGAAGCCCCCCCCCCACACAGTAGCCGCGCTCAGATGGTGCAGAGATCCGGCGGCGGGGGGAGAGCAGGCACTGCGGCAGACGGCAGTAGGTCCAGCAGACAAAGGGCAGGCTCCGGTTCGCAATGCCCCCAGCAGCAAAAGGTAGGCAACAGGAAAAGTGATTCTGATGCAGTATTAATCTTAGATTCCTTTAAACCGGGTAAATCAGGGTGTTACAAGGAGACACTCCAGGGTGAATTACTCATTGTTCTAGTAACGTCTTTATGGTGGGGGCGATGACCTCCTCTACTTCTTTGAAAAGTTAATTCTGTCTCAAACAAGGTAGGACAACATCCTCCTTTAATGTTACTCTGAATAGGGTGGCGGTGCAAATAAGGCCTACATCATGGAGGCCCTTGTTCCACAGAGTATCTGGTACTTGGGAAAGATCTGGTGTGGGTGTCCTTACTTCAAATACTGTCCTTTGCGGTATGTCATCCTGAAAAACTATGACAGTTTTCTTAGGATCATCATCAAGCAATTGTTCATCCAGTATTTCTTTAACTATTTAGCCTGGCTGAATGAATATAACACATGCCCACATGACATGGTTGTGATCATAGGTTGTCAGAGCTCCATAGGTCAGTGTTATTTCTAAAGACTCTATTTGTAATATCAACTCACTATCAGGCATCCAATAATCGTGTCCCTGTTGTCAGAAAAGGAACTCCTTGGGTAGCTTGACCTCTCTTCCCAATAGTTCTGGTGTTTCTGCTACTATTGAATATATCGATGAGGTGAATGGCTCTATCTCAGTCGAGCTCCGATTTGGTCTCCAGTAGTAGAAAAATCTACTGTTGCAGTCATGATCCTGGAAGGAGGGACTCCAAGGTGGGCCAAACCATAGTACTGTCAGGCTCAAAAGGGATAGTCATGTTTAGTTTAGCCATAAGATCTTGCCCTGTTATGTTTCATATAGGTACCCTAATATAGGCCCAGGTAATATCATACACCGTCACCTACATTATCTCCCTTATACTACACAGTAATGAGCCTTTAGGATTAAACCTTTACCTAGTTGTACTCCTGGGTGCAAAAGGAGGGTTGTTCCTAAATAATAGAGTCCTATAACTTCATCAATAGACTCCCACAGTATGAATGAATATTCATAAGGGTTCTTAGAAACCAGGCAGGCGCTACACCACCTACCCCACCATATCTACGTACAAGGTTCGTTCCATACGTCATCCTCAAATCCAACAATGGTTAACACAAGAAACAAGGGACAAAGGAAGTCAGATACTTTCCGCATCAATACAGCACATCCCGCTAGTGTTAGAGGGAACCGAGACGTCCAGGCCGACACACTGACCAGAGACGCTGTGGCTCCAGCATGCAGATGTTCCAGCTGATAGTGGTCTGAACATCCCTCGCGGGGTGTCCAACTCGAGACCAGGACGGGCTCCTACATTCTCACACTTCAGGTAATGAGGTTCAACTAAATCCTAGAGGGAGTCTTGGCTCCACCCCTACTCACATGCTAGGTACACTTAGGTACATATAGATAGGCATCGTAGGAGTGTGTGCTTTCTTTTCTCATGCATTTTATATCCATGTATGCATTTATGATTATTGCAAAATGGTAGAACTGTACTATCCATTTATATTCACTGTACTGTTGATTATATATATCTGCTACTGTCTAATGGTAGTTGCAGCACATCTATTTTACACTAGAAGAACAACTGTACAATAAATACTAATTGGAACACACTCGACTGATTCTTCTGTGTAACTCTCTGAGACCGAATAAATGAGCACAAGTGATTGGGCGAAAGGTAGTACATTGTTTCCATGATCCTGAGGGGTAAGGGTTATCATGCTCTGAGGTTGCCAGAAACTATTCTCTCCCTGATAACAGGAGACACTAGTGGCACTGTGAGCTAGCTAATGCAAACAGGCTAACATTTCCGGTGAGGGGGCTTAGAGTAAGTGTGCCACCAAACCCACAGTTCATGTTATCCGAACGTGCAGATTCTGTAAAGGGTATATATCGGAACTAAACGACATGGCGCCACTAACATTGGTTGGGTACTTATTCAACAGTAGAATCTGAGTAGTTCAGTTGTGCTATTCTCAGAGACCCCTATTCATAAAACGCCAGATACGTCTAGAGTGGGCAGGCACATAACTCCGCCACAGCTGAGTAGTGGACATATCCTATTTATTGGCTGCTGGTTAATCAAGCTTGAAAGACATATTGTTCCTAAAAATGTGCATAACAACTTATCTAAAATTCCCTTGAACAAACTTCTTTGTTACAAAAATGACCGAGGGCGAAAATAACCCAGTGGTGGATCTACGCCTCTCAATAGGAAAAGATTTAAATGCAATTCAAATTGCACCTAAATTCAGACATACAATCACCCTGAAACTATTAGAAAATGTTTTATCAGCCAGGGGTGACTTAGTAGTTTTCGTGATTGTGGCACACAAATCAAATAAAACAGAGGCATTTTCTTCATGGGTTACATTCCCTAAAAGCAGATGCAAGAACTCAGACATTTCACTACTATACAGAAGGAGATGCACCGGTGGAATATGGTCCATGCGAGGTCATGGAGGTTCCACTCATGTACCAGTAACACTTATACAGGTTAAAGGTACCCTACCCCACGTAAGAAACAAAGTAAGATTAGGCACGCTTGGAGGAGACGGGGCAACATGGCAAATATTAGAAGCCTACACACCACATCCTGACATTTAAATAATGCCACAGCCAGACTTACTCATACAACACAAAGATTTAATAAAAAATTACAGAAACCTGATGTACTTCTTCATGAGGACTTTCACAGTCCAACCAGTAACAGATGCAACAAATGGAACTAAATCTCAGGGTACAGCAACTAAAATCACACCACAAACATTGCAAACGGCAAAGGGCACAATGCCCCCAAAACGTGAATAAGTGCCATTCTGGGTAGCTCAGAAAACAACTCAACTGGAGGCAGTTTACCAGAATACTACCCCGTATGAAAAACTAACAATCTGCTTGGCCATGAGGATAACACCACAAGTAGTAGATTGTACCACTTGGGGTAGTGTGTTTGCTGCCATATATACCAGGACTCATTATATTCCTTCATTAGAGGTGATACCAGATGTATTAAGACAAATATAGAGCGAGTACGGAGCAGAGCCTGCTCTGAACTTAGGGATGAAGTTACTAAATAACTATGACCAGGTAATAGCCATAATATTAGCTAACATCAAAAGGGAAGCAGCTTCAGTGGCAATCAGCCAATGCCTAAGGGAGTACAGTCTGTTGGATCAACAACACTAACTGCCCAAAATAATTGAAACTGCATATGCAGAATTGGGCAGAGACAGTTTGAATGGGAAAGCTTTAAAACCACAACTGATGGGCAGTCCTGAAAAGGACACTTACAAGCAGACACCTGATTCTTCTAAAAAGAAGTGGGATAATAAAAAAAAAACATTTTAGAGAAAAGAGATCAAAATCCTGAGGTAAATTTTCTCCACAGGAGCCCTCTGAAAAGAGGTATAATCTCAGGAATAGGGATAATATTAGGAAACCTGACAGGTATCAGGATACTGATACACGTTCCTATTGTTCCTTTCAGGGCTCGACGAAAAACTCTGAGATAGAAGGACAGTCAGAACAGAAAGAGGAGCGTACAAAGTTAAGAGACAAGCAGCACGCTCAAGACTATACTTCCAAAAAGAAGAAAAGCCAAAAACAAAACCTCAGTTCAAGAAAAAGAATGTTGCATGCTTGAAGATCAGACATTCCCAGCATTCTGAGGATGCAGCTTCTGAATGAGGAATGGGCTCTGACGTTGCTAGACAGTGCAGCAGAAGTAACAATAGCTCGCCAGAACCTGAAGGAATTTCTGGTGACAGCAGACTTGAATGATTATATCAAGGTGGAAATACCAGATACAAGGGTGAGCGTCCCACATAAGTTACACAAAATAACACTGTAAATGGAGGAGAACACCCCCAGGAAAGTTAAAGGTCTCTTTTGGAAAAACCTATCATCTGGTAATGACATCCTATTAGCTGTACAAGATTGGCCGCCAACATTTGTTATGGAGTGCCCTAGGGGGAAAAATTTAATTTTTCCAGCAATCTCCGGCCTCTTTCTCATTCATATTAAACATTCATATGCAGAGGGGTGGGCAGTTGCCCTAGCTTAAGCATTGTACAAAAATCATGCAAGATGGGATGAGGATTCAACCCACCATGTGATCCCGTTAAAAGTGTCACCAAATGCACAAAGGCAGTATCCAATCAAGCAAGAAACTAAAGAAACAGGTCAGGGAGATCTTAGATCAACTTGAATATGAAGGGGTCATTGAAACATGCACCTCACAAATAAACAATCCTTTGATTCCTGCATCAAAACCGGCCAACTCATATTGTCTAGTTTTAGATTACAGACATTTAAACACATGACATTCGCTGTCCAAAATGTGCACAGTGCCGCATTAATGAATAACTTGGTTTCTCTTGATGAGAACACAATGCGGAAAAAATACAAAACCACACTTGATATCTCAAATGGATTTTTCTGCCAAAATATAAGCAAGTATTTAACTGCATACTCAGCGTTGGGGTCTCAGAGGCAATTTTGTCACCTCCCCCAGGGGTATAAAAACAGCCCAGGGGTGTTCTTATCAAGAGTAACCGAGTTACTCCAAAATTTTAATAAAGAAGCATTGTCCTATGTAGATGATATTTATCTGACGGATGATGACTTAAAAAGGCACTTGACCAGGGTGAGCACTGTTATTATGGGTTTCGCATCTGAGGGCTAAAAATTTAATTTTAAGAAATAAAAAATAGCCCACTTCAATGTCCTGTTTTTAGGATATGAGCTTTCAAGTGAAGGTAAAAGCCTGGCCATTAACCTTTTAGAAAAGTGTGTGCTGCTTCAACCACCAAAATCATTAAAAAATCTACAATCAATACTGGGATAACTGTTCCCAATAAAGTGCGCGCATGCGCACACATACACCTCTGTTACCCGGAGCATGCAGTGCCGTATGTAGAGCGCGCACACACACAGGACATCCCACAAGAGCGTTCGTGCCACTGCTTTTAAAAAGCAAGCGGCGCGTAAAGCAGTTCGAAAACCGGGTCTTTCCTGGTTGCGGAGAGCGGCGGAATGCACTAACTTGAACAAAAGACGTGGGTGCGGCAGGTAAGTCTTGTAGTAGCCTTGGGATTATGAAGAGTGCGGCTGCGGGCATATTGTGTGCTTCCATTTAAGTATTCATGTTAATTGCAGCGCCATCACTAGCTGCAATTAACATGAATACTTTAAACAGAAGCACTCAATCTGCTGACAGCCGCGAAGGCACAGCCCAGCATGTCCTTTCAATCAGCCGCATTTCCCCAATCCCCCTGCCAGACTGCGAGGTGGAGGTGGGAAGAAACCCTGCATCTCACTGCAGCACACTGAGGGGACTTGCATTGTTTGGAAGCGCTGCTCTGACAGACAAGTGGGGCACCTAGCAGCTGTCTGAAGGCCTCGAGGTGCACACGAGCCACCCGGCCTGGCCAGGCGTTACTTGGAAGTCCCTGCTGACATCCCGGCAGGCTGGCCCGGTGGATAAGGCTGCTATCTGGGCACTGCATGCTCTGAAAATAAAGACAGCTCTGGGGGAGGTGTGGGAGCAGCAGCCTGCGAGAGGGGGCGCTTGGGTGAGTTACCAAGTCTTACTTTCCACCGCTAGCACTTGTCAGAAGCTGGCTGGCACTCTGCCCTTGGCATTGAGCACCGGTGCCCACTGCTCCCTCCCCGCTTCAGTGGTTGACTTTACAGGCTTGGGTCTTCAATATGTTCCTGTAAGATGCTGTTGTGTTCAGAGGTACAGTGCCCTGCCTGTCTTCTTCCGGGTCACCGGAGAGAAAGGGATCTTTGGTACCTGCCTCAGTCTAAGGGCTTTACAAATGGGGTTTTGCCAGTGTCTAGAGCTTGGCACTTTGACAAATAGGAAACTAGGAAGCATGGGAAGGGGGTGGGGCAATGGGGTGATGGGTCAAACCATTGGACCACTGCAGTTTGTTGCCCGCGGGACCCACTTGTTAGCTTTACACACATCTATACCTTGGATCACCCGGAAACAGTGCTTTAAATGGGCCGGTACTGAGTACCGGCACTATTTTATTTAGAGAGGGAGAGTACTGGCACTTTTCAAGGGGGACATAAAATGTTTGATTGGAGAGACAAGAAACAAACAGGTGCTCTGAAGGATCTGAACCAGGCATGAAGTCTGCCACAACATATCTTGCGGGGCTCTGGTGGGATAGTCTTCGGTAAATCCAAAATGATGCGAAAAACGCTGCGGCCAAAGAATTGCTAATTGGTTATGTGGAGTTATTGGTTTTACTCGACAGCTGGTGTCTTTTAACCGCATAACAATCCGCCTCCATTTGAAATATTGCCATTGCTTCTAGTCAAGTTAGGGCAGTGCTACCCTTTATCCTTGAGGTGCATGTTAGACTCTTATCAGCTTACAAGGCAACGTCACTTCCTGGATATGTACCCAGGGAAAGGGGGCTCTCCCAGTTAGTCTGCTGAGTGTGCCTGCCGAGGTCTGTGGCTTCCCTACTGCTCACAGGTTTTTATCCCAATACACTTAATGGCACCTGTCATCCTTCCAAGGTCGAGTAACTGAACACTGTTGGCTTGTAATATCCAGCTGTTTATATATTGCATCATACATTAGTGGGTAATTTGTACAATAAAAAGTGCTGCAGAAGTAGGGCTGTCTAGTCCAGCTTCCACTCCATCTCATGCTTCTTTCCCCCACTACTCTACACTCCTTCCTACTTTTTTCACTTTCCAACATTCTTTTTTGTCCCTGCTTTTTCACTTTTTCTCTGTCTCTCTTTTCCTCATTCTTTCCCACTTTTCTAGCTTTCTTTCTCTTGATCTCGGTCAGGGTCTGAGGAAGAAAAATAAGTGCTGGTCCCCAAAAGTGAATGCCGATACCCATTGCCTGAAAACACCAGCACAAATTAAGCAGTGTTCAGACCAATATTTAACCTCCTTCTATGGGTTTCCCTCTTTATATAAGAACAGAGACAATGTAAAAGAGGCTCAAGATCACACAGTGTGATTGATTGAGGAATGCTTGATTAGAATCCTGGTCGTCTGGATCTACAGTTGGCAACACAGTGACTATACTGTATTTCATCACCTATAATTGCACCAGATTTTTAAAATGGCAGTATTTAAAGCAGCAATTGTTGTATTAAACAGAACGTAAAATTATTTTTATTTTCTGAAAAATGGGGAATGGTAGACAAGTTGGGTGCCCTGGGGCTGGACCACATTAATGTATTTCCATGAATCAGAGGGCCTGCTAAATCCAAGCCAAACATCTGTACCGGTGGGGTAGGTATTCTTTTTAAAACTTTTGTTTACAGTAAGCACATGAAAACTCTCAGAACTCAGGTATTCGATGTGCTAGGGCCACAGCTGAAAAGCCAACCGTTGCTCCAACCTTATAGCCATCTTCACAAGCCTCCTCTCCAGATGAGCTGCCCTGGCGTGGTCTCTCAGGCACCCCACCACATTCAACATGGTTGACACCTTCAAAGCAGTGATAGGGTGCAAAACCATGCAAAATGTTGATTGGTCCATGAGGTTCCCAGAAACCGCATCATATTTGTTCTGCCATTAACATAGCAGCAAATAAGCCCCTCTGTTTTAATGTCAGTGTATTTATGATATGGTTCTATGAATGGAACCTTCACTTTTGATGGCAGTGAATTCCTGGCTTAAGGCCAGGGTTTTGGGCGCTCACTTTTAAGGGCAGTTCCTGTGTCTGGGCCCTCACTTTTAATGGCAGTTCCAGTATCTGGGCACTCACCTTTAATGGCAGTATATTTCTGGCTTATTTCAAGTTTCTGGATCCCCACTGTTAATGGCAGTAGATTTCTGGCTCAATTCCAGTGTCTGAGTCCTCACTTACATTGAGCTTGTACTTCTGGCTTGTTTCCAGTGTAACAGATCCTCACTTTTAATGGCGGTGTATATCTTGCTTATTTCCAGTTTCTGCCTCATCGCCATTTCTAACTGTGTATTTATGGCTTATTACCAATGGCCCTCACTGTTAATGGCAGTGGGTTACTGGCTTGTTTCCACGGTTGGCGTCTTGTGCTTTTCTAAACCTGAAGTGTACTTGCCTGTGTAACCAATTCATGTCATGGCATGTGTATCCAAGTTGCAAATCTGCCTTAAGCCCCTTAAAGTGGTGCTGTATGTGTGGAAATGCACCATATTTTCATTTTTTTAAGCAAAAGTTTGGAGTGATATTTGGCGCTGCACACACACGCGGTCTGGTTCGTGGTGCACATAGCCATGTCTGCAGCGCACAGAGACCCTACACTGTCGCACACAGAGGAAAATCAGAGGGAACATTGACTGGGATTCCTTAATTTCGGCATAACATACATTTAATAAAACCTTTCTACGACTTAATAAAACCGCACTTTTCAGTTAGACATTGGACACAGGAACACACACACATCCTACGTTCACTAAGCTTCCAAACACTTACAGACGCGTGTAAACGTATGCAACTTAGTGATCTGTGTAATAGCGGGTCAATGCAGTTACACTTATTTAATCTTCAATAAAGGCTAAACTGTACCAATCGCTTAGAAATCACACCTGTACATAAACGTAGAAATGCGTTTCACTTCAATAAAAAAAATACTGACAGCAGTTCAGACCGCTGTAACAAGAGAAAGAGCCCTGTCTCAGGGAAAACACATCATTGTCGTAATCCCAGTACCAGCTTTAGAGGCTCTTACAAGGGCTAGCATTCCAAATGCAAAAGCCTTACATCCAAGATGGATACAATGGCTAATTCTCTCAACGGATGTTGAATACAGATATGATCCAAGTAAACAAACACAAGCATTTCTGCAATACTAACAAGAATATCCTCTACCAAATGAAATATTGCCTCTAGATCAGTATAAATATAATATTTACACTGACGGATCTCTCCAACCGGCCATAGAGAGTAAGCAACAATACAGTGCAGCATGTGCTATCGCTAAAGGTCGCCAGCAGGATGGAAAATTCCATCCCAGTTGCACCAAAACGCAATCTCTAGGAGACTGCACGGCTCAGTTGACAGAGTTAAACGCACTGATACTGCCACTTGTAAATGCGGACCACAAATTCTCCACACTATTTGTGTGTGAGTCCTTTTACTGTGTGCAGTCATGCAATGAATATTTACATCATTGGGAACAAAACGGGTTTAAAGACACAAAAGGTGTCACAATTAAGCATAAAATGCCATGGGAACAGGTAGTTAAATTGAAAAACGAATGAAGCCGCCGAGGAGACTGTACACACGGCTTCCGTAGCTGCAATCACTCATTCTAAACCGAGAATAGACAGTGATATTATGGTGGCTGTCATTGCTTCGTGCAAAGGCAGCTCATCAGTACCAAAGAAATTTCCACTCAAGTACTCCTACAAGTTAGATGCGAACAACATTCCATATGCTCAGATTACCGGAGTGGGGGTTAGCGTAATACCAAATATGGATCATAGGCAAGGTTTAATTATTGCTGCGCACACGGATTTGGGCTCTGCACATACAGGTGTTACAGTGACTATTTCGTTACTGACACAGCGCTATTGTTGCCAGGCCTAACAAAACAAACTAAAGACTATGTCTTGAAATGTGACATCTGCCAAGAGATGAAAGGCTCCACCATTACACGCCTGGCACAGACACTATTATTAAAACCAGACAAACCTCTGGCTTGTGTGTATCTGGACCACTGTGGCCCCTTACAATCTGATGGGGCTTACAAGTATTTCATGGTTGCAGTGGATTCATGCTTAAGATTCTGATTGGTATGGCCTCAGCACTCGGCTGATATTCAAACTGTTATCAAAGATTTGCAAGTCTTAATAGGGACATATGCAGTTGGCACGTTACATTCTGACCGTGGCTTGGCGTTTAGCTTGTGTCTTACAAAGAGGCCATGGAAAGTATGGGCACAGCATTGCAGTACTCCCCTCCGTACCACCCTGAGTGAAATTCAGTTGTTGAGAGGAAAATCCGGGACTTAAAGCAATCTTTAACAGCTAGGGTATTAGGTAAGGTCGGTAGTTGGGTCAATCATCTCTATGGGGTACAGCGAGCACTAAATAACCAGCCAAGTAGTTCTCTAGGGGTTGTCACTCCGTATGAGGTACTATTTGGGATGAGAAGATGGGGACCTGATCTTGATTGTGACGGCACAGTAGCGGATGAGAAACCATTTGTTATCCATAATTGTTTGGCTGTTTTACAGTATCTAAATGAATGCTGGACACAACAAAGCAAAGTCCACTCAAAGCAGACCGCCACTGGGAATGTCAAGGCAATCATGGCAAGACCTGTCTGGATCCCAAAATTCAGGTATCTGGACAGAGAGAAAATAGCAGACAAAAAAGAATTTGGACCATCATAGAGAAAGCCTGTACCTGTCCAAGCAGTTCAAAGAACAAGAACTGAACTTTTGCCGCCTCTTGCCGGGAAAAAAGAGAGAAGATTTGTCTCAATCGACTTAATGAAACCACATTATATGGCCGATACTGAACAGTAGGCCTAGTGCACTCCACAGTAGGAGACGCCGTCCTCTAGCTACAATCAAAGAAGTACAAACTGAAAGACTCATCATGTTTGAGGAGCCTCCTGTGCGGAATGAGGGACTAAGCAACAATGCTATGGAACTCGTTCCCCTTGAACCCAAAGTTCTACTTCAAAATAAAACTCAAAATAACAAACAGGTTGCAATTAGACTAAATACAGACGTCTACATCAACATACCTTGACAAGAGCAAACTGTGATTTCAACAACTCCCGATGCAATTCCAACAATTGATTGAACTGCTTCTGGCTAGTTCATGAACTTTGATACGTTTTCTTTGGATCCAGTGAACCAGAAACAAAACCAGCCCAACAAACTCACAAGCAACAAGTCAAGAACTTTCTGCACTATCTCAGAAACACTTACCTGGGATCACCTTGGTTAGAACTCTGGGTAATTACTGGGATACTGTTCTTTCTTTTCTGGCTAGGTTTAGTATAACTTTTAGCATGCTTATTAATGGACGATACCTTCAACAAAGCTCTACAGCAGGGGAGGAGCCAAGCTCGACATTGTGATGGCCGCACGGTAGCTCGGCTCCGCCGGCCTCCCTGCCCAAACTCATCTATCCTGCCGCCCTTCCTGCCCAAAAACGATATCATTTTATAGATGACGATCTGCTCATACTTACCACCCGTCCTGGTGGCTCCGGCGTTCAGTGGGTCCGCAGCGGCGTCCTTCCAGGAAGTGCGGCCTCCGTGGGGTGGAGACTGGGGCCTTGCCTTCAGCTAGTAGCCGGCGGGACGGTGTCGGCAGCGGCCTCGGGTGGTGGATGGAGTCCGGCCAGAAGAGGCCGTTATGCGAGAAAGCCAGAGGCAACTGAGCGCGCCTGGTGCCACCGTCCGGTGCTCCAGAGGTGAGGCGCTGCAAGTTGTGTGCGGGGGACGCCGTGTTGGTGGCTCCCCCCCTTGTTGCCTTGCCCGGCCATTCCGAACTTCATCGCTCGGTGGCGGAGAGTGGTTCCAGTGGAGCGGTGGCGCCGGCGGGTCCCCCTCTTTTGGTGGCCCTCATTTCTGCACCGAGGTTGCTGTTTGGATGCTTGAGGGGGGTCCCGCGGGGGCCCTGCTTGTGCGCCCGCCCCAGGAGTTGGTTCCAAAAAGACGGCGCTGTAAAAACTGGCGGCTGATTCTGTATGCAGTGGAACGCCCCGGGATGTCGATGCTGTACCTCTGCACTGTGCTGGGGCCTGCACTGGGGAGCGTGAACCCACGATTGGCGATGTCCTGCGAGCGCTTAAGATTTGGCAAGTAACCTTGGCCCGGGATCCTTGTGTGCAAGACAATGTGGCGATCGCCATTGCTCCCGGGCCGTCCCTCAGAGATGCGGATGGGCCCGAGGTGGTTGCTGCTTGTTTCCGGCATTTTGGTGGGGGTCGCAATGTCTTGGTTCGCATGCAGGAAGATTTGCTGGTGATCATTGACACCGATGTACATGACTGCCGTAAACAGCTTTTGCATTACTGTCGGCGGTGGAGATCCCATGGATTGCTTCCATTGGCCGTTCAGCGGCTGCTCCACAGCCTTTTCTCTCCGCTTTGTTTTATGCCCGCTACTCCGACATACATCGTGGCGATAGCTAAGAAAGGACTGGGGTTAGCCCGGTTCTTAATCCGGAGGACTGCTGTTCGGTGCACAGAGTTATGGACTGCCCCAAATTGAGATAATTTGTCGAATCCTTAATATGTATGGATACCTGAAAACATGCCAGTATCGTTTTGGGCTGCACTTACTGTTTGTATGGGCGGGGGGTGGGGGCCGTGCGCCTTGTTCCATGGTATCCTCCCCCCCTGGCTCTCCTTTTTCCCTTTTTATCTCTTTTCTTTCTCTTTCCCTATATTATCTCATTCTATATTTTGGGTTCATGTTTAGGGCGACAGGCACGCTGCTGGGAGGGGTAGGCCATAGCCTTCTGCAGGGGTGCAGGGTGGGGCGGGTGGATTGGGGTCTATTAGATAGTTACTTGCTTCTATGGCTCTTTTGTGTACTTTTCTTGGGTCTCCATGACTGTGCGTGATTCCCGCGGGGTGAGTGCCTGGGGGGGGGGGATTGGGCATTCCTATATAATATGGTACTTTCAGGTTCTGCTTATCCTGACTTAGCCGCCCCGCCCCTAAAAATGTTAGCTGTCTGGATTGTTGATCGCCATTATCGCCTTGGGGCGGGTACAGTAACGTGGAGTCCCCCTTTCCTTTTTTCTAGTATTTTTGTTTTCTTTTACTCTCCGGGTTGGGCTGTATAATGATTGCAACTTTATCCGTCTCACTGATAATTTGATTATCATGAGTGTTATGTTCTGCTTGTCTTTGGGCACATGAGGTTGCGGGTGGACACTGACCGAAGAAGAACTGCAAGGGCATATATGGCTTGAACGCTTTGGACTATTCTGATGACAGATCAATGGATTCCCTATTATAATGTTGCTGGTTCTGTTCCCCGCCATGTGCGCCAGGGCGCTTATTATACAACTGATCCTTTATTCTTTAACATAAAATTAACCTTCTGTTATCCTGTGCCGAGGGGTTACAATTAGTTAGCATTATAGACTCGCAGCATTGTGTAGTATTGCGTAACCACTCCGTACTTTTTCTTGATATGGGTGCTTTCCAGTTTGTTCTGTGGCCGGCCTCTGGGTTGTAGGCCCGTATTTGTATGCAACCATCTACACAAATAAAGGTTTTCAAAAATAAAAAATAAAAAAAAGCTCTACAGCCCAAAAAGTTAACTTGGTTCTAAAGCCACATCAGTCCTCACATCGTGAACAAAGAGGTTTGTCATCAGTGAACATTACAGCAGTTCCTATACCGGACGGTATAGTTTGGGACAAGGTTGATTTCAAAATATTCAGTCCTACTGAACATTTACAAATTTCTCATGTATTTAACATTTCATTGAGTGATATCAATACCTCCAGTACATTTTCTGATGATTGGGACTCTGAAACTATTAATAACATGTTGTCTGGTTTAGAGAAAACTGCTGCATTTCTGAACAATGAAATGTTAGAAGGTACTTCAGACTATGATACTTTGTACTGTTGCCCAATTGTCTGAACAGGGTTTTGACCTATGGAAGTACACAATAGACTTTAAATCAGTCTGGGGTTCTAGAGATGGGACGTCCAGGGAACAGAAGCCCTATTTAGAGCATGCCTAATTCCACAGCAGATGATATTTCTAAATGACACTGTGCAACAGACATCCTATCTTGGACTAACCAAGAACAAGGACCTGAACACATCTCGATTTCCAACACCATCACAGATGGAGGGGTGGCAAAATTCAACTACACAGGAAGGGGCAGCATTAGATGACATTTTACAGTACAATAGATCAGACCCTAATTGGATAAAATGGTTGGTTTGGCCCTTAGACACAAACAGATGTCTGACAAGATTCTGGGGTACCACCGAAGGGTTCATAATCCATAGGCCAGATCCACATTATGTACAAAGAGAACACCAAGGGGTAGTGACATCCTACAGTGTTGGGAAATTCTGCCTTGATTGGCTAGAGACCTCAACACTCACAGAAGTAAAACAACACTTGTCCATACTCACACAAGATATGGATCTTAGGGATTTTTTACTAAGACCTAGGAAATCACGTCAGAAACACTTCATATATGCTGGTATTTATGCTGCCTATAATGAACTTTGGAAAATATCTCAACAAGAGGCCGCAGAGAGGATATGGGAAATAGACCGTATTAACTTGGAGAAATCTCTAGCAGTGGTAGACAATCGGTTAACAACTTTGACCTCCAGGATATATTCCTTAGACAACCTCAATCTTCGATGATAGACATACTTGAACAAGATTTAGCCATATTACAAAGCGGGCAATCTCAATTACATTCTATTATGTTCTTAAGCTGGACGCTACAATCTTTGCATGTAGGCTATGTGCCTTGGAGTTTTATCAAGAGTAAGTCTCTGTTTACAGAATACAATCCAACATATAAACAGATGGAAATAGCACAAAGGGGAGCAAAATATACAATGCTGCGTATTGAAAAACTGGACAGACTATTGTTTATGGTGGCGGAAACTCCGCCTGCGGAATGGCTTATCCATGGCCACATAACTCTACTGGTCACTACTTTTCAGTTTCAATATTGCCTTGAGCAAAGGCAGGCGGGCAAATATGAGACGATGGGTAAGGAATACATTAAGTATTCTTTGGAGTTACCATACAGATTTCGATGCCGGAGTGGGGATCGAGAAGTGTTTCTAAGTGGTACAAACTGCAAGAGCCCTTGAGCGATTCTCTCATTTGCCAGGATATTTCCCTACAAGGGGCTTGTAATGGGTCAGTAGCAAACTTGTCCTGCCACATAAAAATGGACTCTAGCAGCTGGGATTACACAGGTATTCGAGCTGCTCTCGAATGGGAGTCACTTGATGCAGTACAATCAAGGTTGCTGTGGAATACTTCCAGGCAATGCTTATCTGGTCACTGTGAACTCCAGGGTTACTTGCTGTATGCAAGTATTGTTTCTCCCAACAAGTACAGTCAGGGAGGTGCTGTTATGGCCTTCGTTGAATGTTTCCTTTATACAGTTTGATACTTTAGCAGACTGAAAGCCATGCTTTTACAGAAAACCGCACCCTTGACCTCTGCTCGAGAGACCTTTGTTCTTCATATCGAAAAGACCTTGACAGAGATACAGGCACTTATATGTACAAACTGCCCATTCATTTCTTAGAAATGGTGGGTCGTACCTTCAATATGTCTGATACGAGTGGTATTGTACACCTACCATAGGGCCAGGAATTCTAAGCACCTTTCAGACAATCCTCAGAGTTATTCTAAATTTTATACACTCCGTATTGGGAAGCATGTTTGGAGGTCTTCCGCTGATCCTGCTCTCAATAGCAGATATCCTGATTGTCATTTTTCTGCTCCGCTATGGACAGCCCAATCACCAACGAGATGGCAAAAGCACTCCTGGAGCGCAAGTACCGTGAGCGCATGGTACAACATCTGGGCACACCTCGCCTAAGGAAACTGAGCGCATCTTGGTTCCTATCGTTTAGATCAATCTGGATGGACTGCATCTTACATGTTGTTCGATACCTGTTTTGCGGTGAAGAATGTGTGTTTGATCTCTGTCTGACACTTGCATCGGACATGCCTGCGGACTTGAATACATGGCTGGAACCCCTGAGCACCCACGCACAGCAATGTCCCCAGCTTATTCCCATCTTGATGGCTGCATGCCTCGCGAACTCGCAGGTGCCTTTTACAACTAATTGAGCATCAACTTCACCACTAGCACTCAGGTATCGACTACAGCACCAGCTGCCTCTACACCAGCTATTGCCGGCTCTGAATATCATCTGTGCTCCGTTGATGTCTTCTGAGAGGTGTTACAAGGACCGTCCCCTGCATCGGTGGGCAACGGCGATGTTGCGTCTCCAAGCCAGGACACATTCTGGCACATGCATCAAGGTTGGATTTTTCGAGTCCTTTATTGCGATAATTCAGAAATCGCAATTAAGGACTTGCAAAAGCCTATGCATGTGAGAATCGCTATAAAAATAACGATTCCTACACATTCCTTATTTGCGACTCTCAAATAGCGAGTCGCAAATAAGGAAGGGCTTCCCATTCATTCCTATGGGCCTATAGTACCAATAGGTCCTTGCAAACTGGGCACGCAATTTCACAGTGCAAGGGTGTCAAAAGAACACCCCGTTTCACCCCTTAAATTGATCTGTGCCCATATGTTGTGCACACACAAGTGCACACACAAAAGTGCATTTTTCAAAGTTGTTGCAAATAACCATGAAGTTCAACTTCATGGTAATTTGCACCCCCTATTAGCGAAATCGCAAATGTTTTTTACTTTAATGCATTGCATTTAAGGAATCTCAATTTGCTATTCCTTAAATGCAATTGCAATTTAAGTAATCGCATTTTAGAGACTACTTAGATTGTGATTTTTTGCATTTGGGATGAATACCGGTCGCAAAGGGGCAGATGCTGAGAATCTGCCCGTTTGTGACCGTTTTTTCTTTTGATGCATGTGCTTGTTAATTGGCTCATCGTTTGCTGGGAAAGAATTCTGATTTTTCCTTTTAGTTTCAAAACTCGACTAAATTTGGAACATTTCCTAAAATTTACACGGAAAAAGCATGGCCTTATGACGCTTGTAGAAGTTCGACTTATATAAACAAACTCAATTAGGATTTCAGCTTAAGTGACAATTCCCAAAACTGATTTTCGAAGTAACATTTTTTCCCTCTCAGACTGTTTTTAAAATGATTTTAAAACATCGTATTTACAAAGCTCCTTGATAAGTATTTATGTGCTACTACCTAGTAAAGAGAATAGTTCACTAGCATTTTTATCATTGTTGACTGTTTGGAAGAGGAGTGGGTGTTTCATATAGGTACCCTAATATAGGCCTGGGTAATATCATACACCGTCACTTACATTATCTCCCTTATACTACACATTAATGAGCCTTTAGGATTGAACCTTTACCTAGTTCTAGTTCTGGGTGCAGAAGGAGGGTTTCTCCTAAACAATAGAGTCCTATAACTTTATCAATACACACAGTATTCATGTATATTCATAAGGGTTGTTGGAAACCAGGCAGGGGCTACACCACCTACCTCACCATATCTACATACAATGTTCATCCCATAAGGGGGGCATGGCTTATCAACATGGCAGGCTAGACGTGTTTTAGTGAGGCTCCTGCCCAACGAACAGAATCCTGTAGTCATCCTAGTGGGATAGCGACCTGTAATGCCCTGTCGAGCTACGGGATGCCCCCCTGAATGCCTGGGTCCTGGTGGGGGCAGAAAATAGCAGCACAAGACGTCGTCCGGGGCGCTGATACCTTGCACCGCAGTGTACAGAGGTCATCGGTCGGAGGCTCGAAGCAGGGTGTGGCGGCGGAGAGGTCCCGGAGCCCATGCATGAGGAGTGCAGGTGCCTGTGACCCCCAGCGAGGCTGATTGTGAGCGGTTGGTGGCAGTGAGGCCATGTGTTGAGGAGCTGGGGCAGAGAGGCGTCCCCGACGGTGGCTGCAGAGGAAGCGGTCTGCTGCGGCTCTGCGCTGACTCTGCCCCGCGGTAATAGTGATCCCCGGGAGGCAGCCCAGAAATCAGCGGAAGACCACCGTAAAATTCCTCTAGGGCCCCTGGTGAGCTGCACGGTGGCCCGAGCTCTGGGGGTACATTGCTGAGTGTGGCCGAGAGACCGCAACCAGAGAGGTGGCCAGTTCTAACAATGTGGTGAGACTGCGACAGTGGGGCCTACCTGCTACTAACAGCTACTGTGCCGAAATCCGGAAGAGGTGGCCTGAGAAGCCTTCAGGGGACTGCGCTGAATTGATCCTGGCCTCCTGGTGTGCTGGGAGGAGGACCGTGAGGTGACGACTGCCAAGCCACATGGCGCTGGTGAAAGCTGCATGATTGGGCCCTGAAATAGGACGGTGCGACCTGGTGGTGGGCCTGCCTGCCTTCGCCCAACGGCGGTTGTATTCCTGGTACGGTGGCCCTGGACCCTGGGGGGCGACGGTCATGGACTGTATTGGGCCACCCGGTGACTGGGAAAGAGGCCTGTGATTCTGGGAGTTCCGAGCCGTGTGGGGACCGGGGCAGCGGCCTATGTGGAGGCCAACAACAGCGGGACAAGCCGGGACAGTGCGACCTGTTTGTCTCGGCCCAACTGTGGTTGTACTCCTGGTGTGGGGGCCCTGGAAGGCAGGGGGCAGCTGCTGTAATCCGTGGCAGGCCTCCGGGTTAGTGAGGAGGAGGCCCATGATCCTGGGGTGTCATGCTGCATGGTGGCCAAGGACTAGGGCCTAAGCGGTGTCCTGCAACAGTAAAGGGGCAGTGACGCCCACTGGGAACTGAAGGAAGTCTGCAGGACTCCAACGCAGGAGTTGAGGTGCCCCCCCATTGAGCGTGCCCCCCAGTGTCGAAGGTGTTGGAACGCACAAATGAAGGTCTGCTACCCGAGATCTGCGTAGGGGCAATTCCCTTAGTTTAACGAGGTGGCAGTCCGCACGGGTCAGCCCGGTGTGACCACATAGTCATCCTAACCAACGGGCAGTGTGCCCGCAGTACTATTGCCAGTACCACAGACCCGGGTTCTAGAATGACGGTGGGGGGTACGCCTGTGGGGGGACCCAGGTGAAAATACGCAAGACATAGCTGTTGTTACCCGGACGTGACCCCCATAGCAAATCCTAAAGCACGGACATGGGGAAGAACAGGCCCCTTAGAGGCGCCCAAACAAATAATATAATGCAATATACGGTGCAGGGCCCGGCAGTAACAGACCTCCTCAGACCTGTCCCAGACCAAGAAACGCAACAAGACGCAGCGGCCCGAGACAAGGCTGACATATTGGCAGTAATTTGTGACTCCAGAATGGCGCAGGAATCCAAGATTGTCGGAATGGCCATGGATATTAACCTTGCCATGCCATATTAACCATGCCACTTGCGCCTTGACCTCCGGAAGGTGGAGGATAGGGTTACCACAAATGAAGGTGACCTGGCTGCACTGCAGACAGAGGTCTGACAGCTAAGAGAGATGGTAACGACCCTTTGAGACCACAAGGCTAGGCTGGAAGACAGAAGGCCGTTCACGAAGAAACAACCTCAGTTTTCTGAGATTCCCGGAAAAGGCAGAAGGGCTGGCGGTGTACCTATTCCTGGAAGACTGGATTTGCACAACATTTCCAAACCTCTGACTCTCCAAAATGTTTGCAGTGAAGAGGGCCCATAGATCTCTTGGGCCACCGCCAAAACCTGGAGCCCCGCCCAGAGCCATGATTGCTCGAATGTTTAACTTTCGGGACAGGGACGCGATCCTGCAGCACATCCGCACTAATGGGCCACTCAGATTTGAAAACCAGGAGATTCACATATTCCCGGACTACACGAAGAAGGTACAGGACCTACGTAATGGCTTTCTGGGTGTCGAACGTCCAATTCGGAGCCTCAATATCAAATATAGCCTAATGTTCCCGGCCAGGCTTCGAGTACAACGTGACGGCAAGGTGCGTTTCTTTGATAACCTTGCTGAGGCCACTTATTGGATGGACTCGCTGGGCTCGGCCGATCTCAATCTAAACCAAGGTTGGCAAGAACAGAGGAGGCGGTGCGGGCAGAAGTGGAACCGGCAAGGACTAAAGGAGGAACAAAGGTCGAGAACCCAGGAGCCACCGGATGAAGGTCATATCATGGTGGGACCAGATGGCTCACTCCTCACGGAACGGGAGGCGATTCCCACTCAAAACCAGTTCTCTCCCCTATGCCTGGTACAGGAAACACAATCGGACACGGGAGGTTCCACCGGCCCAGTGGGAGCGGGCCCTGGAGAAGACTGACTGGTGGGCTGAGAGCTGTGTTCGAGGGGGTCTAGGTCATAGACACAGTGAGTACAAGAGCTGCAATAAGGGGCACTGGACTGCATTACGGCTCATGAGTGAGGGGGCCAGAGGGTCTGGCGGACACATTGGGGGGATTGGGTGAATAATTGTTGAGAGGGTATGTTATTCTGCTAAATAGATAGTTTTTGGAAAGGTTGGCTATAGTGTGCTGAGGTGACCCAGCTAGACCTCTGGTCGAGCGGGGTCACGCAGTGCCAGTCAGTTGACTCCTTTTGGTGGTTGTTTTTGATCTTGCAAAAGTAAAAGTGTTTTTTCAGAATAGTTACCTCCAGTTGTGAGAGGTGATGGGGGGGTAGGGTGGTGCTTTGGGGTGGGGTTCTGAGTCCTCAGACCAAGTTTGGGTTATGAGACTGAAGTACTACTGCCTGTGAGTGGGGGGTCAGGGGTTCACATTTTGGTTTTGTTGGGGATGCTGCTGGGTCTGAGTACTGCTATACGGGTAGGGGTCTGCGACAAACGGATTCTGGGGGGCATGCGGCAAAGTGGAAGGGGGTCCCCTACATGTTTGGGGGGCTCGGCATTACACATCACAGTGGACTTATGCAAGGGGACACACAGACATATAAACTAATAGCGTGGAATGTGCGTCTCTCAATCACAGGGTCAAACGAATTCGGGTGGCAACCTATCTTAGGCGCTATGGAATCAGTATTGCGCTGCTCTAAGAGACGCACTTGTGCGGAGACTGTCTTAAATATGTTCAACGTAGATGGACGGGCCAATTCTTCACTACCTCATATTTGGGGTTTGCCAGGGGCGCGCTTATATGGGTGGCTCCAGGGGTTCCCTTTAAAGCTTTGCATACCAAGCAGGACCCCGAGGGGAGGTTTGTGCTTGTGGAAGGGACGCTGGATCGGCGTAATGTATGCATAGGGAATGTGTACGCCCTGAATAGTAATGATGGGGGTTTTTTAAGTCGAGTTCTGGGGCAGTTGGATCTGGATCCAGACACAGAACTGATAATAGCAGCAGATTTTAATTGTGCCCTTGAAGGGGAATTGGACAGACACCCCCCAAAATTGGATACTAAACCCAAAACCAGAGAAGCGATAGATCAGATGCTCCAAAACTATGGCCTATTGGATATCTGGCGACATCGGAATCCAGATCGTAGGGAATACTTGTGTCACACACCTGCTGCCAATACCTATAGCAGACTAGATTACTTGTTATACAACGGGCCGCGGCACATAGGATAGCGGAAACACAGTACCTGGCCCGCTACTTGTCCGATCACTCCCCACTGCTAATAGTGTATTCGCTGGGCCGACCGCGGTCCAAGATACCGCTGTGGAGGCTTAATACTGAAGATTTCGGGGACGCGACCTATAAGGACGCCATATCGAACGGGCTGGAAACCTATTTTGAGACAAATTGGGGCTCGGCCAGTTCCAGGGCAATTAACTGGGATGCAATGAAAGTGGTGTTACAGGGAGTATGCATGTCTACAGAGGTTGGAGTTAAGAATGTGCTAGAATGCGACCTAAGCAGTCATGAAGAGCACTTAGCGGCCCTAGAGAAGGAGCTTCCCACGAATAAATTGGGGTCGGCGCAATGGGATGCCAAGCAACAGAAGATTGGGGACTTATGGGACTCGCTGGGTAAATTCAATAAAATTCTGAGCAGGCGCCGCTGGTAAACGGAAGGCGATAAGGCGGGTCAGTTATTGGCTCGCCTGATTAGGGCAGAGATGCAACCCCTCCCAATCTTGGAACTCAAAACCGATCTTGGCAGGGTGGTCAATATGCAACACGAGATCAAAAAAGTATTCTGGACCCACTTGTGTAGAATATACTTGGTGCCTGACGCTTTTTCAGGGCCTGAGGTAGTGGAGTCTTTTCTGGCGACGGTGGGGCTACCCTTTGTGGTTCAGGAGAGTCAGGAGGCATTGGGCCCCCCTTTGCAGGGGAGGAGATACGGGCGGCGATCGCCCACCTGAAAACTGCTAAATCCCCTGGGACAGACGGCATGGCAGCGGAACTATATAAGGAATACGGGGGGTCCTGACCCCAAAAGTGTTGGAAATTATTAAGGAGCTGGTGAGTCCAGACAGCTACCAAGTTCCATGAGGGAAGCATTGATAGTAAGGATCCCCAAACCTGGGAAAGATCCCCTGCTCCCTGGTTCATATAGACCGATTTTGATGCTGAATATGGACCTTAAAATTATCAGCCAAGTCTTGGCCAATAGGCTCCTTCCCTATCTATGACACCTGGTCCATGAAGACCAGTCTGGTTTTATATCAGGCAGGAACACACTGCGGAATATTCGACACCTCACACATATTATGCAATCATTGGGGGGGGGGGCGGGCCCAACAAAGCACCTTAGTGTTCCTAGATATCGAACAAGCGTTCCACTCGTTAAGGTGGGACTATCTCTGGCAGGTACTACTACAAATGGGCCTAGGTGAAGGTTTTGTCAATTGGACTAAATTGCTCTATACACATCCGGTGGCTAGGGTCCACACCGGTCGGTACCTGTTGGATGTAACACCCATGGCACGGGGGATGCAGCAAGGGTGCCTGCTTTCCCACTTGCTGTTCTCCCTTGCAATAGAGCCATTGGCCTGCCAACTTCGGGGGATACTGGAGGGACAGGGCATACTGATTGGGGGCTCGGAGCATGTTGTATCCCTATATGCAGATGCCGCGCTAATTTATCTGACTCAGCCGACCCGGTCCCTGCCAGTCTTGATAGCTGCACTGACACGATTTGCTGCTGCTTCTGGACTTTCCGTCAACAAGACAAAATCGCAGCTTTACGTAATAGGATCAGAAAGCTACTGGGAGTTAACCCACCATCCGGTGCTGGAACTCCCTTGGGCAGCGGATCCATCTCAGGATATGGATCAGCAGGACTGAGGCCACCTTTTATCAACATAAAATGGGGATGATTATCCGGGGTTTATGGGGTAGTATCGCCTTCTTGAACACACTCAACCTCTCCCTAATGGGGAAGATCACCCTGATAAAGATGGTAGTCCTGCCTCGGTGCCTCTATACAATGCAAGGGTCCTTCTTTGAACTCCCGCACAAAGTATTCAAGGAACTGGATGCACTCCTGGTCCTATTGTTATGGAATGGGAGGAGATGCTGAGTTAGTCTAGAGACTATGATGCGTAGGTGGGGAAAAGGGGGTCTAGAGGTCCTGGTTCTAGAGCTTTACTACTTTGCAGCACAATTGCAACATGCTATAGCAACGCTTGACATGGACCACTCCTGGGAGAGGTCATTGCAAGAGGGTACCTATGGGGATCGACAGCTGGGTGCACTCCTTTGGTGGGCGGGGGGACAGCAGGATCAGAGTCCTCCACTGGTGAGACTCGGGTGGCATTATGGAACCGAGTGATACGCCTGATTCGGGGTCGACCGTTTACCCCGGAGGCGGACTTATGGCTCATGCCATCCTTTGCCCACATAGCTCAGGTGATGTCCACGGACAAATTGAAAGATGGAGGCTGCCTGATGCTGTCCGACTTTTATCGGGATAATAAATTCATTACTTATCAAGAGGCGGTTAGTACTTTTGAGCTGGGATCGGGGACATTTTTGCAGTATGCGAAGATAGCAGCGACGGCGTGACATCTATGGCCCTCATTCCCAGAAGCCCCGGAACGCACTCACACCCTGGTCACGATGCTCGCCATGGCTGGGGTACGAAAGTTTGTGACTCACCTCTATAGGGCGCTTCGGGAGGATAAGCAGAATAGCCCACTAAAAATAGAAGATACTTAGCAGCGGGTGTGTCCGCAAGAGATTACGCGTCGAGACCGGGAAAAGATACGCAAAGGGGTCCGGAAGGTGTCGGTATGCAACCGCTTTAAGCAAATTCAATAAAACATAATACATATGACCTATCTCTCACCCAAGCGGCTGCATGCCATTGATAAATCCAGAGATCCTCACTGCCCCATTTGTCATAGTGGTCTGGTAGATTTCCCGCATATGGTGTGGCTGTGCCCAACGATCATGGAATACTGGCGGATGGTCCTAGAGGACCAGACCTGGATAACGGGGTGGGTACTTGACCTGGACCCCCGTGCTTGCCTATTTGGCTTGATTCCACGAGATCCTAAGCGAAAGACAAGTAGGAGGTTCCTGGTCCTGGGGCTAGTTATAGTCAAAAGGCGGATTGCAATTCATTGGCTGACTCAACAGGGGCCACTAGTGGCAAAGTGGAGGTCAGATCTGAGGGAGTGGGCCCTAGCAGAGAAAGTGCATATGTGTAACACTAGGAGAGATCACAAACTACCGGAAATGCTGCTGGCATGGGGAACAACCATCAAGAGATAGCGGGCACTCCACACAATCCACACAAGCAGATGAGGAACAGGCGCCTTCTGCAGTAGGGGAGGCCCCAGACCCCAGAGAGCAGACACAGAGATACCCAGTATAGCTGCTATGCAGTACAGCCCTTGAGATACCGAGACCCGGCCGGGGGAAGGGAGAGGGGGAGGGTAGGGATGGGGAGAGGTTTTGGGGGGAGGAGTAGGGGTGGGAGGTGGCTAGTTACAGTTATGTTGTGGGGATGTTCATAAGGCTGTGTAGGAATCCAGAACAAGAGTCTCCTCCATGGTCCAGTTCTGTGGTCCATATCCTGATTTGTATTGATATAAAATTGTGTTCCTGAGGTGACAAAGACTGCTGCTGATTATTGTACGTAATCTGTTGGTATGGAGGAACACCTCATAAAGAAATAAAAAAAGGTTAATCCCAGAAGTCCTCCTCAAATCCATTAAATAGCTAACAAAAGAAACAAGGGACAAAGCAACCACAGATAGTTTCCGCATTATTACAACACATCTTGTTAGTGTTTGTTAGAGGGAACCGAGACTTCCAGGCCGACACACTGACCAGAGACGCTGAGGCTCCTGCATGCAGACGCTCAAGCTGACAGTGGTCTGAACATCCCTCGTGGGGTGTCCAACCCGAGACCAGGACGGGCTCCTACATTCTCACACTTCAGGTAATGGGGTTTGACTAAATCCTAGAGGGATTCTTAGCTCCACATCTACTCACATGCTAGGTACACTTAGGTGCATCTAGATAGGCATCGTAGGAGTACGCACTTTCTTTTATCATGCATTTTATATCCATGTATGCATTTATGATTATTGCAAAATGGTAGAACTGTACTATCCATTTATATTCACTGTACAGCTAATTATATATTAAGTTCAAAGAATCTTTATTCGGATACAAATATGCATAAAAGCACAATTCAAATACAGCACAATTCAAATAGCAGCATAGTAATACATTGGTCAATAAAAGAAGTGATTGATAGAAGTACAGCAATATAAAAACGTTTCCTGGATAAAAACTGGTCAAATATATAGTCATAAATACGATATAAGTAAGCTATCATCAAGAGCATCCTTCATGTGGTGCCCATTGTTCTGTGTGCACATGCTGCTGCTTTTAAAAATGAGCATACACAAAATTTAATTTGTCCTCTTGCAATTTGAGGATTTCTGTGTAAGCTGCTTTGTAGTCAATAATTGCTTTTTTCTTAAAAAAAGGCATCAACATCCATTTTGTATTTTTTGAATAATAATTACAAAAGAATAGAAAGTGTAACATTGTGTGTTTGCTTCGGTCATCACAAGGGCATAGCAGTTGATCAAGATTAGCATTATATCCCAAAGGAAAGCAAAGTAACTATCTCAAAGTACCGGTCCTAAGGCGGAAAAGCAATCCTCTTTCCCAACGACCTATAGATTTTAAAAGATAGCTAGACGGTAAATAGGTGGCATCTTCTATGGACATATACCTAATGACTGAGGTTTTCTGTAACTTCTTTACATATCTTGCATTACTATACTGAGCATATGAAGCATCCCGAAGGGCTTTTTGATTTATACCCTCTAAATCAGTGGGGTTTTGAAAAATGTGCTCAAGATTCACACTATTTAGGATCTCCCTTACAGCGACCAGCCAAGGTATGTCCATGCCCTCATAACACTTAAGGCAATCCTTTATTATGTCTCTAGGAAGGGTCGCTGCCAAGTTTTTCAGATTGAAAGCCAAAATATAGCCGGACGAGCCGTGATATAATCTTCAATAAATGGCAATTTCAATTCCTTGTGAGAAACATACTGTGAGGAAAAAATCAAAGCTCCAAGGAGTCTCCGACAAAATCTATTTTCTTCACCCTGGATGCTGTTGCACTTTGTGAACCTAAATATACAAAATATACTCCAGCATCTAAATAGCGAGAGAACTAAAGAAAGAAAGTTCCCACCAAGAATTAAAGCTATAAAATTAAATAGACATAAGAATTTAAGTGTATGGATTCCCATCATTCACCAAGCCTGGTGATAAGCTTCATCATTTGGGTATCCTTGATGTATAGAATGACAGACTAGCTCTATAAGTATCAGAGCTTGCGAATGTCAGATACGTGTATTTCCAAGATGAGCAAGATGTAATGCATGGGACCCCAAAGAAAATATTTTTTCGTGAGTATTTTATTATATGCAGTGTGAAAGTGAAGTGTGAAAATATAAAATTGGTGCGTGAACAGACTAACTCTTCTAATTTGTGTCAGTCACGATCAAAGATTAAAAACATGAACGCCAGGACTAGTTTTCAAAAAATAGCTGTCCTAGACAGTGGTGGTCAACATGTTTCAGCACGTTAAGGCAATGGATACAGCCATGTGCTTTCGTCAGGACCTCAACACAACAAAACTGCAATGACTATTATTTACAATACAAGAAAAGGATATGGTGTGAGTACAACATCTCACAATTCCGATTCCTTCTTGAAATCTTCAATTTTCTTCGTAATATGGAAGACAAAGCCTCACCCCACCTGGCAACGGCTCAGGATGTAAGAGGCACCGCTCTTTCCGTCGGTACCTCGGACGGTCAACGCTGGAGTATATTTTGTATATTTAAGTTAGTTTAGGGGCTACATACTCCTAGCTAGTCTTTAAAGTTTGGCCTCTGACCCCAATTCAACCTCTCTTTGTGTATATTGTGCACTTTGTGAACCCTCAAACTTCTGCACCATATGTAGCAGTCGGGATACACTGGGATTTAAAAAATATATTAATAGCTAAAACTACCTCTGTCTTTTTGGGTTGTTGAGGCCAAGTATTGAATTCATGCATAAAGAACTATTGATGGACAGAATGCAGAACAATGTCATACATTCACCCCGATACAGAGATCTGTGCCTAAATCCATTGTCTTTTAGCTTACCATGCCATTCCAGTTTGGACTCAGCCATATGCAAAGCAGTCTTGACCCTGCACCCAATGGGAACAGTCCAGCCCAAAATGCCAGGCCAGGTCCTCCCTTGACTGGAAGCAAGCATCCTAGGATCGGGTTCGGGGTTTCACCCCTCTTCTGCCAGGGTAGCTTGATTCCAGTGGCATTGAGAGCACGAGACTCTCGTCTGAGCATTCTCGTCCCACGCAGGGTGACAAATGCAAAAAGAATTATTTATGGACAGAATGCCATTCCAGTATTGAATTAATGGCTTTTGAGAACTTACTCTTACTGTGCGCCACGCGGTCATCCAACAAAAGCCATTTGCGGGGAGTATATTACCATTAATTATGGGGACATCGTTAGCAGGCTTTATCAAAGATTTATGCAAATCATTAATATATAAAAAGGAGAGGGGCCAAGACGTACCCCTGTCTGACCCCTCTACTAATTTTTATGTCTTTTGATACCTTCCCACCCTTACTGATCCTCACCCGGGCCATCAAGTCCCTGTGCAAATAGGCTAAAAAAATTAAATAAAACCTCACCCAAGCCGTATTTTAAAAGAATTGACCATAATCGTGACCTGTTAACTTAGTCAAAGGCTGAGGTCAGATCCATAAAAGCCATATAAAAAGGAGATTTTTGGGCGATATTGTATTTGCCAATAATCAAATTAAGTTTTAGGCACGCTCAACAGTGCTTATTTTACTTCTGAACCCTAACTGAGAGGGATGTAAAATGTGACCCTCCTCAGCCCATAACCTTATCTTGTTATAACAGGATCCTCCCAAAAATGTTCACTGTGTTATCAATCAGGGAGATTGGTCTGTAACAGCTTGGATTTGATTGAATACTCTTTTTAAAAATAGGTACGATAATTCTAGAAGACCATGTGCTGGGAATTGTGGCATTAGTCTGGTTATTAGAAGTGTTTAATAAAAGGGGCACCCAGAACTCTGGTTTACTCTTAATAAGATCAATGGGCAGCCTGTCAGGGCCGGGAGCTTTATTACCCAGACTCTGATGGATAGCGTCCTCCACTTCTGACAGGGATATTGAAATTCTAGTGGCGGCTTTATATTCATAATGGATCTCGTTTTGAGTAGGAGCTAAGTAAATCTTAGAAAAATGGGCCTCCCATCCATCGCTAGTTATATTACAGCTTAAGGGGGTTAGTGAGTGTCCCATCTACCTCATACGTTTGACTGCAGCCCAGAAACCATTCCCATTCTTTAATATAGCAGCGCATGCAAGGTTATCCCAAAGATCTTTTGTAATTTCATCCTTTCGTTGGCTGATGGCTGCTTTATATTGTTGCCTCAAGGTTTTAATAAGAACCTCGTCTCTGGGGTTCGTTATGAGTGCCTTGCGAAGCTCTCTGTTTGCTACAGAACAATCTCTATTGAACCATCTTGGACCAGAATGTATTTCTACTATGGGCCTTGATAACAAACATTTAATGCCTTCGCAAAGTTGAACGAAAGCACTAAAGGCCTGAGGGTTATAATCTGTTAGAATCAAGCAAGTGCCAATAAGAGGCCAGTGTCTTTTTACCATATTAAAAAACAGATTGTTGTTATCAATTCCTCACCAGACTAGTCTCAGATTGTCAGAAGAAGGTGATAGTTCCTAGCGCCACTTTCTTTAGAGAAAGTTGGCTTAGGGGCGACTCTCAAAATTATTTCGATATGGTTCTGGTCACCTAGAACAGTTGATATGACCTCAGCTTTTATTAGGCAATCTTCTAGAGTAGAGGAAATAAAAACATAATCAATAGTAGACGCACTGTCCCTACCTCTATATGTTGGCTCAACATACTTATCCTTTTTGAGTACTGTGGCTATTTCCATGGTACTAAGTAAATTGTGAGTGCACAGGTGATCCAATAATTCTATCCCCCTATTACAATTATTAAGAGAATCCATGCCTGATATGTTCCCACTAGAGATCCAAACATTAAAATCACCCCCAGACAAATACCAGCTAGATTATCATAACTCTTATGGTTTTTTAAGGTTGAAATAAATGTAAACAGGTTAATAAAATTCATGTTTGGTAAGGTTGTGGAAATCGTTATTATAAAAATTAATTAAACAAATAGAGACCCCCTTGAATAAATCAATGCTTGAAACTTGTCATTTTTCGTGTTAAGAGCTTTTACACTGCTTCCAGCGGAAATATTTACCCAAATTGAAAGCCGACTGGGCAGACGACCTACCTTGGGAATGGGTACAACAATGTTAAAGCGTTCGAACCCATCTATGAATAGCTCTTGCGTAGCCCAGGCTTCCAGTAGCATGAGGATGTTCTGTTTTTGGGCCAGTGCTATCCAGTCTGGCAGATTTAATTTAGATGCCAGGCCGGCAACGTTCCAGCTTAATATATTTAAATTTAAAACATTAACAGACCTAACTGATGGACACTGTCCACCAGGCAGGAACTCCTTTATTGTGGAACTTGTCTCATTATCAATCAGCAGGGAGGGCAGTCAATCCTGATTATCTAACCCAGGCAAAGGTAAAACCCTATTGTGCGTAGTTAGGGAGAAAACATCATTGGTTTGTGACCCCATAGTTGGTCTGTAAAAATATCCAGGAGGTAGTGACCAAATATGGGTTGAGTTGTTGGTGTTTACCTCCTGTGCCATCAATAAGGATCTCACTATTGACAGATTTTGAAAATTAATGACTATTCAGTCCCCCCCAATATTCCTAGGAGGCGGCCCTACCCACCCTACTCTGCGCACCATGATAATATAATTCATGTTAGACGCCCTAAACCCTTTATGTTTTGACAGCCAATCAGCAGTTGGTCTCATGTTTCCACTTGGTTTTTCCTGATAGGAGGTACCCCTGCCAGGACCAGACAAAAGGACATAATGCAAGTGGGAAGCTGAGTACCTCCCTGCTGGCCTGAGGGATTTCTATTCTCTCTGGTCCGAAACCTCCGCACAAAATCAACCACCCCCTAAGTTTGTACTGTCTGCGGTACTCCGAGGGACACTGCGAAAAACTGGGGGCATATGAGGTGCAGTCTCAGGCAAGCTATTGCTACCAACAGCTTTGAGAAGGTTGTCCTGCATGGTTAGGAGCTCTGATGAAATAAAATCCTTAACTTTACTGCAGGTGCCACACACACCAGAAGATGGAAGGGATGTTGGTGCAGAAATCTGTGGGTTACAATTAAGTACGCCATTAGCAGGCCGATTGGAAACCAACCCCTCTGTGATAGCAGGCTTAATGGTTATATATATATCTGCTACTGTCTAACGGTTGTTGCAGCACATCTATTTTACACAAGAATAGCAACTGTGCAATAAATACTTATTGTAACACGCCCAACTGTTTCTACTGTGTAACTCTCTGAGACTGAATATGTGAGCATGAGTGACCGGGCAAAAGGTAGTACATTGTTTTCACGATCTTTAGGGATCAGGGTTGTCATGTTCTGAGGTTGCCAGAACTATTCTCACCCTGATAAGAGGAGAAACTAGTGGCACTGTGAGCTAGCTAATGAAAACATACTAAAATTTCCGGTGGGGGTGCTCAGAGTCAGTCTGCCACCAAACCCACAGTTCATGTTATCCGAACATGCAGATTCTGTATGGGGTAAATGTAGGAACTACATGACAACCACAATAAGTTAGCTAGGGAGGGGGGAGAATAAAAAATGGCCAGCAATATGCCTCCCTCCTATCTCCATCTCCAGTTGTTTAGTAAGCGGAACCCTCAATACTGCCTCAGAGAATCATTGTGTGTCCTTTGAACTGTTAGAAATTGGCAGATCTCCCTCTTGGATTCAAGTTCAGGTCATTCCTGTGTCCACGAGGAATGACGATTCTCAGATAAACATGACAAGAGAACCAGGATTTCATTAAAGACGCAGAGGCTAACATTATGCCTAACATTTTAATTGCCACTCAAGACAGCAGCCCCTTTAAAGAACTTCAACACAACAATCCAGAATAGAACAACAAAATCCATAAATGTCCACAAGGTAGAACACTCATTCTCAATTAAATGCCATTCTGCAAACACAACTTCTTAAATTGCTCCACTTCGGCAAACATCCTTTACGACGCAACTTTTACCATGCAGTGCCTTTACAACGCAGGTTTTTCAACACAAGTCATTACAATAAATTGCGCTGGGGGGCGTTCTAGGATAGGTAATAGTTTAATTTACTATCCAACACCTTCCCTACTATCCACGGGGACTGGAGTTGGAATAGTAAATTAAACTATTCACTATCTAGCACCCCCCAACGCAAATCGTTGTAACGGCTTGCGTTGAAAAACCTGCGTTGTAAAAGCATGCGTGGTAAAAGCATGCGTTGTAACAACTTACATCCCTCCACTTCCAAATCTGCGCCAATCGCAGATCCTTACGACTGAACATCTGAAATCAAAAAACTCCTCATTAATAAAAATACATTCAAACCTCAAATCTCGGCAAATAAAACAGCATATTTATAACTATAATAACACAATTAACCCTGCTCCTTTCTAGTTGTTTTTATAATTCATTGCAATACGCATCACAAACCCTATGATCAAAAACTCCAAACAAGGGAGCGGAGGGAGTTCAATGTTATCCTCCACGTCTTTAATGAAATACTGATTCTCTTGTCATGTTAATCTGAGGATCTTCATTTCATTACAAGAGCGGAGGCTAACATTATGCAAGTTGAAAGCCTTTTAACACCACTTTACACATATGTTCCACTGGTCTGAAGTAATGTTTTGCAAAGGTGCCCACATTTGACCAATCTGCGGCCTTTAAAATATTCTCTACATTTTCACCATACCAACAACTCTTGCTTGCCATATCTCCTCTGATAGAATGAGCTTTGAACTTATCCATATTCACACCAGCTTGCTCCATCACACTCCTAACCCATCTAGAGATTGTTGCTGTACTTACCACCCCAAAGGGTCTCATAAAAAATTAAGAAGCTGATGAACACCATCACTTCTATTCTCCGCCACTCTACACTGATATTCCTTTAGACACTCCACCACACATACTTTTTTACACTCTTCAAACCTAGAATCAAAAACTGAAGAAGACATAGTCTTAGTCCTTTTAAAAATCTCAAAGAACACACCATCCGGAAAAAAATGCCTATTGCTAACCTTTAAAGATTTCACATCAGACACCCTTCTACATGAAATCAGACACAAAAGAGTTAGTAGCTTAATATTAATATTCCTATTACTTAAAAACCTATTCATAGGCCAATCCACAAATAACTTCAAAACCAAATTAACATCCCACATCACATCATATCTTTCCTTAAGAGGTCTCTTCAACCTCATATGCTTTAACACTCTACCCACCAAAACATTACTACCCACAGATCTACCCCTTACCAATGCATGTCCTGCTGAAAAAGCCAACCTGTAACAATTAACTGTTCTATAACTCAATCCTCTATTAAACTGTTCGACCAGGAAATTAACCACGTACACAACAGGAGCCTCCATGGGATCCAAACTCTGTTCCAAGCACCAACAAACCCAGTACCTCCAGACTCCTCTATACCTCTTCCTATTTCCTGGTGCCCAAGATTCTTCAAGTAGATCTGCAGCCTCCTGCAAAGGTCCCTCAACTGAACTGAATCTCCTGATATCTTCCAAACAAGAAGGTCCAAAGCACCGCTCTGAATCAAAGGATTAACCTCTCCTAACTAGTTTGCCAGCAAATCCTCTTCTGCCTGCATCAAAAAGGAACTTCACAAGCTAACTCCAGCGCCGCTGGAAACCATGCATGAGAAACCCAGAAAGGTGTTACTAAAACCAATTTACATCCTTATCTCCTCACCTTCAGTAATACCCTCTGAATCAATACAAATGGAGGGAAAGCATAACCTTTCATCCCTGACCAGTTCTGCTGAAATGCATATTTTGCAAGGGCTTCGGGATCCGGAAACTGTAATACTTCTCCAACTGGCATGTCAACCTTGTTGCAAACATATCCACTTCCAATGGACCTAAAACGTCCTGATTTTTCTTGAAATAAGCCGATCACGGACTCTAATCGATGAAATTTTTTGCATGCCAGGTATTCCAATCCGCTAACACATTCTGCACTCCTGGGAGATACTCTGCTCTTAACACTATATTGTACTTTAAACAAAACATCCACAACGCCCTTGCCACATCTGATAGAATCTTCAGCCTCCCAAACGGTTTATGTATGATACTGAAGAAATGTTGTCCTTCTTCAAAAGCACTGTTTTTCCTTGTAACATCTCTTTGAAACTCTTCAATGCATATAGCCCTGCTGTTAATTCCATACAATTTATATGAAAATCCTTTTTTTCCCTTGACCATGCACCACCTGTCTCCCGAGGACCTAGACAAGCCCCTCCCCCATCCTAGAAGACTGGCATCTGTCTCCAGAATCACATCCGGATGACAACCAAAAATCGCCCTTCCGTCCCAAACCTCCAAATTGTGTAACCACTATTCCAACTCTTCGTTTGCATCCAAATTCAACTCCACCTGGTCCCCATACCATAATCCTACTCTCAAAGTCTCTGCTTTTATTCTTTGCAGAGCCTGATAATGTAACAGAGCTGGAAACACTGCCTGAATTGAAGAAGAAAACAGACCCAGAATCCTCGCTAAATCTCTCAAGGTTATTGACATCTTTCACAAAACTCTCAAACTTCTTTCTTTATCATCTACACCTTCTTGTCCGATAATCTCAATACCTCCCCTACTGTATCTATCGAGAAACCCAGAAACTCCAAATTCTGTCCTGGAATAAAAACAGACTTGGCCTGATTTATTAAAAAACTCAAGCCTTTCAAAACATTCATCACAAAAACTAGTTGACTCTCCAATTTCACCGCATCCTGTGACATCAACAAACTGTAGTCCAAATAAACAATCATTCAAAAACCTCTTTCTCTGAAAAATCCCACTACTACACGCATCCATTTTTTTTAAGCACCAAGGTGCTGAGGACAGGCCAAAGGGTAGACATAGGAATTGATATAATTTTCTTTTCCACCTGAACTCAAGATACTTCTGACTGATTTCTCCCATAAGTACCGTGAAGTAAGCATCCTTTAAATCTAACTTCACCAGCCAATCCTTCGACTGCAACATGTCCCTCAGAAGATGAATCCCTTCCATTTCGAAATGCCAGTAAAGCAAATACTGATTTAGATTCCTCAAATGTATCACCGATCTCTACCCATTGTCCTTTTTTCCACCAAAAATAATGTGTTTACAAAATCTTTTAGATGTTCTTCCACCAAAGAGATTGCACCTTTCTTCAACATTTCTTTTATTCCCACATCTGCTACCTCTTCCTGTTCCTTTAATAAAACCAAAGCCCTTGGCTCTACAATCTGTTTTGGAAGATTTAAAAATTCTATTTTGAATCCTCAAACTACATTTAAAACCCAAGGATCCTCTGTTATTGTTTGCCAATTTTCCTGAAAAAAAAATAAACGTCCTCCCCTCCTACTTTTTCTAGGGAAGAACCAGAAATCGTCTACATATTCACCTCATATATTTGGTCCTGACTGACTTCTTCCTCGTCCTCCTCTTGCTCTAGGCTGGTCCTAGACTACTGTGGGGAATAAGTTAAATTGGGACCTATCATGCCTGGTTTCAGTAAGGGTGACATTTCTCACTCCAGCCTTATACAAGACATTATCTGTCTCTTCTCCTATAAAAGAGCTAAGTAGACTCTTTATGCCTCCTAGTACCAGGGTGATACCTGAAGTTTGTTTTTCAAAGGTCCTAATCCATTTCCCTGCTCCCTTTGTAAGCAATGGTAACATCCTTTTGAGGTTTTTCTTATCTATTTGTGGCCGGGGAATATAATGAGGGGCCTCAGGTCCCTTATGTATTAGGGGCATCTGGTGTACAGGGGCAAAGGAATGTTGGGAATTATGCTGGCTAGCATACTTTCGCAAAACATGCAGACTCTCCCATATAAAAGGATCTGATTCCCCCTCACCATAGAGAATTCAATCCACAGCATTTGCCATGTCACATGGATCGAAGGACCCTTCTCTTGGTTATGGGCTCATCACCAGGGCTAAACCTTCAGTCCATCCTGCTAAAATGTCCACATAGGGTACGACGTTATACCAATTGTTTTCCCCTTGGTTGACTATCTCATTGGGGTGAGGTCAGTGCAGCATACAACCAATTTAACACTCATCTGTTGTATCAGTCTGTCATGCAACCCCCCCAGTGACCTAATAGGATCCCATCCTGGGATATTGCTGATCACGTCCCACTGAAACCGTACCTGCCCAAGCTTTGTTGCTCATGGTCTCCTAGTATTAGAAAAAAATGCCCTGCTCTCCTTCTCTACATATTTTCATAAACATATCAGTGCAACTGGGTGACCCCATCAATCCCTTCATATGTTCAAGGTCTATGAGGTACCTTTCTCAAATGCTATTGTTATAAGTAGGGCATCTAGCTTTCGAAGACAGAAGTATTTGACCTGTGTTATCTACGTGCCTATTTATCAATTCTATTCTGTTCACCATCCTCCTAAAACTTCCTTGAATTTATCCTGATTTATTACCGCAATGTCCTCCTCTCCCTGTGTCTCTCTCATCTTTTCTATCTTCACTTCATGACAACCATTTCTGAAAATTCTTTGGTGTAAATATAACACTTCCTTTCTCCTTTTGCCAAGATATCAAATCATCCTCAGCCTTTTTTTAGTCCTCAAACTTTTCTTGAGGTAGAGGCTATCGGGCCATACCAACAGCTGTATCTATATAATCATTCCGCCTAGCATCATCTGCATCTCTCTGTTGTGGGGTAGACACCTGGTCTTTGACTACCCTTCCTGTTAGATCTTTTTTTTGTAAGAGGTGTAACGTTGCTGATGAAATGAGCAGCTGGTCATCACTGTCCCCTGGACCCTGCCCTTTGTCTCTACCCTCCTGGGGAGAGACTTAATCTAAATGTAGCACAAACTGTGCTTCCAACTGTCATGAAAACTTAGAGTGCCCCACACTTGTTTGCTGTTCGTCTGTTTCGGCTTTGGTGTTCGTAGGGAAACACTAGGGGGTCACTTCGGAGATAGTGAATGGGACTCAACCACGGCATTCATGAATCCCAATGCAGCTTCCTGTAGCTGGGCTGGTGGTGAATGCTGAGCATCTTGGGAGAGATATTTGTGGGGTCATATGAAGATGGGAGAGCAGATGTGGTACAGGATGTGCGGTATTTGAAGAGCCTTTACACTGTTCACAAAGACTTGAAGAGCCTTTAGACTGTTCTCAAAAGACTTGCCACATGGGTAAGGCAGCTTATCCTTTCTGCAACTTGACTCCTGTATATTTACTTTGTTTGTGACAGTATGTTCTAATATCTTACCATGAAATTTCCCTTCCTTTGATCAGGAGTACATGTGTCTCTGAGTAGCTTTAATACAATTGTTTACAATGTTTCTGTAACCTTTTCTGGTCACTTGGAAAGGTCTGTTGCATATGTTCTAACGAAGTCTCCATAGTCCCCCATATTTCTAACAACTTTTCATAGTCTACCTTTTTATCTGTTCACTCAAGAATATATTTTCTTAGATGTGTACACTTTTTCCTCACACAATAAAGAACAAGTGAATTTGTCCTTTATTCATATGCTATGCATCGCAACATTATACAACAACATTACTTTGTGGCCACATTTCTACTTACATGAACATACACACATTTATCATCAACATCTATAAAATATAAACACTTTATTTCTAAAATCAATCACTGTTCCTTACTCTAAACTATACACTAAGTCAGTACCTACTGGTCACTACCCTGTGTGCAGTAAAGAGAATAACCCTCTAATCATGTGCCTCAAAGGCCATGGAATGACTTCCAGACATTACGGACAGTTTTGCAACATCAGCCGTCCCTCTATGTCAAAATGTTCACAGACATATTGGACACCCAACTTCAAATCACCCACACTTGACCACTTCCAACTTTATATTGGGAAAAAACTCTCTGCTGACTATGTAGTACCTTAACTTAACATTGTGCAGCGTTCATACACAATCTTGCATGTGATAACCCTATTTACATTTCATCCACATTTACCATTGCCAAATAAAGGTCACATAATATAGAAACATGGAATATATTCCTCATGGTCCTTAGCTTGAAGACGCAACTCCAGGTCCTACCCCCCTGTGAATGGGCAGAACACAGTGTCTGCTTATCTTGTTAAAAATGGGCAATGGTTTCTGCAGTGGGGTAGGAGGTATTCCTGTGGCAGCAGTCCATTAAGTACCAATGGAACTCTTGGCTGGCTGGTCAACAGTTGCGAGGAAACTGAAAATAGGAAAGGCAATACTTCTTTTGGCAAGGCAAAAGCAGGTTTACTTGTCATGACCAGGAGAGCAGTTGTGCCCACAGAGGTAAACGGCAGACCCCAATTTGCAGCTCGCAGGCAAGTGATTATACAGTTGAAAAAGTGATGACCTAAACACAATTATCTCAAAAATCCAATAACAGGTCAAAGAATATAAAAGTAAATGATATGCTTTTACATACACATCACGTCAACCATAACCTTTTATCTACATTCTCTTATCATAAGTCTAACAAAGCTTTGATGAAGCATTAACTTCCCCTCAAGCATGTGTGAGTGTTTATTGCTCTGCTCCCAAGACTTCTCATCTGACTCTGTGTACTCTTAACTGAAGTTACCTTTCACCCATATTTTCCAGGTCATGTTTCCATTAAGTAGGAGAATGAGATACGTGCTTGTGTGCTGTGGTCATAAGTTCTTCAAGGCTTGTTTAAACACATCTCCATTTCACTGAAACTCTCACCTATTTTGTATCACTGAGACGCGTAGGCCTGAACTGTTCTTTAAACACATATAGTCTACCATGTTCCCTACTGATATATGTGGTAGAGTCCACCTGGCCATTTTAGGCAAAATGAATTAATTCCTTGTGAATTATCAAATAACGGCCTATAAGAAAATGTTTGCGCCTCCCAAGCACACAAGGAGGGCCAGTTTGAGGCTTGAGTTGGGCATGGCAAGTGAAGATCTTCACTGCCGAGACGATTTAATTAAATTTTATATCTGCACCCTGCATGCCACAGCTCAATCCTTGAAAGAACAACTACAATCATTGTTCATGGACAAACTTTTCCCCTGGCACACACAGCTGCACTTGGCCATTGCCACACTGAAGATTGAAATTACAAACCTATCTAACCCAATCATCCCTCTGTCAACGTGGCAAAAAACTAATAAAAAAATCAAACCAATCAAGTGGCACTTGAGGGTGGCATTGCAAGGCTTCCAAGAAAAACACTCTTTACAGCTCTGCATGCTTCATATATTAGTAAACCACAACCATACTTCCATTATTTCCTTCAATCGCAGACTCACAATAAAATCACCAACATGAGGGTGTGAGCCCTTCTAATACACGATTTTAGCCCGACTGTGCTCGGAGTAATGAACGACTAACATGTAAACGTTGCACTTATCTGCATAAGTCCTGGCTGCATCTACTGTGCTGTTGTCCACACTTTGTTAACGATTGCCGCCGCCTTTTGCTCCCAGTTTACTGGGATAAGTCCCTTAGGTACTGCAGGGAAGCATGTGATTTGTGCTTCAGCAATAATTCTTCTCCAGTCCTAGGAAGGGTTGGGAAAGTTATTACTATTATTCTAACTGCACTGTGCACAGCGTAGCATCGAGAAAAAGACAAAGAACACGAGAAAGGCTTCAGAGGGGTTAAACTTCATCACCTTGTGGAGCCTAATAATGCGCCTATAGAGGCTGCTCAGTGAGAGCTGTTGAAGTAATCCCAAGTTCTCTACTATACTGCTATTGCACAAACGGCCCTTTCTGAAAGCCAGGCCTTCACATCTGAAGCAACTTTGGGACATCCTACCATTGCCTTTTGCACCCCCCACTTCCATTACCGCGTCAAATGGCCAACCTTAACATACCTGATACTAACCAGAAATGCTGCTTTGAAACTGATATTTATTCTGCATCACTCGTTTTCATAATGTGTTTTTAAATTTTAACCTTAGTCTTAAATTAAGTATCGACGTGATGTCTGTATGTTATGGTTTTAATTACCTGTATAAAAACATTGACATTGGTAGCGAGATTTCTTCGTACTTCATTTTCTTCTTTTTCTTCGTATTTCATTTTCTTCTTAACAGATTGTCACATGGAGTGACTGCTGCATGGCAAAGAATGTTGCACGACGAGCGATGCTTCGCAGAGAGGAAGATTGTACATGGTGGAAATTTTCATGGAGTTAAATGTTACATTAGAGGAATTTTGAATGGAGAGGAATATTGCATGGAATAGAATATTGCATAAAGAGGAGTGTTGCAAGCAGAGGAATATTGCATAGAGTTGACCATTGCAAGGACTTGAATAGTACATGTAGAGAATTATTGCGTGGAGCTGATGTGACATGGTGTGGAATGCTACAGGGAAAGGAATGCTGCCTCATCGAAAGGCACTCATCCACTAAGTTAGCTTAAACCGCTGCCTGTAACCAATTAAGTAACCAGAACATCTGGCTATCACATTTCTCCTCAGTGTTGCTCATTTATTTGTAAACATAGTTTGTAAAACATAATTAAGATGGTACTCTCATTCACTTGGCTCCTCCAGGAGCTGCCTCCTATGAGCCAGTCTCAAGATCTGGGGTCTTTTGAGTGTGTCATCGAAAACTACTCAAGAATTCAAACAATTTGAGCCTGTTGATGTTAGACGCTAATTGTTGTGATCTGGGAGTCCATCCTAGAGCAGCAGGGGTCAGAGTGCTAACCCCCGGTGCAAGAACCTTGTTCAATGCACCAACAAGAATGAGAAATCCATTTGGACTGACACTCACACACAACCCACCAAGCAATACTGTGTGGGTGATATGGTTGTGTTTCTGTCCTTATAGGTGAGTTCAGGGACACAGTAGGACTTCAATCCATCTTTCATAATTGAACAATACACGCAGTATAGCATGAAGAAACAAGGGATAACATTTTAAAATGGTAATTCCTAAAACCCAAATCTAGGGGGTCATTAGGTTTGCGGTTTTTCCACATCCTCCGGGCCAGCGGAAGCCACCGCCGGCCCGGAGGATGCGGAAAAACCGCAGCGGACTCACCAAAGACCCACCGCCACATTAGGATGGCTGGTGGGTCCTGGTTTCTGTCCGCAGCTTTTCCGCCGCGGTTGGCTTACAACCGCGGCGGAAAAGCCCTAATATGGTGGCGGTGTCTCTCAGACACCGCCAGCCATATTAGGATGCCCCAAAAGAAATGCTTTTCCACAGTGGGTTTTCCACCATGGAAGAGCATACGGACCTTCACTGCGGGGGCCCGTTGCGGGCCCCCTAGGTGAAGGGGGGGCGGGGGGGTGCACATGGGGGGTACCTATGGTACCCCCCTGCATTTGTATGCAGTAATCAGCAGGCACCGCGCGGTGCATGCCGCTTTCTGCATACAAATGCAATGTATGCATTTCTAACATTGCTGCGGGTGCTGCTTGAAGCCGCACACCCGCCGCAATGTTAAACATAGAGGATGTGACCGCCAGGGTGGCGGTCACATCCTAATTGCACTCGAGGGAACGCCGCAGCCCATGCGGACGTTCCCTCGTACTCAGAGGTCACGAACGGACGCAAGTCCGTCCGCAATCATAATGAGGCCCTAAGTGCGTAAAATATGAACAGTATCCACACAGCATGCACAAATAAATGCAGTAATGCATGAAATGTTGACAGACTTAATGATGCATGCCGTGTCTTATAAGCTTGCACCGCAGCTTTGCAGAGACAATATGGACCCAACTCCTTGCGCCCTACTTTTCTTACTAGCAATGTTGTAAACAACCAGGAAGACTGGTCGAGATTAGGGAAGAGAGTCTTGTGTGGCATTGCTTTTATTTTGTATGTTGGAGAACCGGGCCTTATGGGCCTGGCGGCGCAGGGCACGCCTTAAATCCCCGAGTTCACCTGCCTTGTCGAACAGAGACACAAGACACTCTGTTGGGCGTAGAAAACCAGGTTTATTAGCTGCAGCCAAGCACAGTTGTCCCAGAAGTACGTACAGCGTATATTCTGAGGAGACTGCCACTTTAGTCCGTAGCGCACAATTTTTAATAGCACACATATTTACAACGTTTACTCCCAGTACATACAAATCAAGCCAATAGGAAAAGTTGGAAAACAAGCTATCAGGTGTCCCAAATACTTTATTTATGCAACAACAATTCAGACAGTGGACCACTCAAAGAAAAGGCAAGGCAGCAATCCTGGGATCACCAAATAAATTAGTTTTCAAATTCCAGCGTGCTCTTTCCAAATGCTCCCTGTCCTAGGAGCATCACCCAAACCTGGGGTAAGCAGTCAATTTTTTGTCCAATATGGAAAAGCACCGCTCTACAAGTTAATCTCATCCAGCTTAAGGAAACTAGACAACTTTCCAACACTAAGAAAGTTGTCCAGTTTCCTTAAGCTGGATGAGATTAACTTGTAGAGCGGTGCTTTTCCATATTGGACAAAAAAAGGTGTCCCAAATACGCCCCTCTCTCAAACCTCGTGTGTTACTCCTCCCAATAAATTAATCAGTGCTAGTACCGACAATCCAATTTGCAGGTGGCAAGACGTATTTGTGTGCCTCAAAGGATAGTTGTGTAACAAGAGAATACAAGGAGAGAATAGCGAAGGCCAGTCGGATAAGATAGGAAAAGAATAGAAGAAGCCAAATAGTCAGTCGAGACAGGGATCAATCAGGGATCAATCAACCCAGACATGGATTAGAGAACTCGACCAGACACTGACTTCGGTTTCGTAAACAAGGGCAGGGGGTTACTCTTTGACCGAAGAGACACGTAGCAGCTGAGAAAGGCAAAAACACTCAGTTCGCCGTGCTGCCTGAGTGAGGGCAACACAAAATGGCGACGAGACACAAAATGGCAGCTAAATACGGGACGAAGTCAGAAACTGAAGAACCTCAATGTCCTGTTGTTGAACCTTTATAAGAAACAAAGAGTCTTCTTAACTTGATTTTCAAATACTTGACATGACTCCCACTTGTCTCCTTCAGTGAACTACGATATACCTACTATCCACTGGTGGGGGCAATTGTGCGGTACTTCATTGGTTGTGTTGAAGAATCATAAATCTCTTCTCTGAATCTTCTGGGTTGGTAATTGGATTGTTGCATTGGTTGTACCTGTGAAGAACCAGATATATCCTCTCTGAATCTTTCTGGTGTTTAATCAGATTGTTCTAGAAAACATACACATGGTAAGCAGTATGTTAAGTTATGCAGAAACTAGGTAGCTTATCAGCATTTGGTTAATTAACTTTTGCCATGCACTCTTAATTCATGAGATATTTTCCACACTTGAAATTCTTTGCTGGTATTGTGCCAAACCAATCCTGTGAAGTCCCTCTCACCTGCATTACAATTCTGGTATGTTTGGTTCTATAGCAATAATAACCAAAACGTAAAATCTTGAGCTCTTGACTGGATGGTAAGCACTTACTGATTGTGTGACTTTTGTTTTGCTTTTAGATGGTGTCTCTCAGGATAAACTTCATGGAAATTTAAAGATGGAAATCCGATGGGTTCAGAGGAGCACTGGATGATGTCAGCTTGCGGGTAAGCAGGAAAAGAACCTTCTCCTTCAGCAGTTTTGTGGCAAAGTCTTGAGGTGTACAGACCTGGGCATGGTTTAAATGTGGCCAGGCCCTTGATGGACACCGACATTTGGAAAGATCTTGCAGTACTTTGACAGCTCTTGCAGTACTGAAAACACACAGGGTAATATCGGAAAAGCAGCTCAAGGTACAAGTGCTAACATTCCCGCAATTGTCAACATACCTTACCTTGACATAATGAACACTAACCTCTATTTGTGAGTACAAACACAGTGTTTCCAAAGTGGAAAACCGTACCAAAGGCCTTAAATCTCCCAAATGGTGCTGGGGGAAGAGATCTTTCCTAATATCAGACAATGGAGAGATACTGATATGTGAGTGCACTGAGTGAAGTGAACTGTTCATGCAGAGAGTTTGAGTGCTTCAAACTGGTCATGACAATAGGGCATGCATGATCTGGTGGTTGGAGGCTTCTTTTCTGGAGTGCTAGTAAGGCTGCTGGTTGATAGGGAACACTTGGATTTTGACATATGGTCAACAAGAACAATATGAACATTCCTAACATGGTTAGTAAGTTCCTAGCAATCTAACACCCTAGGGCTTATTCTAAACACTATGCTTAGATTTAGCAGAGGCAGAACATAGCAAGCTTATAAATTGAGTTTCTTAAGATGGATCGCACTGCATACCTATTCTCACTAAGAAATAACTGTTTAGCTATTTTCTTCACAGCAGCTGCCCAGGGAATGGTAATTGATGACTGCCTGAAATCCACTTCTAGGTACCGCTCACTGAGCCACGGAGCAACACCAGACTAGGGCTGAGTTGTTGCAGCAAACCAGTGTGGTATCTGCCCTGCTAGTTCCATTGCAGAAGCCTCCCCAAATAAAGGTCACATACCTGAGTTTGTACAGCATCTGATCGCCGATCTTATCTCATGTTTATAAGTTTAGCAACACGAAAGTCGCAACAAGCCAAAATAAGTACATAGATACATTTGTCATCTCAGTTCACATATAGACATTATAGCCTTCACTGTAAGCATCTATATTAACATGCAGCGACCATAACAAGAACAAAAAAAAGCTATCAGCCTAGATAGGAGGCAGACATGATGCGAACACTTCTGCATGTGTCTAAACATATCTCTTTTTAATAGAAAGAGATAAGCTGCAGGCAAGCACATGATCAAACTAAAACAGATCTAAACTGTGCCCGTCACAGTTTTCATAACATCCCAGAATTGTTAATTGAAGTAGTGGTATTTAAAAGAAATCTGAAATATTATAAAACACATAAAATACACATTTTATAATGGATTAAATGTGGTGTGAAACATTGCACAAGAATGTGTACTGGTACTTTAAGAACAAACTAGGCAAGGCATTATGGGCCCGATTCACAGAATGAACTTAAGACTCAATCCTAAATTTACTACTATTTTGGTATTCACAGAATGCACTTACTACTTTTGGCATTCACAGAATGCACTTACTACTTTTGGCATTCACAGAATGAACTTACTACTTTTGGTATTCACAGAAGTTAGGATTTTGTCTTAAGTTTGTCTTAAGACAGACTTAAGACAGACTTAAGACAAACTTAAGACAGACTTAAGACAGACTTAAGACAAAATCCTAACTTCTGTGAATACCAAAAGTAGTAAGTTCATTCTGTGAATACCAAAAGTAGTAAGTGCATTCTGTGAATGCCAAAAGTAGTAAGTGCATTCTGTGAATACCAAAATAGTAGTAAGTTTAGGATTGAGTCTTAAGTTCATTCTGTGAATCGGGCCCACAGTTTATAACTAATGTGGCTGGGTGCAAAAAAAATACAAGTAGAAGAAGAAAAAGGGGTGCAAACTGGTCACTCTCATCATCATTTTGTTTCAGAAAAGCTGGAAAAGATGCTTGCCCTTTTATACTGGAGGCAGGGTTTGAACTTGGTTTCCTTTTTCTCTATTGGTGATGGAGTTGTGTAGTTCTATATATTAAAGATGACATGAGGTGCCTGGAATGGAATACGTATGTTCCTCGAGTTGTTTCTTTGCCTTTGGTTTAAAATCGGATGGTGAAGGAGATGGGTATTTGCGCTGGAAAGGCTCTTGTAAATCCAGAATGTCCAAGAAAAAGGACATTTCTTGTATGTTGACACTGATTTACATTGAATGTTCAAGCACTGTAGAGGTTCTTGACTCACACGTTGGAAGAGCAAATTGCCCATCATATTGTACATATTTCACAATCAGCAACTGTAATGCACAGCAGTACTCTTAGTGTCATTTTTGTGGTCATAGCATTTGTTTCATGCAAATTGATGCCATTAGAGGCAGTTCTAAGAGAGCTTCCCAAACAGTTTCTTGCTAACAAAATATGCACCAAATATGCACCAAATAACTGGTCTCACTTATGAGGTATCCAAATTGAGGAATTATAGAGTCCAGTACTCGCTTAGAGTAGTCAGTAATCCAAACCAAAGATAGAAGTCTAGGGTCTCTCAGCATTGCTTCTCGGTAGGACATTCTCATTCTGGAGGTCGGACGGGCTTTATTTCTCTGTCAGATGGAAGATGAGATCTCTACACCGATGATCTGCAGAATTGTTGAAAATCCGCCAAATTGACTGGAGAACAATGAATGAAAAAAACCCAAAGGAATTAGTCCAACAACAGTTTTAAAACCAGTCAATAAACCAGCTTTAATGTTCTTGAAGAAATGTACTGTGCCAGTTGTGTTGGGTAAATTAAAGATGGTTATGTTATGTTATGTTATGTTAAAAAGGAGTGTCCCGGCGCTTTGACAAAGAGCCCTCAATGTAAAAAACATAACACTGCGGAAATAGAGAAAAAAGAAGAACAGGTACTGTGTGAAAAGCCATGTTTTTAGTCCTTTCCGAAAAGAGAGCAGATCCTCAGCTTTCCTAAGCGAGATAGGTAGGTCATTCCAGCTTTGAGATGCTAGAAAGCGAAAAGAGCGTCCTCCGATTCTAGCCCGAAAAATGGAGGGAATCATGGCTTTGGATAAAGTCGCGGAACGTAACGCCCTACGAGGCACATAAAAAGCCAAGCGCTTCTGAAGATATTTGGGGCCAATCAGATGAAGGGTCTTGAAGGCAAAAGTAAGCGCCTTAAAAACAATCCTTTTAGCGACTGGGAGCCAGTGCAGTTTTTTTTAACAAATCCGTAGCTCCGGCTCTGCGCTGGAGACCAAAGATGGCTCTGGCCGCAGAGTTTTGCACAATCTGCAGTCGCATCAAAAGATATTTCGGCAGGCCAAGATAGAGAACATTCGCGTAATCCAAACGCGAGCCTATCAAGGCCTGCACGATAATTTTTCTATGCTTCAGCGACAGCAACGGAAGGAATTTCCGTAACATTTTCAGGAGGCCGAAGCATTTTGTGGTAAATGGTTGTATGTATTTTCTCACTGTTTTGAGATTGTCAGTTGGTCATCTCAGGCTGAGGAGCTGGTAGCTCTCTCCTGGTGGGGTTTCTCCCTGTAACTTCCTATCCTGTAACTTGCCACCTAACTACCTGTTAATAAAGAGGGATCTACTTCTACACCTGGACTACGCATCCTTGTTTGTGTACCACATTTTGGCGACGAGGATGGGATATTAATTATTGGCGACGTTTTTAGACTAATCTACGCTGCAAGGAAGGAAGATTCAAGCTCAGCAATAAAGGAAACCAAGGACTGTTGTGGGACCCAGTTTAAGTAACTACAGGAGTAAGTTAATGATTTACTAAGATCGGAGTAACGCCCAGTAAACCCCACCAGTGTCCTTTTCAGTTTTGGACATCCTGCACCCTGGGCGTTTGTGTTGTGTGAGAACTAACTGCCATCTCGCTGTCATCTAGAGTCTGTCTGTCTCCAGCCACAGGAGCCTCTGTTTTAGCGGGCCTGATCGCCCTGCTGCACTTTCCGGCTACCTTTTGTGCCTTGACAGTTCGCCTTTAACATAATCACTGTGCAACTGGTGTCTTTTTCCACAGTGTGGCCATTTTTCCTCCTCTGTACACTTGTTCTGTCTGCCCTTCTGGAGGTGCCCGGGCGCTGGCAGTACTCTCTCCATCAGGTGAGTCATCATCATTTTTTTTTTGTCAAGTTTTGTGTATTGGCGGTGTTCTGCCTTCTTGTGACTACTGTGACCTTGTTGACATTCAGCGTGACCCGTGACCCGACGCTCCTTTTTCTGGAAGCCTAGTGGTATTTTTGCGCTGAGTGGGGGACACTTTTAAGACGTTTTTGTGTGTTTTCGCCTTGCGATCTACTTTGTGTCGGTTGTACCTCGACGTTTTGAACAAGCTATTTGCCATGGCGCGTACACAATCTTACCTGTCTCGAGGAGCCTGCTTCGTGCTCTTTGTGACGTCTGCCCCTCTTCCACTGCCTTCTCCTTTGCAAGTCCGGACAGCATCTCTTTGTCGTGAGCCATCCGGCGCCGACGTGACAACGTGCCTCCATTTTGCCTGCTTTCACTCCGCAAGTCTCCGCGGTGTGTGCGTGTCCGTCTGTTGCTGCCACTGGCCTAAGGACTTTACTGTTTGGATCCTGGTCTGCTCCAGCTTTCCTTGCCTTGTTGTGCTAGTCCCAGCGGAAAGTGGAAAATGAGGAGTGTTTGTCTACTGCGTACTACGGACATTAGCTCTAATTTTGTGACTTCTTATGTCATTATTCACAAGGTTTCAAGCTTTCTCTACATCGCTGTGTGCGTCCGAGTCTTGTCACTTCCAGGAGGAGTTGCTTACAGGAACCCGGATTACGGTCAGTCTTGGGTGAGAGACATGCATCTCTGGAACACTTCAAGTGCTTTAACATGCATTACTGGAACACTTTAACATGCATCATTGGAACACTTCAAGTGCTTTAACCACTTCACGCTGTCTATTCGCTGCTTGATATTTCAAGGAGCCGTCTATGAAGAGAAATCGCTCACCGGAGCTAATGTCTTTTGTTTTCATCATTTCCTATGCTTCAACTCATTTGTTTTTCAGTGTATGTTGTGGGTTGGTGTGTGTCTTGAGCATAATGAATTGTTATATTTACCTTTGGGAGGTTGTGGTATGTCAGTGGTTGTTTTATGCTGTACCCTACCATTGTGAGTTTGGGTTGGGTTCCTAAGGCAATGTTTTAACCCTACGGTGTACCCTTATTTAGGGGAGGGTCTGTGGCCAGTCAATGCCATACTTTGAAATAAGGGCGATGTTGTACCTTTTGGTGTACCCTGTATATTTTTATATAGGGGACGTTTGGTCTCACAGGGTGTGTTTCCTGTGTTTCACCCTGCTTTGCCAGCTAGGGTGTTTGTGTCTAATTAATACCCCATCCATGTTCTTAGGGTTAGTACTCATGGTGTACCCTTACTTAGGGGAGGTTGTGGGGTTGTGGTGCCAGTCAGCGCTTACATTTTGTTTCCTAGGGTCTTGTTGTTACTCTTTGGAGAAGTTACGTTGCGCACTTTCACGTGGTGTACCCTTTTATTAGGGGAGGTCTGCATGTAACTATTTTGTTCAAAAGTTTCAAGGATTAGTATCTTTGTGTACCCTTTTCTGGGGAAAGTGGCGTGCGTAGTCAGCGCTGCTATTATGTGATGTTGCTTTGAACAATTTCTTCTTTGTTCAATGATGTACCCTTTTGTTAGGGGAGGTTGTCTGTGTTGGTCTAAATTGCATCACTCTTTGTGGGTAGTCGGGGTGCGTTGTCAGCTCTACCTCTTGGTGTAGTTCCGCCACTTTTGTTAGTGTGTGGATACTGTGTATTTTGTTCCAGGGGCGTTAGTTTCCTCTGGTGTACCCTTTCTTGGGGAGTTGTTTTGTTCCACAGTTTAAAGGTTGCCTTTCTTGGTGTACCCTTAAAGGGGAGGTTGTAGTGCACGTCTTGCATTAGCGATGAAGACTAGTGTTTGTCTTTATTTCAGGCTTTTTCCCCTTTTTCTGTGAAGGTTGCTAGTTCATCTTATTGTGCTTATTTCCATCTGCACTCTTTTTTTTCATTCGGTTGTTACACCCTCCTTGATTTGCCAGGATCGCTACCTTGTTTTATTAAGGGGGGTGGATGGGCATTTTATGTAATTTGCATTTTTGTGTTTTGTCTTATCATGACCATTTGTGCATCTTATGTTTATCTTTCTACATGCCTCTTTTTATTGTCCTTTGTTTCTGCTTTCACGCTTGAGTTTCTTGCTTTTCAAATTGTCTCTTTGACTAGCTCTTGTGTCTTCAATCTCCTCTGAATCCTTCTGCTTCGTTTTGACTTCTTTCTTGCTGTTGTTTGTTAACGGAAGAGGATGTGTGGTAAATGGTTCTATGTATTTTCCCTCTCTACCACTTTATCAGAATGTCCTGTGACATCATGGAATGTTAGTGTGCCTCCCTGTGTTGAGATTGTCAGTTGGTCATCTGAGGCTGAGGAGCGGGTAGCTCTCTCCTGGTGGTGTTTCTCCTTGTAACTTCCTATCCTGTAACCTGCCACCTTACTACCTGCTAATAAAGAGGGATCTACTTCTACACCTGGACTACGCATCCTTGTTTATGTACCACACATTTGCCGGTCAGCCCAATAATCTGGGGGCCAAAGTAAAGGCCATCATCAACCCCAAAGCCCAGATTTTTAGCTTTGGAAGAGGCAGCATCCGGTGGAGACATGTCTGAAGGCCACCAGGCCTTCCAGCCAGGATCAGATGGGCATCCAAAAAAAAGCAGTTCCGATTTATCGGGATTGCATTTTAGGCTATGTCGCTGGAACCAGGTAAAGACAGCTCCTAAACAGTCTCTAATCCGTGGGCCGTCAAAGTCCTTACCCTTTTCAGATGTAAAGAGCAACTGGGTGTCATCAGCATAGGTTATGATCTGGGCACCAAAAGATTCCACAACCGCCGCCAACGGGGCCATATAGATGTTAAAAAGCGCTTAGAATAGAGCCCTGCGGCACCCCCACCTCCAGTGGCGGCCTTTCAGCGGAAAACAGAGGTGCCCAGACCACGTGCCGGCGGCCGGTCAGAAATGACTTAAACCAATTCAACACCGTCCCATGAAAACCGATCTCCTGGAGTCTTAAAAGGAGACCTTCATGGGGGACGGTGTCGAAAGCCGCTGACAAATCCAGCATAATCAAAATGGCCTTTCCTCCAGTATCCAAAACCTCCCTGATGGCATCGGTGACCTCGAGAAGGGCGGTCTCTGTGCTAAGATTCGTGCGAAAACTCGATTGAGAGTCATGAAGTATGTTGTTACTCTCAATGAAGTTGGAAATGGAGTTATGCACGTGCTTCTCAGTCACCTTGGCCAGAGCAGGGAGGAGAGAGATAGGCCTGTAGTTAGCATGGATGAGAGGATCAAGGTTGGTCTTCTTGATCAGTGGAAGAATCAGTGCATGCTTCCACGCTTGAGGGACAACACCCTTGCTCAAGGAGGTATTCAGTAGAGGATTGAGCATCGCATTGAAAGCCGGAGCTACTTTCCCCAAACATTTCGCCGGACAAGGGTCAAGCGGAGAGCCGGACTTAAGCCGAGACAGAAGGTCGAGTGAAACCATGCGGGACATTGCTGGAAATTCCGACAGCTGTGGGCCTTCCTCCATTATAGATGTTTCCAGGCTGGATGTGAAACTCGGCTGGTGTGCCCAAAGTCTGCAAAATGAGGAGGATACTGGGCTTGCAGGAGTTTTCGAATCTCTGATGCAAAACTGGTTGTCTGTAAGTCAAAGGTTTCTGCCTCTGAGGTTAAGGAGACCTCTTTCTGCACTAATATGGCAGAAAGTTTATTCAATGTATCAAAGCACATATTACTGAGATATATATTCTAGGACAAGAGACATTCTCAAACCATCTTTTGGGAGGAGGCTACAAGGTTACCCACAGCCATTTGTGATTCAGTTAAAAAATACAGTTGGCCTTGGGTCAGTTCTCAACATTTATCATTTGTGATTATTACATTTGACTCATCTTTCATGAGTGCATGGTGGGCTGGGGTGGAATAGACAGGTCCAGATACCAATTTACAGCTTAATCTTGGCTTCAGAGGGTTGCAGACTCTTTGCAGAAAGATGGAATCGCAAACGAGTGAGTGACCTAAATAATTTGAATATCCAGCTGTACTTGTGAATGCTGAATTGTCAAACTCAAAAAGTTTTATGCAACTTTTCATACCAACCTGTGGACTTCTGTTTCTGGTATTCATGAAAATGAAAACTAGTCTCGGGCAGTGACATTACTCCATGTGTGAGTCACGTGATGTGTGGGTCTTCTGCTACAGAAAAGAGGACATCCTCAATTTCTTCAGTACTTATTAGGATATTAGTGCCTTCTTTTTTAGCCATGATTCTTTGGGAAGAGGTTAGATTATATGACTTGAAAACGGTACCTTTTATTATTGAGCCTTGAAGGCACTTAATTAGATTTCAGCATTTGTAGCACCACATTTAGCTGTGAGTAGATTGCAACTGAGTCTGCCCATGTTGTAAGAATTGTAAATCTTCTTTTAGAAGATCAAGAAACGAGAATATTATAGTGTTTATAGCATACATTTGTTTTGGGAGTGTTTGCATTCCATTGTCAATAACTTCAATGTGGGTTGCATCATTTCTCAGTCATTTTCTCAAATTCTTTTGGCAGCTTCTTTTTCTGAAAATCTTAACATCTCATTTTAGATGGCATGCCTTGCTGCAAGTATTAAACATTTAACTTTAGGTGGTATGGGCCCAGGAGGAAGGCATTGAAATCCATAATTGTATTAATTGTGTACAGAAGCACATCCATTGTTCCAAGGCTGGAGTGTGCTAGCCATCGTTGGCACCTATTACCCACACTTCATGTGGTAAGAGTTTCAGGCGTATATTTACTATACCTAGGGTCTGGGGTGATCAACTAGAGAACCGGAAGTTCTGAAAAGGGATCATTTGATGCATACATCAATATCAATTGGGCATAGCACTATCCCTTTGGCAGATTGGACACATTGTACATACCTTTCTGGAACATTTCATTTCACAATGGTATGTATGAAATCTGTAACATTTCACTTTCTTTTCTGAAACTAGTGTTGGGATGGGGGAATTCAATATCAATGAAAGTCATAATATGTGAAGGCCTGACTGTGGTAATATCTGTAAATGCAATGTAAATGTATACCATCTCTTGTACCTGCACAATGCCCGTCAATGCAATGTCAATGTATGCTGTAACTTGTGCCTGCACAGCAGCACCAAAATAAGCAATAATAATACCAATGTGTTCAGTGATCCATACTCGTATATTATATTTGCAAATAGCAAATAAGAACAATGTTAAAATGTGTTCAGACCACTGCAAACATAATCTTGTTAATAGCAGTATAAACAATTTCAATGTAAAAAATGACAACTGTATGCATAATGATGTTAATGTCGATAAACATTATACAAGTGGCTACCATATTACTTTTAGGAGGTCTGATAAACTCACATTATTGCTATCAGATTCACCCAAGGAGATCTCTCCATCAACCTTGAGTCAGAGATACGTGGTCAGGCAAGTCCGTTGACCTATGTCCATGCCTATAGAGTATTAGGTCACAGGTGGGGTCCCCCATGAACCAATGACAAACACGCATCCAAGGAAAACCCTAATCAATTCCACAGATAGATAGTTGCACCACAAACAAGTCTGAGATAATTGGCCCCAATAAAACCTGCTTATCCCAAGGCTTGAGTTCCCAAGAAATACCACACTTCTAGATGCCACATGTAGATAGGCACACAACCATTCAGGACATGACATGCGCTCCTCATGCCAGATATCTGGACACATACACACTGGCCCACATTAGCTCTCCCCTAAGTTTGAAAGCCATCTGTGTTCTTACCAGAAGCCAGTGTGTTTTCACTTACAACTGTAATGCTTTTTTTGGAATATAGCAAAGTGTTTTGTTGTACCTCATGAGCAGTATAAATGGACGGCCAAAACTTGTACCTAAAGTGATTTTGAACAGACGCATCTGTCCAGGGTCTGCAGGCGGCAGCATTTGGTTAAACCAACTTGTTCCTGTTTTTCCAAATACTTTTTGTCTTTTCAATGCCTTATTTAAATTTATATCCAAGAAACACTAGATGAAATTGACTTTTGGAATTGAGGATTTCTTAAAATCTCTAATGGAATTAAATTGAAGACATGTAGTCTGCTGGACAGTTTTGTTCAGAAAAATAATTTTTTGGGGAATTGTACATGATCTAAACAAGGGTTCTTGCCTGTCCAAAATGTCATTGCCCATGTACTTGTATCTTGAATATTTTCTTTCCAGCAGTCATAGCCTTGCACTGCAAGATTTTCTATACATTTATGGGAATGTAATAATTTGTGATTGGTAATCAGGATCTTTTTTGAATTTGCTTGATTTTGTAAATAACAAGTCTGCTGGATCTGACCTCAATATTACGGAAGTAGGAGTCTTGCTTCTGGAAATGTATGTGGCTATTTATTGGTGGGATCCCCTCAATACTTGTATATTTCTTGGGTAGTGATGAATCGGTGTATGTAAGGATGACCAAACTAGTGGAAACAGAACATTTATTTATGATTCTCAACATTTGTCAGGATATTTATTGTCTAAAATGGTATATGCATGAAGGTCCTTCAACATTCTTTTAACAGGTTTTATGTCCCACTAATCTGATAAGTTATCAGATATCATAATATAATCAAGAGTAATTTTTACTACAAAGGGTATTTGTAGCATCTCATGAGGTCCCAAGGCTTCTGCCTTTTCCCAAACTACACCGTCTGGCACAGGACATGTGGTGATGTTCACAGCATGCTAATCTTGACGTGCACTCTAGGAAGAAGAATGTGGTTGCAGTTCTTGAATGACAGGAAATGGCAAAGTTTTATCAGTAATGTAATGTTCATTTAATAACAGCAACATTATGATCAGTATAATGATCCACAGTAAAAGGAAAAACACCCTGGGAGCAAATAATATGATACACTGAGTGTTGAAACTTTTCAAGCACTCCCTCCTAGTTACAGCTTTGGATTCAATCCATCGTTATTTTGCTCACCACATTATCCGGTTTGGACCCAGTCCTATGTAAATCAGTCTTGACTATGGTCTTCATAGGAACAGTCCAGGCCAAACAGCCAAGCCAGGTCTTCCCTGGATTGGAAACAAGCATTCTGGGCCCAGTTTTGAGGTACTGGATTGATTTGCAAATGACTGGGTCCAAGTTGGAATGGCATGGTGAGAAAAAAAACGATCATTTGGCCCAGATCTCTGCACTGGGGGAAAATGTTTGACATTGTTCAGCATTCTATCCATAAATTGTTCTTTTTTTCATTTCTTGCACTAAGTGGAATGGATATGCCCAGTCGTGGGTCCCATGCTCTCCATGCCCCATGAGTCAAGCTAGCCTGGCTTATATGGGGTGATACCCCAAACCCAGTCCAAAGATGTTGTTGTCCAGTCCAGGGAAGACCTGGCCTGGCAGTTTGGGCTGGAATGTTTTCATGGGGAGCATGGTCAAGACTGATTTGCATATGGCTGGGGCCAAGCTGAAATGGCATGGTGAGTAGAAAAATATGGGTTTAGGCACAGATCTCTGTACTGGGGTGAATGTGTTACATTGTTTAGCATTCCATCCATTAATTGCTTTTTTTGCATTTGTCACCTTAAGTGAGACGACTATGCCCAGGCATGGGACCTGTGCACTGCATGCCACTGGAGTCAAGCTAGCCTGGTTGATGAGGGGTGAAACCCCAAAACTGGTCACAGGATGCTTGTTTTCCAGTCCAGGTAGGACCTGGCCTGGCAGTGCAGGCTGGACTGCTCCTACAGGGAGTAGGGTCAGACTGATTTGCATATGGCTGGTTCCTAGCTGTAATGGTATGGTGTGCAAAACAACAATGGATTTAGATCTAGATCTCTGTACTGGGGGTGAATGTTTGGCATTGTTCATCATTCCGTCCATGAATTGTTCTTTTTGCATTTGTCGTCCTAAGTGGGAAGTGAATGCCAAGACATGGGTCCTGTATTCCCCATGCCACTGGGGTAAAGCTAGCAGGGTTGATGAGAGGTGATACAGCGAAACTGGTCCTAGGATGCTTGATTTCTAGTCCAGGGAGGACCTGGCCTAGCAGTTCGGTCTGGACTGTTCTCATTAGGAGTTGGGTCTGTGTATATGGCTGGGTCCCAGCTGGAGTGGCATTGAGAGCAAGAAATTAAGGATTAAGGCCCAGATCTCTGTACTGGGGGTGAATGTTTGACATTGTTCAGCATTCTGTCTATCAGTTGTTTTTTTAGGTATAAGACACTTGTCATAAAAGCAATAGCAAGCAAAGAGCCAGCGGTGACACTGAGCAACTCAGGAGTGTGTCGGCACTTCATCTAATTCAAAGTCAGAATCTTCTTCATAAATTGTTATTTCTTGCAAAGGCATAATTTCAACTGATGTTGACTCTCTTTTTTTAACATATTATGTTATTGTTTTTTGGTTAAGTATTGCAGTTAAGAATAAGGCCACCAAACAGGATTGGCTGAATAAATGAAACACAGATTTGCCATTACCAGTTGAGTCTCCCACCACACTCGATCAGCACACGTCAAATCAACCAGTATTACTGTTATTCCTGTCTTTCCTTCTATGCCCCCATTTCATATATCAGGGAAATATGTCTGGATTCCCACTTCTAGGATGTAGCATGGGTCTTTGCCTCTCGCAAGTGTAATGTCCTGAAATTGACACCACACAGTCCATATTTTGTAAGGTTTTTGTAGGCAGCCTAAGGCTTTGTAGATGGGGATTATCATTTCCAAGCACCAATCTAGGATATTCTTCCATTTCTCCAAAGTTGGAGGCTCTGTGCTCTTCAAAGTCTAGCAAAGTCTCTTTTTACCACCACCAGTCCCAGTCTCAGCCACAACAGCACAGTACTGTATCTGAAGATTGTGTATCTAGCTGGTGATATGGAGGAGAGGAAGTGTACAGTCTCGAGGTGGAATCCAGGCCAACATGTGCCATTGACCTCTCTCAAAATAGTTTCGGTCTCAGGCACACCCAGACTGTGTGGAAAAGGACCCCCCTCTCTGTGTCACATCATGGGAAGTGTGGTGAGGTTATTAACCCTCATTCTCCAAAGCCTTTTCCTTGTATAATACACTCTATGAAGGTATTTGCAATGTATGGGTCTCAAATGTGAGGCAATGACTGATTCTCGGGGGGTTCATGCCACTCTCCAGTCATCATCAGAGAGTTGTCCCAAATCTCCCACAAAAGCATCTCTCAGACAGTAAAAGAGGCTGGCGAGTTTATCACTAGAGTTCTATACACTTGGGAGACTTTGTGTTTGGTCAGAGCGTCTAATATGATCTTAGCTTCCAGGTGAATGTATTCTGGTATGTCAGTGAGCTAAGTTATATTGGGTGTGAAAGAGACTTGGAGCTGTAAGTATCTATAAAAAATTGTCTGTGATCCAAATCATATTCTGTATGTAAGTCTGAAAGGGATTTCATTGTATAGCCCGAGATGATATCACTGACCTTGGAGATGCTAATTGTGTCCCTAAGTTCAAATCCCTGAAGACCTGAGACGTGTAGATGTAGGGTCACGCGCTATAGTGGGTTTACTTCCATAAGGCATCCCCTCCATTTGAAAGCTTTATGAGCATCTCTTCAGATTTCGAGTGTCACAGCCAAGGCTGGTGGTAGTTCTTTGTGGAGTGGTCTCCAGTACAACAAGTGTGCTAGGGAGGTGCCTCATATCACCCATATTTCATTTGCAAAGGCCAGGTCTGCCACAGAGTCAAACCACCACTAGTTCATGATCATGAGATACGACGCCTTGTAATACGAAAGCATGTCCAGAGTTGCAATGCCCCTGTCACATGTAGAGTTATTGCATTTAAAAAGAGTAATCCTTGGAGTAGGGTAACTCCAGAGAAAGTCTCACAGACATGAATTAAGCCTCTTGAAAGAGGTCAGTGACAAAGGAAAGGGGTAATTCTGCAATTAATAGAGTAGTCAGGGGAGGACTATCATTTTATAGAAGGCATAGTGCCCCATAATAAATACAGGTAGTGTTGCCTAAAATCCCAGATCTAATTGTGGTTGGATATTACACACCCAAGCGTGTTTGGGGTTCATCAGAACGTACACCCCCAAATATTGGAAGCCCTCTCGCAAAACTTGTAGAACAGCTCTCAAGTGAAGTGCTGTGGGGGCAGGCCATGGTGTTCACCAAAGATTTAGCCCTATTTATAGTGAGCCCAGAGAGGTTTCCAAAGATGCTGAGAATTCTGGGGACTCAGAGACCAGATTCTTGTGGCTCATCTAGAAATATCAGGACATCATTGGCATTGAGGTCTATCCTATCTGAGATGCCTGGTGTCTATTCTAAGCCCATGACCAAGGCATCCACCCTTAACTACCCCGGTAGGGGTGCAATCACGATGGAAAATAGTACGGGCAACAGTGGGCATCCCTCTCTCGATCCCTTTTGCACTGGGAACAGATCCGACACTGAGCCCCCTACTCTCAATGTCGTCCTCAGATCTGTATAAAATATTCAGATCCAAGAAAGGAATCAAGGCCCGAGGAAGTTCAAGTTTGTGTAGTAAACAGAAAAGGTAGTGCCACCGGACTGAAAATCAAAGGCCTTATGAGGAGAAGTGCATGCACTCCTGGTATTCGGTCCGCCAATGTAAGGGCATTGTAGACACGTCGACTGTTGTGTTTTGTGGCCTGCGGGCATAAAGGCAGATTGATCTGAGTGGACCAGAGGAGCTAACAACTGCATCAGTTCGTTGGCTAGGACCCTAGCCTAAATTTTAATCTCTATGTTTAAGTGGGATATGCAGAGGTAAGAGGAGCAACAGTCATGGGGGAGACCAAGTTTGTACATGACAGCATTTTCTGCATAGGTCTGGGGCAAGGCGCTCCTTTTCATGGGCAATCAAAAAGACCTAATGAGGATCAATATGTAGGATTTAATACATCTTAAAGAATTTCACTGGAAAGTCAATAGGTCAGGGGGTCTCTCCCATAATTCCTCCAGCGTAAAGGCACTCTTAAGCAAATCTCTGTCCTAGTTGTTCTGGGAGTGTTTAGGTAAGTCTCCTACAAAGTCCTGAAGGGCTGTTGGGTTTAACTCTGAGGGTTAGGCTTAGAGTTCTGTATAGTAGCAGGTGAACTGTCAGATGACAGTGGACTCCTCAGTATGTCTGGCGTCTATGTCATCTTTTATATGGACAAAAATGTATAGTGGTTTGTGTTCGCGAAAATCTAGTGCAAAGTCATGCTTGTCTTGCTTCTCCAGTGATAAATGTGGCTCTGAGTGGTGAGCCATAATGTCCATGCTTCATCTAGGAGCAATTGTTGTAGGACTGTTCTGGTTGTGCAAGGAGTCTCTGAGCATCTTGGGTTCCTAAGGCTTTTTCATATTCTGCTTCAAATCTTCACCGCTTGCATGTCACTGAACAGCATCACCCAGAGGGTCTTGGGAGATTAAACAGAATCCCTATTGGCTTCTAGGTATTTCCCTATGGCCATCTGAATATATTATTATTTGTGGCATCCAGGAGTCACCAGGCGTCTAAACACCAACCCATTTGGGACCGTTGGGAGCCAAGCCTCTGTTGCAGCTCCAGTGGGGAGTGGTCTGACAGATGTTGACTTATTTGATGGTTCATAGTAAACCATTGAGTTAGAGGAAACTGTTAGGATTGCTGAAATCACAGAATTAGGTTCTTCCATGGAAATTGGCACCTGGTGTAAAGCTGGAGACGTAGTAAGCTCTACAATCGCTGGATTGGGACTTGATATTTCCGCATGGCTGCTCTCTTCACTCTGTTCTTGTGGCAGTTCCTTCAGCGTAGGGGGAGTTTATAACGCTCTACACTTAGACTATTTGGTGTCACGTGATATGTGAACAGAATGGGCCACATAATTCTTTGTAATGTGATAGATGAACACCTTCATGTTTTGCTTTGAATCAGGCAAACAAGGCAGGATTACAGTCTGTGTGTCTTCTACCCGAGAACTGGAACAGCTGCTCTTAAAGATGGCCCAACACTTGTTTATCTGAAATCTTTTCTTGAACTACCAAAACAACCTTGGGGAGCCATCTGTGAGCAATTATAGGAACCTTATCTTCGATGGCGTTGGAGTCGGAATGTTTCAAATTAGATATCTTGTCTCTTTCCTCTTGAACGATCTGCAAGACTTTGGTCCAGGTCAAATTGTTTTTCTTCTGTCACTTTTCCGGAACTATCAAGATCGGGCGCATACTCCGAAGAGCAACTTGTATGGAGTGTGATTACCTAATACTCTTCTAGGCACATTATTTAATGCTCAAAATTAATTATATAGCCAAATCAGTCCTGTACTTAATACACTCACGGTTAAGGTTTGCTTAATGCACAGTTGGTGTGCTGTATTAATCCATTGCTCTCTGCTTGAAACAGTTGGGACTGTTCAGCATGGAATGACTTGCCACTACACATAAGAGCCTCCTCCTCACTTTTGAATTCTTCAAGACACGGAAGACCTGGCTTATTGAATAGTCCCACTGGCCCTAGGTTTGGCTAGACTCATACCTGCTCATCTCCAAAATACCCTCCAGGGTGATAGGGCCCTCTACAAATCTGCATAACATAACAACAATATAGAAATCCTACCAGAGCAGACATAGAATCTCTGAATGCTTTTATGATGAATGCAGGATCATTGTCCGAATTAAATGTATTAACTGCGCCTATTGCTACTAGGCTGTGCAAGTCTTTTATGACCACACGAACACCAGCATTCCGTTAGAGCAAAACTCACAAGAATTTGGATCATGAATTCACAATAACTAATATAAACCTATGTCAGCTTGCAAGATCAATTGAGCCGATATGGTTAAGGTACATTACCCCAAATGGATCATTGGAGCTAATAAAGGGAGTCTGAGCTGGTCTTGAAACCGTACAGTGTTCTATTTGTTGGCAAATGTTACATTGATGTACATAATTTGTAGTTTGTTTAGGTAGATAAGGCTACCAGAAACTTTGCTTGCGCATGACTATTGTAGCACACATACCAGCTTGGGCAGATGCTAACTCCTGATGACCTGCTTTAGGTAGATCTAATCTTCCTTGCTCTTTAAGAATCTGTGTATCTCCCATTCCATATAATGAAGCCATTGGATTGTTTTCTTGATTGAGGGTGTAGGAGTATTTGCAGGGAAAGTCGTCTGAAAGCTTTTCACTATTGACTGTTGCCTGTATCGCTTCCAAAATGTCTGTGTCGATCATGGTTTATGATCGGGTTTCATCTGCTACTTTAAAAGTGTGAATCACTGCCATTGTGGCTAGGTTGGCTACACAGTTCAGTTTAGCGTGAATTCTCTCACTTTCATGGAACTTCGACCAAAGAAAGCTTTTCTTTTTAGATGACAGATTTTTATTATTGTTTTGCAAACAAAACAAAAGGTAAAAAAGGTAGTGTGAGAGGTTGAGCCCCTGGAACCCTCACTGTTACCTTTTTATTGCCATGAGTCCTCACGGCGTATTCCCTCAGCTGCAGGAAACCTGTAAAAGAAAGGGAAAAGGGGTTAAATTGCTGGTACCACAGTCACCAAATGACAGGCAGCAGGTTCTTTAAACAGAGTGGTGGGTTCAGTAAAGGGGAGAACCAATCCTGTGGAAGCCGGTGGGAGAAAAATGGAGTGGAAAAATGGGAAGAAGAGACCAACGAGGAAAACTGCAACAGTGAGAGAGAAGGACCAGAGCAGCCAGAGAAGAGAGGAACGCTTCTCTGGACACCGTGAAGCAGAGGAAAGCAGCTGCCACCCAGGAGTCTGGTGGAGAAGAAATCGAGCAAGAGAGACCAAAAGGACTCGTCCTTAGTACTGAGGAAGACGAGTCAAGGTCATAAGTCTGGTGGATTCCCCTGGAGGGTACTGTACAGCTGCTGCAACTCTGGAGAGTTGTGGCGTAGCGTGTGAGTACATGGGGTGAAATCATGGTGGTTATTTGCAAGCAAGGAGGAGGGGGGAGGGATCAGGAGGGAACATTACATGCATGAGGATGTTGGTGTATTTCTTTTATTTACATAACACACCTAGCACTGAAGGGCATGACATCTTCCAGAAGGCACTGGTGCAGATATTGAAAAATTGATAAACCGTTTCCTTTATTTTTAAGGCAACTGATTGAGGGAACCTCTGGAGCCGCTGAGCATACCTTTACATTTCCTCTGAACTCACAAGACTCTGAGAGATACAGAGTCGACATTCATACCCCAAAAAGAGGGGGGAAGGAAAATATCATTTAAAAAAGAGGTCATCCGTTCCTCTCTCCCTCACTCCTGCAAAATATCTGTTTATTTTTTTTTCTTTATTCTTACATGTTATACAATTTTACTCACCGTTTTCAGCCTGAGCACCAAAGGATATGGTGAAGGAGATTATTGAAATTTCCTCAATAGATACTTACCTCTGCATTTCTTGTACCAGAGATTCTGGGTGTCCTTCCACATCTAGAGACCTGGAAGGAGGAAGATGAAGAAACGAAGAAAAACTCACCCCCATTTCAGAAAGACTCCTTACAACTTTATATCTATGTTTTCATGTGCAACAAACTAAAAATAAAGACACCATTGTGAAACAAACCAAGCTTACTTTCTTATACACCCGTCCCAGTCTCCTACAGGTAGACCGTTCACATTGCACCTTATAAACAGCAGTATGTTGCAGACAATGACAGCGAGGTCAAACATGCGAAGGTACCCTTCAACCCGTAGGAAGTCCAAGGCCAAAGTGTGCCCACTACTTCCCTCACATCTTGGTGTGCTTCTGCAGACAACCCTTTGCCTGTTATACCGGCAGCTCCATCATGGCACACAAATTAGCCCACGTCTGCCATTCCACCAAAGTGGGGGCTTGGGGCGACCTCTACTTGCAGACAGCCTCCTGCTTAGCACCAAGGTAGCAACTCCTACCAGGGTATGCTCCACCTGAGGCTCTCCCACATCCTCCAGGATACCCAGAAGGGGAGGCTTTTCTTTTAAGACATCCACCTGACACATATGCAAAGGTTTCAAAGTCATGGTTTCTGGATTCTTATTCAAAATGAGGGGGGGGACTCAACTTAGTTGTTCTTCTCATTCTTTTATTTGAGCTGCTCTTGGTTTACTCCTTAAGAGGAGACTGTGTGGTTACCTCACAAACAAAATGTTAACGCTAAATGTCTTGGTGATTGATGCTTGTACTGGTGGAGTCCACATCTGTCCTTAGCTTGTCTTTGATGATCTTTTCCTTCCTTCTTGCAGATCTGCACCACTTTGGACTAGAGCAGCTCGAGGAAAAGAAAAAAACACATTTGCACAGGGAAGTTTATTTGTTTTCTCATATAACTTTCTTCCTTTAATCTTTTCCTATTCTTTGCTCCCTTCTAAACCAAAATTTTTCCCTTTTTATTTAAGCTGAGTTTCATCCCAGAGCACTGGTTTTCCCAACTTTTTGGACCTTCTGTATTTTGTTTAAAAATAGAAAATAGTTTGCTAAACCTCTTAGCATGAGATTATCCGCTTCTACGTTTGTCTCATCTAGGTGTCAGCCTTAAGTCTCACTGAGTCTAGTATTGTTTACATGATTTAAGCAACTCTATCTTTCAAGATAGGAAACGCTGCCAAAAGACGGAAAGCCAATGGGCAAAATTAATCAAAGTCAGAAAAAGGAAAATGAAATTTCACGTTTCCCTTTTACATCCAGAGGTTGAGTTTAGTAACCTTTCTCGACCTCTCCCCACCCCACCTATTCCCACAACTCCCACCAGGTCTCTGTTTTAAAATAGGTTACCTACGTGGCCGAGCCATGCTCCTCCAGGAATGTGCCAGGACCCGGCGCCTTTCCGGTCCTCGTAGTGGGTGGGAGGCACCAAAGCTGATAACATGGACTCCCTTTACCTCCAGCAGCTCCGTATGAGAGTCTGAAGAAACTCTTCTCCTGGTCTTCCTGCATCCACGGCTGCTTCAAATCTTCTCCTGTGTTCGGGTTCCACCGCACTCCTCCTTCTCATTCTTCATCCTGATTTCAGGGTTCTTCACCTCATCCATGTCCCTCCTCAGTATCTTCCTCCTCCAGGTCTATATCATGAAGGGTAAGAAACAGGAGATTTTGTTCTATTTCTATCTTCTCTTTCTTCTTTCTTTCTTGTGGTCTTTCTTCTCTGCTTGCATCTGTTTCTCCCTAGGGTGTTGGAGGTTGTGTGATGTGTCCAGACTGGGAAAGTTCTAGATAGATCCTCAATTTGCTACATCACCTTTCTGCAGACTTTTTTATTTTTTCATTAGTTCCACTTTTGTATCTATGAATCCATTCAATTGATAAAGTTCTAAATCGACACTGTACCCTTGCACTCAGTAGGATAAATCTAACACTTTTTATCTGAGAACTGATGTATCGGCCTTCTGTAGTGCAAGCAACAATTTATGGATTTCTCTAAGCTGTACTGTATAATCACCTAGAGTTTTACTGTGAGTTTATAGCAATTTGAATTCCCTGTTTTTAAAAATTCCATGTACTTCTATGCAAGCCATGGAGTAATTATATTAAATTTCAACCGCAGGCTGTGCAGAGGCCTATGTATAGAAGATACTCTCATAATATTAAATTGGTAGGATATTAGGAGTTGGTGGTATCATTTGTATATATTGGAGGAATTCTCGAGTGCAGTGTGTCGAATCAAACTTTTACATAAGCTGCACTTAAAGATACAGCACACTGTACCAAATGCAGGTGTAGAACATGAGCATTAGTAATGCTTGTTTTCCTCACCGCTTCTAGTGTTAAAATAGGAGAAACTATAATTATTAATTTCACTTGCGCCTAAGGACACTCTTTTAAAATGGCTGTCTTACAATAGGAAGAATTTGCTCTATGGGACTGAAGCATTCTGGGAGAATTGAGGTTAGTGATTGACTAGCTTGTGAGCCCTGTACAAGTCTCAACCAAAATCCTTGTCAGGGTAAAAATGTACTTGTGTTCAAACCCCTAGTACCTTGGCACAGAGCAGTCAGGCTTAGCTTAGAGGCAATGTGTACAGTATTTGTGCAATACTTCAAACAATAAAAGAGTAAAAACACCACACTAAAAGGATTCCACAAGTTATTTATCGCTTAGCGCCGTGGCCGCCAGAAGGCAGTTCGCAATGCTTTACATTGTTGCAATGCTATTTAAAGTTACACAAAGTTAGATAAATAGAGTAAAATGTTATAAATGAAACAAGACCAAAATGAGAAATATTCAATCAGTAAAACCAGAGACATGAATTTGTAATGATTTTAGTGAAAATAGCACCAAAAAGCACAGAGCACCAACTCAGGATATCTGGTCACACTGGACTGGGTCAAAGTCACACTTTCAGGACTAACTAAGCGTGGGCGTAAAGTCCGTTTCGCGGGCGAATTTGCGGATTTTTGACGATTTCGCGATCCGCGCAAATTTACCCAATAATCCGCAAATTTGCAAGCTACGAATTATTTTGCTTGGTCGCGCTTGAAAAATACAATATTGCGCGTGCGGCGTTGTCTTACCGTGATTCTGAGTCCGCCAAGTTATTTTTCTTCAGGTTTTACGTGTGCGGCGCCATTTTCGATCTTGCTGCGTGATCGCACGAGAGTTTTTCGAATGCAATTACATTATCGCGGCTTGCCATCTTGCACGACGAGAGTTTGACAACGCGAGTACATCATAAAAGCACGCGACGGCGCGCAGCTGACTTCCGGCGGGAGATTCGAACAGCTCGCGTTCCCGAAATTGCAAAAATTGCAATTCTGCACAAGAAATCGACCGCAGGAAGCATGAACCTTGTGAAAATTATGATTTTGATCAGAATAACTCCTCAGATTGACATATGACTCCATTTTTTGGGGTGGGGTGGGAGGAAGGAAGTGCCTCAGAGTCTCCAACTTCCTGGTCCTGTCCAGCAGGCTCCTCCAAGTGCTTTGTGCAAGGTCACTTTTCATTTGGCTGTTGAGCTGGAAAGATTACTTTCTGTGACTGCTGCTGGATTTGTATTTGAGGACTTTTTGGACTTTGGAGTTTGGATCACTTTTGGACTTGAGATTTTACAAGTAAGTTGATGTTGTTTGTTTGGGGCATTGCAGTTGAGGCAACTACAGTTCTAAAACTTTTTTCACAACTTTCACAAAATATATATTGTGGTGGGGAGCCACAGTATCCAGTAGGCCCAGGGTTAGTCATGGGTGCATGATACAACTGATTCTGTGATTTGTTTTTTAACTTAATTCTCATTTATGTCATGGAAATCAGCTCACTACTTATATGTTGATTTTTTTTTTTTATTTTGGGGTGCCTGTAAAGCCTCACTAGCCAGTAGGCCCAGGTGTGAGAGTGGTGCATGGGCCTAGTCTTTCTGTGGGGTGTCTTGAATTTAAACATCATTGAGGGCATGGATGGCATGGGATTGTGGTGATTTGTGAGTGTTTTTCGACTTTTTGGGGTGGTGTTGGGGCCTGACCATGTGGGTTGGGGCCATTTTGAGGCCTGGGACAGGCAGGGCCTGGCCATGTGGTGGGGGTCAAGGGGCCATTTTTAAGCCAGACAGTGTGCTTAGGCCTGCACCCACTTTGCCTTGCTTTCAACCATTATGCCCAGGGGTACTCAGTGGTGCATGGGCCTAGTCTTTCTCTGGGGTGTCTTGAATTTAAACATCATTGAGGGCATGGATGGCATGGGATTGTGGGGATTTTTGTGTATTTTTCGACTTTTTGGGTTGGTGTTGGGGCCTGGCCATGTGGGTGTGGGCCATTTTGAGGCATGAGACAGGCAGGGCCTGGCCATGTGGTGGGGGTCAAGGGGCCATTTTTAAGCCAGGCATTGTGCTCAGGCCTGCAACCACTTTGCCTTGCTTTCAACCATTATGCCCAGGGGTACTCAGTGGTGCATGGGCCTAGTCTTTCTCTGGGATGTCTGAATTTAAACATCATTGAGGGCATGGATGGCATGGGATTGTGGGGATTTTTGAGTGTTTTTTGACTTTTTGGGGTGGTGTTGGGGCCCGGCCATGTGGGTGGGGGCCATTTTGAAGCCTGGGACAGGCAGGGCCTGGCCATGTGGTGGGGGTCAAGGGGCCATTTTTAAGCCAGGCAGTGTGCTCAGGCCTGCACCCACTTTGCCTTGCTTTCAACCATTATGCCCAGGGGTACTCAGTGGTGCATGGGCCTAGTCTTTCTCTGGGGTGTCTTGAATTTAAACATCATTGAGGGCATGGACGGCATGGGATTGTGGGGATTTTTGAATGTTTTTCGACGTTTTGGGGTGTATAACTGATGTTCCTCTGGCTTCCATTGCTTTTAGGTGCACAAGAGAACCATCAGTTCAGGAGGAAGTCCTGCAGCGGTGTGTGCAGCACAATGTCACGTGACGTCACGTGTGGCCACAGATAAGACAACTCTGCAACTCGTGCTACTGCGGCCTGCTGTTCTGACATCTCAAGAAGTTGCCCCAAAGAAAGTTGGCCGTAGCGCCTCATAGAAAAAAGTCGCCAGTGCCACTGCCAGTTAAAAGGAGCAGAACAAGCAAGTGGCCCCACCTACCAAGGAGACAGGTGTGCCCACCGACACCTTTTTGGGGGGAAAAACTACGCCTGCAGCAGCAGCGGTGTCCGCCGGGGACCAAGCTGGAAGCAGCACCTCCGCTTCATTGGGCTCAGTGCCACCACGCCAAGTTAGGTCCAAGACCACCATGAGTGCTGCTGCGGCAGCCACTTTGGTTGTTGAATCACCATCGACCAGTGATGTTGGCTCATCACAAGAAAGTACCATCCAATCAACACCGGGTGTAACTCAGCTGAAGAGTGTTCAACAACCACAGCCACAAACACAGGTGCAAGTAGTACAAGCGCAAGTACATGGGCAAGGAGAGGCGCAAGTACAGCCGCAAGGAGAGGCGCAAGTAGAGGCGCAAGTACAGCCGCAAGGATAGGCACATGGACAGGTGCATGGAGAGGTGCGACTAGAGGTTCATGGAACGGCACAACTGCCTACAACGCTTGTTCCTCCGGAAGTAGGGGCACATCAGGAAATTTCTATTCAAGAGGAGGTATCACCCGAGGAAGCCACTCCTCCTGATGATGATTCATTGTCTTCCAGATCCCCAGCAAGAAAAAGGTCAAGGAGGGCTACTACTACTGCAAGTTCTTCTTCAAGCCCCCTTCCTTCTGCTGACCTTGATCTTAATTGGAAGTCACAAATGCAGTCTGAGAGTGAGGCATGCCATGATGAGTCGGCCAAGGTAGCTTAGCCTAAAAGGAAGGCTCTCGCAAAGCTTCGACTTATGGCTGATGACAACGGACAAGAAGTGGTGTCTTCTGCTGATGAACAGTCTGACGATGACCCAGTCATCACAGTCGTCACTCCAGCCCCAGCAGGCATGCAGCAGACAACATTTTAACCCTAGCCCGAATGGCTGCTGAGCGGGATATGGGCGGCGTGGCACTGGTACCACCAGTGTTAACTACAACACCAACGCGACCTACAGCTTTCATCTTTTTTAGTCAGAAGGGCCGGCATGGACCTCCATCCAGCTCGACCTCAAGTAGTGGTGCTGTAAGTGAACAACAGAAACAAATTCAGCCACACTCATTCTCCACTTCATCTGGCATTGAAAGTCAAAGTAGCACCTCCACCTTCAGCAGACATCACCAGTCCCTAGTTTGGGACTTCTTTACTGGTAGCGCAAAGGCGGAAAACATGGTCATTTGTTCATTTTGTAAAGCATGCGTTAGTCGGGGTAAGCTTGGTTCCAACTATGGTACCGGAGGCCCGAGAGGTCATCTCAAAAAACACTACACTATCGAGTGGGAAGCACACATGAGGAAGTATCAGGAAGGCAAAAGAAAAACAAATCCAAATGTATCCCTTGATATTGCATCTGATGATGACGAGAATCTGATCGTGCAGGGGGGAAGTGAAGAAGCGACAGACATTTTCTCTGGTACACCCAGTACCCCCGGCAGCAGCACTGCAGTGGTATCGCCCACACCCTCTACCCCTGCAACATCTATGAGGCACACTAAGAGTGTTGGAGAGACACCAATGCGAAAAACTACATCAATGGGCCTAACTGGTTTGAAGACGTCATCATCATCATCACGTAAAATAATCCAGCCCACCATTCGCGCAATGTTGTGGTCGGAGGCGCCATTTGAACGCAACCACCCAACGGTACGTCAGTATAATGCAAAGCTGGCTAAAATGCTAGCACTGGACCTTCTCTCTTTTTCTTTTGTGGAAGGGGTGGGGTTTCTAGAATTAGTGGCAACAGTCTGCCCTAAATGGAAGGTTCCTAACCGGTCCTATTTTGCCAGAGTTGCGGTTCCAGCACTACATCAGGATGTGCTGGAGGTGATTGGGGCAGCTTTGCAGAAGAGTGCTGTTCACACTATCCACTTGACAACAGACATGTGGACCGGTTGCCAAGCCCTTGATTACATGTGCATCACTGCACACTGGGTCTCTTTTGCAGAGTCTTTTGCAGGGGTAAGAGACAAGTCAAGTGCAGTTGTTGACCTGGACACAGTTTTTCAAGCTTCTCAGAAACATGCAACATTAGCCATGTTTGCCATGGAGAAAAGTCATACTGCAAAAAACATTTTGGATGAGTTTAACAGTAAGGTCTCTGAATGGCTGCAACCAAGAAATCGCATAGTTGGTTATGTTTCCATGGATAATGGCAGTAATATAGTTAGGGCCATGCAGGACAGTGACTATTTCAGAGTGCCGTGTTTGGCACACTGTATAAACCTGGTTGTTCAAGATTTCTTGAAAATTGAAACCCAAGTCAAGAAGTTACTGTCTATGTGCCGAAGAATCTGCACACATTTCAGCCATTCTTTTAAGGCCCGGAAGCAGCTGAGGAGCATTCAACATGTACGTAAAGTGCCAGTCAAAGGACTCATCCAGGAGGTGGCAACACGTTGGAACTCAACCTTTTACATGCTTGAGCGTCTGTTTGAGCAGTGCATGGTAATCAATGACTATATCTTTACAGTAGATTCTACTATTAATGACTTGAGGCTAGAGTCGGAGGAATGGCGGCTAGTTAAAAGCCTGACAGACATGCTTTGTCCATTTGAGGTCTTCACACGTGAAGTCAGCAGGGAGTGTTGTGTTCTATCTAGGACCCCGATCAATATTGTGACCTTATGCCCCTATACGGCTATAATCAATCCATACCCCTATAATGGCATAAACGATCAGAGCCATATTTCAGAAACTCGCCTCTGCAGCTCATTACAGTAGATGACACAGCAGAAGCCACTATCTTAGATTCCTAGATTACACACCGAGTACTTTCAACAGATAAAACCCCCAGCAACCTGGGAAAGCCCTGCTTGCTATGTTTTGATTAGTAATAGAACTCTAATCAGCACTGTAAGAACGACCGGTTCTTAGTGACATCTTTATTGACGTCTTATGTCCAAAAACTTACGTCAAACAAGGCACCTTTAGGGATAAATAATACCAACGTTGCCTTAAGAAAACACAGCGGTGGTGGTTGTGAATACAGGAGCAGAACAGCTGTCCCTTGCAGAGCCCAGCAGATGCGAGAAGCCCACGGACGCTGTCCCTCCTCCTCCTTGACGCGCTGAGAAAGACGCTGTCTTTTCTCCTGCCGAGAAAATCCAGCTCCAGCGTTTCCAGCCTACCCTTGCGGGTAACTGGGATATCGAGTTCTGAGAAGAGATACCAGACCTCCAACATTCTATTCCAGAGGTACAGTGTTGACTAAACCCTTAGAGAGAATTCTTGAAGCAAACCCTTGGCAAACCAACTTAACTTAAATTGCTACTTACTTACTCCCTCCCAAGTATTAGGCTTAGGTCAGGTACACTGTGGTAGGCGTAGTTAGAAGCGCCAGTGGAGGACGTTAGCTAAATGTATATATGAATGTATATATTTTACTCATTTTAACTGTCGTATGGCTAAGAAACCATATCAATGCTTTTACAGTATTATTTCGCAATCCTCCTTTTACTGTACGCACTTTTTATAATAACAAGTCTTGCAATTGTGGCAATTCATTTCTCTTGCATGAGAAGAAAGACTGTTCAATAAATAATACCTTTTATTGAAAACGCCCGTCTCTCTATTCTCTGCATCCTGGTGAAAGTAATTCTTGCACAACTGACTGAGTGAAAAAGCTGTCTATTGTTTCACACGACTCTAGAGATTGACTCTTATTCTAAGGGAGCAAAGTTGTCATGTTTATGCGGTTGTTGGAAAACTGAATCCCTTCTTGTCTGAGCCAGGGAAGCTGATCACTTCCTATTCAGTCAAGAAAGTTTCCAGTGACCTCTGAGCTAGTTGGTACAAACCCAATTAAGTCTAACATAGTCAGTAGAGACCTGGAAGACCGCACTTCTACGTCTACACTGCTGTTTATGTTATTCTAATGCGCAGGGCCTATAGGGAAAATAGGAACTACACTACATGGCGCCCAACGTTTGGTAAGGCGATAAAACTAACGCAAGACGTTAGAGTAACTCAGTCGTGCTTTTTCACACAGACCCTTTCTACCGTAAATACTCCAATAGACGTCTGGAGTGGGTGAAAGGTTAAAATCCGCCCGAACTTAGTAGGAAGAGATTCCTATGTAAAGCTTCTGGTTTATTCAACGTTGAAGGATACAGTGTTCCAAAATATTGTGCACCTAATCTTTGTGTCCTTGGAGACCTGCTCTGAGAAATTTTCATTTATGCAATGTCAGTACTAGACAACGGGTCCGCTGAAGCCGCAGTAGATGCGAGACAACGGGACACCGGTGTTAATGAACCGGGTGCAATTATCATCCCGGTTAACATGAGAAAAACTATAACGTTAAAACTTATGGAAAATGGACTGACCACACAAGGTGGCACAGTAATCTTCGTGATAGAGGCACACGAATATCGGCAGACAGAGGTATTCTATTCATGGATAAAATTTCCAGCGGCAAACGCTGCAACACACGAGTTCCACTATTACAAAATAGAGGATCCACCGGAAGAGTACGCTCCTTTCGAGGAGATTGAAATCCCATTAAAATACCAAGAGCATCTGCTCTGGTTTAAAGGCGCCCTAAAACACAATGATCATATTACCAGGCTCAGTCCACTAGGTAGACCAAGAGCAACGTGGCCGGTTCTAGCCAGCTACACACCACATCCGGACATTGATAAAATATCTAAAGAAGAACTTTCAGCACAGCTAAAAAAATTAGTTAAAATACGTAGACAATTAGTCCAATATGTAATGCGGACGGCAACAGTCCAAACAGTTGTTAATGTACCACAGCTGACCCCTCATCAGGGGAACACAAATAAAATTGCACCACAGAACATAAAATCATGTCTTGGTAAAACACCCATAAAACAGGAACAAATTCCTTTCTGGTTAGCGCAGAAAATTACTCAAATAGAGGCAGTATTTCCGAATACTACCCCTATTGAGAAACACAGAATTCTGACCATCTGCCTTCCAATGGGGGTCGCACCACACGTGGAGGACTGTGACACTTGGGGTACAGTCTTTGCTTCCATTTACGCAAAAACACATGGTGTTCCGTCAATGGCGGTAATACCAGATGTGCTAAAACAGATTCAGAATCAATACGGTCCAGAACCTGCTTTAACTCTTGGTATGAAATTACAGAAAGACTTCAAGCAGGTTTCGGCTATATTACTAGCCAACATAAAAGGAGAAGCAGCATCTGTGGCGATCCACCAGAAATTGAAGGAAACAGATATAACAGATCAAAAACTTGAGCTTGCCAGAATTATAGAAAAATGTTATGAAGAATTAGGTAGAGACAGCTTGGGTGGGCAACCAGTAAAACCCCAACTACTCGAAAATCCTGAAAAATTATTTATTAAAAATAATTCAAACACTCCTAAAAAGAACTGGGATGGAAATAAACAATCCACTCCCAAGGAAAAAGTTTTCCAGTCCAGAGGAAGGTCTCCTCGACGGAGGGAAAGAACTCCGACTCGAGAACACCAATCTCCCAAGAGGGAGCCTTCTGAGAAAAGATATAACCTTAGAAATAGGGATAACTTGAAGAAGCCTGAAAGATATCAAAGTATTGATACACGTCCCTCTCGATCTTTTTCGCAGAAATCGGAAAGAAGAGGACGGTCAGACCCAGGAGAGCACACCAAGTCCAAAGACAAGGAACCTGCTCAAAATAAAAAAATCACAATTTCCAAGAAAGAAGGTTGCCAGTATTAGAGTAATCAAACATGTTGAGAATACTGAGGACACAGCTGAAAAACGGGGAGTGGGCACAGACAATGTTAGACAGTGCAACAGAAATCACCATAGCTCGCAAGATCCTGATGAGTCATCTGGAGACAGTGGACACGAATGAATACATTCAAGTAGAAACCGCTGACACCAGAGTGAGCAAACCTCATAAGATATACAAAATAACACTGCGTATAGAGGGAGATAAGACTAGGAAAATAAGGGGTCTATTTTGGGACAAACTCTCAAAAGGCTATGACATCCTGTTAGCTGAAAAAGATTGGCCCCCGGAGTTTGTCAGGGAGTGCCCTCGTGGCGAAGAAATGATTATGCCTGCCTTCTCGAATCACATTCCGATTCACACTAAATATATATATGCGAGGAAATGGGCAGTAGCCCAGGCACCAGCATTATATAAAAATCATGTAGGATGGGATGAGGACTCTCCTCCTCACAAAATCCAGTTGAAAAGTCAACCAACTGCACAAATATGGTGTCCAATTAAGCAAGAAGCTAAAAAACAAGTCAGGGAGATTTTAGATCAACTTGAATACCAGGGGGTGATTAAAACATGCACCTCTCAAATGAACAATCCTTTGTTTCCTGTTTCCAAACCGGACGATTCATATCGTCTAGTTTTGGACTACAGACACCTAAACTCATGTTGCAAAACATTTGCAGTACAAAATTCGCATAGTGCTGCACTAATGAATAACATAGTTCGGAAAAAATATAAAACGACATTAGACATATCTAATGGATTCTTTTGTCAAAATATTGCACCAGAAAGCAGGAACTTGACCGCTTTCTCAGTAATGGGGTCACAGAAAAAATAATGTAGGATCCCACATGGATTCAAGAACAGCCCAGGACTATTCTCAGCCAGAGTAACAGAGTTACTACAAATATATGATGATGAGGCAGTATCTTACGTCGATGACATCTATCTCACAGACGACTTGGAGACTCACTTGAAAAGGGTGAACACCATAATACTTGGGTTCGCTGCAGAGGGTTACAAATTCAACTTTAAAAAGTATCGAATTGCCCATCTGACAGTATTATTTTTAGGATACAAATTATCAAGTGAAGGAAAAAGCCTAGCGGACAACTTCTTAGAAAAGTGCGCTGTACTCCAAGCACCAAAAACGCTGAAGAACTTACAATCGATTCTAGGCTTCCTGAATTTCGGCAGAACTTACATGCCAAATTATGCGGAGAGGGTTAAACCTCTCTACGAACTAATTAAACCTGATTTTAAACCAATCAATTGGACTCAAAAACACACAGAAATTTTGAGATCACTGCAAACAGATATGTTAGCAAAAACAAAATTAGGCACATGACAATACACGAATCCTTGTAATCCGAGTCATCCCAGGAAGATGCGGATTCACGTACCTGACCTCTAATGAGGGAGAAAAGGTACCAATTGCTTACAAATCTCTCTTGTACACACAAGCAGAAAAAACATTCAGTCTCACAGAAAATACTGTGAAAGCAGTGCAAACTGCTATAGCAAAAGAACGAGAACAAGCACATGGCAAAAGGGTCAATGTCCTCACAGCGGAATCAACCTTCGAGGCGCTATTCAGTCCAGTAAACCTGCCTACAGTGTCACTGGATCCGAAATGGATACAGTGAGAAGATTCTCTTGCTGCGGATGACGTGAAATACTATTTCGCCCCGCACATGAAAAAACGGAATGATTTAACTTATGGAAAAGAATATCCTCTGCCAATCGAAATTCTTCCTCTACAACAATACTCCTGTATAATCTACACAGACAGATTTGTACAGCACTACAATGTAGAAAATAAAACGTACGATGCAGCCTGCGCGATTGTTAAAGGTCGCTGGCTGTGCGGTAAATTCAGACCGAAAATAACAAAAACTGAATCACTGAGAAATTGTTCGGCTCAGCGAGCTGAAATCAGATCTTTAAAGATGGCGCTTGAAAATGCAGAATGTGAATTCCCGACACTAATCGTGTGCGATTCGCATTTTTGCGTCAACTCTTACAATAATAAGTTACAGAGCTGGGTTCAAAATGATTACAAAGAGTACACAGGTGCCACAATCAAGCATAAACTGCTTTGGAAACAAGTAGTTCTTTTACAGAAAGAACTACAAAAGACTCACGTGATACACACTCTGAGTCATCAACATGATGGCGTTCACGTTGCAGGGAATTCATTGGCTATTACAGCCACAGCGGAAGCACCTAAACCGGCTTCCGTAGCCACAAAAAAAGTTCAGAAAAATACATAGACGGGGAAACCATGCTGGCAGTAAAAACGTCCTTAAAAAGCGACTGTGCAGCACTACCCGTGAACTATCCACTCAATTATGCATACGTAATTGATACAAACTCCGTTCCTTTTGCTCGAATCCCTGGAGTGGGGATAGGGTATTTCCAAACGCGAACCGGAGAAAGTTATTAATAGCAGACGCACACATGGGTGAAGGTCCAAGGCACAAACAGATGAAGGAATCTCTGACTGAATTACAATCAGTATACTGGTGGCCGGGGATGAGCGTGCAACATCAAATATATGTGAAGAAGAGGGGCGTGGCTAGCAGCCGATCATGGCGGCAGCATAAGGGACGAGCTCCGCAGCTGAAGCGGCCTCTTCGACTATCCGACTCATAATCTGCCACAATTTTCAAGCCCCACAGGAGGGTACCGGAGCCCAGGACCAAAGGCGGAGCAAGTAGCGAGAAGCGGCATTCAAATCCGACGCCTGGGGACCGAGTTACATCGCGGCTGCGGTTTGGCCTACTTCATTCGCTTGACCCGGGACCTTCCCTGATCGAGTGGCCCGGCAGGAAGTGCAGTTGGTCCGGGGGACCAGGACCGGAAGTGTCCGCAAGCCGCATAGGACTGCCGAAGACACGAGAGTCACGCAGCCAGACTGGGCGCCGCCTGCGGTCCAGAGAAGTGTGACTGCAATATTACACTGCAACCGGTACCCCCAGCCCTGCTTGAAGTCGGACTGGTGGCCGCAGGCGGGAGGGAGCCTAGGGAGGTGAAGTGCAGCCGCCATTTTCTAGGCCAAGGAAGTCACCTCGCACTTATTGACTATTGGCACACTTCACCCTGCGGAACACCCTACCGGTGTCCGATTGATGGGCCTGAGCACAGCAAAAGACTTCACCCGGTTCAGGACTCCAATACCACCCCCCGGAGGCCCGGGGAGGGACAGCTAGTTGATATCGGCGGACACTTGGGAGGCGCCCTGGCCGGGCTCACATGTGGACGAATCCACTAACATTCTGTGGCCGAAGTGGGTGCGCCACTCTGGACAAACTGGAGCGGAGAGGCCCGAAAAGCACGAAATCTACAGGCATGGCAGGGAAAGGACAAAAGGGCGGCGCCACACAGACCCGCATTGAACGATATACGTCCGACAAACCAGCTACCTCCCCAGTGACGGGGAAGGATACGGGGGGCAAAACTGCGGATACCCCGGGAGGAAAGAAGGCAACGTTGGAAGATGTGATGCATGTACTGGCTCAGCTACAGATGACGGTGGGTTTGATCTCAATGAATGTCACTTTGCTAAGAGCCGACCTCCACATGATGTCGGAGAAGGTCAAAGACATGGAGGTGGTCACAAAATCCCGAGTGGAGGAAGATGGCGCAGGACAATAAACTGCTGCGTGAGAAGCTTGACGAGCAGGAAGGGCGTTCTAGGCGGAACAACATCTGCATTATTGGGGTGCCGGAGTCGGAAGGCATAAGCCATGGACTTGTTTGTGGAGAGCTTAATCACGGACGAACTTAAACCGAAAGGCTTGTCCACCTTTTTCTCCGTGGAAAGGGCCCACCGCGTGCCGGAAGGTCAACCGAAGCCGGGGGCGGCTCCGCGGCCCATAGTAGCCCGCCTGTTCAATTTCCGCGATCGAGACGCCATCTTACAGGCGGCCAGGACATCCCCTCCTATTAAACTCCAGAACTCCACCGTTGCTTTCTTCCCCGACTATACGGCAGACGTCGCACGCAGGCGAAGAACCTTCTTTGAGGTTAAAAAGGAACTGAGAACACGAGAACTACCATACTCCATGCTCTTCCCTGCGAGGCTTAGGGTAGTAGCAGAAAACAAAACTTGGTTCTTTGACAACCCTGAGGCGGTGCAGGACTGGCTGGAGGGGTGGAGACCGGGACACCACCCGCGACGAACCAACCGACCCCCAAAGGGCCGAACTGCGGAAAAACATCCGGACTCCCAGGCGTCGGGAGGGGGCCCAGAGAGCAGTGCGTCCTTGGGAGCAGATGGCGGCCAAGAAGAAAATGAGGAACAGTAATCTCCAGACTTCTATGTTTCATTAGACTTATAGTGCTGTACACGCACTTCCCGCCATTGGACACTGGGTGATGGACCTCCGAGGGTGTGAATGAGAGACCGCCAGCAGCGGAGAGTCCCTCACCCCAACGCGCAAGTACACTGTTTTGGGGTTGGGGTATGCACTCTGCTCAGTTGGGGGGGCGGGCAGTTTGGAGTCCGTGTAGCAGGGGGGCAGGGAGGGGGTGGGTAGGGACACAAGAATGGTGAAAGTTTGGGACCACTTGGTCCTGCGAGTTCTGGTTTTGCACACACACATGTTCATTGGTATGACTCAGCAATTGGGAAGTATCGTATGTCACGGGGACAGCCAGATGGCGGGAGGTTGGGAGGAGTCACATCTGCCTTACACTCGTCTCCGCACACCACCTCACTCATGGCGAGAAGGCCTCGCGATCTATAGTGATCCCTCCGTTACAATGGAGAGGGACTGTATCCAACGTGCTCCTCCGGACCCGCCCACCAGCTCTTCCCATGGCCAGGATAGATGACCACACCACACCAGCCCCGTTGCGAATCATGTCATGGAACGTTAGGGGCCTGGGCGACAAGATCAAGAGGGGCCTGGTACTGCAAGGCATTAAGAGACAGGGACCCACCCTAGTTCTTTTACAGGAGACACACTTGTTGGGGGCGGCCACACGGGCTCTGGATAGGATGGGATACCGTATGATAGCACACGCTGAATTTACCTCTGGGTCACGTGGCACAGGTATATTGCTAAGAAAATCCTCCCAATACATAGTGAAATCCACAAAAATAGATGATCAAGGCCGCTTTGCGGAAGTACATGGCCAGTGGGAGGGTAAACTGCTAAATGTGGTCTCCGTTTATATCCCGCCGGCATTACAATCAGTAGCTCTGCCGGACCTCGGCAAATTCCTGCTGGAACTCCCTGAAGGGGATTTGCTTGTAGGCGGAGACTTTAACCTGACACTCACGGGCACCCTCAATCGATTCCCCACACGCACACAAGCAGATGGCCCTAGCAAGCTACAGAACTTTCTGGAAGCACAGGGTTTGGTGGATGTATGGCGTACACTGCACCCAGATCAGCAACAGTACTCCTACTACTCAGTGACTCACAATAGTCTTTCAAGGATAGATTACTTTTTCACCCTGGGTAACGGTCTCCTCAACATTAGCGAGGCAACACAAGAAAACACATAGGAAGGACGCATTGGAATTGGAGTTGGGCCTTGAGAGGGCCAACAGTGCCCATATGGCAGACCCATTGGAAGACACAATTCATGACCTACAGATACACCAGCGCCGCCTCAACGACCACTTGAGACGTGTGACAGTGGCGGACATTGCCGCGACTAAACACAGGGTCTATGACATAGGGGATAAAGCTAGTAAACTCCTGGCATGGTTAGACAAGAAACAAGGGGGGGGGGTAGGAATATACTACAAATTACGGACTCTTATGGCACTGTCCACACCCAACCGGAGGGCATAGTAGAAGCCCTGGCTGATCACTTCCATGACGTATACACTCCAACGATAGTGGTGACAGAAGATGAGGCCCGGGACGCCCTCGAATGGGTGCCTCTGCCAAAACTGACGGAAGCGGCGGCGAAGGATATTGACGCCCCCTTAACAATTGATGAAATTCAATCGGCCATTAACTCCCTCCACTCGGTTAAAGCTTTGGGCCCCAACGGGGTGGCCATTGAGTGGTTTAAAACCATGTCAGAATCCCTGAGTACGCCCCTTCTCCAGATGTATGAGGAGAGTAGGTTGAAGGGAACATTGCCCCCAGATCAACGGATGGCAACTATCGTTGCTATCCCGAAACCGGGTAAACCGCCCGGTGACTGTAAATCATATAGACCTATCTCCCTCCTGAACCCGGAGGCCAAAATAATAGCAATAGTACTGGCAAACAGACTTATGCCATGCTTAAGTCAGCTGATTCACCCGGACCAATCCGGCTTCATGCCGCATAGAAGCACAGCCCTAAACCTTCGCAGGGTACACGGAGTTGTGGCAAGACTCTCAATGTTAAAAGAACCGGCAGCGATACTATCACTAGACGCCAAGATGGCGTTCGATTTGGTGGAGTGGAACTACCTCTTCGCGGTGCTCACCCGTATGGGCTTTGGTCCAGTCTTTATTTCCTGGATAAGGATGCTTTATAAGGATCCCATGGCCAGGGTAGTAGCGAATGGCCACATATCTCAGGCCATACGTTTAGGACGTGGTACGCGGCAGGGATGCCCACTCTCGCCCCTCCTTTTTGCTCTGGTTCTGGAACCGCTGGCAGTCACTATCCGTACTACGCAGCTTCTGAAGGGGATACAATGGGATCCACAGTGGGAAGACAGAGTGTCCCTTTACGCGGACGATATGTTAATATACCTCACTGACCTAGAACGCAGCCTTCCCAACCTCCTAGCAATTTGTAACTCACATAGGCGAGTATCAGGTTATACCATCAATTGGGCGAAGTCGATACTTTTTGAGCTCAAGGGGCCTCTCCCGCCACTGCCAGACTCCTGTCCGCTGGAGATAGCTCCCTCTTCTTTTAAATATCTGGGAATCCACATCACTCGAGATGAAACGGAGTTCGCACGGCTCAACTTGCAGCCTCTCTTGCTCCGGCTCCGTAACGATGTGCAACACTGGAAAGAACTCCCACTGACATTGCTGGGCAGGGCAGCATTATTTAAAATGATGGCCCTGCCGCGCTTTTTGTACGTCCTTGAAAACGCCCCACGCTTGATACCAGCCAGCTTCCTACAGAGAGTAACAGCACAGATCACGAGTCTGCTCTGGGGGAACCGGCCAGCTCGGATTTCGCACACAAAGCTAAATAGGAGCTGGTATGATGGAGGCATCGCACTGCCTAATATGCAGCTATATTATTGGGCGGCCCAACTCAAGATCCTTAATCAGTGGGTGCACGCCCCGCAGGATGATCCAGCATTCAAAGCGGACAGGATACAACTGGGTACAAATAGTTTACTGGCACCTCTGTACCATCGGGGCACTGCGGCGAAACTCATAGGGCCCACTAAACAGACCGTTCAACTGTTGTTCAAGGCACAAGCGAAGTTACACTGGGATGGGACCATCACAAAGCTCACGCCTCTGTGGGACACCAAGGCACTGGGTCATCTACGACACACTAAGGGCTTCACTCAGTGGGACAACATTGGGATATCGACCGTGGGAGACATGTGGACTAGGGAGGGAGTGGTTTCGTTCGCGACCCTTCAAGAACAGTACGAACTGGGGGATAGCGAGCTGTATAGATACATACAGATTAGACACGCCCTACAGGCAGCAATCCCACCAGACACGTCTCCACCAGAATCCTCCCCGCTAGAGGACCGTCTGCTCACAGATTTCATGCAGGAAGGCGCAACCGCTTTAACATATCGTAAGCTAATCAACAACTTACCTGACCCGCTGGAGAAGCTAAAAGACAAATGGGTGACCGACGTCGGAGACCTAGACGAGTCGGACTGGAACGCAGCCATGGCGTCTCCACGTGAGGCGGGTATATCATCTAAATTCCGTTTGGTACAGTTAAAAATTTTACATAGGATTTACTACACCCGAACAACACTACACAAACTGCAGAGAGCAGACCATCCGTATTGTCTCAGGGGCTGCAGGGAGGAGGGCACGTTCATACACACGCTTTGGGAATGCCCACGTATTGTTAGTTATTGGCAGCGGATTTTACGCACCATTGCACAGACACTTCACACCTCACTCACACTGGACCCAAGGGTATGTTTACTAAATGTGTGGGGGCCTACAGATCTCACTTTCTATGAAAGGGTGTGGACTACGATAGGACTTATCACAGCCAAACGTGATATCGCACAGAAATTGGGAACGGCGGATACCCCCACACTGGCACAGTGGATCAGGAACATGGATATGCTTATTTTGACAGAAAGGGCAGTTTACAAACTAAGAGATAACCCGCGCAAATGGAATGGGGTTTGGCAACCGTGGAACTCCTATAGGGGGGATATTTGTGAGCCATTGACGGAAGAGGATCTTGAAGGTTCTGACGATGAGGAAGACACTGAATAGGGGCCGAGGCCAACGGTGGGCTATCTACATGGAGGGGATGAGGCTGGTCACGTAACGGTGGGATTTTGACGGGGGGGTGTGAGGGCGGGATGTGATCTTGGAAGAATTGCACAATTGGTCCCTCACAGGACAACTTCGATGCTAGATACCACGCTAAGAGTAACTTGTTGTCGTACTGATTCATGTGTGCAGTTTCTTTTAGTTTACGTTTAAAATGAAAACAAAAAACACAAAAAGCAAATTGTATTTTCATTGTAAATTACATTCGTTCCATATAATTGATCATCTTGACAATTGATACTATCTCTACAACCGGACAGGATTTAAGGTCTCAGCTCTGATTATCTTTATCCCATACTGCAAGCCGGCCTCAGGGTTGTAGGCGTATATTTGTACGGTGATGATAATGCTATATGACTTTGCAATAAAAATAAATTAAAAAATATATATATGTGAAGAACTGTCCCGACTGTGACAGAGATCGCAGTAATGAACAGGTCCAGCCTGTTGCCCAGTTACCGTTTATAGACAGGGTAATGCTGTCTATATGCAAAACGATTCAGAGAGTATCTGAATTAAACAGAACACTCGTACCCAGTCAACAGTTTAGCAGTGAGCTAAAAAACGGTGATGGATCAAGCCCTGATCTTTGGACTGGGTAAGAGTGGTCTGCTTAATTCAGACACTCTGTTCATCACCACCCCCTTTTCTGAATCGTTTTTGGCCACTATAGGTGTGGCAGGGTATACTCAGACATGAGTCCCTTGCTCACTGCACCATCAGGATTCAAGCAAGTGGGCCGACGACGGCTGAAATGCCAGAAACCGGTCCCCGGAAGCTTGTTTCCTTCCCAGTATAAGAATTGGCTTGGTAATTTGGTTTGCCCTGTTCCCATCATGCACTGGGACAGGAACAGACTAATTTGCATGTAGCCAGGTTCTGAGCTGGGATGGTGCAGTGAGCTAAAAAACGGTGGTGGATCAAGCCCTGATCTTTGGACTGGGTAAGAGTGGTCTGCTTAATTCAGACACTCTGTTCATCACCACCCCCTTTTCTGAATCGTTTTTGGCCACTATAGGTGTGGCAGGGTATACTCAGACATGAGTCCCTTGCTCACTGCACCATCAGCATTCAAGCAAGCTGGGCCGACGACGGCTGAAATGCCAGAAACCGGTCCCCGGAAGCTTGTTTCCTTCCCAGTATAAGAATTGGCTTGGTAGTTTGGTTTGCCCTGTTCCCATCATGCACTGGGACAGGAACAGACTAATTTGCATGTAGCCAGGTTCTGAGCTGGGATGGTGCAGTGAGCTAAAAAACGATGATGGATCAAGCCCTGATCTTTGGACTGGGTAAGGGTGGTCTGCTTAATTCAGACACTCTGTTCATCACCACCCCCTTTTCTGAATCGTCTATATGCAAAACAGCGTCCTATTAATTGTTTAAGACTAAAATTCACTTAAAAAATGTGGCCCCAGCGCTCGGCTGACGCCAAAACTGTTATAAAAGATCTGCGAGTCTTTATCGGCGCATACGCAATTGCCATGTTCCATTCTGACCAGGGTCCTGCTTTCAGCTCTCGAGCCTATAAGGAGGCCATGGCCAGTATGGGCGTTGGGTTGCGATACTCTTGTCCATCACACCCTGAGGGGAACAGTGTAGTGGAAAGAAAAAACCGAGACATAAAGCAATCTATAACAGCGAAGGTATTAGGTTCGGGTGATGGGTGGGTCAAACATTTAATAGGTGTCCAACTTAGTCTAAATAATTTGCCAAGAAATTCTCTAAAAGGTTTCAGCCCATACGAACTATTGTTCGGAACTAGAATGCATGTTCAGGACCTCGATAGCCAGGCTTCAGTGGTAAAAGATAAGAATAAAGACTTTGACATCAAAGATCGTTTGGCTGTTTTACAGGACTTGAATGAAACAAGAAAATCCTTAAGCAACATAAAGTTAAAGCAACAGCCAACTACCACTGAAGACACACCACCTGTCCCAGCAAGATCTGTCTGGATTCCAAAGATTGGGGATCTAGTCAGAGAGAAAATAGCGGTGAAGAAGGAATTTAGGCCTTCTTACAGAAAAGCAGTACCTGTCTTAGCAATCAACGGAACAAGATCAGTAGTACTATCGCCTCTTGCTGGGAGAACAGTGTTGTATCAATCGACCTGGTAAAACTACAATCATGTGGCCTATAATCAACAGTAGGCCAAGTGGACTCCCAAGAAATAACAGAATACCCAAATTTGCAACAATCCAAGAGGTTCAAACTGAAAGACTAATCCCATTTGATAAACCTAAACCTGCAGTGCACAAAGAGGGACTATGCAATAATGCCATGGAACTCGTGCCTCTTGAAACACAGATTGAAACAGTTCGTCATGAAACACCAGTCTACAATGATGTGGCATCAGAATGTGCTACCAAAAGACAAATTGAGAAAACAATTTCAACAATTGACAGAACTGCCTCTGGCTCCTTCATGAACTTCGATACCTTTTCTGAAGATTAAAACGACCCTGAAGTGAGACCAGAAACAAAGACTTTTAAAGAAAAAGCAACAGAACTCTTTCATCAAATCAAAGAAGTATATCTAGATGCACCATTGATTGAGCATTGGATTATATCAGGGGTACTTATACTCCTACTGGGCCTAATATTGGTTTTAATTTTAGGAAAATTTATCACAATTTAATGGACACAGCAAGTCAGAACATCAACTTAGTTCTAAAACCTCACAAATCATCTCATGTGAAGAAAAGAGGACTATCATCAGTAAATGTCACAGCCATTCCAATACCCGGCGGGGTAGTATGGGACAAGACTGACTATGAAGTATATGGCCCGGTCGAGATCTTGAAATATCCTCACCAGTTCAAGGTTTCATTAAGTGACTTTGTGAAACCGAGTACATTCTCTGATGATTGGGATTTTGAAAGTATAAATAATATGATGTCAGATTTAGTGTTGTCAGCAAGATTTACAGAACATGATTATTTACAAGGTTCGTCTATTTATGAACAGATGTACTGCTTCCCACATTACGGAGACCATTACTTACATAAATCTGCGCAACCTAGAAATGTTTTTAAATATAACCAATGGGAACATTGTGCTACTCCACCAAAAATCAGTTCGAAAACATTCTATGAGAAATTCCAGTACTTCTCAGGGTTTAACACAAGTGATGCAGAAACGTTTTATTGTAAACTGTTGGATAAAACAGGGTTGAAAACAATGCTGACAAATACTAAATTGATATATTCATAAGCATTTTATGAAATGATGACATTTGGTTTTGATTTTTGGAAAAATAACATTGAAACAAAAACAATCTGGGGTACGAAAGATTGGCAGGTACAAGGCCTAGAAGCATTATTTCGAGCCTGCATGATCCCAGAACAAATAATGTACTTAAATGACACAATTCACCAAACAACCTGTCTTGGCCTAGCTAAGATTAAAGACCTCAACATACCGTCTATTCCAAAACCAATTCCTGATAATGCAACAACAGAAGTTGAAATAGACGTATCTAAGATTTTACATCTAAACAGAACACATCCTGATTGGAAAAAGTGGTTAATCTGACCTACTGACATGAATAACTGTCAAGATAGATTCCTGAACAAAACACAGGGGTTAAAAATGACCAGACCAGACCCTAGATACTCCCAGAGACAACATCCAGGGATAGTAACAACATACAGTGTAGGGAAGCTGTGCCTTGAATGGCTAGAATCATCCACACTGGCAGAAATTAAGCAACGCTTATCTTTACTTAAAGATGGTGCTGATTTGCGCGAATTCATTATGGGACCACGCAAACAGCGTCAAAAACGCTTCATAGCGGCCAGTATATATGCGGCATACAACGAGGCTTGGAAAGTAACACAAATTGAAACAGCTGAAAAAATACGAGAAATTGATGGTATTCATTTGGAAAAATCACTTCCTGTTGTGGACAATGGGTTAATGACTCTGTCCTCCAGAATATATTCACTGGACAGTATTGTATCATCGATATAATAGATAAAGACTTGCTAATGTTACAGCATGGCCAGTCGCAATTGCGTTCTATTGTACAGTTAGGCTGGACGCTGCAAAATCTTCGTTCAGGCTATGTGCCATGGCGTTTAATCAACACAACGTCATTGTTTTCCATCTTTAACCTTTCTGATAAACTAATCAGCTTGGCACAGAAAGGAGCAGACTATACAATCCTGAGCATCGAAAAACTTGAGAGATTACCATTGACAATGTCAGAAAGACCTGTCATTGAATGGATAATACACGGATTATCACAATTCCGATAACAACTTTCCAATTTAAAAATTGCCTTGAGTATATACAGACTGGGCAGTATGAACGATTGGGTAAAGGGTACATTAAGTCAGCATGGAAATTACCATATACACACACATGCTATAGTGACAGCAACAAAAATTTATTTCTTAGTGGTGAAAATTGCAAACATTCACTAAGCGGTATACTTTTGTGCCAGGGTATTAATTTACACGGGGCCTGTGAAGGAACTTCAAACAACCTTTCATGCCACCAACATGTCACACCTGCAACGCAGATAGAGCCCTTCTTTAGGCAGCTTTCTAACGGGAGTTACATTCTAATAACGGATCACAGCTGTTGTGGCTTGGTGCCAGGGAAAGCATATCTCGTAAGCGTAACTTCCATGGTCACTTGCTGTATGCAAGCATTGTTTCCAAACGGCCCTGAAGATTCTGAGACGCTGATTTGGCCTCCTTTGAATGTCTCTTCTATACGAATTGATACTTTAAGCAGAATGAAGTCTGTGCTTTTACAGACAACAGTGCCCATAACGTCATCAACGTATGATCTCCAAGTTGCAAGGACAACATCGGAGATACATGACCTTTTATCAACAAATTGCCCCGTGCATTTCACAGAAATGCTTACTGAAATTCTAAATATGTCGGATGCCGTAGGTATCACAAAAGTATTTAAGACGATTTTTTCGGGACTGTTAACACCATTCAAAGCAATCCTGGGAATTATTCCCAATTTTGTCCATTCACTCTTTGGCGGCATACCCCTAACTTTGGGACTTGTAGCAGGCATTTTATTTTTGACCCTCCTGCTTCGATATGGCAAGCCAAAACTCAGACATGACTCTGGCAAGGATGGAAGAAACGATCCTAGCTGTACGCTACCGGGACCGCATAACTAGAGTCCTTGGATTGGCCAGACTAAGAGATCTGAACATGACCTGGTTTCTTTCATTCAGACCTATATGGCAGACCTGCATCTTACCTGTGCTTCGATGTATGCTATGCGGCGAAGAATGCTTGTTAGACACCTGCCTTGCACTACCATCAGCAGTACCAATGGATATTGATACTTTGCTAAGTCCTGTAACGGCTCACGCATCGTGTTGTCCCCAGTGGCTACCAATCCTGATGACGGCATTCATTGAGACTCCTGTGCTACGACTAGGTGGCGGCAGTGAAGCGATACATGAAAGCAACATCACCCAGGTACGGCCTTCTGTGAGCATTGCTGATCCAAACATTGATGATAGCAATCATTCTCACACCTGCCAAGTTACAGCATTATCGAACTTGGTCGAACTGTCACCTGAATATGTAGACCTATTCTTTAAGAGCCTGTCTGATATGATGTTCTCCCCTGAACAACAACAATGATTTTTTGGAAAAGCATTCCGGCGCACAGCGCTCCCATGAACTCTGAATTCGGCCTTCAGTTTTGATCAACAAAAACTACCGAAAAGCGTTTGGAACTCTATTCCCCCGTTCACCATGAAATTTTTTTGGGGGGAATTGAACACTTTTCAAAATATTTACCTTTTTTTCCTGGCACTAAAACCTTTGCTTAAAGTAGAACTATTCATAAATAACAGAACTTCTATTTTTAGGTAGATCTAGAGACATAATAACTTTACCTCAGCCTCTAGCACATTTTACAGCAAATGCATTTATATGTGATGAAATAGTCTCGCCTTTTTTTCTGTATTCAGAGACATTTCATGTGTAATTTTTTTGCAAAATCGTTCAACTGATTACATATGCTATAATTTTTGAATGATTTCTATGCTTAAAGAGTACAGTACCTATATTTTCATATATTTCAAATACGCCATTTCAAATGCAATATGTATTTTGGGGTGGGAAGTATTACACACGCATCTTATTGCTTTAGTTTTTAGTAATTTGATGTACATAAATTTGTGGAGTGGGTGTTGTGTTCTATCTAGGACCCCAATCAATATTGTGACCTTATGCCCCTATACGACTGTAATCAATCCATACCCCTATAATGGCATAAACGATCAGAGCCATATTTCAGAAACTCGCCTCTGCAGCTCATTACAGTAGATGACACAGCAGAAGCCACTATCTTAGATTCCTAGATTACACACCGAGTTCTTTCAACAGATAAAACCCCGAGCAACCTGGGAAAGCCCCGCTTGCTATGTTTTGATTAGTAATAGAACTCTAATGAGCACTGTAGGAACAACCGGTTCTTAGTGACATCTTTATTGACGTCTTATGTCCAAAAACTTACGTCAAACAAGGCACCTTTTAGGTACAAATAATACCAACGTTGCCTTAAGCAAACACAGCGGTGGTGGTTGTGAATACAGGAGCAGAACAGCTGTCCCTTGCAGAGCCCAGCAGATGCGAGAAGCCCACGGACGCTGCCCCTCCTCCTCCTTGACGCGCTGAGAAAGACGCTGTCTTTTCTCCTGCCGAGAAAATCGAGCTCCGGTGTTTGCAGCCTACCCTTGCGGGTAACTGGGATATCGAGTCCTGAGAAGAGATACCAGACCTCCATCATTCTATTCCAGAGGTACAGTGTTGACTAAACCCTTAGAGAGACTTCTTGAAGCAAACCCTTGACAAACCAACTTAACTTAAATTACTACTTACTTACTCCCTCCCAAGTATTAGGCTTAGGTCAGGTACACTGGGGTAGGCGTAGTTGAGGACGTTAGCTAAATGTATATATGAATGTATATATTTTACTCATTTTAACTATTGTATGGCTAAGAAACCATATCAATGCTTTTACAGTATTATTTCGCAATCCTCCTTTTACTGTATGCACTTTTTATAATAACAAGTCTTGCAATTGTGGCAATTCTTTACTCTTGCATGAGAAGAAAGACTGTTCAATAAATAATACCTTTTATTGAAAACGCCCGTCTCTCTATTCTCTGCATCCTGGTGAAAGTAATTCTTGCACAACTGACTGAGTGAAATAGCTGTCTATTGTTTCACATGACTCTAGAGATTGACTCTTATTCTAAGGGAGCAAAGTTGTCATGTTTATGCGGTTGTTGGAAAACTGAATCCCTTCTTGTCTGAGCCAGGGAAGCTGATCACTTCCTATTCAGTCAAGAAAGTTTCCAGTGACCTCTGAGCTAGTTGGTACAAACCCAATTAAGTCTAACATAGTCAGTAGAGACCTGGAAGACCGCACTTCTACGTCTACACTGCTGTTTATGTTATTCCAATGCGCAGGGCCTATAGGGAAAATAGGAAGTACACTACAGGAGGACTGTTCGTTGAGCAAAGCTATCCCATTGTTGCGTATGCTAGAGCACCAACTGAAGGCAGTGTCTTCAACGTTGAGAGATGATGGTGGAAAGCAAGCTGCATATCTGTTGGCGAAGAACTTATTAAGCCGCCTAGTTGCCAATGAAAGCCTTCAAAAGATACATACAGAACAACATTATATTTATGCCACTATTCTGGATCCACGGTACAAAAAGGCAGTGGCCAGCAAAGCATTCATTCCTTTTGATGTGGCAGATGTTTCAAAGTACAAACATTGGATAGCTGTGTCAGCCAGACGGTTCGAAAAAATTCGGCAGAGAATTCAAGGAGCCGTCAGAAGTCCAACTGAATCAGTAGGCGATCCAGCGTCAAGTTGCACTTCTGAATCTGTGGCTGAAGGGAGTCACTTTCCCTCACAGACGTTAACGACACCAGCAGCAACCCTATCATCATCCTCACCTGCACCAGGCCCAGCCATAATATTGTCGGAAGCTGATTGGCTAACTCATCAAGGGTTTGTTCGTTCCAGTGCTGAGAAGGCCACAGATGGTACGCAAAGTGGAGCAACCTTGGAGAACCTTGAGTTGATGGTGCAGGCCTATCTGGATGAGCCAACACAGGTCTTTGTTCATACGAACCCATTGCTGTATTGGTACAGGAAAATGGCTCCATGGCCACTGATCGCCAACCTGGCTCTAAATTATTTGTCTTGCCCACTCGCAAGCGTGTCTTCTGAACGTGTTTTCAGTGCTGCTGGTGCCATTGTAACTTCAAAAAGGTCCCGCCTCTCGGCCAAAAATGTGGAGAGGTTAACACTGATCAAGATGAATCAGCACTTGATACCACCAGATTACAAAGTACGTGAATGCACGCAGGAAGAAGAGGACACCGACTTAGATGATGGAAGTTCTTCTCTGTTACCTGACCTACGCCCATCTCAAATCATGGAGTTGGAGGATGAGCTCTACTTCCCTGACACAGAGCCCTGAAAATTACTTCCTTTTTTCATCCTTATTCACTTTTATTCCTGTGTGTATTTCTTTGTTTTGCAACTTTTACCACAACAAAACTCTAATCACATAATCACAACAAGTCCATCAGCAGCACTGTCTTCATCTTATATTCCTTATTGATTTGAAGGTGCCGCAGTCTGCATTCCTGAGGTTCACAAGTTCACAACTCAATCATGCTCCTTTATACTCCTCCTCCAGACTCCCCCTATCCATTTCCCTCAAGGCAGAGGGATGGATTACGACGAGTCACCTCAAGCGGACTGAAATTACTGACTGACTACATGCTTGCTGATTGCTGACAGAGTTACTTTTGATATTGACAGGAGAAGCTGCCCTGTGGGCCCTCACTTTCCGAAGAAGATGCGGACAAAAAGTAGAACAGGTAATGAATAATTGAGAAGATGGCATACACTGGACAGCAATGACTGTCTGGCTCTGATGAAACCAATTGCTGTTTGTTTTTTGTGCATGAAATGATGATTCATATGTCTTGACTTAGTTATTATTTAATCTTTCACACATTAATTGTAACTCATGTCAATCAACAACTCTTTTGTTTTTTACCTTGTTTAATTAAAATTGTACTTCAAATTCAGGGGCCACTATATTGCATTCCACAAAATATGCAAAATGTCCTTGGAGCGGACTCACTTGGCAATATACCATGATGATTGATTAAATATTATATCTTTTTTCTTTACAGTCACTCACTGGGATGGATGGATCATCAGCGTCGATTTACGGAAGAAATATGCCCAATCTGTGAGTGGCAAACAGGTACACCGGTCTACAACAACTATTACAGCAGGACTACATGTCTGTCTATTCATGGTATGTATTGGTCGAGGGCGAGGCAGTGTACTGCTGTTGTTATGTCAGGCAGAGTCCACTCCGGACAGCAGTTCATGTAAAATTGGGGCTATGTGGCTTGCTGCATACAATTAGATATGCTTTGTCTGTCTGACAAAGAGCCTAGGTATGCTACATCAGGTTGCTTCACTCAGTGGTGCCTGCCTTGACCCTCTGCATGGCACTGCCTCAAGCTTGGGCCAAACATCCGTTATGTTCGCAAATCTCGCGAAAGTACCGAAAAATCGCAAATTCTTGAGCGGAACGGATGTTTGGTGGTGTTCTAGATTTGTGGGGGAGGGTGTGGGGGTCTGGGAGCACTGCTGGGATAGCATAATTTTTATTGGAAGTGATTTGAAGAAAATCCATGGTGGGAAAGAGGAGTTAGGGCCTAGCTGCAGAGCGCCTTTGGAACGATGTTGACTGGTTGGCTGAAAACGTTCTAAGTATGAGTTATTGCATTTTTGCTTTTTGCCTGTTTAGGGGTGTTCTGCTTTTTTGCAGGTGGCTGCAGGGTTCTGGGGGCATAGCTTGGAAGGTCTAATATCGGAATCAAGTATTTTGGACCAAATCCATGCTGAAAAAGTGTTTGCGTTATTGCTCACTTGCCTGTCTTTGGGGTGCTGTTTGGGGGGCTTCCAGGTTTTTGTGGGTGGGTTTTGGGGTCTGGGAGCACTGATGGCTCAGTCTAATGTTGATTGCATTTGTTTTTCAGGAAATCCATGGTGGAAAAGGGGAGTTAGGGCTTAGCTGCAGGGCGCATTTGGACTGAATTGAAGGTAGTAGGCCTATTTTTGCTTTTGCCTGTTTGGGGGTGTTCTGCTTTTTTGCGGGTGGCTGCAGGGGTCTGGGGGCATAGCTCGGAAGGTCTTATATCGGAATCACGTGTTTTCGACCAAATCCATGCTGAAAAAGATTTTGTGTTTTTGCTCACTTGCCTGTCTTTGAGGTACTGTTTGGGGGGCTTCCAGGTTTTTGTGGGTGGGTTTTGGGGTCTGGGAGTACTGCTGGCACAGTCTAATGTTGATTGCATTTGTTTTTCAGGAAATCCATGGTGGAAAAGGGGAGTTAGGGCCTAGCTGTACAGCGCATTTGGACTGAATTGAAGGTAGTGGGCCCATTTCTGCTTTTTGCCTGGTTGGGGGTGTTCTGCCTTTTTGCGGGTGGCTGCAGGGGTCTGGGGCATAGCTCGGAAGGTCTAATATCGGAATCAAGTGTTTTGGACCAAATCCGTGGTGAAAAAGTTTTTGTGTTTTTGCTCACTTGCCTGTCTTTGGGGTGCTGTTTTGGGGGCTTCCAGGTTTTTGTGGGTGGGTGTTGGGGTCTTTGAGCACTGCTGGCACAGTCTAATGTTGATTGCATTTGTTTTTCAGGAAATCCATGGTGGAAAAGGGGCCTAGCTGCACAGCATATTTGGACTGAATTGAAGGTAGTAGGCCCATTTTTACTTTTTGGCTGCTTGGGGGTGTTAAACTTGTTTCCGACTGGGTTGACAGGTCTCGGGGCATTGCTGTGAAGGTCTAATACCGGATAAAAGTGTTTTGGATAAAATCGGAGGTGAAAAAGTTTTTAACTTTTCAGAGTTTTCGCTCACTTTTGTGTTTTTGGGGGCCTGCTTGGGGGGGGGTTCCTGGTGTTTGTGGGTGGGTTTTGGGGTCTTGGAGCAACGCTGGGTATGGATACTTTTGATTGCAAGAGGTTTGACGGAAATCCATGGTGGCAAAGGGCAGTTAGGGCCTAGCTGCAGAGCGCGCACGGAGTGATTTGGAACTAGGGCTAAATATTTCTAAGTGCCCATTTTTCCATTTTTGCTTTTTGGCTGTTTGGGGGTTTTAAACTTGTTTTCGCCTGGGTTGACAGGTCTGGGGGCATTGCTGTGAAGGTCTAATACCGGATAAAAGTGGTTTGGAGAAAATCGGAGGTGAAAAGTATTTCCATTTTCAGGCATTTTGCTCACTTTAGCATTTTCGGAGGGCTGTTTGGGGGGGTTCCTGGTGTTTGTGGGTGGGTTTTGGGGTCTTGGACCAACACTGGGTATGGATACTTTTGATTGCAAGAGGTTTGAAGAAAATCCATGCTGGCAAAGGGGAGTTAGAGCCTAGCTGCAGAGCGCGCACGGATTGATCTGGGAAATATGCAGAAATATGTCAAAGTGCCCATTTTTCCATTTTTGCTTTTTCGCTGTTTGGGGGGGTTAAACTTGTTTTCGCCTGGGTTGATGGGTCTGGCGGCAATGCTGTCAAGGTATAATACCGGATAAAAGTGGTTTGGAGAAAATCGGAGGTAAAAATGTTTTTCCATTTTCAGGAATTTCGCTCACTTTAGCGTTTTTGGGGGGCTGTTTGGGGGGGTTCCTGGTGTTTGTGGATGGGTTTTGGGGTCTTAGAGCAACGCTGGGCATGGATACTTTTGATTGCAAGAGGTTTGACGGAAATCCATGGTGGCCAAGGGGAGTTAGGGCCTAGCTGCAGAGCGCGCACGGAGTGATTTTGAAAGTAGGGCAAAATATTTCTAAGTCCCTGTTTTTGTACTTTTGCTTTTTGCCTGTTTGAGGGTGTTAAACTTGTTTCCACCATGTGTTGACGGGTCTGGGGGCATTGCTGTGAAGGTCAAATACCGGATAAAAATGTTTTGGATAAAATCGGAGGTGAAAAAGTTTTTAACTTTTCAGAGTTTTCGCTCACTTTAGTGTTTTTGGGGGCCTGCTTGGGGGGTTCCTGGTGTTTGTGGGTGGGTTTTGGGGTCTTGGAGCAACGCTGTGTATGGATACTTTTGATTGCAAGAGGTTTGACAGAAATCCATGGTGGTAAAGGGGAGTTAGGGCCTAGTTGCAGAGCGCGCACGGAGTGATTTTGGAATTAGGGCTTAATATTTCTTAGTGCCCATTTTTCCATTTTTGCTTTTTGGCTGTTTGGGGGGGGTTAAACCTGTTTTCGCCTGGGTTGACAGTCTGGGGGCATTGCTGTCAAGGTCTAATACCGGATAAAAGGGGTTTGGAGAAAATCGGAGGTGAACAAGTTTTTCCATTTTCAGGCATTTTGCACACTTTAGCGTTTTCGGGGGGCTGTTTGGGGGGTTCCTGGTGTTTGTGGGTGGGTTTTGGGGTCTTGGAGCAACGCTGGGTATGGATACTTTTGATTGCAAGAGGTTTGATGGAAATCCATGGTGGCAAAGGGGAGTTAGGGCCTAGCTGCAGAGCGCGCACGGAGGGATTTTGGAACTAGGGCTAAATATTTCTAAGTGCCCATTTTTCCATTTTTGCTTTTTGGCTGTTTCGGGGGTTAAACTTGTTTTCGCCTGGGTTGACAGGTCGGGGGGCATTGTTGTCAAGGTCTAATACCGGATAAAAGTGGTTTGGAGAAAATCGGAGGTGAAAACGTTTTTTTGCATTTTCAGGAATTTCGCTCACTTTAGCGTTTTCGGGGGGCTGTTTGGGGGGGTTCCTGGTGTTTGTGGATGGGTTTGGGGGTCTTGGAGCAATGCTGGGTATGAATACTTTTGATTGCAAGAGGTTTGAAGAAAATCCATGGTGGCAAAGGGGAGTTAGGGCCTAGTTGAAGAAAGCATTTGACACTATTTTAAACTTAGGGCTCTTTAGGGTTAGCAGTATTGCATGTGTTTGGGGGTGTTCAAGATTTTGGCAACTAAGTTCTGGGGTCTACTCTTGGAGCACTTGTCGAGAAATGTCTAATTTTGGTTGCAATTGGTTTGAAGAAAATCTATGGTGGAAAAGGGGGGATTTGGGCCTACTTTACTTTCAAAGTATGTTTTGTCACCATTTTCCACAAGGCCTCAGACAGGTAGCAGTATCGCACGTTTTTTGTGGTTTGATTGGTTGTATTCTACATTTTAGCGTCTGTGTTTAAGGGTCTGGGAGCACTGCTGGGAAGGTCTAATTTTGTTCTAAAATCATCGTAGTTTACACTACACCTAGCTTGAGGGGAAAGATCCTCAAAATTCGCCCATACTTATTTATCCTTCAAAAGGAGACTCAGAGTACGCCCTTTCGAAACTATTGTACTGTCGATTCTGAAACTGAAAGTGTGACTTTTTGCACTACACAGCGTACGTATCTTATATTTTTTTCTCAGTGGTTTTTTATTATCACTTCCTGTTTTTGCATCAACATTTACAGGGCGGCTTTCACCCTGTGTAATGGAAAAAAGGATGAAGTCAGGCTTCACATTAGCGACCTGCAATTCAGCATCCCCCAGGCAGGCAGTGGACAGGGTGTCTTTTGGTCACCAACATTGATCGACGGAGCGTCAGATGGAATGGAGGAGTACCGCAAATAAGAGGAATGGCTTGATGCATGAAACTTCCCAAATTCAACAGGACAAGTACAACAACATACAGTAACAGTATCCATTCATTTCTACTTATCTTTTAAGTAATGTTATTGCTGTGAACTTCTATGAGTGTGACTCTGCATTTCTTTGCTCTCTGCTTCTAAATCCATCCCTCCAGCCATTGTATAGTTTTACTTTGCTATTTTTCAAACTAATTTAATGAACAAAGTGTTTCTCTGAGTGCTGAGATAGTCAAAAAGGATAATTAGTGCAGGCCTGTACTGTCGCATTCTTTAATTCATTAGAAGGTACTACTTAGATTAAGTAACCTAACCATCCATTGAGCAATCAACTTCATGCCTGCAGAAGTGCATGCACTTCCTTTATGTCCCTTAGAATATTTATGGATATCTTCGTATCCAAAGATTTGTTTATCTTCATTTGTTGTTTCTCCATGCTGTGTTTTGTTTTTCCTCTCTCAACAAAACTTTCCCAAAAAACCCCATTCCCATCCAATTTCCAAACCCTAACCCTCTTACCCCGGGCTGTGTGGTTTTGATTGATGTGTGAGTAAATGACAGGAATAATTCCACACACTTACTGGGGAGGATAAGGCCATAGCAACTGAAAATGAAATACATTTCAAGGCTGGTGAAAGAATCGAAGGATATATTCTTACTCAGCTTGTCACAGACCCATGACTATTGGCAAATCAAAGCAGATTTTCATGGGCGCCATCAACTGGATTAATCATGAAGAACATTCTCCTCCTACACCTGGCAAATGATTATGCTGCTGTGTCCTTCACCTTCAGTACTATTTCTTGTAGTAGTAGCCAATGTCAAATTCCACGCAAGTAGTATTTATACTTTCAATACTTTAGCATTTGTAAGGCTACATTTTGGCACTGTTCTAGTGTACTGTCACGTGCTATAGTATCTATCGTACCATTCTAATGCTCCGCTCAGACCAATCAAGGTTTCAATTTCTTTTTTTTCATATGCTGCAACTGCCACTCTGTACTACCACTAGTACCACCGCAATGATGCCATTTCAACTGCCCAGGATTGCCATCCTTAATCGCCATTTGCCATGCAGCCAGCCCTGTGCCTAGCCCTATTTTCAAACATGAATTACAGGTAAGATAAGCGTTTGGGGGAAGGAAGAATAATGGAGTAGTATGAGAGACGAGAGACTGACGGTAGTACTAGTAAAGTCCTAGGACAATTGAATTCACTGACTCTGTGAGAGGCACTTACTTTTGTAAACATTTGGGCAATTTCTTACACAATTTGAATCAAGAAGCCACTTAAGTTTCAGGAAAACAAACTTACAGTTAACCCCCCCCCTCCAGCCTCAACGCAGTAAAAACACGTATGCTATGTTTAAGTTGAAAGTAATAATTATTTATATCCCTAACAAAAATAAACTATCCCGCAAGACCCGACCCACCCCCCCCCCACCTAACCCCAACGAATGTCCATGAAATAAAAAAAGTCCCCAAAGTCAAAAAAAACCCAACTCCCAATTCCCACCCCCCAAAAGTCTTTACAAATGGGGCAAGGGACAGTCTCTCCTTCTCTAATGCCGCCGGCGGCATACTTTTTGGGCCAGGTGGTCATGCTCCTTGCGGAGGTTCTTGAGCAGGATTCTCAGTTTCTTCTGCTCCTGCTCAAGGTAGGACACCCTGAGGGTTAGGCGGTGCACGCGTGCCTTGCACCTGCTGTTGGGGGCAGCTGATTTTCTGGCTGCTTGGCGGTGGCGGGTGGCTGCGGTACCACGGCTCCGTACCGCTGGAGGCCTGCGCTGACTTGCTGACCCAGGGAGCGCGGAGGAGGATGCAGCTGTCCCTGTGGATGTTGTGGTGGTCTGCGACTGCGTGTCCTCCTCCTCCTGGGCCACCAGCCGCCGATATTCGGCGACAGTCGCCTCCAGTTTCCGTTGCCGGGCCCGTCTAGCCATCTCCTTCCTTGACAGTTTGGAAGGAGCATCTATATGAAGAAAGAAAAACCTAGGGCCTCATTTATGAAAAGTGACGCATCGCTGCGTGAAAACAGCGATGCGTCACTTTTCACTGCGCACTCCTTGCGACACCAATGATGCGTCATATTTAATGTATGACGCATCATGTCGCAAGGACTTACAGATACGTCAGTATTTCTGACGCATCTGTAAGCGCAAAAGTAACGCATTGCTGGAGTGTGTCATAAAAGTGACGCATCTCCAGCAATGCGTCCTTTCACATGGGGAAAGCCCCATGTGAAAGGGCTTGCGTCAGTCTTACGCCTGCTGTGAGGCAGGCGCAAGATTTTGACGCAACCGCATCCTAAAAGTGACGCAGTGAAATCTCATAGATTTCACTGCGTCACTATTACGAGGCTTTTTGCGTGGGAACGCCCCCTCTGCATACATTATACCTGACGCAGGTATAATGTGGCGCAGGGGTTTAAAAAGTGACGCATCTACCTAGATGCGTCACTTTTTAAATATGGCGCAACAAGGCGCATGTTTTACGCTGCAGATGCGTCACAAAAAGTGACGCATCCGCAGCGCAAAACTGACGCAAGGCCTCATAAATGAGGCCCCTAGTCTTTAACCAATGTTTTTTAAGATTAACACAAAATAATTCAGCAGAAAGTTGTGTCACAGTAGAACTAGCAACTTGCAAGCACAGTACATAACATTTGTGGCCTGTATCTATCTAACCTCCCACTTCTTCAGCCTTGCTCTAACATTAGGGGAGTTTCAGGAATCAATTCTATGAGCACTAAGGACTCAGTACATTAGAGTCGACTATGACAGTACACCAGTCTTATTCTTCTTCTTCTTCTTTCTTGTTTAGCGAAATTGGTACGTAAACTTCTGGAAGCCGGCATAATGCCAGCGCCGTCAACTTGCATGCCATGATGACACAGGCTTGCGTTACTGTACCAGTCCAGTACATGCAGGTGGTGAAGCTCTACCTTTTCTATTACGGGTGGCACTGAGAATACTCTGTTACAAGGGCTACTGATTAATTAATTTAACTTTCACCCTACAGTGCCAATGACTACTAGAAAAGGAAAATGAAGAAGATAAATAATATGATTATCTATCCCTTCACAGGATGTGTATTTGATTACATATGGGATGACTTTAGGTGCTTTGTTTTTTATTGAGTGAACACTGATAGGCCACACATGAATGACAGAGCTGTACTAAAATTATTAACAGAGGTAGTGAGTGGCCCTCGTAATCGCCGGATATATGCTGTGCTTGCAATACAAAGTACTGCTACCATTCATGGTAGTATTCGGAAAAATTACAACTTCTTTTCCTTGCCTTTCCTACACTGGAACTGACGTGCGGGTGCGATGTTACATGCTCTTCAAAGTAACACTTAGTTCATCCAGTGACCGTCTACTCTCTCTACATACACATATGCTATCTATGAGTCAGATAGTACCATGATCCAGGCATTCATCCATTCAAAGTAAATGTCAATCATTCATCTTAATGTCTCAAGTGGACAAACCTTACTTTTCCTCACAGGAAAAGAACATTTTCCTTTTAGTTTGGAAACCGCAAGCCATGCATCCATGCTTGACTTGCTTTTGAATTTCAACCAAAGGATATATTGCGCACACATACCGTTTCTGTTGCACCCACCCAGGCAGTCCTCTTTCCTTTCTCCTTCCACCCATCCTTGCTTCATCCTTCAACCGGACATGCATCATATTCCCAGCCACCTCGGGCAGCATTCAAAAACACGTATCATTCTTTGCCAGTCATCATTATTTTTAACTTGCTCGTCCTTCCACACTTACTTACACCCTTCTTTCCCTTTTTGTTCATAACATCCATTAAGTTAATCTCTGATCTGTCTTGGATTCTCGAAAAAACTTTCACAGCTGAGTTGAAGTCAATTTAGAGGAGGGTACTACCTGGTTAATAAAAACTTAGTTCTAAATTTGTAAGTCTTCTTATTCTTAACAGTATAGTATACTTGTACTGTACAACATATACTACACCTGTGCAGAGAGCACACTCTGCAGTCTGCTATCTCAATAAGTAAATAATAGAACGGCTTACCACTATCCGCCATTACCCTGGCATCCCCCACAGCAGCTTCCGCTGGCTGTTGCACCGCCTCCGCCCCAGGAGTGCCCACCTCTTGGCACAACTGATGAATGCTTGCTTTTTAACATGCACCGTTTTTCTCATAACAGACAGAAGCTTCCCTTCTAAGAACAAGAGCAACATCAGATCAACATCAGTAGGACGGAGTCAGCAACGATTCAGCATCACAAAGAAGATTTGAAGTTCCAACCAGGTGAGGGCTCACCCACAATTAATGTGTGAGATCACTAAGCACTTTTCCATTTTCAATTCACCGTTTATGTTGTATGGTGAACTTGATTTTAATAAACGTTTTGGGAGATGCATCACGTTGTAAAGCCCTGCGCCATCAGGGGTCGTTCCGGCGCAAGGGAGTGAGTTCCTGCGCAGGAACGCATCCTAAAAGTGGCTGAGTGAAATCTACAAGATTTCACTCAGTCACTTTAAGGCCAATGCAGCGTCACTCAGTCAAAAGCCTGCGCCTGCTTGAAGCAGACGTACGGCTTGAGGCAGCATTGGGTAGATAGGGCACCCCGGAGCATTGCTGGAGCTGCGTCGTGGTTGCGACGCTACTCCAGCAATGCGCTGCCTTTAGGGCACAGATGTGTGACGCTTCTGTGTCATTTTTGCCCCATGGTGCGCCACATTGTAAATGCGGTGCACCATGGGTGGTAGAGGCGTGGCGCACAATTACTGGCGCATCCCTGCTAATTTGCAATGAAATGAGCAAAAAAAATCGAAAACAAATAAGCATAGTAGCACCGCCACTGAGCAGGAGAGCAGTGCACCAGAAATGCAATCACAGAACATTTTGAAACATAATTTACCTACAATCTAATCGGCAGCATTATTGCTCTTCGGAAAAAACTAAAATTTGCAATATGATAACACATAGAGCAGGAGAAAACAGAGTAGTGATTAAATAGCTACTACTACTCACCAAGCCCGGGGATCTCGACGCCTAGCAGGTCGAGCAGGTCGCGTTCTCGGTCCAGGAGGTAGGACCACCGGTGCGTGGCCTGGTTGTAGGTGCGCGAGACCCGAGAGTGTTGATACATGGCCCGACACACCTTTTCCCACCGCCTCCGACGCTCCCGGAGCCCGTATCCGCTAGCGATCCTGTCGCCAGCCGTGATGGTCTTGGGGAAGAGGCGCTGTACATAGTAAACCAGTGCGGCCACCTCCTCCGCACCGAAGATCTCCCGGGCTGTGACTATCTCCTCCCGCAATCGCCCGCATGGGAGCCGGGTACGGGGTGCGGGACCCTTCCCGTTCTCCTTCCCGGCTCCCTTCGCCATGGTCCTGTACAGCAGAAAGAAAAAAAGGAAAGAATAGGGAAAAAGTAAAGTAAAAAAAAAAGTTTAAAAAAGTAGCTTTAAAAGAAACGAAAAGTTGAAAAAACCACAAAATATAGATCTAGGAAAAAAGAGGGATAGATATAGAGTAGAAAAGATCAAAATAAGTCCAAATAAACAAAGGATTGCACAGATGAAAGGAGGATCAGAAAGCATGCACAGAACCATAGCAATGAATGAAAAACAAGAAGGCCGCGCCCATTGAGGATCGCGAGGGTAAGTTCGCACGATTTTTCCCGCGCGAGTAAGCAAAAACACGTGCGAACTGGTAATAGCGCGTTGCACACAACGTGACATTGTCAATAGCACCCGGAAACGGAAATATGCAACGCTCACAAGATGGCCGCGCCCATGTACGACCGCATAGGCAACCTCGCGGTCGGTGCGCTGCAAGCGGTCCCCAATAAGCAAAAAAACGGGCGAACACGCAAAAAAAGAAATCCGCAAATTTGCACGAATTCGCGGATTGCAAGTTCGATTTCAAGTGAATTCGCGCCCCGCGAATCTCGCGAAATTGCAGAAAAATGAATTTTGCAAAACGGAAAGCACTTAGCAGGTGCAAAAGTTCAAGCTAATTTGTACCATTCCCTGTAGTGCTTCCTGAGGGGCCCTCCAGAGTTCAGTTGCCTACTTGCAACTATTCTCTGACCCTGCTCTGACCCTCAAAGCAGGGTCAGAGAATAGTTACAAGTATGGCACAATGCTCCCGTAAAAAAAATTAAACTGCAACAGGAAGCACTTACAGCTAAGGAAGCAGGTGCCAGACTTAAAGCTCAAATTCAGTGACACATTAACCAGCCCCAAATGAATTCATCTCAGTTGAAGCTGGGAAGGTGTGCTTTGCTTTCACCCCATAATCCACAGTGGTGAACAAGAGGGTGGTAGTGGTGAACCAGAGGGTGTTGTGATAAACCAGAGGGGGACAGTGATGATCCAGAGGGTGGCAGTGGCAAACCAGAGGGTGGCAGTGATGAACCAGAGGGTGGCAGTGATGAACCAGAGGGTGGCAGTGGTGAACCAGAGGGTGGCAGGGATGAACCAGAGGATGCCAGTGATCAACCAGAGGGTGGCAGCCTTGAACCAGAGGGGGGCAGTGATGAACCAGAGGGTGGCAGGGATGAACCAGAGGATGCCAGTGATCAACCAGAGGGTGGCAGCCTTGAACCAGAGGGTGGCAGTGGTGAACCAGAGGGTGGCAAGGATGAACCAGAGGATGCCAGTGATCAACCAGAGGGTGGCAGCCTTGAACCAGAGGGTGGCAGTGATGAACCAGAGGGTGGCAGCCTTAAACCAGAGGGTTGCAGTGGTGAACCAGAGGATGGCAGGGATGAACCAGAGGATGCCAGTGATGAACTAGAGGGTGGCAGCCTTGAACCAGAGGGTGGCAGTGATGAGCCAGAGGGTGGCAGTGGTGAACCAGAGGGTGGCAGTGATGAACCAGAGAGTGGCAGTAATGAATCAGAGGGCGGCAGTGATGAACCAGAGGGCGGCAGTGGTGAACCACAAGGTGATGAATCAGATGATAGCAGTGAAGAACCAGAGGGTGGCAGTGGTGAACCAAAGGGTGGCAGTGATGATCCAGAGGGTAGAATTGGCAAACCAGAGGGTGGCAGTCTTGAACCAGATGGTGGCAGTGATCAACCAGAGGGTGGCAGTGATGAACGAGAGGGTGGCAGTAATGAACCAGAGGGTGGCAGTGATGATCCAGAGGGTGGCAGTCTTGAACCAGAGGGTGGCAGTGATCAACCAAAGGGTGGCAGTGATCAACCAGGTGGGGCAGTAATGAACCAGAGGGTGGCAGTGATGATCCAGAGGGTGGCAGTGGCGAACCACAAGGTGATGAACCAGAGGATAGCAGTGATGAACCAGAGGGTGGCAGTGGTGAACCAGAGGGTGGCAGTGGTGAACCAGAGGGTGGCAGGGATGAACCAGAGGATGCCAGTGATCAACCAGAGGGGGGGAAGCAATGAACCAGAGGGTGGCAGTGATAAACCAGAGGGTGGCAGTGATGAACCAGAGGGTGGCAGTGGTGAACCAGAGGGTGGCAGTGATGATCCAGAGGGTGGCAGTGGCAAACCAAGAGGGTGGCAGTGATGAACCAGAGGGTGGCAGTGCTGATCCAGAGGGTGGCAGTGGTAAACCAGAGGGTGGCAGTATTGAATCAGAGGGTGGCAGGGATGATCCAGAGGGTGGCAGTGGCGAACCAGAGGGTGGCAGTAATGAACCAGAGGGTGGCTGTGATGATCCAGACGGTGGCAGTGGCGACCAGAGGGTGGCAGTAATTAACCAGAGGGTGGCAGTAATTAACCAGAGGGTGGCAGTGATCAACCAGAGGGTGGCAGTCTTGAACCAGAGGGTGGCAGTGATCAACCAGAGTGTGGCAGTGATGAACCAGAGGGTGGCACTTGTAACCCAGAGGGTGGCAGCCCTGAACCAGAGGGTGGCAGTGAGGAACCAGAGGGTGGCAGTGGTGAGCCGGAGGGTGGCACTGGTGAACCAGAGGGTGGCAGTAATTAACCAGAGGGTGGCAGTGATGAACCAGAGGGTGACAGTGATGATCCAGAGGGTGGCAGTGGCAAACCAGAGGGTGGCAGTGATGAACCAGAGGGTGGCAGTGGCAAACCAGAGGGTGGCAGTGATGAACCAGAGGGTTGTAGTGATGATCCAGAGGGTGGCAGTGGTGAACCAGAGGGTGGCAGTGGTGAACTAGAGGGTGGCAGTAATAAACCAGAGGGTGGCAGTGGTGATCCAGAGGGTGGCAGGGGTGAACCAGAGGGTGGCAGTGATAAACCAGAGGGTGGCAGCCTTGAACCAGAGGGTTGCAGTGGTGAACCAGAGGATGGCAGGGATGAACCAGAGGATGCCAGTGATGAACCAGAGGGTGGCAGCCTTGAACCAGAGGGTGGCAGTGATGAGCCAGAGGGTGGAAGTGGTGAACCAGAGGGTGGCAGTGATGAACCAGAGAGTGGCAGTAATGAATCAGAGGGCGGCAGTGATGAACCAGAGGGTGGCAGTGGTGAACCACAAGGTGATGAATCAGATGATAGCAGTGAAGAACCAGAGGGTGGCAGTGGTGAACCAAAGGGTGGCAGTGATGATCCAGAGGGTGGAATTGGCAAACCAGAGGGTGGCAGTCTTGAACCAGATGGTGGCAGTGATCAACCAGAGGGTGGCAGTGATGAACGAGAGGGTGGCAGTAATGAACCAGAGGGTGGCAGTGATGATCCAGAGGGTGGCAGTCTTGAACCAGAGGGTGGCAGTGATCAACCAAAGGGTGGCAGTGATCAACCAGGGGGGGCAGTAATGAACCAGAGGGTGGCAGTGATGATCCAGAGGGTGGCAGTGGCGAACCACAAGGTGATGAACCAGAGGATAGCAGTGATGAACCAGAGGGTGGCAGTGGTGAACCAGAGGGTGGCAGTGGTGAACCAGAGGGTGGCAGGGATGAACCAGAGGATGCCAGTGATCAACCAGAGGGGGGGAAGCAATGAACCAGAGGGTGGCAGTGATAAACCAGAGGGTGGCAGTGATGAACCAGAGGGTGGCAGTGGTGAACCAGAGGGTGGCAGTGATGATCCAGAGGGTGGCAGTGGCAAACCAAGAGGGTGGCAGTGATGAACCAGAGGGTGGCAGTGCTGATCCAGAGGGTGGAAGTGGTAAACCAGAGGGTGGCAGTATTGAATCAGAGGGTGGCAGGGATGATCCAGAGGGTGGCAGTGGCGAACCAGAGGGTGGCAGTAATGAACCAGAGGGTGGCTGTGATGATCCAGACGGTGGCAGTGGCGAACCAGAGGGTGGCAGTAATTAACCAGAGGGTGGCAGTAATTAACCAGAGGGTGGCAGTGATCAACCAGAGGGTGGCAGTCTTGAACCAGAGGGTGGCAGTGATCAACCAGAGGGTGGCAGTGATGAACCAGAGTGTGGCACTTGTAACCCAGAGGGTGGCAGCCCTGAACCAGAGGGTGGCAGTGAGGAACCAGAGGGTGGCAGTGGTGAGCCGGAGGGTGGCACTGGTGAACCAGAGGGTGGCAGTAATTAACCAGAGGGTGGCAGTGATGAACCAGAGGGTGACAGTGATGATCCAGAGGGTGGCAGTGGCAAACCAGAGGGTGGCAGTGATTAACCAGAGGGTGGCAGTGGCAAACCAGAGGGTGGCAGTGATGAACCAGAGGGTTGTAGTGATGATCCAGAGGGTGGCAGTGGTGAACCAGAGGGTGGCAGTGGTGAACCAGAGGGTGGCAGTAATAAACCAGAGGGTGGCAGTGGTGATCCAGAGGGTGGCAGGGGTGAACCAGAGGGTGGCAGTGGTGAACCAGAGGGTGCTCTGAAGAACCAGAGACTGACAGGGGTGAACCAGAGGGTGGCAGTGGTGAACCAGAGGGTGGCAGTGATGATCCAGAGGGTGGCAGTGGTGAACCAGAGGGTGGCAGTAATGAACCAGAGGGTGGCAGTGATGAACCAGAGGGTGGCAGTGATGAACCACAAGGTGATGAATCAGAGAATAGCAGTGATGAACCAGAGGGTGGCAGTGGTGAACCAAAGGGTGGCAGTGATGATCCAGAGGGTGGAATTGGCAAACCAGAGGGTGGCAGTCTTGAACCAGATGGTGGCAGTGATCAACCAGAGGGTGGCAGTGATGAACGAGAGGGTGGCAGTAATGAACCAGAGGGTGGCAGTGATGATCCAGAGGGTGGCAGTGATCAACCAGAGGGTGGCAGTGATGAACCAAAGGGGGGCAGTAATGAACCAGAGGGTGGCAGTGATGATCCAGAGGGTGGCAGTGGTGAACCACAAGGTGATGAACCAGAGGATAGCAGTGATGAACCAGAGGGTGGCAGTGGTGAACCAGAGGGTGGCAGGGATGAACCAGAGGATGCCAGTGATCAACCAGAGGGTGGCAGCCTTGAACCAGAGGGTGGAAGTGACCAACCAGAGGGTGGCAGTGATGAACCAGAGGGTGGCAGTGGTGAACCAGAGGGTGGCAGTGATGATCCAGAGGGTGGCAGTGGCAAACCAGAGGGTGACAGTGATGAACCAGAGGGTGGCAGTGCTAATCCAGAGGGTGGCAGTGGTGAACCAGAGGGTGGCAGTAATGAACCAGAGGTGGCAGTGATGATCCAGAGGGGGGCAGTGGTGAACCAGAGGGTGGCAGTAATGAACCAGAGGGTGGCAGTGATGATCCAGAGGGTGGCAGTGGCGAACCAGAGGGTGGCAGTAATTAACCAGAGGGTGGCAGTGATCAACCAGAGGGTGGCAGTCTTGAACCAGAGGGTGGCAGTGATCAACGAGAGGGTGGCAGTGATGAACCAGAGGGTGGCACTGGTAACCCAAAGGGTGGCAGTGCGGAACCAGAGGGTGGCAGTGATAAACCAGAGGGTGGCAGGGATGAACCTGAAGATGCCAGTGATAAACCAGAGGGTGGCAGCCTTGAACCAGAGGGTGGCAGTGATGAATAAGAGGGTGGCAGTGATGAACCAGAGGGTGGCACTGGTGAACCAGAGGGTGGCAGTAATTAACCAGAGGGTGGCAGTGATGAACCAGAGGGTGACAGTGATGATCCAGAGGGTGGCAGTGGCGAACCAGAGGGTGGCAGTAATGAAACAGAGGGTGGCAGTGGCAAACCAGAGGGTGGCAGTGATGAACCAGAGGGTGACAGTGGCAAACCAGAGGGTGGCAGTGATGAACCAGAGGGTTGTAGTGATGATCTGGAGGGTGGCAGTGGTGAACCAGAGGGTGGCAGTGGCGAACCAGAGGGTGGCAGTAATGAACCAGAGGGTGGCAGTGATGATCCAGAGGGTGGCAGGGGTGAATCAGAGGGTGGCAGTGGTGAACCAGAGGGTGCACTGAAGAACCAGAGAGTGACAGGGGTGAACCAGAGGGTGGCCGCAATGAACCACAGGGTCGCAAACAGGCTGGACACGTAGAAACAACATGGTCACGACTGTTGCGACCACACAACTAAGTTTACGTTCCCGAACTTGTAAAAAACCCTCGCGAACTGGCAAAAACAGCAAATTCGCAAGAATTCGTGAACTTTGCGAATTGCGAGTTCGCTTTCGCACGAATTCACGGATCGTGAATTCGCAAATTTTGCCCATACTTAGGATTAACACAATGGAGCACAAGCGGATACAGTCACCGGGATAGGCCAGTTGAAGTTTTACTCATGGGAGGCTGTCAGCATAGCATGACTAGCCAATTAACACTGCAGGCCGTCCCCATTTGCGGTTGATGCTGGGGCATGAAGAGTTGGGCGACAGAGCTTCACACTGGATTGTAGTGCAAGTGGCGGGGTCTCGGTGTGAATTGACTTGTTCGTGGCCGTGAAGAGACCAAAAGCTTGAGCCACACCAAGGGACCAGGACATGAGGAGTAATACTTGATGGGTTAGGAACTCACTGTAGCAGTGACCAGTGGCTGATGCAGGATGTTTGGAGCCTTTTATGCCCCTGAGGCTCAGGTCAGGAGGCCAGAGGATTAGCCCTTGGTGTCACACTGGGAGCCTGGGTTCAAGGTGAAGTTACAGTTCACGTTCTTCCAACCAAGGCCAGAGGCTAGCAGGCATCAGGTCAGCACAGCGGTGTAGCTGTTGCTTCAGAGTAGCTGTTTAGCAAAGTGGCAGTTATTTCAGCAGCACAACACTCTTTCTTCCTAGGAAAGTATACACAGGTACAGAGGTCCAGAAGTGAACTGCAGAGTGGGTGTCTGAGGTCCAGTATTTATTCACATTTGTGCAGGCTGTGCTACGGTTGTGGTCACAGCAACAGTGACTATAAGGAGGAGCCCAACAGGAGCCCTGGTATTTCTGGTACTTTTGAAGACTTTGGGATTTCAGTTTCAGTCGTTCACTAATTTTCCTTTGTATCACCATTTCTTGTCTCCACCTTCCTGATGGGTCCAGAATGAATGAGCTGAAACGTGTCAACCCTACATCATGGAGGAGTCCAACAGATTATAATGAATGCATAAAAGATTATTGTTTACACATTCCTTAAACTAAGTGGAGGGTTATGTATTGCCTCGAATGTGTAATGGACTACCTCTTTCTTTTTCAAATTGCTTTTCTTGAATTAAGTTTCTTTTGCACCCGTATGTAATTGTCACAGGCAGGAAAGATTGGGTATTTGTATATGGATGTATTTTTGTATATTTGTCTTTATGTGTTTTGTGGTAAAAACTAGATAAAATATATGTTTTTGATGGCGGCCGAACCCCTTTGGAAAACGATGAAACCAACTATACGAGGAATAGACATCTGAAATTGCTCAGTGGTACGTCGCATTAAGGAGTTGCTCTTGACGTCTGAGGCTCATATTATGAAACTCGAGTGGGATAGCAGGGAGGAGGGGGGAAGTCAGGTGCACCGCCAGTTACTCGTGGCGAGACAGACCCACGCTGATGTGTTAATGGGTGAGGCCTGCTTGGCGTGGCTAGGTTATGGAAGTGGGATCTACCTATGGGGGGACAGACCTAGCAAGCTACTCCATCGATTGTGCCAGGAGGCCTTGTGTCCCCAGGCTTTTCCTGGTGTATCGGGTCCTGATGGAAAGATCATTGGGGGCCCCTCTATGTTCTCAAAGAGCTTCGCAAACTATTACGCGGAATTATATAGTCCTGAGGAATTCCTGCCGGAGATATGGTTCATGCCTCTCTAGAGGATTTTCCGGCGGCCCTCTCCGATGCAGCTCGTGGAGAGTTGGATCTTCTGCTCACTGAGAAGGAACTAAGTACGGTTCTGGGAGATTTGAACTCTGGAATAGCTCCAGGCCCTAACGGATATCCCTTCGAATTTTTTAAGAAATATTTCTTGAATTGGAGCCTCATTTCCTTAGGGTGGTTGATGAGACGAGGGATTGCGGTAGCCTCCCATGCGATGGGAGACATGCAGAAGTGGTCGTGTTTCATAAGCCGGGTCGACCCCCAGATCAGCATGCCTCGTATCGTCCCATTTCTTTATTAAATGTAGAGGTGGGAATCCTTTCAAAAGCATTAGCTAACTGCCTCCAGTCACATATCACTACAGTGATCCATCCCAACCAGGCCGGCTTCATGCCGCAGCGAGCCACACGCCACAATATCCGATGAGCACACATTACCGTAGATACCATCCAGGGCTTGGGTGCACAAGCCACACTCTTACTGGCAGACATGGACAGGGCCTTTGACTCCCTTAGTTGGGCATATTTATTTGCCCTGCTGAGCCGGCTATATATGGGCCCATGTCTTCTGTCTTACCTAAAACTGTTCTATACAAACCTTACGGGATTGGTGCAGATTGCAGGGTCCACATCATATACATTCTCTATTGGACGGGGCACTTGTCAAGTTTGTCCCTTATCACCATATCTCTTTGCTTTGGTGATGGACTCTCTGGCGGCATGGGAGCGGACGGATGTACAGGTAGCAGGCTTTGAATGGACGCACAGGCTCGCAGACCACATTACATTATATGTCGATGATGTGCTCTTCTTTTCAATTGATATCAATAAAATGGAGCCAGGATTGCTTCATATCATGCAAGTATTCGGGGAGTCAGTCGGTCTCTTCATAATTCCCCGCAAATCTACTTTGTGGGTTTTAAAGGAACACATGGAATTGGGGTCTTGGGCATTGGCAATACAGGTTACAATGGTGATATTGAAATATCTGGGAGTCTTCCTGTCGGATTCTTCAAGTGTGTCCTGGGACAGGAACCTTGTTCCGATATGGGCTAGATGCAAGAAGAGTTAAAGACATGTTCTCACATTCCCCTGTCCATTATGGTCGGTCGGCCTTTTTTAAGATGGTATTGCTGCCACGTCTGCTTTACCAACTGCAGAATCCCCCATACCCCATTTCACTCCAGTTGTTTCACAAGGTCAATGCGGCCTTGAGTCAGTTTTTGTAGGCGGGAGGGGTGTTCAGAGTGGCGTTGCGGACTTGCTTTCAATCGACATATTGCGGGGGGTCGGTCACATAGGATGTCCAATCATAATATATGGCCTCACACCTGTTGATATTGAACGAATGGTGGTACAGGGACCAGTCGGATCCCGCATATGTGGTGGAAAGAAGATAAATCAGGGACTCAACTCTACATACTATCTTATATTCGCCCCCCCTGCATAACTCTTTGCCGTCGGCCACAAGAGTAGTATTCCAGGTTTGAAAACAACTCTGCATAAGATGGGGTGGTGGGGCAGGCTGACGGAGGAATCTTCACTGTGGTCTAATGGGCAACTGCCACAACTCGCTGCCTTACCAGGATTTCGTGGCTGGGATAATATAGGGGTTTCCCTCCTGGGAGAGATGATGCGTGGTACAGTCCTGAAATCTTTCACGGGCCTCCAGCAGGAATATCACATGCCGGAGACCCAATTCCATAAATACCTCCAAGTTAGACATGCTATTTCCTCCAGTATTTTGGGACTGGAGACCATTCCTGAATTCAGTCCCATTGAAGCCATAGTCTTAATGGGAGACTTAAAAGACCATAAAATCTCCAAAATGAATCAGTCCGTGGTTACAAATAGTCCTAACACATTAGACAAATGTCGTGGGAAGGAGATCTCGGCCAACTGGATGGAGACGACTGGACTGAGGCACTGGCCTCCCTGCGGGAGGCAGCGATCTTGATGCAATTTCACCTAATTCAATTTAAATACCTACATCAGGTCTACTATGCTAGGGCTAGGCTGTGGAGGGTGTGCCTGGTGTCATCCCCAACTTGCCTACGATGTGGCTCGGAGGAGGGAACCCTCATCCATACGATTTGGCATTGTACAACACTAAGGAAATTCTGGCTTGGGGTTTTGGCATGCCTTACAGAGGTTCTGGGGTGGAAGCTCCCCTCTGCTCCTAAATTTGTACTTTTACATATAATGGAGGGTGTTGGGGGAAATGTTTATAAACAACATTTGTTGTTATTGGGGCTTACATTGGCTAAGAGAGATATTGCCCGGAAATCGAAAGCGGTGGCCCCACCTTCTTTGTCAGCATGGAAAAATGGCCTAGATTTTGTATGGGATTGGAGATTCCAATATTTAAGGCTAGGGGCTGCCCGCAAAAACATCCCAAGATCTGGAAGCAATGAGCAGACCACTGAGGTCTCTACCTCGACCCAATTCCCTCAGTGGAAAGTATTTCTTGCTTTTGCAACTTGCGAATAAATTATAACTGCCCTTGCCAGCATAGGGAACTAACAAGCTATTACTATAATTTGTAAGCGCATAGTGCAATTGTGGAAAGCCAAAATTAGTTGGAAGGTCTTGAATATCTGTGCAGCATACAAAGTAAAATGCTGCAAACAATTGTCAAGAGACCTTTTCGTACAAAAATGGGCAGATACGTTTTAAATAAATAGCAGCAGTTTGTAACCATTGATCCAAACATCAGGCTGGAGCTGCAGACATAAAGGGAGAAAAGATAGTAAAAAATATATTTGTGCTCTGTGACAGCTATCTTAGGGAGTGGCGCTCTCCATTACCTGTGTTGTGACCAGTCGTCTTCTTTTCTAGACATGTATATATATGAGGCTATGGCTGGGTAGAACTCCAGTTGGTCAATTCTGTAGCAAAATAGAAGAGCATGCTAAGAGGTTCTAGGAGGACCTGTCCAATTGTGTCTAAGGGTCCATTATCATGAAGTAAACATGCATTGAAATTCAGGAGTGTTTTGTTAAATTTCTTTAATGACAATATTACACACAGTGCCCAGACTTGTTTTCATTCCTCTGTGCCTGTACTTGTTTTCTTGCCTAAACTTGTTTTTCCTTCCTGTGCACAGTTCTCCCGCGGCCCGCCCGTTGTTCCCACCGCTGTGTCCCACCCCCCTGCAATCCCATTTGCCGCCCGCTCCCACCTACCAGCTGCACCTCTCTCCCACAGCCCCTCATATAGAGGCAGCGCAGCGGGTGCACCTCTGGCGCGCCGAAGCGCCTAGCGCCAGGACCCCTGGACCCCGCAAACGCCATGACACCCGACACCGCTACAATGCCAGAACCCTCCACGCATTTAACATCGGACGATCACACACCTGCTTCCTGGCTGCCCCGAAGCGCACCCACGGAACTTTCACCTGCCGGAAATGCTGCTTCACAAGCTTTCGCCCCACCATGCTGCCGACCAGGAAAGAACCCAACCACCTCAGATGCATCCTTCTCAACACCCGCTCCGCCCGCAAACACGCCGTTGAACTCTGGGACCTACTCGACTCAACCTCCCCAGACGTCACCTTCCTGGCAGAGACCTGGCTGAACCCCACCTCGGCACCCGACATAGCCATAGCCGTCCCAGAAGGCTACAAGATCACCCACAGGGACTGGACCAACAGAGCCGGAGGAGAAATTGCCAACGTCCACTGGAACACTCTCAGAGTCTCAACCAACATCGACGAACACCTGCACTTTCAGATCCACACCGACTCCAACACCACCCTCAGAGGAACCCTCATCTACAGACCCCCAAGACCCTGACCACAGTTCAGCGAATCCATCGCTGATTTCATCAGCACACACGCCCTCGCCTCCACGGACTACATCCTCCTTGGGGACCTGAACTTCCACCTCGAGAACAACAATGACACCAACTCCACCAGCATGATCAATAAGATAGCCAACCTCAGACTCAGACACTCATCACAACACCCAACCTACTCAGCCAGTCACACGCTTGACCCCATCTTCTCCGCAAGCCCCCACGTCTCCTTCAACCACACCACCAAACTCCACTGGACCGACCATCGCTGCATCCACTTCACCTTCAAGAAACCCACCACGCACCACCGCACCCAACAGAGGCCTCGCCGCTGCTGGAGCACAGTCACCGAAGACCAGCTAACCACCACCCTCGCCCAGAGCCCACCCACCGACCCCACCGACCCCGACACCGCCGCCCGCAACCTCAGACAGTGGATCAACGACTGCGCCAACACCCTCGCCCCGATCAAGAAACCCTCCAACAGTCACACCAACAACAAAGCCAGCTGGTTCACTGAAGACCTCTGGGCCTCCTATTAAACCTGCCGTAAGCCGGAGAAGATCTGGCTCCATGAACGAACACTGGACAGCCACGCAGCCCACAAGAATGCCACCCGCAGACACCATCACTCATCAGATCTGCCAAAAGGGCCTCCTTCAAAGACCGTCTAGACAACAACCCACACAACAGCAAAGAGCTCTTCAACATCGTGAAGGAACTCTCCAACCCCAGCTCCAACACCAACGATGTCCCACTCTCGCAAGACCTGTGCGACTTGCTGGTTGCTGGCCACCTTCTTCCACTGCAAGATCGCAGACATCCACGACAGCTTCAATGCCACAACCGCCCCGACAACCACTGAGACCTCCACCCCCCACGACCACCATCCGCACCAACCACCTGCTCTCCTGGACCAACATCAATGACAACAACACAATCAAGATCATGAACACCGTCCACTCCAGATCTCCATCACACCCATGCCCACACCACATCTTCAACAAAGCCAGCACAGCCATTGCACCTCATTTCCGGAAAGTCATCAACACCTCCTTCGAGACAGCAACCTTCCCGGAGAGTTGTACGCACGCCGAGATCAACACCTTACTCAAGAAACCCAAAGTAGACCCCAAAGACCTCAAGAACTTCCGGCCCATCTCCTTGCTCCCGGCAAAGGTCATTGAGAAGACCGTCAATAAACTACTGGCCAGCTACCTCGAGGAGAACAACATCCTGGACCCTCCCAATCCGGGTTCCGCAGCAACCACAGAACCGAGACTGCCCTCATCGCCGACACTGATGACATTAAATCCCTGCTGGACAACGGAAAAACAGCAGCCCTCATCCTCCTGGCCCTTCGACACGGTCTGCCACCACACACTACGAACATGCCTCCACAACGCCGGGATCCAAGAGAAGGCCCTGGACTGGACCCCCTCCTTGCTCTCCGGCAGAACACAGAGCGTCCGCCTTCCCCCCTTCTGCTCCAAAGCACCAAGATCATCTGCCGTGTACCCCAGTGCTCATCCCTCAGCCCAACTCTGTTCAACATCTAAATGGCACCGCCTCAACATCATCTCCTACGCTGATGACACCCAGCTGATCCCCTCCCTCACAAAGGACCCCACACTGCCGAAACTAACCTTCACAAAGGAATGAAGGCCGTCGCTGAATGAATGAGGAACAGCCGATTGAAGCTGAACTCTGACAAGACGGAGGTCCTCATCCTCGGATCCACCCCTTTGGCCTTGGACGACTCCTGGTGGCCGACCACACTGGGAACCGCCCCAACACCCACCTACAACGCACACAACCTAGGGGTCATGCTCGACTCCACCCTCTCCATAACTAAACAGGTCAAACCCATCTCCTGCTCCTGCTTCAACACCCTCTGCATGCTCTGCAGGATCTACAAGTGGATCCCCACCGAAACAAGAAGAACGGTCAGCCAGGCCCTCGTCAGCAGCAGGTTGGACTACGGAAACGCCCTCTACGCAGGAGCCTCGGCCAAACTCCTGAGACGGCTCCAACGCATCCAGAACGCCTCTGCACGCCTGATCCTCAACATCCCTCACCGCAGCCACATCGAACCCCACCTGAGAGACCTGACCTGGCTTCCAGTCAACAAGAGGATAAGCTTCAAGCTCCTCACCCACGCACACAAGGCACTCTACAACACCAGACCAACGTATCTCAACAGACGACCCGCCAGCTCTGCTCCGCCGACCTCGCCCTTGCCACAGTTCCCCGCTTCCGAAGAGCGACCTCCAGCAGCAGCTCGTTCTCCCACCTCACCGCCAAGACCTGGAACACCCTCCCCATCCACCGATAGCAGACCTGCTGACCTGCTGACCTTCAGAAAACTCCTCAAGACCTGGCTTTTTGAGCAGTAGCAGCATTCCCCACCCCAGCGCCGTGAGACCCTCACGGGTGAGTAGTGCGCTTTACAAATTATATGATTGATTTATTGATTGATATGAATTTCACATTAGCAAAATTTGCTTGTAAGACCAATGTAATAATGCATGAGTCCACAGCTAATGTAAACAGACAATTAAAAAGAAGACAAGTTTTATTTGCTTCGTGGTCAAGTAGAAGCAGCAAAGGTAGGGCTTGGACGATTGGGTTCATGATGGAAAGGGAATTGGAAAAAGAAAAAAATGTAAGTTTCTACTTTATTGCACTTTGAAAATCGCCAACTCAGGTGTAGAGCTTTACCTGCCAGTTACGTCAATGGGAAGGCACATCATGATTGGGCCAGCAGAAATATCAGATGACCTCCCTTCGACAGCCACTTTTGCCTATGTGCCGTTGACACAGGAGGACAATTCTGGGGGAGACTGGGGCACTCCGTCGGGCCTTCAACCATAGACCCTCCAGTATCTAAATTGAGCTGGTGACCCGCCTAGTAGTCAGACGGAGAAACCAATGGAAAGTGATGGCAGCACTAGATCCGCCAAGATCTAAATCAGGCCCATAGTGCTGTAAGTAACTTTGATGATCATTTTTTTTTAAGGTGAAACCCAGATCTCAGGCTTCTGATCAATCCAAGATATGCCACAATTATTTTTGAGAATATATGCTAGCTATTCCCATAGAAAACTTTAAGGAATACTCTGTAAACACACCTTGTTATATAAGAACATTGCTTTGAAGACTGTGCACCTTTGAACAATATATAGACTCCTCAAGGCATTAACAGAGAATTCAGGCAAACCTACAATTAAAGCAATTTGAGACTATCCTTTTTCCTTTGAGGTCCCTATTAGTATTGAATAAATGCTGAGTCATAATTGAAGGTATATGTGAATGACAGAATCCAGATAATCTTCAGCCACTTCTCGTTCCCCAGCCTCCTCACCGTAATACCCTTTTTAATACCCTTCGGTTATACATGACAGTGAGCTAGTATGTCCAGGTGAAGAGAAACAGAACACATATATTAGTCCTGATAAGTTTGCATTAGAAATAACAAAGTTTAATGAGGTTTCTACAGTGAAATGAAACTTTGTTTGTATATGTTGTCAACGCACTCACTACAAAAGCCAAATTCAACAAGTCATTTTTTACTCAAAAACTGAGCAAGAAAACAGATATAAGTGGCTAGAAATTGCTGTCTATTTATTTGCGGAGGAACAGTTTGATTTGTCAACACAGCATATTATCTGTATTTATTGCTGTGACAAATTTGAGGACAACAAAATGCCAGCAGGAGCAATACATAATAAGTTGGAATTGGTTCAACTTCCAGAGGAACTTTGGCATCTAAGGGGTCAATTCTGATTTCATTCAGAAAGCATTCCTAATAAATCGGTTCCAGAATGCTTTCCGGACGATTGGGATTAAGGAGGCCGACTGAGCGATTTTGATGTATCCGGATGTTTCCGGATACGATTCGGGCGGACTCCCATTGACTTCAATGTGAGCCTGTGTTCCGAACAAGAACACAGGCTCCCATTGAAGTAAGCGGTGGCTGGGGAAAACCATGCACACTGTGGCGGTCACCTCATGGTACCTGCCACACTGTTCATGGTTGGAAAGGGGGGTCCGTTGAGTACCCCCACGGACCCGATTCAGAAGGCCTTGGGTGAAGGGTGGCCTACAACGGGCCCCCAAGGACAGATTCCGGAAGCCAATTAGTTTCAGAGAAACCGAATCAGAATGGTTGTCCGAATCAGTCATCGTACTCGCTTGCTCGGAAACTGAGTCCACAGAGCTGTACGATTCGGCTCTGAAATAAGCAACCTGTCCATATGTTTTAAGAACCGATTCAGACAGCCCTAACAGTTTCCAGGAGTCATAATCGGTTATTGGGAAGTGTGTACGATTCGGTCGGTAGCAGGAGGTCCGGATTAGATTCAGCAAACCCGAATCTGATTCAAAGCCCATCCGAACGACATCAGAATCGCCCCCTAAATGTTAGTGAAACAATACTGATCAAATCTATACATCCATTTCAAGCAATATTTTGTATGGAACCAAAAATAGGAAAACTGCTACCGGCTGAACTACAGAAATGGCTTAAAGGTAGAGTTGTGTACTTACCTTTAGGTTTTACACATCATATTGACACTGTGGGTGTAGAGAGAGATATTGTTGAACAATAATTTATTCTAGTGGATGATGTTCACACAAGGAACAAAAAACCTGCCATTAACTAGTGGATGTATTTAAGGTGAAGAAAGCTACTTTTGACCTAAAACAAAATATTCTGCACTACAAATATTTAGATGTTCTCACAGATGAAAGTTGCATGAAGGAAGAATTCTTACCTTTAAGTGAACAGTTTGAAAAAGTGGATAAAACAAAACCTGAAGAAGTATTTGAGAACTACAACATCTATCCACTGCATTCAAAAGAAGTTTTGGGAGATGTTGTTGAACTATACCGGATTAAAACAGCTAAAGGAGCTTTAATGAGTGTATGAGTGAAAATTTGGAGGCTTTCTGTTTTCCATAACTATTTCCAACTGGAGTAGCAGATGGATGATGAACGCCCAGAGCAAATACCAGCAGCTGAATATAGATAAACTAGATTATTTTCCAAGGACACTAGATTTCAGCAAAGTATTCCATACATATTCTATCTGCTATTTAAAAATAAATTGTCTGAACTATCATACGCTGTTGACCATATGGCTAAAACAGAAGTTAATCTATAAGTATGTCTGCAAGAGACATTGTCAACAAAATTCACGGAAAGGATGAAAAGTTAGAATATATTTTGCAAAATGTTATGTAATGCCAATGTGGCACCAAGAAATATTGGTGTCATCTTCATGGTGAACAGAAATGTATGCTATGAAATGTAGGTGCACCAACTTGATTTGTGACCCTCGGTTGTGCAGGGTATGCATGGGACGACATACATGACATTTTGAGAGAAGCAAACTGTAATATTAAGCCCTTCAATCTGAACACACTAGGAGAACTTTTCTCTTTGGATCCTGCAAATGTTTGAAGAAAACTTAACCACCTATTTCAATCCATGCTCACGTTCATCTGCAACAACAAAAAACACCTATTGGAGAAGTCACTGATTTCTTTTGGCGTAAGTAGTACCAAGAAAAAGTTGTTCCTCATATTCATAAGTTGTTGTGGATCAATGATGCACCAAAATCTGGAACAGACACAGATGACACTGTACTTTCTTTCATAGAACAATGGGGCATATTATCAAGGGGGTTTATCTCCGCTTTTTTGGCTTTAAAAGCCAAGAAAGCGGAGATAAAATTATCTCCCTATTACCAAGCTGTCGCTAACACCAGTTAGTGACAGCTAGTAGGAGATAGCGACCATCTTGGGCCCCGCTTTGCATGTCAGTGATATTTATCACTAATGACATGCAAAGTGGGCGTGCCAAGATGTTAGCGACTGGAAACAGTCCCTAACATCGCTATCTCCTATTACCAACTTTTGGAGATATTCGCGCTAAGCGCGAATATCTCCAAAAGCTAACACCTGCCCTGAGCAGTTCTTAGCCATGTTATCCAATGGGAGGTGGATAACATGGATAAGAGCATTTGCTCGATAATGCATGAATATCGCTGACTTTTCAGCGATATTCATGCATTGCGGCCGTTTTTTAGCGCATTTGCGATAAACCTTGCTTGCTAATCGCTAGTTGTTGGTAATATGCCCCATTATTTTAAATGTTCCATCCCAAAAGACAGTGACAACAAAGGCCTTAAACAGCAAGTTGCACGTTTCCAATCACTTAGATGTGGGAAATACTGTCGGCGGAAGTACAGAGAGAAAGGAAAATTTTACACTAAACACCATTTGGGATTTACAAGGCCTGTTATTTCCAAAGGAAGAGTCAACAGTTTTTTGTATGCTGTCAGACTTACAATTACTCAAAAATACCCAAACACACCTATAACCTGAAGAAAACAGAAGCTTCAAATTTATCAACTAGTACAATGTTGTGATTCTGAAAATGTGTAATGCCAACACTGATATTCAGCTTGTGGCAGACAACTCCATAGCTGTTGCTCATTATATTACTTTATACATGACTAAATCTGAAAAGACGGAGATGAAGAAGATATGGGAAGAAATTTATGCTGAAAAACGTTGTCAAAGAAACTGTACATCTTAAGCTTGAAGATGACTTCCTGTTAGGGGATTTTCATCCTATAAATGCTATGATCCGTTGAGTTCAACTGGTTGCTACTCCAAGTCAAGTGGTATTGTCTAGGTGAGTCTAGGATACCACGCACTTAAAATAGGGTGTTGAAGTATTTTTCTGAAATTTAGTACCTTGCAGAATTTGACACAGAAAGTACAGATATTGCAAAAGAAACATACTGGATGCGTACTATCCAAAAAGGAGTCCACATCTTGAAAATGTATGTCTTTAAGAACATTGGTAGATTCTGGTCATACTGCGGCACTGGTTCTCCTTGATCTCAGTGCCGCGTTCGACACGGTCTCCCATGCTATTTTATTGCAGCGCTTGGTTGAGGCAGGTGTCGACAACATGGCACTTGAATGGTTTCGATCTTTTCTATCTGGTCGTACCTTCAAGGTCGCCACTCCACTTTTTGAATCTAAACCTTATCCGATTGCCCAGGGAGTCCCGCAGGGATCAGCTCTTAGCCCCACTTTATTCAACCTTTATGTGCAGCCGCTGTCTGCTGTCGCCAAGCGTGGGAACCTGACTATGGTGTCCTACGCTGACGACACGCAGCTGGCGGTTGTAATAAGTGGGGCTTCCGATCTTGAGGCAGCCAAGTTCCGTGAGGGGCTTATCTCAGTGGCCCGTTGGATGACTGACAATTACCTTCAATTGAACGCCAAGAAAACCGAGGTGCTCATTGTTGGAAATCAGAGCCCTCTCTGGGGCGACAATTGGTGGCCCTCAGGGCTCGGTCCTATTCCCATCCCTGCTACTGAGGTTAAAAATCTAGGGGTCTGGTTCGATTCCAAACTTAGCTTCACCACCCATACCAAAAAAGTTGCCGCTATGTGTTTCGGGACCCTGCGTGAGCTTAGATCCATTTTTAAATTCTTTGATGCTCCTACCAGACAGCTCATTGTACAAGCCAAGATTCTGTCTAAATTGGATTACGCCAGTTCTCTTTTGCTTGGAGCTAATCAGGCTGAACTCTCTAGACTTCAACGCGTTCAGAACGCCGCCGTCAGGGCTCTGGTTGGCCTACCAAGATTCTGCTCGGCCAAAAAAATTATTCATAAGCTCCACTGGCTCCCTGTTGCTCAGAGAATTAAGTTTAAGTGTCTTTGCCTTTCGTTTAAAATCCTGAAACACTCTTCCCCTCATATTCTGGAGCATCTTATCTCTCCTTATGTTCCATCACGGTCTCTGAGGTCCTCTGGACTACACCTGGCTACAGTTCCGCGCTTCAAGAGGTCTAGGATCGGCGGCCACTCTTTTAGAGTGCTTGCTGCCAAGCTATGGAATTCCCTTCCGGTTCATATCCGTGCGATCGACGGACTCTTGTCGTTTAGGAAGGCTGGTAAAACTTTCCTTTTTAGGTCGAAGGCCTAAAGGCTGCGCTTGCGCAGTCTGTGGCCGGAGATTTAATGACTCTTAGTAGCGCTGTAGGTCCCGCCTCCCTGCCCTGTCTCTCCTCCATTGGCTGGCTTCCTAAACAGAGGCCAGCCATTGGAGGAGAGATCCGTCACTCCGATGTAGCCCTGTCCTTTTCGGATTTGGGGGCGTAATTTTTGATGTTCTTTAGACAGTGACGTTGTCTGTCACTCAGAACATCAAAACCACGCCCACAAATCCTAAAAATCCAGAAGCTTGTGTCCGCCATTTTTGATCCTTCGCAGTGAAGGTAAGATCGTGTCTGTTTCCCTCCCTGCCTTCTTCCCCCTGTCTGTTTCCCGCCCCCCTCCCGCTCTCCGTGTATTTTTGCTGTTCGTTTGTGCCTTCTTTCCCCTGTCTGTTTCAGTGGGCGTCTCTGCGTCTCCCCCTGTCTGTTTCCCGCCCCTCTCCCGCTCTCGGTGTATTTTCGCTGTCCGTTTCTGCCTTCTTTCCCCTGTCTGTTTCGGTGGGCGTCTCTGCATCTCCCCCTGTCTGTTTTCCACCCCCTCCCGCTCTCCGTGTATTTTCGCTGTCTGTTTGGGCGTCTCTGCATCTCCTCGTCGCTGACAGAATCACCCCGGCGGCCGCCAGCTGCACCGCTGAGCTCTCACGGACCACCGATGACAAATATGGGCAGTCCGGCAGGGTCAGCGTTGGGGCGGGTATAGACCGCCAGCCACCCCACGCCTCTCCTTTCATTCGGCCCGCTCACCACCCAGGGGCCCCCGGGCAGCCGCGAAACTTGAGGCCCTGGCGCGCCTCGCTACACCAGGCCCCAGAGCCTCTCTCGCCGCCAGCAGGACCGGGGACCGTTCTGGACACTCCGGGACCGGATCGTTCAGCACCCCGCGTCCTCGGCTGCACTGTTGCGGAGGCTGTGGACAGAATCACCCCGGCGGCCGCCAACTGCACCGCTGAGCTCTCACGGGCCACCGATGACAAATATGGGCAGTCTGGCAGAGTCAGCATTGGAGCGGGTATAGACCGCCAGCCGCCCCACGCCTCTCCTTTCATTCGGCCCGCTCACCACCCAGGGGCCCCCGGGAGCCGCAAAACTTGAGGCCCCGGCGTGCCTCGCTACACCAGGCCCCAGAGCCTCTCTCACCGCCAGCAGGACCGGGGACCGTTCTGGACACTCCGGGACCGGATCGTTCAGCACCCCGCGTCCTCGGCTGCACTGTTGCGGAGGCTGTAAACTGGGAGAGCCGCCAGCTCCAACAAGAGAACTGCCAGCGGAGACCCAGAAATACGGAGGTGCTCCTGCATTGCTTGACTGACCACGAGGGTAGATTGGCCCACGGAAAAGGAAATGAGCCCAGTTGCACCGTGTTGGGTGGGCCGTGAGGACGGGCCTGGACCTGTGCTGAGCCCAGAGGCTGATTGAGAAAGGGCAAGAGACACCCAGTAGCCCGTCCAAACCGGAACGATTCGGCGATCGCTTTGGCACCACAGACTGGAGGCGGCGAGATCGGTAAGGTGAGCTCGTGTGGGGCTGGGGAGCATGACAAACAAGGTGTGTGTTGTGCTAACATGAGGTTAGAGATGTAAAGCTGTCTCTGGAGGCCTCTCCCTCCGGTCAGTGCCTCCTGCCTCCAGACGCTGCTCCTCGGGACCCTCAGGTGAGCCTGGCCTCTAACCCCTTGCCAGCATCCCCTTGGGGGGGGATCACTTCCAGCCACTGTGGGAGAGTGCTGTGTTGTGCTAACATGAGGTTAGAGATGGAAGGTGTCTCTGGAGGCCTCTCCCTCCGGTCAGTGCCTCCTGCCTCCAGACGCTGCTCCCTGGGACCCTCAGGTGAGCCTGGCCTCTAACCCCTTGCCAGCATCCCATTAGGGGGGGCTCACTTCCGGCCACTGTGGGAGAGTGCCTGGGTGGGATTGGAACTCTGTGAGGGCTGTGAGGGCTGTGAGAGCTGCGTGGGCTGTGAGAGCTTTGTGGGCTGTGAGAGCTGTGTGGGCTGTGAGAGCTGTGTGGGCTGTGAGAGCTGTGAGAGCTGTGTGGGCTGTGTGGGCTGTGAGAGCTGTGTGGGCTGTGAGAGCTGTGTGGGCTGTGAGAGCTGTGTGGGCTGTGTGGGCTGTGAGAGCTGTGTGGGCTGTGAGAGCTGTGTAGGCTGTGAGAGCTGTGTGGGCTGTGAGAGCTGTGTGGGCTGTGAAAGCTGTGTGGGCTGTGAAAGCTGTGTGTGCATGGGTGGCTCTGTGTGTGCGTGGGTGGCTCTGTGCGTGGGTGGCTCTGTGCGTGGGTGGCTCTGTTTGGGTGGCTCTGTGTGGGTGGCTCTGTGTGTGTGTGTGAGTGTGGGTGGGTGGGTGGGTGGCTTTGTGTATGTGGCTCTGTGTGGGTGTAAATGCAATAGGTCATGCATATGCGAGCGATTAAGCTATTGGCATTGTAAATGACAATGCAATTATTGAACGATTAAGCTATTGGCAATGTAAATGACAATGCCATTTATTTATGATAAAAAAATTCTCTGTTTATATCTCACTACCTCACAACATCCCTCTCCCTCACTCTTTCACTACCTCACTCTCTATCTACCTCACTCTCACTACATAACTCTCTACCTCACTACTCCACTCTATCTCACTACCTCACTATCTCACAACTTCTCTCTCTCAAAACATCACTACCTCACTCTCTCACTACCTCACTCTCTAGCTCACAACCTCACAACTTCACTCTCTTTCTCTAACTCACTACCTCACTCTTTCTATCTCACTTTCACCCTCTCTTTCTCTATCTCACTACATCACAACATCACTCTATGCTTATATCTCACTACCTCACAACATCCCTCTCCCTCACTACCTCACTGTTTACTACCTCAGTCTCTATCTACCTCACTCTCTCTCACTACCTCACTCTCTCTCTATCTCACTACCTCACTCTCTCTCTGCTAATGCAATAGGTATCACATATGCAAAAAACAAAGCTAATGCCAATACAAATGACAATGCCATATGGCGTATTTTTTTTAGACATTGTATTTTATCGATAGTAGATAATTGCTATTTGTTTCTTTAAGATATATAGATATTGTTTAGCTGTTTTTTTAATTGATTCCTCAGGACAAAAGTGTTTAGGAGATAGTAATGTTTTGCATTTAATATGACTGTGTGTGCACATTTTACATTTCAATTCCATGTAGCGATATCTTTAGTTGACTCTAGACTTCATCGTCTGTGCTGCGAACTACAGGTCAGGGTAAATTGTTTTATATTTCAAGTTCTTTAGACGGGTATGTATGTTGTTGTTGTTTTCGTTCAGAGGTAAGCCATTTTTTTTTCTAATCTTATGTTTATTCTCTCTTTTCTAGGTACAACATGGCCCGTGGTGATTCCCTTCAGCCATGTGCACCGCTGTGCAAGGAGTTGTTCAGACAGGTATGTATGTTGATTTTAGTTTATGTTAGAGGTAAGGCATATTTTTATTTTTACACTGCCCTGTCCTTTTACTGCTGCACTCTCTCCTCAGCCTCTCACGGTACCATCGCTTCACTGATGCACTCTCCTCAGCCTCTTACTGCACCATCCGTTCACTCTCTCCTCAGCTCCACTATACCGTCTCTTCACTGTTGCACTCTACTTAGTCTCTCACTGCACCATCCTTTCACTGCTGCACTCTCTCCTCAGCCTCTCCCTGCACCATCCCTTCACTGATGTACTCTCTGCTCAGCCCCCCATTGCATCGTCCCTTCACTGCTGCACTCTCCTCAGCCTCTCCCTGCAGCGTCCCTTCACTGATGCACTCTCTGTTCAGCCCCCCATTGCATCGTCCCTTCACTGCTGCACTTTCCTCAGCCTCTCACTGCACCATCCCTTCACTGATGCACTCTCCTCAACCTATCACTGCACCATCCCTTCACTGCAGCACTCTCTCCTCAGCCTCTCTCTGCGCCATCGCTTCACTGCTGCACTCTCTGCTTAGCCCCCCATCCAGGCTGCAGCCCTCACTCCTCTACTGCACCATCACTCACTGCTGCACTCTCTCCTCAGTCTCTTACGGTACCGTCCCTTCACTGATGCACTCTCCTCAGCCTCTCACTGCACCATCCCTTCACTCTCTCCTCAGCTCCACTATACCGTCCCTTCACTGTTGCACTCTGCACCCTCCCTTCACTGCTGCACTCTCTGCTCAGCCTCTCCCTGCACCGTCCATTCACTGATGCACTCTCTGCTCAGCCCCCCATTGCATCGTCCCTTCACTGCTGCACTCTCCTCAGCCTCTCCCTGCACTGTCCCTTCACTGGTGCACTCTCCTCAGTCTCTCACTGCACCATCCCTTCACTGCTGCACTCTCTCCTCAGCCTCTCCCTGCACCATCCCTTCACTGAGGCACTCTCTCCTCAGCCTCTCCCTGCACCGGCCCTTCACTGATGCACGCTCTCCTTAGACTCTCCTTGCACCGTCCCTTCACTGCTGCACTCTCCTCAGCCTCTCACTGCACCGTCACTTCACTGCTGCACTCACTCCTCATCCCCACTGAACCGTCCCTTCACTGCTGCACTCTACTCAGCCTCTCACTGCATCATCCCTTTACTCTCTCCTCAGCGCCACTATACCATTTCTTCGAACTCTCTCTCTCACTATCTCACTCTCTCTCTCATTACCTCACTCTCTCTCTCACTGCCTCACTCTCTCTCACTACCTCACTCTCTCTTTCACTAACTCACTATCTCTCTCACTACCTCACTATCTCTCACACTACTACATTATCTCTCATTCACTCTCTCTCTACCTCAATCTCTACCTCACTACTCAACTCTCTCTTTCTCACAGCATCACAATATCACTACCACAGTAACTATGTCTCTAACACACTACTTCACAACTTCACTCTCTCTATCTCACTACCTCACTCTCTCTACATCACTACCTCACTCTCTCTATTACTATCTCACTATCTCAATCTCACTGCCTCACTATATCACGACACACTCTCTCAAAAATTCACTACAACACTCTCACTACCTCACAACTTCACTCTCTCTCTCTAACTCACTGCTTCACTCTCTTTCTATCTCACTACCTCACACTCTCTCTATATACTACCTCACTCTATTTCTATCTCACTATCTCTCTCACTATATCACGACACACTCTCTCTAAAGTTCACTAAATCACTCTCTCACTACCACACAACTTCACTCTCTCTCTAACTCACTACTTCACTCTCTCTCTATCTCACTACCGCACTCTCTCTCTCTCAAATACACTAACTCACTTTCACTCTCTCATACACTACCTCACTCTCTCTCTAGCTCACTACTTCACAACATTGCTCTGTTTCTATCTCAATACAGCACAACAACTCTCACCCTCACTACCTCATTCTTTCACTACCTCACTCTCTCTATCTCTCACTACCTCACTCTATATCTACTTCACTCTCCCACAAAACAAAAATAACTACATCAGTACTCAAATTATATCTATAACACTATCTCACTCTCTCTCTCACTAACTCTCTCCATAACATCACTATCTATTTCGATATCACTCTCACTACCTAACTATAACACAAGTCACTCATTCAAAAAAGAACTACAACTCTCTCGCTGACTCGCTCTCTATCTCACTAGCTCACAAGTTCACTCTCTCTCTCCAACTCACTACGTCACTCTCTATCTCACTAACTCACTCTCTCTCTTTCTATCTCACTAAGTCACTTTCACTCTCTCTTAGACTACCTCAATCCTTCTCTATCTCACTAGCCTCTCCCTGCACCGTCCCTTCACTGATGCACTCTCTGCTCAGCCCCCCATTGCATCGTCCCTTTACTGCTGCACTCTCCTCCGCCTCTCCCTGCACCGTTCCTTCACTGATGCACTCTCTGTTCAGCCCCCCATTGCATCGTCCCTTCACTGCGGCACTTTCCTCAGCCTCTCACTGCACCATCCCTTCACTGCTGCACTCTCCTCAACCTCCCACTGCACCATCGCTTCACTGCTGTACTCTCTGCTCAGCCCCCATCCACGCTGCAGCCCTCACTCGTCCACTGCACCATCACTCACTGTTGCACTCTCTCTCAGCCTCTCACTGTACTATCCCTTCACTGCTGCACTCTCTCCTCAGCCACTCCCTGCACCATCCCTTCACTGATGCACTCTCTCCTCAGCCTCTCCTTGCACCGGCCCTTCACTGATGCACTCTCTCCTCAGTCTCTTTCTGCACCGTCCCTTTATTGCTGCACTCTCTCCTTAGCCTCTCCTTGCACCGCCCCTTCACTGCTGCACTCTCCTCCGCCTCTCACTGCACCATCCATTCACTGATGCACTCTCTGCTCAGCCTCCCATTGCATCGTCCCTTCACTGCTGCACTCTCTTCAGCCTCTCCCTGCACCGTCCCTTCACTTATGCACTGTCTGCTCAGCCCCCCATTGCATCGTCCCTTCACTGCTGCACTCTCCTCAGCCTCTCCCTGCACCCTCCCTTCACTGGTGCACTCTCCTCAGTCTCTCACTGCACCATCCCTTCACTGCTGCACTCTCTCCTCAGCCTCTCCCTGCACCATCCCTTCACTGATTCACTCTCTCCTCAGCCTCTCCCTGCACCGGCCCTTCACTGATGCACTCTCTCCTCAGCCTCTCCCTGCACCGTCCCTTTATTGCTGCACTCTCTCCTTAGCCTCTCCTTGCACCGTCCCTTCACTGCTGCACTCTCCTCCGCCTCTCACTGCACCGTCACTTCACTGAGGCACTCACTCCTCATCCCCACTGCACCGTCCCTTCACTGCTGCACTCTCTGCTCAGCCCCCCACTGCACCGTCCTTTTACTGCTGCACTCTCCTCAGCCTCTCCCTGCACTGTCCCTTCACCGATGCACTCTCTCCTCAGCCTCTCCCTGCACTGTCCCTTCACTGATGCACTCTCCTGAGCCTCTCCTTGCACCGTCCCTTCACTGATGCACTCTCTGCTCAGCCCCCCATTGCATCGTCCCTTCACTGCTGCACTCTCCTCAGCCTCTCCCTGCACCATCCCTTCACTGATGCACTCTCTGCTCAGCCCCCCAATGCATCGTCCCTTCATTGCTGCACTCTCTGCTCAGCCCCCCCATCCAGGCTGCAGCCCTCACTCCTCCACTGCACCATCACTCACTGCTGCACTCTCTCCTCAGCCTCTTACAGTACCGTCCCTTCACTGTTGCACTCTGCACCCTCCCTTCACTGCTGCACTCTCTGCTCAGCCTCTCCCTGCACCATCCAATCACTGATGCACTCTCTGCTCAGCCTCCCATTGCATTGTCCCTTCACTGCTGCACTCTCCTCAGCCTCTCCCTGCACTGTCCCTTCACTCATGCACTCTCTGCTCAGCCCCCCATTGCATCGTCCCTTTACTGCTGCACTCTCCTCAGCCTCTCCCTGCACCGTCCCTTCACTGGTGCACTCTCCTCAGTCTCTCACTGCACCATCCCTTCACTGATGCACTCTCTCCTCAGCCTCTCCCTGCACCATTCCTTCACTGATGCACTCTCTCCTCAGCCTCTCCCTGCACCGGCCCTTCACTGATGCACTCTCTCCTCAGCGTCTCCCTGCACCGTCCCTTTATTGCTGCACTCTCTCCTTAGCCTCTCCTTGCACCGTCCCTTCACTGCTGTACTCTCCTCTGCCTCTCACTGCACCGTCACTTCACTGCTGCACTCACTCCTCATCCCCACTGCACCGTCCCTTCACTGCTGCACTCTCTGCTCAGCCCCCCACTGCACCGTCCTTTTACTGCTGCACTCTCCTCAGCCTCTCCCTGCACCATCCCTTCATTGCTGCACTCTCTGCTCAGCCTCTCCCTGCACTGTCCCATCACTGATGCACTCTCTCCTCAGCCTCTCCCTGCACTGTCCCTGCACTGATGCACTCTCCTCAGCGTCTCCTTGCACCGTACCTTCACTGATGCACTCTCTGCTCAGCCCCCCCATTGCATCGTCCCTTCACTGCTGCACTCTCCTCAACCTCTCCCTGCACCATCCCTTCACTGACGCACTCTCTGCTCAGCCCCCCATTGCATCGTCCCTTCATTGCTGCACTCTCTGCTCAGCCCCCCCCATCCAGGCTGCAGCTCTCACTCCTCCACTGCACCATCACTCACTGCTGCACTCTCTCCATCACAATATCACTACCACAGTAACTATCTCTCTAACACACTACTTCACAACTTCACTCTCTCTATCTCACTACCTCACTCTCTCTACATCACTACCTCACTCTATCTATTACTATCTCACTCTCACTGCCTCACTATATCATGACACACACTCTCAAAAATTCACTACAACACTCTCACTACCTCACAACTTCACTCTCTCTAACTCACTGCTTCACTCTCTCTCTATCGCACTACCTCACACTCTCTCTATATACTACCTCACTCTATTTCTATCTCACTATCTCTCTCACTATATCACGACACACTCTCTCTAAAATTCACTACATGGGGCGTGGCCAGGATGGCGGGCTGAGTGGTCGCACTCAACGTGAGCTCCGCCGTCCCTGAACCCTGATCCTGCTCCGAATGCGCTGATTCTCCCCCCGGGACACCGCGATTCAAGGTGCAGGGGAGTGGTGCCACGGAGGAGCAACCAAAAGTTCGCTGGCGGGCCCCGGAGCGTGGGACTGACTCCGGAGGCGGCACCGCCGCGGAGAACAAGCGGGGCCTAGCACACGGCCTGGCGGAGAGGCGGACCCTGCCCGGCCCTGGACGTCGGCCCGGGTGATAGCAGCTGCTTTCCTGACATTGCCAGCCTATCCCAGACCTCTGCGCTTCTCGTTGCTGTGGGGGTCGGCACCGGAGTTGCCTGATCTGGGCCCGCAGAGATTCCGACATCGGGCCGGCATCAGTCTTCACGCAGGGCCGGGGCTCGGGCCTGAGTCCTGGGCCTCGCCTACCCTAGCGGCCTCTGGGCGGGCAGTAACGAACTGTGGGCTTTACCTGCTGGGCCTGGATGGTCCTGCCTAGCCCTGCGGCGCCCTCCCGGAGCGTGGATCGGCTGGAACGGAGGTGCCGAAAAGGAGGCGCCGGTCTTGGGGGCCCCCTGCTACGCGAGGCCGGGGCTTTGGCCTGTGCCCCGGGCCTCGAGGACGCTGCGTAGCGGTGAGCCATCGGCCTGCCGGTCGAGACTGTAGAGCTGGGAGCAGATCCCCTGACCGACGGAGACCCTGCGGTGAGTCCGACAACGGAGGGCCCCTGGGGAGGAGATTTACGGCCGACATCCCCTGGAACTGCGGGGGCCTGGGGGCAGGGCTATCGAGTCTCGGGCCTCCACTACACCTAACCACCGGTCTGGCACTGGAACGGACCCCTTTGTGGCATCTTGGGTCTGTCTGTGGGACAAGGTGGAGATAGACCGGGCGTTGTCGCAGCCCCCACGTGGTCCCCGAAGGCCTGGTGAGACCTAGCTTGGAGGGAGATCCCACATTGGCACTGGTGACGCCGAGCCCGAGGCCGCAGGGCTTGTGGCGCGAGAGGAAGGTGCGCTGCCAGACGGAGTGGAGCTAGGGGACTGGACAGTGGCCAGTCAGTGAGGGAGCAGGCCGCTGATCAGTGGGGCATCCCGGCCCCATAGGCCACTGGGGGACGGAGTGGCAGATCATCAGCCCGGCTCCTACGTTGCTCCCAGGGTGAACTACAGAGCTTCCGAGAGGGAAATTTCGGTGGCTAGCATGTCGAATAACGGAGGAAATCGGAAGGGAGATCGCACGTTGCCGGAGATGTTGCACCGGAGCGCTGCGAGACAGGACCGGGGTCAGCCATCCCCACCCCACCCGAGTACCGCCCAAGGAGCGAATGGAGGAGAACCCCCGGTCACGAGGTCCTTCCTGGAGTCCCTCTTCAGCTCATTGAGGGACGACTTTCAGACGCTCAAACAGGAGGTCGCAGGTGAGGTCCGAGAGATACGGAGGGAAGTGGACGGTTTAGGTGACAGAGTGTCCACGGTGGAAGACGCGGGCCATGCCAGGGACGAGGAAATCGTGCAATTGCAGCAGGAGGTCATCCGACTCCGGGAACAGCACCTTGACCTGCAAACGCACACGGAGGACCTTGAAAATCGCTCCAGGAGAAACAAGATCCGCGTCCGGGGCATTCCGTCCCGAGCAGAGGGGGAGGATGTGGCGGCCTACCTTGGCGAGCTGTTCAGAGAGGTGCTGGGGGAACCGGCTGATTTCACTATCCGAATTGACAGAGCACACAGGGTGGGCCTGCAACGCCGGACTTCTGCGCCTCCGCCCGACATCTTGGCTTTCCTGCCGGACTATCCCTTGAAGGAACGAATCCTGAGGGAGGCTCGGAGGAGACCCTCCCTGGAGTTCAGAGGCCATCGGGTAGCGCTCTATCAAGACCTAGCGGCGTCCACTCTGCAAAAGCGCAAAGCTTTTAAAATTGCGACCGACTTTCTCAGGGAGCATGGCATTCAGTATTCCTGGGGACATCCCTTCCGGCTCATCTTTAGGTGGAATGGGACCTTGCACCAGTTGCGTTCTCTTCAGGATACGTGTGGTGTGTTGGGGATTACTGCCACTGAGGACGGAGCTCACACGCCACGCAGGAGCCGTATCACCAGAGACGGATGGCAGACAATCCCCGGCCGACGATCGTCTGCTCCCATGACGGAGCCGGGTTCTCCTGCGGCCCAGGCAGAGTCGGACCCAGCAGTGCAGGACGAAAATGGAACTGCCAGTGCAACGGAGGTGGCGCTCACAGCTTAAGTGAACTCCGGGGGGAGATCGACATCGATATGATGGAGCTGCAGGTTTGAGGGTTCGGGGGGGGGGGGTGGGGGGAGCGGAGGGGTGCGAGGTGGCTGGACGTCCACTTTTTCTGACTTTCCGCAGGCTTGTCCGATAAGGACCGGACTGGGACAATGGGTCTACAGTTTTTTGGGGGGGAGGAGGGAGGGGTGTTTGAAGTTGTTGATCTGGTCTCAGTTGTGGGAGGGGACTGGATGAAGGAGGGTGGGTGGGGAGACCGGGGATCAGTTGGGGGGGTTCAGGGGAGTTGGGGGCGTTGGGGTAGGAGGGGGGGATCCGGGAGGTGGCAGTGGGGAGGGGGGTCGTCCAGTGCACAATGAGGTTTCTGGTTACCTTGGCAGGGTCCGTACTTTTTGGGTTGCTTCCTCTGAGCTACAGCGCCTATGGCTTGGCTTGTCTTCGTGGCTTCCGTGTGACTTGGGGGGGCAGGGGGCATTTGGTGCGATGCATTTCGAGGGCGGTGGGTCGGTGGCTGGATGGTGTGCTCACTGGTTTGCATGGCACGGACTGCTTCTCATGCCTCTGTGTGTTGCTTTATGCTCTACTGCGCCCTGTGCCGTGTTTTGCCTTTGTCCTCCCAATCTGGCTGACGGGGGGCCCTGCTGCTTTTTGCTTCACTGTTGTCCATGCCTCCCACCATATGTAAGGTGGTGACCCTGAATGTTCGGGGTTTGAATAATCCTGTCAAGAGGCGGGCAGTCCTCTCGCTCTTAGAGAACACACAGGCAGACATTTGTCTCTTACAGGAGACGCACTTGCTTTCACAGGACACACACAGACTCAAGTCCCACAAGTTCCCTACACAATTTTTTTCCTCTTGCACCACTAAAACGGCTGGGGTGGCGATTCTGGTGGCGCGCCACTTCAAAGGGGAAATTCTTCACAAATTCACTGAACAAAAGGGTCGCCTGCTGGCTTATCGGTTTAGGATAGGGGGTCTTCCGTTTACAATCGGGTCCTTATACAGTCCCAATGAGCGGCAGGACCGCTTTCTGCAGGCGGCGATCGAAGAGGTCTCTGCTACGCAAGATAGGCATATCATACTCGGGGGGGACTTTAATATGGTCTTTGACTCCGCACTGGATAGGTCGGCGCAGCGCTCCCCCCAGGTCGGGGAACTCTCTGCGGACCGCAGAGCTCAGCTCGCGGAGGTGGACCTCCTTGACTTATGGAGACAGCTACACCCGAATGATAGGGATTATTCATATTTCTCCCACGCGCACAAGACGTATGCACGGTTAGACTACCTTTTGGTTACCTCCCCAGTAAAGGCGCTAGCCTCGGGAGCGGAGATGGGGGTGTTCTCCCTTTCGGGCCATGCTCCTGTTGAGGTCCTGCTTGATATGCCTCCGACGGCCCCTCGCCCTCGGACATGGCGCCTTCGTGACACGCTGTTGCACAGGAAGGAGGTAGTGGCTCGCATTGAGACGGTGATTAAAGAATTTCAGTCTCATAATGACAACACTGACACTAGTTGGGCTACGCAGTGGGCGGCCCTGAAGGCGGTTGTCAGAGGGGAATTCATTGCGATCTCATCGGCAGAGAATAGGGCGCGGCAGGCCAAAAGAGAGGAACTTACAGATCGGGTGAGAGAGCTGGACAGATCCACCGCAGGACGGGGGCTCCTCGAATTTGGCGGCAGCTCAAGGAGGCCCGGAAGCTTCTGACAGCCCTGGATTTTGACCGGGCCGAGTATGCGGCGTTACGGCTGCGGCACACCTTTTACACCGGTGGAGACCGGTGTGGCCGGTTATTGGCAAATAGGCTCCGAGCGGCGAGGCAATCTCAGCTTGTCAAAGGAATCACTGACCCATCGGGGCGACTGGAGACTGATGACGCGCAGATTGCGGCTGTCTTCCGCGGGTTTTATGAAGATCTCTATTCAGGAACTCCCCCGAGTGAGGAGGCCCTGGATGCATATTTGGGCTCGGTTGACTTGCCCTTCCCAGAGCCGGTACAGGCGGACCACTTAGACAGAGATATCCGGGTTGAGGAGGTGATCTCCGCTATTGCCAGACTCAAGCATGGTAAGGCACCAGGGCCGGACGGCTACATTGCACTATTTTACAAAACGTTCTGCACTACGCTGGCTCCCATCCTGACGCGTCTGTTCAACTCCTTTGCGGAGCATGGGGCCATTCCACCTGATCTGCTTCGAGCCACCATCTCGGTAATCCCTAAGCCCGGTAAGGATCCGACAAAATGCGGATCGTATAGGCCGATCTCCCTTTTGGATATTGACCTGAAGTTATATACAGGGATTCTAGCAGCTAGACTGGCTCTCCACTTACCCGGACTGGTCGATCCCGATCAAGCGGGCTTTGTCCCCGGACGACAGACGGTGGACAATACGAAACGTGTAGTCCATTTTCTGGAGAAAGCATCTCGGATTCCTGGGGAGCAGATGCTGTTAGCAGTGGATGCGGAGAAGGCATTTGACTGCGTCCACTGGCCTTACCTGGAACAAGTGCTGCTTAAAGCGGGTATCGGAGAGAAATTCCGCTCCATGATTCTCAATTGCTACAATCGCCCGTCAGCGGTGGTCCGGGTCAATGGGTGTGCCTCAGCCTCTTTTAGTATTGAACGGGGCACCAGGCAGGGCTGCCCGCTCTCGCCTCTGCTTTTCGCGCTGTACATGGAGCCATTGGCCCAGCGGATGCGGGATAACCCAATGGTGACTGGCATCCGAATGGGGGGCTTCGAACACGCTATTAGCCTCTACGCTGACGATGTTATTTTGACCATTGACCGGCCTCGCGTGGCCCTGCCTGCGTGTATGGAGGAATTGGCCTCTTTTGGCATCGTGTCCGGGTTCAAGATGAACATGGGGAAATCGGTGGCGCTGGATGTCTCCCTCGAACCGGACACTAGGTCGTATCTGCAGCAGCGGTTCCCTATGCTCTGGTCCTCAGGAGCGGTGCCGTATCTGGTGATCCAGATTGCCCCTACCTTGCCGGCCATGGTGTCAGCGAACTACCGGATTCTAGGTGCCAAGATTAGGGAGGAGTTGAGCTGGTGGAACCGAGGCATTCTTTCCTGGCTTGGCAGGATAGCTGCTGTCAAGATGACGGTGTTGCCTCAGGTACCATACCTTTTTTGGGCCCTGCCGCTCCAACCACCAGTGGGATGGATCTCACAGCTCCAGGCGGACGTATCTCGGTTTGTCTGGCAGGGTAAGAAGCCTAGGATGCGTCGAGCCCTCTCGTTGCTGGCCCCAGAGGCTGGTGGGTTGGGTATCCCTGACTTCCGCAAGTACTTTCAAGCTGCTCAATTGCGCTACCTTGTAGAGTGGAGTAAATGGGAATCTGATAAGCATTGGCTTTTTCAGGATCAGTCGGTAGCGGGGAGGCCCTTGCAGGAGATCCCTTTCCTGCGTCGCCCACACCGGCCTAAAAACCTCTACGCCTCCTTTGTCACGAGAGTGCCTCTGCGAGTGTGGGACGCTACTGGCGTTCTGCGCGGTCTTACCACGTTTCCGTCTCCACTCACCCCGCTGGTGGACAACCCGGACTTCACCCCGGGGATGGAAAAGGGGGCTTTTACGGAATGGCGTCAGGCGGGATGTAGGGCCTTATGTCACCTATATGGCCCGGAAGGGGTTCACCCCTTTCTCCAACTCCGTCAAGAGTTTTCGCTTCCGGAGACGGAGCGACTTCATTATATGCAGGCTCGCCACTGGGCTCTTCAGCCGCAGGTGAGAGGAGCGGCCGACCGGCCTTTTCTCCCCTATGAACATTGGCTCATGACGCGGACTTCGGACTCCAAACTGATCTCTGATTTGTATAAACTACTGCAGCCACCAGCGACACACCTTTATCACCCCGGGAGGGAGCGATGGGAACGGGAGTTGGGGAGGACACTAAGCCATAAAGAATGGGAACACATATCATACAGAGCGAGGCATTCAGCTTATCACATGGGGCTCACAGATACACTAACGAAAGTTTCTACCTACTGGTATTACACGCCTGAACGAGTGCGAGAGTTTGATCGCAGTAAGGATGATACATGTTGGAGAGGATGTGGGCTCCGAGGTACTCTCACTCACATACTTTGGGACTGCCCGCTTCTGGAGCCTTACTGGAGGGAAGTGCTGGATGAAATTGATTCTAGCTTCGAAATTGAACTGCCCCGCTTCCCTACCTACACTCTGTTGGGGCTTCCGAACGATCTAATGTACCCCCTTAGATCTCGCAGGGGCAGACAGATAGTGATAGCCCTGGGTTCCGCTGTCCAGAACATTTTAATACACTGGCACACGGCCACGATCCCGTCTATCACTGGCTGGCTTCACAGATTGTGGCACGTGTTGGGTATGGAGAAAATGTCTCTTACAGTAGCGGGGGATGTGGATCAGTTTAGAGAACTCTGGCAGCCCTTTCACTCCCTGTTGCTTACTGAATTTCGGGAGCTCACCTGTCCCAAGTATCTCCGCCTTCTCAGGCTCCAGATTCCGGAGGGCTCCGTTTCATGATCTCCCTATGGACTGGTCATCTTTGATACTGAGGCTCTGATGTGTGTCGCGATTCAGGAACTGTGCACTGGACGAGGGGTGGGGAGAGGGGTGGGCGAGGGGTGGTTGGGAGTTGGGGGGGCAGTTTGGGGGGGGGGTTTGTTGAAAATGTCATGGCACATTGAGGCGACATTTGTCTTCTGCAATTGAATGATCAGACTTCACAGGGTGTTACTTGTTGCTGCCGCTTTTGAACTCTGGCACTGCGCCCTGCTATGTCTTTTGTATCATTTGTCTGTCTTTATGTGTCGTGCTGAATAAAATACTTTAAACCTAAAATTCACTACATCACTCTCTCACTACCACACAACTTCACTCTCTCTCTAACTCACTACTTCACTCTCTCTCTATCTCACTACCGCACTCTCTCTCTCTCTAAAATACACTAACTCACTTTCACTCTCTCATACACTACCTCACTCTCTCTCTCTAGCTCACTACTTCACAACATCGCTCTGTTTCTATCTCAATACAGCACAACAACTCTCACACTCACTACCTCATTCTTTTACTACCTCACTCTCTCTATCTCTCACTACCTCACTCTATATCTACTTCACTCTCCCACAAAACAAAAATAACTACATCACTACTCAAATTATATCTATAACACTATCTCACTCTCTCTCTCACTAACTCTCTCCATAACATCACTCTATCTATTTCGATATCACTCTCACTACCTAACTATAACACAAGTCACTCACTCAAAAAAGCCTACAACACTCTCTCGCTGACTCACTCTCTATCTCACTAGCTCACAAGTTCACTCTCTCTCTCCAACTCACTACGTCACTCTCTATCTCACTAACTTTCTCTTTCTATCTCACTAAGTCACTTTCACTCTCTCTTACACTACCTCAATCCTTCTCTATCTCACTACGTCACAACATCACTCATTGTTTCTATCTCACTACCACCAAAAATCACTCTCCATCACTAACTCACTCTTTCACTACCTCACTCTGTCTCACTACCTCACTCTATCTACCTCACTCTCTCTCTCACTACCTCACTCTCTCTTTCTATCTCACTAAGTCACTTTCACTCTCTTTCACTACCTCACTCTCTCTATCTCACTATCTCACAAACTCACTCACTGTTTGTATCTCACTACCTCAGAACATCCCTCTACCTCACTCTTTCACTACCTCACTTTCTCTGTCTCTCACTACCTCACTCTCTATCTACCTATCTCTCACTACATAACTCTCTACCTCACTACTCCACTCTATCTCACTACCTCACTATCTCACAATTTCTCTTTCTCAAAACGTCACTACCTCACCCTCTCACTACCTCGCTCTCTAGCTCACAACCTCACAACTTCACTCTCTTTCTCTAACTCACTACCTCAATCACTCTCTATCTCACTACCTCACTCTTTCTGTCTCACTAACTCACTTTCACTCTTTCACAACCTCTTTCTCTATCTCACTACATCACAACATCACTCTATGCTTATATCTCACTACCTCACAACATCCCTCTCCCTCACTACCTCCCTCTTTACTACCTCACTCTCTATCTCACTACTTCACTCTCTATTTACCTCACTCTCTCCACTACCTCACTCTCTCTCTATTTCATTACCTCACTCGCTCTCTCTATCTCACTACTTCACTCTCTCTCTGCTAATGCAATAGTTATCACATATGCAAAAAACAAAGCTAATGCCATTACAAATGACAATGCCATTTATTTAGGGATACAAAAAAGATACAAAAATAATGAGCAATACCAATAGCTCTACCTATAATATTGCCGAGACCATTGCATTGTAAATGCTTGTTCCTTTAGATCCTTAGTGTTGTTGTGTTCTGGTCCATGCCATTGCTTTTGTCCGGTTTTCTGTTCTGTTAGCGCCGGGACGCCCCTTTGCTGGGGCATCTGTGCGCTCTATAAATCCAGATAAAATAACATAACATAACTCTAAAACTTCTGATATAGAAACAATGTCATATAAAATGTAGATGAAGGTAAATTTGCTGTAGTTGGTTGTGATGGTTGTTTGGTATGACACACTAAAGGCAGTTTAATTAATCATAGAAAATAGGTTGTCAAACTACTGATTAAACAGAGTTCTATTTACCACTCCTGTGGCTATTCAAGCCATGGCAATCTGGATCCGAATTACTCAGTGACTTTGACTGCTCTGAAGATTGATTAAATTCTGCAAAGGACACAACTGAGTGTTCGGTATTTCCTATCTGTTGTAAAATGTTGAATGATGATATTGAAGAGGAAAAAACAATTGCTGTGGAGGTAGCTAAAGAGAGTTCATATAGCATAACAAAGTTCATGTCAACTAAGTCAAGATCCTCGTAGGGAGCCAATAATTGAAAATGGTGCAATTGCTATGAATGAGGTGGAGACTGCAATGTATCAAGCAAGACAGGAAAGTGTTGCTTTGTAAGAGTGACAAGCAAAAACTATATATACATGGAGGTGAAAATCAGACATCAGCATGGATTCCTCCATGACAAGAAAGGGTATACTTGCACATCCTTTAAGCCAATATTGTTAGATGTCAGCGGTCAAACTTACACTGAAAATATCTTTTTAACATAATTTCTCATTACTTCCTTACAGAAAACTACAGAGTGTGGTTTGTTGTGTGTAATAACGGTAACCACTGAATTAGCTACACACAACATTAAAGGAATTACTATGCATTGACTGCTCATGCTGTCTGTGGAACATTACAACAAACTGGGTACAAAAGGTTATCTGGTGAAGCTTGTCATGAAGTCTCAAGAGTACTGGAGAAGTTAAAACTTATAATCATTGATGAGGTGAGCATAGTCTCAAACTTAATGCTTGCCTTTGTACACTTAAGACTGCAACTGATTCTAAGCAGAGACTATGATGAACTATTTGGAGGAAAAAACTTGATTGTGTTTGGGAATCTACTGCAACTTGCACCAGTCAAAGGACAGCCTGTATTCAAAACACTGCTCATGATGAAACTCGGAATTCTTTGGGAAGTACTAGAAATGTCATTGTTTAATTAAACTTCGAGCACAAAGAATTACATAGGAATATGCAACAAGCATCTGGCTTTTAATACGGAAATATTTTTTATGATATTAGAGTAGATGTCCTTTCTAAAGAGGGGAAACGTCTGCTAGAAAGTTGTCTTCGTAAAAAAATCTTTCCAACTAACGAGACAGCAGCACACATTGTGTGTCTAGTGCTTAAGTTTGCGGAGTGCACCTCTTTCAACAAAGAATTGCTGGATTGAAGAAAGAAGACACTTTGGAACTCATGGCATCAGACAAAATGGAACACCAGGATAGTACACTATTCCTTAGGATAAAATTGCAAATATAATTGGTTTAATTGGAAAACAACTGTTTCGAAAACAGTAGGATTTGAAAAATGTATGTGTTTGCAAGAACTGTAAAGTAATTTTTCATCAAATATAAATGTTGAGGAAGGATTAATTAATGGTGCTGGGGTAAAAATATTGATTTTATTAGCTTTCCTAACAGGAGTAAGGTAGAGTGGCTAGCAATTAAATTTGATCAGATTCATAGCATAAAGCAGGTTGGCAGGGCTCCTCTGCATTTTTTGCTTGTGAAAGGATTGTATGTACACTGGAATCAGTTTCCAGTTTCTCTGTCATACACTGTACGTATTTGTAAATCTCAAGGTTTAAGTGTAGATTCAACCTTGGTTAATATTGGGAGTACAGTATTTAACCCTTAGCTGCTGGGCCTTTTTCCGCCAGTAGTGAGCCCTTTTTTAGCAATTTGGGGTACTTCACTCTTAGGGCTCCATAACTTTTTTACAGATAAGAGATCCATGCTAAATTTGCGTCCCTTTTTTCCAACATCATGGGGATTCTAGAGGGCCCCAAGGTTTGTGGATTTCCCAGGAAGGGACTGAAAAATGGGCATAATATAGCAAACGTTTGAGTTTAAAAAAAACAAATACGGAAAAATTGCTCTAGTTAAATGTTTTTCCCAAAAATGGCAACCACAAACTGTTTACTGTACTAAAGTTACCATCTTCCCAGCTTTCAGGAACATGCAGAACTGAATCAGAAAACCAAAATTCGTACCACAGTTTTGGCATTTATCTAAGAGGTAGCCTATTTTCTCTATTGTTTGTGCTCTCAACTTATTTCCAGTTTGTGGTGGAAACCAATATGAAACCCATGGGTGATCCAGAAAAGTAATAGATTTCTGAAAAGTAAAAAAAAAAAAAAAATTCATCATGGAGTCAAATGTGTATATCCCTTAAGGTTTTCCCAAGGAAAATAACAACATTTTCATCTGTGACATTTAGTCACAATGGCCGATTTACAAAAGCAATATACCATTACATCCGCTAGACAACTTTGGTTGTGGGGATATATAGTGTTTACAGGCTTTTCAAGAAGCCAAGGTACGCAGCACCAACCACAGAGCTACACCGTACCGTTGCTTTGCATTGAGTAATGAGTATAGAGCAATTAATAAAGCAAAATAGACAGAGTAAAAAATGGGTGTGTAGGAAACCTATGTATTTCTTAAATTTGCACAATATGTGGAGTTTAAGACCAATGGTTATTTGTACATCTCTGGATTTTGGAAACCTATACTAGTGTATGATTTAGAGGATATTTTTCAAAATATCATATTTTTTTTATACACTGGCTTACATTTGAAAGGCACTAATGCAGCAAAATTCAATTGAAATGTGTTTCACTATTCTATACTCTAAAAGGTCTCTTGATAGAAATGGTACTTCACTTGTGTGAGTAGGCCTAATGCCCGTGACAGGAAGCGGCCCAAAGCACAACATGGCCACATGGCTTTTTTCCACAGAAAATGTACCCTTTTTTTCTAAAGTGGGAAGCTCTAGATTTTGTACTCTAGCTCAGCCAAACGTATGTTAACCTAGCCAACCTGCACATTTTTAAAAAATAGCCATGTAGGGGTATCCGGGGTTGGCTGACATGAGTCGTTCTCACCATGTCTTTTAACCCAGAATCCCTTGCAAACCTCAAACTTTGATTAAACAAACACATTTTTCTCATATTTCTGTGATCGACAGTTCTGAAATCTGTAGAGAGCCACTAACTTCCATCCACCGAGCATTCTGCTAAGTTTCCAGATTAAAATGGTGCCTCACTTCTGTGGGTAGGCCTAGTGTATGGGACAGGAACTGGCCAAAAATGCAACATGGATGCATCACATTTTTCAACTGAAAATTAACCCTTTTTTCTCAATGTGGGTAGTTCTAGATTTCGGACCCTAGCTCAGTCGGCACCTGATGAAGTCTAGCCATCCTGTACATTTTGGAAAACTAGACTCCTAAGGGTATCTAGTGTGGGCTGACTTGAGTGTCTAGGACCTCGTTTTTAACCCAGAATCTCTTGCAAACTCAAAACTTTGACTAAATAAATACATTTCCTCCCATTTCTGTGATGTAAAGTTCTGGAATCTGTGGGAAGCCACAAGCTTCCATCCAACTGGCAGTCTCCCAAGTCTCCCAATAAACATGGTACATCACTTGTCTGGGTAGGTTTAGTGGCCAAGACAGGAAGCAGCCAAAAAGCAATATGAACTCATCGCATCTCCCACTCACCTGGTATTGCCCAATGTCTCCTGATAAAAATAGTACTTCACTTGTGAAGATAGGCCAGTGGCCGCGACAGGTAATGGCCCAAAACGCAATATGGGTTCATCACATTTTTCCAACGAAAATGGGCCTTTTTTAGGTTGAGCATTCGAGACCTCTTGCATATACTTTAGTTTACGTGTATGTACTTCGTGGGCTCTGGAGATCAGCCCTAGAACTTCTCTTCTTCCGCTTAGGGTTTTTGGTTTCTGTTTAACTGCCTCTATTTACCTTTCTTGATAGAAAATGACCAGCAGAGTTCAGTGAAATACCAGAATCACTTTAGCATTCTCTAGGTTCCAGTCCATAGAAATTATCTTCCTTGAGCACTCGTAGACAGTATATATTTTTTTTAAATCTTGTATTTTCAGTGATATGACCACTGAAGGCCCTGATTTTATATTAAAAACAAAACTTTGGGTATTACCATTTCCCACTGAAAAGCAATATTTCTCTCCATGTGTTCACGCAAATGGTGCTTACTTTCCCTCCATGTTAAAGAATAGTAAATGTTTCAGCACCCAGGCCAATGGGCTGCACAGCTAAATACATATAAGGTCCCAAAGGCGAGACCGATTGCATGGTAAATGCTTGTTTCCAATGTGGGTAGCTCTAGATTTTGGACCCTAGCGCAGCCAGCACCTAGGAAACCTAGTCAACCATTAACATTTTTCAAACTTAGACACCTAAGGGTATCCAGGCTGGGCTGACTTATCTGTGTCACCAAGTATTTTTAACCACGATACCGTTGCGAACCTCAAACTTTGACTAAAAAAACAAATTTTCCTCAAATTTGTGTGATTAAAAATTCTGAAATCTGCGATGAAAATGGTACCTCACTTGTGTGGGTAGGCTTAGTCGCCGCAACAGGAAGTGGCCCAAACGCAACATGGACGCATTGCATTTTTCCACCAAAAATTGAGGACGCATTGCATTTTTCCAACAAAAATGGACCCTTTTTTCCACTGTGGGTAGTGTAGAATGTTGTCTCTGTATATGCTGTACCAAAAAGAGGTATAGTGTGCACAGAGTCCAGGAAGTCCCCAAAGATATGGCAGAGGTTAGAGTAGCTACTACCTTACTCTCAATGTAGTGGTAGCTGGGCTGAGCAGTTAGGCTTATCAGAGGGTAGTGTGAATGCATTTGGTGCACATACTCATAAAAGGCAGGAACACACACTCAATGACTGACTCCAGGCCAATGTTTGTTGAAAAATATCACTTTAGTCACTTTTATTTTTAGGACACAAGTTGAACTCAGTTACAGTCAATTAGACTTTTATGCAATACTCTCAGATTATTTGCTAAAGGTTTGTATAGCATCAAACACTACTTTACATGTGCATGAGATGTTTTTCAGTGCAGAGAAAGATACTTTGTATTCAGGAACACACTTAGTATAATGCAGTGAGAGACATTTTTGCATTGAAAACTGGCCCTTTTTTTCCCCTATGGGTACCTCTAAGTTTAAGATCATAGCTCATCCAGCACCTAGGGAAATATAGCCAACCTGAAAACCAGAAACATAGGGGTATCCAGAGTGGGCTCTCATCTTGTTTTTTTACCCAGAATCCCTTGCAAACCTCAAACTTTGACTATAAAAATATATTTTCCTCACATTTCTGTGATGAAAAGTCTGGATTCTGCAGGGAGCCACAAACACCCATTCACTGGGCAATCCCCCATGTCTCCCGACAAAAATGGCACCTCACTTGTGTGGGTAGGTCTATTGACCATTACAGGAAATGGACAAAAATGCAGCATGGACTCATTGCATCTTTCCACCAAAAAATTACCCTTTTTAGGTCTCGCTGAGTCAGCGCGCATGCGCTGCGCAGAGAGACATTTAGTAGCGGCTTTTGTAAGTTCTCCCAAAGTGGCCACCAGCTTGCTAGAACGTGCACAAGAGCGCGCGCAAGGTGCACAGCTGCCATTTGCTACTCGCCAGCCTCCCATTGTGTGCGCGCGCTGTCACTTCTTAGGGCTGCGACAACCTCCCACAGCAGAACACTTTTGCTTTCCCGTGTCACTTTTAGGGCCACGCCAACCCGCCCCACGCCCTCCCTCTTCCCTCTTTCTTGCGCCCGCCACAGTAGAACACTTTCGATTTCCCATGTCACTTTTTAGGGCCGCGCCAACCCACCCCCCCTTTTCCTCGTGCGCACACAACTGAAAGTATTTGTGCTTTTTCTCACTGCCACTTCCTGTGCCGGCCACACTCTGCAGTCAGCACCCCTGAGCGCTCCTCCTGTCTCTACCTCCTCCTCTCCGGTCCACTGCAGGCCGCGCCGCGGCAAGCACTTTTTTGGTGTTTAAGCACTCCATGAGTGCTTGTTAAATAAAGGGATATCCGCTTTTCAAAGCAAGCCGTGCTGCGCCAAGCACTTTTTGGTGTTTAAGCACTCCATGAGTGCTTGTTAAATAAAGGGAGATCTGCTTTTCAAAGCAAGCCATGCCGAGCCAAGCACTTTTTTGGTGTTTGAGCACTCCATGAGTGCTTGTTAAATAAAGGGAGATCTGCTTTTCAAAGCAAGCCGTGTGTACGTAGGTGTGCAGCTTTAGATTAGCCACATTAAACAGCCATTCCACCGTATAACTCTCATGTGCGCTGGCTTTTCAGTCTGGGAAACACCGTGAGAAAACAAGGTATAGCTTGGCAACAAATGTTTGCCGTGGTGCCTTTTGCCCATAGCCTAAAGCGCCGCCCCGCTTTCATTTCAAATGTTGGCCGTGGTGCCTTTAGCCCCTCCCCATGCTGTCCATGGTGAAAATTCCACGCTGCCAATGCTTGTTTTAATGTCCTGCTCATGTTCCCTGCCAGTTGCTCAAAGCGCCGCCCAGCTTTCAATTGAAACGTTGTCCGTCCACATACTTTTCTTAAGTCCACATCACAAGGCAGCCAATTGAAAGGGGTCGCCACTTATCCACAAAAAATGCGTTGGACTTCGCCTCGGAACAGGGCTTGGATGCTACAGTAAAAAAACTATTTTAAAACACGCCGCAGACATGCCATATAGCTGGAAACCAAGAGATTAGTTGAGAAAGGCAGGCTGAAGCAGCAGAAATTCTGGAGGGAACCCCCAAAAAGAAGGGTCCCAACCTTAGAGCTTTCTCTTTAGGGACCTTTTGACAGTAAATTAAGGTAGCATTTAATATTGTATGTGAGTATGCTTTATAGTGCTTTAACTTACAGTTGTGCTCACTATTTTGTACCTTAACTGAACGGGTGCCATTCCACTCTCAATATCTTATTTGCTTTTACTGTGTTTGTAATCCCAATTCTTGGAAAACTAGTTATCTTGTCCCCTTTGTAAGCGTGCATGAACACACGTTTTGAGGATGTCATTGTTGGATTTGTAAAGGGGGAAATTGAATGTAATTTAATAAAAGGTGCTATTCTTTGCTTGACAGCTTAATATCTGCTAGGAGTGGGAGGCCTGGTTCTTCTCTGACAATATTTTTAACAGTGCGCTAAAACGGCCACCGCCACCTCAACAACCGGCGCACACATTCAGCTAAAAGGAGCTCCGTCTACCATGAATAGGTGCCCTCTGTTAACATAGCCAATAGGTCTCGCTGTTGGTACCTTATAAGTGATTACCCATGCAACAGTTGATATTGTTGCACCAAGGATATTGTGCTGCATAACTAAATACTTATAAGGTCCCAAAAGCGAGACCTATTGGCAATGCTTGTTTCAAAAGTGGCTGTCTCTAGATTTTGAACCCTGGCTCCTGGCGGAACCTAGGAAAACCTGCCAGCCAGTACATTTTTGAGAAGCAAACACCTAGAGGTATTAAGGGCGACCCAGTGGCCGTGACAGGAAACGGCCCAAAATCCAACATGGAAGCATCATATTTTCCATTGAAAACAGACCCATTTTTTCCAAGGTAAGTAGCTCAAGATTTTGGACCCTAGCTCAGCCGGAACCAAGGGAAACCTAGCCAGCCTACATGTTTGTGAAAACTAGATACCTAGGGGTATCCAAAGTGATCTGACTTGCGTGGCTCTCACCAAGATTTTTTACCAAGGATCCCCTGCAAACCTCACGCTATGAGTTAAAAAACCTACTTTCCTCACATTTGTGTAATGGAAAGTTCTGGAATCTGCCAGGAGCCACAAACTTCCATCCACTCGTCATTCCTTCAAGTCTTTTAATAAAAACGATACCTCACTCATGTGAGTAGGTCAAGTGGCTGCGACAGGAAATGTCTCAAAACGCAACATGAACACATTGCATTTTTCCACTGAAAATGAACCCTCTTATCCAATGTGGGTATTCTCCAATTCTCTTGATAAAATGGTACCTCACTTGTGTGGGTAGGTCTAGTGGCCGCAACAGGAAATGGGCCAAAATGCAGCATGGATGTATTGCATTTTTCAACTCAAAAATTGACCCTTTTTTCCAATGTGGGTCACTACAGATTTTGGACCCTAGCTCAGCCGGCACCTAGGTGACCTAGCCAGTCAGTAGACCAATGGGAAAGCTGGGTGGTAGGAGATTTGTACAGGAGTGGGGATCCCAAACAGAAATGTGAGGAAAATGTGATGTTTTTGGGTACCTATGTCTTTGCAGGGGATTCTGGGAAATAAATCCTTGGGTATCCATGCAAGCCACACCTCCCTGGACTCCCTCGAGAATCTAGTTTTCAGAACTGACTAGATTTGGTAGGTTTCCTTAAATGGCCACCGAACCCAGGACCAAAAACGCAGGTGCCCCCCTTGGAAAAGCAGGTCCTTTAGTGAATAAAAATGTTGATGACTCCACAAAACTTTGAATCTCTTCCCTGTTGCGGGTACTCACCCACACAAGTGAAATATCACTTTTGTCGAGAGACCATGAGGAATGCTCGGTAGTAGGAAATGTGTGCCAGCCTGGTGATCCCACAACTTTCCTACACAGAAATATGAGGAAAATGTGATTTATTTTTGCTACATTTTAGGTTTGCAGGGAATGGGGATCCTGGGTAAGAAACCTTTGGAAGATCCACACAAGCCACACTTCCCTGGACTCCCCCGGGTTTATAGCTTTCAGAAATGTCTGGGCTTGGTAAGTTTCCTTAGATGGCGGCCGAGCCCAGGACCAAAAAAACGCAGTTGACCCCCTTGCAAAAACAGGTACTTCCTGATAGATAATTTCTTATGTCTCCACAATACTTTGTGGGACCTTCCTTGACGTGGGCACCTGGCCCACGCACACAAATTAGGCACTGTTTTTGTTTGGAGACTTGGGGAACGCGGGATGGTAGGAAATTTGAGGTTGCCTGCAGATTCCATGACTTTTCTTTACAGAAAGGCAAGGAAAATGTGTTTTTCAGACAAAGTTTGAACTTTGCAGAGGATTCTGGGAAAATAAACATGGTGAGACACACACAATTCATACACCCCAGTCTTAACCTGGTCGTCTAGTTTTAAAAAATGTGCAGGTTTGCCCAGATGACTGCTGAGCTAGGGCACAAGATCCAAAGCTAAGCATAATGACAAAAAAGGGTTTTCACTGAAGGTCATCTTACTGCCACAGATATAAATCTGGTACTAAACTGTTAAAGTTAATCCGCCACTTACGCTGGTTAGTTATAACACCTCCAGAAAAGCAAAAATACTTATCAAAGTATCTAAATTGTGAAACCTAGCCTTCCGAAGGTGAGCCATGAAGCTACTTTAAGGCACCAACAGCTTTATGGTATATTCACATGCCATTCCTGCACAACACACAAGACTTTCATACAATCGGCCATGTGTCCAGTCCAACAGATCATAGCACTCACAGCAACATACCGCCACCATGTAAGGGCTCATCACATTTTTTTACCAGAGTACGAAATCAGTTTGACTACATATTACCACCAGTCAAGTAACTGCCTACTTCTTTCTGAACATTACCAAGCGCATGACTGTTGAACCTTTACTAATGGCTCCCATTACAGCCACACTGTCAAAGCTCACCTGAAGTTTCCACAGGAACGAGATGCAAAATGCTGAAGAGAAGATCCAAACTTCCCTCATCCACCAAGTATGCCCAATGTGGTCAAAGCAAAACTGGTGTATGGAGCGAAGAGAGGAAACAAGGAATGAAACTGAAGAAATGTACCTTGGCGCAATCAGTGAAACAGGTAGACACCAAGTAAAGGTATGTGTATCTTTGTAGGAAAAGAACAAGAGCAAGAATTAGTATGGGTGAGAAAGTAGTATGGTGTGTATATCAATGAGGTGAGTATTTATCTTCACTACCTCTTTTACTCCCCTCTTCCACTATAATCCAAATAGAATCCCATCAGGAAATAGAGTTGTTCTACAGTCAAGAAGAAATAAGAATAGAGTGGTACCATTTTATATTTTAGTATGCATATTCAATCAAAGGTACATAGTAAAAGACTCACCATCATGGTAGAATAAAAGAAAGAAAATATAGCCAAAAAATATGTCTTATACATATAATTGCTAACTGGACGGATATATGTATAATCACGTCTTATGTTAAATAATACAAAAATATTATCAACATTTATGCAGGCTAGTCATGTGTTGCCTTGACTTCAGGAAACCTCAAAATGCTGTCACTACTTTTGTTACAGCTACTTCAATGTGTAAAAAGGATACAGATGTTTCCAAAAGGCTGCAGCGAAGAAAGTCATATAAGTGTAGCTTCTTTAGCAAGAATTTCTTGCATGCAGAGCAAGCACGTTACTGCCTTTAAGTGAGCCACGATGTACTCTGCGAATGCTCTGCTTTTATTTTGTACAGCCTGACACAGAAGCAAATGAGAGGAGTAGCACAGCAAGACAGCCCTTTAGAAACCCTCAACCACTCCCAACAACTCACGAAGCGAGAGGCACAGGAGACGAGGTTCACAGCAGCAGCCACTGCTGATTGGAAGCAATAGACTGGGCAGAGATGAACCGCCAAAGCCTCTCAGGAACGCTCTTGAAGTAGTAGGTGAACTCGGGTGTAGAAAAGTAGACTGCAAACATCTGGAACGCGAATCGCTCTTCCCGGGTCATCAAGCTCTTTTAAGCCTGCTTCGCTCTACCCTCGCTGAAGCCCGCAGTGGAAGCGGAGCATTGCAGACACACATGAGGCTTAGGAAGACATGTCTTGCATGGGCCTTTAGTACCCTCACTGTGCTAAATCCAAATCCTTCAGTTTGTAAATGCAAGTTGGGGGTGATAAAATGCGCAACCAAGGCATATTCCTGGAACTGAGCAAGCCTATCTACCTTGAAAATTAATGCAAACATGCTGTGGAATTTTCCAAAGTTTCCTAAAAAGAACATCATCAACTATGAAAAACAGTAGTTTTTGAAGCAAGGGATAGTCAGTTAGAATGTAGAATGGATTCAACCCAGATCTGTGATTAGGGGTGAGTGTCTGAAAAGTTTCAGAGCTCTGTCCTTCATCTTTTTGTGTTTGCTTTGGTTGCCCTAAGTTGGCAGGGTATTCCCAGACGTGGGTCCCTTGCTCAATTTGCCACTGGATTCAAGCTAGCCAGGCTGATGAGGCCTGTTACCCAAAACTGGTTCCAGGATGCTTGTTTCTGGTCCAGGGAAGACATGTCTTGCCAGTTCGGGCTGGACTATTCCCATGAGGCTCAGGATCAAGACCGATTTGCATATCACTGTGTCTGAACTGGGGTGATGAAGTGAGCTAAGGAACGATAATGGATTCAACCCAGATCTGTGACTGGGGGTGAGTGTCTGAAACATTTCAGTGCTCCGTCATCATCTTCTTGTGTTTGCTTTGTTTGCCCCCAGTTGGCAGAGTATGCCCAGACGTGGGTCCCTCACTTTGCCACTGGATTCAAGCTAGCCAGGCTGATGAGGGCTGTTAGCATGACACCGGTGCCAGGATGCTTGTTTCCCGTCCAGGGAAGACATGGCTTGGCAGTTCAGGCTGTACTGTTCCCATGAGGCATAGGGTCAAGACTGATTTGCATAACTCTGGTTCTGAACTGGGGTGGCAAAGTGAGCTAAGGAACGATGATGGATTCAACCCAGATCTGTGACAATGTGAGTGTCTGAAAAGTTTCAGTGCTCCGTCCATCATCTCCTTGTGTTCGCTTTGTTCGTCCTCAGTTGGCAGGGTATGCCCAAAATTGGGTCCCTTGCTCACTTTGCCACTGGACTCAAGCAAGCCTGGCTGATGAGGGTTGTTTGCCCAAAACTGATCCCAGGATTCTTGTTTCCGGTCCAGGGAAGACATAGCTTGGCAGTTCAGGCTGGAATGTTCCCATGAGGCACAGGGTCATGACTGATTTGCATATAGCTGTGTCTGAACTGGGGTGGCGATGTGAGCTAAAGAACAATGATGGATTCAACTCCGATCTGTGACTGGGGCTGAGTGTCTGAAAAGTTTCAGCGATTTGTCCGTCATCTCTTTGTGTTTGCTTTGTTCACCCAAAATTGGCAGGGTATGCCCAGACGTGGGTCCCTTGCTCACTTTGCCACTGGATTCAAACTCGCCTGGCTGATGAGGGCTGTTAGCCTGAAACCGAACCCAGGATGATTGTTTCCGGACCAGGAAAGACATGGCTTGGCTGTTCGGGCCGGAGTGTTCCCATGAGGCACAGGGTTAGGGCTGATTTGCATATATATGTGTCTGAACTGGGGTGGCAAAGTTAGCTAAAGAACGATGATGGACTCAACCAAGGTCTGTGACTTAGATTGAGTGTCTAAAAAGTTTCACCTCTCTGTACATCATCTCCTTGTGTTTGCTTATTTCGCACTAAGTTGGCAGGGTATGCCAGACGTGGTTACCTTACTCACTTTGTCACTGGATTCAAGCTAGCCAGGCTGATGACTGCTGTTAGCCCAAAACCGGTCCTAGGAAGCTTGTTTCTGTTCCAGGGAAGACATGGCATAGCAGTTTGGGCTGGACTGTTTTTATGAGGCACATGGTCAAGACTGATTTGCATGTAGCTTTTCGTAAACTGGGGTGGCGAAGTGAGCTAAGGAACGAGCATGGATTCAACTCAGATCTGTGAATGGGTGTGAGTGTCTGAAAAGTTTCAGCTCTCCATCCATCATCTCCTTGGGTTTGCTTTGTCCGCCCTTAGTTGGCAAGGTATGCCCAGACGTGGGTACTGCGAGAGTTCATTCCTCAAAATGAGCAGGCATATTTACCATTACAACTAAGGCAAACATCCTCAGGAATACTGCCTCAGTTCCCTATAGTAAGAACATACAAATGCAGAGAGAGGGGCCCACAATCCAAAGCAACAGAGCTCCGTAATAGACCTTCCGGTCATAAATAATTCCCTTTGAAACCACTAACAATCAGTCAGCTCAACATGCAAGCATCCAGTCACCTTAGATTCATACCACCAGTCTTGAACGAGTCAAATGATGCGCAATCCTCAAGTCTTTCGATCTCCAAATTTCATGAAAACTTTTTTTCATCAATGTATCAAATTGTGTTGCCATTATTTGGTAAAAAAACATGACTTGAAATATTTATACATAAACACCGCAAAAACACAATAACATCAAAGAGATTTGTTCAAAATAGAAGTCAAACTGTTTCTGACGAACAAATATCTACACTAGAACTCTCTGACTCAGCAAATAGAATGTAACTGACACAATGTCATACCTTGGGTTCGCACTCGTCATTTGTCATCTGGGTGATCAACTCATTGACCTCCTCCTGATAAGCCACAGGTGTTGTCAAGCATGTGTGTTGCCTGGTTGCCATATTTTCATCTTGCCTTACCAATTGTAAAGAGCTCTGATACCCTACTAGGGTCAAGACAATCACATCTGTCATTAGTTCAAGTTAATTTGTAGAAATCAATATCAAACACCACATAGCAGAAACCAATTTATTTTCTAATGTGATCATATGTTCCTCAAATTTAACACATTCTATACGTCAATGCATTTCGGTGGATTCTGAAATATGACACCACCCTCTTCAAGACAACGAAGATATTCCCCTCCTGAGTCTATCCCTTTATAAAAAATCCTGTATGGGTAACATAAATATATAAATACACACAAAACCACACCTCCACATAGAAAACATCATCATGAGACATTGAGACATTAACATACAGTTGTTAAAACATTATATAAACACATTTTGAATCTGTGGAGTATATCATACCTGCATGTATCTTATTTGTAAGCAGCATGTTCCTTCTAGAATGTGCTATGAACTTGTGAACTAGTGTTTCCACTGGGTTGCTAGGTACACTGTGTTAAGAGTGTTTTGGGGGAAAGGGTGTTAAAAAGATGGGACAGTTTTTAAAAAGTTGAGGAGTGATGACACAATTTAAGTAATGGCAAGGTTTTATTTACAACTCAAGACTATGTAATAAACTGTTGTGTAGTATTTAAATTTCAGAAAAATGAACCTAGATATAGGTTGGAACTCTAGTATTTTCTGTGATTTCTCCACGATTATGACGAAAACATAGCGAAAATGTGCCGACAGGATCCTTATTTTGAAAGAGAGGGAAAGGGTTAACAGATGCTATCCATTCACATGAGGAGATGCAGTAGTGTAAAACAACAGACATGATTTAATTTGCTGCCTTTCTTATGATGATAGAGTGGAAAATTGAAGAGGTTGCCATTTCAGAGTTGCTTTGTATAAGAGTGGTGTACCATTCTTGTGCTTGTTTTTACAAATCCTAACAGAGTCAGAGGTATCCACAGAGCGCTAAAACAACAATACAATCTGTGATCTCAATTTACTGGTATGTACATAACTTTTTAATCCTTTAAAAAAACTTTATCTGCAGAATAGATACATCTGTTATTTGCATTCTGGGAGTTGTAGTACTTTTACTAACATTATCGAACAGGAATAGTGTAGTGAGAAATAAAAGATGAGAACATGTTGTTGTTAGAACTGGGCGAGAGGACCACACCATCCACTGACCCGTCTTGCTCCTTAGCTGCCAGGAGGTCAGGGAGAGGATCACTCTCCTCTTCCCCTGCAGCATCTGTAGCCATGAGCATTGTCAATTCAGACCTCTCAAAGTGGGGTTTGAGGTGGTTCACATGCAAGACTCTCAGGGGCTGCCTGGGAGTCTTCAAGTTAACTAGGTAGGTTACTTTGCTATTGCGCTCCACCACCTCATATGGCCCAGTCCACTTGTCTTGGAGCACGCAAGGCTCCACTGGAGCCATCACCCACACTTTCTGACCAGGTTGAAATTCGACCAGAGTGGTATTCTGGTCGTACCATCTTTCCATTTCTTCCTGGCTAGCTTACAGGTTCTCCTGAGCGAGCTTCCTGAAGCATTGTGTCTGGTTGCGGATGGCCAGCACATAGCTGAACACATCCTGGGGGGTTTTCCCACAGGATTTCTCCCATCCCACCTTCACCAGTATGAGAGGTCCTCTAACAGAGTGGCCATACAGGAGTTGAAAGGGACTGAACCCTAAGGACTTCTGAGGCACCTCCCTGTAGGCAAACAACAGGCATGGTAGAAAGACGTCCCACTTCTGTGCCATGGGCTCCGTTAGGCCCATATTCATACCTTTCAGGGTGCGGTTGAACCTTTCAACCAACCCATTTCCTTGAGGGTGGTAAGGTGTGGTGAACTTATAAGTTACCCCACACTCCTCCCACAGAGACTTCATGTACCTAGAGATAAAGTTGGTACCCCGGTCGGAGACCACCTCTCTGGGGAACCCCACTCGGGAAAAGATCCCCATCAATGCACGGCCCACCACCGGTGCTGTGATTGTCCTGAGAGGGACTGCTTCCGGGTACCGGGTGGCATGGTCCACCAAGACCAGGATGAACCTGTTGCCTAAGGCTGTCTTGGGGTCCAGGGACCCACGATGTCGATGCCCAACCGCTCGAAAGGGGTGCTCACCACAGGAAAGGATTGGAGGGGTGTCTTGCACTTCACTCCAGTCTTGCTACTGGCCTGACATGTTTCGCAAGATCTGCAAAAGGCACCAACGTGCTTCTTCATCTGGGGCCAGTAGAAGTGGGTGACAAGCCTGTGGTGGGTCTTGTCTTGCCCCAGATGTCCTGCGAGAGGCACGTCATGAGCCAGACCCATTAGGAAGTTCCTGAAGCGTGCGGGAACCACCAGCACACGGGCTGCCCCGGGCTCAGTAAACTTAGGCTCACTATATAACAACTCATCTTCCCAGTAGATATAGTGATCTCTGGATGCTCCACCTGCTGCCTGGTCTGCAGCCTGTTGCCGCACACCAATGAGAGAAGGGCACTCTTTCTGTTCCTTACAAAATTCCTCCCTAGAGGGCCCACCTTCTTGCTGCCAATGGGTCAGCTTAGGCAGGTCGCCCAGTTCGACCACCTGTTCCCCTGTAGGTTCCAGGGCATCCCCCTCAGGTTCTGCTTCCTCCTGGACCGTGGGAACAGCTGGGGCTGGTTTCCCGTGTCCCCTGCCCTTTCATCTCCTGGCAGGTCTCTGGGCCACTGTTTCAGGCTCCAGTTCTGCTGAGTCACCCCTACTGCCTGCCATAGCACACATGGTCACACAGATCCACGCAAGCAAACCCAACATTTCCAGGTGAGTTTTGTGTTTTACATCCTTCCATTGAGAACTCTCCAGGTCATTACCTAGCAGACAGTCTACAGGCAAGGCATCACTGACAACAACTTCCAAGAGACCAGAGACCCCTCCCCATTCAAAGGGAACACGCGCCAACTTGCAGAGGCGCACTGAGCTGTCAGCTGCCACTACAGGGCGGAGCACATCAGGAATGGCCTGCTCTTCAGACACCCACTGACACCTCACGGATGTCACGCTGGCTCCTGTGTCTCTCAGAGCCTCTATCTCTCTCCCATTGATGATAACCTTCTGCACGTATTTCTTAGTGGTAGGGGGCAGTAAGATTTCCTGGACCATCTCTTGGTCTCCTAAGAAGACAAGGGTCATAACTGCTAGACCCTCCTCCCCACTGGAAATCAATCCCCGCCCGAAGCTACACTTGCTAACACTGGGGTTGGAGCACCAGTGGGTGCTGGATTTTTCTTGGGACATTTAGGAGCAAGGTGGCCCACCTCATTGCAGTGATAGCAGGTAGGGGGACCCCTGTTATCCCTGTTGTCTCGGTTGTCTCTATTTTCCCGCCTGCCCCTAGAGGGCCATGACTGTCTAGGTCTGGGGGGTTGGGATTCCTTTCCTCTGGAACTATTTTGGGGCCCTTGCGAGAACTCCTTTTGGTTACCATTGTCCCCTCACTCTTCTGCTGGGGACCCTGCACACTTTTGGCTGTGGTATCCACAATTCCTCTGTGGACCCTAGTACTGGTCCAGCGTTCCGCCTCCTTTGCAAGCTCAATTGGGTCGGTCAGCTTGCTGTCTAAAAGATGCTGGCGCAGCTCTGGAACACAAAGACTACTCAAGTGCTCCCAACTAATTGAATGCAACAACCCCTTATAATCAGTTACTTTGCTGCCATTCATCCAACCTTCCAGTGCACGTGAGTACAAATTAACACACTTCATCCAAGTCTCAGACTCTCTCTCCTTAGAGTTCCTAAACTGCCGTCTTTACTGCTCTAGAGTAAGTCCATACCTGAGACATAAGGCCTCCTTCATATTGGGGTAGGTCATGGTACCTGCTAATTCTAAGGGCTCTAGAGCACTCCTCCCAGAAGCCTCAAAATGTTTCCACATGCCCACCCCCCAATGCTGTTCAGGAACACCATTTATTCTCAATGCAATCTCATAAGAAGTAAACCAGGCATAAATATCCTCACTCATAGGGTAATTCTGACCAGATCCTTGGGAATATATACTTTACCCCCCTGCACTGGCTGTGAACTGCCACCGTTTGAACTAGAATCCACCTCCTTGGCTTTCAGATCCAGTTCTCTCATGCTCAACTCATGAGCCAAAAGCAATTTCTTTTCCTCCAGGGCACGGGCATTTTTGCTCGCCTCCACCCTCTCTACTTCCAATTGCTTCATTTTCCTCTTCATGACTTCCAAGTCATATTCTCTCACTCTTTGATTCTCTTGTCACTCTTCTTGGGGGAAGGCCCTACTGGAATTGGTGCTACCAGGCCTTGAGCCTGTTCTGCTCACAGGGAGATCTGTGATTTGGAAACCATTCCCTGTACTTGCATCATTTCCCTCTTGTGCCTACCAAAGGGCCTTCAAGATTCTCTACAACTCCTCCTTTTGGCAGAATTGCTGAAGCTGTGTAACTTTGTAAGAATACAAATCCTAAATGCAAAACTCTAATTCTGCCTCCACACTGGGTGCCTTCCCATTCACAGACATGATGCTCAGAAGAGTTACTCAAAAATAGAACCAATGAAAAAAAAACAGTAGTATGTGGTGGCGTAGTGGCCTGCACTCATTAGTGATTTACACCAATCACTGTGGGTCTAGTACAAATGCAAGTTAAAATCCCACCACTGACCAACAATGTTAGAACTAGAGGTCTCTAGTTGGCAGAGGTAGGTACCACTGTCCAAATAGGGACACTTGCTTCTTGTCAGGGTAAGGAGGAAACACTCTTTACATAACCTCTGCTCACCCCCTTGGTAGCTTGACACAAGCAGTCAGGCTTATCAAAAGCAATTTGTAAAGTATTTGTACCAACACTCACAGTACCACAGTGAAAACACCACAAACTGACTCCACAACAGTTTAGAAAAATAAAGGTATTTAATCTAAACTACACAAGACCAAAATGACAAAAATCCAACATACACAGTTCAAGAATATGGTTGCAAAAAGAGTTCTTAAGGTTGTGATAAAATAATTCACAGTTGCGTGAAAAGTTCACAGTTGCATCATGTTTTTCCCATGGTACCTTTTAGAAGCGACAAAGTCCCAAAGCAGAAGCTGGTGAAGTGGAAAACAAGCGTTGCGTTTCTCCTGAGACCCTGGGGAGGCAATGCGACAACCCTCCTGCAGCAGAGGGCGTGTTGCGACCAATCCAGTCTGTATGGGGAGGAAGGCGGACTTGTATGGATTCCGGTGCGTAGGTTCCGTAGGAAGTTTTTCTCTCGCAAAGGCACGATGCGATGATCTTTGGAGGTGCGACGGTCTCCGGGGCGATGATGCACAGACGAGCGGTGATCTCTCTCTCGCAGCTCCTCGAATCGATGGCTTCTGCGACGACACTCGCAGTGACGTGATGCGGTCCGCAAGCAAGCGGTGCGGCAATCTCATCCAGCGACGACAGGCTCTGCGACGACACTCGCAGCGATGGTAATCTTCCTGTGCGTCCTGCAAACGAAGGATGCAATGGTTCTAGCAGCAGCAACAGGCGCTGCGACAATCTCGGCCTTCGTAGCGGCGGGAATTTCCTCGCACTGCCGGGGATGCGCTCCTCAAATGAGCGATGCGACAAAACTTGCAGGAAATCTTTAAAAGCTTGGTTTCCAGCTTCCCAACACAGGTAGAACTTCCAGAGGCACTGCAACCGGCCCAAGCACACTAGGAAGGACAGAACTCTCTCAGCAGAGTTCAGGGAAGCTGGGGGTGAAGTCCTTTTGTTCCTGGGACTTCAAAAACAGGGAGCCAGCTCTTCTCAGGCCCTTGGAGATTCCTTCAAGCAAGGGGATACAGCACAAAGCAAAGTCCTTCCCCTCTCCTTGGCAGCAAAGCAACAGGAGGTCAGTCCAGCAAAGCAACAGCAGGACAGTCCTCCTTCTACAGTTTCAGCTTTCTCCATGGCAAAGGTTCCTTCTTGATTCCAGGATGATCAAATTTTCTGTAGTCTGGGGTCCTGTACTTATACCCCAAAAAGTCTTTGTTCCCTTTGTGCAGGAGGGCTCTGAGCCCGGTCTGAACCAGTTCTCGGTGTTCCTTGAGCACTCTGTTTTCCTGGCCTCTCCTTTCCTTTCAGAGAGAGGGGCAGGGTCGTCAGCCGCCCAGCATGGGGTGGAGCCACCATTGTTGAGGGAAAGCACAGCGCTGGAGCACTTTGTTGAAATGATTCCTTCTCTCCTTTCACAGTGCAGGGCAGAGACATCAGACGCACCACAGGGGGTAAAGCCAGCACTGTGGGGGGGGGGCAGGCACAGTCCTATTCAGATCCCAGGTGCAACTCCTGCCTCACATCTAGATGCTGATCTCTCTATTCACCGCTGGGTGGCCTCATTCCGTCTCCTGGAATCCCCCAGCCCTGTCACTCACAAACCAGTCAATTCACAAACAGGCCAAGGCACACAGAAAGGTCAGACAAGAGAACAGCCACTTTCTAAAAGTGCTGTTCTCAAACACAGGATTTAAAAACCACCTTTCCTAAAAGATGTCCAATTAAATTCTGAGACCAGGGATACCAGACTTTTATGTCCTATCTTGCTCCTATGGGAAAATATGCTGGTAGCCACTGTAGCCAGCATTTCCCATGATAGCCTATGGGGCAAGATAGCCTTACAATAGTGAAAAACGAAAATGGCTGCAATTCACTACCAGAGCATGTCACCTGTACAAGTACATGCTCTACCTTTCACATACACTGCACCCTGCCCAAGGGGGTACCTTGGGCCTTCCATAGGGGTGACCGATGTGTACAGAAAGGGCCGGGTTAGGCCTGGCCAGTGGGGACACTGACCAGGAGGACATGGCAGTTCACAGACTGCACACAGGGACTGCGGTAGCAGGCCTGGGGCACCATTTTAGGGCTACTCATGTGGGTGGCACAATCAGTGCTGCAGGCCCACTAGCAGCATTTGTTATCACCAGCCCTGGCACACTCAGTGCACTTGACTAGGGACTTCTTGGTGATACAAATATGCCAATCTTGGATAACCAATCATCATAACAATGTACACAGGGAGCACTTCCACTTTGACACTGAACAGCAGTGGCAAAGTGCCCAAAGCATCTAAACCAGTAAAAACGAAATCCAGGACAGCGTCAAAAATATATGAAGTAGAGGCAAAAAGATAGGGGGAAACCACTCCAAAGATGCCAGGTCTAACAGTTGTCCACCTGTATATGAATGAGAAATCAGTACTACTTGTTAGGAATACATTGGGAAGTGTTAGTCAATGAGGTTTTTAACTTAGATGACCGCTTTGCATATGCTGAGATGGTGAGATATGTTTTTTGTGCTTGCACATAACTATATATACAGTGGGACTTTTGGGTTTATTTAAAGATGCAGAGAGTTATATATTTTTTTGAAAGATGGCTTGAAGGTGTACATCTATTAAGAAATTGCATATATGTTTACATGGTAATCTATCTTCAGTAAGGATGATTTAAATGTAATATATATGGTGAGGATTGTGTTTTTTGTTTAAACATGGTTTGTTTAAAATTGAGGAGGATTAATGGTGCAGAATGCCTTGAGAGTTCTTGTGCTAGCTTCATTTTGAGTGTAACTTTTGTTTGAGATATGCTGAATATATGTTTTAGAAGCAGAAGAAGTATTTCAGAAATGATGCAGGTATGCCATTTACAAAACGTTTTGTTCTTTGAAAAATGTCAAAATGTTTTTTTCTGTTTTAGAAACTTACGGAATCATGTGCACGCTCAGTAACAAAGCAATGTATGTTTCTAGACAGCCATGTATGCAATTATATATCAAGTGTGATACCTAGACTTCACTCAGAAGAAAACCATTTATACATTAAAACAATTAGTTTGATACTGAAAGAAGGAGATAACCAATTCTTCAGAGACATAGTGACAACTCTTATGTAACAGCAATGAAGATACTTTCGCAGTCAGTCAGGAAGTATTCAGGCACTCATGGAAGCACCCTGCCACTAGTCAGGCAGCCATCAAATCAGTGATTTACTATCCATGGAGTTATTCAATTACCCAGACACTACACATGTACTCTTGGCAAGCAGAAATTATTTAGTCATTGAACCATGCAGGCACTACCTATACATTCATCTAATCAACTAGGAACTAACTATTTATGTATACAATTAACAAGCCTGTAACTATGCAATCGTTAATATATTTGTGCAGAACCTTTGCAGCCATCTAAACACCCACTTAAAACCCATGCAGTCATTGAAATACTGATGCACACTCATGCACTGATTAAACTCTCAGGAACTCCTCATGCAGTCAACTAATTACATAGAGAGTACCATTGTAGTAAACCTATCAGCCATCCAGTACCTATGCAGCCATTTAATTACTGAGGCAATAGTCTTGCACTAATACAATCACCCCAGCATTACACTTACTTTCCTTCAATCTTCCAAGCTTTAACAATGGACTCATGCAGCCACTCAGACACTAGTCATGCACTCATCCAATTAGCCAGGCACTAATGATGTACTTATTCAATTATCCAGGCACTCCCAATGTAGTTATCTAAACATCCAGGCACTACCTGTTTACTTAACCAAAAATAAAAGGTAAGCATTCACTAGCTGAAACACTATTCATGCACTCATCCAAAGGCTGTGTGCTATGGATATACTTAAACACTCATTTATGCACTATCCAAGCACTCTATAAATCACCTATATACTATGTATGCACTCTTGCAATCATCCAGGCACTAGGGTTGCACTCAATTACCCCACCAGTATCTATGCATTATTGAAGCAGTATTGAAGCATCAGTCACACACTTGTCCAATCATTCAGGCTCTACTCCTACACTAATCCAAACACTAAGGTACTAGTGGTACACTCAAGCAAACAAGCAGGCAGTAAGTATGCAGATATGGAATGACCCAAGGAGTTATGACATAGTCAGGGAATCATCTAGGCACTACTTGTATCCTCAGGGAATCACCTGGGCACAACCTATGCACTCATTCAATCATCCAGGGAGTAGTGATGTATCGAACCACAAACCCATGTATTTACAAGTTTTACTCAGGAATATGTAGTCTTTTAGAACCATGTGTAAAATGATATATGCCACCTGTCACACATTCTTTGCAAGTACTCTGAAGAAATAGTTAGCTATGTGGTTGGATAAAGATTAATGTGCAGATTATTATATACAGCGTTTCCAAAAATGTAAATCTGATACATTTAAGTATAAAAGTACTGAGATACTAAATACACCAGTGGGACAGTGGTAGAGCGGCAGGCAAACAGATCTTATGGTGTGTTTTTTTAATTTACAGTATTGAGAAACTGTATGTACTTCTGCACTTGGGTAATGCAGCGGAAAGCCACAAGCCATTTGGCTGTGCCATGCTACATTGCTTTCATAGCACAGGGATGCATCATATTTACAACAATATGATGCATCAGGTAAAACTTTATTTTGTATTGGCGGAAAACATGGCGGCCGGCAAGACGTAGGTCGCTGGAGAGCCCGGAGTGTGTGTGAAAAGCTATGAGCAGAAAACACCAATAATTGCCATAACAGCCTGATTTTTTACTAAAATGCTTGTTTTATACTGGAGGTAAAGTAACCAACAACTTCTAAACTCTAAATAATACCTGGCAGCCTTGGCAGCGTCCTGGGGGGGGGGGGGGGGGGGGGGATCAGATGGCAACCGGCAGCAAACACAGCGGCAGAACAGTCATGTGGAAGGGCGGCCCTGGAGCTACACAGTGGGTGGCTCCCGGCCATAAGAATCCCCTAACGGGGAAAGGAGGCAGAGACAGCTGCAGAGTGGAACCTGTCAGGACCAAAGAGGTGATCGAGGCCTTCACCAAGGAAGCCGAAAGCCAGTTAACCGCACTATCGCTCCAGCCTCAGCATCAGGAAGGGTGCATAGCCACGGAATGCACGGAGACTAAAGGACTGAAGGTGGGAAAGGGTAGGAGGGGGCAGAGGGTGAGACTGCCTGTGTGGAGGGGATCAGTGGAATATCCACATATATATTAAGGAGTGCAAGGAGAGGTGGTGGTTGGGTAAGCTCTGAATCAGTAGGGATTGCTTTAAAGGTGGAGGAGGAAGAAGGGAAGAGGTAAAAGGATCTGATAGACCAAGACCTCTAGTAAGGGAAAAATCTGGACCTTATGCTGCTTCAAACCCCCAAAAGAAAGTTCTAGGGAAAATGAAATACCCCATAGCAGAGGATTAAGGTCACCCCTTCACTTAGGACCTATTTCAAGGTTCTGCGTAAAACACATTTATTGGGCGAAAGTATTATGGCAGGAGTAAAAGAGCATCAAGAGGGGGCGAGTAAGGAGCAAGGGGTGCAAAGAAAAACCCTGAGGGAAGGAGTACAGAAGATTGGTCCAAAGACATGAGCCCGAATCGATATCAAGCTCCCGCCTCCGATACGCTAGCTGACTCCGGGGAGGGATATCAAATTCTAGAGGAGGAGGAATCAGTCCCAGAAGTGACAAAAGTCTCTTGTCATAGTACTGACAAAAAACAGTCTGCTGGAGGGAACTAGAAAGAGAGAGAAGAAGGCGAGGGTGATATGCACAATGAGGAAAATTCAGACAAGGATGACCCCTCTATTGGAGCTCTTTTAGCAGCCATGACCACTGAAATCAAAAGTAGATTTGAAATCTCAAAGGCACATCAGAAGGAGAGAAGGTCAGTCTGTGAGACCCTGGAAAGTAAGATGGATGATTTGAGTAACAGAACAACAATCCTAGAAGGGGTGGTAAGGGAGCTCAGAGAGGTAGTGCAGGCCAACAGCACTGAAATAGCAGGGTTAAAAATGAAAGAGAGGGAGCAGCAAGACAGGGTAGAAAGGTTGAAAAACTTCCAGAGACGGAATAACTTGAAGATCTTAAGAGTCCCGGAAGGCAAGGAGGGGGATGATATTAAATCCTGCATAGTTCAACTAATTACAAGGGAGCTACATTTGGAGGATTCAGAGCAGGAGAAGGCTAAAGACATCCAGAGGATTCATAGTGACCCCTTCAGGCTTAACGCAAACAGGACCAGCCCTAGAATAATATTGGTTAACTTTCTAACTTACACATTAAAAGAAACCTAAATCCCTGAGTAAGAAGTTGATCGAGGTAGATGGGGTTAAATATGAATTTAGATCAGACCTATCAAGTGTTACCTCCAACAAGCAATAGGAACTAGGAAAAAGGATTGAACCATTAAGGAGGTTGGGTGCCTCGGTGCAGCTGAAGTTTCCGGCATATTTGAAGGTGATGCTCAATCATAAGATGCACACTTTTTGCTGAGTTGAGGAGGTAGACAAGCTTATCGACAGTTAGCAACCAGGTGGCAAGTAACTCCATTATAGGATTCAGAACACTTTGACATGGTTTGTTTTATTCCTAATCTCTTCATAGGGCTGATTAAATTTCTCTTAGTCTCTTTACTTTCTTTCTCACCTAAGAATAATTACTATAATTGATACACACTTCGGGGACACCCATAGTGCTCAAGCTATGAAGAGTCAGGGTAGGGTTTTCCAGGGTGGGGGGTATGGGGTACACTGGGTGGGGAGCATGTGGGAGAAAAAGAAAAAAAGTCCTCATAAGCCTCATTAACGCTGAACTTGCGCCCAGTTTTAGACCTTAAGGGGAATGGGTGAGGAACGAGAAAATGCTAAAAAAAAAAGCTTATTGTGGAATGTGAATGACCTTAGGGTGAGGAGAAGATGAGAGCGGGTGCTGCAATATTTAAAAGATCGCCAAGCTCAGATCATTATTCTACAAGCAGCACACCTGATGGAGAAGGAGGTCAGGAGTTTTGTAAGGCCCAAAGATGGATCAGTCAAGCAGTATGTACAGGGCAATCAGCTGTAACAAATGGGGTGGCGGTCCTAGTGAAACACAAATCACAAATCTGTATAGAAGACAATGTCTAGGAAAGCAGGAAGATGGCTTGTGACAAAACTGAAGATCTCAGGTCGTAGCTTCACGTTGTTAGGATATTACATTCTGAATCAGGATGAAACTAGCCCCTTAGAGTAATTGTTCTCTGAACTACTACATTTCCCGGACCCTATCATCATGGCAGGGGATTTTAATGCCATGTTGGATTATACTCTAGATAGATCTACGAATAGTAAGCCCTGATAAATATTTAAATATCTGGGCTTATTAGGCAAATAATGGAACAGCTGGGCCTGTGTGATATCTGGCGTCAGAGGGGGGGCCTCAGAAAGGTTCCACATTTTATAACAAAAAGTATAGACACCAGTCAAGGATTGACTACTTCCTAGACAGCAGCCTGCAGGATTGTGTACAAGAAATACATCGTGTGGGGGTAAATTTGTCAGACCACTCAGCGGTGATGCTCCGATTAAATCTAAGCAAGGGGGTTGGCCAAACCAGATGGAGTATGGAACTTACAATCTTTCTAGAGGAGGTAGTCATAGAGGTGTTAAATAGAAAGGCAAAATAGTTTTTTGATAATAATCTGTGTTCCGCGTCAACCGGTATGACTTGGGCTGCATATAAAGCCTACCTGAGGGGCAGACTGGGTGCACTAGCAGCGGCAAAAAGGCAGCTGTATCATAAAGAAGTCTCAACATTAGAGAAGCAAGTGTGATCAATATAAAATAAACTGATAAATCCAAGAGTAAGTGAGGAGACCATGGAAGATTTGCCATGTGAAATAACAGAATTAAAATCAAAATTGACTGTAGTCATACAGGACAGGGTTCAAAAGAAATGGGAGGTCAGTCGGTTGGTCCACTTTGAATAGGGTGAAGGATGGAGCAAACTGGCATGGAAAGCAAAGAAGGAACAGGATAAAACAGGTCTGGGGTGAGCGAACAGGGACACTACTGGGAGATAACAATGGGATTGAACAAGCCTTTTACAGATATTTTAGTAAAGTGTACCAGGAAATGCTGCAAATTCCGGAAGAAGAGTTGATGGCTTGGCTGAGGCAGGACCCCTAACGGCCGATAAGAGTAGAGAGCTGAAAGAAAGGATTAATATGAGCGAAGTAGAGCAGGCTATTGGAAAGGGCAAGAAAGGGAAAGCACTGGGATCAGATGGCCTGCCTCATGAATGTCTACAAAGCCCTGGCAAGCACACTAATTCCTATTTTAGTCTAAATTTTCAATGTACTACTGTTGACAAGAGCTGAAATGCCTGAATCATGGAAAGGTGCCATCATCACATTATTTGCAAAACTAGGCAAGCCCCCCCATAAATTGTGAATCGTACAGGCCAATATCGTTTTTAAATTGCGATTATAAGATCTTCGCACAAACATGCGTTTCCTAAGTACTTTAAAAAGGTTAGGTTACACAAACTGCAGCGGGCCCAGCATCCCTACTGTCTTTACGGGTGTGGGGAGGAAGGAACACTTATACACACCATATGGAACTGTCCATTTATAAATGAATACTGGCGACAGGTGATGCGCACTATATCACAGACACTCAAGATCTCCCTCTTACCTGAGCCGCGAAAATGTATTTTGAATATATGGGACCCAAATGATCTATCCCGACATGGTCAAACCTGGAGCACAATAGGCATTATGGTTGTGAAGAGAGATATAGCACAGAAATGGTGCGCAATAGACCTGCCCACATTGGCACAGTGGTGTAAAAATATAGACATGGTGATGATTGCAGAGCGAGCGGTGTACACTCCAGAGCAAGTCCACGCAAATGGAATAAGATCTGGACTCCTTGGAATGTCTTCAGGGGGGATATATGCGATCCACTACTGGAGGATGACATTACCAGTTCTGACGAAGAGGAAAATGGAGATTGAAGTAGGGTAATTAGGTGAACTTGATCAGGGTACCGAAGAGAGTGCGGTGCTGCTTCCATTACAGTAATTGTATATGAGAATAAGAATAACTGTGTAATTAAGCGATCACTGTATAACTAGTGTCTTGACTGCCAAAGTGTATGTTTGGTTAACTGAAAAAATAATAAAAAATGTTTTAAAAAAAAAAAGGTTAGGTTAGGTTAGGTTTTAGAGGGTTTCGCCGAGACTTGGTACAAATTCAAAAATGTCTTAAAACTCCCATACTTCAGCCTATTTGCCCCAAAATGGGATTCTCCAGGCTCTCCACATAGGACAAAGGATGTGTTGGCAATTCCATTACAAGAGGCTGGTATAGCTAGATGGGAGCGTCTAATTCACGAAGGTCATTTGATCAGTTGGGAAGTGTGCAAACAAAAGACAGACTATAAGGTTTCCAGATTCAAGTTCCTCCAAATACAGAGCTGGCATCATGGACCAGGCACAATAATAGGAGATCAAAATGACCTTGAAGACAGACTTACGCAAGGGACCGTTGCAAAAAAGAACTTGCTTTATGGTATTGGCCGATGATTGAGCTGGAGGACAGAGTTTTCACTTTGCCAGTTGAGTTGTGGGGACAATGCTTGCCAGAGATTTCGCTGGAGTACTAATCGCAAGTATCTATGTCTATGATATACAAAATAGCAAAACTGGCGTATTTGAGGAGAAATCATCTTTTCGCCATCCACAGGGCATATTTGACCCCACAGAGACTTTCGAAGTTTTGAAAAGGAGGTGAGGTGGATTGTCCGAAATGCGGCAGCATGAAAGAAGACAATGTGCATATGTTTTTCCACTGCCCAGAGATCCAGATGTTCTGGAATGATATGAGTAGAGCCTTGTCTAGCATGCTGAAGATCCAAATCAAGGTAAGCGTTTTGCTGATTATCTTTGGAAGTTTGGATCCACAACTAAAAATTGGCAAAAACTATGCAATGCTGGTATTCTATGGCATACTACTAGCACGAAGAGAGATCTGCAAGCAATGGGTAGCCTGTTCCCCTCCTCTATATGAAGACTGTCTACTTGCTGTAAAGTCTATAGCCAGTTTGGGACCATAGAGGTATGAGTTCTGGTCACCCTTGCTGAGTTGTTGTGAGCAACATGATAGTGATTCAGAGCAGGGGTTCAATGATTAAGCCTACACCGCCTCGGCTGGCACTTTTCTAAAGGAGCAAGGTAGCTAACAGAAAAGGTGTGTTTCAAGAAGGCGTCATCACAAATCGAGAGTGGTACCGTGTGATCCCCCTTTCTTTCTTCTTTTTCCAGCAAAAAGGACAGGATACCTCGGACAAGGCGCAAGTGGAATGGTGTTTATGAGGCAAATGAGAACAAATAAAATAAATAAGTAAATAAACATTATGATGGATCCCTGTGCTCTCCCCTGCACAGGCGCACAACTGGTTGTCATGCTCCAATGGAGGCACACTTCCACCATGGTGCAAGGGACCCTGTGTTGCGTGGATGATAGGTTTAAAACAACCATGACAGGTGTTTTCCTCTTTCTATGTATGCTGCATAATGCAGCACACCTGGAAACAAATAAAAACGAGGAGAAATAAAAGTATTTCCCCTTGTTGTGCCTCCCTACACCTCCCCTGGGGAGGCGTAGAATTCTGATGCATTCCCAGGTGTACGAATCGTAAATCTGTGAATGTGGCAAAATACATGGGTGTTGCATGGGAACACCCACAGCAAAACCCATTGCACACTCCTTTCATGCAAACTGCTGCGTGAAAGGGCCCGTATTCACAAGACCACGTAAAGCCATGCAGAGTGGCTTTACGTGGCCTTGTAAATATGGAGCATCACATTATGATAATGGTGTGTCAAAAAAAGTGACACTTTGGCGCATGGGGCTTGTAAATACGCTCCCTTGGCTTCATGTACATTGTAAAATTTATCACAGAAGAGATAAACTGCTCTTTCACCATGTATAAGTTAGAAGTGAGATATGATGGAGCTCTGTTGTAGGACAGGGTGCTAAAATGTTAAAATGTAACTAATAAATACAGTTTTGTGTTTTGCTTTGGCTTTGTTATATTGAAGTCAGTGCATGTAGTAATATAGCTAGATTCATCTGTAGATTCAAAATTTCAACATACCATACTATTTTTGTATTATGTGTAAGGCAGTAGTAAAGTAGTTAACCCTTTGTCCATTACCAACGACACACTAAAAAGTCTGACAGGACAGCCCAAAGATATAGTTGAGCAAAATGGCTGAACACCCCAACAACAAGGGGAAGAGGCACTCCCCCCAATAGGGGTCAATCTGTCCACAGACTGATAGCATCCCAGGGAGATCTAAAACCATCCACTACAACTGATCTACAAGAACTGACATCCTATGTCCTCTAACCCATTACCCCCAAAAAACGCCGGTCAGAATTTACATATAACTCTGCTAACCTATATTCCGCCTATAGACCTAACTATCCAATACTTTACCTTTTGCCCAGCACCATTATACCTCTCAGCCCTTCGCCTATCCATTCCCTTAGCATACCTCTCACGAGACGCTAATAGCACATTCCAGGGACCTTTTGTACACCTCCTCTTGCCCACCCTAATTATTATCTAACCACCACTACAGTTGACAACTGCCCCCACACCAACCATTCTCCCTAAGCCCCAGTCCACTCATCCCCCCTTACCCACCCCCCTAAACCCGACCCCACAACGCATGTCACTGACTGGTAACAGAAATCGACTTACATATCGCGCACCTGACCACATCACCAACTGGATTGATATTATCATGGAGCCCATAGGCTCTCACACCTACTCCATTATTTACCCCCCCAAACTCTCTAAAAACGCAGCCAAATGTTTTAAACACAATCTTATAAAACAACACCCTGAAACACCCATCGCAGATCCCTACTTTTCAATACATGAAGGGCGCACAACCAATGACATCATTTTCTACACGAAGCGAAGAGCGCAATGGAGGAATGCACTCCTAACCCTATTTACAATCTCTTCCACCAGGAAAACCGCCCACGGCCTAGTTATCTATACCGCCCCCTCACAACTTTTCCAAGCGACCGCAACTATCACCATATATAATAATGGGAGCATCCTCATGCAATCCACAGATCGTAATCTAAACCTCCTAGATAACCTCTTCCCTATTATCAAAGAGCAAGTGTCCAAACCCCAAATGGCCACTCAGACTACTCCCCTCGCTAATACTCAAGGTTGCCTACGGTCCACTCATGCCATCAACAACAGCACCCCTTTCTGACCATTACCAGCAGATGATCCATATGCCTCTCCCCCACGGCTACCCCCCACACTAACACACCTCAAACCACCACACCAAACCCACCAGACAACCCCTTATCTCCACTACACACTCCAATGATCTCAATGGCAACACATTCCATCACCCCTAAGCCCGAAATCCACATAACTCACCTCCCAACATAGCTACAGCTTCCTATGCACCCCCTTTAAATATTGAACACCCCTTACCTACAATAACAGAGGCCCTTTCTGGCTAACACCTCTCCTTCCATCACTAACACTCACGCCTCCTCAACCTTGATGATCATCAACACTCATAGTAAGCACTCCCCCAACCTAGACCCTCACCCGTATTTCAGATGTTGAGACATCATAAGACACCCCACTACCACATAGAAGACATGCGGCTCTCTGATAACTCAATTGCCCCAAGTTCCCTGCTTAAAACTACATCCCACCCATCCACCCCCACAGTCCACCGTCCCACATCCACAACTCTTCCCACACCCACATCCCAGCCACTGACCCCCACAGCCCACCCATTACACATACTCATACCCGCTGCACCCCCACCATCCCCATGCACAGTTTCCCCAAACCACATACCAGACCAGACTTCATTGCATGCACAGACACCCAGTGCACAGCCCCACACCCCACCTATATCCACCCTGACAGCCCACTCATCTCACACATTCACACCCCTCCCAACCCCACTCACACTATCCCCATGCACAGTTTCCCCAACCCACATATCAGACCAGATTCATTGCATGGACCGACACCCATTGCACAGACCCACACCCCACCTATATCCACCCTGACAGCCCACTCATCTCACCCATTCACACCCCTCCCAACCCCACTCACACCCACCACAAACCTCACACCAGGCCTGACTTCATTGCATGCATCTACATCCATGCCCATAACACAGCCACATACCCCACCCGTAACCGCACAAAACTCCAAACTTGATGAGATCATGATCTCATTGAATCAAACAAAAGAAGAACTTCATATCTCAATGATCGTTTCTCTAGACAATCTAGGGGAGCTAGACACCTCAAATCTAGCGGGTCAAGGAACCAATTAACAACCAACACGAATCCCCATTGTCCCACCTGGCCCTCAATCCTCACCTACAATAACTCTCCCCGACCAATTAGAAGCTCTAATCCGCTCTTGGAGAATGATGTACTGTCTCTGGTGTGTTCATATGATCCTACCCCCACAAAAAACCCTCATTCCCGCCTCATCGCTGATCCCTACTATCCCCCCCAATCCGCATAGAACCACTAAATCAAACACTAGAGGAATCACAGACTATAACCTCAGAAGAATCCCAATCACCCAGGAACCTCCCTCAAACCTCAGCCGAGCACTAAACAAGCACATATAACATTAACATTAACTTAAATGTATACTCCTAAACTGCAGATCGGCCTCTAGATATGCAGCAGACATAGCCGATCTTATCCTCACTCAAGAATCAGACATGATAATACTAACCGAAACCTGGCTAAAGGAATCCTCCACACCAATTATTGACCACCTTAATACAACATCATCAAACTAGACAGAACTGATCAGTCGGGGGGAGGTATCGCCTGCATACATCGTAGTAATATTTCAGTAAATAGAGCCATCTCCCCAGTATTCCTGTCCTGTGAATACATATGTCTTGACGTCACCAGTAATGACAAACCCATCTGCTCTCTGCACATCATCGTCCATCACCCGCCAGGCAGGAACCTCAGTTTCACCCAACACTTCATGGAACTGGTATCCTCAAACACAGGGCGACAAAATATTCAAATATTCCTTGGAAACTTCAATCTCCACTGGGATGATCACAATGATACAGTGGTTAACAGTCTCAAGAACTTCCTAGTTGACCTAGACCTAACCCAATTCTGCAACTACCCCACTCACGATAAAGGTTCGATCCTGGACTTAATAATCTCTAAAAGAGACTCCATTCAACTAGAGTCGATCCAACCGTGTGATTGGTCAGACCATCACATTATCACCTTTGCCATTAAGGAAACTGTGAAACTGACCTCAGCTCAATCCACAAGACCAAAAGTGTGGAAAAGGGACCTGAAAAAAATCAACCCCAACACTCTGCCATCCTCCTATTACAACCGACTGCTACCCCCTGCTGGGTCTTCCGATGTACACAATCTCACCAATCATTACCTCTCTACGATGACCTCGATAATAAATGAGGTAGCACCTCTTCAATTAAAAAGACCCTCGATAAAAGATTCCAAACCCTGGTACAACGGAATACTCAATGAGGAGAGGCGTTCACTCAGAACATCTGAACGTGCTTGGAGATCGATGCCTTCTGCCAATCACCTCAAGATTCTCAGAATAAAGAGAAATGCATAGTTCCGAAAGATCAAACACACCAAAGCTGACTTTTTCAGCCGATAAATTGACCAGGCAAGAAATCGTCTCCAAAAACGTTTCGAACTTATCAAATCCCAATCGAAAGTGGCTCCTCACCGTCCACAAGACATAACGTGTCCGCAGCCAAACTGCGAAGAGTTCTCCACCTTCTTCACTCTGAAGACCGACACCATCAAGAACGACCTCCTAATTGATCTAGCCCTACATGCGAGACCGCATCCACAAACCCCCCCAGCATTCCCAACTGCACCATGCCAACACACATCAAAGCCTAAACGGAAAAATGAGGCAGCCTGGTCCACCTACTCCGAAGAAAATATTGGCAAAATTCTCAGTGCCCTGAACCCGGCCAATCACTTCACGGACCCGCTTCCAGCAAATGCAGTCAAAGACCTAACTCCTCTGCTTCTACCTCTCTGGTCCAAGATCATAAACAGTTCACTTCAACAAGGTTGCATCCCAGATTGCCTCAAAGTAAGCCAAGTATCACCTATTCTAAAGAAGCCCATGGCCGACCCCACGGACCTTAACAACTATCGCCCTATTTCCAATATTCCCACCTTGGCCAAGCTTCTGGAAAAATGTGTGCATCTACAACTAACAAAGCATATTGATCACTTTGACCTCCTTAACAAATACCAATCAGGCTTCCAGGCAGGTCATAGCACCGAATCAGCCATGACACACACAATTGACGACGCACTGCAAATCCTCGATCAAAATGGTTCCTGCTTACTCATCCTTCTAGACCTCTCCTCAGCCTTCGTCAAACATGAGAACCTATTAAACCTCCTGGAACACAGAATGGGTTTATCAGGGACAGTACTAAGTTGTTTTACCTAATTTCTCCAAAATCGGACACAACAATTCAAAGACAGAAATCACTGTCCAAACCACTCCCAGTGACTTTGGGAGTCCGAGAAGAGTCCTCACTATCCCCTACACTGTTTAATCTCTGCATGGAACCACTCACCAAAATTTTACGTATCTCTAACGTGCAATATCACATGTATGCAGACAACATGATACCTTAAGATCCACGCCCTAGAGGACATCAAATTGCTCAATACAACGCTTAGAAATACCCAAGCCTGGCTGGCAGAAAATCATCTCAAATTGAATGCCTTAAAGACTGAATTCCTTCTAATAGCTCCACCTGCACAAATCCCCAAAATGCAAGATTGGATGAAACACATTACGGCACTTAACGTGCAACCCACCATTGTGGACTCAGCGAAGTCAATAGGAATAACACTGGACGGCAACCTTAACATGCAAAAACACATCAGAAGTGCTACAAGGGGAGCAAACTTCCAGATACACACACTGCGGAAGCTGAAACCCTTCCTACCAGAAAATGACTTCAAGCACGCAGTACAAGCTCTAATTATTCCCAGAGTAGAATACGGATGTGTCTCTCTATGCGGTTTACCCAAAGCTTCGACAACTCCATTACGAGCCTCAATCAACGCAGCAGCAAGACTCATAACTGGCTCTAAACGAAGTTCCCACATTTCCCCGGATCTGCAATCCCTGAACTGGTTACCCTTGGACGATAGAATTCATCTGAAAATAGCTTGCATGACGCACAAAGCCATGCATCACAATGCACCCAGTTATCTAGCACAGAAGCTGACGATCTCGGGTGGGATCAGACCCTCAAGAAATGCAGAAAAACTACTTCTGAAACCACAAAAATTCAATAAGTAAAAAACATATAACCGAACCTTCTCTGGGATGGCACCTAGAATTTGGAATGCCTTACCGCCAGAAACCAGACTCAACCCTTCCACTGCCTCATTCAAAAAAGAAGTACAAGCCATCCTCATGGCCAAATTTGCATGAATAGGGTCCATAGAAACCCTCAACCTGAACGGGATAAAGACCCTTCTAAGCAACCTTTGTACCATATCGCCCCTCGGTCTCACACTACGAGACAGACTGTATATCGCTTCATACTTATTTGCTGTTTACATTACGCCCCTGTACATTTGTTTTTGATTTGCTCTTTTTTATGTATAAGTAACATTTATTGATTGTACAGCGCTCTGATATCCGCCAGGATCTTGTTCGCGTTCTATAAAACTTTCAACATAAATAAATAAATAAATAAATACGCTGGCTAAGATAAAAATGTAAATATACTTGTTTTTTTTACACAACAGGATATACGGAACTACACACAGTTACAATGCCTACAGAAGCTCAGATGAAAAAGCAACAGAACAGAAGCAACTACAGTATCTCTACAGAAATTAGTTACAAAAGGGGCAAAATGCAGAAAAAGTGCTGAAATAAAAAAAGAGCTTCTGGTAAGTGGACAAAGTCATTTCTTAAAAATATATGTGAGCATTTGCAAAGATTACAAAATAAAGAAAATACAAATATGACTATGAGAAACAACAAGAGTGAACAAAGTGTACATTGGAAGAAGAGAAAAGATTGTTAACAACCATGGACACAACATAACCAGGAGACAGAAGCAGTTTAAGGAAATCAGAGCCAGGATGTTTCGTTGTATAGTGGTTGTAAATTTAGTGAGGAATTTAAAAAAGTGGAGAAGAAGGAGAGATGCAGTGAAACAGAAAGAACAAGTTGAGAGAGGGGTTGATAAGGTTTTGCTTTGAAGAGGAAGCTTATCATTTTATTCTAAATAGAATGAAGACTCTTGACAAAATAGTGTTGTGCATGAGGAGACAAAACAAGAAGAAAAGATCAGTGAATAGAAGTGTATGTTTATGGGATATATAGAGCTTACAGCTGCCCAAGGGCTTCTCAGCGCTGAGCGTCAGATAAAACACAGAAGTTAGAGGGGATTAGAGGTGCTGCTGGAAAAGCCAGGTTCAGAAAGCTGATTCTGATTCCAGAAGCCTAAACTCATGTGGAGGAGAATTCCACAGCTTGGGTGCCAGATGTGTAAAGGATCTTCCACCCTATCTGTCGCTCTTGATTTTGGTTGTTTGTAATAAGCGATCAGAGCAGTATCTAAGGCTTCTGTTAGGGACATAAAGGCTCACCAAGCCAATGATTTTACTGGGGACCCTGTTGTGTATGGCTTTGTGAGTCAGACAATGTTCTTTGAATTTAACTTTGGCCTCGATCAGGAGCCAGTGTGGAGCTTCTTTATGTTTCCCAGCTGATTCCTGTATTGTGACCTTATACAGCAGTCTTACTGTAGCATTCTGGCTGACCTGAAGTTTTTTGATAACATATTTTGGTGCCCCCAGAAAGATGGAGTTCCCATAGTCCAGATGTGATGTAACCTGAGAATGGATTACTGTCTTTCTGCACTAAATGGGGTGCTGTTCAGGATTTTTTGGAGCATTCTGAGTAACCCAAAACAAGTGCCTGCGCGTTTCTTAGTCTTAGTTAATTTCCTGTCAAGCCAGAAACCAAGATTACTGACAGTTGCGTTGGGGACAGGTAGACTACCTAAACACTTAGGCCAGCTGATCAGAGGCCTGGGGACCGCATTGTATCCAAGGATCATCAGCTCCGTCTTGTCCCTATTCAACTTCAGACAACTGTTTGATATCCATTCCACAACTCTTTCCAGGCAAGGTGCTGACCTATCTGATTTGCCATTGGTTCTGAGCTCCAGAGAGACCACCAGCTGTGTGTCATCTGCATATGATATCATAGAGATACCATTCTGTTGGCCTATCCGAGCTAATGGCCCCAGGTAGATGTTAAACATTATAAAATACATGGCGAGCTGGAGACAACAGGTCGAGGCGGAGCACCATCCTTGGAGTAAGTGTGACAATAGGGAGCCTCCTCCTCTAAACTCGCCAGTTTTAGAATGGCTCATTGGTAAACTAGATTCTCTGGAGTAAGTTACTTATCAAACCCTCATGCTGCGAACAATTGGTTTCAGAAATCCAACACAGAGGAGTCTGAGGGGATCTATAATTTTCAGTGTTCTGGGATCTGAAAAGTCTTGATGAAGGCTGTGATGACCTGAAACTGTAGGCATTTAAATAGCAGCTGAAACATGTCAATAAATTGGCAGTAAGGAGGGGTGTAGGAACTCCTAATACTTTCCTATCACCACCATCCTTTTTGGCTTTTAATCCTAGTCGGTGGATCTAAGAATAAAATTACTTCTAATAGATACTGCTGGACTAGTTTTAACTCTCACTGCACCTTTTTCTTACGGTGATCACAGGATCGTTCGCGTATATTACCATTTATATGTGTTTGTATTGTCTTCCCCTCCATTTTGCTCCACCCCAGGCATTGGTTTGTGCAGGGGTGTATTAAAGCAAGCCTGATGATGAAGCATGTCACAATTATGTGAGTGAGGGCAGTTTTTTTTCACAGAGACCGTGCCACCTCTAATCTAAAGACACATACACACTGCTCCTCCTTGTGTGTTCATAGCTGTGATTGCGGAGGATGGAATAGTGGTTGTTATACCTCTCCCCCTTCATGTGTGTGTGTGAAACAATATGGGGCTAAATGAAGAACCCTGTGGCACCCCACAGGTCAGTGGTCTGATATTAGAGAAAAGGTTGGCTTTTAGGACTTAAAAAGTTCTGCCCTTCAGGAAAGATGAAAGCCACTCCAAGACTTTGTCTTGGATACGGATATCCAGCAATCTGTTTTGTAGAATAGAATGGTCCACAGTGTTAACTGCCACACTGGGGTCAAGAAGCAGTAGAGCGGCTGAACTGCCTTGGTCCAGGGTCATTTTTAATTCTGCAGTCACTGCTAAGAGTGCTGTTTCTGTGCTGTGTTGGGCATGAAAGCCATCCGTGTGGGATGGAGGCGTTGGTTAGTTTCCAGAAACTCTGTAAGAGCTCCATTTCCATATTTCTCTATTACTTTACCAATAAATGGTAAAAGTGATATAGGATGATAGTTCCCAAGTTGACCAGTGTCAAGATTGGATTTTTTTAACACCAGTCTGATAATTGCATGTTTTCAAGCTCTTGGAACTTCACCTGTCTCTAGTGAAAGATAGGTAAGTTCGACTAGTGCCGGGAGCAGGACCTCAGCGACCTTACTAAGGACATGGGTTGGAGCAGGATTTACTGGTGAACCTGATTTGACCTTATCTATCAGATATCTCACAGCATTTAAAATAGTGAGTGGGAAGCGAGTCAGGACAGGTGTAAGCGAGATCCGCACCTGATCTCTTTCCTTCCTTATGGCTGTCTCACTCCCCATCTGAAAGGAGCTATAGATATTTTTTAGAAAGTAGATGGCTAGATCATTACATCTTTCCAATACACAGCCTGAACATTGTGGTTATCAGGAGTTAGGGAGGTTAAAAATGTTACCACTTTAAATAGTTCCTTAGATGAATTCTGAGCGTGGCTAATCTTTTGCTCAAAATATTTTTCCTGAGCGTCTTTCATATTGTTGTGGTAAAGTATGATAGCTGCCTTGTACCTAGCTTTAAGTTGTGTATCATAGTTCTTCTTCCATTCCTGTTCAATCATTTTGCAGTATTTTCTTAGGAATGCTAGTTGTGCGTTTAACCATGGTGCCTTTTTAGATGTAGCTTTTGGTTTGGGAGTCGTGTTAGGGGCCAACTTGTCCAATGATTGTGTGGTCCAGCTTTCCCAGCTAGAATACGTTTCTTCAACCTTTCCCTGAATCTTGGGAGCCGACGAGGCAGTTTGTTGTTTTTGTGATTATCAAAGGTTGGTACCTTTCAAAGGTAGGGACCTATATATTAATAGCCCTGGGAAAGTGTATGTTGGTGAAAAGGAGATGGTAAATTGTTAGCTTTCACAGTCAAGAATGGTAAGAGGGTAATGTCACATTTAAATTTGTCTTTTATCAGTATGGAAGACCACCCCCCATCTTTCCAATGAGATCCAGTTTGTAGATTTTATACCCAGGGGGAAGGAGCATTAAGATATCTGGGGTAGAGCTGTCATTGAGCCAGCTTTCAGTGATGAACAAGGCAGTGAGCTCTTCCTCCTTTAGTAGCAGACTTATTTTGGTTTCATGTTCAGGGAGGGATCGACTGATGATGAGGCCTAGTTTCCAGGCATGTTCTCAGAGCAAGAGCTACACATATCCGAATTAAGGACAACAGACACTTTTATCTTGCAGTGATTGCATACTTGCACTCCTTCAGACCGGCTATCGAATTGCCAGCTCCTATTAAAGCATGGTTCGGGATGAGACCTGAGTTCATGTAGCTGGTTCCCAGTATAGAGGTTCCCTTGCCATTGATTTGGGCAGGGTTGTTGGGCTCTGGTCCCATTCCGGCGCCGATGGGCATGGACAGCACAGACGGGTTTGCCTTTGGCACGCCTTTGGCACACCAACATTGTGCCCGCTGTGTGCCAGCAGTGCGCCTGCTGCACAGCCACCGTTTTGAAGCATCAGAGGTCTAAAGGCTAGAATGCTGACCCCTGACGCCAATCCACTATATGGTAGAGAGGGGTAACTCTACCTCTCTACTGCACTCCATGTTTCCTGCCTGCCTGCCAGAAGAGAGGAGCTCCCACTTTCAAACTGGTGAGTAATTAGCTTGAACACAGTATAGTGCGGTTTAAAATCACATTTTTTTTAAGATGATAAACTCCTGACAGAGAGCTTAAAATAAAGGCTCACTGCAGGACACCTCTTACTTTGTGCTTGACTCCGCTCGGGCCCACTGCCATTTTGGAGCGTCAGAGGTCTAATGACTAGAATGCTGACCTCTGCGCTGAGTGCACTTTATGATAGAAAGGGGTAACTCTACCTCTTTTCCACACTCTATGATTCCTGCCTGAGGAGAGGAGCATCCTCTCTCACACCGGTGAGTAATTAGCTTGAACACAGTATGGTGCAATTTAAAATCAAATTTTTTTTTAAACGATAATCTCCTGACAAAGAACGCATAATAAAGGTTCACTGCAGGACACTTCTTACTTTGTGCTTGACTGAGTACCGTTTTTAGTGGAGAATGGATACATACTTCTAGTACAGAACCTTTTTTTTTAATGAAGAAAGCTATCTGCAGGATAACAGATTAGTTCAGGCTATTGATGAAAGAGGACGACGTTATGAAATGAAGAATGGCAGTCCTGTAGCAAAAGAGGAAATACAGAAGAAGTTATTGCACACAAGGTACAAGGAAGGCATAGTCAGGCTACTGTATACAAATAGAATTGAAGTAGTGTTTGTACTACTAGACAACAATCCATTGATCTATTAAGAATATTCCTACATATCTTTCCAAGGCAAATTTTAAAACACAAAATAAGTTATACTACTCAACAATGCAAACTTTAGTTAGGAGGCTGTACTATGTGAAAACGTCTGCTTTATGTTTAGGAGAAATGAATATAGCACTTTTGCATGATAGTGTGGCAGACGTAGAAAAGGTTTGTGGTGACGTGCAGGTTCGTTTCTTTGGTTGTGAGTGGGATTCTAGGCAAAATGAAGAGTTGTTAAGAGAAGGAGTTGGAGAACAGGACACACGTATTACAACTGATAGTTTGAAAGAAGAGATTATAAAATTTAACACAGTGTTGTCCTAAAAAACAGAGTATGTTTGTATATGTTGTCGATGCACTTACTAGAAGATTTAAACACAGACTATATACGTATTCAAAAAGTGAAAAAGTAAAAAATGTTAACTTGCAAATGTTAGCTGTATATTTATATGTAGAGGGACGGTTTGACTTGTCTGTACGGCAATTTATATGCAAGTAGTGTTACAATAAATTAGAAGATAATAAAATTAATAACACATAGATATTAGATACCCATTTTGTAAGATAATAACATGTGAGCTAATGTAGTAAAACTATGAAGGGATAAAAATATAAAAAACATCAACATTTATTATTCTTTGCAGCATTGCGAAGGGCCATTATAGACTGTTCTCCAACACTCTCTACAACTCCACAATCCATGCAGTATTATGCCATCGGGAAAACTGTGGAGCCAAATCATGAAGTTGAGATTAGACTTTTTAATGGACTTTCTGCTTTGGTATTTTTGTGGCTGCTCATGAAGTCAAGGGTCCTTCAGCTTTGCGTTGCCTTCTTGCTGCTCACTGTTCTAGGTGTATAAAAGGGTGTGTTCTTCTTATTCTTTTAGTTGAAGTATATCATCCAATTATATTCCTTTATTTCCTGGTGACATGATTTTCTGTTTTGTTTTTGAATTTCTTTGATTTGTGATTTTGTAAAGTTAAAAAAATAAATTGCTCTTAATGGTAACAAAAATGGCAACTGGGACAGGAGGAATTTGATAAATGTGCACTGAGAAATTTGCAAAAAATATAAAAAGGGAAAAAATAGCATATATGATTTTTGACAGCATTGCAAACAGCTGTAACACACTGCTCACTAGCTCTTACAATTCAATACATGGCCATTCTGGAAAACTCTGGAGCCATATTTGTTGTGGTGGTCTACCTCTGAAGGGACTTTCTGGCTGGAAATCGCTACTGCTGCCACTGATGTAGAAGATCTTCCCTCTTCGTTATTGGCAGTTGGAGGTGTTTTCTATGATAAGTTTTAAGATGATATAACATGAACGTAGTTCCGCTGGTTCTTCTCATTTCACTTTATTTTTGTGAAAATAGTTTAAAAAAGGTAAATATCTGCCCAATCCTTAGGTTGATGAGTGTTTGCTAGTTATGTTCTATTTGTTAGTTTTGATTTTGAAAGTAATTTTTTGAAAGTGTTCTTTTTTATAAATGGGTTGTTAAAATAAATTTGAACCAATATGTTACTAAACAGCTTGACTCACACCTTGTGTAAAATATGTCTATGTATCTGTTTTAGACTTTATCATTTGTATTCTTGTCATTGCAACCTCTGGTGTTGCTGTGAAGAAGGAAAATGCATTTTTGATTTATTTATTTCAACAAATGAATACAAAGTGGAAAGGTAAATTAGTATCTTACTAAATAGCTAAACTGATACCATATGTAAAATGTGTCTATATATGTGTTTTGCACTTTGTTAAAAACACCTAGTATTTGCAGTATATCCTTGGCAATGGCACCTGTGCAATCATCAAGGACATCCTTTCTCCACCACTCTGCAAACGCGCTTCCTGGCATAGTACTAGTTGGGGTATGAAGTCCCCTTGACAATTGAGGGTATTTGGGGGCCAACTATCCCTCTTGTTACCTCCAGCAAGTTCCACACAATCAGTTTGCTAAGAGGTCTTGGAGGCCACGCCCCTTTCTGCACACCACTGCAAACACATGTCCTGGCACACTACTGGTTTGGGAATAAAGTTCTCTTGGATGCTAAATGACCTTTAGGACCAAGAGGCCCTCCTGGTACTTTCTATAAGTCCTAATCAGCGGGACTTGCTGGTCAGAGGCCTCGCCCCCATTCTATATTATTCTGCAAACACCATTGCTACTTAAAAAAACATGGAAATTCACTGAAAAAAACAAAGGGTTACAGGTAAGTTTTAGTCAACAAATAGGATTTAAAAAAACCTTATATATTCACACAAAAAAGACGTTTTAGTTAGATTCAGATTTCACATATACAAAACCAGAGAAATTTAGCAGTTATAGTCAGCTGAGCTAACTATAACTTGTGCCCCAGCTATGCACTGCTATGACCTCATATATTATATCACTCATGACATGGTCAGTGACATCACTGATTACATCAATGATGACATCTCAAATGCCATCTCTGATGACATCATCCAGTGACTGTGAGTGTTTTTAAAATGTTTATGAGTTTTAAATGTATATGCCAAGGTGTATTGGTAAATCACTGTGTGTATGAGTGCCTGTATTGATGATTCAGTGGATGCATGATGGACAGCATAAGTGAGTGATTAGGTGTCTTAGTGAATGTATGGGTGAGTGACTTGTGTGAATGTCTGTATCGGTCTGTCAGTTGGTGTCTAAGTGGTTGTATAGGTATGTGAGTGAGTATGTGAGTTTCTATATGGGTGAGTGATTGGTTGAGTATGTTTATGGGTGAGTCGATATCTGTGTGGGTGGGTGGGGGTGTGTAACTGCTTATGTGGATGAGTATGTGGATGAGTCAGTGGCTCCAGGAGGCAGTGTGTGTGTGTAAGGGGCTGTATGGATGAGTGAGTGTATGTATAGCTCTGTAAGTAAATGAATGGGTGGGTCAGTAGTAATTTGGTGAGTAACTGCATATGTGAAAGGCAATATAGGTAAGTGCTGGAGTATATGAGTGAGCGGATGTGTGACTGAGTGATTGCGATAGTGGCTGTATGGGCAATGTGCTTGTGTCAGTGACTATATTAGTGAGTGAAAATGTGTTTGTATATGTATGAATAAATGGTGGGTATGTGCATAACTATATAGGTGAGGTAATACCTGTGTGCTTGGCTCTATAGTTGAGTGACTAGGTGTGTGAGTAGATCTATGAGTGACTGACTGTATGAGTGGCTGTATGGATATATGATTGGATATATCAGTGGCTGTATTAGTGAGTGAATTGGTGCATGGGTGACTTGGTTGGTGACTGAGTAGATGTGTTTGTAGTCCAATGAATCATTGATTGGGTGTGTAAGTACAGGTATGAGTGTGTCAATGATTTTCAGACTGCTATTGTGGAAGTTGAAGAGGGTGTATGAAAGGTTTTATTGGGGTATGAGGGGGTACATCAGATATTCTGTGGATTATGGATTATGTCATGAGTGATGTCATTTGAGATGCCATCAATGATGTCATTTGAGAGGCTGTATGGTGTGTGAGTAGTTGTGTGAGTGCTTCTGTGGATGATGTCATGGGTGATGCATACGTGAGGTCATATGCAGTGCATTGCTGGGGCGTAAGTTATAGTTAGCTCAGGTAACTATAACTGCTGAATTACTCTGGTTTTGTTTGTGTGAAATCTGAGCCTAACTATAACGTCCTTGTAACCTTTGTTTTTTTACTGAATATCTAAGGCTTTTTTAATCCTATTTACTAACTATAACAGCCCTGTCACCTTTGTTTTTTAAGTAAATATATATTTATATATATATTCCACCGTTATAGTTAGTTCAGCTAACTATAACTCGCGCCCCAACAATGTACTGCTCATGATGTCACATATTACATCATTCATGGCATGGTCAGTGTCATCACTGATGACATCACTGATGACATTTGAAATGACATCACTGATGACATCATCCAGTAACTGTGTGTTTCTGTAAAGTTTAAATATGTTTTATATATATATGCCAAGGTGTATTGAAGAATCAGTGGGTGTATAAGTGTTTGGATGAAGGATTTACGAGGTGAGTGACTGATTGTAAAAGTGACTTATTAAACGTGTCTTACTGAATGCATGCATTAGTGACTCAACTGTGTGAATGGCTGTATCAGTGTGTCTGATGTTGCTTATGCTAGTATATGGGTTAGTCAGTAGCTACATGACAGTTTATATGAGTTATTGCCTATTTGCCTAATTATATGTAGCAGTGCCTGAGTGTATGTGTGGGTTGGAGGTATGTGACGCTGTGCATAGATGTTTGACAAGTTAATTCACTGGGTGTATGGGTTCAAGAGTGCATGTGGAAACAGCTCTATGACTGGGTGAGTATGTGTATGGGTGTGTTTGTGAGTGAATGGAGATCTCAGTGTTACACGTAAGTAGCTACATATGTAAAAGGCACTTTATGTGAGTGATAGTGTATATAAATAGCTATATTTGACAGTGAGTGATTATGAAAGTGTCTGTATGGATGAGTGTGTACTTGAATCACTGGTTATATAACAGAGTAAGTATGCACTACTATCTGTATGAATTAGTGAGGTGGTGTGTGTGTATAAATGTATAGGTGAGTAAATGGGAGTGTGATTGATTATTTACATGCCTATCTTGGTCTGTGAGTAACTCCATGGATGAGTGTATGGCTGCATGTGATAGTGATGTATTGAGGAGTGACTGCATGTATAAGTTATTGTATGGGTGAATGAGTGGATGTGTGTGTAGACCTAAGAATCAGTGAGTGGGTATGTAGTAACTGGTATTGGTGTCTCTATGGTTTCAAAAATGGTAGTCTGTATTTTAGAATGGTTATATCAAAGGTTAAATTAGGATATGAGGAGATGCATCGGATTATCACGTGGATGATGCCATCAGTGATGTCATCAGTGATGTCATTTGAGATGTCAGTCAGTCAGTGATGAGTGATGTAATATGTGACGTCATGAGCAGTGCATTGCGGGGGCGCGAGTTATAGTTAGCTGAACTAACTATAATGGTGGAAATTCGATGGTTTTGTACGAGTAAAATGTCCAGCTAACTATAACGCCCCTGTAACTCATGTTTTTTCAGTGAATTTCTAAGGTTTTTTAAATGCAAATGTCTAACTATAACTTCTGAAAAACCTATGTTTTTTTAGTGAATTTCAAAGGTTTTTTAAATGCTAATTTCTAACTACAATGTCCCTATAACCTGTAATGTTTTTTTAACGAAATTTTAAAAAGACTTGTATACTTTTTATAGGGAAAACTAACTTAACAGTAGGCACAGCAGTCCGGGGGAAGAAAAGGAAACAGGAGCCCAGCAACAGCTTCCGCAGTTCAAGGCTATTGAAAAAATATGATCCCCAGGGGAAAACAGACTAACAACTGGCAGCTGGTGATGTTAATTATAAATCTTTAGGGTTTGCGCAAACTGGTCACCAACACCTCTGAAGTGAAGTACAGTGTCAATATTATAATATAGAAAGTCACAATATATAAGCTCAAAGGAGCCAGAAAAGGAATGTTTGCTGTAATCTGTCTGTTTTATAAAGCAAGCTGCTGACGTTTCAGAAAAAAAGGCAGAAACATGCAATAACACTTTTTTCTAGATATAAATGTTTAAATATTGACAAATATCTACTATGCCATAATCAAATAATTTACAACTCCGGAATATGTTTTGTTGCCACAAAACAAGAATCTGACGCTAGAAAAGGGAACCTGCATCACAGAATGGACATGGATAAATAACTAGCGAAAATGAAACTAATCGAACAACTGGTTTGGTTTATATACTTTTTGGTTATTGAGTAGACTATGGAAGGAAGATGCGGCTCCGCCCATTTAAATGTCATGTTTTATAGTTTACACAAGCTCACGTTTTAACTGTTTAACTTGTGCACATGATGGGAAAAGTTACAAAATGTGAAGCTGTAAAGGTTTCGATTTCCATCGTAACATGTATAAGGTCCTTAATATGTACATACCTAGGAGAGTTTAAAAACTAATACCCGGCAAACTGTGTCATTTACATTCTCATGATTAAAAACATCTAAATAGAAGACGTAACAAAAATATTGTTCACAATAGAAGAAAAAAAGTATGTGCTAATATTTTTCATCGCTTTGCTGTTAAATTAAAAAATGCCAGCATTTGTAAGTGAGTGAAAGGTCATGGATACAGATGCAGATTCAGGCTGCAGCTTCCAGAGGCAGAAGGCAGGAGAAAGCTTGAATGGCAGAAAACAAGGCCCAACTCGCCAGGGCCAGAAAAACGTGAAAGTGCACCATGTAAAGACGTTGGCAAGGCACACTTAGGAACTGAATATCGGACCCATTCATGGTGGATCTGAGAGAGGACATATTAACGTTGGACGCAAATGTATTTGCGTCTTCATAACTGGTTGTGGAGGGAACTTACATGTACTAGAAGCAGGTACATGGAGCCGTTGGGGTCTACGATAGGGGACACAATTGACCATAAAAATTCATATTACCTCATTCCCTCCTTGTCCCCTACGGACCCTTCATGATATATCAATCCTCATTAATCTATCAATCTGTTCATGTAACATCATTTGCTCTTCTTTCTTCTTATGGCGTTTTGAATGAGGACTTGAATGAGGAATACATGATGTGGCGCACAAGCCGCAAATCGCTGGCCCACATTGCAGACATAGGCAACAACTGAATACTATGAGAAGGCCAATACCTAGGAAGGATAGGACTTTCCATCCCCAGGCTGACAACGTTGTCCAGAACCAACAGGACCAAGTCCAGGTGCCTGGATTCTGATGTATCAGACTTGTAATCTTATGAAGGCGAGTTATGGCTCTATATACTGATGGCGCGTTTTCCGGAATGAAAACACAGCAGCTCGACCCGATGACCTTACAGGCTCCGCCCCTATCGGCCAGGATGACGTCAAGGACGAGACGATTTTGAAGAACAACAATCCGCATCGCAGACTGCTCCTCTGTTAAGTTGCCCATGGCGGAAGTAGTTTCATTCACTACAGCTTCAAGGGTTCTAGTTAATTTTCGTATCAGTTTACTATTAAAGACAGCACCTAGGTAGGGAAAGAAACCTTTATTGAAATCTGTATATTGTTCCCATGCCGTTTCAGTGTAGTCGACAATCGGGAGATCTCTCTGTGGTCTATTGTGTACTAGATGGGTGTTTCTATGGTAATCAGGAGGGGCTAGGAAAACAGGTGGCAGAAGGAATGCAATGTAACAGGTGCCATCCCAATCTAGAGGTAAGCGTATATATGCGGTATGACCACAAATGAAGTAGGAATGACGTGAAGCTTTAAAGGTAGACTTGCCCTTATCACTGAATTCGATCACAGTAGTACATCTACTATGACCCAGGTGTACTGAACCATTTTTCCTGACACATAATTCACCTTTGACTGGAAGTACGGACATGGCGGGCAAGACTGGTTCTGTTTCGGATTCAACACTGAGGATCATGAGGTTAAGTGTAAAGTTACCTAATCCATATACTTCATTTTCTAGATCAGTTCCTGTCCTTTTGGGGAGACCCTCCTTGTCAGGGAAACAGACTTTATGCAGAACGACGTTCAGGTTTCCCCATACCCAGTTACCCTGGTAGACTACGGAGTCTGAATTCAAGGAATTAATCAAACTAAACCATGCCCCACAGGACCCATTATGCGTGAACGGGTACGGAAAAAGAGGCAGAACTCCTTTGTATTTCTGATAGGGAGGGAGTCGGCCACATATCCAACAATTAGTAGCATTGCTGGTCTGATGGTAATGATGTAACATACTAATGAATGTATTGTTGCGCAGCGCAAGTCTGTAAGACAGCTCATGTGGGGGCAGTTCACTAAAAGAATGCTCGGCAGTGACGTTGAAGGGAGAATTTGCACGCTTGAATATAGGATAGTATATGTGTAGAAGCACACTTGCAGCAATAATCATAAGGCTCAGAAAAAACATAATCAATAAAGTCACAATACAGTGGCTGCGGAGAGATTTGCAATATTCACGTTTCTTGAGCTGTTTCTGTCTATCTCTCTCTCTGTTGGGGTCTAGGGGATACATGTCAGAAAACACGTCTAACCGATTCACCTAGGGGAGGACTTAAACAATTAAACTGTCTAGACCTCAATTTATCTTTATACTCCTGCTGTGGAGTTTTCTCTATCAGGGGAAGTTTAGAGTCACTAGAATCTGGACAGTCCTTAGAGGGGGAGAGTGAGTCAGTCTCTGGCAATGCACGAAATTTCTTCACGTGACTCGAGTGCAGCCACCCTTTGCGGCCCTCGACCTTGATTGCAGTCCTCGTGGTGAGAAGTACCAACTTCGGAGCCTGCCACCTGGGCTCCAGCGGACTTTTCCTGTCGAAATTTCTTACAAGCACAATGTCTCCTGGAACAACGTCATGCGGTTTCACCTCGGTGTTGTCGGGAAAGGCTGCAGCGACCTGTGAACGACTTGATTGTAGTGCAGACATCAAGGAGGCAAGGTAATCTGTCAACATATTACAATCGACATCAGTAATTTTTCTTGGCAAAGGCGTCCCCCACATATTCGGTGGTCTACCAAAGACCACCTCATACGGGGATAGCCCTGTTCTAGAATGTGCGACCATTCTCATATAAAAAAGGGCGACTGGCAAAGCTACGATCCAGTCGACACCCTTCTCCTTACAGATTTTTGCAAGACGAGTTTTCAGGGTCTGATTGTGTCTCTCTACGAGACCTGCTGCTTCAGGATGTCGGACACAGTGGAACTTCCATTAGTAGCCGAGCAGGAGAGATACCTGCTTCATAAGCTCGGACGAGAATGGCTGACCGTTGTCTGAGTACACGACACGGGGCAAACCATATCGAGGGAAGAATTCACGAACCAGCTGCTTGGCAGTGGTCGGAGCAGTGTAATCTGGGACTGGATATGCTTCTGTCCAACGGGAAAGTGCACATACAACTACGAGGACATATTTAAAACCTCGACAACGTTCCATCTGAATATAATCCATCTGGAGGACTTCAAAAGGGTGATCGGGAGGATGAAAACCACCTTGCTCTACGGGAACGCCTTTACCTGGGTTGAACTGACAACAAATCATGCAAGTACGCACTTTCTGTTTGGCTGCTGCTCGTAAGTGTTTATTGAACCAGAGATGTTGAATACTGTCTAACATGGCTTTTTCTCCTAAATGTGCTGGACTGTGTACGGTATTAATGATAACTTGAACCATAGAGTCGGGGAGAAACCATGTGGATTTTCCCTTCGTCATCCATCCTTGATCTGTCTGGGTCCCTCCTAGTTCAATCCATTTCTTGATTTCATCTGGTGTAGCATGTGTCTGTATGTCAATTACATCTAGGGCGGGATCCTTAACTGTCATGCAATGTGTCGGTGTCGCGACTATTGTCTTTGTCGGGTCAGTGGCGTAAATCTGATTCTGTGCTGTATGTTTTGCGGTTCGGTCTGCCAGGTCATTACCCTGGGAAATAGTATCTGTAACTTTTGTATGTGCCTTACACTTCATGATGGATATTGCTGTAGGCAGATGTATTGCATCTAATAGAGTTTGAATGAGGGGACCGTGTTGAATTTTGGCACCGTGAGAAGTCAAAAAACCTCTCTCTCGCCAGAGGACACCGAAGTCGTGAACAACTCCGAATGCATAACGGGAATCTGTGTATATGTTAACTCTCTTGTTCTTGGCTTGAATACAGGCTTGTGTCAGAGCGATGAGCTCTGCTGCTTGTGCTGACAGGATGTCAATACAATTTGTTTCTATGACTTCAGTTTCTGTTGTGACTGCGTAGGCGGCCACTAATTCTCCTGTACTTGTTCTCATGCATGAACCATCCACATAAAGTGTCAGGTCTGGATCTGGTAATGGAGTGTCTGTCAGGTCTTGTCTGGGTTTTGTCGTGATAGTAATGACTTCAATGCAATCATGTGCCAATGGGTCTGTTTCAGTTAATGGCAAAAGTGTAGCAGGATTCAATGTATTACAACGTCTAATCTCTATGTGTGGCTGAAATAGTGTCAATTCATAACCTGTCAATCTTGCTATAGTCAAGTGTTGAGTCTGTGTTCGATTTAAAAGAACCTCCACGGAGTGTGGAACTTGTACTGTCAATGGATGTCCTAACACTATTGAATCACTTTGTCTAATTGCTAGGGCTGTTGCTGCAACTGATTTCAAGCACGCAGGCAGAGCCTGGGCTACTGGATCCAATGTACTAGAGAAGTAAGCACACGGTTTGTGTGAACCTGCTTGATCCTGCGTGAGTACCGACAATGCAGTACCTTCACGTTCTGTGACAAAAAGTGTAAAAGGCTTACTGTAGCATGGTGTTGCTAAAACTGGTGCTTGACATAAGGCTTTCTTTAAGTCGTCAAAAGCTTGTGTATGTTCCTGAGTCCAAGGGAGGACAGTCGAAGATGCTGCCTCCTGAGTTGTTAACTGAATGAGTGGTTTTGCTAGAAATGCATACTGAGGGATCCATTGTCTGCAGTAAGAAGTGAGGCCTATAAAAGCCCGCACCTCCTTTTGTGTCCTTGGTGGTAACATACCTGCAATTAACTGGATGCGATCGGGCGTTAGCTGTCTCCCCCATTTGGACAGCAAGTGGCCTAAGTAAACAACTTGCTGAACACAGAATTGCAGCTTCGAAGGGGATACCTTGTGCCCCTTGTCAGCCAGGAAATGTAAAACCGTCAGTGACGCTAGTTCACATTCAGGTTCGCTTCGGGCGGTGATCAACAGATCATCGACATACTGTAGTAGGGCAGTGTTTTCAGGCATGTGTATACTGTCGAGTTGTCTTTTCAGTGCTTGACTATAGATGCTGGGGCTTTCTGTGAATCCTTGAGGTGCGCGTGCAAATTTGAAGCTTCGTCCATTTAAACAGAATCCGAAAAGGTATTGGCTTTCCGGATCAATTGGGACACTAAAGAAGGCGTTCTTAAGATCAATAACAGTAAAGAACGTTGCTTCAGAATCAATAGCTGTCAATAGAGATGAGATATCTGGGACCACAGGGTACTGCGGTACAATACATTTATTCAATTTGCGCAAGTCAATAACTAATCGGTAAACTGGTGGTGCATTGGGATCGGTACATTTAAGAATTGGAATGATAGGAGAATTACATAAATTCGAGTTGGTTTCTACAACCACTCCTTGTGCAATGAGCTCTTCAATGATTTTCAGTAAAGCCACTACAGCATCGGGGGGTAACTTGTATTGTCGAATTCGTGGTAAAACAACACCTGGCTTGAGTGTGACTTGATACGGGGTAATGTGCATACAACCTACATCAGTGGGGCCTTGCGCCCATAAATGTGCGGGTACATTCTGTAATCGGGGATCAATATCTCTCAACACATAGTGACCTTTAAAGTCACGTAGAAACAACCGTACTCCTTCCGGAGAACAGCAAATGACAGCTCCTAGAGCTTTCAGAGTCTTGATACCTAACAAGTTTTCTGGACATGACTTAGTGAGCAGTAAATCTGTAGTACGTGTCAATGGACCAACTGCAAGGGGAAGTGGTTGCGATACTTCATTAATAATAGGCTTACCTGAAAAACCAAGGGAAACATTCTGTGAGCCTGAGAGGGGTGCCCCTGGGACCTCGTCATGACTTATTGTTGTTCGGCTTGCCCCTGTATCAATTAAAAACTTTCTGTCTTTCCCTAATACTTGACTGTGTACATAAGGACCCTCTTGATCTACAGGAACCTCAATAAGAGGCAAGCCAACTTCCCTCTCTAGGCTGTTTCATGTGTATCGCTGATAATCGGGATAATCAGTCTGGGCATACTGGTACATCTGCTGTGATGCATGTTGAGTTGCAGCAATCGGTTGAGGTTGTGGCACCGCTACTGTCTGTACTGTCTGTTGTGAGGCTTGCATAGGCTGGATATTCTGTGGTACTTGTTGTTGGACCTGGTCCTGTCTAGGAGGAGGCGGTCTCTCTTTAGTTTTTCCAGTAAGTATATTATGTTTCAAAACTGCACAATCGTTTATATAGTGACCTGGCTGTTTGCAATAGTTGCATGTCCCTTTAACAGGAGCTGTTGAATTATTTGACTGTATCGTGCCCTTTTTCTGACCGTCAGCTGGAACTGACTGAGCAACTAACATTTTCATTTTCGTGTCTTTCATGCGTCTCTGTTCGTGTTCATGTTCCTCTCTAATTCTGTTCTGGTGATACTGTAACATTTGTAACATTTGTGAAGGTGTATTTGCTTGCCATGTGCTCTCGACTTTCTGTACACGATTCTTAACTTGGGGCAGGGAATTTTCTACTAGCTTTGTTACGAAAAGATGTGGATATGACTCGCTACTTGCTTTCAGGCCACTATTAATACCAAAACATTTTTCAAATCGGGAATAAAAATCGCTAGTGTCTTCATCGGGTTTCTGTTTACAGGCTGAGATTGCATCCCAGTCCTCCTTTTTGGTTGCTAATAAACGTGGCAATACTTGCACTAACAATCCTGGTAATGCTTTAGATTTGTCCCCAAGCCCTGTTCCTGGGGTACGAGTTTTTTCTTCGTCTTCTAATGCAGCCCAATCTATCTTTTGGTCTCCTACCTCCCAATCCTTTTCTTTGAGTTTCTCGTAAATACCGGAAGGCATTAACACTTTCAATATTTTCATAATGTCGGGGTAGGTGTAATCCCCCAGGAGTAACATGTCTTTGATTTCGCGGTGGAAACCTGCTGGGTCTTTATCGTGACTGGGCACTAATTTCTTCATTTCTAACAGTTCCAATTTCGTTATGGGCGTGTACACAAACACGCGTCTAAAAGAATTATCAGCATTCTGGACCGGATGCACTTCTCGCAAGGGGTTCTGTCTGTCTATGTAATACGTTTTTCTGTCTACGGGTGGAGCTGGAACAAACCGTGTATTCAGGAAAGTATTGTACCTGTGTCGATGTTCTAGAATTACTTTAATCAAGTCAGTACCTAGACCTCTCCATTGTGGCGAGAGTAGTTCTATTAATATATCAGGTAAGGGACCTGGATCAGAATGTTGGCCTTTGAATAATGTAATGAGATGCTGAACCATATATATGCCAGCTAATTTCTGTTCATCAGGGGAAAGGTTTAAAAAAGTCTGCACTAAACCATCATCACTATATTTATCAGGATCGTCAGTCCATTGTACGGCTGACCTGGCCAATTCTTGTTCATCCATGGAATTGAGTACATGGTACCCCATGCGTTCTTGGAGTATTCTATCAGTAGCCTGGAATAGATGTTCGGGGGTCTTTGGATTTGACATGGCAGCTTGAAAAATTCTTTTACTTTCCAGACGTACCGGACGCATTGAGTTATTATAGGGCCTTCCCTTACCTACATATGCTTTCATTTCTCTAACTGGTAATTGTGATTCTCCTGTTGCCGTTTCTGGTGTTTCCTCCTCCCCTGAGGATTCAACCTTGTCTGAATCTATTTCTGGTTCTGGCTGTCTTCTTTCATGCATTTTTATCACTGCATTTCTGATCCTTCGGTACATGTTTTCTATACAACTCTGTTTATCATGGTTCCCGTCTGCTATATTCTGACCCCATCTATTAAGTGCTTTCATTTCTTCCTAGTTTACACCCGGCCTATCTTGTTCTCTTATTAGGCAGTTTATGAAAAACCGTAATATCTTGGCTTGAGTGTCAACTTTCTGGTAAGCCATGGCCTCGCCAATACTTTCAGGGCCTTCCCCTGTTTGAACAAAATGATATATTCTGTCTAGATGTTCAACCATTCCTGGTAGTAACAGTAAAAAGTTTGTAACCCGTCTTAGTCGTACTGATGACAACATCATTCTGTCGTCATTTTTACCGGGCACTGGATCATATCTACAGTCTGAAAGACGTTCTCGAAATATGTCATAATCGGCTGCTTGAGGTGTACGTTGTTGCGCTAGATCCCTATAAGTCAATCGGTGTGCTGGTGGCGGTGTTTGAAAACCTATCGCACCTCCCGAGGTGCCAGGACCAAAAGGGTTTGATGGGTGAGTGATCGGAAGAATAGGTGCAGGAAGGGTTGGGGGAATAGGTGCAGGGGGTGGAACGGGAGAAGGAGTTCGTTGCGGAGGTGGGAGTAGATCATTTCGGGGTGGAGTACCATCAGCGGGTAGTGGTTGAGCATGTGGATTTGTATATGCGGGAGCTACGTCGTCTAGATAGGAAGAAAGGAATATGTCCTTTGTGGTCTTGTGATGTACTTTAGTCGGGAGCAAGGGAGGGGGCAGATCCTTCGGTATCTCCGGAGTGGCCTTAGGTAAACCCTCGGTCAGCAAAGGATACATACCATTCATAAGAGTGTTTCGTTGTCGGTCTACTTGTTCTGTTTTTACTCGTATCCCCTCCTCAACTAATACGTTTTCTTGGGCTTTGTCTGAATCCTCTTTATGTTTCTCTGCTTTTCTGAGTGCTTTCTCTGTGCGTCTGTGCGATTCTTTACGCCATAGTTCAATGGCGTCCTTCTGTGACTGTCTGGTTTTCTTTTTCCATAACGCTTCCTCTACTCTCATGATGCACTCGGCATCCCATGTCCCTGCGGCGGGCCATCTTTGATTCTCTGCTAAATCTTTAGTATAGTCTACCACAAATCGAGATATAATACAGCGTCTAGGCCGTGCTTGTGGTACATAAAGTGCCCTGGAGTGTCCCTAGGTGGAACAGGCACTGCTTCTTCTAAAATCCCTTTTCTAGTTCCTATCTGTCTTAGTTTGGAGAACAGCGGCATGTTTAAGTCGTGCTACTCTGGGCTTGATACTTATTCGAATTTGGACACAACTAATACAGTAAACACGATAATGATCGAACAATCACTCATACCACGACATTAAAACATACTAAAAATTTCAGAACGAACAATAACGATTAGAATAAAACTAGACAATTTCATACTGGATATACTGCTAAACAGTACAGATACACCGCTAAACAGTGCAGACCGGGTCTGCGTACCCAAACCCGTCTTGACCGGCACAAATTAATGCGCTCGTCTAGATGCATCCCCAGCAACGGTACTCACCGGGAAGCATGGAACAGAAGGCCTCGGAAACTCGACACTGGACTGGACTCGACTGGACTCGACTCGTGACGTAAGCACTTCGGAACTTCGGAACTGGTGGGCCTCCGGATACCTCAGACTTTGCTCTCTCAGCTAGGCTCTGGTCGGGATCCTCCGCACTCCTCACCGCCTCGTCTGGGTGTCGATCGCAGCCTCAGTCACCTCCGTTGGCCTGAGGGAGATACAGGAAATCCTGCGGGTACGCGTAGTTGTCCGTCAGCGCTGTGGCAGGGGACCGGGCCTGCAACGCACCGCCGGCGCGTGGGGTGGGGGAGGGGTCCCTGTTCGGGCGCCAAATTATGTGGTAAATTTTAATTACCTATACGGAATTTATGCGGTAAAGTTCAATAAGAATAACTCAGTCAAAATGAAGAGGCAGAGTCCGTGGTATCTGAGGTTTAAAAGGGGTTTTATTCCTTAAAAAGGAATTGGTTCGAACCAATGGTAGCATGACCCATCGCCACGAGGGTTCAGGGTGGGAATTGCAATGGACATGTACAATGATTTATTAACAAGCAATTATATATATAGTCATTTCATACAGTAATATTGAATGCAGAAGGCGTAACAGCTGAGAGAAACGAGATAAGAGCAGAAATACGTAACAGGAGGCGTGCACTAGGGCGTACACGGAGGTATGTGCTCGAAAACGTCACATAAAGGTGTCATAAGTGGGTGGATCCCTAGAAGGATCCTGCAGAGTCAGCAAGAACATGTGGCAGGGATGCGCGCGCAGCAGCATGACGTATGATTGACGTGTAACTGGAGGGTGAAGGGGACTTGACATTTAGCCCTACATGTGGAGACAGAAGTCTGGAGTGTCAGAACAACCTAATCCCAAATCATATCTAATATCTTGTGTTTGAGGAACTGTATTATCTAGAAGGAAAGGTCTCTCGGGCAGAGGCTATTCTATACTGACTGTTAATGCGTGTATATGCAACTGCGTGTCCACGTGTAAAGCAAGGGGGCCAATGGCCTACCATGGTAACGGAAGCTATGAATTACTTGCATGGAGACAGAAAGGCCGGGCCCTTTGCTCTGCAGCTGGGAAGGATGTTTACCTAAACTACTAGACAGGAATGTATTTTTCGAGGAGCGGAGCAGATAACTTGAAGGCTGAATACGGTCTTGGCAGGCCGGCAGGCTGAGCCAGGCACCGCTAGCCGCGCAGGGAGTGAGTGAAAGGTCATGGATACAGATGCAGATTCAGGCTGCAGCTTCCAGAGGCAGAAGGCAGGAGAAAGCTTGAATGGCAGAAAACAAGGCCCAACTCGCCAGGGCCAGAAAAACGTGAAAGTGCACCATGTAAAGACGTTGGCAAGGCACACTTAGGAACTGAATATCGGACCCATTCATGGTGGATCTGAGAGAGGACATATTAACGTTGGACGCAAATGTATTTGCGTCTTCATAACTGGTTGTGGAAGGAACTTACATGTACTAGAAGCAGGTACATGGAGCCGTTGGGGTCTACGATAGGGGACACAATTGACCATAAAAATTCATATTACCTCAGACTGCGAGACCCAGGGTGCACAGCGCTCCACCACCATAGCGCACCTGGTATCTCTTCCCGCCCCCAGCTCCCATGCAGCTAGATAAGGCTCGCAGCCCCCGCTCAGCGGGAGCCGCTCGCAGCCTTGAACTGTGGAAGCTGTTGCTGGGCTCCTGTTTCCTTTTCTTCCCCCGGACTGCTGTGCCTGACGAGCGAGGACCGCCTACATACCGGGATTTCACCGCTGCTGACGGGGCTGGGACTGCGAGACCCAGGGTGCACAGCGCGCCACCACCATAGCGCACCTGGTGTCTCTTCCCGCCCCCAGCTCCCGTGCAGCTAGATAAGGCTTGTGGCCCCCGCTCCGCGGGAGCCGCTCGCAGCCTTGAACTGTGGAAGCTGTTGCTGGGCTCCTGTTTCCTTTTCTTCCGCCTGACTGCTGTGCCTGACGAGCGAGAACTGCCTACATACCGGGATTTCACCGCTGCTGACGGGGCCGGGACTGAAAAACCCAGGGTGCACAGCGCTCCACCACCATAGCGCACCTGGTGTCTCTTCCCGCCCCCAGCTCCCGTGCAGCTAGATAAGGCTTGTGGCCCCCGCTCTGCGGGGGCCACTCGCAGCCTTGAACTGCAGAAGCTGTTGCTGGGCTCCTGTTTCCTTTTCTTCCCCCAGACTGCTGTGCCTGACAAGCGAGGACCGCCTACATACCGGGATTTCACCGCTGCTGATGGGGCCGGGACTGCGAGACCCAGGGTGCACAGCGCTCCACCACCATAGCACACCTGGTGTCTCTTCCCGCCTCAGCTTACTCTTATGGGCACTCTCAAGGCGGGCCCGTTTTTGCCCGTTCTTGACCGGTTTAGTCCGGACCGGGCCACCCCCCTAATATCTGTTATCGACCTTTCTCCTGCTAACACGGTAAACCATGGCTGGACGCGAAACCAGGAGTAAATCATCGTTAGCCGGAGGGTCTACAGTGGGAGGTATGGAAATTTTTTTGATCAGAGCTAATTCTATTATTGACACGGAAATCACTGTCCTGAAAAAACGTTTGTCTCAAGAAATATCGGCTATTAAAAGATCTTCTCTGGGGACTATTGCTAATGCCAAAACACCTGAAAGGTATCTGGATACTGTTATTGCAGCTCCCTGTGTGACAGGCCAACTCACGATTCCCGAAGGGGATGAACATTCAACACAGGACCTGGACATTTTAGTCAATGAAATATTACCGGAAATTAATCTAATACTTGATAATCATGTATCCACCCCTCTGACTCCGATGTTACTACTAATAATATTTTGTTACAGGGGGCTAATGAGGGAGCGATCTCAAAAAGAAAGAGGGCTTATAACAATAAAGATGGAATTAAGGCAAAATCAGCCAAGCTACGACATGACAGTAACTCCCAATCAATCCCAACTAAGGGGCTAATAGTTCCTATAAACGGGCCTGTCGTTTTAACTCATTCTCCTCCCATTAACCAGCCGGGCAAAGACTTATCACTCGAAAGCTTGGGAGCTTTATTTAAATCATTTTTATTCCCTCTAGAAGCCAAACTGGAGCGAATTGAACTCCGATTGACAAACATAGAGAAGGTTATATCTGCCATTCTAGCGAACCCTACCAAGCCCTGTAAGCCGAGTGCCGCCCCTCCCCCTGCCTTAATATATCATCCCGGGGGACCTGTCACTCAAGTAGATGGTGGGGCCCAAACCCATAACAACAGACCCACAGGCCTTTCAGCTCCTAACCCGGTGAACCAGGCACCATCTAAGTCGATATCTGCACCCCATTTAGGGGAGAGTTCTGCCCAGCGGAAAACCGATGATGGTCCACAAGGACCACCGGCCTTAGTCAAAGAGTATAGAGCCACCAGACCACGTTTATCTGACCTCCCACCCGAAGCCAACCGCTTCATAGTGGTCCTGGCGGGAGCACCCGCACTGGAAGACGGGGAAGAAGAAACTTTTAGTTCCCTAAAAAGCAAGGTAGTCAGGTGGCTAAACTGGAATAGACCTTTACTGGCCCACCTACATAATGAAATTATCATGGTAAGAAGGGTGCCCTGGTTGGGTAAAACAGTTAAGTCCATAATGGGGGATTGTATAACTGTAAATTTTAGAGACCCCAGAACTGTTTCCCATATCTGTGCTGGCTTTAATAGATCATATGACTCCACCATCCAGACTCTCCCATTGTCTTCTTTTTCCCACCTAATTGTTTGACCTATGGTAGAGGAAGGGATGACTGGACCAGGCTTGAGCGGAGGGGCAGATATAGAGGATATGATGTGAGACCGGTTCCAATGCCACTGAACGCACCCTTCTGTGATTATAACCGGTTCAGTTGTCTGGATGCAGTTGATTGACTACCCTCAGCTGCCCAACACCTAACAGTGCAGGGACCTCCTGACATGAGTAAAATAATAATGGATGAATCTGATGAGCCCCATGGAATTATCCCTGTGGAGTGCTTGCATATTGTTGTACCTCCACCGGGGATAACTCCTCTATTGGACTCTACTAGCACCAACTCCCTGGAGTATTCACCGGTGGCTGTAGTCCATCAGGATTCCCTTCATCCTTCAGTCCCCACTTCCAGTAACATTATGGTGCGGCTGTTATTAAATCCAGTACCAGCAAGGGACCTTTTGGCACCGGAGGTGGCCCCCTATGATCCTGGTTATAAACTAATGAGCTGGAATATCGCCGGTTGGCGTCAGAAGGGGGAGTCTCTTGGTTGGAGGGAGTCCATTACAAACTATGATATCCTCTGTCTTCAAGAAACGTGGTCTACGGCAGAGATTTATTTTGACGGATTTGTGTCCTATAATTGTCTTGCCCAAGAATCCACCATGGGGAGGGCAAAAGGCGGGCTGGTGATTTTACTGTCGGTTAACTTCCCTGCTCGAGTAAAATCCCATACCACCATCGGATTCCACTCGCAAGTACTGTGGCTGGAGCAAAGTGGGGGCCGAGATATTTTGCTGATTAACCATTATAATAATGTGTTCGACCCCTCCAGCTCCTGTGTTGTTAATGAACTAGAGACTGTTTTTATGAAAATTGGGCTATCCATAAACCTTATGACATCTTATGGGGAGGGGATTTTAATATCCATACATGTCCTTGTTCATTCACAAATGTATGTGGTTTTAATGGGGCAAACGGGGAGGACCGGGCCCATTTTGTCCACACAACTTATGGTGACTCCCTTAACACACTCATGCTTAATCTATATCTGTAAAATATATCAGCCAGCCGATGATAGCGAAGGTAACATTGTACCGACTTTTGTAGGGAGGAATTCTGCATCTGTAATTGACTATTTGCTGGTTTCAGTTAAAATTAGCCCTCATTGTACTATTCCCGAAATTGTTGATTTAGGCCTTAGTGACCATAATGCCATCACTATGTCGATATCTATCTGGGGGACGAAGTCTATAGCCAACTGTGGGACTGTTGCCGAAATAATACCGTGTAGGCAGAATGGTATGTCACGAAGCCGAGCTCCCTGACCTAGATGAGCTCCCTGACTCGGACGGACGGGGTGTACTTGCTAACGTTTCTTCCTTTCCACCCCGTCCGCAGGATCCTTTGGACATTTCCTGGGTTTCCCCGGCTCTGCCTCCGGTACATTCATCTCTGTATCCAGCTTCTGTGACGCTGGGGGCGTGTTCTCCAACGGTCGGCCAATCAGGTGACCGGACATCATCTGACGCTGCCCAATCAGAAGAGCTGGGGGCGTTTAAGGAAGCCCCGTCTTGGATTGTCGGCGCGGAACCTTCGGAACGCCAGCCGAAGCACGAGGAGGACGCCACGGAGGAAGACGGAGGAACTATCGTGGAACCGCTGCTGGGACCCCTGGAGCTAAGAGTCGACAAGCCAGGAGGCCAACGATACCACGAGCCGCCCCGCCACACTTCCAGGGGAGAAGTGTGGCTCCACAAGGTACGAGGGCGTTTTCAAGGGTTGTTTAAATCACGGGGTGGGACGGGGTAGCCTGAGGGTGGTCACTATCGTCGTACCTTGCCGGCCGCCTACACTCAAAGACTGCTATAGTTGGTGGTAGCACCCTGGTGATCCCTCACTACCCTACCCTCCTCACACCTGTTGTATATACTGACCCCAGCCCCTAACATGGCTGCTTTTCTTTTCCTTTTCCCAAGTGCATCTCCGGACCTGCGGCCACCTCCAGCTGACTCAAGACTGGAACCGAAGATTTCGGAAGTTCACCAACGGAGAGACTCCGCGTTTATTATTTGTACCCTCCAGGATATTGTGCTCTTGAATCCTTTTGAACCTAACTTGGTGTTTTCAAACCGAATAAAAAAATTGGGTAAAGATAGACTCCAACTCGTGGCGACTCTCATTCTCCCGACCCCGTTCCCCACAAGTGGTGCTGTGACTCGGATCAAACAGTGAACCACGCCATCCGATACAGAATGGAGAATCTCTTGACCCAAATGGAAGCAGACCGGACTGCGTTTTCCCAAGCCATCCAAACACAGTCCGATAACATTCTAAAATTGGCGGAGGGACAAACACAACTAATGACTGTATTAGGACAGGGAAGGGCTACAGCTCCACCTCCGGGCACTGTTGTACCGTTACAGAAGTTTAGTCCAGGCGAAGACCCCCTTGCTTTCTTTTTGAACTTTGAAAGAGCGGCAAGAGCCAGTTCCTGGCCTGGCGATAGGTGGCCCTTCTATTTGGCGCCATTGCTAGTTGGTGAGGCCCAGGCAGCTTATCAGACAGTGAACCGGGATGGAACAACTGCCTATGTGGTCGTGAAACAGTATATCCGCGATAGGTTGGGGGTAGACGAGGAAACCCATTGACTGCGGTTTCGTCAAGAGAAAGGGTCACCCGGGGATTTACCCAAAACCTTGTTTTTCAAATTAAAGGAGTCTGCGGACTTATGGCTAAAGCCCCATGAAGGAAACATCGTCGCCATTATGAACAAGGTATATCTTGAACAGTTCATCGAGGCACTTCCCTATAGTACCCAGAGGTGGCTTAAGCAACATGCAGGTTTAACGTAGGAGCATGCTATAGAAATGGCAACTTGTTATGCCCGGGCTCAGGGTAAGCCTTATATGAAGGAACCCGAAAAAAAACGCTAAAGTCTTGCCACCTGTTAAAACTGATAAAAGATTCCAAAAACCCATCCCCGATCCTCCAAAGGTGCGTTTCCAACGACCTGAACTTCCCAATTCAGGACCTCAATGTTATGACTGTGGTGAATGGGGGCATATTGCTCGGTTTTGTCGGAAAAAAAAGAAAGAGAAGACGAACCTATGGACGTGAGCTATGCCCCAAGGTCCATCCTGTATGCTCAAGAAACCGGAACCACTTTCTATGTACGTGTCTCTTTGAACGGTACTAGTATAAGAGCATTGTTAGATTCCGGTGGCAAACATTCAGTTATAAGAGAAGAGCTGGTAGACCACAACTCTCTCATTCCGGGGAGACGGGTCAGTATCCGTTGTGTCCATGGGGACGTTAAGGAGTATCCTATAGCCAAAGTCACGCTTCACACGCCTTCAGGGAAAAACATGGAAGTTGTTGTGGGAGTTATGGCTGGTTTACCTGAACACATAATCATAGGGACAGATAACCCTTCATTCAGTACTTTGTTGTTGGATACCCTTCACCACTTGTCCCTTCCCCGTGATACCTTGTTAGCTGCAGAACCCTGGGCCAGGGACAGCCATTTTAGGACTGCACAATTGAACGATGCAAGTCTCACCAATGCATGGCAGGTTGCACAAAACGGACAGGATCCGACCACTAGAAGTTATCCCACTTTTGTTGAAAAGAATGGTCTGCTTTATAGACTCGCCAAGGCTGATGCTGAACCTCAACTGCTGGTCCCGAATGATTTTCGTGATCAGATATTGTTTTTTGGTCATGCTCATCTGTTAGCTGGACACTCTGGGGTAGAAAAAACGAGTCAGTCCATATTGCGACACTTTTTCTGGCCAGGTGTTTACGCCCAAGTACCAAAATATTGTCAGGAGTGCAGAATATGCCAGAAACGGAACCCCTACACACCCCCTCGTGCCCCTTTGGTACCCATGCATTTTATAGGGGTCCCATTTGATCGTATAGGAATGGACTTAATCGGCCCTTTACCGAAATCCTCCCGAGGACATCAATACGCCCTGGTCTTGGTTGATTACGCCACGCGATATCCCGAGGCTTTTCCTCTTAAAGCAGCCACTTCAGTAGCGATAGCCCAGAGGTTAGTTGAAGTGTTCTCTCGCATGGGTTTTCCAAAAGAGATCGTTACCGATCAGGGCACCCCTTTTGTTTCCCGTTTGATGCAGCAGGTATGCAAACAGTTAAAAATCAAACACATTAAGACATCTGTGTATCACCCGCAAACAGACGGTTTGGTTGAGCGATACAACGGCTCCCTTAAGCTAACCTTAAAAAAATTGTTGTCGGGTGATGGAAAAAACTGGGACCAGTTATTGCCCCTGGCCCTCTTTGTGCTCCGTAGCCAGAAACAGTCCAGTCTAGGGACCTCTCCATTTGAATTGTTGTTTGGGAGACCCCCTAGAACACTTCTTGAGATCACGAAAGATAGTTGGGAGACTGAGGGAGCAGGCTTCCTGTTGGATTACACCAGACAACTACAGAGCAGGCTACACAAACTTAGGACGCTTGCTCACGAGCATTTAGCGGTATCTCAAACCAAACAGAAAACCCTGTATGATCGTGGTACGAAGTGGAGGGTGTTGGATGTAGGTGATTGGGTTTTGATTCTATTACCCTCCTCTACACATAAAATGAGGGAGGAGTGGCAGGGACCCTTCAAAATTTTGAAGAAAATAGGACGCACTACGTACCTGGTACAGTTAGGAAGAGGCAAAACCCAAATGTACCATATTAACATACTTAAAAAATGGTTAGGTCCACCCCCCCAGACAGTCAACGTGGTGTCTCCTGTACTCGATACAGACCATTACAGTCAGTGCTGCTCCTGTCAATCCTGAACTATCTGTTACCCAGCAACAAGAAGTTAGGAATCTGCTCTTGTCTCATTCAGTAGTCTTCTCGGATCAACCGGGCCGTACCCACTTGGCGGAACACAGTATACCTACCCTCCCCAATACAGTGGTAAAACAGAAGCCCTACTGAATCCCAGAGGCAAGACGCTCAGCATTCCAGGCCGAGGTAGACAGTATGCTGAAGTCCGGGATCATAGTTCCTTCCCACAGCAACTGGTGCTCACCGGTGGTCTTGGTACCGAAGCCTGATGGTAGTATCCGCTTTTGCATCGACTTCAGGGCCGTTAACCGGGTGTCTAAACAAGACGCATACCCCTTGCCTAGGGTCGATGAATTACTGGAACGCCTTGGAGAGGCTCTGTATATCACCACCATAGATCTCACCAAGGGATATTGGCAGATACCCCTTGCTCCTAAAGACATGGAAAAGACGGCATTCTCAACCCCATCTGGTCATTACCACTTCACGGTACTTCCCTTTGGTTTGCATGGGGCGCCAGCAACGTTTCAGAGGGTCATGGATACACTACTGGCACTTCACTTACAATACGCGTCAGCCTACCTGGATGACATTGTAGTGTTTAGCAAAACCTGGGATGACCATTTAAAACACCTTGGGAACATACTGACCAGTCTAAGGGATGCCAATCTCCACATTAATGCGAAGAAGTCCCGATTTGCTTTCCAGCAGGTCAAGTATCTTGGGTACCTTTTGGGGGATGGACAGATTAAGCCCCAGACTGAGAAACTGGAAGCGATCAAAGCATTACCCTACCCCTCTTCAAAAAAAGAACTCAGGGCCTTCTTGGGGTTGGTGGGTTACTACCGCCGATTCATTGCTCAGTTTGCTAGTTTGGCAGCTCCTCTCACTGACCTCCTCGGGAAGAACATCAAGTCTGCTGCACTTCCCACTCCTTCTATTGTGCAGTCTTTGGCTTTCCAAGCCTTGAAGGGCGCTTTAACTTCTTCATCTGTTCTCATTTCCCCTGATTTCCTCAAGCCGTTCATTCTCCAGACGGACCCTTCTGGGGTTGGTTGGAGCGGTTCTTTACCAGGAAGATGAGAATGGGGCTGAAAGACCTGTGCTCTTTATCAGTCGCAAGTTGTTTCCTAGGGAGCAGGCATATTCTACGATTGAGAAAGAATGCCTAGCTGTCCGTTGGGGAGTGGAAAAACTGAGATACTATCTCGAAGGGAGACCGTTTGTGTTGTATACGGACCATGCTCCCTTAACTTGGCTTCAGCGTAACAGAGGGAACAACGATCGCATTCTGCGTTGGTTCTTGGCCCTACAGCCTTTCCAGATCGAGGTCCGTCATCGAAAGGGTTCCTTGCAAGGAAATGTTGACTTTCTGTCCCGCTATCCGATTCCCCCCGATCGGGTCAATCCTGGGGGTGGGATGTGTCACGAAGCCGAGCTCCCTGACCTAGATGAGCTCCCTGACTCGGACGGACGGGGTGTACTTGCTAACGTTTCTTCATTTCCAACCCGTCCGCAGGATCCTTTGGACATTTCCTGGGTTTCCCCGGCTCTGCCTCCGGTACATTCATCTCTATATCCAGCTTCTGTGACGCTGGGGGCGTGTTCTCCAACGGTCGGCCAATCAGGTGACCGGACATCATCTGACGCTGCCCAATCAGAAGAGCTGGGGGCGTTTAAGGAAGCCCCGTCTTGGATTGTCGGCGCGGAACCTTCGGAATGCCAGCCGAAGCACAAGGAGGACGCCACGGAGGAAGACGGAGGAACTATCGTGGAACCGCTGCTGGGACCCCTGGAGCTGAGAGTCGACAAGCCAGGAGGCCAACGATACCACGAGCCGCCCCGCCACACTTCCAGGGGAGAAGTGTGGCTCCACAAGGTACGAGGGCGTTTTCAAGGGTTGTTTAAATCACGGGGTGGGACGGGGTAGCCTGAGGGTGGTCACTATCGTCGTACCTTGCCGGCCACCTACACTCAAAGACTGCTATAGTTGGTGGTAGCACCCTGGTGATCCCTCACTACCCTACCCTCCTCTCACCTGTTGTATATACCGACCCCAGCCCCTAACGTGGCTGCTTTTCTTTTCCTTTTCCCGAGTGCATCTCCGGACCTGCGGCCACCTCCAGCTCACTCAAGACTGGAACCGAAGATTTCGGAAGTTCCCCAACGGAGAGACTCCAAGTTTATTATTTGTACCCTCCAGGATATTGTGCTCTGGAATCCTTTTGAACCTAACTCGGTGTTTTCAAACCGAATAAAAAAATTGGTTAAAGATAGACTCCAACTCGTGGCGACTCTCATTCTCCCGACCCCGTTCCCCTCATGGTATTAGGATCAAATGGTGCGGAGACAATTCTGAAAAGTTGCTGCGTAAAATAGTGGTGGCCAGTTTCCAAGAGTTGCAACGGTGTCTAGATGATGATGCTGTCCGGTCATGTACTGTCACTGAATTTGAAAAACTTAACGTTATTATAAAAGGACTCTTACCATTACTAATGCCAATAATAAAAGGGCTACTGTAGGTTGGTTTGATAGAGACTGCACGAAATCCCTACTAGAGCTAAAGAAAGCCCTCTCTAACCACCCTAGGGACAGGGAAGCCGTTAAACATCTTAAGGCATTATACAAACACCATCTGAAGCGTAGAAAAAAGGAACTAAGGGAAGAAGCGTGGGAAAACCTGACAAAAGCGGCGGAACTGCGAGATAGCAAGCTCTTTTGGAGCACTGTTAATAGTCCTTTCCTCCAAAAGGAGGAATTCCCGGTTTTAACTGCCCAGGCTAGTGAGGAGAGTTGGGTCCAATACTTCACCGGAATCTTTGACCCAGCTGGGGAAGATTCTGTAAGTTCCAGCTCTGAAATGATTGGGCCCAAACTACCCCTCGAAATTACATTACCTGAAGTTGATATGGCTATACGGCAAAGTAAGGGAGGCAAAGCCCCAGGACCCGATCGGGTCCCGGTTGACTTATATAAAACGGATTTATCATTATGGAGCCCCCTTCTGACCCAGGTTTTTAATGCATCTGTATTGGAGAGTACTCCATCTACCTGGGGTGAATCCATAATTTTACCGATTTACAAGAAGGGAGATAGAAGAGGGGCTAAGAACTACCGCCCTATCTCCCTTCTTGATTCTTCGTTAAAAATAATGAGCAGGGTTCTTTTATTATGTTTGGAGGAATGGGCCGAGGCAAATGGTATCCTTGCAGATTCCCAGTTTGGATTCCGCAAGGGCCTTGGCACCATTGAACAGTGTATTAATCTAGAATTAATTATTGGTAAATACACTAAAGCCAAGCAGGGCTCTTTATTCCTCTGCTTTGCAGATTTTTCCAGCGCTTTCGACCTGGTGGATCATGCTTTATTGTGGACCACATTGCTCGAAATGGGAGCCCACGCTGCAATTATTTATTTCCAGGCCAGACTATATAATAGGTTGTCAGCCTAGATTTGCTTTGGCCAAGAGGGGGAATGTACTAGGAAGATTAAGGTTAAATCTGGAATCAGGCAGGGATGTGTCTTAGCCCCGTTACTTTTTTCCCTTTTTCTAAATGCCATGGATTCTGAGCTGAAGAAGGTCCAAGCTGATGCACCCCAAGTGGAGGGCCAAGCTTTCCCAGTACTGCTTTATGCAGACTACACTGTTCTACTCTCTAGAACACCTGTAGGTCTGCAGAGATTAATGAACAGTTTATTCGATTTTATAAAAGGGAGGAAACTTAAAATTAATAATTCCAAAACATTCATTATGGCTTGTGGGAGAAAGGTGAAAAAGCTGAGACGATTCAACTTTAGGGATCATATAATCGAAGTCGCGGATAAATTCTGCTACCTTGGAATCACCTTAACTAGTAGTGGCACTTGGGCACCTGAGATTGTCAATATTAAGGCAAAGACGGGCAAGGCGGCTTCAGAGGTTTTCAGATTTGCGTCTAAACTAGGTAGTCGGCGCCCATCAGATATGCTCAATGTATACCGACATAGATTTGCTTCAGTGGTACTCTATGGATCGGGCGTCTAGGGACATTGCCAACAAGGGGACTTGCAAGTTATCGAAAATGTCTACCTAAAGAGACTTCTTTGTCTTCCAACGTCGGCCTCAAATGAGTTGGTCCACAAAGAGGTGGGGTTGGAATATTTGACCGACCTAACGGGATTGAGACTCCTTATGGTGTGGAGGTCAATTTGGGCCAAGGCTGAAACTGGTTTTACAAGGAGAATAATAAAAGATTGCGTCGGCCTGGATAAATTTAGCCAGATCCCATGGCTCAAATATGTTTTGACTTTATACAAAGACGTGCATGGTTTGGATATCTTTGTGAACCCAGCTAGTGCCACCAACATCTCTAAACAGGAGCTCAAACTTGTCTTTTTGGTGGAAAAAACTAAACTACGTAGAGAAGCCAGTCGCCAGTTTACCACCCATGTATTTTACAATTCTAACAACATGGCAGGTTATGGCTTTTCCAAATATCTTAAAGTAGTCACTAAGCAATCTCACCAGTATGTTCTTACTCGGTTGAGATTGGGCATTGTTCATAACTTGGTGGCTTTTCCTCAGATGAAAAAACATACGACAACACCCTGTCCATGTGACGACACCACTAAACAGAGTACGTTGCACTTTCTATTAATCTGCCCCTTGTATTTACATCTCCGTATTGCTTATCTTAAACCCCTTTTTATTAAATACTCTGTCTCTACTGCTATAACAGCTATGAGATTTTTATTTGCTCTTGATGATCCTGATGTCTGCTTTTATACTGCAACATTTATTTTAAAATCAGTGTCCACTAGGAAAAGCATGGAATTCATGTGTTAACTGTGAGTGTATCTTCTTCTGTATTGATTACTGTTATGCCGATCTCACCCCCCCACCTTGTGCAATTGACTACATTTTGTATTTTATATGAATTGTTTTTAATGTATGTATTAACTTGTGTGCTTTTATGATTGTTTTTTGAATGATCGAATAAAGCTTTCAAACTGAACTGTATATTATAATATGAACAGTCATGGTGATCTCAGAGAAGTTCATGACCCGTCGGGCCAAAGAGTAAAGATATATAAGCAACGTCACCAGCTTCTGGTTTTTAGCCTGTTCCCCCCTTTTGATCATATACTGTGAATATGTATATTATAATTTTCACAGTCATAATGATCTCAGAGGAGTTTATGACCCGTCGCCACGAAGATCAAACATTTCGAGGCCCGTAGAAAAGAAGCTCTGAAAATATTCACTGCTCAAAAGTATTTTGTTATTGATCTTCTGTTGTACTCATAACTTTATTTTCCTTTTCTTTTTACTGTAACAATGGTGTCACTCGTTATATTGTAATAGACTGTCTTATTGTTACAGAAGAGGAATTGGAGATTTGTCCGCGCCATCTGAAATACAGCTTACTAAGCTTTATAACGTACTTGATCAGATATTTTTTCAGTGTGCATATTCTATGAAATTGGAGTCTAAAAAAAATATAGCTTTCATGCATACTTTCTTACTTTAAACATTTGATAAACCCTACATTTCTGAATGTTATTTTCAAATTTTTATTTTTCTCAGTTGCGGTTCCTATTCACCTTCTCCCTGTAGAATATATAGGATCAGTACTGTATTATAATAGTGCTATCCTATATATTATTAAATGAGTACGTGATTTGTTAGTGGAACAGTGTGTGACCTCTAAGCACTATGACAGAACGTTACAGAATACAAATTTGAAAAATGATAATGCATACATTTCTATGTAATATGTAGTCATTTGTGTTTAACAGTTTTTTACTTGTTCTTCTGACCTCAGATGACGTAGTGCAGGAGTGTTTGTTGAACCACTTCTTTTCTACTTTTTTTGGTCCTCATTAGTTTCTAGCCCTTTTGTAATTAGGAGTATTGAGATAAGAACACTGCAAGAGATCAGCGATGGCCGGAGTTATCTTGATGCCTATTCCCAGGTTCTGCAGGGTAGAGACTCCCGATCACTCTTTTTACAAAGATGCGAGTTACCTTCGCACACCAGGCATCTTGCATCTCTGCATGCTCCCTCTCATTTATTCTCCAATGTTACAGGTCCTGCAGATATCTCTGCCCCAGGAAGTTCAGTCCAATCCAAATGGTCTTTTCCTGGCCTGTACGGCTACCAACATAATCATAGGACTCCAAAAAAAAAAAAAGAAGGAAAAGAAAAAAGAGAATAGTCAGAGAAAGAAAGAGAAGAGAAAAGAAAAAACAGACCAGATTTAGAGATCAACTTACACTTGCTCTTAAAAATATCTTTATGCGTTTGTGTTAATATCTCTATTACACCATTCATCCCAAATCTTCCAAAATATAGTTTTCTTCGTTTCACTTATAGTTCTATCTAATTTTGTGAATCTATATATTGAAATAAACCATTCGCACTCTAGTGGGGAAACAGAGAAGATCCATTTAATACATAATTCCCTACGCGCCAATAAAAAAAGTACAAACATTAATATTTTGTGATTCTTAGATATCTGAAATGTAACTTCCTCATCCGGGGTCATGCCGAAAATTACTTGAGAAAGACTCACCTTAACTTCAAACCCCACAATACTGGAAATCGTTGCACCTACTTTATTCCAGATACTTTGTATAGATGGACATCGCCAAAACATGTACAAGTCATCCGCATCTGCTTCCCTACACTTTTGACATATCGCATTTTTAGAGCCCATCTTAAATATTCTTCTTGGGGTCCAATACCCTTTATGGAGAGTAAATAAATGATCTTTTTTAGTGAAGCGGCCTTGACATTCTGCCATAAAACTGCAAGAGATACTTGCCATATGGTTTCCCGATCGTAGTTTGGCAGCTCTCTTCTCCAAATCGCATCAAACCACTGCTGAGAGTCTTCCAGAGGCTGAATAAGCATCCTATACTATACGGCTATTTCTTTACCTCCAATGATTGTAGTGGCTGCTTTCTTTTCCAAAAGTTTGTTACCCTCTGCGAGATTTTTGAGCGACTTAACCCAACTTACTAATTGGTAATATTTAAATTTGGAAACAGTCCCTCTTGTAATGCCCAGAAGTTTCTGCCAAGAAATTATATCCGACCCCTCCAACAACTCGCCCCATCTTGCTATGCCATTTGCTTGAATTGGAACCGCTAAAGAGTCTTGAAGACAACTTGGGGTGCCTGGTGAACTCCATATAGGGGCAAGTGTACTATAATAGTGTATACGTTGTGATGTTCTTATTTGATACCAGCCTTTACGTGCTGCCAATAAAATCTTTAGTTTGACTTTCTTGAAATACTTTGGGTCCCCAAATTTAAACAAAAAATACCGGGCTTTGGCCTGAAAACCTGAAATCAAAGCTTTAAATAAAGGTGTGAAAGAAATGGAATCCCCTAAAAATTGCCTGAAGATTTTTAAATGGAATGCCCTTTGATATTGCAGAAGGTCCGGTGTGGCTATTCCCCCATCCTGCTTTCTCTCCCTAAGCTTTCGCAAAGCTATCCAAGGTTTCTTTTTTGCCCATATAAAACTTGAAAACAAGCCTTGGACCTTGGCTATCCATTCCTTTCTAAATTCCTGGGGTATATAATTAAAAATACTAGTATACTTAGGGAGAATTGCCATTTTTAGCAGATTTGATTTGCCTAAGAAGGACAGGGGCAGTGAATCCCATTTTTGAAGTTGAGACTTAACTTTAGATGTTATTTTATCAAAATTTACTTTCGCAACTCATTTTATATTCTGCACTACTTCTATCCCCAGACATCTAATACTTTGCCGAATATGGTCACAAGTATAATGTGTGTTCCATTGCATCACTTCTGTCTTGGATTGATTAACTGCATATCCTGAAATCTCCCCAAAGTTTTGTAGGATGTCCCAGATGGCTTTTACTGAATCTTGCAAGTGACCCGTAAAAATCATTAAGTCATCTGCATATAAACCTAGTTTCTTTTTCCACCCATTACATTGAAAGGGGCTAATATTGTGACATTGCCTCAATTTTATGGCTAGCAGCTCGATATACATATTGAAAAGCAGAGGTGAAAGGGGGCACCCCTGCCTGGTACCCCTCCCAATTATAATCTGTGGTGAAAGGGAGCCGTTTACCAAGACTTGCGCTACCGGTTTCTTATAAAGTGATTTAATTACCTGCAGAAAATAACTACCTAAAATAAAACAAAGGATTATTTCTTGAAGGAAGACCCAATTGACTCGATCAAATGCTTTAGCAGCATCAGATGTCATTACTGTTAACGGCATAGCATTGGTAGTAGCCATATCGATTGTACCAAGTAATTCTTGTGTGAGGTCATGCAAGTGCTTTCCTTTAATGAAACATTTCTGATCCTCATGAATCAAAAGACCGATCACCCTCTCCAACCGCTTAGTAATTGTGTAAAGATTTTATAATCTTAATTGAGGAGGGAGATCGGCCTATACGATTCACAAAGCGTTGGGTCTTTGTTGGGCTTCAACAAGACAATTATAGTGGCCGCTCGCCAAGACTCAGGCAAGCCTTTTCCCTCGATATAAATAGTGTTAAACAGATCCAACAACATTGGGATTAGTTCTTGTTTTCTTTTCTACTCTATCTAAAAGTAACTGAGGCCCTCTTATATTATCAAGAATATGGGGCAACACTTTTACAAACTATAGCACAAAAAAGGATGGTGTGGCCACACTTCAGTGATATTTTATGAAAGTCCATTTTTATTTGTCACCCCTTTGATATATACAGCATCAGTTTCCGAAGAAAGTTCATTTGTAATTGCTAAATAAAAACTGTTTGAAATCTAGACTGAAATTTTTGCTGCGTAACCACACCTTCCCGTCAGAAAAGTAAACACCACATTATAAGTTAATAGTGTTCCTGGGAAGTATCCCACCCGAAAACTTGATAAAAAGAAGACCGCAAGACACTCTGTTATTTTTGCGCCATGATTTGCACACCCCACAGCAATTATATAAAGGGTCCTTAAAATATATAAAAAAACAATTTTTACCTTCACAATCCTTCTCCACCACCTTGTGACCACTGTACAGACTTAATAGTGTTCCTACCCCCCCTACTACTTTGTTTTCCTGTACTCCTTTGGAAGTGCATTACAAAATGGCTGACAACAGTGAACCGTTCCCACCCAATAAGGAGCAAACTTGTACTCAGAACACTTTAGCCAATAAAATGTCCATGTTGTTCCGCAGGGGAGGAGGGAATGGCTGCCAACACTTCTACTTTTAATGCTTCACAGCCAATGAACATTAAGCTTGGGAAGGTCCAGCTTGGAACAAGTTATCCAATGAGATGTCCCTAATACTCCACATAGGGGGAAGGAATCGCTGACACTTCTACTCTCAATGGTTTACAGTCAATCAACATTAAGCTTGGGAAAGTCCTCCTTGGAACACGTTAGTCAATCAGATGTCCCTCCTACTCCGTGGAGGGGAAGTGAATGGCTGCCAACACTTCTACTTTCAATAGTTTGCAACCAATCAGCATGAAGCTCTGGAAGCTCCTCCTTAGAACACATCAGCCAATCAGATGTCCCTCCTACTCCGTGGAGGAGAAGGGAATACCTAGCAACACTTCAACTTTCAATAGTTTGCTACCAATCAAAATTAAGCTCTGGAAGGTCCTCCTTACAACTTGTGAGCCAATTAGATGTCCTTGCTACTCTGCGAAGGGGAAGTGAATTGAAGGAAACCCTTCTACTTTCGATGGTTCGCAGCCAATAAACATTAAGCTTGTTGCTGAAACACCTCAGCCAATTAAACGTTAATTTTGTTCTGCTCACAGATACAGAATGCGCCCTCCCACATATTAATAAATTTCCTGTAACAAAGTGACTCTATCCGTGATAAAAGTGAACTCTGCATATTAAGTAAACATTATTCCGCATTATATTAAAGGAAGCCCGCATTACAGCGCATTGTTGTTTTCCCGATATAATTTCGGCAGCCCACTGTACGCCCCCTCCTAACATAAGTGAAGCCCCAGGGCTGTGGGGGCCCCCTGCGGACCCCGCTATTAATTTTGAGAAATGCCCCCAGGATAGAGAACACTCCCTACCACATATTAATAAATTTCCTGTAACAAAGTGACTCTATCCGTGATAATAGTGAACACTGCATAATAAGTAAACATTATTTCGCATTATATTAAAGGAAAGCCGCAATATGGCGCATTGTTCTTTTCCCAAAATAATTTCCACAGCCTACTGAACCCCCTCCCAACATAAGTGAAGCCCCGGGACTGCGGGGGCCCGAGCGAGCCCCTGCTTTTATTTTTTTAAGAAATACCCCCAGGACCTAGCCTACCCCAGGGACCTCATTAAAATAAAACACGGGAACCCGAAACCCCAGCGCAAATTGCGCCGATTTTTTTTAATGCTTTTTTTTGGGCCCTGGGGGTCCTTCTGGTACCCCCTAAACAGGCCTAGGGGTCAGGGTGTTTCTACCCTGTCCTCTTCTCTTGTTTTATATATTTGTTTCTCTGTTTATTGGTGACTCGCTTCTACCAAGTCACAAGATGGCTGCCAATACTTCCTGGTTTGAGGTGTTGGCAGCCAATCATAGTGAAGCTCGTGCTCGGGACTTAGGCTCCGCCCAGATATTGAAACTTTTATTTTTCAATTTTCTCAACAAATACTGAACGGATGTATACCATTTTTAAAAAAAGTTGCTTTCTGATCGGAACACTACCTTTCTGCCAAATTTGGGGAAATTCCATTCAGTAGTTTCGGCTGTAGCCTTGCACAAAATTTCCTATGGGAAATTGATTTTTTGACTCTTATTTTTTGAGTTTCTCAAAAACTACTAAACGGATTGACACCATTTAAAAAAGGGTCTCTTTCTGAACCAATATCAAACTTTTTGCCAAATGTGGGATAATTCTGTTCAGCAGTTCAGGCTGTAGCTTGTCACAAAATTTCCTCAGAAAATTAACAAGGAGAAAACGCATTTTGGGAAACCTTTTTTTCTCAGCACCCGTTTGACGAATCACCCCCAAGCTGTCAGGATAGGAGCTGATTTGGATAGATTTTTTTGGGGAGAATTTCAGGAAGATTTGTCAAATGACGGCAAAGTTATTAGCAAAAAAATAAAATTCCTATGAAAACTAGGTTCTAACTATGACTACCTACTGTCGACCGCCAGTAGGTTTTATATATATATATACATATGTATATATATATATATATATATATATATATATATATATATATATATATATATATTAACAGAAAAAACAAAGGTTACAGAGACGTTATAGTTAGGCTGACATTTCACTCATACATAACCAGAGAAATTCAGCATTTACAGTTACCTGAGCTAACTATAACGTATGCCCCAGCAATACAATGCTTATGACCTCACATATTACATCACTCATGACATGATCAGTGATATCACTGATGACACCACCGACAGAACCACTCACACACTCACTCAGATCCCCATTTAACATCTTGTTTGCCTCTACCACACACACATAACCGCTCACATACCCATTCACAGACCCATACAGGTACTCACACACCCACTCACTCTTTCTTAGAGCACTCACACACCCAGTCACTCCCTCTTACAGCTACTCATACAGCCAGTCACTAACCAATACAGTCTCTCACACAGCCACATACTCATTCATATAGTTACTCACACACCTACTTATTCACCTACACAATCACTCACTTACCCACTCACCTACCCATACAGTCTTTCAAAACAGCCACTCATTCACCATACAAGCACTCACATTCACTCACATACCCATACAATCACTTACATACCCATTCACACATCTATACAAGCACACTCATATCCGCTCACTCACCCTTACAGCCATTCACACAAATACTCACTCTCCGATACAGCCACTCACACACTAACTCACTTAACCAAATACCCACTCAAACAACCACTCACTCACCCATATACCCACTTACATATCCAGTCACTCACACATACAGATATTCAGACATCCACTCACTCACCCACACAGTCAGTACACACCCAGCTACCCATCCATAGAGTCACTCACACCGCCACTCTCTCACCGATATAGCCTTTGACACACCCACTCACTCACCAATATAGCCACTCACACAGCATCTCATTCACTCACACAGCTACTCACACACTCACTTATACAACCATACAGCCACTCACACACCAATACACCCAAGCATACATGTAGTAGTTGTAGAGATTCTGTGGAGTCACAGAACTATGCTTGGGATCATAGAACCTTAGTAGGCAGGGACTGAGTCATCCTACTACCTGAGTACCCATGAGCCCGGGACCAACTAGCTATAGTGTTTCACTAGCCCTCCTACTCACTCATAGAGGGACAAGTTATTAGACACTCCGGAACATGACACTCCTGATCCTCTCAGGAATTGCAGTTACAGGACACACCCTTTTGCTCTCACACTCGTACTAGTCCACAATAAGTTCTGACAGAGACACCAGAACAGTTAAAATATTTAGTTGAACTATTGTGCTCTAGCATGAAGTAAACGTGCCACAACAAGCAGGAAAGTGCCTAATACAAATATGGGCATGATATCAAGTAGTTCCTAAATCATAAACAGAGCTGTCATTATATTTGACAGTGGAGCCTAACCTACCACCCCTTCTACAAAAGCAAAATTATTATATATCGGAAGATCTCAGGGTGTTAGTACCAGACCCCATACCTTAGTATACACAGATGAAAGTTCTGCATCTCAGAAGCTGCCAAGATCTTTTCCTGGAAAGGTCCCCCTCTAAAGGTGTGTTACCTATTTGTGCATACCTATATGACAAAACTACATCTTCCCAAACAGCAGCTGCATTTGTGTGTTCTGTCTAGGTGCTAGGGCCTGACCAGACAGAATGACAAGGGGCAATGTTGTTCGACCTTGTCTGCATGTTCAGACTAAATCCCAGGAAATTACAGAAAGCAAAAACAACAGTGTGTTATGTGTGAAAGTACAGTGTAGCACAAAACAAAATGTGTTCGAAGAGTAATGTTCCCAAATCAAAGGACTGTCTGCAAGGTGTTCATGCTAACATAGGGGAAATGACAATGGGCCTTCACAGGACATATGACACAGTCACACAGCCCCTCACATAATAAATGTTAGAAGCAGTATCCCTCAGCCGTAGTGCGCGTAGTATACTAATGTAACATTTGTAGTAGGTCAGTATATATGTTTAACCACATCGATGCTCATGACGAGCTCAGCTCATCATGAGGCACAGTGGAGCTGTGCTGATGACGAGCTGAGCTCGTCATGTATAATGGGAATGAAGACCCTTCAGCACAGCAAGGGAATTGCTGTAGCAGCGATGTGGTTAACAATCATAAACTCTTGGAAAACACACTCAATAGTTGACGTCATCAGTGATGTCATTTGAGATGTGATGAGTGGTGTAACATGTGAAGTCATAAGCAAAGCATTGTGGAGCTTAAGTTATAGTTAGCTCAGGTAACTATAACTGCTGAATTTCAATGAGTGAAATCTGAGCCTAACTATAATGTCAATGTAACCTTTGTTTTTTTCTGTAAATATATATATATTTATAGCCCCCCTCCATTTAAAAAAAAATAAACTATTTAAAAAGGGGCAAGTCACGGGGAATGAGTCCCCGGGGCCCAAACCATCCAAGGGAAGGAGGGCCACAAGGCCCCCCTTCCTAAAAATTAGGGAGGGGGGGAGTGCCAACTCGCTGTCGTCCCTGCCCCCTTTTTCAACCACTCTGTAAACGCACCTTCTGGTACACAGCTAGTTGGGGGATGAAGTCACCTTGGCTGCTGAGAGTCCTTGGGGGCCAACAAGGCCTCCTGTTACTTCCAATAAGTCCCACACTGTGGGATTGCTAAGAGGTCTTTCAAGGCCATGCTCCATTTCTCTACCACTCTGCAAACGCGCCTCTTGGTGCATTGTTGGTGGGAAGATGAACTCCCCTTGGCTGCTGTGGGTACTCTGGGGCCAACTACCCCTCCTATTACCTCCAGTAAATTCCATAGATCGTGATCGGTGTGGGGACTTCAGAGGCCCCTTTCTCTACCACTTTGAATATGCACCTCCTGGCGCAATACAGGTTGGGGGATGAAGTACTCTTTGATGTTGAGGGAGCCTTGGGTCCAAGAAGCCCTCCTGTTACCTCCAGTAAGTCTTTTACAATGGGATTCCTGAGAGCTGGTCAGACCCACCCACTTCCTCCACCATTCTGCAAACATCCCTACCAGTTAAAGAAAACATAGAAATTCACTTATTACACCAAAGGTTACAAGGACGTTATAGTTAGGAAATAGATTTTGAGAAACCTTAGAAACTTACTGGAAAAAACAAAGGTTACAGGGACGTTAAAGTTGGGGAATAGAATTAAAAAAACCTTTGAAAGTCACTGAAAAAACAAAGGTTACAGAGACGTTATAGTTAGGCTCAGTTTTCCCTCATACAAAGCCAGTGAAATTCAACAGTTATAGTTACCCGAGGTAACTTTAACTTAGGCCACTGCAATGTACTGCTTATGATCTCACATATTACATCATTCATGACACGATCAGTGCATTCACTGATGATATCACTAATGATATCTCAAATGACATCATGCTGACAGAACCACCTCTGAAGAAGTCTTCTGTCGTCCTAAAAATAGGTAGTGAAATATACAAATTCATGGTACTCAGTAAATCGACTGATTCCTGTGGTGTCTCCATGTGAAACATCCAGTGACAGAAGAGGGGCAGAGACACACAGTGCCAAAAGGATTCTAAGTGGCAGATGTGAATTATTGTCATTTTATAATTTGCCAAGCTGTGACAACGGGGATAACATACAGTACTTACCTATTTAGGTGAGAACATGGGTGAGTCATTCACACCTAGACATAATGTATGATAGACACTTCAACCAGGAAGTATTGGTAGCTATCTTGGGACTTGGTCACAACCGAGTCCCAAACAGAAAGATTTTTTAAAAAGTAAAGGGATAGGATAGGAATACTGTTAGACCTGACATCATTGGCTTGAGTCTCTCCTCCATTTTTTCTGTTTGCCTCCACTGTTTTACGATGTTTTGCAGGATAATGCTTTGGGCACTGTGCCACTGCTGATCAGTGCCACGGTGAAAGTGCTCCCTATGTTAAATTGATATATCAATTGAATTCCATGTTTGGCTTATTTAGTTTACTGTCAGTCCCTCGTCTAGTGCACCCAGAGTGCCAGGGCTTGTAAATACAAATGCTGCTCATGGGCTTGCAGCACATGTTGTGCCACCCACAAGAGCGGCCTCGTAAAAGAATGTCTGAAGGTCTGCCATTGCGAGACCTACGTGCAGTCTGGTACTGTCACGCTGACTGCGCAAGTACCCCTACTTGCCAGTCCCTAAACCTTCCCTTAACTTCATGTCAGTCACCCCTATGGTAGGCCCACGGGCAGGGTGCGTTGTAAATATAAGGTAGGACAAGCCTGACCAAGTTGGCATGTCCTAATAGTGAATTACAGCCATATTCGTTTTTCACTATTGCGAGGTAACCTGCTCTCTGTTAGTTAGAATGGGCCGCCAGGATTATTAATACTATGATCCTAGCTGGCTCGGGGAGCATGGTGCAATGTCGAGTTTGGTATCCCTGAACTCGGGGTTTAATTACGCATCCGTTTGTGTGGATGGTTTTTGCACTCTGGGTTTGAAAATAGCACTTTTAGAAAGTGTCTATTTTCTTGTCTACCCATTTCTGGTTTCTGCTGGTCTTGCGTGTGTGTGACAGGAGCTGGGTGGCTCCAGAGGTCTGAATGAGTCAGTGTGGTATGAGTGGGACATTTGCGTTGAGAGTAGGGGGAGAGTAGTTGCTGATAGCCTGCCCTGCCTGATACAATGCTGGCTCCACCTCCTGCCAAGCGGCTGATGTCTCCATGCCTGCCATGGACGATCCTAGCCCCACCTCCTACCAGGAGGCCGATAGCTCTGCTCCTGCCCGTGACAATGCTGGCTCCACCTCCTGCTGGGCGTCTGAGAACCCAGCCCTGCTCAGTGAATAGGCCAGGTGCCTCTGCCCGGCTCCACCCACAACAGACCCAGGATGTTGGGAAATTCCCCTGCATGGACAAAGGGATCAAAGCCAAAAAGGGGTATAAGAGAAGGACCCCTGAACCAAGACTTTAGATCACTTCTGACAAGGAACCCTGAAACCAAGGACAAGAAGCCTGCTGATCCAAGGACTTGCCTACCCCTTCTGCCAGTGTGCTGTTTGCTGGGGGGAATCCTGCAGTGCTTCTTTATTTTTGCCAAGGAACCAGGAGAGAGGAACTGTGTGTGTACTCTCACGCTTTGCTAAGAAAATCTCCAAGGACTGGAAGAGTGCCAGTCTCCTGTTGAATATTTACAACAAGGGGTGGTGAGGGACAGAGTCTCTGAATTAAGCAGAATACTCCCACCCAGTCAAGAGATTAGGGCTAGATCCAACACCGTTTTTTAGCTCACTGCACCATCCCAGTTTAAGAACCTGGCTGTATGCAAATTAGTCTGTTCCTGTCCCAGTGCATGATGGGAACAGGGCAAACCAAACTACAAAAGCCAATTCTTACACTGGGAAGGAAACAAGCTACCGGGGACCGGTTTCTGGCATTTCAGCCGTCTTCGGCCCGGCTTGCTTGAATCCTGATGATGCAATGAGCAAGGGACTCACATCTGAGTATACCCTTCCACGCTTAGGGTGGACAAAAATATTTACAACAAGGGGTGGTGAGGGACAGAGTCTCTGAATTAAGCAGAATACTCCCACCCAGTCAAGAGATCAGGGCTAGATCCAACACCGTTTTTTAGCTCACTGCACCATCCCAGTTTCAGAACCTGGCTGTATGCAAATTAGTCTGTTCCTGTCCCAGTGCATGATGGGAACAGGGCAAACCAAACTACAAAAGCCAATTCTTACACTGGGAAGGAAACAAGCTACCGGGGACCGGTTTCTGGCATTTCAGCCGTCTTCGGCCCGGCTTGCTTGAATCCTGATGGTGCAATGAGCAAGGGACTCACATCTGAGTATACCCTTCCACGCTTAGGGTGGACAAAAATATTTACAACAAGGGGTGGTGAGGGACAGAGTCTCTGAATTAAGCAGAATACTCCCACCCAGTCAAGAGATCAGGGCTAGATCCAACACCGTTTTTTAGCTCACTGCACCATCCCAGTTTCAGAACCTGGCTGTATGCAAATTAGTCTGTTCCTGTCCCAGTGCATGATGGGAACAGGGCAAACCAAACTACAAAAGCCAATTCTTACACTGGGAAGGAAACAAGCTACCGGGGACCGGTTTCTGGCATTTCAGCCGTCTTCGGCCCGGCTTGCTTGAATCCTGATGGTGCAATGAGCAAGGGACTCACATCTGAGTATACCCTTCCACGCTTAGGGTGGACAAAAATATTTACAAGGGGTGGTGAGGGACAGAGTCTCTGAATTAAGCAGAATACTCCCACCCAGTCAAGAGATCAGGGCTAGATCCAACACCGTTTTTTAGCTCACTGCACCATCCCAGTTTCAGAACCTGGCTGTATGCAAATTAGTCTGTTCCTGTCCCAGTGCATGATGGGAACAGGGCAAACCAAACTACAAAAGCCAATTCTTACACTGGGAAGGAAACAAGCTACCGGGGACCGGTTTCTGGCATTTCAGCCGTCTTCGGCCCGGCTTGCTTGAATCCTGATGGTGCAATGAGCAAGGGACTCAGACATGAGTCCCTTTCTCACTGCTCCATCAGGATTCAAGCAAGCCGGGCCGAAGAAGGCTGAAATGCCAGAAACCGGTCCCCGGTAGCTTGTCTCCTTTCTGGTGAAGAATTGGCTTGGTAGTTTAGTCTGCCCTGTTCCCATGATGCACTGGGCCAGGGACAGACTGATTTGCATATAGCCAGGTTCTGAGCTGGGATGGGGCAGTGAGATAAATAACGGTGATGGATCAAGCCCTGATCTTAGGACTGGGTAAGAGTGGTCTGTTTAACTCAGACACTCTGTTCATCACCACCCCCTTTTCTAAATCGTTTTTGGCCACTATAGGTGTGGCAGGGTATACTCAGACATGAGTCCCTTTCTCACTGCTCCATCAGGATTCAAGCAAGCCGGGCCGAAGAAGGCTGAAATGCCAGAAACCGGTCCCCGGTAGCTTGTCTCCTTTCTGGTGAAGATTTGGCTTGGTAGTTTAGTCTGCCCTGTTCCCATGATGCACTGGGCCAGGGACAGACTGATTTGCATATAGCCAGGCTCTGAGCTGGGATGGGGCAGTGAGATAAATAACGGTGATGGATCAAGCCCTGATCTTTGGACTGGGTAAGAGTGGTCTGTTTAACTCAGACACTCTGTTCATCACCACCCCCTTTTCTAAATCGTTTTTGGCCACTATAGGTGTGGCAGGGTATACTCAGACATGAGTCCCTTTCTCACTGCTCCATCAGGATTCAAGCAAGCCGGGCCGAAGAAGGCTGAAATGCCAGAAACCGGTCCCCGGTAGCTTGTCTCCTTTCTGGTGAAGAATTGGCTTGGTAGTTTAGTCTGCCCTGTTCCCATGATGCACTGGGCCAGGGACAGACTGATTTGCATATAGCCAGGTTCTGAGCTGGGATGGGGCAGTGAGATAAATAACGGTGATGGATCAAGCCCTGATCTTTGGACTGGGTAAGAGTGGTCTGTTTAACTCAGACACTCTGTTCATCACCACCCCCTTTTCTAAATCGTTTTTGGCCACTATAGGTGTGGCAGGGTATACTCAGACATGAGTCCCTTTCTCACTGCTCCATCAGGATTCAAGCAAGCCGGGCCGAAGAAGGCTGAAATGCCAGAAACCGGTCCCCGGTAGCTTGTCTCCTTTCTGGTGAAGAATTGGCTTGGTAGTTTAGTCTGCCCTGTTCCCATGATGCACTGGGCCAGGGACAGACTGATTTGCATATAGCCAGGTTCTGAGCTGGGATGGGGCAGTGAGATAAATAACGGTGATGGATCAAGCCCTGATCTTTGGACTGGGTAAGAGTGGTCTGTTTAACTCAGACACTCTGTTCATCACCACCCCCTTTTCTAAATCGTTTTTGGACACTATAGGTGTGGCAGGGTATACTCAGACATGAGTCCCTTTCTCACTGCTCCATCAGGATTCAAGCAAGCCGGGCCGAAGAAGGCTGAAATGCCAGAAACCGGTCCCCGGTAGCTTGTCTCCTTTCTGGTGAAGAATTGGCTTGGTAGTTTAGTCTGCCCTGTTCCCATGATGCACTGGGCCAGGGACAGACTGATTTGCATATAGCCAGGTTCTGAGCTGGGATGGGGCAGTGAGATAAATAACGGTGACGGATCAAGCCCTGATCTTTGGACTGGGTAAGAGTGGTCTGTTTAACTCAGACACTCTGTTCATCACCACCCCCTTTTCTAAATCGTTTTTGGCCACTATAGGTGTGGCAGGGTATACTCAGACATGAGTCCCTTTCTCACTACTCCATCAGGATTCAAGCAAGCCGGGCCGAAGAAGGCTGAAATGCCAGAAACCGGTCCCCGGTAGCTTGTCTCCTTTCTGGTGAAGAATTGGCTTGGTAGTTTAGTCTGCCCTGTTCCCATGATGCACTGGGCCAGGGACAGACTGATTTGCATATAGCCAGGTTCTGAGCTGGGATAGGGCAGTGAGATAAATAACGGTGATGGATCAAGCCCTGATCTTTGGACTGGGTAAGAGTGGTCTGTTTAACTCAGACACTCTGTTCATCACCACCCCCTTTTCTAAATCGTTTTTGGCCACTATAGGTGTGGCAGGGTATACTCAGACATGAGTCCCTTTCTCACTGCTCCATCAGGATTCAAGCAAGCCGGGCCGAAGAAGGCTGAAATGCCAGAAACCGGTCCCCGGTAGCTTGTCTCCTTTCTGGTGAAGAATTGGCTTGGTAGTTTAGTCTGCCCTGTTCCCATGATGCACTGGGCCAGGGACAGACTGATTTGCATATAGCCAGGTTCTGAGCTGGGATGGGGCAGTGAGATAAATAACGGTGATGGATCAAGCCCTGACCTTTGGACTGGGTAAGAGTGGTCTGTTTAACTCAGACACTCTGTTCATCACCACCCCCTTTTCTAAATCGTTTTTGGCCACTATAGGTGTGGCAGGGTATACTCAGACATGAGTCCCTTTCTCACTGCTCCATCAGGATTCAAGCAAGCCGGGCCGAAGAAGGCTGAAATGCCAGAAACCGGTCCCCGGTAGCTTGTCTCCTTTCTGGTGAAGAATTGGCTTGGTAGTTTAGTCTGCCCTGTTCCCATGATGCACTGGGCCAGGGACAGACTGATTTGCATATAGCCAGGTTCTGAGCTGGGATGGGGCAGTGAGATAAATAACGGTGATGGATCAAGCCCTGATCTTTGGACTGGGTAAGAGTGGTCTGTTTAACTCAGACACTCTGTTCATCACCACCCCCTTTTCTAAATCGTTTTTGGCCACTATAGGTGTGGCAGGGTATACTCAGACATGAGTCCCTTTCTCACTGCTCCATCAGGATTCAAGCAAGGCGGGCCGAAGAAGGCTGAAATGCCAGAAACCGGTCCCTGGTAGCTTGTCTCCTTTCTGGTGAAGAATTGGCTTGGTAGTTTAGTCTGCCCTGTTCCCATGATGCACTGGGCCAGGGACAGACTGATTTGCATATAGCCAGGTTCTGAGCTGGGATGGGGCAGTGAGATAAATAACGGTGATGGATCAAGCCCTGATCTTTGGACTGGGTAAGAGTGGTCTGTTTAACTCAGACACTCTGTTCATCACCACCCCCTTTTCTAAATCGTTTTTGGCCACTATAGGTGTGGCAGGGTATACTCAGACATGAGTCCCTTTCTCACTGCTCCATCAGGATTCAAGCAAGCCGGGCCGAAGAAGGCTGAAATGCCAGAAACCGGTCCCCGGTAGCTTGTCTCCTTTCTGGTGAAGAATTGGCTTGGTAGTTTAGTCTGCCCTGTTCCCATGATGCACTGGGCCAGGGACAGACTGATTTGCATATAGCCAGGTTCTGAGCTGGGATGGGGCAGTGAGATAAATAACGGTGATGGATCAAGCCCTGATCTTTGGACTGGGTAAGAGTGGTCTGTTTAACTCAGACACTCTGTTCATCACCACCCCCTTTTCTAAATCGTTTTTGGCCACTATAGGTGTGGCAGGGTATACTCAGACATGAGTCCCTTTCTCACTGCTCCATCAGGATTCAAGCAAGCTGGGCCGAAGAAGGCTGAAATGCCAGAAACCGGTCCCCGGTAGCTTGTCTCCTTTCTGGTGAAGAATTGGCTTGGTAGTTTAGTCTGCCCTGTTCCCATGATGCACTGGGCCAGGGACAGACTGATTTGCATATAGCCAGGTTCTGAGCTGGGATGGGGCAGTGAGATAAATAACGGTGATGGATCAAGCCCTGATCTTTGGACTGGGTAAGAGTGGTCTGTTTAACTCAGACACTCTGTTCATCACCACCCCCTTTTCTAAATAGTCTCCTGTTGAAGTCACAGGGCTAAAGGACTTCATCTGCTACAAGTGCTATTTGCTGGAACCTGTGAATCCAGCACCTCTGAAAGAAACCAGCAATCTCGACGCCGACGGACGTCGCCAAATCCAGCTCGACATTGTGAGTAACGGCTCCAGTGTCCCGCTTCCTCGACGCTGGCCGCCGGGCCTGATCGACGCCAGCAGCAACGCCAGTGAATAGTGAGTTCGGCTCCAGCTCCAAGGGACCTCGTGTCTGCACCGCTGCTGATCGCATCGACTCTGTGCCCTCTCGACGCCGTGAGCACTGCTCACTCTTGCAACAGCATCATCGACATCGACGACTACTGAGGCCTGATCGACACAGACGATGCGACGCCGGATTGCTCGACGCCGCTGATCATCGTGTGCTTCATTTTCCAAGGTACTGTGTTGTTGGGGGTCCGTGTGGCTCCAGGCTCGACGTAGCGCTCCTCGCGGTCGACGCCGAACCTTCGGATTATATTTGCCTCGACGTCGTGTAACTCCCGTGTGGGTTACCTTGTTGCCAAGAACTGCGTTTCCCAGAAGAAGAATTGCTTTGACACTAAAGACTTTATCTTAAAGAAGAAACTACGCTTGAACTATTATTATTTTTCCTTCCAAGAGTATTTATTAAGACTGTGGTATATTTTTGTCGTTGTTTGGTCTCGTGCTAAGCCTTATATAAAAATCCCTATTTTTATAATACTACTGTGTCGTGTCCATTTGTAGTGTATTCACTTTATTACTGTATGTGGTCATAAATGCTTAACACACAGCCTCTGAGATAAGCCTGTCTGCTCTGCCAAGCTACCAAGGGGGTGAGCAGGGGTTATCAAAGGGTGTGATCCCCTTGCCCTGACTAGAAAAGGAGTGTCCCTATTTGTCAGAAGTGCATACCTCTGCCAACTAGAGACAGCCGGTTCTAACAAATACCCTGACCCCTTAGCCTTGGTACTGAGATCCAGCAGCGCCCCCGCCAGGGCAAATGTTTTTGTTTTTTTTATCACCAAATGTCATGAAAATACTCTGCTACAGCAAAACAACTAAATCAAGAAAGCACAGGCTCCCATGCTTGTTTTGAAATGAGCCCCCAGACCAGGCCCTGGGGGCATTTTGTAAAAAAAGTGGGGTGATGCCTCCTCCTAAGGCTTTTTGAGCTCTGGGGACCACCACCTCCCTAGGGCATTATTTTTATAAAAGGAGGGGGGCTGCGTGGACCCCCCTCTACTACCTCCCCAGGCCTATGCAATATACAAAACTGGGAGTGGGGTCACTGACTTGACCACATACAGCCCCGTAATCCACCATCCCCTTGGGCCAGTCCATGAACAGAGAAGGAGGGGAGGCTCGCCCCCACTCTAATGGAGCTATTATGTTATGTTATAGATATTTTTAGAGTGCAGCGGTTACCCGAGGGTGTCCTGGAGCTTGTCACTTCTCCTTTAAACACAAAACGGAAGAAAGGAGTCAGGTTTTTAGCCCCTTCCCAAATTGCAAAAGATTAATAGGCCCTGGGGATTGTCATGCCCCAGGGCCGGTTCTTTATGTCCCGGGGTGCCCACCCCAGGACATAGCTGTTTGCTCTGACTTGGTGTGAGCTTTGACAGCTCCCGCCAAGTCATAGAAAATACTCACTCCGCTCCCAGCAAGCGGGAGCTGTCAAACCACTCCTGCTTGCTGGGAGTGGAGTTTTGTATGTTTCCCTGCATGCTGTCATGTGGGTAGGGAAACAGATTAAAGGACTGCTCCCACACATGGGGAGCTGCTTGTTTAGCAGCTCCCTGTGTGTGTAAGCAACGTTGCCTCCCACTGAAGGCAGGGAGCCAGCAGGGACCACGGGGGCATTCAGGCTCCCCCAGCAGCCACGAACAGTGCAGACTGGGTGACCTGGGTGGGCTTCAAGGGACCCAGCATAACAAAGCCCCAGGGGATAGGGTCCCTTGGGCCAAAATCAGCCTGGGGAGGGGGTCCGTGCGGCCCACCTCCCTGTTTTCCATAATAGTTTGCAATGGTATTCCCCTTTTTCCAAATTCAATGGATAGCTTAACAAAGGGCCCAAGCACGTTTCCAGCTGATTTTGGTGGTGCATAATTGATGCAGAGGAATATAAGGACATCTCCACCAAACAAAAAAGCATGTCCTTCATTTAGTGAAGAGGAAGTACCTCTGTGTGGTGGAGAGTTGCCTCTTTGTATTCTAGTCATCTTCTCTGGACAAGGATTGCCGTTAACACAGATTTGTGGATGAAAATGCTTGAGGAACAATCATATTGTCGAAATTAGATGCACACAAGGTCACTGCAAATACTAGCTTGTTGTCCTTTAAGCAGCTGTTATGCAGAATATGCACAAGACATTTACCCAATGAGGTAACACTTACTAATTAACCAGATGAAAGTACTCCAGTTGGGTAGACATTTTAGACAAAACTTAGGGACTTTTCTGGGAAAAATTGAGGTTCCATTCTGGCCCTGATGCACATTTTACAGACATTAAACCTCAACAGTAAGCACTTACAAATATAAACATAGCAGATGCCCCAGGTGAAGCTCCACTTCGGAAAAGTACAAACATTCTTAACTTCTTGGGCTTGGTGAAGGGAAATTAAGTGTGTTTTCTCTTGTGTTCCATGTTGAAAAACAATCTGAAATCCTTAATGGAGGTGAAGGCATTGTTGAGCTAAAGGAGTGCAATCTGATCTGTAGTGACTGTGATGAGTAGTTTCTTTCTTGTCATTTACTGGTTAAAGCAGAGTCTATGGTTCTCCCTTTTAAATACACTAAATATGCAAATGCCCAAAATCCATAGTGCCACTCACACACCTGCTCACATACACAGGCAATCGCACACCTACTCAAAGCCCCACACTGCCACTTACATACCCAGTCACATGAACATAGTGCCGCTCACAAACCCACTCACAGACACACACAGCTAATTACACACCCACTCAATAACCCATACAGCCACTCACACATTCACTCATAGACCCATAGAGCCACTCACACACCAACTCACAGACTCATAAAGCCATTCAAAAAACCCACTCACTGGCCTATAGTGCCACTCACTCATCCACTCTCAAGGTTTACAGGTTATAGTTAGGAAATAAAAAATGTAAACGTTGAAATTCACGGAAGAAAGGTAGGTTACTGTGATGTCAGAGTTAGGAAATGGAACTTAAAATACCTTTAATGGTGGTCATGCCTGAGCCTCACATTGTTTTGGATGAGGTCCTTAGCCATTTCAAGGAGATAGTGGGATACCCTATTCCTTTGTCCCCGTCAGTCACGCTCTTAGGCATTAAACCTTTAAAACTGCACGCAATGTCATACACAGACTGGCGCTTGATTCACCAATTGTTAGGAGCGGCCAGACAGTTGATAGCCCAATTTTGGGGAAAAACACCCCCCCACCCCACCCATTGCCACTTGGTTCCTTCGAGTGTGGAATGTCTTAGCTCTTGAGCTGCTTAGCGCCCACCTTAACCACACAGATACCCATTTCAACCGCATGTGGCAGCACCTCATAAACTACTTTACTATGCCCAGCATTCCCAGTTGATGCCCCTTAGACTTCAGGCTTTGCAGCTGTTTGAAGATTCCCTATACCATACACTAGTAGTCAGAAACCTGACTCTCAGGAAGGGCTTACCTGAGTCAGGTGACCTAGCTCTCTATACTCTGACGTCCCCCCACCCCCGTCCCAGAACCTGGCTCTGTTCAGCACATCTGTTTTTCTCTTTTCTCTTCTCTGCGTGAATTGTACACTTGGCCTAATTTTCCTATTTTTCTTTTTGTATGCACCCTCATGGGCAGTCCCCTGCTGCCCCTTAAACCCTGAGACCCTCAGAGTTGAAAGGTCAAGTTTACATATTGCACTGTTAGGTGCAGGGCGTCTCCATGGCCCCAGTACATCATTATTACTCAGCCCAGGTTTATTACTAAGGATCTTGGGAGCTTTGCTTGCTTGTTTCTAGATTTTCCATTTTCTGCTCTCTAATTTTCATACTAACAGCCTGATTCATCAATCTCCCGTTTTGTGAGGCCCTAATAGCAAATTATAGCGATTCGCTATTAAGGACTCGCAAAACGGGATTCATGTAGGATTAGCAAAATTTATTGCGATTCCTACTGATTCCTTATTTGCGATTAGCAAATTGCTAATCGCAAATAAGGAAAAACTCCCCATTTATTCCTATGGGCCAAAAGGCCCATAGGAATGAATGGGGAGTATTCCTTATTTGCGATTAGCAATTTGCTAATCGCAAATAAGATTGCGATTTGAAGGGTGCCAGGGGTGTCCAAAGGACACCCTGTAGCACCCCTCAAATGACATTTGACACAGGTGTTGCACACACACACATGTCCAAAGGACATGTGTGTGTGTAACATGCAACTCAGAAAAATGCATTTTAATGCATTTCTCTGAGTTTTCGCAATTTACCACGAGGTCTGACCTCGCGGTAAATTGCGGCCAGAAATTGCGAATTCGCAAATTAAAATTGCATGATGAATTGCATTTAAGGAATCTCAAATTGAGATTCCTTAAATGTAAATCCTCGCAAAAAAATGCGAGATCGCAATTAGCGATTTTTGCATTTGGGATGATGAATCCCAAATGCAAAAATCGCACTCGCAAAGGGCCAGATTCTCAGAATCTGGCCCTTTGCGAGCCGATTTAGGCTTCATGAATTAGGCTGATTATGCCATGTCAGTTTACAATGCATAAGCGTCATGAAAATTACTATATACAAAAGAAAAACATTCAACAGAATATTCAAGAAAATACGATTCTAAGGAATTTACAGCCTTATTCATGAACGGGCCGTTTTGCGAGTCTATAATAGCGATTCATAAGGAATCGCTATTACAAACTCGCAAAACGGGATTCATGTAGGAATCGCAATATTAATCGCGATTCCCACTGATTCCTTATATGCGATTAGCTAATTGCTAATCGCAAATAAGGAATAACTCCCCATGCATTCCTATGGGCCTTTTGGCCCATAGGAATGCATGGGGAGTCATTCCTTATTTGTGATTAGCAATTAGCTAATCGCAAATGAGATTGCGATTACAAGGGTGCCAGGGTGTCCAAAGGACACCCTGTAGCGCCCCTGCAATGAACATTTACACAGGTGTTGCACACACACATGTCCAAAGGACATGTGTGTGTGTAACATGCAACTCAGAAAAATGCATTTAAATGCATTTTTCTGAGTTTTCGCAATTTACCACGAGGTTTGACCTCGCGGTAAATTGCGGCCCGAAATTGCGATTTCGCAATTGAAAAATGGATGATGAATTACATTTAAGGAATCTCAAATAGAGATTCCTTAAATGTAATTCCTCGCAAATATGCGATGTAGCAAATAGCGATTTTTGCATTTGGGATGATGAATCCCAAATGCAAAAATCGCACTCGCAAAGGGCCAGATTCTCAGAATCTGGCCCTTTGCGAGCCGATTTCGGCTTTATGAATAAGGCTGTTAGACTATTGTTTGGATTATGGGGGCGGAGGTTTCAGCGAGTCCCATCCCTTTCCATTGTGTGTGAATTTATTGTGTACAGCCTGATAGTGTTTTTGCCTGAACTGGATCTTGATATGTGTGTTTTCCTCAGCTGTTATGGCATGTATCATGGAATGTGGGCTCCTTGTGATGTTCTCTCTACAAGGATATACGTCCTCACTTTGTTTGATCTGTGATATTTGTGTTTTCTTCTATAGAAAGAATTTAAATATAAAAAAACCTTTGAAATTCACTGAAAAAACAAAGGTTACTGGGACGTTATAGTTAGGAAACAGAAATTAAAAAACGTAATAAATTCACAGAAAAAAACAAAGATAACAGGGATGTTATAGTTAGGGTCAGATCTCACTTGTACAAAACCATAGAAATTCTGCAGTTATGGTTACCTGAGCTAACTATAACGTATGCCCTGCAATGCACTGCTAATGACCTCACATATTACATCATTCATGATGTTGTGTTTCCTGCATGGGCCATTGTAGTTTTCCCTAATTTAGCCTAATTGTGTGCATTGTAGGCCTCATTTTCCTTTGCACATGTTACTATATGAACACATTTTGCTTTTGTGCCACATTGTACTTTCACACAGAACCTGCAAATGTTTTCGTATTCTGTTCTTTTCCTGGGAATTAGTCTGAGCATCATAGACAAGGTCAAACAACAAGGTCCCTTGTTATTCTTTCTGGCCAAGCACTAGCACCCAGACATAACAGAAGAATGCAGCTGTTGTTTTTGCGCACATATATCCTATCATATAGATGAGCACATGAGCAAAAAACAGGGACATGGAACGAGATTTTTGCGACATGAGCACTGCGTCTGCTGAGATGGAGGGCGTCTATCTCTGTATGCCGAGGTACGTGTCTGTCAGTAATCCTGGAGACTTTGATATATAATCATTTAGCTTCAGTAGCAAGGGAAGGGGGGTACTATAAAATGACAGGACTTTTCATGATATATGGATTATTACCCATGCTAACAGCATTTTTGGTATGCATTTGTTTTCTAATTGTGACACGTATACTGCACTTCAGAGCACGATAATTTAAATTAATATCCAAAACTGCCTTCATGTCTCCTGATTATCTTATTGTGGACGAGTACAAGTGAGAGAGCGAAAGGATGTATCCTATTCCCGGGATCCCTGGTAGGGTCTAGAGTGTTGTATTCTGGGGTGCCAATTTACTTGTTTCTCTGGTAAGGTTAGGAGGGCAAGTGAGGCACTATAGCTAGTTTGACTCTGACCCATAGGTACTGAGGTGGTATGGTCCTTACATACTAATGTTCTATGGTTCTAAGCATAGTTCTGTTCTAAGAGCAGAATCCCTGCAACAATGACATGGTCAGTGAGTGACATCACTGATGACATTTCAAATGACATCACTGATAACATCACTGATGATATCATCAACACATAGCCCTCAAACACCCACTCACACCCATGCAAGCTCTCATCTACCCACACAACCACTCACATACCCATTCACAGACCCATACAACCACTCATACACCCACTCACCATAGAGTCACTTAAACACACACACGGCTCTATACAGTCACTTATACAACCGCTCACTCACCGATACACCTACTCACACAGCCACTCACTCACCAATACAACAACTGACACAGCCACACAGTCACCCACACAGCTACTCGTACACCCACTTATTCAATCATACAACCAATCGTAGCACCATCCAGATACCCATACAATATCTGAATACAGCCATTTACTCACCCATACAACTACTCACAAACACTCTCACACACCAACATAACCACTTATATATCCATTTTGAGCACCACTTACATACCCGCATACTCATCCAGACAGACACTCACACAGACATCTCTTTTCAATAGAGCCACTCACACACTGACTCACTTAACCAAACACCCACTCAAACAGCCAAACACTCATGCATATACACACTCATATACCTACTCACCCACCTATTTAGCCTCTCACATACACACTTGCCCACCCAGAGAGCCACTCACAGCCACACAGTCACTGATTCAGTCACTCACACAGCCACTCAGCCACCCATGCAACCACTCACACTCCCACTCACTCACCAATACACAAACTCAGATAGCCACTCCCGTTTCCATACAGCCACTTATGCATTCACACAACCAATCACCCACCTATACAGTCACTCACTGTAATGGCTGGATTTTCTGTTTAGATGGGATCAGCCCCCAGGGGCCCCTATGACCCAGCCAAAACGTACTCACCTTCCCTCCTCAGATCGTATTCACACTGGATAGATATACTGATATATATATATATATATATGTATATATAGGTCGCACCTAAGGATGGGGAATATACATAGACTTTCTACAATATCTTATTCACATCAGTTGGTCTCGCGGCCACCCCGACCCAGACCGTTCTACCCTAGGGCAGATCTGACACACAATCCGGTGCGTCTACACACGGGCCTGCAGAACCCAATGCTCTCTTCTCCAAATTGTTCGCAATCCGGCGAAACTACGCGCCAGTATCCTCCCTGGCGTTCTCACTTATTCAAGCCACAATCCTGTGGGTATCTACACTGGTAATCCCCCCCAGTGCTCTCATTAACGCCGCATATCAACGACGACCACATTCCTATGAACAGTTATCAGGATAATATCTCAGTTACCTACTCGGAATAAAACTATAATAATGACTTTAAACACGGTTCCAAATTATATGGTGTACTTTCTGTTCTTGGCATCAAAGGTCCACTCACTCCCTCTTTGTTCGATCACCATTTACCTGATCGGGATTACACATCCGTTCACATAAACAACTTTCGACTAGGAGATGCATTCACCAAGATTGAACAGGAACACAAGGCACACGATAATTCCATAAGAATTAGGGTATTTATTAACAATAGACACCAATCACATTACTATGCAACATAACTTCTGCAAAGAAAAGGTAAAGATTAGAGCTGGTCGGACGTCACCTGATTAATATGAAGTTTGGGCTCGGCAGTCATCTAGGTTCCCTTCTCGTCTCTGTGTCCTGGCTCGCCTTGCAGTCACACCCCAGCCGTCACAAGTACACGTCTGCACCGCTAGGCTCAACCTCGTCTGCTTCCCTCCAGGGCACTGGAACCTTGCTGATTATTAGCTACCGTCTCTCTCTCTCTCTGTATCAGTGCGCTCCGCGCTACTTCTCGTTCAGTCTATCTCAGAGAGTTTCGGTCTTAAATCTTTCTCCGACTTCAAAGATGGCGACTTGTCCACCATGAAAATGAATAATGGCAGAGATGCTAACGGCTAGATGCCGCCTACGGACTAACTGACAAACTGACTAACACCTTTGCTAATATCAAAGCCCGTTCCTTCATGGAAAGTTACGGCCAGTAACCTGCCGCCCACCAAATTCTTGTACCTCCCCGTACCAAGGACACTTTCCCAGCCGGCCGGCCTGAAGTTGTGTCTTCGGAGTGGAGAAAAATACATTCCTTCGATAAGGGTCAGCCTGAACCGGTTCTCTCCAAGCGAACAACAGCTAGAAACTAAAACATTACTCTTCACCTAGAAAGCCTTCTCGAGCTACCGGGCAGAAAGCAAAATGGAGTCTGTCTCGTTTAAGGCCTACGGAGCCCATAATATGCATAGTTCCATGAAAAACAGCTCAACATGTTAGCAAATGAGCAAATCATGACTAATACTTATATATCTATCCCCTAACTTAAATTCATAAGCCTTACTCTAAGGAAAATGGTACGAAAATGCCCTAATATATATAAGACAGGGTCCCTGTCTATCGGCCTAATCCCTATGCTATGGGGGTGATAGGCTGGAGTCACTCTCCATCATTCTCCTTCTCCAAAGAGCTAGCAAAAAGACAGCCATAACATTACACCCCTTGACTCCAGTCTATTAACCGCAAACTAAATGGAGCTAACGTCAGTAGACGAATAATATGAAACACAATTAACTGATCTACGACCCTTACTAAGTCTAAAAAATTGCAGCAAGGAAGGGATACACTGAATAAAGCAACAAATAGCTATTAGGATACAAATAGTAAGAATAACCCCCCCTAAAATTTGTCGTATGAAATGCATGTCAGGGAGCCAATTAAAGAGCCAGTCAAAGAAACCCTGATCTATATGTTGTCTAATTTCTGCAGTCAAGTCGTGGAGTTTGTTAATATGGGATTGGATAGCTTTAGAATGATCAGACAAATTAAAACAGCATAGACCTTCAAAATCGGAACAGTCATGACCGTGTTTCAACAATAAGTAATCGATAGCAGCACGGTTTTGCAAAATAGCTCTACGTTCACCTTGGGAATCTAATAATAAATCTGATAAAACAGTAGAAGTTTGGTTAATGGACTTTACCATCCAGCAGGCCATTTTGCCGATTGTTTTGGCATTGTAGACGGCCAATGCTGGAACACCAATAATAGAAAAAGCTAAACCAAGGTACTCTGATCTAGAATAAAGATGAACAGAGGAATCACAATCTTCATGTAATGACATAGAATCTCGCACAATACGGGAATGTGGAGTAGGATGTGAGGAAAACATTAGCAAACTTAATCTAGTGATGGCACATGGGCCACCAGAAATATTCGCTGGAATATATGACCAAGATGAATTCCCACAGGAAAAGAGCCATCCAGCTGGCAATAACATTGGACGATAGTGACTGGTGGCTACTACTAAACGTTTACAAGTCATATTATTCTTAACTGAAAGACATGAATCCGGAAGTCTCTTTAAACATAACAAACGTTGATGAAATGAAAAGGTAGTAGCGGCTTGGAGCTTCAGCCGCAGACACTCGGTAATGGCCTTAGGATTACAGGTCATAATAAAACAAAGATCTCCGGGGGTAATATTAAAAGTAGTAATTCTGGAATTAACAGAAACATCAAGGTCTGGAATAAGAGTACATGAGGGACAAAAATCATGTGCTGCAAAGTCCCCCAGAATAACATTAGGTCGGGCATTAGAAAAATTAAAAATGTGGTGGAGTGTCTCAGTGGATGCAGGGACAGCAACCAAACAGGTCGCTAGAATGTCAGTAACACTGTTCATTGGAGTAAGGCAGAAATGCGGAGAGTTCGTCACCCGCTTCGCGAGTGTGATCCAAAAATTCGTTGAAGCAGCCCACGCAGACCGCGGGGCTCTTATTATCCCATCAACCGGCGTCGGTAGATCCTCTCCTCTCCCGGCGTAGCAGGCCAAAAGGAGTCCAGCGCCGACACATCCTGCAGCAGCAATCCAAAGAATGATCTGAAAGAATACAAACACAGACCTTAATCATTCTCGTAAGTAACATTTATCAGCTGGGACAGCTTCCCAGCCATCTTTCCCTGGCTTCATCACCAAAACGGTGTTGTCATGACCGGTCGCAATAATATCAGCCTGTTCAGGAGGATTTTTAGGCGATTGCACCCATATTTTAGCTCCAGGAAGATCAGACGATCCGAAGCCTTTTTGTCCTCGCACAGTTAGCAACGTCGGGGCAGAGCCTTTTTTGATCTCACCACTGAAGACAGGCATAATCAATAACTGAGCAACACGGTCAGACTTTTTAATGAACAAATCCGTCTCACTGCTATTAAGCAGGAGAACCTTAATCTCTCCCTGATAATCACTGTCAATTACTCCTCCGAGTACTTGTACACCTTTCAGGGCCAGGCCAGATCTAGGGGCAATTAATCCAAAACTACCGGCAGGTATAGAAACACCAATGCCAGTTTCAACAATGATTCGATCCTTTCCTGGAAATTGTGCATCATTTAATGCATGCAGGTCGAGGCCTGCAGAACCTGGGGTTGCTCTACATGGAGCCAAAGCACCAGGGGTAATTTCCCAATAAGTAACAGTGTTGGAAACAGAATTTGGTTTTGCATCAACATGTGGAGGAAACAAACGCATCAACGGAGATTCAGCATGTAACAAAGGACGATTATTTAAAATTAACAAAGCTTGAAGTAGAACATCTCTCCACTGGCTGTAACGGTCATCAGTCAACTTGCGCAACTGTTCTTTCAACAAGCCATTCATTCTCTCAATCAATCCTGAAGCTTGTGGGTAATATGGAATATGAAACACCCAATCAATGTTATTTTCCGTACAGAATTCCTGCACCAATCTTCCACGAAAGTGGGATGCGTTATCTGATTGAATTTGGAATGGGACACCATAGTACAGAATAATCAGCTCCAGGGTTTTAATCGTATTCACTTGAGTAGCATTCTTGCAAGGGAAAGCGACCAAAAGGCCACTATAAGTATCAACCACTGTGCAAATATATTGACAATTTCTGCTCATAGGGAGCGGACCAATGTAATCAATCTGCCAAATTTGGGCGGGCAATTTACCTCGATGTAAGTGACCTCGAACAATCTGAGGTACCTCTTTTTTCCTAGAATGCTGACAAATGGGACAATGTAGAATGACATCTTTAATTAAAGAAAAAGGAATATGAATTCCTCTATCGGCAGCCCACCTGCTAGTGGCTTTCTCTCCAAAATGTCCTGCTTTCTGATGGGCCCACTTCGCCAATCCCGCCAAATCAGAATCCTGCATGTCAACCACTGCCTCAGAAATTTTAGACTGTTCATCTGCAATATTATGAAAAAATTTGTCAAGGGAGTCAATTGGAGTATGAGCATCCACGTGAAAGATTGTTACAGTACTCTGCGGGAGCAATTCCCAAATTTCTTGCCACAGTTCTTTGCCCCATAATTCTTTGGAATGCAATTCCCAATTATGAGAATGCCATGTTGGTAACCACACCGCTAGTCCATTTGCAGTGGACCAAGAATCAATGAAAATATGACATGTGCCTGGTAGTTCCTGTTTCAAAACTTGGTAAACTGCATAGAGTTCAGCATATTGACTACTCTTACCGTCTCCAGTTGTGCTTAGCAATTTCTTTGTAATCGGATTGTAAGAAACAGCTTTCCAATGTCTTTTGTCACCAATGAACTTCGCAGAACCATCCGTAAACCACACATGTTTTCTATCCTCCGCGGACAGATCATCAAATGATTTACCCCACTTCACAGGAGACTCCTGCACTACGGGAACCGAACACTCACTTTCAATCTCATTGGAGGGCGCCTGCGCCACTCGTTCATGTAAAACCGCCACACCTTTCGGACCCACACGTGCCCTGTCCTGAATGTACCATTTCCATTTAATGACACTCGCCTCCTGAGCATGTCCAATTCGATGGGACTTCGGTGAACTCAAAACCCACTGCATGATAGGAATTTCAGGCCTCAAAATCACAGCATGGCCTAGGGTCAATTGCTCGGTATCCACCAGAGCCCAATAACAAGCAAGCAACTGTTTTTCAAAAGGTGAGTAACGCTCACCAGCCTCTGGTAACTTTTTGGTCCAAAAACCTAATGGCACTTTTTGTCTGCCCTGCTTTTGCCACAAACTCCAATTGGCATACAGGCCTTCCACGGACACATTCAAATCCACATCACCTTCACACACGGGCCACAAATCCAAAGCATACTGAATAGCTTCTTTAGCCAAATTAAAAGCAGTCTGTTGAGGTACACCCCATTCAAACGCATTCTTTTTACGAGTGACTCGATACAGTGGAGCCAAGATTTGACTCAAATGGGGAATATGCTGACGCCAAAATCCAAATAAACCAATAAAGCATTGAGCTTCTTTCCTGTTTCTGGGAACAGCAAAATCAAGTATTTTTCGTTTAACCTGTGGAATCACCTCTCTGTGACCCTCATGCCAATTAATTCCCAAAAATTTTACAGCTTGGGATGGAGTTTGTAATTTGTCAGGATTAATTTCCCAGCCTTTCGCTCGCAAACAGTCAATAATTTGATCTAAATGGGACTGCACCTGGTCTTGCGTTTCACCTTGAATCAAAATGTCGTCAATATAATGACAAACCTGAACTTGTGGATTCGTGGGCACTTCAGACAAATGTTCCGCCACCAGCCGGTGACAGATCGTAGGACTATGTACATAGCCTTGAGGAAGACTCCGGAACGTCATTTGACGTCCATTCCATGTGAAACTGAATTGTTCCTGACATTCGGGGGCAATCGGAATCGAAAAGAACGCATTAGCAATATCAATGGAAGCATACCACGTACCTGGATGCTTTTGAATTCTCTGAATCAATGTAACAATGTCAGGCACTGCAACAGTCAATTTAGGTGTATTTTTGTTCAATTCTCGATAATCAACAGTCATGCGCCAAGAATTATCACTTTTGCGCACGGGCCAAACGGGATTATTCCAAGCAGATGTGACCGGAGTAATGACTCCTGCGTCAACCAAATCCTGAATCGTAGCGGTAATTTCTTCATGACCACCTGGGATGCGATATTGCTTCTGACAAATCACTTTCGTTGCTAAAGGTATTTTAATAGGTGGCATGCGTAAACGGCCAACCCGTACGAGTCTGGTCGAAATATACTGTCGTGTACCAAATTGATAGCAACCATCATCCAAATGCAAAGTCATACCTTTCAAAATGTCAATTCCAATAATGTATTCCAAAAGCGGCACAACCAACACAGAGTATTCTCTACGAGGAATTCTACCAATTTTAATTTCGAGTGCAGTTTGAACCGCGGGTGTCTCTTTACCACCCAGACCGGTAATTGTAAAAGACTGTCCATGAAACTTTCTCGATTTACCATGAATTAAAGTGGCCTCCGCCCCAGTATCAACCAACGCTCGGGCCCTTTGGATATTACGATGTTTCCAAAAAATCTCAATATCTACATAGGGTCTATAATCTCTGTGGGCCCACTTGCGTACCGGAGCTTGACCTATTTCCTAGTCATTTTTCCTGCGTTCCGTCAACCAAGACAAATCAGGGTAAATGTTCTCAGTTTTCTTTGGTATTAGAATGTCTTGTTCATATCCGTCTCCAGTACGAAACGGATTAGTGTCAGGTTCAAAAAGTTGTGAGTTACGGTCAGAGAGTCTGTTACGATCCTCTCTCTTTCTCGTGTCAGGGGAGTAACACCTTTCATCTCTTCGTTTGTTGGAAACTCGATCATCTCTTCCCCTCTCACGATCATCCTCTCTCCCCCTCCCATCATTACGACGAGGGGATCCGTCACGTTCATAGCGCCGATCATCGCGGCGATCAGAATTCACACGTCGTCTCTCATCACCACTGTCATCCGAACCACGATCATACTCATTCTTTCGCACACGACGGGCACCCTCCTTCCGATCCAAACCACGCTTACGAAACATATCCCATAGGATATTATTAGGCTCGCCATCAATTTCTTCTCTTTTGACACCATCAGCAATGAGAGCAAGAAACATGTCACGTCTAGAGAACTTATAGTCCCCACCAGTACGACCCTCAGGTCGAGATTGTCTTTCAGGTTTAAACCATTCACCCAGCTCACCAAGCTGACGAACAGACTCAAGCACAACAGACAAAGGATTGCCAGTTTGGTTAATCAATAATGTCATCATGACCTGCTTGTAAGCAACAGGAGAAGCACGGATTATGCGATTACGCACAGAAGATGTTAAAAGACCATCCAATAACTTGTCAGCAGTACTAAGGAAGATACACGTTTTCATGACTTCCTCTTTTAAACGTTGCGACGCATCGCGCAAAGTGTACCACGGTTTCTCGTCAGTGGGCCAATCAGATTCGGTTGGATATTTATGATTACAGCCGTCAGACGCAAGCTGGAGCAAAGTAATTTGACCAGCACCAGCATAATTCCGAAAATGATCCTGAATCGTAGAATCAGAACTCAAAGAGCAAAATCGTAAGCAATCAACAGCATCGAGCATAATACCGGCAGCGCCAAGTTCATAAAGACGCACCATCCAGGTAAGCAAGGCCTCACCAGGCCGTTGTCTAAATCGTTGCAGAATGTCACTGACCTCCTGCTGAGTAAAGTCTTCAATACAATCGAGAGCTATACCACCCGGATTACCAGGGGCCTGTTGTAATTTTCGTCGAAAAATCGGGTGAGCGGAAACTGCAGGAAGAGCTTCCGAGGAAGCCCGCATCTTAGATTTAGCAGCACAATCAGGGCAAGCTACGTCATCCACACGGGAAGAACGAGCACGGTCACAATCAGGACTTGAATCGATACATAAAGTAGATTTACAATCACGTCCGGAGCGAGAAGACTCGCGTTTGTCACCCTCCTCTGCCGAGGAGTCAGAAGTATGAGAATCCCAGATATTACCATCCCATTCATCGGGGTTCCAATCCATTCCAGCTTTAGCTACAACCATACGCACTTTGCGTGAAGACACACGTCCACGACGATGTTTATATTTATATCGTGCAATACGGACCGCAGCTCTTTCAGCAATGGTCTGATATGTTTCAAGTTTGTCGGCAAGCAACTTATTTTGACAACGCAAAAGAGTATGCGCATTTTGCAACTCAACACACTGTCCTTCCATGTCCTTAAACTGCTTTTGTAGCTGAACAAACCTCTCATGCAACATCCTGTATGCATTAAGAACAATCCAACCTCTGCGTCCTAAAATAGGAAGCTCATCACCCTTCACTACTGGCGCTTTCTGCAAGCATGACACCACATCGGCAGGCTCCGCCTGCTCCAAGCATGAAGACCAATTTTCACTCAAACCAGTAGAATCAGCCCACTCACGAGCCAATGCCTCGTAAGGCGTAGACTCCCAGCCTGGAATCTGAATCGGCAGTTTAAAAACCGACGATGATTTTTTCGCAAACATAATTACACGCAAAAATTATATACACAACTATAAACAAAATTTTATACGTACAAGCCGAGCGCAAACCAACAAGATAAAATCAACACAATGCACACAGGCTTCGTAAACAGTTTGTGACGCCAGATGTAATGGCTGGATTTTCTGTTTAGATGGGATCAGCCCCCAGGGGCCCCTATGACCCAGCCAAAACGTACTCACCTTCCCTCCTCAGATCGTATTCACACTGGATAGATATACTGATATATATATATATATATATATGTATATATAGGTCGCACCTAAGGATGGGGAATATACATAGACTTTCTACAATATCTTATTCACATCAGTTGGTCTCGCGGCCACCCCGACCCAGACCGTTCTACCCTAGGGCAGATCTGACACACAATCCGGTGCGTCTACACACGGGCCTGCAGAACCCAATGCTCTCTTCTCCAAATTGTTCGCAATCCGGCGAAACTACGCGCCAGTATCCTCCCTGGCGTTCTCACTTATTCAAGCCACAATCCTGTGGGTATCTACACTGGTAATCCCCCCCAGTGCTCTCATTAACGCCGCATATCAACGACGACCACATTCCTATGAACAGTTATCAGGATAATATCTCAGTTACCTACTCGGAATAAAACTATAATAATGACTTTAAACACGGTTCCAAATTATATGGTGTACTTTCTGTTCTTGGCATCAAAGGTCCACTCACTCCCTCTTTGTTCGATCACCATTTACCTGATCGGGATTACACATCCGTTCACATAAACAACTTTCGACTAGGAGATGCATTCACCGAGATTGAACAGGAACACAAGGCACACGATAATTCCATAAGAATTAGGGTATTTATTAACAATAGACACCAATCACATTACTATGCAACATAACTTCTGCAAAGAAAAGGTAAAGATTAGAGCTGGTCGGACGTCACCTGATTAATATGAAGTTTGGGCTCGGCAGTCATCTAGGTTCCCTTCTCGTCTCTGTGTCCTGGCTCGCCTTGCAGTCACACCCCAGCCGTCACAAGTACACGTCTGCACCGCTAGGCTCAACCTCGTCTGCTTCCCTCCAGGGCACTGGAACCTTGCTGATTATTAGCTACCGTCTCTCTCTCTCTCTGTATCAGTGCGCTCCGCGCTACTTCTCGTTCAGTCTATCTCAGAGAGTTTCGGTCTTAAATCTTTCTCCGACTTCAAAGATGGCGACTTGTCCACCATGAAAATGAATAATGGCAGAGATGCTAACGGCTAGATGCCGCCTACGGACTAACTGACAAACTGACTAACACCTTTGCTAATATCAAAGCCCGTTCCTTCATGGAAAGTTACGGCCAGTAACCTGCCGCCCACCAAATTCTTGTACCTCCCCGTACCAAGGACACTTTCCCAGCCGGCCGGCCTGAAGTTGTGTCTTCGGAGTGGAGAAAAATACATTCCTTCGATAAGGGTCAGCCTGAACCGGTTCTCTCCAAGCGAACAACAGCTTGAAACTAAAACATTACTCTTCACCTAGAAAGCCTTCTCGAGCTACCGGGCAGAAAGCAAAATGGAGTCTGTCTCGTTTAAGGCCTACGGAGCCCATAATATGCATAGTTCCATGAAAAACAGCTCAACATGTTAGCAAATGAGCAAATCATGACTAATACTTATATATCTATCCCCTAACTTAAATTCATAAGCCTTACTCTAAGGAAAATGGTACGAAAATGCCCTAATATATATAAGACAGGGTCCCTGTCTATCGGCCTAATCCCTATGCTATGGGGGTGATAGGCTGGAGTCACTCTCCATCATTCTCCTTCTCCAAAGAGCTAGCAAAAAGACAGCCATAACACTCACACAACCAATCACCGACCTATAGATCCACTCACACAGCCACTCAAACACAGATTCAGACACTAACACAACCACCCCAATGACCTTGCGATGATGTTAAAAACACTATCACTCATTAGTAATACAGAAAGAACTGATCTTGTCCTGGTTTTGCAAGAGACCCCTGAGACCCGTGAGTCTCGAGGCAGTGTTGGAAAGCGGAGAGAGAGCAGCTGGGAGCAGCGGCAGCATTGCAGCGCGAATTGAAGAGGCATAACCTCAGATAACCCGGTCCTAAACGGCCCAAAAAAGGCCGGGACGGTGCCGCGTTGGTGCCGGCCTTTAGTGCCGCGTTTGGTGCTGTTTGGTGCTGTGTTTTGTGCCGCAGTGGCCGCCAGAGGCTCCCAGAGGTGGGGGAAGCTGCGAAAAGCTGCCGGTGGTCGGGAGAACTCTGGCATAAGGAGCGCAAGGGTGCCGAGGAGAAACACTGAAGAACAGGAGGAGCAGCGAGAACTGCTACAACGCCGAACAGCCGGCAGAGCCCCGGATTGTGCCTGGAAGCCCCGCAGACAGTGAAATGGACTCCCAGTCTGTCTCTCATTTACCAGAGGTGAGGCGATCAGCACTTATCAGCCCTTTATCACGGGGAGGCACATGGAACTGGGATAGACTGTGGTGGGCACAAGACTGTGGCAGGCTCAAGAGTGTAAACAAGCATAGCAAGCATAACCAAGCTTAGTTAGGCTCAATTAAGCTGCTTAACCACTGCCGCAGGAGCCGCGGGGTGCTGTGGGGGTTTACTGCCCAGCCCCAGGGCCGCTCAGCAGGTGCAGGAACAGGAGCAGCGAACGTTTGCTAAACAAAGCAGGAGATTTTGCATAACATGGACAGAACCACACACCAGAGGGCTGCATATTCCTATGTAGGTTTATCTGGTGTCCTAAAATACACGAAAGTTGGATAAGAAAACACAGGGACAGCACATTGGAAAGGCTGTTTATTGGAGCTGGAGGCGATAACAACTACTTGAGCACGAAGTCCGAATAAATGAAGTTGAGTTAATTGTTTAGTTGATGTCCAACAGATGATTTTAAGTTTACATGATACATTTGTATTTGAGGCATTATGTGTGTTGCACTAATGCTACTCAAAGAAATGTGATATTACGTTTTACGTTAGGCTTTATGGGTTCACGCAAATCCAAATAAAGGTTTTATGAAAATAAGGATGAATTACTTGTGTGATACGTGGCACCATACTAACATTCTATTTTTATTGTGGTACTTGCTATGATTATTGAAAAAATATTCATTTTTATTGGTCATGACAATTACGTGTTAATGATTAGCCCAGAAAATCTTTAGACATCAATGTCATATATTTGAGATGATCCAGGATCGATGTTTTGATGTACAATAATGCATTGTGGACAATATTTGGAAATACAGGTGATATTGTGTTAATGGGAGAGGTACAGGCTGTGAAAAAAAAGGAAAGGCTGTTCATCACAGTAGGAGGCGCGTGCTCACTCAAAACAGGGTAGACCTCTCAAGGCGGTACCTTTTAGGGTTGATTGGGCTGCTTAGGTTGCAGCACCAGTAACACAGTGTTACATCAACAGCACCAGTAACACAGTGTTACATCAACACCAAATCCTACTGCAGTTGAATAAGTACACCAGCGGTGCGCCCTAGGGGATACAAGCCAAATTCTACAACAGAGAAATATGAGATCTGGGAAAGTTCGGCAGGCAAATATAGACAAAAACAGAAAAAATAATAAAAACGTCACAGAGGGAGGGCCAGACATAAGCCAAAAAAGCCAAAAAAAGAAGGCCCTCAAGACAGAGAGAAAGGCTAATCTCTGCACTAACACCGGCCACAACATCTCTCAGCCTTGGTAAAAATACCAGGATCCAAAAAAGTTCTATTTAAAAAATCGAATGGCTGCCATTTATGCACCAACTGTTGAGACAGCCCGTTTGCCGAGCCCCATAGCACCAGTAACAAGGGCGAACAAAAGTCACAATAAATCAGGAACGACTGAGCAACTGTAAAAGTATGCATTCACCTTCAGTAAAATAAGTCCCCCTTCCGTACAGCAATCTCCAAACATCTCAAATACACAAAAAATAAATTAAAATTTACAAAAACCAATCGTGGAAATGCAAGTAGGTAAATTGGTAACAGCAATAGCTCAGATACACCAGATTACCCCTCCAAGAAACCCCGCATTGGGAAGAACTGCAAATGAGGACGATATAAACGAGCACTTGGAGGAAATAAAAACCAAACTGGATGATCAGGAGGACCAGGAAAGGGGCCTAGATAATGCCTGGTCAAGCTCATTCTCACTATCAAATGATGCCAACATGTTGCAAATATTAGATAACACTACCCAAACACAAGAAATAATGAACAATGTAATTAAAGGGAATATCACAACACTGCCTACCATGGCACAGCCTACTCAAAAGGGAGCATTGGGACGAGCAGGAATGATGGTATCCACTCCTTCAAATTATGGTCAAAGAACATACCTACAGACAAACGCACAAGAGGAGGGAAGACTGCCAACGGAAAAAGAGCAATTACATTTGTCATCTCCAATAACAATTTCATCGGTCAGGAGGAAGGGAGCTTTTCAACGAAAATAAATCAATTCAATTTGTCACCTCCGATAACAATTTCATCGGTAAGTAGGATTGACCACGAGTCTAGGGACACTGTAAGTTCCCTTGATGAACTGCACATGGCACCATGGAGTAATACTCTATTAAGCACATTGGAACAAGCAATCAGGGTACTGAACTTTTAATCAGATAAAATGGAAGTCCAGATTGACCTAATACATTTAATTGCTGGTCACATTGCAGGCATAAATACCAAGCTGGACTCAATCACTTCCTTTGTAACACGTAGGGGAACCCCGGAATCACAAACAAACAAATACCCCCATGCAGCTCAACTGTGGATGTGGCAAAATAAACTGGCAAATCTGCCCGAAATATTAAATGATATCCTAGGAGTAGTGCAACTAACAACAAAATCAAAACACAAAAGGGAAGCCCAAAAGGTCACAGAGAAAACGGAGCCAGTAAAAGATAAACGTAAAGGGACATGTGATATTGACAAGGGAGAAGCCCAACAAGGGCAAATAGAGGTTCCATGTGCTAAAACAATGGGCCACCAAAAGGAAGTTACACAGAGCACCATGAACACTTTAAAAACTGCAAAACCTCCAAAAAGACAAAGGAAACGTGCTAGAAAGGTAGGGCAAAATGCAATATTCAACCAACTACAAAATTAGAGAACATTTTTCGTATTTTTTCAAATCAAAACACACAAAGGAAAGAAAATAGGGCATTGATAGAAGGTATAGAGGAGGATCCAATAACAGTCCCAGACCAATCAAATCATACATCAGATTCTAACAGTTTTAATGCAAAGCAAAATGCATCAAGTGCTCTGGCTATTCCTAACAAAGAGAATATGAATCAGATGTGTCTTACAACACCTATCTATCGGTCAGCCACAGACTCAACGCCAACCCCCAGAACCTTAAAAACCAATTAGAAGGAACCCATTGCAGGTACAAATAAGAGTTATATCCAAGGAGGATAGAGGTTCCAGTTCAGATGACGGAGTTCAAGAACCCAGCAGAGAAAAGAAGGCCAAATTAAGCTAATTAAAAATCCAACATATTAAAAAGGGAGAAGGGGCCAAAAAAACATCGCAAGTTCCCGCAAGGACCACAGCCGAAGGCGAATGAGGTACCCGTCCAGATAACGGATGGCAAACAGCTAGGAGGAGAAAGGGTGACATAAAACGAGAAAAGCAAGAAAGAAGGGAAGAAACACCAGGTAATAAGGCGTACAAGCGAACAGACGCCAACGAACATAGTAGCCAAAATGCAATAAAAGTTACAATAAATAGAAAAGGCAGAGTATGTAGGATGCCCTCTATCGACCAGCAAAGCGAGCCAAAAGGGCGGGTAAAACATGGAGAAGTGGGAAAACTGGAGCAAGAGTCAAAGGAAACAAAAAAAATGGATACTCTACAGGAGAAGATCAGCAATGAACAAATAACTCAAGACAAACATATTAATAATGAAATCACGAACATCATAAATACTCAGATAGAAAAAGAGGAAAGTGCAGGAAGTGCAAATAACTTGTGGGAGAATACATCAAAATTAATGTTTGTGCCAGAATATTGCACGAAAGGATGGCAAGATATACTAAATAGAGGGAACCTCTTAAGATCGTTTGAAGAAATTCTCGAGTTAAAAGGAATATCGTCGCATGGTCTCTTAGCCGTGGAATTCAAGTATTCCCCGGAAAACCCGGACATAGAAGAGACTTTGACTACCTGGACCTCAAAGGAACTAGTGGACAAGATATATGCTACCAGAGTAATATTCGAATTTTGGGGAACCACACTGAGGCCATACAAACACCCACGGTACCCTTAGCCCTTCCTAACAAATCAGAAGTACACACCTGCAAAAAAGCAAATAACATGCTTACACGGCGCCCGATCCACCACGCCACCGGGGCCAATAAATCCAAAGGAGGGCAAGGAAATAGCGAGGCAAGTCAACCCTGTATGATGTACTGATGACAGGACAGACTGGTCGTGGGTGCCACAAGTACTTAGTAACACGCGTACCTAACAAATATTCAAACTCACTTAGGATGGATAAAAGATGGGGGCAGAAAATTCAAGCAAACAAACTGGACTCAATAAAATCCTCGAGGTAGTGCCACAAGTTGAGGGATATAAGGCAGAACAGGACAAAGATCTGTTCATGGAACGTCCATGGTTTTAAAAATATGGGGCTGGATCACGAAACTCTGTCCTTCTTTGAACAACAAGACATAATATTATTTCAAGAAACCTGGAACATGACCCCAACAGCGATCCCAAGTTATATAGAGCATCACATTTTAGCTGAAAGATTTGCAAGATTTGGTCACCCAAGGAGAGGCTTATCAACATATATATTACAAAATCATGGTTGGCAAACAGAAGAATTAGAAACCGTGTGAACTGGCTGCAAGTTACAAAACTTAACGGAAAGCAAAATTCGAATAAACTAGACTGCCAATTAATACTAGCCAACGTATATGCTCAACCTCAAAAAAAATCAGAAGGAAAAATTGACAACAATAATGAATCTGATCAGCGCACTGCAAAAATCACACAAATTCTGCCCAGTGATCATTTCAGGAGACTTCAACAGTAACCTAATAAAACAGAATAACAGAAAGAGGCATGAGGACTGGGGATACCAAATAATAACGCGAAACCTAGAAAAACACGGCCTGTCCATCCTGAATGGTAACATTATAGGGGATAGACCAGCCGCAACAACGTATTCATTTTTTTTTTTTATTATTATTTTTTTATTTTCTTTCACTTTTTCTGTTAATTACGATACAGTATTTACAGTACAGAATTTTCACACCGTTATACATATATAATACAACCATCTGCATACCTGTAACAAAAACCAAAACTAAAAAAAGAGAACATAGAGATGAAAAAAACAAGTCAAATCAAATCAAAATCTGACATAACCCAGAATTTTTAGATCTTTCTACTCTTCCACTGTTCGATGGGGAACCAGATCTTACCCCCCAACATTCTTGCCCTTCTGCCTTTCCTATCGTAGATAGCTTTCTCCAGATTATATATGTGTAAAATCTTTGCTATCCATATCTGAAACGTCGGTGCAGATTTGTCTTTCCAAGCTTTCGCAATAACAAGTCTAACAACTGCTGTGACCACAAACAAAAATTCTGGATGTATATTATTATCACCTATACAGATGCCTAATATTATCAAATCATCCGTTAATTTAACTTTTAACCCCAGAGATTTCTCCAAAAATACCTCTATTGCCAATTTTAGAGTAAAAAGCTGTGGACACTGTGAAAACATGTGCGTGATATTAGCGCTCGATGAGTTACAGCGTGGGCAAGTTATTCCAGTGCTGTCCCCCCATTGTGCAATTCTAGCTGGTGTATGGTATAATGAAAAAATGGTCTTGTAATGTTGGGTTTGTAATGTTGCTGAGCATAGTATGGTTCTTCCTAGGTCTAATGATGCTTGCAGAGCTTCCGGATGGGCCCTTACTTGTTCCACCCATTTATTGCTATATTTCTCCCTATCATCAGTTTTGTATGTCTGTAGTTCTGCGTATAATTGCCTAACTGAGCCCCGTAAGCTGCTCCACAAATAATCCATTATCCTGCAGCTTGTCATTCCTACTGCTCCCCCCTGTTTTGTATGAAAGTAGCTTTTCACTTGTAAATATTTAAAGAAGTTGTTCCCAGGTATTTTAAATCTATATTGAATTTCTTGAAATAGTAAGAACCCCCCTTCCGCATCCAGCATGTCTCCTAATTTCTTAACTCCTCTACCATCCCACTCTTTCATAACAGCATCCCTAAAAATCTCTGTCGGGAGATCGCTATTCGTGTATAACCTCAAATATCTATTATATCTTCCCAGTCCTACCTTCTTCTTGATAGCCCTCCAAATTTTGTATACTGCGCTCAAGGTCTTGAATCTTGTATGTTTAAAATAGGCAAAATCTACTGTAGTGACTAAAGCGTTCTCTGCCCTTTTTCCCAACAGTGCTTTGTAGACATTCTCTGGACATGCACCCTCCTCTTGATGATCACTGCCTCCTAAAAGCCCCTTGGAGTATTGCAAAACTGCCGCCCAATAGTAAAATCTGAAATCCGGTGCCCCCCAACCACCCTTCTCCCTTGATAGTGTCAAAAATCTATAGGCCCTACGTGTCTTCCCTTGTGCCCAAATTAATCTATTCACTGTTGCTTCTATTTTATTAAACCATATGCCATCAAAAAATAAAGGAATTGCTCTAAACAAATAAAGGAATTTAGGGAGAGTAACCATTTTGATGAAATTAATGCGGCCCATTAGTGTCAGATGTAAATTGTTAATCCTCTCCATATTTCTTTTAACCTTCCCTAGCAGTGGTTCCATATTAATCTCTACCAATTTCCCTAACTCCGCGGTCACCCTGACTCCCAAGTATGTTGCTTCCGGGACTACTCTTGCGTCTATAAGTGTTGAGAATCTATTCTGTACTACCTGTGTCTTCCCTCTATTTATTAAATACCCTGAGAGCGCACCAAATTTCTTCGCCTCCTGTTCGATTTCAGTCAACGCTCCCTCCGGTGCTGATGTTGTAATAGCCACGTCATCTGCGTAAGCAAATAGTTTGAAGTCTTTCTCATGCATTGTAACTGGGGGGATCCTACAGTTATCTGTAAGTCTTCTCAAAAACGGGTCCAGATAAATGGCAAATAGTAGGGGCGAGGCTGGACATCCCTGTCTAGTCCCCCGCCCAATCTGTACCATCTTTGAGTAGGATTTATTAATTCTTATCCTAGTGCCTGCATTGCTGAAATAAATCCCTTACCTATACCTGCCCATTCCATAGCTTTCCATAAGTAAGCCCAAGAGACCCTGTCAAAGGCCTTCTCGGCGTCCAGAAAGATCGCCGCGACAGGGTCTCCAGAGGCCTCTGCTGCATCTAAAATAGTGATCATCTGCCTGGTATGTTGGGTAGTCCCTTTACCAGGTATAAATCCATGTTGTTCCGGGGATACCACTTTCTCTATAATCTTGCTCAGCCTATTAGCTAATGCTTTGGAGAAAATCTTAGCGTCAGCATTCAGCAAAGTAATTGGCCTATATGAGCCTGGTTCTGTTGGCGGTTTATCTTTCTTTAGGATCACTATAATGTCCGCGTTGGCCCATGAGTGTGGAATAATTCTACCTCCCTGTGCCAGACAACAGATTGCCCACAAATCCTTACCTACAACATCCCAAAAGGTTTTGTAAAACTCTGCAGGTATCTGGTCTTGTCCTGTTGCTTTGCCCGACGGCAAATTAGCTACTGCATCTCTTATCTCCTGAACCGTTAACAACTCATCTAATTTATCCCTCTCCTCTATACTTAACCCTGTCTGTGGCCTTTGTGTTAGATATTCCGTACTTTCTTCATCTATGGCTCCAGTACATGCGTCTTGTTCATATAAAACCTCATAGAACCTCCTAAACACCTCCTGTACCTCCTCCACCTTGTTTACAATTGTCCCAGTGCTATCCCTAACTTCTTTTATCTCCCCTGCTGCTAACGTTTGTCTGGTTCTAATTGCCAGCAGATGACCAACCCTCTCATTGAATTTGTGGCACTTCTCCTTTTTTGCTAGGTAGTTCCTTGCTAACTTCTGCGCTAATGTATTGCCTGTTTCTGCTTTCTGTGTTTCCAGTAATATCTGTTCAAAGGGTTCTTGCTTGCTTACTGCCTCCACTAGAGCCTCTTCTAGTGCCACCAAGGTTCTAATCTCCTCTTCCGTTTTCTCCTTTTCTCTTCTACTTCTTGCAATTGTGTAACTTAATGTCTCCCCTCTTATACCTGCCTTAAAGCTATCCCATACTACATCCGCAGAGGCCGAGTATCTATTGATATCCCAGAATTGTATTATCCATGCATTCATTCTTGAAATATACTCCTTCTCTTTCAGCAACCCTCGTTCGAATGTCCATGTAGGTCTTATTATTTCTTTATCTTGGGAGATTGGAATACTTAGAACCAGTGGATTATGATCTGACACTATTCTGGGGAGCCGTTCTATTCTGGATCTACCTACAAGTGAACTAGAAATAAAAAAGTAATCCAATCTCGCTATAGTTTTTTATTTTTATTTATTTATTCTTTATTTCGGCCAATTTGGCCATAAAAGACACATGTACACATAAAAGTAAACAATCATAGCAGCATACATAACAACAGTCAATAAAAAGTATTGTTAAAAACGATTTGTACAATCTCCCTTTAAGACCTATTTCATTTTAGCTACAAAATTGTGTAAACATATACAAGGGTCCTACTCAGAGTACCTGACCATGTTTCTTACGAATAATGTAAACAGAGTAGAGGAACCTGCTTATGCTAAATACTATGTACTGGGTTGGATTGCTTTTCATGATCCTATAGGCTATAGAACAGGATCTGGTTCCTAGAAGGTTACACATGGGTTTTAGCCATTTTTTTCTAGCCTTCATGTACGCACTACATATAAAGAACATATGAGCCTCATTCTCCATACAGGCGTTTAAGCACATAGGGCAATACCCACTTTTAACTTTCAGTTCTCCCAGTCTTTTCTGTGACCATCGTTCTGTATTATGGTTAAGCATAAGTATCCCATATCTGAACTTTAAATAAAGGGACTTTGCGATAGGTGGCTCTATTTCGTCCAAGAATGATTCAAAACGAAACTCATCCTTGAATTATAGGAAATCTTGAACTGCGGACCCAACTCTACTTCCATCTACCATTTTGACGCTCATGTGAGTCCAGAAGGCTCGCTTAACTATTAATTTAGAAAAGGCCGGCAAGTTGTCAGGAGTCTCCCACATTGAGTATAAGCCCAGGAGAGTAAACCATTTTTTAATATGCACAAGCCACTGGATGGAATTAAAAGAATCAAGTTTCAACAGTTCTTGTAGACCATTTTTATATTCTACCAGTTCTGGGGTGGTCCATAACCTAACCCAAAATATTAGTGGTCTTAAAATGGCAAAATAATCCGTTCTTCTAAAATTCAGGTCAAGTTGGAGGGGTATTAAAGGTGTGCTATTTGGGACCCTTACAATGGCTCACATAAATTTATTGTCCAGGCTCTGGAAACTATCTTTTGCCCAAGGTCCCCATATCTCTGCTCCATATAACACAGCAGACTGAATTTTGAATTTAAAAAGTTCTAAAACAGGGGTTACACTTTTACTTGTGCTAGCATTCAGTTTGCATATAATCGGTTTAACATTGTGGGCATATGATATCTTACTTTTCTCAATCTGGGCTTTCCAACTTAGTTTCGAATCAAGTGCAACTCCCAAATAAGAAAAGTTTTCCACAGTTCCTAGTTTCTGACTATTCAAGGTCAGGAACCCTCTGTCTGGTTTACTGGGATTTAATGACATACATTTAGTTTTATCTGCATTAATTTCCAAACCCTTTATCATGCAGTATCGGCTGAAGGAGTTAAGGAGTGCCTGGAGTCCCTTCTTGGTCTGAGATATGAGAATAGTATCATCTGCGAAGAGCAACGCAGGCACCCTTTCTCCATCTAGCTGCGGGGAATCATTAATACAACCATTCAAATAGTCTAGGTCATCATTAACAAACAGAGAGAACAAGGTAGGGGCCAAGACGCACCCCTGGCGAACCCCGCGTTCTATTGGAATGTTGCGCGTCAGCTCACCATTTGGACCCCACCTGATATTTGCAAAGTTTCCAGCGTGCAACTCAACTATTTGTGCCAGGAGGCACCCTGGTAGGCCTACTTCACTTAACGTTTTCCAGAGCAAGCTGCGAGGGACAAGATCGAATGCAGCTCTTAGGTCAACGAAAGCTACGTACAGGTGACCTTTCCTAATATGCACGTACTTCCAGGTCAAACAACAGAATCAAAATATTTGATCTATGGTGCTGGTCTTACTCCTAAACCCAGCTTGGAATTTGGAGATTATTTTGGAGTCTTCCAGCCAGTCGTTGATCCGAAATAACAAGTGTTTGGCATATAATTTTTGCAGCGTGTCCATAAGACTAATTGGTCTATAATTAGAGGGTATCAGTCTATTCCCCTTTTTAAAGATTAACACAACTTCAGCTGCACGCCAACTATCTGGAAAGCAACAGTTTGTAGAAAAAACATTAAACAAGCGGTTCACATAAGGGGCCCAAACTCCAACATCATGTTTATATAAGTCCCCCGGTATTTTATCTGGGCCTGGTGCTTTAGTGTTTTTTAATTCATTAATCGCCCTTACTGTTTCCTCTAGTGTAAAGTTTAGAGGTTCAATAGAAGGGGGAGACCATATAATCCTGTTGTTATCACCATCATATTGTTTGTAAAGAGATGTGAAATGGGTCACCCAAGTCATTTCGTCCAAGAACGTGTCTTTCACAGCTCTGCCTGCATGTCCCTCATTTGCCACCAGCCTCCAGAATCCAACATTATCATTGATTTTTGCTGCAGCTAACATTTCAGCCCAGATCGACTCCTCCCATAGTTTTTTTGATGTTTTTTGGGCGCGTTTGTATTCATCCCTTGCAACTTTAACTTCTTCTTTTGACTTACTTTTGATAGCAAGCAGAAGGTTTCTCTTAGCAATCCTGCATGAGTGGTCGTACCATAGTTTTCCATGACTGCCCACTCTAATGTTTTGTTGTTTTTTCCTTGGCATTTTTGACAAATATGTTTTTAGTTCACTAAAGAAAGCATTGTGGAGTTCGATAAAGTGGTCAAAGTGTACAGGTAAAAAGGTTTGGCCAGCTATGTGTTCAAACGTCTGCTCAAAAAGAGAGTACACCGACGCTAGAGCCTTGCCATCCGCCAAAATACAGGGCCATTTTACTGCGCGTCTATTGTTATTTATATGAACGTCCTCACACATTTTTCCGTTGGTTTTCTCAGTTGGTGGGGTAGCTGGGTTGACAATAGTGTCACTAAACATTTGCACATCGATGTAAAGTTCCAAAGTATAGTGATCACTTTCCCCCCTACTTGTCACTTTTAAGTCAATCATAAAATGCCAGATACTAAGTGAAACAAGTATGAAGTCTAAATTGCTATTGGCTTTGAAAAAAGTTGGTTGTTTGGACAAATCCGAGGGGAGGCGGCCGTTACATGCTCTAAGACCATGATCTGCAGTTAGCCTTAGTAGTTGGCCGGCCAAGGTAGAATACTTGACAAATTTTGAAGTTTCGAGTTGTGGAATTTTATACACTTGGTCCTCATCTTCAAAGACATCATTGATGCCAGGAACAGGTTCGAAATTGCAATTTAAATCTCCTCCCAAAATAACCGGAGTTTCTCCAACTACATTTTTCAGAAAGAGATCCAATATTTCCAAAGTAGGTGAGACCTTGGAATGGCCAATTGGTCTGTTGTATACATTGATGATATAGCATTCATTTCCGTTAGGGGAAATAACCTTTAGGGCCAGAATGTCAGGAGTGCCTGTATCGATAGATTCAACCCTTATGACCAGAGTGATTTTAAGCCAAATGATCAGACCCCCTGATGGTCTTCCTCTGTCAGACTGGACTGCCTCAGTTCCATAGGTCTTGTATCCGACCCTGTGTGGAACTTCAGTCGCCCAGGTTTCCTGCAGCAGACAGATATCACTAGTGTCAACATAGTCTGCCCAATCGGGGTCCTTTAAATTCTTAACAACACCAGCAATGTTCCATAACAGGATAAGCAAGCGAGGTGTTAGGCTCCGGTCTTCAAAGGCTGACATGATTGCCAGCTGGTTAAATACACTACCTAACTGTGAATCGGCCATTTCTTTCTCTACCTCTTTAGCCATTTCTCTAGCTACAGTATCAGATCCCTCGTCCAGACAACCCATATCTAAGCTATAGCATACTTTGTCGACTGATAAAGACAGTTCCTTGTTCCGGTGATTTGGCATTATACTACACATCCTATCCACAACACCCTTATTATCAGTGGTCATTCGTTGGTCCGTTCTGGAATAAGAAGTGTCATTACCAAGATTACAAAAGGTGTCATATAACTTGGAAATACAATCTGGCGTAATTCCAAGTCAGTCAACGGCATCTAAACAACTGTACCTATTGAAAGTGGGAATACCAGACCACATGTTTTGATCAACCTGTCTAGCCAAGTTCGGTGCGTAACCGTGATACTGATTCACAATATTCCAGTTAGGCCCATATTGAATAGGTCTGGGCGGAGGGTAAAAAAACGATAGGGGCCTAGCTTCAATGGGTGGTGACGCTCCGTATGATTTCCACTTGCAGATATGTTCAGCACTATGGGGTTCCTCAAAAGAAATGACAATACAGTCACCCTTAATTGATTTAGCCGTGGGCCCTACCCACGGTACCCTCCGAACCATAAGGATTTTACTTTTCATTTGGTTCGGAATGGGTTTATTTGTATTTAACCAATATATCACTTTATTTTTTAGGGATTGGAAATTCTCTTCATATTGGCTTTCTAGTTCAGGCACCCCTGTAAGAACGGCTACAAATGGGCTGGCGTCAGGTGGCAGGTCTATACACCCTCCTTTAAAGTTATTATACGTATGGCTAGATTGGTAGTTTGTCTTGCTAGTAGTATTTGCAAAGGATCTGTCAGACAGGGGTTTGTTACTGGCGGGAGTGATATAAGGATAGGCAGGAGGATTTGATGGGGGTTTCTGTGGAGCCGGTGCATTCGGGATAGAAGAATGGGTAGTGGCAGCATTTGACAGTTGGGACGTTTTACTTTGGCCATGACTTTTCTGCTGGGGTTTGTTAGTAGTGTTTACAGACGAAGAAGTTGAGGGTAGTGAATTTGATTTGTCAGTAGTGTTAGTTAATTGTTTAGTGTTTATATTTTTTACTGTTCCCTCCTTTTGTTGCTGATCGTTAGTTGGATTTTTATTCGTTGGAAACACAGAGACAGGAGCTGGAGCTTGCTTAGGGACTATAGGTATATCAGTACAATTAAGGCTTAAGCTCGATAAGGTGATGACACTTTTCTCTACCTCAAGCAACTGGTTCTCAATACCGGTTAGCCTGACTTCTAGCGGCCTAAGTAGTCTCTTGAGCGTCTCCCACACCAGTTTTAGAAATTCTTCCCTTCCCCCTTCTTGTTCTGTCATATCTAGGGAGACTCTCTGGCCCTCGTGAACAGAATGATCAGCCATTGTAATCGAGTTTTGCTCATCTGTGCTGTCATTAGCATTTTCTACAGTTAAAGGTGCTTGCTCAGCTATGGTATTGTCAATAGTTACGCTAGGCATATTTGGGGCACCCCCCATAATATTTTGGCTAAGGGCTACCTTTGCCTTTTTCCTAGCATAGGCAGTTAAATGTTTGCGTTTTCTTTTATGTTTTAGTGGCGCCTTAGCAGACATCTGGCTTTTGTTAGACTCTGTTTCAACTACTGCTTTAGGGTTCACCCCATTTTTAGTGCCCTCAGTACTCCCTGTCGGAGTGTCCAAAGGAGGAGGGCTTTCAGGTTCAGCACTAACAGGGGGCCCAGTGGATGTGAAGTCATGATTAATAAAGGGGGTTGTTTCCTCTGCAATAGAGTGAACCTCAGCCAGAGTGATGATTGGTATGGGTCCAGTGGTGCGCTCGGGAGTTTTTGAAGTAGCAATACTACCTAAAGAGGATTTTTTCTTAAGTGCAAGTTCGGTAGAAAGCCTCCTAGCAGACTCTAGTTCTAGTGATACTTTGTGCTGGAGTTTGGTTATTTCGTTGTCAATTGAAAGACTAGTTCTAGTGATGAAATCATCTAGGGTGCCTGTGGCCTTTTTTGAGGACTTAGTAGACTTACTCCTAGTTTCACGGACGGACATTATGTGGGCAGTATTAGAGATAAATCAAACCAGGGATCCCAACTAATTAGTTCACATAAAATAACCAAGAGGGATGGCCAGGTCCGGTCTTAATCGGTCTATAACGGCCTAAAACGGCCCTGTCTTTGCCCAGTCTTCGCCCGGGCTGCGTCCCGCGCTGCGGGAGTAGGATGTTGTTATGAAGCCTCAGGAGGGTGGGGGGCGGGCCAGCAGGGAGAGCGGACCGGAAGCTCTCCGTCGGTCTGGCAGGGACTTCTGGGAATTGAAGTCCCCGCACGCTCGCAGCCCCGCTGCAGCCACACTCCCGGTGCCGCTTTTCCTCCTTACCGCCTCAATGCTCCTCAAGGACGTCAGGTATGATCCCCACCTCAACACAGGCGAAGGGGCACCCGCGGAGCGGGTGCGCCGAGTTGTTAAAGGGTGAGCCGCTGTAACTCGCTGGCAGTGCTAAATTCCTCCGTTGGATATGCAAACCGTTTGGTAAAGTGTCCCACTCGTTTGGCAAGCAAACTGCTGTTATGAAGCCTCAGGAGGGCGGGGGGCGGGCCAGCAGGGAGAGCGGACCGGAAGCTCTCCGTCGGTCTGGCAGGGACTTCTGGGAATTGAAGTCCCCGCACGCTCGCAGCCCCGCTGCAGCCACACGCCCGGTGCCGCTTTTCCTCCTTACCGCCTCAATGCTCCTCAAGGACGTCAGGTATGATCCCCACCTCAACACAGGCGAAGGGGCACCCGCGGAGCGGGTGCGCCGAGTTGGTAAAGGGTGAGCCGCTGTAACTCGCTGGCAGTGCTAAATTCCTCCGTTGGATATGCAAACCGTTTGGTAAAGTGTCCCACTCGTTTGGCAAGCAAACTGCTGTTATGAAGCCTCAGGAGGGCGGGGGGCGGGCCAGCAGGGAGAGCGGACCGGAAGCTCTCCGTCGGTCTGGCAGGGACTTCTGGGAATTGAAGTCCCCGCACGCTCGCAGCCCCGCTGCAGCCACACGCCCGGTGCCGCTTTTCCTCCTCACCGCCTCAATGCTCCTCAAGGACGTCAGGTATGATCCCCACCTCAACACAGGCGAAGGGGCACCCGCGGAGCGGGTGCGCCGAGTTGTTAAAGGGTGAGCCGCTGTAACTCGCTGGCAGTGCTAAATTCCTCCATTGGATATGCAAACCGTTTGGTAAAGTGTCCCACTCGTTTGGCAAGCAAACTGCTGTTATGAAGCCTCAGGAGGGCGGGGGGCGGGCCAGCAGGGAGAGCGGACCGGAAGCTCTCCGTCGGTCTGGCAGGGACTTCTGGGAATTGAAGTCCCCGCACGCTCGCAGCCCCACTGCAGCCACACGCCCGGTGCCGCTTTTCCTCCTTACCACCTCAATGCTCCTCAAGGACGTCAGGTATGATCCCCACCTCAACACAGGCGAAGGGGCACCCGCGGAGCGGGTGCGCCGAGTTGTTAAAGGGTGAGCCGCTGTAACTCGCTGGCAGTGCTAAATTCCTCCGTTGGATATGCAAACCGTTTGGTAAAGTGTCCCACTCGTTTGGCAAGCAAACTGCTGTTATGAAGCCTCAGGAGGGCGGGGGGCGGGCCAGCAGGGAGAGCGGACCGGAAGCTCTCCGTCGGTCTGGCAGGGACTTCTGGGAATTGAAGTCCCCGCACGCTTGCATCCCCGCTGCAGCCACACGCCCGGTGCCGCTTTTCCTCCTTACCGCCTCAATGCTCCTCAAGGACGTCAGGTATGATCCCCACCTCAACACAGGCGAAGGGGCACCCGCGGAGCGGGTGCGCCGAGTTGTTAAAGGGTGAGGGTGAGCCGCTGTAACTCGCTGGCAGTGCTAAATTCCTCCGTTGGATATGCAAACCGTTTGGTAAAGTGTAGTTTTGTGTGGAGCTGAATAAAAAGTGCTGTCTGTACCCACTGGATTCGCTTCCGCCCACATATCAATTAACGCATTGTATCGCCGGAGCTAGAACATGAGTCTAACGATTCTCTTTCGTCTTCGCTGCTTGTTGTCGTGGATTCTGACTCTTCGGGGACTGAGAAAAACCTATCCCCCTCTGCACCCTCTGTAAAATCAGTGTCTGCCTGCTCGTTTTGCCTTCTCTGTGGTCTGGGGCTCATAGCAATGTCTCTCTGTGTATCTTTAACAAATTGTGCTTGCTCCTCTAAAATCTCAGCCTCCACCTCTTGAAGAGCTTCTAACATTTGGCCAGTGCTCAATGCCTCCGTCATTCCAGCCCCACCAGCGGTATCTCTCACCTCTTTTTCTGCAACTGAGTGCTCCAGGTCTCTCCCAGCAGTAATTGACCAGCTTGCCGCTTGGCGCTCCGCGGGAAGCGTGAGGTCTGTTTGTTCTGGTTGCCTGGTTACGCCTCCGCTTGCGTCCTCGAGGACGCTGCTGCCTGAACCGACTGACGGCGGGATTGCTGTGATTGCTGTGTTTGACAATGCCGCTGTGCCTGCTCCTGAAGCCCCCGGGGATGCCTTAACGCCGAAGACTTCTGTCATTGAGGGCTGTCGGTAGGTGAGGTCGATTTTCTTTTTGTCCGGTAGAACTCTTCCCGCTTGGCTGTTGTTGCCGCTGCGAGTATCTGTGCTCAGCTTGAGCTCCTTGTCTCTTTCGCTGGCTTTCTCTATTTTCCGCTGCTGAACCTTGGATGCCGTCGATATCGTAGGTGTTGAGCGTTTACCGGGGGGTGGCATTTTTGTTTTGGGAATGGTGCTGGTCCTCCCTGAGTCCTTCTGGCACGTTTCTTTAGGTAATCCGCTAGTCATGGGCTGTTTATCCTTCCCTCGGTTTGCCATCTCTGCCTCGATAGCTTTTAGGAATAAGGCGATCAGAGACTTCACTTTATCAGCAACACGTTCCAGAATGTGAGATCCACCGCTTTGTTCCTCGGATCTCAACCAGCAAAACCTCTGCAGCATACTGTCCTCAAAAGCCCATCAGGTGCCTGGGTCTATCCATGGATTGGAGAGGGGTCGAGATGCGACTAGCACCTACAATGCTTCAGCGGCCATCTTGCCCGGCCGCAACAACGTATTCAAATGGAAAAAGTCGATCCACAATAGATTTGACTATCATTAGCAGCAATCTAGTCCCAAGAATAGACTCATTCCAAGTTTGCCCACGTATAGAAAGTGACCACCACCCGCACATCACAACCCTAAATATAAACCTGGCCCGGGGGCAAAAAATTAACAAAATTAAGATGGCAAGGACTAAATATGACGACCATAATGGACTCTATATATAACTTCTTTATTTAGATATATAAAAACATATCTTTAAAAGATTCTTCCAGCACATTAATACAATCTTACAACTTAAAAGAAATAAAAAAATGAAAAAAATAGAAATAAAAACAGAGTGCAATGTGGCTTTCTTATCAGTGCTTGCTGCTACGGCAATTTAGAAATTAGCACTCCCGGACAATGCATGTGGGGTTAGATGCACATTATTCTGCACAGTGGTCTAAATTTTCTAAGAGTCTGTAGGCATACTGAACAAATTTGGCCAGTTTTTTGTTTAAGTCAGTGTTCTCTAAGGACAGAGCAGCAGTGATGGCGTGTCTGCAAGTCCGAACTCCCAGCCTGTTCCATTCCGGCCTGAGTAGGCGTCTGCGTTGGAAAATGAAGAAGGGACATATACAAAGCACATGCAAAAAAGTTTGTTTGCTGACCCACACCCTCTGCACGTTTGATCAGCCTTTTTTTGACGCCATGCAGGGAGATTTTGTAGGAAGCGCCAGTCTCCCAATCTTAGGGCGATCAGGCATCGCTTTAAATGATAGGAGAATGTTATTGACAGATAATTTTCCGGATGAAGTCGTTTATAGGAGTTGACTACTGCCCAGGCATGGCTGCGTTTCGCAAGGAGAGCTTTATCCATGATCAAGGATTTCAGTTTTGTAACTTTTTTTATTGTATTTTTGAAGACAGTCTGGCTTGGGTTGAGAGCCCAGAGATCTGCAGCAGACGTTTGTTGGATATAGTCGTTTAGAAGGCGACCATAAGTTCCTCCCGGATTACTCACACTGATTTCATTCCAGACCAGGAGTTCCAAGGTACCAGCTTCTGCCTTCCTTAGTTTGTGGATCAGATTAAGATATGAGCCAACATTAGAGGATTCATAGTTTGTTAGGCCCAGCTCTAGTCTGACCTGTGCTGGCGAGGAGGACCTTGGCAGGTGAAGCAATTTCTTATAGAGTTTGATTGTCAGTTTGTTTAGGGAATTGTTCATTTTCCCCTTGAAGATCTCTATACCATACGAAAGAGTTGGCCCGATCTTTGCTCTAAGCACTTCCAGTAAGGGCAAAACCGTGGGGCCTGAGAGCCTCCTCGATAGCTTAGCCAGGGATATCATTAACGCTGTTGCCTTGGCTGCAATCACAGTGCTCTGTTTAGTAAAACTGCCCCTGGAGTCCAAATGGACCCCTAAGTATTTATACGATTGGCCGATTAAAATACTTTCTTTGTTTATTGTCCAGCCTCCACCTCTGTAGCATTTTTTGCCAAATGGGACAACCATAGTTTTTTTCATGTTAATTTCTAACTGGTTGTTAGCCGTATATTGCGTTAAGGCGTCCAGAAGTCTCTGTAGCCCCACTCTGGTGAGACTGAACAATGCCAAGTCGTCAGCATATAAAAGATTGCATAATGCCGTGCCTCCTACTTTTGGTGGATGACTGATTACTTCCTCAAGGGTGCTTGATAGGTCCGCAATGAATAGATTGAAGAGAAGGGGAGCCAGCACGCATCCCTGTTTGACTCCCACGAGAGGTCCAGATTTTCCGGGAGAGATGCGTGCCAGACCCTAACTTCACTCGGACCCATGTGTTAGAGTACAGCAGGATGATGGGGTTCAAGATATTGTCTGGGATTCCCCACTGCTTCCGTTTTTGCTACAGCGCTGCCCTAGGCACCCTGTCAAATGCTGCTTTGAAGTCGACAAAGCAGCAAAAAATCGACCTGGAGTTTGTGAGGGCTTTGTCGATGATGGTGGAGGTTGCCAGTAAGTTTGTCATTGTTCCTGATTTGGCAACAAATCCTGTTTGATTGAAAGGGATCAGATGTTTATCCTTTACCCATTGTCTCAGATCCTCCAAAATGAGGCCTGCAAAATGTTTTGCCTCTATGTCCAACAAGGCAATTAATCTATAGTTTTTTGGGTTGCCTCGTGGACCGGCTTTATAGATGGGATGGATAATAGCACCTCTCCAAGAGTCCGGGATAGTTTGGTGGGTCAGGGTGTAGTTAAAGAGGTTTAATAGCACTATGGACCAGAAAGGGACATCGGACTTGAATAGCCTCTGCGGCAGGCCATTCGGGCCTGGTGCTCCATCTTGTCTTCCTTTGGTAAGAGCTTTGACTACTCTTTCTTCCGACAGTTCCTCAAATGAGGAAGGCCCCTGCATTTGATCGAGTGGAGGGTTCGGTGTTGCACCCGTGCCAGTGTCAGAATCCCATGTTAATCCAGGGCTATCAGGGTTATCTTGTGCCTGGAAATGCTCTGTTAGGTACAGGATCCAGTCTGCTTCCTGGATGTTCGCTGATCCATATGATGTTATGTTTCGATCAATATTGTTGATAAGTGACCAAAATGACTGTGAATTTTGTTGTTTACTTTCCCATACCAGTTTGACCCAGAATTGAGATTCCTGGTCCTTTCTCTCTTGGGTAACTGCCCTCCTAAATGCCTTTTGGGCATGACGATATATGTCGAGGAGGTTGCTGTTCTCTTGGGATTTTAAGAGCAGCCTCAGTGCGTTGTTTCTTGTTCTTTTTAGTGTTTGTATCATGGCCAGTGCTGTTTCTCCTACTGGTGGAGTGCGGTTAAGGCCCTGCCTTGTCGCTGGATAAAGTCTGATCAAATGTGTACATAACTGCGACCATATTGCTGTTGGGGAGGCCATTTGGTCAAGTGCACACGTGATAAAATCCTTGCTTGTTTTTAGGATACATTGTCCGTTGGACTCATTCCATTTCAGGCGTTTTAGGTTGTCGGAGTGTATTCCTTTATATGTGAGTGGTGCCTTTTTGTGGAGAATTAAGTTTGTGGCAAAGGAAACGACCAATGGCCTGTGGGGATAGACCAGCCGCAACAACGTATTCAAATGGAAAAAGTCGATCCACAATAGATTTGACTATCATTAGCAGCAATCTAGTCCCAAGAATAGACTCATTCCAAGTTTGCCCAAGTATAGAAAGTGACCACCACCCGCACATCACAACCCTAAATATAAACCTTGCCCGGGCGCAAAAAATAAACAAAATTAAGATGGCAAGGACTAAATATGACGACCATAATGGACTCTCTTAAAGAACACATGAATCAAACAGGGCCCCCGATAGAAGAAAATCTAATAAAAACCTGGGAAGACCTGTGCCTCTTCCTTACCCAGAAATTTCTCACTACTAATAAAAACAGAAAAAGGATAGAAGGCAGAAAAGATCCTTGGTTCAACCTTGCGCCACGAGACGAAAAGAGAAGGATGGCAAAAGAGGTACAAACTCACACTATAGCGGCCAAATTGGGTAAGAGTACAAATAAGAATAAACTAAAGCATCTACAGATAAAATATAAAAAGATGCTGACGGAAGCAAAGACAGAATATAAAGAAAAAATCTTGACAAAACGTCTGTGGGCAAGCACATTGCCAAACAGTAGGGATTTCTGGGGCATCATTAATAATATGACAAAGGAAAAGAATTACAACAAGAAGCTGGAATTGGCTAATAAAATCTGGATACAGCATGTACACTATAGGTACAGCAGTGCGAGGAATGATAAGTGCGTAATGGCAACAGACTACTCAAAATCCCCAAAAGATCTAAGACCTGATAGAGAAGAATATACCGGTCAGGTAGTGAGCCACAATGATTTAAAGGAGGTGATTGACAAAAAGCAAATTAGAGGAATAATAAAAAGATTAAAAACGGAGGGGGCGGCAGGCCCGAATGGACTGCCTACGCACTATTTAAACACGTTCCTGATTTTGGGCTGATTACCTCACGCCTTTGATTGATCAGATCTAAAGACAGAACAATGTTCTCAAATCTTGGAAAGGGAACACTATTCATCCAATATTTAAGCAGGGAAGCCACAACAATCCAGAAAACTACAGATTGATATCATTGATGGATGTTGAGGCCAAACTATACGGCTTATGCCTACTTCGCCACCTGCAAGATTGGATGGATGAGACAAGCATTATCCCCATGTTCCAAAATGGCTTCAAACCAGGCATGGGCACTTAAACAAACTTGGCCACGTTGGCACTTTTAATTGAAAAAGCAAGAAAAAGGAAAACAAAGCTGTTTGCATGCTTTGTCGACTTGAAAGCCGCATTCGACAAAGTAAGCAGAAATCGCTTCTGGGAAAAACTGAGAGCATGGGGGCTACTGAGCAAACTACTGAATGCAATAATAGCCTTGCACAGTGACACTTGGGCAAGACTGAAACTAGGCGTTGGAAATAGTACCACCACCAGTATAAATACTCAGCAAGGTCTAAAACAAGGCTGCGTCTTAGCCCCAAGCTTATTCAATTTATTTATGGCAGATATTAGTATACACATGCAAGCAGCCAATGCCATTTGCCAAACCTACTTAATGAGCCAATACCCTTGTTACAATACGCAGACGATATAGTGGTCCTGAGCCAAAGCCCTATCAGGCTACAAGGAGCAATAAACAACTTAGTCACCTATCTGGAAGGAGACAACTAGGAATTAAACAAAGACAAAACCAAGGTTGTACACCTTGTGGACCCTAAAAAACAAGTTTAAATGGTTCGTAAAAGAGACTACAATTGAAGAACAAGCGGCCTATAAATACCTCGGTTTAAAAATGGGTAGAGGCCCTACACACAAGGAACACAAAATGGACCTAAAAGCAAAATCTCAATGGTTAATTTTTGCGTACAGATTATTGAATAAAAAACTGGGTTGCCCGAACCACGCACATCTTTTAAAAGTGATGGCCGCACAAATAGTACCGACATTGTCATATGCCCTTGTAGTCTGGTGTGGCAAGGAGGTGGAACTGCTAAACGAGCTTCAGACGAACGTTTATAAAGCTGTTTCTAATTTACCAAGGGCACTGCCCCAGCACAGATCCGGGTGGAATTTTGCCTTCAAAATCAGAAATTCTGGAGCATGAGCGGCTTTGTGAAATTATGTCAAAAATTCCATGAATCTGAACTGGGGACATTGAACAATCTATGCTGGAAAGAAATCAAAATCCATGATGGATCAGGACATTCCACACTCGTTGGGAGCCTATCTGAGAAAATCATTGGCGGAACTTGACATAAAAATGACATGGGACAGCCAGATAGATCGGGCAGCGTTTGGCAAATTGGTAAAAGAGACGGAAAAGAAGAAGTCCTTCTTAGAAGATAAAATGACAAAATCGAAATGTAGACATGGATGGACTGTGATTAACTCCCACATGTCAACTTACTAACTCATTTCAGTGTGCAACTAAAAAAAAGTTTCACCAATTACAGTTTGGGCCTGCATGATTCAAAAGATCTACAACCGTCCTGGAAAAGCAACCAACAAGCGGCACACTGTTGATAATGCTGTTTTTATAACGAAACATTAACTCGCCTTCTTTGTGCTTGCCCCGCAGTTAAGGAACTAAGGCGGGGGCTTTTAAAACCGATTTTTAACTAATTAAAGATTTGCACGTGCAGGCAAGCTGTGATATGTTGGTTGGAAGGCTCCTCTATAATGTTGGCATGCCGGGGGGTAAAATGTCTGGCAAAAGTAAGAGAACTTTTAAGGCAAGCCGATTTAGAGGAGATTGATAAAGCATGAACAAGGACGGCAGGGACTACAAATACTGCTCTCCTTCACTAGCTCAAGTAGAACAAGGACTGGGATCCTATTCCACAAATAAACAGGAACAATACAGAAAAATGGTGGCTGACCAAAGTCTACCGGAAAGTTTGGCATTTTATATGGTAATTTTACCTTAAATAATTTATCTTTTGGATAATTTTGGTCATTGGAGCTCCTGGGAAAGTTGTGAAGAATAGAACTTTCGCAGATTGTTTAACCAGTTACCCAATATTTTATGAGCTTTATAAATGTTATTAAGATGCCTAGCTCATTGTCAATAAATGATATTTTATGGAAGACTAAGTTTATTACTTTTTTAAAGCGTAAATTGTAACGATTTTAAGTAATCATATACAATACCCTTTTGACTTGACTTGACTTCATTTCCCTTATGCCATAGCTTAGTATATATCTTTAAGTCTCAGAAACATTTTTGAAACACACTCACTGGATGAGGTCAGCAGGAATGTCATCAGTAATGTAATTTGAGATGTCATCAATGATATCATATGACATCATAAGCAGTGCATTGTGGGGGCATAAGTTATAGTTAGCTCAGGTAACTATATCTGCTGAATTTCTATGGCTTTGTGCGAGTATAATCTGAACATAACTATATCATGCATGTAACCTTTGTTTTTTTTAATGCATATAGATAGATAGATAGATAGATAGATAGATAGATAGATAGATAGATAGATAGATAGATAGATAGATAGATAGATAGATAGATAGATAGATAGATAGATAGATAGATAGATAGATAGATAGATAGATAGACATCATACAGGCATATTTTTGAGCATTCTCTGTTGTGATAGAACAACAGCTGGTAAACATGCACCCTCAATTTTGGATTCCTGTATGTTTGCCTATAGTAAAATGCAGTTACAATGCCTTACAAAAGGACCTGATAGCATTGAGGTTTACTGAACAGATGGCATGAGCTGGAGATGCAAGGTTAAGAAAATCAGAGGTGGGAATCTGAGGGATCGCGGATTGATGTACCAACAGCCAAGTAGCCCATATAAAGAGGAGCCCTCACCACATCACAGAGTCAGAAACAAGGTAAGTTTGCCATAATCCTTGACACCCATAAAATGACACCAGAACAGCTTCACGGTACATCTCTCAGCTCTAAACCGCCACTGTTCTTGTTACAGGAGTAAGTATGGAAGAGGGAACAAATAGAGAGGGTAAGTGGGAAAGGAAAGGTAGAGGGTAGAGGAATATTACATAGGAGACAGGATTCAAATAAGATGTGGAAGTAAGAGATGAGGAGAATTAGATATGGACAGAATCTAATGTGGGTTATTTCAATTGGGTATGTTTTATGTGGAGATGGTGTTAAAGAGCATTCTGGGAGCATCCTTGAGTTCAATTTTGATGGGGCCACATATCCTGATTTGGAGTGCAACCTCGCATATGTGCGGGTTACAAACAGGGCGAAAAATGCATCCTACGTAGATGTTTCCTTCCATGATTTATGCCTGGTAACATCTGCTGCAAATCATGGGCTCTGTTTGCGCACTTTGCAATGTGGAAAAACATGAATTATTAGAGTATGATTCCGAATTCTCAGGTGTCAAACTCCCACTAAATAGCGCACCCCACTATAATACTAAATAGTAGACGCACAATTTGCTTTGTAATCAAGCCTAAGACCTCTCTTTACCTGTCAGCTGTTTCCTGTTTCAGCACCATACAAGCAGTCTTGGTCTTGTAGTTCATTTACTTGCAACCGTGCCACTTTGCTCTTCTGAGGGATGTATGACGGTACCACGCGTACTTTGACAACGCGTACCGTTACAACGCTACTTTTACCACGCAAGTCGTTACAACGACTTGCGTGGAGGGGCGCTGGATAGTAAATTATTTAATTTACTATTCCAACTCCAGTCCCCGTGGACTCTAGGGAAAGGAGTTGGATAGTAAATTAAAGTATTTACTATCCTGGAGCGCCCCCCAGCGCATGTTGTTGTAACGACCTGCGTGGTAAAAGTAGCGTTCTAACGGTACCGCGTTGTAAAATATGCATGGTAACCGTTGCATACCTCTTCTGAGCTACTGTGTTCTGTCCTGGACGCTCTTCATACTTTATAACCGTTTGTAATTATTCCTCTCCGGATTCTCCAGCGCCATCAAGCTAATATTTTGTCACTTCGGTCCAGTGCTTTCATACCTGAAGACTTTAGTACAAAAACTTGGCCAGTCAAAATGACCACCTTCGGGAAAGTTGTTTGACCTTTGTAACTTTTTCATTGGGGTACTTGTTTAAATACTTTCTAGACTGTACTCTTCCATAAAACAAGTTTCTGTCATGACAGAGTCTCACAGAGTATTACTCCTTTGGACTAATTACTGCAGTGTCATTTATTTTTGTATTCGGTTTATATTAAATACCCTAAAAGATAACACGAATACATAAATACATGACATAGAATGCAAACAAATGGTAAAAACAATACATAAAAGCGTTATATTCAAGGAATAAAAAGTGATATAATTAATCATCCTGTGTACCCCATATAGAGACTGTGGCTCTTAGAAAACTTACATGTGCAAGGACAAAGTCATCTGGTAACATCTGCAAATATAAAAGAGAAGGGTGAACTTGTTTAAAGCATCTACCTGTAAAAAAGGGACTATAAAACATCTCCTAGGTTCCATAAAATGATCGCAAACTATCATAAAGTGCAGTGTGTCCTCCGGGGACCTATTATTGCAACCGATGGGGCCCATGGATTGGAAATGCTAACAGCCTCTTGAGGAGGCTAAAGTCAGGTGCAGCAGATTTAATCTGAATCGTATTAGCAAGTATTGATCCCTATGATTTTCCACCAGGTTTAAGGAAGTCTTTATATCCAGTGTAGTGGTTGTCACTGCATATATCCTAACTGTTGATTTCATCAACTCCTCCTCTTCCCTGAGTAAATTCTCCCTATCCATAAAACTATCATTTGCCCACTTATAATCCCATTTATTAATGTCATCTGGATTAAAAAATACCTCCTTCCTACCAAGAGAATCCCTCTTGTACCTAGGAAGGGGTATTTTTAAAGAGTGGTCAAGTGAAATGCAGTCCCTCCTAATCAAGCATTTCAGGTCCAGCTCCTCTTTAGAAGAATCCTAATCCAGCACAGCAATGGGCGCATGATTGTCTGGTCAACTAGGTACGCAACCCCTAGCTCCTTATGCATGCAATAAGTCAATGGGCTCTGTCGAACACAGAGTGCACACCTGAGGAACCTATTTTCCTCTCACTGGAACTCAGATGTCACTCTCATCTGAGGCTACCTGCAACACACTTGGCCTGATAGATCTTAACAAGGGCTTTAAGGTGTCTGCTTCCAAACCTAGAGGAGAAGCTAAAAACAGCACTATAGACTTCCCAAGCTACAGCTTAACCATGACCAAGGATTTCCAGCGCAAGTTTTAATCAAAAAGCACCCCCAAATAAGGGAAACTCCCTACTTTTGCTAGAGTATGATTATTCAGGGTGAAAGTCTTGCTTCTATTTGGCTTTGAACCCACCACCATGATGTGAGATTTGGAAAGATTGACAGATAGTTCTAACTCCCTCATAAAGGAATCAAAAGGGGAAACATCCTTTACGACGCAACTTTTACCACGCAGTGCCTTTACAACGCAGGTTTTTCAACGCAAGTCATTACAACGAATTGCGCTGGGGGGCGCTGTAGGATAGGTAATAGTTTAATTTACTATCCAACACCTTCCCTACTATCCACGGGGACTGGAGTTGGAATAGTAAATTAAACTATTCACTATCCAGCACCCCCCAACGGAAGTCGTTGTAACGACTTGCGTTGAAAAACCTGCGTTGTTAAGGCATGCGTGGTAAAAGCATGCGTTGTAACAACGTACATCCTACAAAAGGGTTTGCAGTCCATTAGCCGTTCTCGTCATTAAGACCGTGCCATCCGCATATAAAAGTATTGGTAGGCAATATAAACCAATAAGTGGGCAATCCGCATTAGAGGCAATTAAAGCCTTTTCCAGCCCGTTGATGTAGAGGGAGAATAGAAATGGAGCTGGAATACACACCTGTCGCACCCCACAACTCTTTTTAAAGCTATCAATACATGAGAATTTTTAAAAAATCTGACTGTAGAGGTGGAATCAGTATTAAGGTCAAGTATGAAGTAAAATATATTGGGGCCCACTCCTTAATCCAAAAGTATCTACCACAACTTGTCGAGGATGACCCAGTCAAACTCAGCCATAAGCTTCATAAATGCCAGGTGAACTGTTTAGTATCAGGCACTAGTATATTTGTTATTCACAATATAGAGATTCATATACAGATCAAGAGTGAATTTGCCTGGATATAGGCCATATTGGGAATTAGACATTATATTGTTATCGTCTGCCCATCTTCTTATTCTAGCTAATAAAGCCCGCTCCAGGACATAACAACTGAGGGCCATATGTAGGAGACCAAATACCGGTGGGTAACGGCCGATTTCGGCCGTTACCGACCGGTATTTGGTGTTTGACATGTAGGGGGCTTGAGATTTACAGAATCTGTAAATTTACCGATTTGGTAAATTTACCGAATAGGTAAATTTACCGATTCTGTAAATCCAGATGTAGGTGGCACATTAAACAGTGCCACAGGCCCTTAAGAATTTGTTATTTACCATCCAATACTATTGGGTGGTAAATAACAAATTCCTGTGTACATGCACATCTGTGCATGTACACCTGTGCCATGTGGCACACATACATGCCCTAAGGGCATGTATGTGTGTCACATGGCACACATCCCAGAAACAGGGGTGCTACAGGGTGTCAAAGTGACACCCTGTCCCCCTTGGCAAATCGGTATTTGCCATTGATTCCTATGAGCTTCAAGGCCCATAGGAATCAATGGCAAATACCGATTTGGTAATTACTGAATCGGTAAATACCGAATCTTACCGATTCGGTATTTGATACCGAATAATTACCTACATTAGATTTACCGATTCATTAATACAGAATCTGTAAAATTTGGTATTTATGAATCGATAAATCTAATTTACCTACATCTAGCCCCGAGTCTTTAGGTGATAGGAGCTGATAGCACTGCAGATTTTCTTTGTCGTCCATTTTAAAGATTGGCACTATGAGCATTCGCGCAGGTGCGGGAGGTAGCCAGTAATGCCATATTCAAACTCACTCAGTTCTACTACCTACACCATGCATACCTGACACTTCAGAGACTTGCCTGCTTCAACTCAGGATGCCCGTAGCACTGCCCCCATGCAGCACTGGCCCTGCAAGGTTCTTGCATATGACCAGGACATGGGTCCGCCTGCAACAGTATTGGCGGCAGGTAATCCGGATGCTCCGCACAGCCACAGCAGTCAGAGTAGAGGCATCAATTAAACATTACAACACACAACTAGGGCCAAGAGGAGGTTTAAGGACCAGCGTGGGCGCGCTCCCCACTCTACGAATCAACTCACACAAGAGCCCATGGTTCCGGATTATGTGAAAGTATTCGAATGACATACACAAAAAATTGACACCAGAAAAGAAACTGACCAATCAGGGGAAGGTATCCCTTTTAAGGACGACTCCCCTAACACACCAAAGGTGCCATGCTTCATCATAGGGGTGCCTCCTCGCGTTAGGAACCTAGACCTAAAACAGGCTATAACCCCCTCTCTACGAGGGAGGAGCTAAGGGATGTTTTTCAATTTGAGTACATGGGTTGTACTAAAAACCCTATGTGAGCATATATGTGAATGGATGTAAAGTTCAGTGCTGGTGAATGTGAGATAAAACTGCCTATAGAGTTAGCTGACAAAACTTTATTCTGCTACCCTATGACAGGATTAAAAACAACAATAAGCTGAATGATGAGGCTGTCAAGATTCAAGACAGGTACATCAAGGGGATCAACATGTTTTGGCCGTCGGTGACCTATAAAAGTGTCTTGGCCTTCGTCAAGATCCAAAGAATTATAACAGCTACTGCAATGAGTGAAATCAAAAAAGGACAACAAAAGGTGTATACTGAACCAGAAATTAGTGTGTTCCGGCACAACAAATGTGCAAGGAATCCGACGCCTTCACACAGGCGTGGGTAGCGTTTGTACCTTTGGCTAATTAGCCCCAGACAGATGTGGTAACTATTCAGCCCACATTTGGTTGTAGCGGTGGACCCTACTGAAAACACTCATTTCTGGAGCGGGTCCTGCCGCTTCAATTGCGTCAATTACAGGAGTCGGATCACTGAAATAATATCGAGGGACAAAATATCGACTTGCCAAAATATCATGGACAAAATATCGACAGTCAAAATATCGAGTTTGTATCTACAAACAGGTAAGTACAAAAATATCGAGTACAAAATATCGTTAACAATAATATAGATGTAAAAAATCGACTTTATTAAAAACAGTGTTAAATTAAATTAATATTAAATTGTAATTACTAAAATATACTTAAAAATACTTAAATTAAATTATAATAATTAAATAATAAATGAAAATAATAAAAATAATTTTTTACAATCTTATTTGTTGACCCTGAACCCTAAAATATACCCCTTTACCCAAAAACCCAAAACTGACCCTGAACCCTAAAAATACCCCTTTACCCAAAAACTAAAAACTGACCCTGAACCCTAAAAATGCCCCTTTACCCAAAAACTGAAAACTGACCCTGAACCCTAAAAATGCCCCTTTACCCAAAAACTAAAAACTGACCCTGAACCCTAAAAATGCCCCTTTACCCAAAAACTAAAAACTGACACTGAACCCTAAAAATGCCCCTTTACCCAAAAACTGAAAACTGACCCTGAACCCTAAAAATGCCCCTTTACCCAAAAACTGAAAACTGACCCTGAACCCTAAAAATGTCCCTTTACCCAAAAACTGAAAACTGACCCTGAACCCTAAAAATGCCCCTTTACCCAAAAACTGAAAACTGACCCTGAACCCTAAAAATACTCCTTTACCCAAAATGTATCAATATTATTTAATTACCAAATAATTATTAATTAACAATAATAATAAAGTAAATATATTAGCACATTAGCTGTAATTATTTTAATAATTAATATTATTTTTTCCCAATTAATTACTTAACAATAACACAAAATTATATATATTAAAATGTACTCTAATTAATGTAATTAACTAATTATAATTAATTAATTACCAATTAATTACTAATACAAAATATGTACAACATTATATTAATTAATTAACTAATTATTATTAATTAATTATCAATTAATTATTAATCTAAATATTTACAAACATATATTAATTAATTAATTATTATTAAATTACTTCCCACCCTATTCCCCTATAAACCCACAACCCGCTACAGAATTACATTACGCAATTATTAAAAAAACAAAATTCATTTAATAAAATATTTTATAACATTAATACACACTTTTCACACATATTATTACATAAAAATACACTATAAAATATTATATATTATTAAAAATTCGATATTTTTGCTATCTATATTTTACACAGTCGATATTACTTCACTTACCTGAAAAACGATATTTTTGTAGTCGATATTATGTCCAGTCGATATTTTGTCCAGTCTATATTTAAAACTCGATATTATGTCCAGTCGATATTTTGGAGTCGATATTTTGTCTGTGCACCACAGGAGTCCCTCTGGCTCGAAGGGGGGGACCCCTTAGAGGACACCACTTGGGAGAGGAGAGGTTGTTTGCCGGGACGACCCGACCATTGATGGCCAACCAAGGTACAAGGGGTGGAGCAAATCATTTCGGGTTTATATAAATAAAAATCCTAGAGGAAGCACCTGTATGATAGAAGGCGATGCAGGCCTAGAGGAACTTACTGCTGCAAGTACCTGTTCAGCCACATTGGCTCAATTAAAATCGATTACCTTACAGTTTCTGACTTTATGTCCATACCAACCCAGCTCACCCTCCTTTCCATATTAATACATACAGAGATAGCTGTGCCTAGATTCAGATGTTCACCCATCCAATTGGATTTTTGTTTTTCAACTATATATACTTCCATGGTGTGACAGGTCACACCCTGGACAGAGATCAATTGTGCTAATTGCCGCCACAGGTGACATCAGTACCTTTCTCAACATGGCAAAACTGTGGCCCTGATCCTCCTAGACCTCTCTGCTGCATTCAACACTGTATACCACCCCCTCTTCATATACAGACTGCACAACATCGGTATATAGAGAGATGTCTTCAAGTGGCTCACCTCTTTCCTTTTAGGATGCACACAGAGCATTTGATTGCCCCCTCACTTCCGCACCAAGGACATAATATGGGGCATACCCCAAGGATCTCCCTTCAGCCCCACTCTGTTCAACATCTACGACATGACCTCCCTCACTGATGTCCTCATATCACATGGGCTGAACATAATGGCCTTCACCTATCACACTCAACTTATCCTCTCGATCACCGAAACCCCTCCACCGTCAACACCAACTTCTGCATCGCCATGACCGACGTAGCCAAATGGATGAGGGACAGCTCCCTCAAACTCAATTCTGTCAAAACAGAAGCACTAATTTTCTGGAAGAACACCTACACATGTGACCACAGTTGGTGGTCAGCTGAACTCGGACCAACACCCACACCGACAGACCATGCATGCAACCTCTGCATCATCATCGACAGCCAACTGAGCAAGAAACAAGTCAACGCAGTCACCTTCTCTTGCTTCCACATGCTTCACAAAATCATTTGATGGATCCCGATCAACGACAGAAGGACAGTCACACAGGCCCTCATCACCTGCTGCCTCGACTATGGCAACACTCTCTTTGCCGGAATGTCCACACTCTCCTGCAATCAGATTGACCTCAATGTCACCCTTGAAGAGGTCACATCGGCTCTAAAGTTGAGTACAGAGTAAAAGCCCTGTGGCCAGATGGCAACCCAATCGATCATTTTAGGACTAACATTGATCTCTGTGGCCCTCTCCTGACTCTCATCCTTAAATCCTGTCAGAGTGCTGGCTTCTTAAATTCTTGGGCTGAGTCCCACATTGTGCCAATATTCAAGAAAGGCAATCATTATTGTCCTGCGCACTATAGACCCATGCTGAACTCTCTAGTCAAAGTGGTTGGTTGCATGCTTTAATTGAGACTACTGGATTGGGCTGATTGTAATAACATCATTTCGGACCTATAATACAGATTTCTACCGGGAATTGGGACCATTGAGCAAGATATCAACCTGAACCTTTTGATAGGTAATTACGTACACATTAAACGTGGCAACTTTTTAATGGTATTTGTCGACCTGTCCTCTGCTTTCGATTGTGTAGTCCATGCCAAACTCTGGTCTGTCATGCTTACAATGGGAGTTGATCTCACTATAGTTAATTTCCTTGGATATCTATACTCAACCTGCAATGCAAGAGTTCGCGATGGTCTGAAAGGTAAATGTTCCTAACCATTTATTATACAAAAAGGGGTTCGACAGGTATTCAAAACCTACAGTTGAATCGATAACATTGAAATGAAGGATATGACCCATTTCATTTACCGATTCGTGTTGGGTTTGAGGCCTGAAATATCCCAGTGGATTAGAGATAATAAAATCTGCTGGCAGGGCAAACCCATAGATGAGGTCCTCAAGTACGCCAAGTACTGTGAGGATGAGTTGGAGAACAAAAGAAAAGACCTGAAGGAAAAAGTGATGTGGGCACAAGTAAAATTGGCTGAACAACAGGAGAAACAGTTAAGTAAAATGAATAATAATACTCAAAACACTACCTCTGGGGGAGGGGGAAAGCCTTGGGTAAAGATGAGTAAAGAAGAGGCTAAAAAGAAGTTTCCTTGCCACGGGTGCGTTCAGATAGGGCACTGGAGAGACGAGTGTCCACATTTGCAGGCTGGTAATGCCCCCATAAATGGTTTAAATCCACAGAATCCGAAAGAAGGGCCACGAAAGGATCAGCAACAGGTAAAACAGCATCCGTTGCCTCGTGCTCCTAGACCTAACTATAAGAATCAGGCTCAGCAAAATGAGGGGGTCGAGGTATGGGAAGGAGGGGATGAGAGAAACACAGCAACTTCGCAATTTCTGTTAAATTATACATTCCTCTGTGATGAACCATACTGACGGGGCCTGAGGGGGTAGGACGAGGAGTGCGTGCTTGGCACCTCCTTACCGGTAGACCAGACAGGGCCATACATTGAAGGAAAGGTTGAAGGAAATGATGCCACCTTTCTGTTGGACACTGGTGCTACCCGTTCTACTGTGAGAACAGTAGACGTTCCAAACCTACCCCTCTCGGGAGAAGCCATCCAAGTAGTGGGTGTGTCAAACCAAATAATAAGTACTCCAGTAACTGAACCAATGGAGATTTCTACAGGGAACTTCAAAGAAATGCACAGATTTGTTGTCTGTGACTCTAGTCCAGTGAACTTACTGGGACGTGATTTGTTGTGCACAATGAACTGTACCATCCTTTGCTCACCAAAGGGCGTCGAAATTCAGACCCCCAGATGAAGATGGATTGTACAAATTAATGTTACTGAGGCCCGACACAGAAATTAAGACACTGACAATACAGGATTTACCGGAAGAGCTCCAACAAAAAGTGATACCAGATGTGTGGGATTTCACTGGGAGAGATGTGGGATTAATGGCAAATGTGGACCCAGTTAAAATAGCCATTAAAACAAATGCTGTTTACCCAAAAAACAGGCAGTATAAAATGAGTGCAGAAGTGAAAGCTGGAGTTGCAATTGAAGTAAAAAGGTTACTAGAGGCAAACATAATACAGGAAGTAATGAGCAGTCCTTGTAATTCACCCATAATTGGAATTAAAAAGCCTAGCGGAAAGTACCGGGTAGTACAGGACCTGCGAAAGGTAAACCAGATTGTTATACCTTGCTGTCCTATTGTGCCGAACCCTGCAGTGATCTTGTACCAGATTCCATGGAATGCGGAATGGTTTACCGATATAGAAAAAGGTATCCGAAGGGTCACTTCAGAAAGAATTAGAATAATTCGAGATATGGAGTTACCTAGAACCCAGAAAGAAGTCAGAATGTTCCTAGGAGTTGTAGGGTACTGCAGACAGTGGATTGTGGGATTTGCTGTTTTAGCCAAACCATTGATAAAAATGACCAAGAAAGGAGTACAAGATCCAGTTACCTGGGATGACCAAAGTATGACAGCCTGGATAAAATTGCGGAACTGTCTGTGTTCAGCTCCTGCATTAGGAATGCCTGATTATTCCAAGAACTTTGAATTGTTTTGTGATACACGAGACAATTGTGCACTCTCAGTCCTAACACAAGAACATCGTCTGACCAGACGTCCGGTGGCCTATTTTTCGGCTACTTTAGATCCGGTGGCTGCTGGATTGCCTGGATGTCTGAAAACAGTAGCTGCAACTTGCACTAGTCTAGAACAAAGTGAAAACATTGTGATGGGACATCCTGTAACAGTATATGTTCCACATTCAGTTGTGATTCTGCTGACCCGAACTAAAACTCAGTATCTCACACCCAGTCGGCTGACTAAGTATGAGAGAATTCTTATAGGTGCAGAAAATGTGATAATTTCCCGATGTAATATTCTCAATCCAGCAACCTTGTTACAAAACACCCAAAGTGCAGAAATTGGGGGTGATATGGAGCATAACTGCATTGATTTAACTGAATTTAGCACTAAACCACGTCCTGATATAAAAGAAACAGCCTTACCTGTAGAAGACCTTGTGATGTTTGTGGATGGCTCCTGTTTGAGACATGAGGATGGAGGTTTGAGTGCTGCCTATGCGGTAGTCACTCTAGAAACGACCCTAGAAGCATCTTACTTATGTGAAATAAAATCTGCCCAAGTAGCTGAATTAATTGCATTGGCAAGAGCTTGTAAACAAGGGAAAAATAAGAGGGTAACCATATACACTGACAGTCAATATGGTTACGGGGTTGTGCATGACTTCGGCCAGTTGTGGTTGCAAAGAGAATTCATGACTTCCTCAGGTACCCCTATCAGAAATGGAAAAGTGGTACAGAACCTACTGGAAGCAATCCAGTTGCCCAAAGAATTGGCGGTGGTCAAGTGTGCTGCTCACAAATCTGGCAACGACAATGTGACAGCCGGAAATCGATATGCTGACCAAATTGCCCAATAATGTGCCCGATACAAAATGTCCCTAAAAGTCAAATTATGGGGAGGCGGAAACAGCTGTCAACTTATGGTGTTTGAGAATGTATCTACTTGGAGGGAACTGAAAGAGTTGCAGCCAGCAGCAGAACAAGAGGAAAAGGAGAGATGGGAAAAAGATGGATGTCAACCTAGAGATAGGGATGGTGTTGTTGTCTGTGGGAAGGGTATGCCTGTATTGCCAGACAGTATGGTTGCTTCAATGGCCCGATTAATAAACGGAAACACACACGTAGGAAGGGATGCAATGTGCCGTGTTTTTCAAAAAGTGTGGTACAATTCGAAGTTCAGAAACATTGTGGAGGCACTTTGCCAGAGGTGCTTGGTTTCTCAGCAATTTAACCCAGGAAAAAGAACAGTAGTGGACCAGAGTACGATCGGAAAGGCAGAAGGTCCCTTTGTCAGACTACAGGCTGATTTTATCCAATTGCCCATGTGCAAAGGATATAGGTACGTTCTGGTTATAGTCAAGATGGGTGGAGGCCTACCCAGCAAAGAAAAATGATGCCATTACGGTAGCCAAATTGTTACTAAGGGAACTAATACCTAGGTTCGGTTTTCCAGAAACAATTGAAACAGACAGAGGTGGGCATTTTGCCAACAAAATCTTAGCAGAACTCTATAAAGCATTCAAGATTACCCCAAAACTGCACTGTGCATATTATCCAGAGGCTTCTGGAGTAGTCGAACAGGTGAATGGCACTATAAAATCAAGATTGGCAAAAATGTGTAACTCTACAAGATTGAACTGGATAGAAGCTTTGCCCCTTGTCCTGATGGGATTGAGAAGCATTTCAGACCGAAAGACAGGCCTGGGTCCCCATGAGATACTAATGGGAAGAGTGATGCGACAGGCATGGGTACCTGGACACAAACTGCTAAGTATTTCTGATGATTTGGTACTAGAATACTGCAAGCAGCTGGGTGACCAAGTGCGTTCTATCTCTCACCAGATTGGGGAGGACGCCGTCGCCTGGCCTACAACTCCAGCTCATAAACTGAAACCTGGTGATTGGGTTGTGTTAAAGAAACACACCTGGAAGAGTTGCCTCGGACCGAAGTGGGGGAAACCGAGACAGGTGATCCTTGTCATTACAACTGCAGTGAAGTGTGCAGGCGTACCAAAGTGGATCCATGCCAGTCATACTAAGCAGGTGACCGGAGAAGAAGCGACTGAAGCTGAAGGTGTTACAGCTGAGGAGTCTCCAGATGAGGGTCCGGAACTAGCTGATATCGAACTACCGAGCACCAGTCAAGACGTTCAATGGTTCTCAGCAGATGATCTGATTCTTGATCCAATAAGAATCAGAAAGTATTCCTACCTAGATAGAGAGTGGGATAGTGAGGATGAGACAGAAATAGACGGAGAAAATCAGGTTATCGAGAATCACATCAGACCTGATCAAGAAATAGGTCAAGTAGGGACAGACCAAGTTATCGACACTCCTCCGAAGACTCCAGAAACTGAAAAGGGACAGATAGTAATTAGGGCTGAAGTTCATGCGCAAGAAAATCAAGGGTTCGAAGTGCATGAACAGGAACAGATAGAAATAGACGAATGTGTTCAGGAGGCAGAGCCTGAAACAGTTGAAAATACAAGACAAATCCAAAATATACCTGAACAAGGCCAGCTTAGAAACCAGGCAGAAGAAACTGAAGAAAGACCTGGGACTAATCAGACAGGAAGGGAAAAAGATACCGTCGAAGTAACAGTGCCACAACTGAACGAAAGTAAACGGGCTCGTGAGGAGAGCCAAACTACAGTGATAGCTAAAAGGCTCAAGAAGAAAAGTGAACCCAGATACATAAAAAGACTGAAACTAAGATTAAAGACAGTAGAAGAGAAATTAGAAGACCGAAAAAGGGCTGCCAGTGAAAGACAGAAAACAGGAATTCAGCCAAACAGACGAAGTACCAGAATAAAAAGACAAAACAAAAATTATCGGAGTCCCGAATGGACTTACTTGGTGTTGGAAGAAATTGAAGGTTTCGAAATAAGCGACAAAAGCGACAAAGAATCAATTACTGATCAGGGTTTCGAAGAAGAAGACCCAACCTGAAAGTGAAATTGCGTAAGCCTATTGTGTAAAGAAACAAAGAGGGGTTGGAAAGCCACTTGTGAGCCAAAATGTCTGATTCAAATGTGAATGGAAGACCTAGAGGAAACTGCTGTAAAACATGCTGTAAAATATGCTTATGTAGCGTAGCAATAGTACTGATAGTATGGATAGGACTAACAGTCTTTATACCTTTTATGATAAGTAAAGATACTAGCCTGTACCCTACTAAACAAGTGACGCCAGACACAGAAGTTGTACAGACCGAAGAAACACCACAAAGTGTAGAAAGACGTGAGAATGCAGTTAGCATGAAACAAACTAGACCTGACTTAGATGCATCAGATGAGGGAGGAATACATTATCACAGAATCAAAAACAGAACACATTTAAATGTCTTTGCAAATATTTTAGTACACTATGTAGAAGCCATGGAAATAGAAGACTGTTATGTCTGCATGAAGCTACATACTTCTGTAGCTGAAGGTGTGACCTATCACCATCTACCCCTAACCTATGGAATTTCCTGTAGTATACTAGCAAGCTTATTTTATAGAAGCACCCTACAGTACTACTATTCAAACTCTAACGTAATTTTTTCTGAACTTCCTATTCGGGGAAACCTGAACATTGTACATATTAGAAGCAATGTGACTCGTTATATAGGAGAATATTTTCTGACTATAGGTGACATAGATTTAAATGAAGCACGCAGAAGTAATTTATCTTGTTCATTACATGAACAAGAGAAAATGTTCTTGAAAATGGCAGAAAAGAGAAGGGAGAGTTTCCAGAAAAAGGCAGATGATAAGAGACAGAAAACCCCTAAATGGGCTGAAAACATGGAAAGCACCTCAAATGGTGAAGCTAATCCTGCATTGTTGCTGGACTTCGAACGGAAAGGGAAACTCTGTTTTCATAGAGAAAAGACTAGTTATTATAACAATGTATTCATCGGTTCCAGTGAATGCGAACATAATTACAAGGTAATTGGAGGTTGGGGTTTCAAAAATGGGTCAGAACCTGTGTTTCCCGGAATTTATTATATGTATGGAAACAAGGCTTATTTCAAATTGCCGGATCACTGGTATAGAAGCTGCTATTTTGGCATTGTCTTCCCGAAAATATACCATGTTAACAACGCCGCTAGAAGCAATGAAAATACTAATGGTTTAGTACGTAGTAGACGAGAAAGTGTAGGAGAAATTATAGGTGATATATTTAGTGCACTGATACCTGGAGTGGGAGTTGTTCTGAATACTCACCGAATTTGCAAATTATCTACAGCAGTGGATCCGTTATCAACTGACACTGCTGCTGGATTCCTGCTGCTCAATACTGAAATGGTTGCGATCAGATCAATGGTTTTACAGAATCGACTTGCTCTTGATATCTTATTGGCAAAAGAGGGCGGAGTCTGCAGGATGTTGAAATCGCAACATTGTTGCACTTACATTCCTGATAAGAGCGTAGAAATTAAGAAATATGTAAGAAACATTACTAATCTGGAAAAAGAATTCAAACCACTGGAGGTTGATAGTGCCTGGAAGAGACTAATTATTATTATTATTATTATTATTTATTTTTTTGTAGAGCGCGTAGTCACCCTGAAGTATCCCAGCGCTAGGAACCCTATCTCTTCAGTTCAGCGGGCCGAGGGCAAAGCGAAGGGTGGGGGGGCAGAAGATCAGTGTTATGGGTAAGCATGAATCATTGGGGAAAAAGATGAGTCTTGAGCCGCTTCCTGAAGTGAAGGTATTGTGGTTCGAGTCGCAGGTCGCGGGGAGCGAGTTCCAAAGGTGTGCAGTTTGGACTGAGCAACATCTTCCTCCTGAGCGGGCTTTCTTGAATCTCGGGGTGGTGATGACATTTTCTGTGTCCGAACTGAGGGATCTTGTGGATTTATAGGGTGTGATGAGTTTACTGAGAACAGGGGGGCCTTGATTTTGTAGTAGTTTGTGGGCTAGGCACAAGGCCTTGAATTTGACCCGCTCCCTTATGGGAAGCCAGTGGAGGAGTTTTAGAGCAGGTTTAGCGGAGGTTCTGGCAGGGGTATTTGTGATAATCCGGGCCGCAGTATTCTGGATTCTCTGAAGCTTGTTAAGGGTCGCTTCAGGAGCGCCTAGATAGATTACATTGCTATAATCAAGCCTCGAAAGTATTAGGCCTTGAATTAGCAATTTTTGGGAGTTGAAGGGCAAGAGGGGCAGGACTTTCCTCAGAGATTTCAGGAGCCCGAAGCAGGTCCCGGCTACTTTCTTTGCCTGCACAGTGAATGAGAGGTCAGTGTCGAGCCACACACCCAGACTTTTTACCTCTTCTTTTGGATCAGGGGGAGGGCCCAGACAAGCTGGCCAGATGTTCGGGGAGAGTGTGAGCCCTTTCGGGCCGAGGAGCAGAACTTCAGTTTTCGTCCCGTTTAGTTTTAGGGCTGAATTGTTCATCCAACAGTGGACCTGCGTAAGGCAGTTAAGTAGGTCTGCTGATTGTTGTCTGGGGTGAGACAGAGACACCACTAGTTGTGTGTCGTCAGCATAGCTGACAACGCTCACTCCGAAAGGGGTGATGACCTCCTCCAATGTGGACATATAGATATTAAATAATGTGGGGCTCAGGGAGGAGCCCTGAGGCACACCACATTGGAGGGGAATTTCGGAGGAGCAGGCGTTCTTCTCCCAGATCTGATAGGTCCGTTGAGCTAGAAAGGATGAGAGCCAGGATAGGGCCGAGCCTTCTACACCAACTCTCTTAAGTCTTTTGATGAGCAGTTGGTGGTTGACGGTATCGAATGCCGCACTTAGGTCGAGGAGGATCACTGATGGTCTCTCTTCTGTAGGTAGTTGGTTTTCTAACATAGGTAGGAGTCTCATGGGAAAAATACTGATGCCAATAGCTGGAATAAGTTTGGTTGTGTTGATCATTATAATTTGCTGCAAATGTCAAAAATGCAGAAAGAAATATACCGTGAATAAGAGAGGAGTGAAACGTAATATAGATGAACTTGAATTAGAAGGGCTGAAAAATCAAATCTAAAAAAAGGCCAAAAGTTTCCATCTCAATAAGGATGCTGAGAAGAGGCTCAACAATAAATTTGTAAAAATTGAGATGAATGAGATCTGAAAGAAGTTGGCATCTGTTTCCATTATTAGTGATGACAGTAAATATCATCAAAGAGGGGATTGATGGAGCAAGGATTTGCACGTAAAGCGACTTGCTCACATTCAAGAACCTCGTCTAATCTATATTGCCATTAATCAACCTGTTTGTCATTAATATTGCACTTTCACACTACACCCGGGTGTCCCAGAGATGCTTGCCTATGTGTCTATTAATCCTAATAAGGCTTGCATACTACAGAATCGCTGCTATGCGGTATTTCAGTCTGCGCATGCGTCGGTCATACCCATGTGATGTGACGCACTCGCAGTTCTGGAGGGATTTTTCGCACATGCGCATTACTGCTGATATGGCGCTTTGTCTTTAACATGCTCTCCGCTTGCTACTGCCGCTTTTGCCCAGCTGTCTATTTCTGCGTAACCTCTAATGTTATAGATATTATAAAGTAAGGGGTGCAGTGTAGCTAATCATGGTGTACAGTGTATTCATTTTTTCTGTGTTTCTAATTTGTTTTCGCTTACTTTTCAAGTACCGCGTATCTGTGGGCCTGGGAGTGGGGAGCCGCTCCATCTTTGAAACCCATGTCACCCTAATCACGTGATGAGGGAAAACCCGAACTGCGCAGAAGTAAAACCAAGCCAGCTGGCTTCTGAAACTGAGATGTGCCTGGGAAATTCACCCTTGCACCAGGAGAAGATTTCGGCTGTACCTAAAACTGATAAAAATGTGTGTCCTATTGTTTTACACCTTCCACATGCCATGGGAACTGGAATGTAAGGGGTGGGTACAAAAATTAAATATTCATGGTGGGAACACAGAATTTTAAGTGGGGACAATGACCTAACCACCTCTCTTGACCAATCCAAAGTTGGGGATCCTGTCACTTGCAACATTTGTGGGTGGTCTAGGGACCCGAAAACAGTATAACTAGCCTAGTTTAGCTAGAGAAATTGTCCGACTTGTCCGAGTAGCAGACCTGTCACCGACCCTACGAACTCTATACGTGATTGATACAGAGAGCTGCAGAGCACTCTGTCCGTAATTTCCACAAACTCCAAGGGGTGGAATAGTCTTAAGTGCTGGCGAAGCACTTTGCTGGGAGAATCGAGAACCCAATCGGGGTTACTGGCGGATTCCATGCAGAGAGGGAGTAGCGCAGGCGTTGCATCAGAAGCTGCAGGTGTTGGTCGTGCCCTTTGGTGAGCCCAGTCCTGATCCAAATCCTGAGGGGTATCCTGTCCTGACTGTCCATGAGCTGTACCTGCTCGCCTACTGGCATCCTAAGTCCTTGAGGGTCCTTGTCCTCGCCTTTTCCCAAACTGACCCGTGGCCAGGGTTAGTTCTCATTCCTGTCCTAGGTAAATATAATCGTGGGTGTTTGTCTATCTATTCTTTTTCCTTCTCTTCCTTCAATAAAGCATTCTTGCCCATGGTATTTTCCCTGTCATCTTCAAAGACTTACATGCAAACTGTTTATTAGCTATGTTCCATTTTCCCCTTACCTGGAGGACATTATTGAAATGATTTACTTAATTAGTGTGATCTAATGTTACTGGTGTTTAGAAAATAGGTTTAAATTAGCAGTTATACTAAGATCAGTTTGAATCACTTGTAGGAATTTAGCAATCCACTGACTAATATGTTTTAAACTCACCTGCCTTAGTATAAGCCTGAAACTGAATAGCATGTTCCCTGTTACCCTTACCCTGTAGTTTTCACTCGCACTCAATGGTACCTGCTCCTATTCATAGTTGCATTATAGTCATAATCCTGATTATTGATATTCTAATCTGTATCACTTTTATTCTCATGGCATTTGGAACTTAAACTTACTATATAAAGTCTTTAAAACCCTTCAGGTGTCTGTGGTCATTACCATAAGTATAAAGTTTTATTAAATGTATAAGATATATTTGTTAGGCTTATCTACTATCCACTGATAGTTCCTGATCTGTCGGAGACATAGGTACCTGTGACAAGGTGGTAAGTCAGGTACTCTGGTAATAGTGGTAAGGAAAACACATAGAATTACTAATGGTGTCGTGTAAACTCGCCCGATACACAAAAATACAGTCATTAAACACGTCATGGGCCCAAGTGCGTGAAATCTGGTGAAATAAAGAGTTGGGCAACCTGCGCGCTCTATCACCACCTTGGCCTGAATTACAAGCGGCCCGTTAATCCATTTTGCTCAGTCACAAAAAAGAACAGACCCATCGGAATTATGAGTACAGCTGGAACACCGAGAAACGGCCTTAGTATATACAATTTCACATGTTATTTAGCAAAAACGCATGCTCCCTTTATTTCCTAGCCCCCAGAACTATCAGGATCCATGGTAATGGCAAATCCAGGGTCGGAAAATATTATAAATGATTACACACCACTCATAATTGCAGAGACATTTTAATGGGGAACAACCTTTCCAACGCAACTTTTACAACGCACTACCTTTACAACAAAACTTTTACACCGCAACATCCATTACAACGCATGCCATTACAACTCAACCATTACAACGCATGTCACTACAACGCATACCACTACAATGCATGTCATTACAATGCAGTCATTACAACGCATACCATTACAACGCATAGTTACACTATCCAACACTTACCCTACTGTTGCACCCCCTGGAGTTAGAATAGTAATTTTTACCCCTACACTATCCAACACTTACCCTACTGTTGCACCCCCCTGGAGTTAGAATAGTAAATTTTACCCCTACACTATCCAATACTTACCAAACAGGTATGCTTTGTAATGGTATGTGTTGTAAAGGTAGTATGCGTTGTAATGGAATGCGTTGTAAAGGTAGTTTTAAAAGATGCGTTGTAAAGGTGTGCGGTGTAATGGAATGCGTTGTAAAGGATGTTGCGGTGTAAAAAATGCGTTGTAAAGGTATGAGTTGTAAAAGTATGCGTTGTAATGTCATACATCCCATTTTATGCATGGGCAAAGTGGGCTCTGGCCAAGGGCCCCAGCCTTTCAGGGGACCCCAGAGAAAGCTAGCTCTGTTCTGCAGACTCTTGCCCTAATGACCTAGATTCATTCTTAAACAGACTGTTTTAAAGAGTTTTTCTTTAATTTATTTTTAATGTGGGTGATGTGGGAGAATCTATGTTAGATATTTTTCAGAAAAATGTTGAGTTTGTGTTTCATGCAGCATACATAAATAACATTATTTTAGATCAAAACAGGACCTGGCATATGAGAAATAGGAGGATGTCACAGAGATTATTTGCAGCAATATTAGTGAGCTGCTGCTGTTACAATAGTAAAAACACACATCACTGTTCCCAAATGTCAGATGTGTATACATTTAGAATTCAATCAATCAATCAGGATTTTTTGGAGGCACCTGTCCAAATGGAGCATGATAGAGTTTAATCGGCAATAAAGTCAAAGCTGTTCTGAACAGGGGCCCCCAATATACTTTTGGCCCAGGGCAGTGCTTTAAATGAGCCGCTTCTCACCGGTACTGGGTACCAGCACTTCTCCCCCCCCCCCAAGAGTACCCACACTTCTCCGTTACCAAATAGAGTACCGGTACTCACTGTCACGCGTAGTCATGTGAGCATGCATCGCATTTCTACACTGAGGGGCATGCTCACATGTTGGTGATTTCACAAGGAGGGCAGTAACGCCATGGTGCCAAGGCAGAGCAACGTGTGACCCAGACGTGCAATGCCCATTGGACTTCGGTACAACCCCCCCTCGCCCCCCCCCCCCTCCCCCCCGCCGTGAGTGGCTGCCCGGGGTCTGACAGCTTCCCGGGCGCACACACAGCTGCACCCGAGTACTTCACAGGTCTTTGAAAGACCTTTTTGCTTGCTAATGAGGTTTTGATGTGTTTCACCCCTTCTTAGAGAGCCCCTGCAGCTCCACTCTGACTTTTGCTTGAATAATGAAATGAAACTGTGCACAGCCATTGGACAAGAGAGAAAGGTGGGGTGCAAGGAGGGGAGGAACAAATAGTCTGTACTCATTTGTGCATGCCAGTATCTATATGCGTTAGCACCTTAAAGGCTAGACCGCTGATTTTTTGGGGAAAACGTGCAGCGTCCCTATGGAATGCACCCTATAGGACTTGCCCAGTGGTAACTCACAAGACTCAAAGGAAGCACCCGGCATCTGGTGGAAATCCTACCACACCTTAGGGTAGAGTATGTAGCTGCTCTTGAGGGGCTCTTCCCTCTACCACATTCCAGTACATCCACTGTGGAGCACGGGCTTGTAAAGAGAAGCACACTGTACACTCTGGAGGGGGCAGCATTTCATCCTCTATTTGTGTACTTTCACCTCCTAAACAAACACCAGGTAGAGTTGTAAACAAGTAAATCCTACCCCTGGGTTTGCTGTCTAGCAAGTGTGGTGTTGGTCTGCCGGACGTTCTCTGTGTGACGCATGCATCAAGGCTGTTGGAGATGCAACTCTTGGCCAAGCCCTGGACCTGTCCTGTGGAACCTGTTGATTTTACAAATGTCTCGGGCAGTGGGACCTAATGCCCTCAGCAAAAGCGACAATGAATACAAGCATTGGCAAAGTCAGTAGGCCTCACTTTTGTGACCTGTTGAGTTTGCCAGTGTTTTTAACTGTAAGGGAGCAAAAGAAACACTGGTTGGGGGGAAAGCAACATGGAGTGCGCAGGTGAGGAGACGTGAAAAAGCAGATGGGTGAGCACAGCAAAAGTGAGGGGCTCGGAGAAGCTGTCAGTCAACACAGAACAACACTGAGTGCAGAGGAAAGACATACACAAGGGAGGTGCTTGAAAACACTCTCTCTAATGGAGTACTTCACACAAAAGAAAAAAAGTGTTGTGACAAAAGTATAATATGAAAATGGATTTCCATTCATGTAAAATTTGTGAATTGGCAAAGGGGTACACAGACTACTGTAAATTTTGTCCCAAGAATGTAGTTATCATTTCAGATGTGGCCAGAGGGCTATACCCCTCAGGCCAGGCAAGGAGCTGAAGAACCACCCACACCGCTACAGGACAGGACACATATCCCCGCACTAGAAGGAGGGAGCAGGCAGAGAAGTCGAAAGAAGGAGGGATCATGGTTAGCCGGGGAATCGTAGGTATGTCTTTCCAGGACAATACTGTGGAGGCATCCATAAGTGTGCGGCTGTGAGCAGTACATAGATATGAACGGACAGTGCCAAATGTCTGCCCCTCCCAATGCCCCTCCCAATTTCCACTACAGCAGCTTAGAAATCTGTAGGGTTCCACTGCACTAGGAGGTGCATCAGACTGCTCCTCACCAGTTGACACAACAGCTGACTGTATATGGTATTCATGAAAAAAGTGAGCCACACAGTAGGAGTGGGGCACCAGGGAACCTAAAGCACCCAAGGGAGGAAGCCAAGCCTTGGACTTGAGGGGAAGGAGCAGGCCTAAGGGAAGCTTTGAGCATCAAACACAAGTGGGTACAGGGTGCCTCCCATATCAGAAACACTGGCTACAACAGACCTGCTGACCACCATCATCAGTGACACTGAGCTCATATGTACATGGTTATATGTGCCTCCATCCTTTTACTAGCCCCTCAGAATTTTGGACTAGGTTTTGCTGGGTGGCACAGAATCTAGAAAGTGAATGAAAGGGTGAAATATTATTGCTCTGTTGTGAGACCCTAGATAACTTGCTTTTGCCAGGATCACTAGCATGACAACTGATGGCTTCCTTCAACCCGATGCGGGTCAGAGTTGCATTTTAGGACGTAGTCTTTTTTCCTTTAATTAATTTTCAGTAAAACAAGTCTCTTCACCTTTTAATGTTTTGTTTAAACCTGATAGTTACCTTTCAAGTCTGTCAACTAATACAACTTAATACATGTAAGGGCATCAACAATAAATTGTGAAGGGTAGCAATTTCTCATCATTCTCAACCGTAAAAATTCTTGCGCCCTTCAAATGTTTTTCATTAGACCCACCCTAAGTCCCGCCTCTAGCCCCGCCTCCTTGCCACGCCCCCCAGCTCGATCTAATGAGTACCTGCACTTTTTTTCCCCATTTAAAGCACTGGCCCAGGGCCTCTAAATCCCTTAGGATGTCCCTGCATAATTGGGGTCTTTATGTTTATTTGCTTTGTACTGTATGAAAATGTTGAACATCATGGGGCTTGTTGGCTTTGCTAGATGTGAATGAGTTCAAATGATTAATGGGAGAGATCAAATACATTGGTCTTCATGTTATTTTTAATTTTTAAAAGAGTGACCATTTGTATATACATAAGGCCAAATGAAAGGAGACCCAGAATGTGGTGATTAAGAAGGAGGTGCCCAACTTGACTTCAGTTTTACTTATGGCCCCATACGGGTGTTCTTCATAAGGGGAAACCGCTCAGCAAAAGTAGTCTTCTGATGATTAGCAAAAATAGCACAAGATTCATTTTTCACTGAGCTGTGGAGATTTGAGTAAATATACGCTGCGCTATCAGTGCATCAGAATAACTGAAGTATACAAAGAAATGCTTATTGATGATTGTGTCACACTTAGGGGCAGATTTATGTTAACTGGCGCATCCCCAGGGATGCGCCAGTTAACATGCGCCACAGTGCGCCACAGCTCCGCCAGCCATGGTGCACCGCATTTATAATGCAGTGCACCATGGTGCAAAAACAGCACAGATGCGTGACGCATCTGTGCCGGAAATGTGTCGCATTGCTGGAGTTGCGTCGCAAGCGCGACCCAGCTCCAGCAAGGCTCGGGGGTGCCCCATTTTAACAATGCTGCGTCAAGACCTACGCCTGCTTCAAGCAGGCGCAGGCTTTTGACGCAGCATTGGCTTAAAAGTGACTGAGTGAAATCTCATAAATTTCACTCAGCCACTTTTGCGAGGCGCACCTGCCCCGGAACGCCCACCCTGCGCCGGAACGCCCACAAGCGGCGCAGGGCTTTACAACGTGACGCATCTGCCTAGATTCGTCACGTTGTAAATCGTTCGTAGGGATGCGCCACGTTTACGCCGCCTTGCGTGACGCAACAGCGGCGTAAACGTGGCGCAAGGGCCTCATAAATCTGCCCCTTAGTCCCCCTTTCAGAATTAGGTTTCAGATGTGTTGTAAGTTTCCAAGTAAACGTTCTAGGTTAGCGACTTCGTTCTAATTAGCCCCAAACTGTGTTTGTCTTTCTTGACTCTTCAAAATCTCTAGGACCCTGTCGAGAAAGTTCCATTTCCTTCACAGAGGAAATGTCAACAGCGTGCATCTTGAAATTAAAACTGATTAACAGCGTGGTGTGTTCTCTGATTGCAAATTTCAAGTATGCTAAACGTATTTATATTTTGAGTGCAAGTTTTCATCTGCCGGATGCATTTTAACGACCCGAGTATTCCATATTCATAGAAGCTGATTATCGGTGCATGTTTTAATTTATTCTACAGGAGTCATTTTACAAAACACAAATCACAGACGACAGTGATGCTGGCAGGTTAAAAATGGAAAGCCAGGCCTGTACTTCATTTAGTGTACTATACTTTTATGCTGAATTAATGTGAAGTCAAGAAACACTGCACTAAATGCGGGTAATTCCCCCGTAGAAGCAGGGTGAAGCATACGTTTTAGGGGCTACAACTACAGGGGAAATCCTTCTGTACTGTTATTTCTAGGGCTGTGGTTCTTAACCTGATCCCGCCTGGTGGTCTGCAACTACAACTGAGAGGTCAGCAACTGTTCACAACTTTAAATAATATGTGCTCATTTAAAAAGTATATGTAAATAAAGAAGAAAAATGTTCAATAGAAAATTTTAAAACGTTTTGTAAATGTGAAGGAGTTTGAAATTAGAGGCTAAAAATTAAGTTGGTATACTTAGTTGGATTGGTGGGAGTAGCCTAAGTATAGTAAATAATCTATAGAATGGACGGTGAGTTGCCTCAATTAAAGCATTGTCAAAGACAACACACATTAGGAGCAAAAAAGACAAAGTGATACACTGGATGTAGCTTATTGCTTCACATTTTAGAAATACAAAAACAAATACTGGAAAACTTCCCATTAAAATGGAAAGTTAGATTTTTCTATATTTGTTCATGAATGAAATTACATTTTTCAACATTTGTGAATTTGCTTGATGCAGACTTGCTTCTACATTTTTGTGTATTGTGTTGAGGTTCAAATAACAGAATTGCTTAATCCGGGCTCCCTGGATTCCAGAAATTGTTTCAGTGGGGCGTCCCACAGTCCAGAAATTACTTGGTGGGGACCTCAAACGGTTAAGAACCGCAATTCTAGACTTGTTTAAAAAGGTTCAACTTAAAATGTATTGTTAGCTGGTGACTCCTGGGGTCTGTGTAGCACATTTGCCACTTCTGTTTCCTAGATACCTTGGAGGATCTTTACTGCTTCTACTCTCCCACTGTTTTTGACTACCTTAGGGCAGAAGAGGCCCTCAGGCTTCCACAAACGTCTCACAACAGACCTGTTAATACACACACACAGTAACTTGTAGACAGCACTGGTAATGTGAAGGGAAAAGAAGAGGCTTCATTTCATATACTGAACCTTCATTAAGATAGAAGAGAGAGACCAATGGCAGAGGCAAAGTCACACACTTGAAGTTTACTTACATGTACTCACCACCATGCAGATGAAAACATAATGGGCTCATGCTGCCAAAGGATGGGCTTGGAATAAACTTTGTCAGGTGGGTAAAAGTATGATTCGGGTTCCCGTTTTCATGGTAGATATTTCTTGAACATTTCATTCTGCATGTATCCATATTTATTTTTTGGGCCATCTTATTGGTATTTATCCATATTTTTTTGTGTTTTGAGAATAAATGGAGTCGTAAAATAGTGTATCTCCACAAATATTTAGTTCTTAGATGTGCTCTCGAACATGTACTCCAGTCACGTTTTAGCAAATTAAGCATCCACATATAACAAAACACTACACTCACAGGTTCATATTAACATAATACTACAAATATATGTTGACATATTCCTGTATTTAAGGACATCTCATCCTGTTTTTTAACTCCACATGCTGTCTATCTACTCAGCTTTTACCTGGCACTCATGAAAGGCAGCATGGAGAGTCTCTCACAAGAAGCACAATTTTCAGTATTTTTCCTCCTTAAAAAATAAATACAGACAGGAAACACATTGTTTTCTGCCACATATTTATCTGTAAAAATAAGTAAAAACCGAAAAATGGGGACCTTAATTAAGATACTCTAATCTCCTGGCATGGATCCACACCAGACGGGTAGTCTCAGGATGCTCTGAGATGCTGAGGTGGACGAGACAAGGGTGTCCTCTATTGCTGCTCATATATGCATCAGCTGGTGAACCTCTAGTTTGCAGATTGAGATTTACTGAGAATGTGGGTAATTGAGGTGGACCAACAATACCTGTGGTTATCATATATGTGGCTGACACCTTTGTGTATCCTTGACAATTGACATAGTGCGCCCATATTATTGCAGACATTAACAGAGTACAGAGATAACAGGAACACATTTTGCCGCTAGACAGACATGCATGGATGACTAATTTTCAACTACCTTCCCGAGTGAGGCAACAAACTTTCAATACTTTGGAATCCAGGTCATGTGAACGGAGGCTGATGGCCATGAAAATTGGAAGGGTAATAAGTGGACTCCAGTCCTCCAATACGTTTTGGAACACTGCGTTTGACAGTAAACGGGAATGTGACCCTAGTGAAGATGGTCTTTGTGCTGATCTGCTCCTTCATGCACCATGGTGGAATGTATGCAGGCCCTCAGAAAGTGTTTGCTGAACTAGCGAAATTAGTGGGTGAGCTACTTCAGGCAGGAAAAAGAAGCAGAGTTAAACTAACCACACTTAAAAGGGACTGGGAGAAGGGAGGTTTAGCAATCCCAGACTTGGAGCTCTACTATCTGGTGGTTAACCTACAACGACCAGTACACTGGTTAGATGATGGCGACAATTGGGAGAAAGGTTACTCAAAAGTCCATATGGGAATACTTCACTGCAGCAATGAGAGATAGTGGCACTCCAAATCATACGAAGTTTGTGGTGCAGCAGGTGTGTGTGATCTTGGGCGGGGAGATTAAATGGATCTTGAGGTGCACACCGTTTGCGCTGGGTATGTGCATTTGGCACATACTACTGTTTTCATGGATTTCTCAGGCCATGACAACAGAGAGATGCAGACAGGTAGGCTTACTAATGCTGGCTGATCTCTATTTGTGTAACAAGTTTATAACTTTTGCAGAAGTGCAGGAAATATACAAAAAATGGACAGGTAAATTCTCACAACACGCTAAAATAGCTTCTATCACTAGGGGCTATGGCCGATATTAAACCCACAGCAGGTGATGGGAGACTGCTTGCAATTAGTCTAACCACTGTCTATAGCTCAGGGTAGCACTCAAACTCATTGTTCTTTTGCTCACCAAGCCACCCCAGTTTGGACCCAGCCATATGCAAATCAGTCTTGACCCTGTTCCTCATGGGAAAGGTCCCGCCCAAACTGCCAAGCCAGGTCCTCCCTGAACCAGAATATAAGCCTCCCAGGACCAGTTTTACCCTAGTTGTGGACTCATCAGCCGGGTACAACTTGGTTCCAGGGACTCATTGAGCATGAGACCCGCATCTGGGCATACCAATGCCACTTACACCAGCACATAAAGCACACAAAAGGTGATGGGAGACTGTCTGCAATAAGTATAACCACTGGCAATAGCTTGAGGTAGTACGCCAACCCATCATTCTTTTGCTCCCCAAGCCACCTCATTTTGGACCTGCCATATGCAAACCAGTCTTGACCCTGTTACTCACTGGAGCAGTCCAGCCTGAACTGTCAAGCCAGGTCTTCCCTGAACCACACAAGCAACCCAGAACACTTTTTGCCCTAGTTATGGGCCCATCAGCCAGGTATAACTTGGTTCCAGTTGTACAGTGAGCTTGGGACCCACTTCTGAGGATACCCATACCACTTAGGACGATACATGAAACACACAAAAGGTCTTGGGAACCTGCTTTCAATAAGTCTAACCACTGGCAATAGCACTGATATTTTCTAGGCAATTGTGCAGTCTTCCAAGGTTTATTCTTGAAGCTCTATAAGGCAAAAAGCTGATTGAACAGGGTGAATCAGTTTTTCTGGGGCCCACCACTAATGACTTTGCAACTTTCCTAGTATTTTAGCAAGTATTTTTGTCTCTATTGTAAACAATGAGATGGAGCAATACGATTCTCATCTATCTCTTGGTTCTTCCTTTTTATGCATGAAGGTAATCGTTGCAACTCTAAGATTTTACAATAGGATATGTACCTCTAATATTTGCGGCTCGCCAAGGTTTAAAAAAATGTGCTGGCAAAACCGCTTAGACCAAGTAATTTCCCTGTCTTGCCAGCAACTTACTACAACCTGCCTGGGGGTGCCGAGAGTCCTCCACGCTTATCTGCCTTGGCGCACTTTGGTTTCCTCCCCGCCGCCGCTCGAGTCTCCCTCGCGGCCGCCGGGTGAAGGGAACTACATTTCCCAGCCTGCTCTCTGACCCGGAACACCTTCCCTGGGGTCATCGCGCCCGGAGGCGCTTGAAATTCCCGCCGTCCTCGGTGGAGCGGGTGTCTTGCCAGCAACTTACTACAACCTGCCTGGGGGTGCCGAGAGTCCTCCACGCTTATCTGCCTTGGCGCACTTTGGTTTCCTCCCCGCCGCCGCTCGAGTCTCCCTCGCGGCCGCCGGGTGAAGGGAACTACATTTCCCAGCCTGCTCTCTGACCCGGAACACCTTCCCTGGGGTCATCGCGCCCGGAGGCGCTTGAAATTCCCGCCGTCCTCGGTGGAGCGGGTGTCTTGCCAGCAACTTACTACAACCTGCCTGGGGGTGCCGAGAGTCCTCCACGCTTATCTGCCTTGGCGCACTTTGGTTTCCTCCCCGCCGCCGCTCGAGTCTCCCTCGCGGCCGCCGGGTGAAGGGAACTACATTTCCCAGCCTGCTCTCTGACCCGGAACACCTTCCCTGGGGTCATCGCGCCCGGAGGCGCTTGAAATTCCCGCCGTCCTCGGTGGAGCGGGTGTCTTGCCAGCAACTTACTACAACCTGCCTGGGGGTGCCGAGAGTCCTCCACGCTTATCTGCCTTGGCGCACTTTGGTTTCCTCCCCGCCGCCGCTCGAGTCTCCCTCGCGGCCGCCGGGTGAAGGGAACTACATTTCCCAGCCTGCTCTCTGACCCGGAACACCTTCCCTGGGGTCATCGCGCCCGGAGGCGCTTGAAATTCCCGCCGTCCTCGGTGGAGCGGGTGTCTTGCCATCAACTTACTACAACCTGCCTGGGGGTGCCGAGAGTCCTCCACGCTTATCTGCCTTGGCGCACTTTGGTTTCCTCCCCGCCGCCGCTCGAGTCTCCCTCGCGGCCGCCGGGTGAAGGGAACTACATTTCCCAGCCTGCTCTCTGACCCGGAACACCTTCCCTGGGGTCATCGCGCCCGGAGGCGCTTGAAATTCCCGCCGTCCTCGGTGGAGCGGGTGTCTTGCCAGCAACTTACTACAACCTGCCTGGGGGTGCCGAGAGTCCTCCACGCTTATCTGCCTTGGCGCACTTTGGTTTCCTCCCCGCCGCCGCTCGAGTCTCCCTCGCGGCCGCCGGGTGAAGGGAACTACATTTCCCAGCCTGCTCTCTGACCCGGAACACCTTCCCTGGGGTCATCGCGCCCGGAGGCGCTTGAAATTCCCACCGTCCTCCGCGTCGCGGGACGCGAGCGGGACGCCCGGACGAAGGCCGGACAAAGGGCGGACAGTCTAAGACAGTCCAAGACTGGCCACGACTGGACTGGCCCAGGACACTAACATCTGCTGCACCGTGAGTTATTTGTCGCAGTGTATACTTGCTACTGACTGTTTATACACGCAGGGGCTATTTAGCTACTCTTACTCTGCCTTCTTGACTAACCATGTCAAAGCAGAAAACACCTATTACCCCTGCTAATACCATGGAGAACTACCTAGTACACAGGGTGACAAAAATAATTAATGATCGGAGGTCCTCCCTAGGGCTTAATGATTCCCCTCCCTGCGCTCAAACAGAAGTTCCTTGCTTAATCGATCTGGACATAGAAGCTACGAATCTAAGTGATGCTGAAAATGTGGAAAATGTTGTTTGTTCAGCACTAAATGCTTCCATAAATGTTTTACAACCTGTTATAAATACTGTATCGCTAACGGGAGATGAATCCAACTTGCACTGTAATGATTTAGTGTTAGTTGATGGCAGTATCACCCCGCCAACGCCAGTCCCTGCTCCAAGAGCTGTTAAGAGGTCTATTAAAGTTCCCTCTAAAAGACCAGGACTACGATCGAATAGTAAAAAACCATCAACTCCGCCTAACACTAAATACAAAAATGTAATTGATGACATAAGAGAGGAAGGGAGTAGCACTATAGATTGGGATGACTTGTTATCGAACAAATTTATGGGTATGTTAGAATCTAGGATTGTACGAATAATTAAACCACTTATATCCAAAATAGATCAACTGTCCGATAAAGTACACAAACTGGAGTCCTTATTAAAAACAGCAACTGATAATATGGGGGACATTCCGAACTCGATCATAAATAAAATAGATGAGCTTCAGGAAAATATGATTGAGAACGTAAAAGCTACATCTGCACCAACGCAGACTGGTGCTTCTAGTGCCAAAAGTGATCTTACCAACCCCACTGTTGTAGTTCCCCCACCAACACAAGAGAATGGTTTTATATCTGACTCCCACCCTGAATCAAATCCTGTAGAGTTGATAGTGGAAGCGTCGCCTCTAGTTTTAGTACTTGCCAATGTCCCACTATTGAGAAAAGATCAGATAGAGACTCCAGACTCCCTTCTAAATAAATCATTGCAGTGGTTAGGCAATAATATCCAAGCAACTCCTTGGGGTAAAGAAAAGTTGTCTGAAGATTTGTTGACAGCAAGAAGAGTAAAGTGGATAGGGTCTAAACCCAAGAAATTTGCCGGGGATTGTGTAGTATTAAATCTGAAGGGTCCAGATGTATTGCCAGACATCCTACAAAATATTCTTCCACCCCAACGCAGAACGGCAGAAATAGTCCCGTTAACGTTAGACTTCTTCTACAGCAGAAGAGGCCTACTAGCAAAACCAAGTATCCTTAGAACCAAGTGGTCAGTGGTTGGATCTAGAAGGGCTAGGGGTGGCCCTAGCGGTGACTGGGGGTTAAATTTGGATAACTGCTTCTCGGCTTTATCTGATTTAAACGAATGTGATTGACTCGAAAGCCACAATCTAGTCTCTCATATTTGGCCATTGCAGCAAAAACATGTAGGAGATGGAAACATAAACTGCTCTAATCTGGTCAACCCGAATATAGAGAAACAGAAATCACCACACTTGGCATGTAATAACCCCGCTTCAAATGAGTTAAAGACAGCAACCGATGTTTGTATGTGTGCTACTGGGGCGAAAGAGACCAAGATTTTCTCAAGGGAGGGAAAAACATCTCTATTAGAAGTGCCAACTAATGCAAGCGATCAGAAAGAAGATCAGTTATTAGACCAATATAAAACTAATATATTATCCCTTGTATCATGGAATATTGCAGGCATAGCAAGCAAGTTAAACACTCTGGAATGGGCTGAATATATTAATCAGCACGACATTATTATGCTGCAAGAAACCTGGTCTCTTACCCCAACATTCAAAGTGGGATATTTAAATTATCATATCCCGGCAACTAGAAACCGCCTCGGACGTCCTTCCGGAGGCTTGTTAATATGGGTACGACAATCCCTAAATGTCCACATAAGACAACTATCAATACCATCTAATGACATTATGGCCCTTACTGTCAGATGGGATGACGGCCAAGAGCTCAGCATCTTTAACGTTTACGCCAGGGGAGTGGCTAGGGGTCAATCTTCTAATACTTTAGCAGTTTTAGAACAGAACATAGAATTATTACCACCACAAAATCAAATAGTAGTAGGTGGTGACTTCAATGTAACTTATGAGCCCCTGGGTGAGGAGGACAGGATTTTGTCTGAGGAAGAGGATGCCAAGTGGGGAATCCCCCAGTTGGATTTGCCTGCCATTAAAAAATGGAGTAATGTGGCAATTCAGTTAAAAAGTCTCTGCTTAGCCAGAGGGTTGAGAGCGGCAAATGGGCGCTCGCCATCCGATCTAGTAGGTAATAATACGTTTGACAATGGGCGCTCATCTAGCAGAATTGATTATATATTAATAGATGTAAAATTTTGGAGCAAAATGCTAGACATGGTTGTGGAACCTAGACTAGAAAGCGATCATAATCCCCTACAACTAACCTTTTTTTCCCATTGCAAGTCCTCACCGCATTCTAATGACAATGGAATGGTGACGCAGGATGTAGTATGTTCCAACAACCAGCGCCACCTCAAATGGAGAATGATGATAAAAGATAATGTAAAATTTGAGGCACTTAAAGTGTTAGTAGTAAATGAAGTAAACAATATCAAGTCCAAACAAGGGATGCCCAGCTTCCAAGACTACATGATGGAGGCCCATGACAAACTCTTTTCTAAATTGCAAAGTTTTTTTATCAAAAGAGTAGACCCTAGCAAAGAGGGTAAAACCCAACAGAGGCAAGGTTGGTATGACAAAAGTTGCAGATTGGCACGACTTAATTTGAGCCTAGAGCTAAAATCAGGCGATGCAATAGCAATCAGGAGAGCAAGAGATGCATACAGACAAGCCCAAAAAAGGCCCAAGAAACGATGGGATGAAGAAGGGTGGCAGGAATTGAAGGAAGCTTGCGCTGCCAAGGATTCCAAGCGCTTTTGGGCTATAGTAAAATGGGAGAGGGGAGGAATAGCTGCCCAGCCTCAAAATAATGTTCCCATCAATAAATGGACTGAGTTTTTTAAACCACAGTATGCCCGCAACCCGGTCCATGCTTCTGTTCAACCTCCGCCATCTATTTTCTTCAAAAACCAAATATTTGATGAGAACGAAGTAACTAAAGCATTGGATGGCATAGCAGGAGGAAAAGCGCCAGGCATGGATGGCATCCCGGCCGACGTATTTTTGTCGGACCGGAATGCATGGTGTTCATACTTCAAAATGCTGGCTAACGCTGTGGCAATGGGGGGGGGAGTGCCCCACTCATGGAAGGGAGCAGAAATAATCCCCATATTTAAAAAAGGAGACAAAACACTAGCCCAAAACTACAGACCAATTAGTCTTATAGACACAGCGCAAAAATTGATGGGTCGACTAGTCCAGAACAAGTTACAACAATGGATTGATGACAAAAATATACTATCCCCATATCAGGCAGGGTTTCGCCCACTGACTAGTAGTGTTGACCAAGTCCTATATTTCCTAACCATCTATTGGAGAAATGTCACACTCAAAAAGGGATCGTTGTACGCTGTCTTTGTAGACCTAAAAGCAGCCTTCGACCTAGTCCCCAGAGAAAAATTGTGGCAGACCCTGGCTGATGTAAGTCTAAGCCAGGAACTCATTACCCTCCTTGTCCGCCTCCATGACAATAATTTTGCTAAAATTAGATGGGGCAAGCAAGGTGAAGCCACAGATCCCTTTCCCATAGAACGAGGAGTTAGACAAGGCTGTGTGCTAGCTCCAACACTATTTTCAATTTACATTAACGGAATTGTTGACCATCTAATGAAATCCCCAAGTGACGCCCCAATTATAGCAGGTCGCCACGTCCCAGTTCTAATGTTCGCGGACGATACGCTCCTACTTTCACGCACTCCGAGCGGTCTCCAGAAAGTGGTTGATGCCTTTGGGGAATTTTGTGATAGTAGAGGACTTGAATTGAATACCACTAAAACTAAATTCATGTGCCTAAACTATCAGTCCTCTTTCAAAGGAGTAATCAAATATAAAGGTACCCCTCTAGAGAAAGTGGACGCTTTTACCTATTTAGGCATCACCATGCAAGGAAACATGAAGTGGCAATCGCATATTGATAATACTCTATTAAAGTTTAACCAGCTTGCTGGTGCAGTAGCACTGAAACATCGTAAATCATTAACAAAACCGGTGAAATCTGCCCTTGAGATATACAATATGAAAGTATTAGGTGCCTGCTTGTATGGGTCTGAACTGTGGGGTTTTTCAAATCTGAGAGAATTGGGTCGTGCAGAAAATAGGTTTTTGCGAGGGCTTGTTATGGTCCCACAAAGCACACCAATGCTTCCTCTGAAATTGGACCTTGGCAAGAAAAATATTGAGGATATTGCTAGACTACGGCCACTCCTATACTGGAGGCGTTTGATGGTGACCCCAGAGCTGGGCCACTACGCTGAAGCTTTGAAGGATGTCGTTGAGTTTGACCGTTTCCATTGTATCGAATGGCTAAAGGAACTCAAGGGGCTTCTTGTACTGTTAAAATTGGATCATCTATGGGGAAACTATGATGTGGCTAGCTTTCCATCGAAAGCAAAATTGAAAGAACTGTACTGGGAAATGGTGTACGCAGTAATGTTTTGTAAAGGTTCCCAATCAGCATTGACAACTCGCTTCTGGGACATTAAAATGCATCCGTCCTGTGAAATATACTGGGATATTATAGAACGCCCTTACGATAGGAAATTGTATTTCCAATTCCGCATTGGAACCTTACCAGTAAATGCATTTAAAAAGCATTGGTCTCCCATGTGGGATGATCATTGCTATTTTTGTAAGGACCAAATTGAACATATTTCCCATCTGCTGTTTTGTTGTCCTCTATATGCTACCCCTAGACGTAAATGGCTGAAGCCAGTGTGCCAAAATATCGGCACACGTAGTCAATCAACAGCCTTGAGAATACTTGAAACGGATTGCTCCACACCTCTTGTAGTTGCCGTAGCTAAATTTCTTGCCTGGGCATGGTCAATACGCACACGCACTTTAAAGTCAAATGTGAATATATTATGAATTAGTGTTGTTTTACCAAATTATCCTATTGCATTGTATGAATTGTTCTTTTTATATAGAAATTAATTGAATTTTAACTTTATAGTATTTACTATGTAATATTCGGCTGTCAAAATGTTTAATATGTGTTTTAAAATTATTTTTAAACATAGTATTTATTGTATTAGGGTTAGGAAGGATGCTTTTATGACAATTGTCGAATAAAGCTTTACAAAAAAAAAAAAAAAAAAAAAAATCAATCAATGCTGCATAAGCATCATGCTTCGAAACTTTTATTTCCAACCCAGCAATATCTTTCACCCCAAGGCTCAAGATCTGCCTATTAATTCTTATATCAAAAGGCACTGTGGAGTTGCAGAGTGCCCGGAAATACTCTACAAATATTTTTGCCTTTTTCAGGTTGTTTGTAGTCACCTCTCAATACTATCTTCGATTTCTGACACCCATCTAGCTTCCTGACGTTTCCTCATTAATCACAGCAGCAATTGCAGCTTTGCCTCATTCTTTTCAAACATATCTACTCTTCTTTTCTGTTCACAAGATTTCTTTGATTCTTAGTGCCACATTACTAAGTTCCATATCATATTGTATTTACTTTTCTTGTTATCTGACTTTTTTAAGATTGAGGGTCTCATTTAGAGTTTGTGAGACAGGTTACTCGGTCACAAATGTGATGAATATCCCCTCCACTGTATTACAAGTGCCATAAGATACAATCAAGGTCACTGGAAATATGCGATTCTGCGGATGCAGCAATTTTTGCATACATAGATTTGACGCATTTGCTACATAATACATCATATGCTGCATAATCTGAAGATCTTAACAAACAAACAAAATTCTAGCTCAAACAGTTACAAAGTTATTAAGAACACAGCAACACATGTTGCTGAGCAGTGGAAGGCCCTTAGCAAAGGTTGACTGGCCACGTTTTGTTGCTTATTCCTATATTTGAGTGCAAAACTGCTACTAATGATGTGCAATCAATGCTCAGACAGCAATAACAAGTTTAAAATTGGGAAAATAACACAGTCATAACATCACAAAATGTGCCGCATTACACTCCATAATTTGCCTTTTCATGCCGCATAATTTACTCAACCCTGTCGCATAGTTTTGCCCTCCCAGCCACATAATTCCAGTGGCGCTGGATATAATGGAATTGTAATGCAGCGGACGGGAAATTTGTCATGTGTGTGTTGGAGGAACCCTGTACACTGAACTCTAAATGTAGGCCTAACCTTTTTTCTGTTATCACTGCATGAAACAAAACAGGCACATCACAGCCATCAAATGCATAAAAGGTAAGCCCATTCTCATACATATCGCAAAAGACAACCAACTGTAGCAGATTTCAACTTAGGTAATAAACTAGCCCCAGCCAAAGATCCTCTTAATGAACCACCACAGGCTCAAATGAGTTCAAAGGTGGAATGCACAGTTGGAGCATACTCCCATTTGATCGGATTTCTCAGGCCATGGCGACAGAGAGATGAAGACAGGAAAGCTACCTAATGCTGGCAGATCTCTCCCCAGATAATAATGTCATAACTTTTACAGAAATGCATGAAATATAGGAAATATGATCAGGTACAATCTCACAATATGCTAAAATAGCTTCTATCGCTAAGTCTATGGCCCACATTCCCAGATGCACCAGCACCTAAACAAACAATGGTTGACCTGTTGACATTTTTCGATTGCAAAAAAACTTATAACGAGCTTATATAGAGCATTGCGAACGGATAGGTCAAAGGTATGATTGAAAGCACGTAACCAGTTGGGAAGAAATGCTTCATGAGCAGATGACAGACAAAGGGTGGGTTAGCATCTGCCTGGGGTTTAAACAGCGACAGTTAATGCCTGATTCAAACTTCTACAATACAGCTATGTACACATTCACGACACACTCAGGGCTCGATATAGGTGGCCCAATACCGATCGGTAACGGCCGAAAATACCGATTTTCGGCCCTGACCGAGCGGTATCGAGCCATCGGGATGTAGGAGCCAGAAATCCGGCCGAATCGGTAATTTTACTGATTCGATAAAGATACCAAATCGGTAAAATACCGATTCGGAATACACCGAATCGGTAAATTAACGAATCGCTAACATACCGAATCGGTAAATATACCGAATCGGACCATTTACCGATTCGGTAGAGTTACCGAATTGGTAAATATTCCGATTCGGACCATCTACCGATTCAGTATAGTTACCGAATCGGTAAATTACCGATTCGGACAGGCAAAAACTCAGATAGAGATGTAGGGAAGCACAGAAATACCGAATTAGGCTCAAAATCGGTATTTGAAAATCGGTATTTACCATGGATTGGAATCAGGTGGTAACCAACTGCAAGCTATCAAAGTGCAGTTGCTGCGGTAGGAGGGGTGACCCAGAGCAGCCTGTCAAGGTTTTTCCACAAATTCCTTGACGCCATGATACAGAGGATGGACCAATACATTTCTTTCCCTGCAACCCATGCGGAACTGGTACAAACAAAAGCAGACTTTTACCAGATGGCACGATTTCCCCACATCATTGGCTGCATTGATGGCACACACATTCCGATTTGCCCCCCTGCTGACACAGAATACATATACCGCAATAGGAAGTCTACGCACACCATCAATGTGCAGGTGATTTGCAATGCAAAGTGTGCCATCACAGACCTGGTGGCAAAATTCCCAGGGAGTACCCACGACTCCTACATATTTCAAAACAGCGGCATCTATGCACGGCTGACGGCAGGGGAATTTGGTGAAGGAAACCTCCTAGGTGAGACACATCATCAGACCCCCATAACAAAAATAGCACTGTGAAGTACATGTATGCATGTGAGTAATGTTACCCCTTTTCCTTCCAGGCGACAGTGCATATGCCCTCCGCTCATTCATACTCAGCCCCTACCTCAACCCCTCAACACCCAGCCAAAGGAGGTATAACCGGGCCCACAAAAGCACAAGGAATGTAGTAGAACGGACCTTTGGCATCTGGAAAAGCAGGTTCAGATGCTTGCACAAGAGTGGAGGTGCAAGACAGTATACCTCCATCACCTGCTGTAAGATAATAGCTGTCTGTGCAATGTTGCACAACCTTGCGGTGAAGAAGGGCACTGAGGTGGAGTTGTCAGACTACGAGGACCATGACGACGACATTGCTGTGCCACAAAAACAACCTGCTGGGGTGTCTACACCAAGTGATGGCAGATACAGACATGAGGAGATAACAGAAAACTATTTCTGAGTGAGTACAGATGCACAGACAGGTTATAGATGTGAACATTTTTTTTAATAATGTTGGCACAACGTTAAAGCACTGATGTGCAACAAATTAAATTATGAAATGAAAGGTGGGGACTGGAAATGGGCCGGGTTGCCTCACCCACACTGGCAGAGTCATTTCCTGCTGCGCTTTCCAGAGCCACTGGGATGCTGCTCACCCCCTTCTGCATGGCCGGCTGCCTCTGCGGAGCGCCTGGTGCTCCTGCGCGGCTCTGACACAGCGCTGGCCGGGCTGCTGCGGCTGCTGCTGTCCCCAGTCTCGGCCACGTCCAGGGCAGGATTCGGGCCTCCATGGCACTGGTGATCCTGGCCATGCCCCTGGTCACCACTGCAGTGTTTTGTGTCAGGCTCTCTTGCATATTTGCCCCTCGGCGGCATAGCTGGGACGTCGCGGCGGCAAGCCGGTTAATTGCCCTGTTTTGGACACGGGCATCCCTGCGCCTTGTGTGCTCATTATTTTCCATCTTGGCACAAAGCTGTGTGATGGCGGTCGTCATGCGACCCAGTCCTGTGGCAATGTCTCTGTTTGTTTGTGCCACCTCCTTGTTGCTTGCCACCAACTCACCAAAGCCCTTTGCCATTTCTACCATCTGCAGGTTGTGTGCACGCAATTGGCGGTGGCATGCCAGGATGGATTTTGCCTGCATGCGCTGGATTCGCACCATGCTCCCCTCAAGGCCTTGGAAGACTGTGCCCTCTCCTGATGGACATGCACCGCTGGGAGTGCGTGGGCGGCGGCGATTGGTACTGGCCTGCTGGGTGGACTGCTGTGCCACAGGTGTCGCTGGTGTGGGTGCTGGTGCCTGACCCGCAGCTCCCTCCATGATTGTAATTGGGGCCACAATACTCCTCCTGGCTGGTGATGTGGCAGGTGCTGGCTGGGACCGTGAGGGGGAGTTCTCAGGTGAGAACTGCAATGGGGGGGATTGTGAAAGTTGGGGGGAGTGGGGAAATAAGAGGGCATATACAGGGTCGTCCTCATTGACCATGGCACTGCTGTCCTCCTCCTCCTGCGAGGCATCCATGGTGCTTGGCCCTGCCACCACACTGTCCGCCGTCGCTGGAGCTGTCACTTGTGCAGCTGATGCTCCACTGCCTGATGGCGCCCCTAGGTATAAAGAAGTGTTGGACCCGGCCCTTTGGGCAGGTTCACCCCTAGACTTTTTGCTTTTTCCTAGCCTGTTTATGGGACTGTGATGTGTGCTTTGTACCTCAGAAGTGGAATAGTTTCCAGGTGGTAGACCAGTGATGGAGTGAGGTCCTGATCTGGTAGGAGAATTGTGTTCTGGTGAGTGCTTCTCTGTGAGGGTGCGGAAACCCAGAAGTAGAGGTAGGGTGGGGCATTCTTGCCCGTGACCTCTGGTCAGCCTGAGGGTGTGGTCCCTAGGTTGAAGGATCAGTGGTAGTTGTAGCTACACTGAGAGAGAGTGGAGAATGGCTATTGTATGCCAGGGGTTACTACCCCCCGCTCTGTGGATTAGTTAGGACCTGTGATTTGGATGGCCTATGGCCTGGTCTTGGCTGTGGATGACTAGGGAGTACCAGTGGGGTGTCCTAGTTGTGTCAGAGAGTTATTGTTTGGAGGAAACCATGTAGGTTCAGAGTGGCGTAAAACCGGAAGGTGTCCCTGCTGTGCGGGTCCGTGTCCGTGTTTTGTCGCCCAAAGCAAGGAAGCCATCAGTGGAGTGATTGGTCTACCCTGCGTTTTGGCTGGAAGGGGGTTGTGTTGGACCCGGCCCGTTGGGCAGGTTCACCCCTTGACTTTTTGCTTTTTCCTAGCCTGTTTATGGAACCTGGTGTTGGTGATTTTAGGCCTCTGCGCACTTTTTCACTGTGGTACAGTGTAAAGTGCTTGAGCTCTCTGTGAATGAATGGTGAGTGACCTGCCCTCCCATAGGAATGAATGGGGAATATGTATGCCCATGGTAGTTCCTGATGTGTGGGGAGTGCAGGGGCGAGTTTGGTATGTATGAACTCGTGAGAATGAATGCTGCAAAATGATATATGCGGCATGACTGTGTCTAGTCTAGAAGTACTACTTTTGGAAGTTGGCATATTTGTGTAAGTTGGTGCTGGCGTGTGATTGGCTGGTGAGCCTGGCCCAGAGTGCCTGGGCCTGCTTGTGGATTGACTGTCTGGTTTGAGGATGGCAGGGGCTAGAGAGCCCAGGAGGTTGTCTGAAGTCAGCCCATGGATGAAAGGCAGCATCTGCTGCCAGGAAAGTGGGAGGAGATGGCACCTGATAGTGAAGGGCTGTGCCTGCCTAACTACAAAGCTGGCTCCACCTCCCGCTGGGCAACTGTCACCTCTGTCCCTGATACTGAAGGGACTTCCCTGTAACCAGTTCTGGCTGGTTCTCACACTGCCTGCTTCAAAGGACTTCAAAGGACTTCAAAGACTTTTCTGTGTATAAGAAGGGGCTGTGTCCCCTTCCAAAATGTTCTTGTTTTCAACTTGAATCTGCCAGGGGCATGCTGCTGCTGGGGCCCAGGGGAATCCCTGGGCCCTGCCCAGCTCCTGGACACCTGATGGACTTTCCCTGGGGGACCCTTTGCCTGTGGTCCCCTGCTGCAGACTGCTGGGGACTTTTGCTTGCTTTTGCCAAGGCTTATTATAGCCTGGAAGTGCCTGGAGGACTTTGCTGCTGAGAGCACCTGGAAGCTCTTTATTTTAAAACCTTCTTGGTCCTTGTAGCGCTGGGGGAGTGCTGGATGTTGTTTCTAGAGCTTAAAACCACTTCATATTGCTGTAGCGCTTGGAACGCGCTGTATTTGGATTGTAGCGCTTAAGAGCGCTTCCACCTGGCCCCCTGGCGCCTGGAGGCGCTTCTGTATGTGGCCTGCATGTTTATTTACTTTGCGAGTGCCCACCTCGCTTGTTTTTAACTTTACTTTATCTTCGGCTGCCCACGCCGATATTTTGATTGCCTGCCCACCTGCCTGCCTAGCGAGAGCCGCCGCGCTGCCCGCGGCGACCCAGAAGTGCTTGGCCGGCCGGCCAATCACAGCGCGGCCGGCCGGAAGTGCCCGCCCCTGGAGCCTGGTGAAGAGGGAAGAAGCATGGCGGCGGGTCGGCCGGGCTCCCGTGAGCTGAGGGAGCCCGGCGGCATCTGAGGCGGAGAGGAGCGGCATGAGGACAGGAGCGGAGGGGGCGCGAGGCACATTGCCGGTGCCTGCCCCCACCGCGAACGCAGGAGAGCCCCTGCTGCCCAAAGAGGTCGCCGCCCGGAGGAGCCCCACCCCGGAGACAGCCCGGTGAGTCAGAAGGGCTGGGGGGGGCTCGGAGCGGCTGCTGTTGGTGCCGGAGAGCGGCACATGGGGCGAGAACAGAGGTAGGGCGGCTCCAGCTGGCAGTGGGCCGCCCCAACATTTCGGCGGAGCCTGAGGCTCCAAAGCCCACATCGGTGTGCACCAGTCCTGAGAGGGCTCCGGGGGCATTTCTATGTTGACGAGTCCAGGAGGGACTCCAACGACGCCGCACATCTTTGCTGGGGCCCAGAGAGGCTCTTGAGGGCACAGTTGGTTTCTGAGCCTGAGGTCTCCAAGGGGGCATATTGCTTCAGAGCCTGTGTGGCTCCAACGTTCTGCACCATGGGGCTGTGTGATGTGCCCAGAGCCTGTGTGGCTCCAGCAGTTGGCCGCAGTGTGGGGCAAGAGCCTGTGTGGCTCCCGCAGTTGGCTGCAGTGTGGGGCAAGAGCCTGTGTGGCTCCCACAGTTGGCGCAGTTCACGCCTAAGGGCCAGTGAGGGCCCTGTCGCAGTTTCTCCAGCTGCCCAGCAATTAGTGGGCAGCTGCACCGTTTAGGCGCAAGATGGAGAGCGAGTCCCTGAGAGGGACAGAGATGGCACAGAGGTGCCCAGCCAGTCACAGCTGCGCAGCACTTAGTGCCAGCTGCAGCGTTTAGGTTTTGTGATTGTCCTCAGGTGCCCAGCAAGTAGTGGGCACCTGCAACGTTTAGGTTTTGCGCCAATGGCGTACCCTGGACTGGTGCTGCATGGCAGCGCGCCCTGACATTGGACACAGGGCATCTGAGCCCCAACAAGGCCAGTTGGCCTAGGGACTGCCACAGGTGGTGGCCTATGTAAGTTATGCGCAATGTGATTCCTATGTTTTTAATAGTGATTGCCTACTGTGTGTTTTTGCGCTATTGTGTTGTTCTGGCACCGCTGAATGTTTAGTCATCATGTGTCTTCTTGCGCTGCACCTCTGAATGTTTAGTCATCATGTGTCTTCTTGCGCTGCACCCCTGAATGTAATTTTATTACATCATGTGCTTTATTCTTAACATCTCTGAATGCTTTAGGCATCATGTGTTCTCTTTATTACTCCTCTGAATGTGTTTCAGGCATCATGGGTAATGTGTTTTGGTATACCCCTAAATGTATTTTATTCTTAGGTGGTTGTCCTTTTTAGTACAGGTGGTCCTAGTGAGGCCCTAGTCCCCTGCGTGGCATGCTCCTAAGGTGTTTAGGGTTGCGTAGGTGGTACTTACCTGTTACCAGTAGGTACTGGTTGTGATTTCTAACTGTTACTTTGTGCTACAGTGATTTTATATCCTTTTATTCTAACTTCTAACAGGTAATTCTATTTCTGAAAGTGTTGATTATGACAGTGGCCCATGTGGCCCTGTCTTGTAAATAATCCCATGTGAATATTACCCAAGCCAGTTGGCACCCTGTATATGTGTGATTTTATCTGATGTGTTTTTACAATACAAAAGTTATTTTTATAATAACCTTGTGTGGAGTCTCTTTTGTGGTGTGCCTAGTATGTTGTTGCTGTTGTGCGCTGGCGCAAATGCTTTACACATTGCCTCCGAGTTTAGCCTTACTGCTTGTGCCAAGCTACCAAGGGGGTGAGCAGGGGTTATCTTGGCGTGTGACTTCCTTGCCCTGACTAGAATGGTGGTTTCTGCCTGGCTTTGACGTCAGCCTTAGCCTACCAGAAATAGCCATTTCTAACAAGAAGCATTTGTGAACTGAGTGCAAATGTCTTACAGTCACTACAATAAAGCATTGCACATGTCACTTTCATTACTCTGATTATTTTTTAAAGTGCATTGCAAATTAATGTGCACTGACAAATGTTCCTACATTAGCTGACTACATTTCCCATAATGCATTGCTCATGTATGGTGCTAGCAGTACTGGACTGGGGTTTGGCTGTACATTGAGGCTAAAGGGGACGTGTCTGGTTGGGTGTGTCATGCTGCGCATGCTTCTTACCTTTTGCTGTAGCTCTGGCTGAGCTGTTCATGTCCCCTACTCCCACCACACTCTCCGTCTCGATGGTTGTGGCCACCAGTTCCTCCAGGTCAGTCAGGGGGGGCGCGGGGTTCCTGCCTCCAGCGGTCAGACCTGCCTGCTTGTGGAGCTCTGACAATTTCCTCTTGGTGAGGCTCCGGATGTCATAAAACCTCTTCTTGAGGTCCTCCAGACTCCTGGAGGTCACACCAACAGCATTGACCCTTTCACTGATGGCACTCCACAGTTTCCTCTTGGTGGACTCAGGGACTGTGAGGGACAGCCTCCCAAAGAGCTGCCTGTGGACCCTCACCACCTCCTCCACCAGTACTTGCAGCTCCATGCTGCTGAACTTCACTTTGCGCTTCCTCTCAGCTTTCTGGCTCCCTGAGCTGCTTGCCATTTCCACTGTCTGCAAAATCTGCTACCACTCTCTCTGCTGCTCCCTCTCACTGCTCAGCTCTGGCTGCCTCTCCAGAAAGTTCTAATGAGTTGCACCTGCCTGGGTAGCCACTCCCTGCTAGGGTGGGGGAGGGTTGTTCCACCTCATTGGCTGTTTTCATTCGTTTCACTTTCACTTGCTTGCCGATTCCGTATTTACCGATTCGGTATTTGGCGAATCGGTATTTACCGAATCGGTAAATACCGAATCGGTTTTTCCAATGCATTCCTATGGGCCTTTCGGCCCATAGGGTTGTATTGCCATTACCGATTCGGTATCTACCGATTCGGTAATTACCGAATCAGTAAGTATCGAAACATGATACAAATTTTTACCGAATCTGTATTTTTTTCTCTACATCTCATTTTCCGATTTCAGAATACCAATTCGGTAAAAATCGGTATTTTAAAATCGGTAAATGACTTTTACCTACATCGGGCCCTCAATCCCCTTAAACTAATTAAAATTTCACCTGCACGTTGTTCAACATCACTAGATGTCAAGCTAAGAAAACAGACTTTATTGATGTTATGTGGACTTGCCCAGTCATACAACCCTTTTGGTCAGAAGTCAATTTGAGCCAGTGGTTGCAGGTGGGGCCCTCCAGCACTTATTTTTGGGGACCTGAACTTATTTTACCTCATTTATTCCAGAACAAGACAGACAAAAACTGCAAGCGGAAAAGAAGGAGCTAGGAAATTATGGAGAAACTAAGACATGTGAAGAGAGCACGGATGAAACAGAACCTTCATGAGTGAGCTAAAGGGGCAAGAGTGTGTTGTGGTGGTTTAAAGAGAAATGAGGTGAAATCCAAACTACACTGACATTAGGTAGGGCCAGGCTGCAGCCATCTGGCCAAACTTTTGGGCCCCTGCCCTTATTCTTTTACAAATGAAGCACTAGAAGTAACTTAAAACATAGGGAGATCTATCTACTAGACTGAAACACTGCACATTGGGCCTACTCCCTAAGAAAAAAAAGGCCTGATAGGCAGCAAAAATACAGTTCTGGGTTTTGCCCTCGTTAAAAGGTGAATCACTAAGTACTTGACCCCCGACACTCACAAGTTGGGTAAAAGATAAGATGGATAGGACAAGAGCGAAAGAGGTACACATACAACAGTACACCAGTAGATGACTTAACGGCGTGGGCAGCTACGATTAGAGCCCTGGCGGACACCCCAAGCAACAGACCACCTTAAATATACAATATACTATACGGCGATTTTGAGCTCATATAACGGACAAGGCAGGAAAGCAACCTAACAATGGACTTAAGATGGAGGAACCAATCCTCAGAAAAACATATAACAACATGTCCTTGAAAGACAAAAAAGAAGTAAACATTGTGCCCAATACCTTTACCCACCAGGCGGTGAGCCCCTGGCTCACCAACAAAGCTTAACCTCAGTTGTATAAAGAAGCAAAGTGCAGCTCTTCTGGCCCAATGAATCAAGATGGCATATTTTGCTAAGAAGTGCCTATCCAACTCCACCTTCAAGAGCATATACTTCATCCCTGCTAGATCGGATCGGATAATCCATTGACACTATAATTCCTTTTGCCCTTAATCTTTGTGTTACCCCCGCCATGCCACTCTTTCTGGCCAACGTCTTAGATAGGGTGACGAACCGTCCATAAATTTCACGGATGGTCCGTAATTTTGGTGTCCTGTCCGTTGTCCACCATTATTCCTTTTACAGACGGCTTTTGTCCGTTATTTAGGGGATTAATTACAGCAAACTGCTGTTCCCCTGCGAGAAGCCCCACGAGCTCAAAAGTTCTTGGGTCCAGCTCGCACTTCTCTTCCGAAATCCACAGGATGTAGCAGCCCCTCCCCGACCTCACACAGGCTGTGGACAGTGTAGGGGAGCAAGGAAACTACACCGGGGGCACATCGGTAAGATAACAACAGCACTATAATAATGGACACACACTAATGGTATACTGTGTCGGACCGGAAGCCTCGAGCGACCTCGGTCCATTTATTTATAGGCTTCTGGCCAAGCCTGGCCAGAAGATGATACATTGTGTGAGAGTGTTTCCGGGTCTCGGCCGAAACCCGCTAAACACTAGACTGTTACATCCCTTCCCAACTTGGTATTTGTTTTTCTTATCTTCGTTACAGTTTTAGTAAGTTCACATGCAAAGTCCGCCAGCATCCGATTGGGTCTAGGATTTGATTGAAGGTTGTGGGAACTTCGCCCCCTGGTGAGCACCGGTTCAGGTTCCCTTCTCCGTGAAGACGAGGAGGTGTTGTTACTGTCGTCATTCTCACCGGGCTCCAGACCATTGTCGGATTGGCTAGCAGTTTCAGCGACGGGCCCGTCGCCTGCTTCTTGGGTCTCCTGTCTGGGTGCGATACGTTTAAACCATGACACATTTCTGGTGATTTCTTCTCCATTCTTTTGCGCCGTCACGGCCGTACCTTTGGTTGTTTTGATTGTCCATGGTTCGACTTCATATGGGGTTCTGAACTTCCCTCCAGGCCTGCGTGTTCTCACCAGCACTGCGTCCCCCGGGACTAACATTCGGTCTCGCGCCCGTCTCCTGTGGCTTGCTTTCTTGTTCGTTCTTCTCCTTCTCTCTTGGGTGGCGGCCGGTGAGTATGGTTCAGGCCTCCAATGTTCTGCCGTTGGTAGCAGGTCACGCCGGGGTCCTGCAAACATCAACGACCAGGGAGACCGTTGAGTGGTACTGTGAGGGGTGCTTCTGTACTCCCTCAGAAAGAGTTGCAGCGCTGTCTCTGGGTCTACCCCTTCTACTAACGTGATCCTTAGGGTTTTATTGACAGTCCTCATAAATCTTTCCGCCTCTCCATTTGCTTGGGGCCATTGGGGTGTGATCCGCCGGTGTTTTATTCCTAGTCCTTGCAGGAATTCCTTGAATTCGTGACCCTGGAATGGGGGCCCGTTGTCTGTTTTCATCATCTGGGGGATACCAAACATCGCAAATATTTTGCTGAGGATCGGCTTGATATTTGTAAAACTGGTGGACGGTGCAACTTCCACTATTGGGTATTTGGTGTAGCTATCTACCAATACCACAGTTACCCTCCCATCTGGAAAACTCCCAAAGTCCAGGCTGACTCAGGTCCAGGGTGCTGGTGGTGGCTCTTCCGTGATGATGGAGGCAGGCACCTCCGTGGTACTGGTCAATTGACATGCTCAACAGTTCTTTACCCACATATCCACCTTTTCCTCCAAGTGAGGGAACCACACCTTCTTCCTCATTCTGGCTTTCATACGTTTCGTGCCTTGGTGTCCCTCATGAGCTAGTGAGGTTGCTCTGTCTTGGAGAGTGAGGGGAATCACCACTCTTGATCCATGAAGTACGAGCCCATTGGTAGCTCTACTGAGCTCATGGCTTAACTTCCAAAACTGGGACAAGCGCGACCGGTCAGCTTCACCAGGTCACTCACATTACGTAGGAAGTTCTCCCAGGATCCAGTATCCATGGCTGTTCTAACTCTCGTAATGACAGCATCGTCCCCGTACTGTGCTACAATGTCTTCCGGTGCAAGTGCTTGGGGGCACGACATCTGGGACACCATATCTATGAATTCCTCTGGCTGATTTTCCTGAGCTGGGGTCCCACTTCCTTCCGACGGGGGATGTCGTGACAGAAAATCCGCCGGGTTTTTTGCTCCTGGTCTGTAGACTAGATCCATTTGGTAGTGTTGGACCTGAATAGCCCATCTTTCAATCCGTGGCGGTGGGTGTGGGGCTGTGCCTTTGAACAAAGGTACTAGAGGCTGATGATCTGTGACCATTCTGAAGGGCTGTCCGGTGATATACAGATGGAAATGGTTACAGGCCCATTTCACGGCCAGCGCCTCTCTCTCAATCTGCGAGTACATGGCCTCCATCGCAGTTAGTGCCTTACTTGCGAACGCCAGTGGCACCCACACTCCAGGTTCCGATTCTTGTGTCAACAATGCACCCAGCCCAACGGTACTGGCGTCCACTAGTATTTCCGTATGCCATGCCGTGTTAAAGTAGGCCATCGTCGTGCTGTCTAGCAGTGCTGCTTTTATCTTGTCAAAAGCTTCCCCTTCTGCCCTGGACCATCTTCATGGGTTCTCTTTTTTGGTCAGGTTCCGCAGCGGTTCATCTAAAGTGGCAAGTTGCGGGATGAATCTGGCACAATATTGTGCCATACCCATGAAACTTCGCACCTCTGATCCAGTGGTCGGGGCTGGGGCACTTTTGATGGCGGCTGACTTCCGTGGGTCTACCTTGACTCCCTCAGAGTCGAAGACGTATCCAAAAAACTCTATTGATTGTTTGAAAAACTGACACTTTTCTTTATGCAGCGTGACACCAAAGTCCGCCAGTCTCCTGAGTGTGGCTTTCAGCCTCTTGTGGTGTTCCTCGCTGGTTTTGGCATGGATTAGGATGTCATCGCTGACATTTAACACCCCATCTAGACCCAACAGAATTTCTTTGATCGTGTTCTGAAATATTTCAGCCGCCGACGTGATGCCAAAATTCAATCGCTTATACCTCCTCAGGCCTAAGTGCGTCGAAAACGTCTTGATGTACCTACTTTCTTCCGCTAACTTTAGTTGATGGTAGCCCGCGTTTAAGTCTAATTTGGAGAACCATTGTGCTCCATTCAAATCTGTTAGTATGTCATCCACCGTGGGCGTGAGATGCCTCTCTCTCTTGATTGCTTTATTGGGCATCCTCATGTCAATGCATATTCGAATTTTGCCAGGTTGTCGAGGCTTCTCACCAATCACCATTGGTGACACCCGCGGTGTCGGTCCCGTTACTTTTTCTATTACCCCTTGCTCTTCCAGCTTGAGAAGTTCCTGCTCAACCGCCGACCGAAGATGAAACGGTATCCTCCGATGCCTTAACGCAATAGGTTGTATTGCCTTGTCAATGTGAAGCTTGACAGGTGGTCTCTTAATGGCACCTAAACCTTGGAATAACGACGGGAATAGCTGTAGGATCTCCTCTGTGTGGAATGCTTTGACGGCATTTGCAAATGCAATTAGCTTGAGGTCCTCCGCCGTGTGACTGCCATCTAGCAAGTCTGCTTCTTTATCAATTACGTGAAACGTTGTTGTCAACTCCTGATCTTCCGCTTTCACCTGCACCGTCATCTTCCCTCTCAGTGGTAATGGAGTCTTGCTACCATAGGTGAGTGTGCGAGCCTTGGATGGTACCAGTTGAGGTCTAGGCCGTAGCGCCTTGTAATGCTGAATGCCCATTACATTGATCGTAGCCCCAGTGTCTATGACTCCGGTTACCGTTGACCCATTGATTTGGATCTGACATTTCGGCTGAGGCCGTCGCCGTCTTTTGAGCTCACTTACAAAAGATACATAATAGCACTCTTCTTCATCGTCTGTTGACGAGTCATCCAGCAGTTGAGGGTGTCGGGATGGTGTTCTGTTCCCTCTCGACGAGTAGACCTCCCGTGTGTCCTCTAGGGCTAATTGTCGAACAGCTTTGGTGGGTGTTTTTCTCCCCGCTGGTCCTTGTCCTCGTGAATTTCCTCTCGCACCACCCTGCAGACGCTAGCAAAGTGATTACTTCCACCACATTTGTCACACGTCTTGCCACGTGCAGGGCAGCTGTCTCTGTTGTGTTCTTCATACCCGCAGGAACCACATTGCGCACGCCGCTGTGTTCTGGTCGGCCACCTTCTTCTACCTCCACGGCTGCTGCTCCGCACAGCATCTACTCTCTCCGTCTTGACGGTCACTTCAGTGCTTGTTGACGGGTTGATGGCTGACTCCATCGCTGTGGCTCGCGCGTCTGACAGTTTGTGCGATCTGGCCAGCATCAGTATTTCGTCCAGCGTTATGCGTGGCTGTCTCAAGATCAGCGTCCTTAGATGTTTGTTTTTGCATCCCTGAATCAACTGCTCTGTTACCTCTTTCTCTTGATCATCATCCGGGCACGTGCTTATCAGCTCCCTCAGTCATGCGTGAAAAGCATCCATTGTCTCTCCATCCCTTTGCCTGGATTGCCTGAATTTGAACCTTTCATAATGGGGGGTTAGTTGTGGGTCAAAGTGGGCATTTAATGATTGTACTGCAGCATTGTAGTCTGTTGCGGCTCCGGTGTTTGGCAGATGTAGGAATAACTTGCAGAGTTCATCGCCACCGAAATGTAGTAGCAAAGTACTTTTCATCTCATCGTCTTTTTCCCTCGTGGCCGTGAAATAGTTATTCAGGCGACTCAACCACATAGCCCAGCGTGGTGCCGCCGTGCCCGGGTCAGCCAGTGCGCTGAACGGAGGAATCGGATTAATCTGGGAGTGTGGCGACTGTTGGATTACTGCGCCTACTGCTTGTTGTCCTGCCTGTCCTGCCCCTGGTGCTGGGGCTGCTGCCTGCGGAGCACCTCCGGCCGATGCTGCATCTTGCACCACTGACATGTTTGTGATGGTGATGGTCTCTTCCACTTGACAAAATGGCGCCAGGAGAGTGGTGATCTGGATGGCGCAGCAGCTATTCACCTTTCAGACACTGCGCGTGTATTGTCAGCCCCTTTGTGCAGTGCACACTCCCTTATTGTCCAGGTTAATGTCTCTCCACTTCTTAACCTTGTCAGTCCTTTATTGAATTGGCCCTTCGTTGTCACACTTAGAAGGTTTTACACATTTTCTCTATCAAACCAGTTCATTGTGTGTATGTCCCCTTTTTTTTTTTCCTCTCCTCTTGCAGGTACCAATGTTTGTTGGGATTAGCAGGGCAGCCTCTGCACACACTCCGGCTCACTGGCGCTTGCCCCACAGCAACAGAGATGCCCCGCGCTCATCGCCGATCACTCGATTCAACAGTTGAGCCTGGCGCTTTGACTGCGGCCTTTCGCGCGTCTCCCGACGCTGGGGGAGGCCTCGGACCAACTGCGCATGCGCGCGATCCCTCAGGCAGAGCCTGGGCCTTCGCGTCGCCGATCCGGACTGCTCCTTGTCTCCCAGCAGGCACTTCCACCCGCCGGTCACCATGCAGCTCCACGCACGCTGCTTACCGGCACAGATCGGACGGCCCCACTCAAGCTCGCTCAGCACCGGCACTCCCACGGCGGACAGCATGTGGATCGGGGGCCACGTCGTCACCGCCAGGACCGTCTTGCTCCGCCGATAGGGTTCCTTGCCTCGATCAACCACCTTTGTCGCCAGTGTAGGGGAGCAAAGAAACTACACTGGGGGCACACTGGTAAGGTAACAACAGCTCTATAATAATGGACACACACTAATGGTATACTGTGTCGGACCGGAAGCCTCGAGCGACCTCGGTCCATTTATTTATAGGCTTCTGGCCAAGCCTGGCCAGAAGATGATACATTGTGTGAGAGTGTTTCCGGGTCTCGGCCGAGACCCGCAAAACACTAGACTGTTACAGACGAATGTCTGACATAATATCGACAGACAGTCTATCGAAATACAAAAATATCGGCACAAAAATATCGACATCAAAAATATCGGAGTCATATCTTCATAAAGGTAAGTACAAAAATATCGAAAAAATAATATCGTAGTACAAAAATATCGAAATTAAAAATATCGTTTTTTTAAATGTATTAATAATAATGTAACAATTATTTTAAAATGCATATCATTTTACAAATATTAAATAAAAATATTAAAACAAAATTAAAACTAATACATATACATTTAAAAAAATAAAACACTTAATAATTTAATGTAATTTTTTTTTAAATTTCATTTAATTGATTTAATGTAAAAAAAAATTATTTTTACCCTGTACGCCTGTACCCCAAAAACCCAAAACTGACCCTGAACCCTAAAAATATCCCTGTACCCCAAAAACCCAAAACTGACCCTGAACCCTAAAAATATCCCTGTACCCCAAAAACCCAAAACTGACCCTGAACCCTAAAAATACCCCTTTACCCAAAAACTGAAAACTGACCCTGAACCCTAAAAATACCCCTTTACCCAAAAACTGAAAACTGACCCTGAACCCTAAAAAGACCCCTTTACCCAAAAACTGAAAACTGACCCTGAACCCTAAAAATACCCCTTTACCCAAGAACTGAAAACTGACCCTGAACCATAAAAATACCCCTTTACCCAAAAACTGAAAACTGACCCTGAACCCTAAAAATACCCCTTTACCCAAAAACTGAAAACTGACCCTGAACCCTACAAATACCCCTTTACCCAAGAACTGAAAACTGACCCTGAACCCTAAAAATACCCCTTTACCCAAAAACTGAAAACTGACCCTGAACCCTAAAAATACCCCTTTACCCAAAAACTGAAAACTGACCCTGAACCCTAAAAATACCCCTTTACCCAAGAACTGAAAACTGACCCTGAACCCTAAAAACCTAAAAATACTCCTTTACCCAAAATTAATTAATATTATTTAATTACCAATTAATTATTAATTAACAATAACAATAAAGTAAATATATTGGCACATTAGCTGTAATTAATTAAATTTAATAATTAATATTATTTTTCCCAATCAATTAATTAAGAATAACAAAAAATTATATATAAAAAAATTACTCTAATTAATGTAATTAACTAATTAATATTAATTAATTACCAACTAATTAATAATTAAAAATATGTACAAAATTAAATTAATGAATTAACTAATTAATATAAATTAATTACCAATTAATTATTAATTAAAATATGTACAAACATATATTAATTAATTAATTATTATTGAATTACTTCCCACCCTATTCCCCTATAAACCCATAACCCGCTACAGAACATATTTATCAATTAATCAATTAATTAAAATTAATTAAAAATTAATTCTCAATTAATTAATTAATAATTCCTACTAATTAATAATTAATTTAACATAATTAAATTACTTCCCACCCTATTCCCCTATAAACCCACAACCCGCTACAGTAGTAAAAGACAATATTTAATTAAATTACATTAAAAATAAATAATAAAACATAATAAATACAATATAATATACACTAAATTTATTTAAAAATTGATATTAGTAACATCGAAGTTATTTATTTCGATATTATTGACATCGATATTTAAAACTTCGATATTACTGATATCATACTAATATCGATATTAAGACTGTCGATATTACTTACCTTCGATATTTTGTCCCATCGATATTTAAACTTCGATATAATTGTATATCGAAATTTAAAACTCGATATTTTGTCTGTGTACCGTTACAGACAGGCCCGTTATCATTCTGATTGTGGCTGATTATCACCTTTAGAATGACAATGGGCCGTCTGCCTTTAACATAACTTGGCAAGTAAGTACCTTAGAGGCCAGCGACTCACTTGGAGCCCATAGATTGCAATTACTGATTACAGACAAGCTTTCCCCATTCAATGTACTGTGGGGAACTTGCGGGTAACTTGCAGCCTTGTGCAGTTAACCAATGTTGTTCATTGATGTCCCACGTAAATAAATCACAGTATCCTAAATATCACTATACCACCGACATCCGAGCAAAGCAAATCTTGTTTGTCCCAGTGCTGACAAAATAAATCTGCATGTTACTCATGGATCACTTCGCTTTTTCAGTTTGTATTTTTTTTTCTAAAGTATTAAGTATAGTAAGAGCAGTGACCGGGCAGGAGCAGTGACTGAGCTGGAGCAGTGACAGGGCAGCAGCAGTGATAGAGCAGTAGCAGTGACCGGGCATGAGAAGTAATGGGGCAGGAGAAGTGATGTGGCAGGAGCGATGATAGGGCAGGAGCGGTAATAGGGCAGGAGCGGTGGCAGGGCAGGAGCGGTGAAAGGGCAGGAGCAGTGATAGTGCAGGAGCAGATGCAGGGCACAAGCAGTGACCGGGCAGGAGCAGTGATAGGGCAGGAGCAGTGATAGGGCAGGAGCAGTGACAGGGCAGGAGCGGTGACAGGGCAGGAGCAGTGACAGGGCAGGAGCAGAGACAGAGCCGGAGCAGTGACTGAGCAGGAGCAGTGACGGGCCAGGAGCGGTGACAGGGCAGGAGCGGACACAGAGCCGGAGCAGTGACTGAGCAGGAGCAGTGACAGGGCAGGAGCAGTGACCTGGCAGGAACATTGACCGAGCAGGAGCAGTGATAGGGCAGGAGCACTGATAGGGCAGGAGCAGTGACTGAGCAAGAGCAGTGACAGGGCAGGAGCAGTGACAGGGCAGGAGCAGTGAGAGAGAAGGAACAGTGACTGAGCAGGAGCAGTGATAGGGCAGAAGCAGTGACAGGGCAGGAGCGGTGACAGAGCAGTAGCGGTGACTGAGGAGGAGCGGTGACAGGGCAGGAGCAGTGACAGGTCAGGAGCGGTGATAGGGCAGGAGCGGTGGCAGGGCAGGTGCGGTGACCGGGCAAAAGAGGTGACCGGGCAGGAGTGGTGACAGGTCAGGAGCAGTGACCGGGCAGGAGCAGTGACCAGGCAGGAACAGTGACCAAGCAGCAGTGGGGGCAGGAGCAGTGATAGAGTAGGAGCACTGACAGGGCAGGAGCAGTGACAGGGCAGAAGCGATGATAATGCAGGAGCGGTGGCAGGGCAGGAGCGGTGACTGAGCAGGAGCTGTGATAGGGCAGGAGCGGTGATAGGGCAGGAGCGGTGACAGGACAGGAGCGATGATAGGGCAGGAGCGGTGATAGAGCAGGAGCGGTGATAGGCAGGAGTGGTGATAGGGGAGGAGCGGTGACTGAACAGGAGCAGTGATAGGGCAGGAGCAGTGATAGGGCAGGAGCAGTGACTGGTCAGGAGCAGTGATAGGGCAGGAGCAGTGATAGGGCAGGAGCGGTGACAGGGAAGAAGCGGTGACCGAGCAGGAGCAGTGACCGAGCAGGAGCAGTGACAGGGCAGGAGCAGTGACTGGGCAGAAGCAGTGACCGGGCAGGAGCAGTAAACAGGCAGAAGAAGTAAACAGGCAGGAACAGTGAACTTGTAGAAGCAGTGACTGGGCAGAAGCAGTGAACGGGCAGGAGAAGCGACTGGGCAGGAACAGTGATGGGACAGGAGTAGTCAATGGGCAGGTCGGTGACGGGGCAGGAACAGTGAGGGGACAGGAGCAGTCAACGGATAGGTCAGTGACCGGGTTGGAGAAGTGGCTGGACAGGAGAAGTGACGGGACAGGAACAGTCAACAGGCAGGTCAGTGACCGGGTAGGGGAAGTGACCAGCCAGGAGAAGTGACGGGATACTATGGCACCGCTATCCTCGTCAATGTTTGAGGAGTAGAGATGCACCTCTTTTGAGCTAAGCAAAGTCAGATAAATCACGGAGATTGCAGAAGCTGTTTTTGGACACCCTCAAACCTGATTTTGGGTTCCCCAATCTGCCCTGCAAACTGTTCATGTTTCTTACTTGAGTTAAGATAGGCCAGCAAATTCTTGAGCTGAAGCCCTAACACACACTAGAGACACAAATTTACAAATTAACCAGTGGAACCGGCCGACCACAATAAAGAAGCTGCAAAACACAACCAAAGGACATTGCTTTTGTTTCCACACCAGTCAGCAACACATAGGGATCGTTTAATAATTTCTGCCTTTTGTGTGATACTTCATAGATGAGTGGGGTCAGCCCGAGCAATGACAGATTGCTGGACCAAGATTTCAGAGCAGTTTACGGCACTGTGCCAGTGTGGCCAGAATCACGAGGGCCTTGAACTGTAGCATCTCGCGCTGTAAAACAGGTGAATGCAAGCAAACATTCAAAGCGCCAAGTACTTTAGAAGGGTGCCTGTGACGCTGCTCAAATATTTTCTTCTACTCATTTGTTACCCGTGCTGGCCTCATAAGAAAACAAATTTACTGGAGATGGAGACAGTACAAAGCCTTGGAAGAGAATCCCAAGCAAAGCAAGATTAGTCCACACAGACCCACATTCTGGGTCCACAAGGGGTTCAAAGGCTGGCTCCCACCCCAGACTCTCCCAAGTATGCATGAACCATGAACCAGGACCATGAACTGTAAACAAATTATCAGGCTGGACAACCCAGTGCAGTAACAATATAAATAAATTATTATTATATGAAATACCACTAAAATACTTGCACAGTTGCTCAAAGCTGCATCCATACTGGAAAACCGTGAAGTACAAGAGTTGTTTCAACCTCATATAAACTTATTTTGACTTGAACTTATGTTCTTCGTCCATTTACTTACGTATATGCTATTGCATGACCTCCTCTTAAGTTTCTGTAAAATTTATATTTTGTCCCTAATTTTTGTCCTAAATTTTGACCTTCTGGCAGAATTTCTGTCCTGAATTTTGACACTTTTTTCTGAATTTTTACACGTACCGTCCTGAATTTGGTCACCCTAGTCTTAGAGCTGAGGTCAGGGAGAAGCAACCTACCCTGTCATCAAGTTGCCTTCTTTACTGCAGCGCTCAGTGGTTTATCTCTCCATTCCATAGTTCAGAGGGTAACCATCACAGTTCTGCCACCTACACCTGTCCTGATGCTTCTGGAGTATTCTGTTCACCACCCCACCTCCCCCCCCCCGCAGTAAGCTGTAGTTCCTCTTTCTCCATGCCCAGCACTAGCCAGAAACCGGTCCTTGGATGCTTGATTCCGGTCTAGAAAAGACATGGCTTGGCAGTTCGGGCTGGACTGTTCCCATGAGGCACAGGCTCAAGGCTGATTTGCATATAGCCAGTTTCTGACCTAGGGTGGTGTGTGCAAAAAAACGATGGATTTAGGCCCAGATCTTTGTACTGGGGTGAATGTAAGACATTGTTCTGCATTCTGTGCATCAACTGTGTTTTTTGCAATTTTTACCCCGAGTGGGCTGGGTATGCTCAGACGTGAGTCCCAGGCTCTCCACATCACTGGAGTCAAGCTATCCAGGCTGATGAAGGCTGATAGCCAGAAACCGGTCCTTGGATGCTTGATTCCGGTCTAGGAAAAACATGGCTTGGTAGTTCAGGCTGGACTGTTCCCATGAGGCACAGGGTCAAGGCTGATTTGCATATAGCCAGTGTCTGACCTAGGGGGGTGTGGAGTGCAAAAAAACGATGGATGTAGTCCCAGATCTTTGTACTGGGGTGAATGTAAGACATTGTTCTGCATTCTGTCCATCAACTGTGTTTTTTGCAATTTTCACCCCGAGTGGGCTGGGCATGCTCAGACGTGAGTCCCAGGTTCTCCACATCACCTTAGTCAAGCTATCCACGCTGAAGAAGGCTGACAGCCAGAAACCGGTCCTTGGATGCTTGATTCCGGTCTAGGAAAGACATGGCTTGGTAGTTCGGGCTGGACTGTTCACATGAGGCACAGGGTCAAGGCTGATTTGCATATAGCCAGTGTCTGACCTAGGGTGGTGTTGAGTGCAAAAAAACAATAGATTTAGGCCTAGATCTTTGTACTGGTGTGAATGTAAGACACTGTTCTGCATTCTGTCCATCAACTGTGTTTTTTGCAATTTTCACCCCGAGTGGGCTGGGTATGCTCAGACGTGAGTCCCAGGCTCTCCACATCACTGTAGTCAAGCTATCCAGGCTGAAGAAGGCTGATAGCCAAAAACCGGTCCTTGGATGCTTGATTCCGGTCTAGGAAAGACATGGCTTGGTAGTTCGGGCTGGACTGTTCCCATGAGGCACAGGTTCAAGGCTGATTTGCATATAGCCAGTGTCTGACCTAGGGTGGTGTGGAGTGCAAAAAAACGATGGATTTAGGCCCAGATCTTTGTACTGGGGTGAATGTAAGACATTGTTCTGCATTCTGTCCATCAACTGTGTTTTTTGCAATTTTCACCCCGAGTGGGCTGGGTATGCTCAGACGTGAGTCCCAGGCTCTCCACATCACTGTAGTCAAGCTATCCAGGCTGAAGAAGGCTGATAGCCAGAAACCGGTCCTTGGATGCTTGATTCCGGTCTAGGAAAGACATGGCTTGGTAGTTCGGGCTGGACTGTTCCCATGAGGCACAGGTTCAAGGCTGATTTGCATATAGCCAGTGTCTGACCTAGGGTGGTGTGGAGTGCAAAAAAACGATGGATTTAGGCCCAGATCTTTGTACTGGGGTGAATGTAAGACATTGTTCTGCATTCTGTCCATCAACTGTGTTTTTTGCAATTTTCACCCCGAGTGGGCTGGGTATGCTCAGACGTGAGTCCCAGGCTCTCCACATCACTGTAGTCAAGCTATCCAGGCTGAAGAAGGCTGATAGCCAGAAACCGGTCCTTGGATGCTTGATTCCGGTCTAGGAAAGACATGGCTTGGTAGTTCGGGCTGGACTGTTCCCATGAGGCACAGGTTCAAGGCTGATTTGCATATAGCCAGTGTCTGACCTAGGGTGGTGTGGAGTGCAAAAAAACGATGGATTTAGGCCCAGATCTTTGTACTGGGGTGAATGTAAGACATTATTCTGCATTCTGTCCATCAACTGTGTTTTTTGCAACTTTCACTCCGAGTGGGCTGGGTATGCTCAGACGTGAGTCCCAGGCTCTCCACATCACTGGAGTCAAGCTATCCAGGCTGAAGAAGGCTGATAGCCAGAAACCGGTCCTTGGATGCTTGATTCTGGTCTAGGAAAGACATGGCTTGGTAGTTAGGGCTGGACTGTTCCCATGGGGCACAGGGTCAAGGCTGATTTGCATTTAGCCAGTGTCTGACCTAGGGTGGTGTGGAGTGCAAAGAAACAATGGATTTAGGCCCAGATCTTTGTACTGGGGTGAATGTAAGACATTGTTCTGCATTCTGTCCATCAACTGTGTTTTTTGCACTTCCCCCAAAATAACACACAGTTCATCCTTTAATGGTGTATGCTGGACATTCGCTGGAACTCCCAGTACACTGATTTGGGTACTTCTGCATAGATTGTATAGGTGCTCAATTTTTGGTTCCACCACCAAGACAGAATCAATCAGTTTCGTTTTGAATGTAGTCAGCCCTCTCACAAGGTTAAAAGACTATTATAACTGTTTTTCTAATACATGTATCCTCTTCTTTATAAACTCTTGAGCCCTCTCATCCCTTGGTACTTTACTTGTTAAAACATCTAATTTGTCCTCTATTGCCATAACAGCTCTCTCAATTTTGGTGGATCTTTCGTCCAGTTCTGCATGTGTATTTCTAACAGAACGTAAGAGTGCCTCTTACCTTTGGAGAACTGAGAATCCGAGCTGAATTCTGAAGATGCTATCTCTGTGCCTTTTTACTTGTCTGACCATGCCAGGGACTGAAAACTCTTCCTTATGTTGCCTTCTGTCAACCATGATTTTCAGAGGAACACACATCCTGGAGTTTTCAGGCATAGTCATGCCTTTAAATGCAGAACAGGCATTCCCTGCTTACTGTGCCACTGGAAGGAATCCACTACAGACTGACAAGCCCCAATCAGGGGGAACGCAGTCTTGAGTTGCTTCTGGTTCAGGGAGGACCTGGTCTAGAAGTACAGGCTGGACTGTAACTCTTAGACCAGGGTCAAGACTGATTTGCATGTGCATGGATCCAAACTGATGTAGCAGATGAATAATAGTTTGGAGTGATACCACAAGCTAAGCTAGTGTTAGGACATATTGCAAGCATTCTTCCAACACCTTTTACGTCTCTCGTGTACCGCCAATAGTGGCAAAGGTATAGCCAGATAGGGTCCCATGCTCTCTGTGCTACTGGAACCAAGCTGCACACGACTGACCAGCTCAGTTAGGGAAAAACAGGTCTTGGGTTGCTTGTGTCCCTGTTCAGGGAGGACCTGGCATGACAGTTCAGGCTGGGCTGTTCGTAAAAGAGCGGGGTCAAAATTAATTTGCATATAGATGGGTCCAAACTGAGGTTGCATGTTGCGCAAAAGAACCATGGGTTGGAGTACTCTGATCGATAGGCAGTGGTTTAGACTTATTGCAAACAACCTCCCATCACCTGTTGTGTGTTTAATGTTCTGCTGCCAGAGCCAACCACTTTCCACTCCAATCAAAGTAGTGGTGCATCAACCTCTTCAGCTACCCACTAGCAGTGTGACAATCTCAGAGGACACTCTAGTGAGCAGATCATCAATGTCCACTTTAAGACAACTCAAAAGGCACTGCCATCTTGTTTCCAGGTTTTTGATCTTGGTTGTCAAGGATGGGGGGCTGCTTGTGTTCGTAACATCTGGGTATGACAGGTTCTGCCTTTGGCTGTGCAATCTTGTGGGAGCAAGACGTTAAGTGCCAGAAGTTGATTCCCTACACCACCTGAGCCCTGCAACCACTTGGGAATGATATACACCGAGCCAGAACAGCACCCTGAGGGAAAGGAGAAGTGGAGGATAAAAGATATATGGTGTCCTAGGATCCCTTCAAGATAAATGCAATGGTTCTCCACACTGCAGATATGTTCAAGGTTCTCGTGATGTTGTATATCTACAGGAATATAATAAATGTTATCGACTTGCGCTTCTAAGGCATGAACATAGACATAAAATAAAACAGAAAATGGTAAGTGTATTTTATTTCCTAAAACCTCCCACGTGCCCTCTAGAACATAGCAATTGGAATCCTGTCAATGATGTGCATTCCAAATGAAATGAAACAAAAAAGAAATATAAAGTAATAAAGGACCTACACTAATACTTCTATGTAAACACCATTATAGCACCAGATATTTACCTAAACAATAGAGAATGTCTCTAAGGCTGAATATACATGCGTGGAATTGCATCATTCCATCAATGACTCCAAAAGAAAGAAAAATTCAAAGAATCTATATGAGCAAAAACAGGACAATGTCCTATGGAATGCATAAAGAAAGAAAAAATGGCCCATATGCATGAACTCATTTTGCCATAGACACAGAATGGGCAAAACCCTTTGATGCATCTAGTCTAATGTCTTTAACCTTGAGTGGAGTAAAAATCAAATATTAGTCTTTTGCTTCTTTTGTAGATTAAGAATATTACCATCCATAAGGTTCTTGCAGTCACAGTATCGGACTGTAGATTTATATCCACAACATTTAGTAAGCACACATCTTACCAATTTATTAAGACAGTTAGCTGTTGATAAACCTTGGATATTCTTTTGTCTCTGCAGGTTTTTTTTTTAACAAAAGGGAGGAAAGTAGGAGCCAAAACGTCAGGCGTCAATCCAGGAATCAAGCAGCACTTGAATCATGAACGGAGAAAATGCCTAAAATCCTCTCACAGCAGTCACAGGGCAGAAGCAAAAACACGGCCGACGTGAAAACAGGTAAGTCTACAATGCATGGGTCAATTACAGGCAAGCAGGACTTCTCGAGAGAAGGTTTTGTACTTCCGCACTCAAGACAAACAAGCACAGGCTTCCGGAGGGCAGGCCGAAGAGGGGTGCGTGAAAAGAGTAGACCACCTCCCCTTCCTGTTTTCTCGGCTGTGTCGCGAACCATATTCAAGGCGCATGTCAGCAGCTTTGACAATGTTGATAACCCTGTACATGATTCTGCAGTATTTTAAGGAGATAAGGTTGGGTCAGGAAGACAGCGGCATAGTTCTCTGATGTTAGGGATGGTTTTGTTGTATTTCCAAAGTGCCATGATCATGTGTACCTAGACTTAAAGGATGCACATCAAGGGGTTCAGGTGTGTTTTTGTGAATGCCAGTCAGGAGGACATTGCCTGTGTTGAGATGAGATTGGACCAGGTTTTTGGTAGAAAGGGTTAGTTGTACTATATCAAGCAGTTTTTGTTTTTCTGCCATGTGGATCCGTAAGCTGAGGTTGGTGCCTCTGTAAAAACTCAGGTTCAAGGACTGAAGACATCACAATTCAAAACTTAGACAGAGCCTTTGGCATTCTAAGATATTCTGAGTCACTAGAGACACACATACACCACATCAAAGCGTTGCTACAACTGTTGAGAGATCACCATCTTTTTGCTAAAATGGATAAGTGTGTTTTTTCTACCACTATGGTAGAGTTTCTGGGTTACATATTTACACATAAGGTCATTAAGAGTGAAGAAAAGAAAGTATGTATGTATTTAGCAGTAAAATGGCTGAAATTTTCTTTTTAGTGTGTAAAAATAACCTGAAGGGACTAAAACTATATTACCCCATTTGGGGCCCCAACAGGCAAACTCCTGTAACATACACTGTGCTAAGTGCAGGAACCTAACTTTTACAATCAACAATCACCCTGCATGTCTTTAGGAGAGGCACCTATACAGCCTTCCCTTCATGTCATTACTATTACCCCAGCAGATGAGAAGGCAAAACCTTTGTTGCTCACAAATCAATTCAGTACTTTATTGAACAGCTCTACATCTTACTCCCTCTGACATTGTAGAAGCAGGGAGACCTCTCCCCCAAAGATCCCCACATACGGGCATGTTACAGGTGGGAGATTGATTATGTCACTTTTAGGGTTTAAGACCACAACCCTCTCACTGGCCTGTTGAGCTTTGGATGGGATTCTATCCTCTCAGGCCAGTGAAGCCTGAGTTCGAAGGCGGCAGATGGGGCCCCTAACCAGGTTTTGCCCCAAAGCCTGTGGGAACAAGTTAATACTATTTGAAGGAAAAGCGGGGTCAGGTGGGGGCCTAATTATTAAGATTGAAATGTGTCACCCCTTCCACTATTCAGGACTTGCAAAGGGGGAGCTTAATTGGTTACATGATCTTGGGACCAGCCTCTTTGTGTCCAAGGTAGTAACAGATGGGTGCAATGCTGGGTAAGGGCTGCAGGCTGTAGCTCAATGCTTTTTAAGTGATTTAATAGTGAAGAAAATCCAGCTTGAAGCAGGGCTTTAAATCTTGAGCAACAATCTGCCACCAAGCGCTCCATGTTGATTGTCGAGGGTATTCTAGCTGGTTCAGGCTGTGTTGAGGAGGGTATAATAATAGTGGGAACAGATTAATTTCTTCGTGTGGCTTGTGTTGTTTGAGGCATCCAAATTGTCCTCTTTGAAGTCAGGGATAGAGGGCTAACAGGGGTGTCCTCTAGCAACAATTGGCATAGCATCTGAGAAGTAGCGTCTGCAGTCGAGACCAATGGTAAATAAATATCTGGAACTGCGGCGTCATCATTATCTATAGAAACAAATAAATCCCCAAAACCTATGAAGACCTACCCTCATCTTTGTCTAAGGTAGAAAGGCAACTTGTTAAGCTCAAGTTTTGCAAATGTTGTCAGATTGAAAATCTACATACAAAATCCACTAAAATTTCCATTAGGACAAAAACATTTTGTCAGGACTAGGCGTATCTACGCCTTATTTAAATTTAGCTCTGACTCAGTGGAAAAGGTCACTTCTTCTTAGCCTTAAAGCAGGTACAGTGTGACGTCTCCTCTGTTTTTTAGTGGGTCAGAGCGCTTTCTGCAGTACCACAATGGTTTGCCCATGTGATGGGACACAGCACAATCGTTATTGCATTGTGTTTTTGAAGGTATTTTAAATTGCTTTTTACTAACTTTTTAAAATCAATTTTAAAGCAGTTACCATTCCAAAAGGGGAAACAACCTTTACAACGCAGTCATCACATCGCACTGCATTTACAACACAGTCATTACATCTCAACATCCTTTACAACACGTCACTACAACGCAACCATTACTTTGCATGTGACTACAATGCATGACATTACAACGCATGACAGTACAATGCAGGCATTACAATGCATGTCATTCCAATTCATACCATTACAACGAATAGTACCCCTACACTTTCCAACACTAACCCTATCATTGCACCCCCTGGAGTTAGAATAGGAATTTTTACCTCTACACTATCCAACACTTACCCTACTGTTGCGCTCCCTAGAATTAGAATAGTACGTTTTACCCCTACTCTATCCAACACTTACCCTACTATTGCACCCCCTGGAGTTAGAATAGTAATTTGTACCCCTACACTATCCAAAATTTACCTTAAATGCAATGAAATGGAATGTGTTGTATAGGTATAATGCGATGTAATGGAAGGTGTTGTAAATGTACTTTAAAAAGATTTGTTGTAATGGCATGCAATGTAAATGTATGCATTGTACTGTCATACATTCTTCAAAAGGTGTGGAGTCATGCTGTCTTATTGGCAGCTTTTTGGTAGTGCTGACATTTTATGAAGTGAGTTCCTATCTGACAGCAGCAGTGAGGGCGTGTAAGTCTATGTTGAGGGATGACATTCTAGGCATTTCATTTGCTAGGCCTTGGAGGCAAACGGCCTATTTGAACTTTTTAGGCTATCTCAGTCTCTTTACCTTTCAGAATATAAAGGACCCTTTAAGGTTTTTGATTTCTGGTAGGTTGTTTAGTTGAGGATATCTTATTTTTAGAATTAAAACCGCCATAACAACATAAATAGTGCGGGCATACCTTATGCTTTTCTTTTCAAATTGTTGTAAGGTTCAACAGGGCCCTTGCACAAAGGCCTCAATTTTGAACTACACGTTTAAACTTGACATCTTTTTTAACAGTGACATTTTACATGCTTTACACCTACGTGATAGGGTACTTGTAAAGTATTTTGCTTGCAGCACATTTCCTCATTAGCAATTTTTCATGACATTTGTGCATTCTGTCTAAGGCTAAGGAACACTGAGCACATTGCCCTTGCCCTGGTTGCCCAAATGGAGATAGCCCTGAATTGGAAAGGCATGTAATCACATCAGAGTTGCACCTCTGGCACTGTGGAAGAAGGTATCTTCACTAAGCTCTCGCTAGTGCAGGTAGTATTAGGTAGGAGTATAACTATGATATATCATCATATATTCATGCAATCACTGTAATGTCATAATGGTTGAACTGTTATCTTTTCCACCATTCTTGTAATGCTGATTAAAATGCTTTGTTTCCTTCTGCTAATAATTGCAGCTCAAGTTGTTTACATAAGAATACAATTGCTTCAATAAATGTTTGAAACTCCATTTTGTATATTACGCGTGTCTCCTTTTGGGCATGCCTAAGTGACAATTTGTAGGAAATGTATGACAAAATTGACTACTTGCGTTATTTACACTAATCACATGCACTTTTTCTGGCATTTTGTATATGTGCTTTAGAGATTTAATGTCTTAAAATGTTTTAATTTTACTTATGTATTGTGCTTGCCTTTTTGATTTTATTCAAAATCGAATAAAGGATTATGATGATGAATATATATGTGTGTATGTATGAAAGTATATGGTATTTCTATGGAATGGGCCTAGCCAAAAGGTAGCAGAGCACTATAGAGGGTCAAAGACAAGCATACGTTCAACAAATGAAAGGAGCGGTAGCAGGTTCGTGGGTTGTCAATGCATTAAGATGTAGTGTTCTTTAAAGAGGCATAGCTTCAACTCTGTGCTAAACTAGATTACTGATGGGAGATCCTGATGGATATGATGATGTAGTTCCAGATCATGGGTGTTTAGATGGAAAAAGTATGCTGCCTTGTTTGATCTTTTTTACACTACATAGTCTGCAGTCTAATGGAGTCCTGGCTGGTGATGTCCTGAGACCAACAGAGACAGTGAGCTTGTCTGAAAGATAAGCAGGCCGGGAGGTGAAGTCAGTGGAGTTACATCTTGACGAAGTTATGTGATCATATTTCTTCAGGCCCTGTATGGGACAAGCTGCAGTCATTTGGATGCCAGTCCGGAGGCTGGGAGACCATGGGAAAGGGTGTTACTTCCATCCGGATCTGAGGTTATGCGTTTTCAGTACCAGTTTTGAAATCGCTTTCTGGAAGAAATTATTTTATTTTCTTTAGCCCCTTCGCTGCTAGACCTTTTCATCCCTGTGCTAAGCCTTTTTTTTGTTGCTATTTGGGGTAGTTCGCACCTAGGCTCCTGTAACTTTTTGACCACATAAGGTCCACGCCAAATTTGCATCCTTTTCTTCCAACAGCATGGGGATTTTAAAGGTACCCAGGATTTGTTGATCCCCTGGAGGGGACCCAGAAATTAGCAAAAACACAACTACATTTTTTTGGGGGGGGAAATGGGAAACAAAGGGCTACAGATGAAAGCGTCTGTGTGTTTACCCTGCAAATGGTATCAACAAAGGGGTTGTGGTGCTGAAATCACCACCTTACCAGCTTTCAGGGACAAGCAGATTTTTGTCAGAAAACCAAACGTTTTTTACAGTTTTGGTATTTTACTAGGAAATAGCCTATTTTTGCTATTTTTTTTGCTCAACCTCCTTCCACTTAATGGTAAAAATAGTTATGAAAGCATTGATGGATCCTGGAAAGCTATACATTTCTAAAAAGTAGACATTGTGAAGCAGGAATGGGTTATTTGTGTAGATCCTTCAAGGTTTTCTTATAGAAACTAACAGTTGAAAATAGGAAAAATTGAAAATGAGTTAAAAAAAACAGCCATTTGTGCCAACGTTTTCACCTGTAACTTCTAAGTATGAAAGATGTTTGAAAGAAATATACCGTTACATCTGCTGGACCCTATTGGTTGTGGGGATATGAAGGACTTGTAGGTTCACAAAGAACCCGAGAAACCCAGGGCCAATAACTAAGCAACGTCTTGCAATGGTTTTTTATTGTGTCCTGGGTATATAGCAATTCATTTGGGAAAATATAAACAGGCAAAAATCAGTATGAGAGACACATATGTATTTCTGAAATGGGAACAAAATATAGAGTTTAGAAACAGTAGCTATTTACACATCTCCGAAATTGTGGGTACCCATACAAGCACGTGACATAGGACATTTTTCAAAGTGACTTCTTGTTTACAATAAGTCTTACATTTGGAAGGCAGAAATGCATTGAAAGTCAACAGATTATAACAGTTGCTCTACAGTTCTAGGTACCCCTAAGTCTCCTGTTAAAACTGGTACCTCACTTGTGTGGGTAGGTGTAGTGCCCGCGACAGATAACGGCCCTAAACGCAATGTGAACACACCACATTTTTAGAGTGAAAACTGACCCTTTTCTGGCAAAGTGCCTAGCTGTAGATTTTGAACCCTAGCTCTGCCAGCACCAAGGGAAACCTATCAAACCTATACATTTTTATAAACTAGACACCCAGGGCAATACAGGATGGGGTGACTTGTCTGACTTTCACCAGGTTCTGTTACCCAGAATCCCATGCAAACCTCAAACTATGTAAATTAAAAACACATTTTCCTTACATTTCAGTGGTGGAAAGTTTTGTAATCTCCGTGGATCCACAAAATTCCACCCACCCTTTCCCCAAAGTCTTTCGAGAAAAATGGTACCTCACTTGTGTGGGTAGGCCTAGTGCCCGTGACAGGAAATGACCAACAACGCAACCGTGGACACACCACATTTCCACAGTTAAAACTGACTTGATTTTTTTTTAAAGTGGCTATCTGTAGATTTTGAACTCTAGCTATACTTCAAGCTAGGGGAACCTAGCAAACCTATACATTTTTTAAAACTAGGCTCCCAGGGGAATCCAGGATGGGGTGACTTGTGTGGCTCTCACCAGGTTCGATTACCCAGAATCCCTTGCAAACCACAAACTTTGTAAAAAAAACATTTTCCTCAAATTTATGTGGTGGAAAGTTCTAGAATCTGCGTGGATCCACAAAATTCTACCCACCACACATTTTCCAACGTCTTCTGAGAAAAAAAGTACCTCACTTGTGTGGGTTGGTCTAGAGCCTGTGAATGGAAACGGCCCAAAACGCAACATTTTTACAGTGAAAACGGACCCTAGCTGTAGATTTTGAACCCTAGCTCTGCCGGCACCTAAGAAAACCTATCAAACCTATAAATTTTTTTAAAACAAAACACCCAGGGGGATCCAGTATGGGGTGACTTGTCTGGCTCTCACCAGGTTCTGTTACCCAGATTCCCTTGCAACCCTCAAACTTTGTCTAAATAAAAACTTTTCCTCACACCTCCGTGGTGGAACGTTCACTTGTGTGGGTAGGCCTAGTGCCTGCAACTGGAAACGTCCCAAAACGCAACATGGACACACGACATTTTTACAGTAAAACCTGACCCTTCCTTGCCAAAGTGCCTAGCTGATGATTTTGAACCCTAGGTCTGCCGGCAACCTAGGGAAACCTAGCAACCCTATGCATTTTTGAAAACTAGACACCCAGGGAAATCCAGGATGGGGTGACTTGTCTGGCTCTCACCAGGTTCTGTTACCCAGAATCCCTTGCAAACCTCAAAAAAAAACACATTCTCCTCACATTTCTGTGGTGGACAGTTCTAGAATCTGCGTGGATCCACCAAATTTCGTCCACCGCACAATCCCCAAAGTCTTGCAAGTTAAATGGTACGTCACTTGTGTGGGTAGGCCTAGTACCTGCAACTGGAAATGCACAACATGATACCTCACTTGTGTGGGTGGGCCAAAGGCCTGTGACTGGGAAGAGCCAAAAACATAGGGATTAAAGGTATAGCACTGCGAGTTCTAAGCAATAGATTTTTCTTTAAATATGTTTTTTGCTGATTTTGAAATTGGACAGTCACACAAGTGAGGTATGATTTTACTCGGGAGAACAAGGGGAACACTGGTTGGTAGGATATTTGTGCGGGCACAATGATCCCACACAAAAAAGTGTTGGAAAATAAAATAAATTTCAGCTAAATTTGAGGCTTGCAGGGGATTCTGGGATGGGAAACGTTGGGGTATCCATGCAAGTAATTCGTCACTGGACTCCCCAGGTGACTAGTTTTCAGAAATGTGTGGGTTTAGTAGGTTTCCCTAGATGGCAGCGAGCCCGGGGCCAAAAAACCAAGTACGATTTAGTTAATTTCTTGTTGCAGCCACTATCCCTACCCACACAAGTGAGGGACAATTTTTCTCAGAAGACTTTGGGGAATGCAGAGTGGGAGGAATGTTGTGGATCCACACAGATTCCAGAACTTTCCTTCACATAAATGTGAGAAAAATGTTTTTTTTACAGTTTAAGATTAGCAAAGGATTCCGACTTGTTTGGGTTGAGCTTCAAGTAGGTGCTGGAAATCCAAGTCTGGATGATGTGCAGGCAGTGTTTGATATATTGGATGCCTAAAGCAGAGGCGACTATCAGGTAGATATATATATCTGATCAGCATAATGGTGAATCATGATGTTGTTATCTGTAAGTAGAGCACAAAGTAACTCCATTTAGATTTTGAAGATGACAGGACATAGTATGGAATCTTGGGGGACTCTGTGAATGATAGGGACCTGTTGGGACAGTGAGGTGCCCATGTGAACAAACTGGTGTCCATTGAAAAGGTGGAAAGCAAATCAGCAAAATGCATTGGCAGTGAATCCCCTTTGAGACTCCACAGTGCACATGAGGGTGGAATGGTAGACTCTGTTGAAGGAGGTTGAGAGATCCCACAAAAACAGGAGGCAAGGGTCCACCTCATCTGTGGGCAGCAGGGCGCCATTTTTAGCGGGTAAGGTAGCAGTCACTGTGCTACAGCGTGATCTGAAGACAGGTTGGCGCAATGGATGCGATGAGTAGCTTTAATATGATCTTGGGAGTTGAACATTGGGTGCTTTTTTTTAAAGACCTTGCCAACGAATTGTCGTTGAGTGGTGAACAAGTAGTTGCTGAGGTCATTAGTACCCAGTGTAGGTCTCCTTTGGAGTGGAAGGATGTGGCCTATCTTGAGAGCTTCTGGGAAGGTGCCTTGAGTGAGGGAGGCATTGACCATGTGAGTAACGGTGGAGAGCATCCCTAGAGAGAGCTTTATTGAAAGACAATTTTCAGTGATTATTCAGTGGACAACTCCATCCTCAATAAAAGCTAACCTAAGACTTTTTGGTTTGCCAAATTTTATGGAAGGTTATTGATCAGTTTTCTGAAATAGTAAGAACAATCAGTGGATGACTATGTAAAGGAACAGTTGTGTATAGTATAAGACAGCTGATCAGGTTTTCTGTTTTCTTAAACAACAATTCTGTAGTGTAAATATGACGGTCCAAGTAAGAAAAACTGCTATGAATTGGGTTTATGTCTCTAAACCTGCAAGATATCACTGGATAGCAAATACATTAGCTGCAAATAAAAGCCATTTTTGGTGGCTGGGAATATTTGAAAATGCAAAGCAATATGCTCAGACAAGTTCCATTTGTGCAGGTAAAACATTCCCATATAAAACCTAGAGTCTTTTGAGACTTTCCTTATTAGTTAGAGACCTTGCCATTAGGGCCAGCTTTAGGGCAGTGCGACTGGTGTAGCTGCATTGGGCACTGACCTGTGGAGGGGGTGCTGACTTCTGGGTGGGTGCTGTGTTTAGCAGTTACTTATGATTGCAGAGATTTGGGGCACTTTTGCCCAGTGATCACAAGGGAATAGGTGGAGGAGGTCATGGGGGGGCACCAAAAATTATTGTCGCACTAGGCACCACTAGCGCTAAAGCCCCGGCCCTGCTTGGCATATAGTGCTTATAGTAGAATGACCTAAAAGTCTAGGTTGCACTGTAATAGTGTGGCAGTGGGTCATTTAACAAAAACTTAGTCATTTAATTTCATTGCCATGTTTACCCACATGCAAAGAGCCAGCACAAATCTTTCCACAGCACCTCATTAGACTTCATGGTATCCCACAACGTTTACTCACAGAGGACACACTTCACTCCAAGTTTTTGGTTTGTTGTATGTAATTAGTTATATGGAATTCTATCTGTCTACTAGTTATCATCCACAGAAATGCAGGCAAACTGAGAGACTGAACCAGTTAGTCTAATTATATTTAAGATGTCAAGTATTGCAACATCAAGAATACTTGAGTAAGACATTGTGGTTACCAGAATTAATACTCAATATTCGCCTCTGATCTACACCTGAGTTATGCGACTATAGAGACACTCTCAAAGATTCATTAAATACTGTAGTGTAGTTCCTAGTTTCCCACTAGGCCCTGCGCATTGGAATAACATAAACAGTAGTATCGACGTAGAAGTGCGGATCTTCCAGGCCTCTACTGACTATGCTAAACTTAATTGGGTTTGTTACCAACTAGCTCAGAGGTCACTGGAAACTTTCTTCTCTGCATAGGAAGTGATCAGCTTCCCTGGCACAGACAAGAAGGGATTCAGTTTTCCAACAACCGTGCAACATGACAACTTTGCTCCTCAGATCAAGAGTCGATCTCTAGGGTCGTGTGAAACAATAGACAGTTATTTTACTCAGTCAGATTAGTGCAGATTACTTTCACAATATGTAGAGAATAGAGAGACGGGCGTTTGTCAATAAAGGTTAACATTTATTGAACAGTCTTTCTTCTCGTACAAGAGAAATGTATTGCCACAATTGCAAGACTTGTTATTATAAAAAGTACGTACAGTAAGATAAGTATTGCGAGATAATACTGTAAAAGCATTGATATGGTTTCTTAGCCATACAATGGTTTAAAAGTAATAAAACATATATACAGTCATATATACATTAGGCTAAAATACTCAACTGGTGCTTCTAACTACGCCTACCCCAGTGTACCTGACCTAAGCCTAATACTTGGGAGGGGAGTAAGTAAGTAGCTTTAAGTTAAGTTGGTTTTGCCAAGGTTTGCTTCAAGAATTCTCTTCTAAGGGTTTAGTCAACACCATACCTCTGAATAGAATGATGGAGGTCTGGTATCTCCTTCAGGGGGTCTCGGTATCCCAGTCACCCGCAAGGGTAGACCAGAAACGCTGGAGCTGGATTTCCCTGCAGGAGAAAGGCAGCGTCTCTCTTCAGCGCGTCGAGGTGGAGGAGGAGTGATAGCGTCCGCGGGCAGCTGGCATCTGCTGGGCTCTTCACAGAGGACTTCTGTTCAGCTCCTAAGCTCACCACACCATCGTTCGCGCTTTAGCAGCGATAATGGTATCAGTAGCTTCACCAACAGCAACGGGACAGCAGCAGCATCAGCGTACTGCATACAGCATACAACAGCAATGGGACACCAGCAATTGCTTAAGGCAACGTTGGTAGTATTTATACCTGAAAGGTGCCTTGTTTGACGTAAGTTTGCTGGACATAAGACGTCAATTAAAGATGTCACTAGGAAGTGATAGCTATCAGTTGCTCATTAGAGTTCCATTACTAATCAAAACACAGCAAGCGGGGATTTCCAGGTTTGCTGAGTTTTTATCTTGTTGAAGAACTCGGAGTGTTAATCTAGGAATATCAGATAGTGACTTCTGCTCTGTCATTGCACTAATTGGTTGCAAAGGAAGTGGCAGAGAAAACTATTCTGGAATGTGGCTCTGTTCGTGTAAGGCCAGAGATGACTTTCTGAATATCGCACTTGAACGGTTATGCCAATATAGGGAATAAATGGATTTATAGCCGAATAGGGGCATAAGGTCACAGTATCGATCAGGATCCTAGATAAGCACGCAACACCCACTCCACGGGTTCATGTCCATCAAATTACTAAAACTAGAGCAATAGGATGCATGTGTTAACATTGCCCACCCCAAAATACATATATGCATTTGAAATAGGCGTATAATGTAATACGTGAAATTTAGGTACTGTACGTTCTTGAAGCATAGAAATCATAAAAAAATTATTGCATATGGAATCAGTGAACGATTATGCAAAAAGAATTACACATGAAATATCTCTGAAACAGAAGAAGGGTGAGATAAATCATCACATATAAATGCATTGCAATAAATGTGCTAGAGGCTGATGTAAGTTATTATGTCTCTAGATGTGTTTAGAAATAGAAGTTTGAAGCTTCTGTTCTCTAAGAATAGTTTTTACTTTAAGCAAAGAATTGTTCGTGCCAAAAAAGGGTCAATATTAAAAAGTGTTCAATTCAAAAGAATTAATGCTTGAACGGGGAAATAGAGTTCCAACGCTTTTAGCAGTTTTTGTTGATCAAAACCGAAGGCCGAATTCAGAGTTCATGGGAACGCTGTGTTTCGGAATGCTTCTCTAAAGTTATTGTTTCTGTTCGGGTGAGAACATCATATCAGACAGGCTCTCAAAGAATTGGTCTACAAAATCAGGTGACAGTTCAACCAAATTCGATAGTGCTGTAACTTGGCAGGTGTGAGAATGATTGCTGTCATCATAGTCAGGATCAGCAATGCTCACAGAAGGTCGTACCTGGGTGATGTTGCTTTTGTCACTCGCTCCACTGTTACCACCTAGTCGTAGCACAGGAGTCTCAACGAATGCCGTCATCAGGATTGGTAGCCGCTGGGGACAACACAATGCGTGAGCCGTTATTGGACTAAGCAAAGTATCGACGTCCATTGGTACTGCTGATGGAAGGGAAAGACAGATGTCCAACACGCATTCATCACCGCATAGCATACATCGAAGTACCGGTAAGATACAGTTCTGCCATATAGGTCTGAATGAAAGGAACCAGGTCATGTTTAGATCTCTCAGCCTGGCCAATCCAAGGACGTTAGTTATCCTGTCCCGGTAGCGCATTGCTAGGATTGTTTCTTCCATTCCCATGGGAGCTATGTCTGAGCTTTGGCTTGCCATAACGAAGCAGAATGGTCAAAAATAAAATCCCTGCTACGAGTCCCAAAAATAAGGGTATGCCGCCAAAAACAGAGTGGACAAAATTTGGAACGATTCCCAGAATTGCTTGAAAAGGTGTTAGCAGTCCCGTAAAAATCGTCTTAACACCTTAGCTGCGTGTAAACATTTCTCCCCAGTGCTGCGCTGTCCATTAGAACTAGTGCTGAATGGACGTTCAATGGTCGTGCGCAGCACTGGGGAGGTAGCGCTGCTGACGACCATTGGCCGTCAGCAGCACTTAAGGGGTTAAATATGCCTGGGATGCCTGTGGCACTAGACATGTTAAGGAGTTGGCTAAGCATTTCTACGAAATGCACGGGGCAATTTGTTGATAAAAGTTCATGAACTTCCGTAGCTGTCCTTGCAACTAGGAGATCATACGTCTCTTTTGATGACGTTATGGGCACTGTTGTCTGTAAAAGCACAGACTTCATTTTGCTTAAAGTATCAATTCGTATAGAATAGAGATTCAGAAGAGGCCAGATGGGAGTCTCTGTGTCTACAGGCCCGCTCGGAAACAATGCCTGCATACAACATTTGACCATGGATGTTACGCTTACTAGATAACTTTTCCCTGGAACAAGGCCACAACATCTGTGATCCGTTCTAAGAATGTAACTCCAGTTTGCAAGTTGCATAAAGAAGGGCTCTATCTGAGTTGCAGGTGTGACTAGCTGGTGGCATGAAAGGTTGTTCGAATTTCCTTCACAGGCGCCGTGTAAATTAATACCCTGGCACAAAAGTATACCGCTTAGTGAATGTTTACAGTTTTCACCACTAAGAAATACATTTTTGTCGCTGTCACTATAGCAAGAATGTGTGTATGGTAATTTCCATTCTGATTTTACATAACCTTTACCCAATCGTTCATACTGGCCAGTAGGTATGTACTTAAGGCACTTTTTAAATCGGAAAGTTGTTATCGGAATAGTGATAATTCCGTGTATTATCCATTCAATGACAGGACTTTCTGACATTGTCAATGGTAATCTCTCAAGTTTTTCGATGCTCAGGATTGTATAGTCTGCTCCTTTCTGTGCCAAACTGATCTGTTTATCAGTAAGGTTAAAAATGGAAAACAATGACGTTGTGTTGATTAAACGCCAAGGCACATAGCCTCAACGAAGATTTTGCAGCGTCCAGCCCAATTGTACAATAGAACGTAATTGAGATTGGCCATGTTGTAACATTAGCAAGTCTCTGTCTATTATGTCAAAGGCAGAAGATACAATATTGTCCAACAAATATATTCTGGAGGACAGAGTCATTAACCCATTGTCCACTACAGAAAGGGATTTTTCCAAATTAATACGATCAATTTCTCGTATTTTTTCTGCTGTTTCAATTTGTGTGACTTTCCAAGCCTCGTTGTACGCAGCATAGATACTGGTCGCTATGAAACGCTTTTGACGCTGTTTGCGTGGTCCAAGAATGAAATCGCGCAAATAAGCACCATCTTTTAGTAAAGACAAGTGTTGCTTAATTTCAGCCAGTGTGGATGATGTTAGCCATTCAAGGCAGAGTTTCCCTACACTGTATGTTGTTATTATCCCTGGATGTTGTCTCTGGGAGTATCCAGGGTCTAGTCTGGTCATTGTTAACCCCTGTGTTTTGTTCAGGAATCTATCTTGACAGTTGTTTGTGTCAATAGGCCAGATTAACCACTTTTTCCAATCAGGATGTGTTCTGTTAAAATGTAAAATTTGTGATACGTCTAACTCAATATCTGCAGTTGTATTTTCAGGTATTGGCTTTGGTATAGACGGTTTGTTTAGGTCTTTGATCTTAGCTAGGCCAAGACAGGATGTTTGGTGTATTGTGTCATTTAAAAACATCATTTGTTCTGGTATCATGCAGGTTCTGAATAGTGCTTCAAGGCCTTGTACCTGCCAATCTTTTGTACCCCAAATGGTTTTCGTTTCAATGTTATTTTTCCAATAATCAAAACCAAATGTCATCATTTTGTCATAAAATGCTTCTGAATATATCAATTTAGAATTTGTCAGCATTGTTTTCATTCCTGTTTTATCTAACAGTTTGTAATAAAACGTTTCTGCATCACTGGTGTTAAACGCTGGGAAGTATTTGAATTTCTCAAAAAATGCTTTAGAACTGCTTTTAGGTGGTGTAGAACAATGTTCCCATTGATTATACTTAAAAACATTTCTAGGCTGTGCAGATTTATGCAAATAATGATCGCCATAATGTGTGTAGCAGAATAATTGCTCATAACTAGATGAACCTTGTAAATAATCATGATCTGTGAATCTAGCTGACATTACTAAATCAGACATCATGTCATTAATACTGTTAAAGTCTCAATCATCAGAGAATGTACTAGGTTTTACAAAGTCACTTAAGGAAACCTTCAGTTGATGAGGATACTTCAGGATCTCGACCGGACCATATATCTCATAGTCAGTTTTCTCCCATACTACCCCACCAGGTATTGGAATGGCTGTGACATTTACTGTTGACAGTTCTCTTTTCTTCACGTGGGATGATCTGTGTGGTTTGAGGACTAAGTTGATGTTCTGACTTGCTGTGTCCATTGTACTATATTTTCCCTCAATGAATTTTCCCAAACAAAGTACCATGATGAGCCAAAGCAGGAGGAAAAATACACCTAGACCGAACCAGAACTCTAACCATGGGGAAATGAGGTAGATTTCCTTCAGTTGATGAAAGAGTTCCGTTGCTTTTTCTTTAAAAGTCATTTTTGTTTCTGGCATCACTTCGGGGTCGTTTTGATCTTCAGAGAAGTCGTCGAAGTTGATGAAATAACCAGAGGCAGTTCTGTCAATTGATGGGATTGTTCTTTCAATCTGTCTCTCGGTAGCACTTTCTGATGCCACATTATTGTAGACTGGTCTTTCTTGACGAACTGTTTCAATCTGTGTCCCAAGAGGCACGAGTTCCATGGCATTATTGCATAGTCCTTCTCTGTGCACTGCAGGCTGATCGAATGCGATGAGTCTTTCAGTTTGAACCTCTTGGATTTTTGCAAGTTTGGGTATTCTGTTGTTTCTTGGGAGTCCACTGGGCCTACTGTTGATTATAGGCCACATGCTTGTGGTTTTACCAGGTCGATAGACACGACTCTGTTCTCCTTTTTACCAGCAAGGGGCGGTAGTACAACTGATCTTGTTCCGGTGACTGCCAAGACAGGTACTGCTTTTCTGTAAGAAGGCCCAAATTCCTTCTTCACTGCGATTTTTTCTCTGACTAGATCCCCAATCTTTGGAATCCAGACAGGCCTTGCTGGGGCTGTTGCTTGTGGTGCCTCGTCAGTGGTAGATGGCTGTTGCTTTAACTTTATGTTGCTTAAGGATTTTCTTGTTTCATTCAGTTCCTGTAAAACAGCCAAACGATCCTTTACATCAAAGTCTGTTGTTTTTTCTTGTACCACTGACATCTGACTATCGAAGTCCTGAATGTTCATTCTAATTCCGAACAATAGTTTGTATGGGCTGAAACCTTTTAGAGAATTTCTTGGCAAGTTATTAACACTAGTCTGGACACTTATTAGATGTTTGACCCACCCAGCGCCTGAACCTAATACCTTCGCTGTTATAGATCGCTTTATGTCCCGTTTTTTTCTTTCTACCACACTATTCCCTTTGGGGTGCGACGGACAAGAATACCGCAACCCAATTCCCATGCTGGCCATGGCCTTCCTATAAGCTTGAGAGCTGAAAGCAGGACCCTGGTCAGAATGGAACGTGGTAATTGCGTATGTGCCGATAAAGACTCGCAGATCTTTTATAACCGTTCTAGCGTCAGCCGAGCGCTGGAGGCTACATTATTTAAGTGTGTTTAGCCTTAACTGTGTACAATGGGACGCGCTTCTCTTCTTTGATTGCGCAGATAGACCGCCTTATGCTGTCTATCAGGGTTCCTGAAACTACACTAGCCTGTTCATTACTGCGATCACTGTTGCAGTCTTCACAATTTTGAGCAAAACATTGAATATCTATGCTCATTCCCGGCCACCAGTACTCTGATTGTAATTCTTTCAGAGAATCTTTAATTGTTTGATGTCTCAGACCCAACCCCATTTGTGCTTCCAGTAAGAGGAAGCCCCTCCTGCTCCTGTTTGGAATTACTCTGTCCCCCACTCCAGGGATTCGAGCAAAAGGAACAGAGTTTGCATCGATTACGTATGCATAATTGAGTGGATAGTTCACGGGCAGTGCTGTACAGTCGCCTTTTACAGTCGTTTTTACTGCCAGCATGGTTTCCCCGTCTATGTATTTTTCTGTACGCTTTTTTGTGGCTACGGAAGCCGGTTTAGTTGCTTCCGCTGTGGCTGTATTAGCCAATGAATTCCCTGCAACGTGAACGCCATCACGTTGAAGACTCTGTGCGTGAATCACGTGAGTCTTTTGTAGTTCTTTGTGTAAAAGAGCTACCTGTTTCCAGAGCAATTTATGCTTTATTGTGGCACCTGTGTCATCTTTGTAGTCGTTTTCAATCCACCTCTGCAGTTTATTATTGTAAGAGTTGACGCAAAAATGAGAATCGCACACGATAAGTGTCGGGAATTCACGTTCTGCATTTTCGAGCGCCATCTTTAAAGATCTGATTTCAGTTCTCTGAACCGAACAGTTTCTTACAGATTCAGTTTTTGTTACTTTCGGTCTGAATTTACCGCACAGCCAACGACCTTTAATGATCGCACAGGCTGCATCGTAGGATTTGCTCTTTACGTTGAAATGCTGTACAAATCTATCTGTATAGATTATACAGGCGTATTGTGGGAGAGGCAAAAGTTCGATTGGCAGAGGATATTCTTCTTCATATTCTAAATCATTCAGTTCTTCGAATTGCGGGGTGAAATAGTATTTCACGTCTTCCGCTCCTAGAGAATCTACACACTGTATCCATTTCGGATCCAGTGACACTGTAGGCAGGTTTACTGGGCTGAATAGCGCCTCGACGGCGGATTCCGCTGTGAGGATATTAATCCGTTTGCCGTGTGCTAGTTCTCGTTCATTTGCTAATGCAATTTGCACTGCTTTCACAGTTCTTTCTGTGTGACTGAATGCTTCCTCTGCTTGTGTGTACAAGTGAGATTTAATTGAAATTGGTACCTTTTCTCCCTCATTAGAGGTCAGGTATGTGAATCCGCATCTTCCTGGGATGACTCGGATTACAAGATCGCGTGTGTTGTCACGTGTATCTAATTTAGTTTTTGCTAACATGTCTGTTTGCAGTGATCTCAAAATTTCTGTGTGTTTTTGAGTCCAGGTGATTTGTTAAAAATCAGGTTTAATTAGTTCGTAGAGAGGTTTAACCCTCTCTGCGTAATTTAGAATGTAAGTTCTTCCGAAATTCAGAAAACCTAGTATGGATTGTAAATTCTTCAGCGTTTTTGGAGCTTGGAGTACAGCGCACTTCTCTAAGAAGTTGTCCTCTAGGCTTTTCCCTTCACTTGATAATTCGTACCCTAAGAATACTACTGTCAGATGGGCAATTCGGGACTTTTTAAAGTTGAATTTGTAACCCTCTGCTGCGAACCCAAGTATAATGGTGTTCACTCTTTTCAAGTGAGTATCCAAGTCGTCGTCTGTGAGATAGATATCATCTACGTAAGATAATGCCTCATCATCATATATTTGTAGTAACTCTGTTACTCTAGCTGAGAATAGTCCTGGGCTGTTCTTGAACCCCTGTGGGAGTCGACAGAATTTTTTCTGCGACCCAAATGCTGAGAAAGCGGTCAAATATCTGCTTTCTGGTGCAATGTTTTGACAAAAGAAACCATTAGATATGTCTAATGTCGTTTTATATTTTTTCCTAACTATGTTATTCATTAGGGCTGCACTATGCGAGTTTTGTACTGCAAAAGTTTTACAACATGCATTAAGGTGTCTGTAGTCCAAAACTAGACGATAGGAATTGTCTGGCTTGGAGACAGGAAACAAAGGATTGTTCATTTGAGAGGTGCATGTTTCAATCACCCCCTGGTATTCAAGTTGATCTAAGATCTCCCTGACCTGTTTTTTAGCTTCTTGCTTAATGGGATACTGCCGTTGGGCAGTTGGTTCACTTTTTAACTGGATTTTGTGAGGAGGTGAGTCCCCATCCCATCCTACATGATTTTTATATAATGCCGGTGCTTGGGCTACTGCCCATTTCCTTGCATAAGTATATTTTTTGTGAATCGGAATGTGATTCGAGAAGGCAGGCATAATCATTTCTTCGCCACGAGGGCACTCCCTGACAAACTCTGGGGGCCAATCTTTTTCAGCTAACAGAATATCGTAGCCTTTTGAGAGTTTATCCCAAAATAGACCCTACATTTTCCTAGTCTTATCACCCTCTATACGCAATGTTATTTCGTATATTTTATGGGGCTCCCTAAGTCTGGTGTCGGCAGTTTCAACCTGAATGTATTCATTCGTGTCCACTGTCTCCAGATGACTCATCAAGATCTTGCACGCTATACTGATTTCTGCTGCACTGTCCAACATTGTCAATGCCCACTCCCCGTTTTTCAACTGTGTCCTCAGTATTCTCGGCATGTTCGATTACTCTAATACTGGCTACCTTCTTTTTAGGAAACTGTGATTTCTTATTTTGAGCAGGTTCCTTGTCTTTGGACTTGGTGTGCTCTCCTGGGTCTGACCGTCCTCTTCTTTCCGATTTCTGCGAAAAAGATCGAGAGGGACGTGTATCAATACTTTGATATCTATCAGGTTTTTTCAGATTATCCCTATTTCTAAGGTTATATCTTTTCTCAGAGGGCTCCCTCTGGGGAGACTGGTGTTCTCGAGTCGGAGTTCTTTCCCTCCGTCGAGGAGACCTTCCTCTGGACTGGAAAACTTTTTCCTTGGGAGTGGATTGTTTATTTCCATCCCAGCTCTTTTTAGGAGTGTTTGAATTATTTTTAATAAATAATTTTTCAGGATTTTCGAGCAGTTGGGGCTTTACCGGTTTTCCACCCAAGCTGTCTCTACCTAATTCTTCATAGCATTTTTCTATGATTCTGGCAAGCTCAACTGGCTGATCTTTTATATCTGTTTCCTTCAACTTCTGGCGAATCGCCACAGATGCTGCTTTTCCCTATATGTTGGCTAATAATATAGCCGAGACCTGCTTGAAGTCTTTCAGTAATTTCATACCAAGAGTTAAAGCGGGCTCTGGACCGTATTCATTTTGAATCTGTTTTAGCACTTCTGGTATTACCGCCATAGACGGAACACCGTGTGTTTTTGTGTAAATGGAAGCAAAGACTGTACCCCAAGTGTCACAGTCCTCTATGTGTGGTGCGATTCCCATAGGAAGGCAGATGGTCAAGATTCTGTGTTTCTCTATAGGGGTAGTATCAGGAAATACTGCCTCTATTTGAGTGATTTTCTGTGCTAACCAGAAAGGAATTTGTTCCCGTTTTACGGGTGTTTTACCAAGACATGACTGTATGTCTGTGGTGTGATTTTATTAGTGTTCCCCTGATGAGGGGTCAGCTGTGGTACATTAACAGCTGGCTGGACTGTTGCAGTCCGCATTACATATTGGACTAATTGCCTATGTATTTTTATTAATGTTTTTAGCTGTACTAACAGCTCTTCTCTGGACATTTTTGCAATGTCCTGATGTGGTGTGTAGCTGGCTAGAACCGGCCACGTTGCTCCTGGTCTACCTAGTGGACCGAGCCTGGTAATATGATCATTATGTTTTAGGGCGCCATTAAACCAGAGCAGGTGCTCTTGGAATTTTAGTGGGATTTCAGTCTTCTCGAAAGGAGCGTACTCTTCCGGAGGTTCCTCTATTTTGTAATAGTGAAACTCTTTTGTTCTAGCGTTTGCCGCTGGAAAGTTTATCCATGAATAGAATACCTCTGTCTGCCGATATTCGTGTGCCTCTATCACAAAAATTACTGTACCATCTTGTGGTGTCAGTCCGTTCTCTATAAGTTTTAATGTTATAGATTTTCTTAAGTGGACCGGGATGATAATTGCATCCGGGTCTGTGTGTAGGAGACTCGAGTCCTCCTCTATTAGTAGGGTTGCCAGTCTAACTGCTTCCCTTTCCTCTTCACTGTCTGACATTATATAAATGCAGGTTTTGCAGAGTTGGTCTCCAAGGAGACAAAGATTAGGTGCACAATATTTTGGAACACTGTATCCTTCAACGTTGAATAAACCAGAGCTTTACATAGGAATCTCTTCCTACTAAGGTCAGGCGGATTTTAACCTTTCACCCACTCCAGACGTCTATTGGAGTATTTACGGGAGAAAGGGGTCTGTGTGAAATATGCACGACTGAGTTACTCTAACGTCTTGCGTTAGTTTATCGCCTTACCAAACGTTGGGCGCCATGTAGTGTAGTTCCTAGTTTCCCACTAGGCTATGCGCATTGGAATAACATAAACAGTAGTATCGACGTAGAAGTGCGGATCTTCCAGGCCTCTACTGACTATGCTAAACTTAATTGGGTTTGTTACCAACTAGCTCAGAGGTCACTGGAAACTTTCTTCTCTGCATAGGAAGTGATCAGCTTCCCTGGCACAGACAAGAAGGGATTCAGTTTTCCAACAACCGTGCAACATGACAACTTTGCTCCTCAGATCAAGAGTCGATCTCTAGGGTCGTGTGAAACAATAGACAGTTATTTTACTCAGTCAGATTAGTGCAGATTACTTTCACAATATGTAGAGAATAGAGAGACGGGCGTTTGTCAGTAAAGGTTAACATTTATTGAACAGTCTTTCTTCTCGTACAAGAGAAATGTATTGCCACAATTGCAAGACTTGTTATTGTAAAAAGTACGTACAGTAAGATAAGTATTGCGAGATAATACTGTAAAAGCATTGATATGGTTTCTTAGCCATACAATGGTTTAAAAGTAATAAAACATATATACAGTCATATATACATTAGGCTAAAATACTCAACTGGTGCTTCTAACTACGCCTACCCCAGTGTACCTGACCTAAGCCTAATACTTGGGAGGGGAGTAAGTAAGTAGCTTTAAGTTAAGTTGGTTTTGCCAAGGTTTGCTTCAAGAATTTTCTTCTAAGGGTTTAGTCAACACCATACCTCTGAATAGAATGATGGAGGTCTGGTATCTCCTTCAGGGGGTCTCGGTATCCCAGTCACCCGCAAGGGTAGACCAGAAACGCTGGAGCTGGATTTCTCTGCAGGAGAAAGGCAGCGTCTCTCTTCAGCGTGTCGAGGAGGAGGAGGGGGGACAGCGTCCACGGGCAGCTGGCATCTGCTGGGCTCTTCGCAGAGGACGGCTGTTCAGGTCCTAAGCTCACCACACCATCGTTCGCGCTTTAGCAGCGATAATGGTATCAGTAGCTTCACCAACAGCAACAGGACAGCAGCAGCATCAGCGTACTGCATACAGCATACAACAGCAATGGGACACCAGCAATTGCATAAGGCAACGTTGGTAGTATTTATACCTGAAAGGTGCCTTGTTTGACGTAAGTTTGCTGGACATAAGACGTCAATTAAAGATGTCACTAGGAAGTGATAGCTATCAGTTGCTCATTAGAGTTCCATTACTAATCAAAACACAGCAAGCGGGGATTTCCAGGTTTTCTGAGTTTTTATCTTGTTGAAGAACTCGGAGTGTTAATCTAGGAATATCAGATAGTGACTTCTGCTCTGTCATTGCACTAATTGGTTGCAAAGGAAGTGGCAGAGAAAACTATTCTGGAATGTGGCTCTGTTCGTGTGAGGCCAGAGACGACTTTTTGAATATCGCACTCGGAACGGTTATGCCAATATAGGGAATAAATGGATTTATAGCCGAATAGGGGCATAAGGTCACAGTATCGATCAGGATCCTAGATAAGCACGCAACAATACAATGGGCAAAAATGCAGTTCTGTAGCTTAAAATTGTCTTAGATTACTTCTTAACAGGTTATGAGATGCTATATCTCAAGCTGATGTTACTGTTCTGAAAACTTGCTACTGGGTAAATATACATGAATGCTACATAAAAAACAGATCAAGTGGATTGCTGACTAATATGCACCCTGGGCCTCATTTATGACTTTTTGCCGTAGGGAAGCGCAGCAGGCCTTCCTGCTGCGCTTCCCTACGGCAAAAGAAAAGGGCAGAATTGCGTCGTATCTTATAGATTCCGGTCCTTTTCCCCTGCGCCGGCGCACAATGGGCTGCCTGCGCCAGCGCAGGCACCCTTGCACAATGGTGCAAGGGTGCCTGCGTTGCGGGGAAGATTATTTTTGTACAGGAAGGAAAACCTATCTGTACAAAAATAATCGCAAGAGGCTTTTCCTCTTTCTATGTGTGCTGTAGAATGCAGCACACATAGAAACAGGAAATACGAGGAGAAATAAAGACATTTCTCCCTGTTGCGCCTCCCTTACGCCTCCCCTGGGGAGGCGTAAGCTTTTGGCACTGCTTCAGAGTTACGATTTCTCGTAAATCTGGGGCAGTGTCAAAAGGCCATGGATGTTGCTGGGAACGCCCCCAGCAACACCCAATGCATGCCCCTTTAACGCAGTACACTGCGTTAAAGGGACTGATATTTATCAGGCAGCAGTACGCCACAAAAACTGGCGTACTGCTGCCTGATAAATACCACGCTGGCTTCTGCGCCACGGAACTTCATAAAAAGTGAAGTTCCGATGGCGCAAGGGGCCTCATAAATGAGGCCCCTTGAGTTTAAACTGGTTCCTTGTTTTGAAACAGTTTGAGACTCAATATCCCCACCCCTAGCTAAACGCTTGTATGTCCATTTTTGTTTAGGTATTTTCCCATTGAAATCCTTTACTGATAAATGGAATAAGGTTCTTGTGACAAGCCTTTGTCCTGTGTGTGGCATTGACAGCAAGACCGAGACACATTTACTTGCCAGGATTATCTTGGTCCTCTCCTCAACTGGATTTGTCCAATATGCCGGTCCTTGGGCTTAACAAGATATCTAGTAGCCCAGTGGTTCCCAAACTTTTGAATCCTGGGGACCCCCACTCAATCACTACTTCAAGCCGGGGACCCCCAAGCAATTTGTACAATTTCAATTTCAAAAAATTAAAACAGTAATTCGCAAAAAATACCCAAACAAGTACACACCAAACAAATACTTGCATTACTAAAGCTTTTATTATTTTATATTGAAAAATATGCAAAAGTGCAACAACTACAATCCAACGATAACTATAATAAGTTATAGTTATCGTGATAAGGAGCAGCGAATGGGCAGTGGGCAGTCAGGGGGACGGGGCCGCAGGGGGCACAGCGGCGGGGGAAACGAGTGGAACAGAAGGCAAAAGGGCACAAAAACAAGGAAAAATTGAGTGGCACAGAAGGCAGAAGTGCACAAAAAAGAGTGGAATAGAGGGCAAAAGGGCCAAACAATGAGGGAAAAACAAGTGGAACAGAGGGCAGAAAGGCACAAAAAACGAGGGAAAAACGAGTGGCACAGAGGGCAGAAGACCACAAAAAAAAGAGTGGAACAGAGGGCAGAAGGGCACCAAAAAACGAGTGGAACAGAGGGCAGAAGGGCACAGAAAATGAAAAAAATGAGTGGAACAGAGGGCACAAAAAAAACGAGTGAAGCAGACGGCAGAAGTGGAGAGGTGTGGCTCACTGGTTAGAGGCGGCAGACCCGAGTGCAGAGAACGGCCCGGGACCAGGGTTCGATTCCCGACGCGGCAGGGTCTTGGACCAGGATCAGCGGACTGATAATTCTCGCATCGGTGCCTACTCCGACCAGGGAGCACACTCGGCAACTCTGGGCATTAGCTTGCCTCATCTCCACAACGGCCCCACACAAACGCCGGGGATGCCTGGTTTCACCTTGGAGACCCCCAGGAGGGACTATCTCACAGGGAAAGCCAGGACGGGTTCCCCAGCGGTCTATAGCGCTACGAGGCCTCCGGGTAGCAGTGCGCTTTACAAGACACAACAATTCACAATTCACAAAAACAAGTGCCCCATAGGGCAGAAAGGCACAAAAAACGAGGGAAAAACGAGTGGCACAGAGGGCAGAAGGGCACAAAAAAATGAGTGGAACAGAGGTCGGAAGGGCACCAAAAAATGAGTGAAACAGAGGGCAGAAGGGCACTCAAAAAACAAGGGTAAAATGAGTGGACGAGGGCAGAAGGTCACTAAAAAACTAGTGGATCAGAGGGCAGAAGGGCACAAAAAATGAGTGGAACAGACGGCAGAAAGGCACAAAAAACGGGGGAAACTAGTGGCACAGAGGGAAGAAGGGCACAAAAAATGAGTGGAACATAGGGCAGACGGGCACCAAAAAACGAGTGGAACAGAGGGCAGAAGGGCACAAAAAACGAGGAAAAACGAGTGGCACAGAGGGCAGAAAAGCACAGAAAATGAGGGGAAAACCAGTGGCACAGAGGGCAGAAGGGCACAAAAAAGGAGTGGAACAGAGGAACAGAGGGCAGAAGGGCAAAAAACAAGTGCCCCATAGGGCAGAAAGGCACAGAAAATGAGGGAAAAACGAGTGGCACAGAGGGCAGAAGGGCACAAAAAAACGTGTGGAACAGAGGTCGGAAGGCACACAAAACGGGGGAAACGAGTGGCACAGAGGGCAGAAGGGCACAAAAAACAAGGGAAAAATGAGTGGAGCAGAGGGCAGAAAGGCACAAAAATGAGGGAAACTAGTGGCACAGAGGGCAGAAGGGCACAAAAAATTAGTGGAACATAGGGCGGACGGGCACCAAAAAACGAGTAGAACAGAGGGAAGAAGGGCACAAAAAACGAGGGGAAAACGAGTGGCACACAGGGCAGAAGGGCACAAAAAATGAGTGGAACAGAGGGTAGAAGGGCACCAAAAAACGAGTGGAACAGAGGGCAGAAGGGCACAAAAAATGAAGGAAAAACGAGTGGAACAGAGGGCAGAAAAGCACGGAAAACGAGGGGAAAACGAGTGGCACAGAGGGCAGAAGGGCACAAAATGATGAGTGGAACAGAGGGCAGAAGGGCACAAAACAACGAGTGGAGCAGAGGGCAGAAGGGCACAAAACAAGTGGAACAGTGGGCAGAAAGGCACAAAAAAACGAGGGAAAAACGAGTGGCACAGAGGGCAGAAGGGCACAAAAAACGAGTAGAACAGAGGTCGGAAAGGCACCAAAAAAATGAGTGGAACAGAGGGCAGAAGGGCACTCAAAAAACGAGGGAAAATGAGTGGCACAGAGGGCAGAAGGTCACAAAAAACGAGTGGAACAGAGGGCAGAAGGGCACAAAAACTAGTGGAACAGTGGGCAGAAAGACACACAAAACGGGGGAAACGAGTGTCACAGAGGGCAGAAGGGCACAAAAAATTTGTGGAACATAGGGCGGACGGGCACCAAAAAATGAGTGGAACAGAGGGAAGAAGGGCACAGAAAACAAGGGAAAAACGAGTGGCACACAGGGCAGAAGGGCACAAAAAAATGAGTGGAACAGAGGGCAGAAGGGCACAAAACAAGTGGAACAGTGGGCAGAAAGGCACAAAAAACGAGGAAAAAACGAGTGGCACAGAGGGCAGAAGGGCACAAAAAACGAGTAGAACAGAGGTCGGAAAGGCACCAAAAAAATGAGTGGAACAGAGGGCAGAAGGGCACTCAAAAAACGAGGGAAAATGAGTGGCACAGAGGGCAGAAGGTCACAAAAAACGAGTGGAACAGAGGGCAGAAGGGCACAAAAACTAGTGGAACAGTGGGCAGAAAGGCACACAAAACGGGGGAAACGAGTGTCACAGAGGGCAGAAGGGCAAAAAACACGAGGGAAAAATGAGTGGAACAGAGGGCAGAAAGGCACAAAAAAATAGGGAAAAACGAGTGGCACAGAGGGCTGAAGGGCACAAAAAATGAGTGGAACAGAGGGCAGAAGGGCACCAAAAAATGAGTGGAACAGAGGGCAGAGGGGCACAAAAAACGAGGGAAAAACAAGTGGCACAGAGGGCAGAAAAGCACAGAAAATGAGAGAAAAATGAGTGGCACAGAGGGCAGAAGGGCACAAAAAAATGAGTGGAACAGATGGCAGAAGGGCACAAAAAATGTGGGAAAAACGAATGGCACAGAGGGCAGAAAAACACAGAAAACGAGGGGAAAACGAGTGGCACAGAGGGCAGAAGGGCACAAAAAATGAGTGGAACAGAGGGCAGAAGGGCACAAAAAACGAGTGGAGCAGAGGGCAGAAGGGCACAAAAAACAAGTGGAACAGAGGGCAGAAAGGCACAAAAAACAAGGGCAAAATGAGTGGAACAGAGGGCAGAAGGGCACAAAAAAATGAGTGGAACAGAGGTCGGAAAGGCACCAAAAAATGAGTGGAACAGAGGGCAGAAGGGCACACAAAAAACAAGTGGAACAGAGGGCAGAAGGGCACAAAAAACTAGTGGAACAGAGGGCAGAAAGGCACACAAAACAGGGGAAACAAGTGGCACAGAGGGCAGAAGGGCACAAAAAACAAGTGAAAAACAAGTGGAACAGATGGCAGAAAGGCACAAAAAACGAAGGAAATGAGTGGCACAGAGGACAGATGTACACAAAAAACGAGTGAAGCAAAGGGCAGAAGGGCACAAAAAATGAGTGGAACAGTGGGCAGAAAGGCACAAAAAACGAGGGAAAACAAGTGTCACAGAGGGCAGAAGGGCACAAATAAATGAGTGGAACAGAGGGCAGAAGGGCACCAAAACACGAGTGGACCAGAGGGCAGAAGGGCACAAAAAACGAGGAAAAAACAAGTGGCACAGAGGGCAGAAAAGCACAGAAAATGAGGGGGAAACGAGTGGAACAGAAGGCAAAAGGGGCATAAAAACAAGGAAAAATCGAGTGGCACAGAAGGCAGAAGGCAGAAGGGCACGAAAAAGAGTGGAATAGAGGGCAGAAGGGCCAAACAATGAGGGAAAAACAAGTGAAACAGAGGGCAGAAAGGCACAAAAAACGGGGGGAAATGAGTGGCACAGGGGCAGAAGGGCACAACAAAAAAGTGGAACAGAGGGCAGAAAGGCACAAAAAACAAGGGAAAAATTAGTGGTACAGAGGGCAGAAGGCCACAAAAAAAAAGAGTGGAACAGAGGGCAGAAGGGCACCAAATAATGAATGGAACAGAGGGCAGAAGGGCACAAAAAATGAGGGAAAAAACGAGTGGCACAGAGAGCAGAAGGGCAAAAAAAAATGAGTGGAACAGAGGTCGGAAAGGCACCAAAAAATGAGTGGAACAGAGGGCAGAAGGGCACACAAAAAACGAGTGGAACAGAGGGCAGAAGGGCACAAAAAAATAGTGGAACAGAGGGCAGAAAGGCACACAAAACAGGGGAAACAAGTGGCACAGAGGGCAGAAGGGCACAAAAAACAAGTGAAAAACAAGTGGAACAGATGGCAGAAAGGCACAAAAAACGAGGGAAACGAGTGGCACAGAGGACAGATGTACACAAAAAAACGAGTGAAGTAGAGGGCAGAAGGGCACAAAAAATGAGTGGAACAGAGGGCAGAAAGGCACAAAAAACAAGGGAAAACAAGTGGCACAGAGGGCAGAAGGGCACAAATAAATGAGTGGAACAGAGGGCAGAAGGACACCAAAACACGAGTGGAACAGAGGGCAGAAGGGCACAAAAAACGAGGGAAAAACCAGTGGCACAGAGGGCACAAAAGCACAGAAAATAAGGGCAAAATGAGTGGAACAGAATGCAAAAGGGGCACAAAAACAAGGAAAAATCGAGTGGCACAGAAGGCAGAAGGGCACAAAAAAGAGTGGAATAGAGGGCAGAAGGGCCAAACAATGAGGGAAAAACAAGTGAAACAGAGGGCAGAAAGGCACAAAAAACGGGGGGAAATGAGTGGCACAGGGGGCAGAAGGGCACAACAAACAAGTGGAACAGAGGGCAGAAAGGCACAAAAAACAAGGGAAAAATTAGTGGCACAGAGGGCAGAAGGCCACAAAAAAAAGAGTGGAACAGAGGGCAGAAGGGCACCAAAAAATGAATGGAACAGAGGGCAGAAGGGCACAAAAAACGAGGGAAAAACGAGTGGCACAGAGAGCAGAAAAGCACAGAAAATAACAGAAATACGAGTGGCACAGAGGCCAGAAGGGCACAAAAAAACGAGTGGAACAGAGGTCGGAAGGGCACCAAAAAATGAGTGGAACAGAGGGCAGAAGGGCACACAAAAAACGAGGGAGAAATGAGTGGTACAGAGGGCAGAAGGTTACAAAAAAACGAGTGGAACAGAGGGCAGAAGGGCACAAAAAACTAGTGGAACAGAGGGCAGAAAGGCACACAAAACAGGGGACACGAGTAGCACAGAGGGCAGAAGGGCACAAAAAAACGAGTGAAGCAGAGGGCAGAAGGGCACAAAAAATGAGTGGAACAGAGGGAAGAAAGGCAAAAAAACTAGGGAAAAATGAGTGGAACAGAGGGCAGAAGGGCACAAAAAAACGAGTAGAACAGAGGGCAGAAGGGCACAAAAAATGAGTGGAACAGAGGGCAGAAAGACACAAAAAATGAGGGGAAACGGGTGGAACAGAGGGCAGAAAGGCACAAAAAAACGAGTGAAGCAGAGGGCAGAAGGGCACAAAAAATGAGTGGAACAGAGGGCAAAAAGGCACAAAAAACGAGGGAAAAACCAGTGGAACAGAGGGCAGAAGGGCACAAAAAAACAAGTGGATCAGAGGGCAGAAGGGCACAAACAAAAAGGAGGGAAAACGAGTGGCACAGAGGGCAGAAAAGCACAGAAAATGAGGGGAAAACAAGTGGCACAGATTGCAGAAGGGCACAAAAAAACAAGTGGAACAGAGGGCAGAAGGGCATAAAAAAACGAGTGGAACAGAGGGCAGAAAGGCACCAAAAAACGAGTGAAACAGAGGGCAGAAGGGCACAAAAAAATGAGGGGGAAACAAGTGGCACAGAGGGCAGAAAAGCACAGAAAATGAGGGGAAAACAAGTAGCACAGAGGGCAGAAGGGCACAAAAAACGAGTGGAACAGAGGGCAGAAGGGCACAAAAAACGAGTGGAACAGAGGGCAGAAAGGTACAAAAAACGAGAGGAAACGGAGTGGCACAGAGGGCAGAAGGGCACAAACAAAGAGTGGAACAGAGGTCAGAAGGGCACCAAAAAATGAGTGGAACAGAGGGCAGAAGGGCACAAAAACGAGGGGAAAACGAGTGGCACAATGGGCAGAAAGGCACAAAAAACGAGGGGAAAATAAGTGGCAAAGAGGGCAGAAGGTCACAAAAAAACAAGTAGAACAGAGGGCAGAAGGGCACACAAAACTAGTGGAACAGAGGGCAGATAGGCACAAAAAACAAGGGAAACGAGTGGCACAGAGGGCAGAAGGGCACAAAAAACAAGGGGAAAATGAATGGAACAGAGGGCAGAAAGGCACAAAAAACGAGGGAAACAAGTGGCACAGAGGGCAGAAAGGCACAATAAAACGAGTGGAACAGAGGGCAGAAGGGCAAAAACACGAGGGAAAAATGAGTGGAACAGAGGGCAGAAACGCACAAAAAACAGGGGGAAAACGAGTGGCACAGAGGGCAGAAGGGCACCTAAAACGAATGGAACAGAGGGTAGAAAGGCAAAAAAATGAGGGAAAAATGAGTGGCACAGAGGGCAGAAGGGCACAAAAAACGAGTGGAACAGATGGCAGAAAGGCGCAAAAAACGAGGGAAACAAGTGGCACAGAGGGCAGAAGGGCACAAAAAAACGAGTGGAACAGAGGGCAGAAGGGAAAAAAAACAAAGAGAAAAGAGTGGAACGGAGTGCAGAAAGGGACAAAAAACGGAGGGAAAATGAGTGGCAGAAGGGCACAAAAACAAGTGGAACAGAGGACAGAAAGGCACAAAAAATGAGGGAAAACGAGTGGCACAGAGGGCAGATGGGCACAAAAAACGAGTGGAACAGAGGGCAGAAGGGCACAAAAAATGAATGGGACAGAGGGTAGAAGGGCACAAATAATTAGTTAAACACACACAAACACGCACACACAAATTAAACACCTACATGCAGTTCCAGAAGAAGAACCCTCCTGCCCGTTCGACATGCTCCAGCCTCCAATGCCCTTCAATCTGGGCATAAGGTGATGGGCAGAAGTGAATAACACAATATAAGGGCAATCACCCTTCAGCTTGCACCTATAGCTGAAGGGTGATTGGCCAGATTTCATTGCAGTCTTGCTGCCCCGGCGCCAGCAACATTCACACCTCTCATGTGCTGTGAGCCTAGGGGCCAGATTGTATTGCAGTCTTGCCGCCAAGGCGCCAAGTACATTCACACCTCTTACGTTAGGCACTCAAGCCCTGCGGACCCCCTGGGAATGTGTCACTGACCCCTAGGGGTCCACGGACCACAGTTTGGGAAACGCTGTAGTAGCCCATAGAATCCTAAAAAGTGATCCATCTCCGAATATTGTTTTCAGTGTCAGTAAATTCCTATAGGCTGTTTGCCACAAGCGAAATAAGATTTTAAAAGAGATTGTGTTAGAACTGGGGGGTCTCTAGTTAGCAGAGGTAGGTACCACTGTCCAAATAGGGACACTTGCTTCTAGTCAGGGTAAGAAGGATACACTCTTTAGATAACCCCTGCTCACCCCCTTGGTAGCTTGGCACGAGCAGTCAGGCTTATTAAAGGCAACGTGCAAAGTATTTGTACCAACACTCACAGTAACACAGTGAAAACACCACAAACTGACAGTTTAGGAAAATAAAGGTATTTTAATCTAAACTACACAAGACCAAAATGACAAAAATCCAACATAATAAAATAAAAAACAGAAAGGGATGTCTCCTCACAAATCCAGTGTCGGGACGAGGAGTAAAGGATAAACAAGAAATCAAAACAGCCCCTATCTTTACCTTGAAACGAGGATAATCCTATCCATAGTATACCACCATAACTCAAGAGATCCTTACACCTAAAACCACTCTAGTAAATTATATACACAATGAAAAAACAATTTTTGTAAAATTTTGAACAATTTATTACAAAATATACAATGTCAAATATCAATTGCAGTGCCACAATATAAAATGTTTAAAAAAAGTGTCAGCACCCTTCCAATGGTTCAGTGGTGCAAATGTAATAAACACACAAAATCAAGATTAAAAAGCAATTGGCTATTAAAAACAATTGTCGACGCAGCGTTTCGGTTTTTATGATGACACCTTCATCAGGACAGGCTTCTATACAATAAAGAAACATAGTCTTAACACAACATTTTCTTTAGAAAACAACTATATCTTCACTCTTTTGCATTCTACCCATTGTTCTTTTCTACATCTGTACAGTTTATTGAATTCCTTCTATGGTAAAACAGAGGGACACACCTACCAAGGATACATATTATTATACTAGGGCATAGTGGTTTAATCGGGTCTGATCCCATGATGTTAGGGTTCGCGAGACCCGATGCGGTCTCGCGAGTTCTTCACTTAAAACGCGCGAACCGGAAATACTTAAATACTAACAAACACACAGGATATGTGTATCTGCAACCTGACGAAAAAGGAGTGAAAAAGGAGAACTCCAAAAAAGTCCCTTATAACGGTGGCTCCTTTTTCCTTCATATAAAGAAAACTCCATGACAAAGTGAAGGTAATTAATAGACCTCTATAGTACTATTATGTACATAGACCCCACATTAATAAAGATATGAGTTTGAAGTGAGGTTTTTTTTAGTTTTAGACACAAAGATACGTTTGGACCATTTACATTCTCTTTTAAATGGTGTCCTGTGATGATTTAAGGACCCCCTCCTCGAATTGAATACAGAGGAATACGTCTCTAATGTAACAAGAGTTCGTTTTTAAAGTAAGTAAAATAAATCCCCTGTCAAGCCCGCCCTGGTGTCAACACCCTTTGCTCCATTGCCAGGTATCAGATTAAAGAAGTTTCCCTGGTTTTACCGTTCCTGCGTTTGCAGAAAACCATCGAAGCAGGAACGGTGATGCGAACTGTTCTAGTCAGCATTGTGCCGCTCTAGTGCAAGGTTAGCGTTCTAGCCTTTCTTACTGTGAGCGGCCATTTCGTGCACAATCTAATTGAGCACTGCGCACTTCAACCGTCATTTTGGAGATAGCGGCAGCATTCCGGAGAGTCTCCTTGAGGCTTCTCATTCTGGCTGCCGTTTTCGTTTGGATTCTTCAATTCGGAGTTTTTTCGCGCTGGCAGTTTCCTCCTATCCAGTTGCGAAGCATTTCGAGACTCTGCTTTTCCAGTTATTTCCCCTTCGCCTCGTCAGGTTAGAGGTAAGCCGCTTTGACTGAATTCTTAGCGGACTTCTTCCAGTTTTGGTTTCCACGGCAGTGTACTCCCAGCGCTATTTACTGGAACTGCATTTGCACTCAGAGAATTTAGAGACTGGCTTATTAGAGTTGTTTGCTGCGCGCCAAGTCCCGTCAGAGATCAAGTCTTCTTAGTCCTTCGTAGCATTCTAGCATAGACTGCAATTGTCCTTTGAACTTCACCCAGCGGTATCATTCATGAACTCAAGAGCCATGAGACATTTGTGAGATAAAAGTTTGGGTTAAGGCAAGCAGCGCAGTCTCCAGAATTGCTACAAAGACGCGGAATATCAATTGAAAGCAGCTATCCAGTTTGGAGCATCAATTCTATATTTTGAGGACCTTCCTCCACTTTGAACTGCAACTATCTGGAGTAGTGTTTAGGGATTATAATATATGCGCATATAGGTTATATCCTTACTCACAGTAAAGTGTGGTCCAAGCTTCTTCTGGATGAGAGTCATACCATCATCTATCTGCTACTTTATTCTTCTACAGAGAGCGGCGCAATCCACACTCTTATCAGGTATTCCTTGAACTATGGTGTCACTGAAGAGTAACAAGTCCTATTGAATGCGAACTGTGAATTGTGAATTTCCAAGCCTTGAGGGAACGTATTAATGTTGTGTTACTTTTGCAGGTGTCCCAAGCAACTACGCAGTTCTTAGAAGACACCAGGGTGTGGCAGTCTCTCTTGTTTGTTATCCACTTCCCCTTTCCCTTTCGTTCCTGGGCTCAGAGTATTCTGGGTGCAGGGGTGATTGGGAGTTGGGAACTTATCTTCTGAAGACCCTCTTAGATCGCCCCCACAGACTTCAGGAGTGCAGGTTAGTCCTCTTGACAGATTGAAGTGCCCACATACATAGTGCCTTCTGTCTGGGCGAGATGGCTGAGGGTTGGGATGTTAAGGCGTTGACCTCCGTTCTAGAAGGAATGCAGAAACAGTTGAGTGAAACTCAGGAAGAGATTAGGAAGTCCAATCAGGAGACTAGCTATTTACGTCAAAGATTAGATGAGTTAGCCATTAGTCCAAGTCCAAGTTTTGAAAGATCAAAGTTTCAGAGTTTTGCCCCATCCTCGTCTTCCTCAGAGTTAACTACCCAAGTAGTGCATGCCATGTCACCCACCATTCCTTTGGCCCCTCCCGAAAGATTTCAAGGGGATCCTCATAAGGCCCAAATTTTTCTGACACAGTGCTCATTGCACTTTTTGTGCAAACCCATTTTGTTTAAGGAGGATCAGTCCAAAGTGGCTTTTGTTCTGTCTTATCTGAGTGGAGATGCAGCAACGTGGTCTCTATCCTTGGTATCAGCAGATGACCCGGTACTCTACAAGTTTGAAGATTTTAAGGCAGAATTTCTACGCATTTTCGACAGAAGGACCATTTCGCAGGCCACCGACAATGAGTTGTTGGATTTAAAGCAGGGTAACAAGGAGCTTGTGGCTTATATTGCGCAATTTAACCAACTCATTGTAGAGACCAACTGGCCCACGGCCAAGAGGGCCGCCATTTTTTATAGGGGTCTTAAGGATGAGCTCAAGGATGGATTAGCCCAGATTCCAAAGAGACCAACTGATTTGTCGGAGTTAATTGATTTAGTGTTGCATATCGATCAGCGACAGTCTGAAAGGCGGAGTGAAAGACGCAAGGATTTCCGGACGGTTCCGCCAAGGTTGGATCGAGCTCGGACAGAAGTCAGTAAGAGTCATGATGGAAGTCAAGCCGAGGAACCTATGCAGATAGGATCAGTGCGGGGTCCTCTCAGCAAGGAAGAACGAGAAAAGCGTCGAGCAGGCAAGCTGTGTATGTATTGTGGTCAACCGGGCCACTTTGTTCGAGAATGTTCTAAGAGGCCAAAGACGTCTACGTTGGTAAAAGATCGGCTCCACCAGTAGACGGAGTTGCACTGGTGGAAGCGACACAAGAGTCAGCTCCAAAATTGCAGTCTTTAGCCAACACCTTACAATGTTCCGCTCCCCATCTCATTTTGTCCAGTAAAATCCAGTTTGGAGAAGCAGTTCATCAAAATATCTCAATTATGATTGATTCGGGAGCTACTGGGAATTTCTGCGATATTCAATTTGCTAAATCTCTGAATATCCGATTTGAAAAGAAATTAAGGCCAGAGCCAGTTCGAGCAGTGGATGGTACAAATCTGTCTTCTGGGCCCATTGTAGCGGATACTGAGACAATCACTGTGTTTGGTCCTGGGAACCACCGGAGTTTGGTTCGATTCAATTTAATTGACGCTCCACAGTTTCAATTAATTCTAGGTCTGCCTTGGCTCACAGAACATAACCCTAAAATTGATTGGGCCAAGCGCACTTTGGATATGTCATCCGAGTATTGCCAAGAACATTGTCAAGCTTCCTTCCCGCCGGTTCTTCATCAGTCCATGTCATCTAGTTTTGCAGATCAAGTTCAAACTATCTGCTCCTTGGAAATTCCGGAGATCCCAGAAGAGTACCATGACTTGAAGGAGGTGTTCAATGAACAGGAGGCGCAGAGGTTACCTCCTCATCGAGTTTACGATTGTCGCATTGAATTGGAGCCAGGAGCGGCTCTTCCGTGCAGTCGTATTTATGCCCTTTTGGAACCAGAGAATTTGCATCTAAAAGAATACATTGATCAACATCTAGCCAATGGATTCATACGCCCATCCCAGTCTCCAGTGTCGTCCCCTCTCTTTTTTATCCCTAAGAAGGATGGATCTTTGCGAATCTGCATTGATTATAGAGCGCTCAATTTGGTCACAAAAAAGAATCGCTATCCTTTGCCTCTCATTTCGGAACTTTTAGACCAGGTCAAGGAAGCACATATTTACACAAAATTAGACCTTAGAGGAGCTTACCATTTGGTTCGAATGGCCGAAGGAGAAGAATGGAAGACCGCGTTTCGCACCAGACTGGGATTATTTGAATACCAGGTGATGCCCTTTGGGCTCTGTAATGCCCCAGCCGCGTTCCAGCACTTTGTAAATGACATTCTTCGTGAATATCTGGATCGCTTTGCAGTTGTTTACATAGACGACATTTTAATTTTCTCAAACATTCGAGAAGAGCATGTGGGTCATGTACGAGCCATTCTTGAAAGACTACTTGAGCATCAGCTATATGTTAAGCTAGAAAAATGTGTTTTCCATTCGTCCAAAGTAGAGTTTTTGGGCTTCATTCTGTCTCCCGAAGGGGTGTCAATGGACGACACCAAATTGCAAGCCATAAAAGGTTGGCCAGCGCCTCGATCTGTTAAGGAGATACAAAGTTTCCTTGGATTTGCAAATTTTTACAGACGATTCATTCATAATTTTTCAAGTAAAGTGAGTCCCATAACTAAATTGTTGCGGAAGAATGAAAAATTTGTGTGGGAACCTGTTACTGAGGAGGCTTTTCAATCTTTGAAAGAGGCATTCACCACAGCACCCATCCTTCAGCATCCAGATTTGAATGAACCATTTTTTGTGGAGGCTGATGCTTCGAATTTAGCAATTGGGGGAATCTTATCTCAGCGACATAAGAACACAGGTCAGCTTCATCCAGTTGCCTATCATTCTCGTAAACTCTCCCCGGCAGAGATTAACTATTCAATTGCTGATAAGGAGCTATTGGCGGTTAAGGACACCTTCCAGGTTTGGCGGCATTATCTTCTGGGAGCCAGGCATTCAATTACTTTTTTCACTGATCACAGAAACCTCCAATTTTTGAAGTCTGCTCGAACTTTAACTCCTCGGCAATTGAGGTGGTCTCTTTTCTTTGCAGACTATGATTTTGTTCTAACATATAAGCCAGGAGCAGCTAATGCAAAAGCGGATGCCTTATCCCGGTTGGAGTTGGGTAGCGAAGCTGAGCACCAGACGGAGAGTTTTGTTATTCCCAAAGAAAAGATCGTGGCGACTTCAGTGGAAGATGATTTGGGAGACAGAATTCGTGCAGAATTTACCCAAGTGAAGTTTGAAAATTGGGATAAGGAAGGCCCAGATCGAGTAATTAAGGAAGGAAAACCTTATCAGTCTGGAAAAATATTTGTTCCCAGCGAAGATCTTCGAGTAAGAATCATTCAGCAGTTCCATGACCATATGTTGGCAGGTCACAAGGGAGTTGCAAAGACTTTGGATTTGATTAAGAGAGAATTCATTTGGCCGGGCATGGAAGCTCAGGTAAGACAGTTCATAGCCACTTGTGAGCAATGTGTCAAAGGAAAAGTTATGAGACAACTCCCACAAGGGTTACTTCAACTAATACCAGTGGCCCCTTCTCCCTGGCATACGATCTCCATGGATTTTATTGTTGACCTACCCTCCAGTCAAGGGAGTACTACAATTTGGGTGGTGGTGGATCAGTTTTCTAAAATGAGCAATTTCATTCCTTTAAAGTCCCTTCCGACTGCTCCTCAGTTAGCTGAATTGTTTGTCCAACATGTGGTCAGGTTACATGGTATTCCAAAAGTTGTGATCTCGGATCGTGGACCGCAATTTGTGTCCCGTTTTTGGAGGTCTTTTTTAAAAGGAATGGGAGTGGACTCTCGACTGTCTACCAGTTTCCACCCAGAAACGGATGGACAGACCGAGCGGGTAAATCAGGATTTAGAGCAATATCTCCGTTTGTACCTTATGGATCGGGAAGGCGATTGGCCATCCTTACTTAGTACGGCGGAGTTTGCTTACAATAATTCTATCCATTCTGCCACAGGTTTTTCCTCGTTCTTTTTAAATTCTGGGAGGCATCCGAACATGAGAGTGGGTAAGGTCGATGTTGAGGTTCCGGCTGCTCAAGAGGTTCTTTCTAATTTACAACAATCGTATCAGTTGGCCTTTTCTAATCTTTCTAAGGCTAAGGCTAATTATAAGAGGTCAGCTGATCGTAAAAGAAGGGACAGTCCTCAGTTTAAATCGGGAGATTTGGTTTGGATTTCCACTAAACACATGAGACTGGGAGGGAATAAGAAGTTCCAACCAAGGTTTGTGGGCCCTTTTCCGGTAGACAAGATGATAAACCCTGTCAGTGTAAGAATCTCTCTTCCCAGTTCTATGAAGATCCATCCAACTTTTCATGTTTCCTTGGTAAAGAAAAGTCCGCCTCACCTACGGCGGGAAGCCCCCCCAGTACCAATTTTAATCCAGTCTTCTGAAGAGTTTGAGGTTAAAAGGATACTAGATTCCAAGTTGAAGAGGGGTAGATTGTTCTACTTAGTGGACTGGAAAGGTTATGGCCCAGAGGAGAGATCGTGGGAGCCTAGCTGTAACGTTCATGCCCCCCGATTAGTGGCAGCATTTCACAAGACTTTCCCATTGAAACCTGGAAGGGGGATTTTGGTGGGGGGTACTGTCAAGCCCGCCCTGGTGTCAACACCCTTTGCTCCATTGCCAGGTATCAGATTAAAGAAGTTTCCCTGGTTTTACCGTTCCTGCGTTTGCAGAAAACCATCGAAGCAGGAACGGTGATGCGAACTGTTCTAGTCAGCATTGTGCCGCTCTAGCGCAAGGTTAGCGTTCTAGCCTTTCTTACTGTGAGCGGCCATTTCGTGCGCGCTCTAATTGAGCACTGCGCACTTCAACCGTCATTTTGGAGATAGCAGCAGCATTCCGGAGAGTCTCCTTGAGGCTTCTCATTCTGGCTGCCGTTTTCGTTTGGACTCTTCAATTCGGAGTTTTTTCGCGCTGGCAGTTTCCTCCTATCCAGTTGCGAAGCATTTCGAGACTCTGCTTTTCCAGTTATTTCCCCTTCGCCTCGTCAGGTTAGAGGTAAGCCGCTTTGACTGAATTCTTAGCGGACTTCTTCCAGTTTTGGTTTCCACAGCAGTGTACTCCCAGCGCTATTTACTGGAACTGCATTTGCACTCAGAGAATTTAGAGACTGGCTTATTAGAGTTGTTTGCTGCGCGCCAAGTCCCGTCAGAGATCAAGTCTTCTTAGTCCTTCGTAGCATTCAAGCATAGACTGCAATTGTCCTTTGAACTTCACCCAGCGGTATCATTCATGAACTCAAGAGCCATGAGACATTTGTGAGATAAAAGTTTGGGTTAAGGCAAGCAGCGCAGTCTCCAGAATTGCTACAAAGACGCGGAATATCAATTGAAAGCAGCTATCCAGTTTGGAGCATCAATTCTATATTTTGAGGACCTTCCTCCACTTTGAACTGCAACTATCTGGAGTAGTGTTTAGGGATTATAATATATGCGCATATAGGTTATATCCTTACTCACAGTAAAGTGTGGTCCAAGCTTCTTCTGGATGAGAGTCATACCATCATCTATCTGCTACTTGATTCTTCTACAGAGAGCGGCGCAATCCACACTCTTATCAGGTATTCCTTGAACAATGGTGTCACTGAAGAGTAACAAGTCCTATTGAATGCGAACTGTGAATTGTGAATTTCCAAGCCTTGAGGGAACGTATTAATGATGTGTTACTTTTGCAGGTGTCCCAAGCAACTACGCAGTTCTTAGAAGACACCAGGGTGTGGCAGTCTCTCTTGTTTGTTATCCACTTCCCCTTTCCCTTTCGTTTCTGGGCTCAGAGTATTCTGGGTGCAGGGGTGATTGGGAGTTGGGAACTTATCTTCTGAAGACCCTCTTAGATCGCCCCCACAGACTTCAGGAGTGCAGGTTAGTCCTCTTGACATCCCCAGCTTCATAAACGTAACCGCTGTAGGAATAGTTGTTGACTGTTCCTATATGTTGATTACTACTCGAGATGTAACACACCTTGAAGTTCACTATTATTGAACTTCCAACATAGCTCAAACGATCTAGCTGCCACTGTTTTCTGTGCCCTAGTATAACATGCATCTTTCGAAAATGTGTTTCACTGACCACTATGCCCTAGTATAATAATATGTATCCTTGGTAGGTGTGTCCCTCTGTTTTACCATAGAAGGAATTCAATAAACTGTACAGATGTAGAAAAGAACAATGGGTAGAATGCAAAAGAGTGAAGATATAGTTGTTTTCTAAAGAAAATGTTGTGTTAATACTATGTTTCTTTATTGTATAGAACCCTGTCCTGATGAAGGTGTCATCATAAAAACCGAAACGCTGCGTCGACAACTTGTTTTTAATAGCCAATTGCTTTTTAATCTTGATTTTGTGTGTTTATTACATTTGCACCACTGAACCATTGGAAGGGTGCTGACACTTTTTTTAAACATTTTATATTGTGGCACTGCAATTGATATTTGACATTGTATACTTTGTAATAAATTGTTCAAAATTTTACAAAAATTGTTTTTTCATTGTGTATATAATTTACTAGAGTGGTTTTAGATGTAAGGATCTCTTGAGTTATGGTGGTATACTATGGATAGGATTATCCTCGTTTCAAGAAAAATCCAACATACACAGTTCAACAATATGGTTTCAAATGAGTTCTTGAGGTTGCGTTAAAATAATCCACAGTTGCGTCACGTTTTTGCCAACAGTACCTTTAGATGCGACAAATGTTCCAAGTGAAAGCTGTAGCATTGAAAAGCAAGCGATGCGTCACTCCTGAGACCCTGGGGAGAAGATGCAACAACCCCACTGGACGCAGCGGGCGTGTTGCGATGACTCTGGTCTGTATGGGGAGGGATGCGATACCTTTTGTGGATTCCGGTGCACAGGTTTCGGTGGAAGCGGCTCGCAAAAGGTAGGATTCGACGATCTTTGGGACAGCGACGATCTCCGATGCGGCGATGATGCGCGGTGATGATGCGCGGCTCAGCGTCGATCTTCTCCCCTCGTGGTCCCTCGATACGATGGCTCTGTGACGACTCTCGCAGCAACGTGATGCGGTCCGCAAGCAAGCGGTGCGACGATCTCACCCAGTGATGACAGGCTCTGCGACGATACTCGCCGCAATGGTGATCTTCCCGCATCGGACTGGTGCGTCCCACAAGCGAAGGATGCGAAGACTCTGGCAGCGGCAACAGACGCTACGACGATCTCGGCCTTCACAGCAGCGGGAATTTCCTTGCACTGACGGGGATGCGCTCCGCAAGCGAGCGATGCGTTAAAACTTGCAGAAAGTCTTTAAAATCTTGGTTTCCAACTTCCCAACACAGGTACAACTTCCAGAGGCATCACAACTGGCCCAAGCACTCTAGGAAGGACAGAACTCTCTCAGCAGAGTTCAGGGAAGCTGGGGGTGAAGTCCTTTTGTTCCTGGGACTTCTTAATAGGGAGTCAGCTCTTCTTCAGGCCCTTGGAGATTCCTTCAATCAATGGGACACATCACCAAGCAAAGTCCTTCCCCTCTACTTGGCATCAAAGCAACTGCAGGTCAGTCCAGCAAAGCAACAGCAGGACAGTCTTCCTTCTTCAGTCTTCCAGCTTTCTCCTTGGCAGAGGTTCATTCTTGATTCCAGGATGATCTAATTTTCTGTAGTCTGGGGTCCTGTACTTATACCCCTAAAAGTATTTGTTCCCTTTGTGCAGGAGGGCTCTGAGCCCGGTCTGAACCAGTGCTGGGTGTTCCTTGAGCACTTTGTTTTCCTGGCCTCTCCTTTCCTTTCAGAGAAAGGGGCAGGGTGGTTAGATGCCCAGCAGGAGGTGGAGCCAGCATTGTGGAAGGCAAGCACAGCCCTATTCAGGCCCAGGTGCCGCCCCCTCTCATCACTCTAGATGTAGATGGAGCTATTCAGCCCAGGGATGGACCACTCAGTGTCTGGGAGCCAACCAGCCCCTGCCACTCACAAACCAGACAGTCAATTCACAAACAGGCCAAGGCACACAGACGTCAGACAAGAGAACAGCTACTTTCTAAAATTGCTGTTCTCAAACACAGCATTTAAAAAAAAACACCTTTCCTAAAAGATGTGTTATTAAATTCTGAGTTCAGGGCCTAATACCGATCGGTAACGGAGAAATTCTTTAAATTTCACCGTTACCGACCGGTATTTAGGTAATTGAGATGTAGGGAGAATTCGGTATGAAGGAATCTGTAAATACCTATTCCTTAATACAGATTCCTTATGGCCTTGCATTTAAGGAATCAGTAATACTGATTCCTTAAATGCAATGTAGGTAGCACTTAGGAGAGGGCTTTTGTGCCTTTAGGAATCGGTAATTACCACCAACTTCAAGTTGGTGTTATTATCGAATTCCTTAAAAAAAGCACTTTCTTGCTTTTTTTAATGTGCCATGTGGCACACATCCATGCCCTTAGGGCATGCATGTGCGCCACATGTGCACACATACAAATTTCAGGGGTGCAACAGGGTGACAGCATTTTAAAAAAAACACCTTTCCTAAAAGATGTGTTATTAAATTCTGAGTTCAGGGATACCATACATTTATGTCCTATCTTGCTCCTATGGGAAGATATGCAGGTAACAACTGTAACCAGCATTCCTCATGATAGCCTATGGGCAACATAGCCTTACAATAGTGAAAAACGAAAATGGCTGTAACTCACTACCAGAGCATGTCACTTGCACTGGTACACGCTCTACCTTTCACATACACTGCACCCTGCCCAAGGGGGTACCTTGGGCCTTCCATAGGGGTGACCAATGTGTACAGAAAGGGAAGGGTTAGGCCTGGTCAGTGGGGACACTGACCAGGAGGACATGGCAGTTCACAGACTGCACACAGGCACTGCAGTGGCAGGCCTGAGACACCATTTTAGGTCTACTCATGTGGGTGGCACAATCAGTGCTGCAGGCCCACTAGTAGCATTTGTATCACCAGCCCTGGCACACTAAGTGCACTTTATTAGGGACTTCTTGTGATACCAATATGCAAATCATGGATAACCAATTACAATAACAATTTACACAGGGAGCACTTGCACTTTGACACTGATCAGCAGTGGCAAAGTGCCCAAAGCATCTAAACCAGCAAAAACGAAATCCAGCACAGCGTCAAAAATACAGGAGGCAGAGGCAAAAAGACAGGGGAAACCACGCCAAAGATGCCAGGTCTAACAGAGAGTAGGTTGATATATATTTTATACCAAATATACATATAGCTTCTGGATCGTACATTAATGCACATTTATAAATTTTTTTAATTTCTTGAGATTTTAATTATTTGATTATTGCTTATGTGTACTTGGTTTTAAGACATTTTTGTATTGTTTGATTATTTATAGGAATGAAATTTGTTTTTATTAAGATTTTATAGTTGCACAGACAGGGGAAAATCGAAACCGAATTATGCACGCACCATTCCTTTATTTATTTATCTATCTATTTACTAAGATGTATTTTATTGTTTTAAAGTATGTACACTTTGATGGTTTGTAATAACGGCAATAAAGTATTCTACTACTACTCAATTAATACTCAATAATACTGAAGAATTTGGCTGTTGGGATATTACCCTTAATTATTATGTATAAAGGTCAACACAGAATATTACCATTAGGTCTGTCTTCTTCTCTGTCAGTTCCTACAATACAAGAACATTTATTCTAGCTGAGGACAATTCAAAGATCAGCCCAGAAAAAAGTTAAATCCTGATTGCAAAAAGACCCCTACACCTACATAAACAGTGGGTATCCTATTGGAAATATTGTTATATCCAGTCACCATACGGTAAAAATGCATTCAATGTTTCTTGTATCAATATTGGAACCCTTCAGGTCACATAAGATGGATGGTAAAAAAAGAATTTGAAGTACATAGATATAAGGATTCGTAGAAGGCAATCTGGTAGATTGGAAGGAGCTCAGTCCTAGGGTGCGATCTTGGGAACCAGCTGCCAATCTTCAAACTCCATTCTTGTTACATGAAGTTTATGCCAGGGATCCAGGAAAACTAATAGGTCCACTACAGAGACAATGGTCATTAGGGGGGCGCCTTGTCACGATATGTACTAACAATTTGAATTTACCAGTCCAAACTCATTAAAAAAAACAAGTATAATATTCTGAACCCAGGAATATTACATTTATTCCGAGAAAGAAAAGTTGGGCATTGCACTCCTTAAGCTGGTGCTGGCTTCACTTCTCTAGAGGATGTGCTAAATAAATAAATTCCGAAACTACATTTGACATGAGGCCACTAACCTCTCACGGTGCTCAGTGGACATTTTGAAGATGCCGGGTATATTTTCGGTCTGTTTCAGAGCGTCCTTGGTAGGCAAATGAGATATGTTGTTGGGGACATCAGGACCATTGCTACCCGAACCGCTGAAAGCCTTGGACTCTGTCTTACCCTTGGAGTTTGAAGCAGTAAACAGAGAAATATTTCAGAAATTAAACTGTACTTTGAAAATGAACTTTGAATTAGTTAATAGAACTTTTTATAAAAAACGTGATGTACTACTATACATCCTAAATTTCGGTTTTCTTTACAAATTATAAGGATAACTTTTGTAAAGGAAAGGTTCATGTTGACAATACTAGATTTGTATATATGTATGTATCTTTAAGAAATAACCTACATTTACATAAGAAACCTGTCATGAACCTAAAAGAATTGGTACGACACTTATTTGGCAATGAACTTCACTCGTGACTGAGAGGATAAATCAATCAATCAATCAATCAGTGACACTTGTAAAGCGCGCTACATACCCGTAGGGTCTCAAGGCGCTTGGGGGGGGGGGGGGGGTGCCGCTACTGCTCGAACAGCCAGGTCTTCAGCTTCTTCCTGAAGGAGAGGTGGTCTTGGGTCAGGCGCAGGTCGGACGGGAGGGAGTTCCAGGTCTTGGCGGCCAGGTAGGAGAAGGACCTTCCTCCTGTAGTCGCTCTTCGGATGCGGGGGACGGCGGCGAGGGCGTGGTTGGCTGATCGGAGGTGGCGTTTGGGAGCGTAGAAGTTGACTCGGCTGTTGAGGTAGCTCGGGCCTTGGTCGTGTAGGGCTTTGTGTGCGTGGGTGAGGAGGCGGAAGGTGATTCTCTTGTTGATGGGGAGCCAGTGAAGGTCTCTCAGATGTCCGGAGATGTGGCTGGATCGTGGGATGTCGAGGATGAGTCTGGCTGAGGCGTTTTGGATCCGCTGGAGTCTCTTCTGGAGCTTGGCGGTGGTCCCGGCGTAGAGGGCGTTGCCGTAGTCCAGTCGGCTGGTGACGAGGGCCTGGGTGACGGTCTTCCTGGTCTCTGTGGGGATCCACCAGAAGATCTTCCGTAGCATGCGTAGGATGTTGAAGCACGCCGAGGAGACGCTGTTGACTTGCCTGGTCATGGAGAGGGAGGAGTCCAGGATGAAGCCCAGGTTTCGTGCATGGTCTGTCGGTTTGGGTGCGGTGCCCAGGGCGGGAGGCCACCAGGAGTCGTCCCAGGCGGAGGGTGAGGAGCCCAGGATGAGGACCTCCGTCTTGTCCGAGTTCAGTTTCAGGCGGCTGGTCGTCATCCACTCGGCTACCTCTTTCATCCCTTCGTGCAGGTTGGCTCTGGCGGCGGCGGGGTCGTTGGTCAGGGAGAGGATCAGCTGGGTGTCGTCGGCGTAGGAGATGATGCTGAGGTGGTGTTTGCGTACGATGGCCGCGAGGGGGCTCATGTAGACGTTGAAGAGGGTGGGGCTCAGGGATGATCCTTGGGGGACGCCGCAGATGACTTTGGAGGCCTCTGACTTGTACGGTGGTAGGCGGACTCGCTGTGTTCTTCCGTCGAGGAAGGAGATGATCCATTCCAGCGCCTTGTCCTGGATTCCGATGTTGCTGAGGCGCCGTATTAGGGTGCGGTGGCAGACCGTGTCGAATGCCGCGGAGAGGTCTAGGAGGATGAGGGCCGCTGTTTCTCCATTGTCCATCAGGGCTCGGATGTCATCGGTGGCGGCGATGAGGGCGGTCTCGGTGCTGTGTTTGGCTCGGAAGCCGGACTGTGAGGGGTCGAGGGATCAGTTCGTCTCGAGGAAGGCGGCCATCTGCTTGTTGACGGTCTTCTCGATGACTTTGGCTGGAAACGGGAGAAGCGAGATGGGGCGGTAATTCTTGAGGTCGGTGGGGTCCGCTGTTGGTTTCTTGAGTAGAGCGCTGAGTTCGGCGTGTTTCCAGCTTTCAGGGAAGATGGCGGTGTCGAAGGATGTGTTGATGATGTCTCGCAGGTGGGGTGCGATGACAGCGTCGGCCTTGTTGAAGACGTGGTGAGGGCAGGGGTCGGTTGGTGATCCGGAGTGGATGGAGTTCATCGTGCGGATGGTGTCTTCGGTGCTGATCGGGGTCCAGGCGTGGAGGGTGGTGGGGGGGGGGGGTGGCTGGTCGGTCGTGGTGTGCGTTGGTTGGTTGTTGAAACTGCTGTGTATGTCCGTGATCTTGTTGTGGAAGTATGAGGCGAGGGAGTTGCAGAGGTCTTGCGATGGGGTGATGTCGTTCTTTCCTGCGCTGGGGTTGGAGAGCTCTTTCACGATGTTGAAGAGTTCCTTGCTGTTGTGTGCGTTGTTGTCCAACCGGTCCTTGAATGCTGTTCTCTTGGCGGCGCGGATTAGCTGGTGGTGTTTCCGGGTGGCAAGTTTGTAGGAGGTCCTGTTGTCCGGTGTCGGTTCCCTTTTCCAGACTTTCTCGAGGGCTCGGCAGGTCTTCTTGGAGCTCTTGAGTTCGTCGGTGAACCATGGGGCCTTCTTGCTGCCGGGTCTGCTAGGCGGGGTCCTCAGCGGGGCGAGTTCGTCCGCGCAGTTGCTGATCCACTTCGTGATGTTATCGGCGGCCTGGCTAGGGTTCGCCGAGCTGGCAGGAGGGTGTTGGCTCAAGGAGGTGGCGAGCTGGTCTGCTGTGATCTTGTTCCAGCTTCTGCGGGCGGTGTGTTGCTGGTGTTGGTGGGTCGTCGTTCTCTTGAAGGTGAAGTGGACGCAGCTGTGGTCCGTCCATTGAAGCTCTGTGGCGTGGCTGAAGTCGATGTCTGTGCTGGATGAGAAGACGGCGTCGAGTGTGTGTCCGGCGAGGCGCTTACTTTGCAACTGACTCCTGATTTCCTCCCTGAGCATGAGGGGTAATTTGTTTCAGGCACTGCTGGTGTAAGCTGTAATAAAACCTGATCTCTCTCTTCATCTGGCAAAAGAGGGGTCCATGTTGAAAACAGACATTATTTAGTACACGCTCAGTCATTGTTGGCCCTTGGTGTCTAGGATTTTTGCTGATCACACCAAGCCACTGAAATCAGCTGGGATGCCAAGATTTCTGTTCTCCTGGAAATCTCACTGGTGAATACCTCCTTCTTCAGACTAAGGGCTAGGTGGCCCAATACCGGTCGGTAACTGATAAATTTGTTACATTTCACCGTTACCGACAAGTATTTAGGCAATGGAGACGTAGGGAGGATTCGGTATGAAGGAATCGGTAAATACCAATTCCTTAATACCAATTCCTTATGGCCTTGCATTTAAGGAATTGGTAATACTGATTCCTTAAATGCAATGTAGGTAGCACTTAAGAGAGTGCTTTTGTGCCTTTAGGAATCGGTAATTACCACCAACTTCAAGTTGGTGATAATTATCGAAATTCCTTAAAAAAGCACTTTCTTGCTTTTTTTAATGTGGCACACATCCATGCCCTTAGGGCATGCATGTGCGCCACATTTGCACACATACACATTTCAGGGGTACAACAGGGTGTCTTTTGAACACCCTGGCACCCTTGAAATACCTCCCGGTATTACAGATTCGGTAATACCAAATTGGTAATACAGAATGTCTTCACATCCATTCCTATGGGCCTCCAAGCCCATAGGAATGAATGGGTAGGTATTTGTTATTACCGAATCTCAATAACTGGTTTGGTAATAACAAATATTAAGAATTCTGAATTTTTTACTAAATTCTTACCTACATCTGAAATACTGATTCCTAAATAACGAATCGGTAAAATTTTGGTATTTAGGAATCGGTATTTCCATGTTACCGAAATCTAGCCCTAAAAGAGGTATTTTCCCCTGAAACCATTTTGCTCATAGACTAACTTTCTTTTGACTCTGTTTTCTGGTGAATTTGCCTTTGAAGCAAAGGTACTGTTTTTCTGACCACTAGTCAAGGGATGTATGACGGTACAACACGTACCGTTACAACGTGTACCTTTACGACGCAGGTTTAACAACGCAAGCCGTTACACCGACTTGCGTTGGGGGGCGCTGGATAGTGAATAGTTTAATTTACTATTCCAACTCCAGTCCCCGTGGATAGTAGGGAAGGTGTTGAATAGTAAATTAAACTATCCCCTATCCTAGAGCGCCCTCCAGCGAAAGTCGTTGTAACAACTTTCGTTGTAAATCCTGCGTCGTAACGGTACCGCGTTGTAACGGTTCCGTTGTAAAGGATGTTTCCCCTAGTCAGGTATACATATAAATCAAATTTGGTGTTAGATCGCATTGGAAATTTGGGTTATATTTAAGACCTGCAGTCTTCTGCTTTTACTAATCTTTACTAATACATTCAGAAAATCATTTAATTTCCTGTCCCTGTTTATTTTTAATGATGGGCAAAAACGGAAAATAGGTCGTATGTATTTTAGTTATTCTAAATGCTGTCCGTCATGACTGCCAGGTCAATAGCTGCGTGGATCAACAGACATACATTTGTGGTGTCCTGGTCTAGGCCTATAAGATAGGGACACGGGACACATGCGTTACTGTTGGTGGCTAGTAACTTACTGACCACGCCCAGGGCCCTGGGCTCTTTATTAACATTGTAGCGTGTCCACGCTTACGTCTGGGCTCTACCACAGCCCATTCACGCTTGAGGGGGAAACAATCAGGAACAGTGGGAGGGGGCGTGTGCTGCAGTGGTACACCCCACTGGCAGCAACACTACATTCCTCCTTTACCTAGGGATGAAATGAAAAAGGAAACAGATACACAGATACTCAATAGTCTATCAGGCCAGCAAACCTGCTGTGAAAGTTGTGATTGCTGCTTTCAAACAAAGTTCACCAACTGTCTCTGGTTTAGTCTCTGCTCAACAGGTAAAACCCATAACATTTCGAATATCAAAAACAGAACAGTCTTACTTTATTCTCGGCGGGGTCAGCCATCTCGATTGGTTTAACGCCAGCACTGTGCCACAAAGTCACGATACCTCTGGGAAGGCTTTGGACACGGACGCAGGCTGTATCTTGTTTGGCTCCGGCCTTCCCCCGTAGCTGTGGGTGACTCTTCTGTACTTCTGTTCTCGTTGACGTCGGATTCTTCCGCTGGTTTCTCCGTCACGTGGACACTCGGGGTGGTGTCTCCTGGTTGGCCTGTTGCGGTGTCTGTTCTCACCTGTCCTGATGGTCGGCGTTGAGGAGTCGGGTACCACTCATCCGGGTCGGGGTCTGCACTTCCCTCGGGTACTTGCTTGAAGAATGAGACGTTTCTTGTGACAGATTCTCCGTCCCTGACAGCCGTGACCATGGTTCCGTTTACTACCGTCACAGTCTATGGGTCCAGTTCGAAGGGCAGACGGAACTTTCCTCCAGGGTTGCGGTCCCTCACCAGAACTGTGTCCTCAACTTGTATGGCGCTGTCTGTCGCTCTTCTCCGTCGGGACGCTTCCTGGTTGGTTTTGGTGCGCTGCTCCATGGATCGGTTTCTGGGGTTTGGATCGAGTTCCCACGCTGGGTGGTGCGGGATAGTGTCCGCCATGACTCGATTGAAGGAGAGTCGGCTTGGGTAGACTCCTGTGGTGCAATGCGGGGTCAGGCGGTACTCTCGGAGGAATTGGTAGATGGCCAGCTCCAGGCACTGGCCATCGGCAACAGCAATTTGTATCGTTTTGTTCAAAGTTCTCATTTGTCTCTCGACCTCTCCGTTGGCCTGAGGCCATCTTGGCGTTATCCGTCTGTGCTTGATGCTCTGGCTCTGAAGATACTCCGTGAATTCGTTGCCGTTGAACGGGGGTCCGTTGTCCGTGAGGACTTCCTTCATGAGCCCGTGGGTGGCAATTATCTTTTCGAACTTTGGTATTACCTCTGAGGCTGCTGTTGATGACACAATCTCGACTTCCGGGTAGCGAGAGAAATCGTCCACCACGACGAGCATGTACTTGCCCCCAGGGAGACTGCCAAAGTCTGCACTCACTCGCACCCACGGGGAGGTGGGGCCTTCTTCGGTTACCACTGGCGCCGGAGGGTTTGGAAGGCTCGTCGCAAGACACACTGGACACCTCTGCATCACCTCTTCAACTGCTCTGTCGAGCCCAGGGAACCACACCTTGCTCCGGAGCCTGTTTTTGGATTTGACGATCCCTTGGTGCGATCCGTGTGCTAGTAGGGCAGCTTGTTGGGCTAGGCTGCTGGGTAGCACCAGGCGGGGGCCTCTCAGGAGGCAGCCTTCGGTTGAGACTGACAGTTCGTGCCTGACTTGGTACAGGGCTTTCAGGATGGCTTGGGCGTCCGAGGTGCGGAAGGATGCTGGGCTCTGGAGTGCCTTCCAGTCTCCGGACTCTATGGCATGGATTGCGATTTGGAGGCAGTCATCGTCCTTAGTGGCCCATGATACTTCTTCCAGAGACATGGGACGTGGCCTTGACCGTTCGACGATTAGTCGGACGTACTCTTCTGTGGCGGCTGCTTCGGCTGCTTCCGCGTCGGTGACTGGACAGGCATGTCTTGACAGATAGTCTGCATGATTACGCGTGCCGGGCCGGTATTCCACTGTGAATTGGAACTCTTGCAGCTGCAGCACCCATTTCTCAATCCTCGGGGGCGGGCGAGAGGAGGAGCCTTGGAAGAGTGGTATGAGGGGCTTATGATCGGTAACCACTGAAAAAGGGTGTCCATAGAGGTAAATGTGGAAGTGGCGGCACCCCCACAGAATAGCGATGGCCTCCCGCTCAATTTGGGAGTAGCGCTGTTCGGTAGGCGTGAGAGTATGGCTGGCATACGCCACGGGTGCCCATTCTCCGCATGGTTGTCGTTGTGACAGGACGGCTCCCAGACCAGTGGGACTGGCATCAACTAGCAGTTGTGACTCGTTTTGTGGGTTGAAGTATGCCAGTGTTGTGTCAGCTGACAGGGCTGCTTTCGTGTTCACAAAGGACTCCTGTTGCTCCGGGCCCCACGTCCAGGTGGCATTTGACTTCGTGAGGTCGCGAAGTGGTCCAGTTAAGTCTGACAGATCTTTTATGAAACGCCCACAGTATGTCACCATGCCTAAAAAACTGCGGACTGCTGTTATAGAGGTGGGTGCTGGCACGTTGTGGATGTCTCTCACTTTTTCAGGGTCTGGGCCTACTCCTTGATCGGAGAACCTGTATCCGAAGAAACTTATATCTTTGCGCAGAAACTCACACTTGTCTTTGTGGAGAGTTAGTCCTTTCTCCTTTAGACGGTTGAATACTGCTTGGAGGCGCCTGATGTGTTCTTCCAGAGTCTGGGCATGCACTAGGATATCATCGCTCACGTTTAGTACTCCGTCGAGGCCTTGGAGGACGTTGTGGATGATATTTTGAAACACCTCGGCGGCGCTTGAGATGCCGAAGTTGAGCCTCATGTATCTCCACAGGCCGGCGTGTGTGGAGAAGGTCGTGATTGGACGCGAGTCTGGGTGAAGCGGGATCTGATGATATCCCGATCTCAGGTCCATCTTGGAGAACTACTTGGACCCTGCGAGTTCCCCGATGATGTCATCGATGGTTGGCGTCAGATGACGTTCTCTTCTAATGGCCAGGTTGGGGAGGCGCATATCCACACATATTCTCACCGCTTCGGGTTGCTTCGGCTTTTTGGCCACGACAATGGGGGATTCCCACGGGGTGGGTCCAGTCACTCGTTCGATGATTCCGGCTTGTTCTAACATCCTCAGCTTGGTTTCCACTTTGGGCCGGAGGTGGAATGCAATCCGCCTGTGCCGGAGGACTACTGGGGCCACTGAACGGTCAATGTGGAGTCGGACGGAGGGGCCTCGTAGGCATCCGATGCCTTCGAACAGCGAGGAATGTTCTGCGACCAGATGATCCAGACCTTGAGCTTGCACAGTCAGGGCAAAGTGGATGAGTCCGAGTTCTCGTGTGGTCTTGCAACCAAGGAGGAACCCTCAACCTTCTTGAGAGACGTAGATCTTTGTCTGCAGCTGCGTGGAATTGTGAGACACGGTTGTTCGGAATACTCCGCACAGGCGCAATGGGCGCCGGGTCCCGTAGGCGAAAACTTGCACTCTGGTGGGGTGGAGCGTGGGAGCGTCTTCCAGGCACTGGTACACACTGGCGGCCATGAGGTTTATCGTCGCGCCAGTGTCGATGAGGGCTCTAACTGTTTGGCCATGGACATGGACGGTGCACATGGGTTCGTTGGATGATGTGGCAGCCAAGGTGTTAAGTATGCTCACTACGTGGACTGACGCGGCGTCTTCCTCGTCGTTGTGCATGTCGCTGCTGTTTGACGTGTTCGGTAGTGGCGCCACCTGTCGCGCCCTTCTCGGTGGGCCCCTTTGTTTCTACCGCTGCGACGATAAACAGACGCTCGCAAAGTGGTTGGCTTTCCCGCACGCGCTGCAGATTTTACCTTGGGCTGGACAGGCGCCTTTGTGTGGGGTGGCACCTCCGCACCAAATGCAGGTTCGATCGCGGGTGGGCTGGGGCTGATGTGGCTGGTCTTTCTTCTGAGGTCTCGTCCGGTCATCTGGACGTCGTGACTTGACCGCGCACACCGGCTCTGTCTTGACTTTGACTGCTGGATTTGGCTCCATGTGGGCTGCGCGAGCCTTGGAGAGTTCTTTAGAGCGTCCTAAAGCGAGGATGTCGCGCATAGGCATGGCGTCCGTTTCTAGCACCCTCTCTCGCAGCTTCAGAGAGGCACACCCCTGAATGAATTGGGCACGAATTTCGTCCTCCTCGTCCGGGAGCGTGCACGTGCTGGCTAGCTTCTTAAGACGCGCGTAGAATACATCAACCGACTCCTCGGGGAGCTGGCGAGCCTGTCGGAGCAGGAAGCGTTCGTAATCCGCGCTAGTAAAGGGCTCGAAGTACCTTGTAATGGCGTCTCGCAGGGTGGCGTATGTGTGGGGTGGGTCGCCTTCCGTGATGTCCTTGGAGATGTCGTGGATAGCCTCTCCTCCCAGGTGCAAAAGCATTGCACGGCGTCGCGCCACCGCGATGTCCACCGCAATGAAATAGTTTTCAAGTCGTTCCACCCACTTTCACCATCGAGTAGCCTGCGAGGGTGGTGTGCCCGTGATGGAAAAAGGCTCTAGGGGCGGCACGTTGGCCATGGAGGCAGAAGCCGGTCTAGGCGGGACGCTCGCGCTGTGTTAGCAGGCAGAGGCGGGTTTCCTGAGCTCTCACACGCACAGTGGGGGATGCAGGCACTTATGAGGCACAGGCAGGCTCCGTCCCGCTGGAAGCGTGATGATTGGCAGTGCAAACGGGCCGAGGACACGCGAGATGCGTGAGGAAATGCCGCCGGGCGCCCACTGCGCATGCGCGTGATCGCCGGTGCATTGCGCGGGCCTGGCGGCGTACGGAGAGGCGTACGCGGGCCCAGGGAAAGCGGGAGCGAGGCGTAGGTAGGGCTCAGGGACAGCAGGACTGAGCAGGCAGGCAGCCGCCCGTACCTGGAGGAGGCGCACCGGACTACGCAGGCGAGGCGGCCGCTGGACGGGCCAACAGGCTGACGGAGGCCGCGTGGAGGCACCGGAAGGTAGCGTAGGCAGCTACCAGCAGGCGGGTCTTCGCCGGGACTGAGGCGGTGCAGGTCTTCATGTCGCTGGGACGGTGGCGGGCCAGGTGAGGTCCGGTGGCGCCGCAGAGGCGGCAGGTGGCAGAGTAGCGTGCCACGCGCATGGTGGCACGGCGCAGGGCTGCGGGGCAGCCGTGAGTGACCGGCAGGGTCACGGTGCAGCAGGGCACACGGTGGGCAGGCAATAGACCACCGTCGTCGCCAATGTGGTGTCCTGGTCTAGGCCTATAAGATAGGGACACGGGACACATGCGTTACTGTTGGTGGCTAGTAACTTACTGACCACGCCCAGGGCCCTGGGCTCTTTATTAACATTGTAGAGTGTCCACGCTTACGTCTGGGCTCTACCACAGCCCATTCACGCTTGAGGGGAAATAATCAGGAACAGTGGGAGGGGGCGTGTGCTGCAGTGGTACACCCCACTGGCAGCAACACTACAACATTTTCCTGGTGAGACTTCAACACCTGTAAATGTACAGATGTGTGCAAGGTTGATATAACATGAGGATATATAAATGCAAAGTTTTCAGAATATGAAAGAGTGACATTTTCATCATTTAGTGTATATATGAGTGACATTCTATTTATTGCACGTGTGTGACACTTTGAGTGATACTTTCTTGCGAGTAAATTAAAGCAATAAAGTCCATATAAACAGATACATTTCGAAAATGAGCCTCTTCCGACTAATGAGGATTCCTTAAAAACCCTTGAAAATGATGCACACCCTCTAAAAAGGAGGGTCACGCCCTGACGTAATCTAGTTCCCCCATCCTGCTCAGAGAGGATGCTACTTTTAACTCTGTGGGGCGGAGGTCTCTGAGCTGCTCCCGTCTGGAGTCCGATTCCGGGGGTCAACTCCGCTGTCTTGCCACCAGGAAGTAAAATATATAAATTGCACCATGATCGCCTGCCCGGGTGCACTCTGCAGCATTGAGAGACCTCTGGTGCTGAGTGCTGCGATCATCATGGACTCGAAGCAGCCTTCTCTGCTGCTACGTAGCAGGGAGCACCAGCCATTAAGTAAACAAGCCAAGCCCATGCTGAGAGTAACCATAACAACCAGTCATGTCTCCTGCTATGAGCACAGTTAACACTCCCATTCATACTCTCTGAGAGTTGCAGCTCCTTATCACAACATCAGATGACTCGGATCCATATTATGCGCATTTTAGTGCAGTGATTCGGACACCAGCTCTAAAAAACTTCATACAAACCCAGATTGCATAGGTGGCATGTTTTGATCCAGGTCGTCGATGTATCCCCTATGGGTATTCATATCATTGAAACCTGTCAGGCAGTCAAGTATGAGTGCACATTTATCGGTTAAATACTTTTGTCGACATACCAGTTTCAGCTTCATTTTTTTTCACAAACCCCAAAATAAATATAGATAGAATTATCAAAAATAATTAGGGATAAATATAAACAAAAATGTAAAAAAAAAAAATACTTAAACATTGGAAGCCCTACTTATATGGTAAGGAAAATGGCCAATTATATATAGATTATTTGAGAGGCTTCTCTTTGTGGTGACTAACAAGCCCGCTTCATTCTGTTGTTTGTGTTGTATGTTTGTTGTATTTGTAGTTCATGTATCTTTTCCAAGCTCCTGCTCGTTGTCAACTATGAGTGGATATTTGTTGAACAACCACATATAAGGGATCTACTATCAAGCATTCTCTCTCAACAACATTCAAGGAAGCTGAAAGCCTCTTGTTGGATCGGATGTGGAATGGTAGCCGCCCCAGGGTAGCACTAGACACCCTTAAAAGGTTAGTAACACAGACGAGAAAGGGATCGCAGTTCTCAAATTATATTATCTTGCGGCCCTGACACCGTAGCTCTTGAGATGGTTGTCCCAGAGAAATTTAGATGAGCTTAGGACAGTAGAACAAAGTAGCAATCTACACATTTAGCTGGTTTGGTCTTGCCGCCAAATTGCTGTTTCTATCGCCCCCCCCCCACCCCCCCCCCCACCCCCAGTGGGACAGTACTACCACTGGACGGTACTGTAGCAGGCAAAAGACACACCCTCATATTCAACTGTGTTGATTTCCAGCATGCCCGGGAAGCTGCGATACTAGAACAGCGAACCTTTGGAAACAAGCCGGCTTGGCACACAAGGGGATTTTTGAAAATGGAACTCTAATTCCAATTGATTTTGTTGACTAGCACTGACGTTCCCACAGGTTCTTTCTTAACTCACAGGGCCTTATTGTCACGACTACCCACATTCTGACATATCACCAGTTTGGAGCCCCGCTCCCATAGTTACATGCTGTGGTTTTTTTAATATGGGCACAGGGAGACAATGAACGCTGGCCCCTGTCTAAGTTTAGTGCTCAATGGGAGGCAGATTTAGGCCACCACATCAATGGCAAAGATTCTGACAGAGTACTCCAATACCCCAAGAGAGTCTTTAGAAATGCTAGAACACAACAGATTCAGTATTTCCACACACAGGGCTTATATGTCTTTGTAAGTGGCAAGCAAATTGCAACCCAATGGAATATCTTGTTGCCCTCGATGTCATGCGGCAAAGGCTGACTTTTTCTACATGATGTGGAGTTGCCCATGCATTTCCCTGTTCTAGTGTGTTGTCCAGACCCAGCTTAATCGAGTAACTGATCGAGAGCCAGATATGACCACAGATATGACCCCAGAGACAGATCTCTGTCCCAAACACAGTAGTTCTAGGAGCTGCTTGGGGAGAGAATGTGGCCTGATGGCTAGGGTGGTCGAACTCGGAGCTGGTAAACTGGGTTCAAGTTTCGTCAGGGACGCTCAATGTTCTATGATTCTGGGCAAATCACTTAATCTCCCCGTGCCTAACAAAAAATTAATGTGTCCATCTCTAACAAAAATGGTGCTTATGTGAAGTGCTCTGATACCTCCGGGTCTAGTACGCGCTATATAAAACTCCACAAAAAAAAAAGAAGTAAGATGGCCTCTGTTGGGTCCTCTGTACATTCTCTGGGTGTCTGGAGCTTCAGCGCGCCGAGAGAATGCACAGAACCTTAGGGCAGCGGGATTCGGGAGAGGGAGGTTAACGGTTGGTAGGACCTGCGGTCAGGAATACCTGTTTTCTTACCTTCCTGAAGACTCAGTGTCCGTACAATGGCGACGAGGATGGGATTGAATGACCAATCTAAGAACCCTATCCAGGTTGAAGATCATAAGGAGACCAATCCTACTGTTAGAATAGAAATTGTTTATGCTTTTATAATGCTCCATGTAAGCTAGCATTTGGTGCGCCATATTCTTTTTGCATGCCATGTTAGGCTGTTCGAAACTGATTTAGTTTAATTCCGAGAAATGTTCCTCTTAGAGTTTTGTTTTTGCCACATTAGGCTTGTTTAAGTAATGAGGACATTGTTTATGTCAGCACATAGCTTTCTCACTAGATAGAGTCGCTCTCCCCCTTGTCTGGTGGCGGGCTCCAGATGGAATGAGCTTGGACCATGATACTTTGTGTAAGATAGGAGCGCTGAAACTGTTTTTTCTGTATCTCACTGTTTTACTGCACTTGCTTGGAAAATTCCACTATGGGCGTGTACGAAACATACATAATGTATATTTATGCTTGTCAGTTTCAGTTCCCTCTGGAGCAAACCTAGCGACTGGGCAGATGGGGCTCCACTCTGAGTGTATCTGAATAAACAGTTATTGGTTTGTATTCTCTACTTTTTGACCAACTCTTCATTTACTACGGAAGGCTGAGAGGTGGTCATTAGTGATATCCGTTCCCCCCTGTGTATTGGTCATTTCTAGTACATATATTATATAGGATTAGCTCCCCTGCAGTGATAGTGTAGCCCACATCAACATTCTGCAACTGTTAGTTGCATGACGGCCATAGCCCATTTGTTATTGCCATTCGGGAATGTTACAGTTTGGTTATAAATTGTTCTTGATGATAACGGGCATCTCATGACTGTTATAATGCACAGTGCTAATATACTAACAAAGTGGTACAAAAGGGGGGTGGTGATGGACGGAGCATCTGAATCAATCAAACACTCACACCCAGTCAAAAGATCTGGGTTTAATCCATCACCGTTCTTTAGCCCACTCGGCCACCCCAGTTCAGACATGGCTATGTGCAAATCAGTCTGACCCTGTGCCTCATGGAAACAGTCCAGCCCAAACTGCCAAGCCATGTCTTCCCTGGACCGGAAACAAGCTTCCGAGGACCGGTTTCTGGCATTCCAGCCATCTTCAGCCCGGCTTGCTTGAATCCAGTGGCAATGTGAGCAAGGAACTCACGTCTGAGCATACCCTGCCACACTTATGGCGGCCAAAAGCGGTACAAAATGGGGGTGGTGATGGACAGAGCATCTGAATCAATCAAACACTCACACCCAGTCAAAAGATCTGGGTTTAATCCATCACCGTTCTTTAGCCCACTCTGCCACCCCAGTTCAGACATGGCTATATGCAAATCAGTCTGACCCTGTGCCTCATGGGAACAGTCCAGCCCGAACTGCCAAGCCATGACTTCCCTGGACCGGAAACAAGCTTCAGAGGACCGGTTTCTGCCATTCCAGCCGTCTTCAGCCCGGCTTGCTTGAATCCAGTGGCAAAGTGAGCAAGGGACTCACGTCTGAGCATACCCTGCCACACTTATGGCAGCCAAAAGCGGTACAAAAGGGGGGTGGTGATGAAAGGAGCATCTGAATCAATCAAACACTCACACCCAGTCAAAAGATCTGGGTTTAATCCATCAACGTTCTTTAGCCCACTCTGCCACCCAGTTCAGACATGGCTATATGCAAATCAGTCTGACCCTGTGCCTCATGGGAACAGTCCAGCCCGAACTGCCAAGCCATGTCTTCCCTGGACCGGAAACAAGCTTCCGAGGACCGGTTTCTGGCATTCCAGCCATCTTCAGCCCGGCTTGCTTGAATCCAGTGGCAAAGTGAGCAAGGGACTCACGTCTGAGTATACCCTGCCACAAGTATGGCGGCCAAAAGCGGTACAAAAGGGGGGTGGTGATGGACGGAGCATCTGAATCAATCAAACACTCAACTGTGAGTCCTGCCTGCCCTGAATGGTCTGCTGTGAAGCCCCTGCACTCTCTTGTCCATGTCTAACCCATAGCCCTCCTTCTGTCCTCAATGGTCCTTTGTGCATGACCATGCCCACCATGGCTGCTGTACTGTCACTGTCACTAACCCTCCAACTTGCCAGGTATTATCTTTTGTGTAACCACTGCCCCTCCTACCAGCCCTGTGTGGTGATCTTGCTTCCCCTGACCCCCTCCTACCCTTATAGCCTCTAGTAGAATTGGGGATCTCTAGTTGGCACAGGTAGGTACTTGTGACAAATAGGGACCCTCTCCTTTAGTCAGGGTAAGAGGGTACACTCCTAAAACAACCCCTGCTCACCCCCTTGGTAGCTTAACACGAGCAGACAGGCTTATCTCAGAGTCAGTGTGTAAAGCACTTGAGAACACATGCAGTAATCAAGTGACAACACTACAAATGGACGCCACACAGGTTGTATATTTATAAAAATAAGTATCTTTTATATAGATTTACCACAAGGCCATATATGGCAAAAATAATCCACTATAATATTAGAAATCAAGAGTTCTGAAATAACGCAGAGTCTAACAAATCCAGCGGACCGTGGTGATCGGGGCCCACTCAAATGTCGACGGACTCAGTCACAGTACCTTTACATGAGGCGTTCGTCGCGGTGCAGAAATGGAAGCATTACAGGACGCGTTGTCCCTCGAAGCAGTGCAGGCAGCGGCCCGTTGAGGGAGTCAATGGGTCCAAGGCGTGCGTTGCAGGGCGTGACGGTGCTTCGTTGCGGTGCTTCCAGCTTGCGGTGCGGCGACAGCGCTGGAGTTTGGGAGCTGGCATTCATCAGTCCGGTTAGCGGTGCGAGTCGGGCGGTGCGTCATGAATCGTGCGAGGTGGTGCCCAACTCCGTTGCGTTTACAGGACTCGAAGTCAGCAGCAGTGACAGCGTCGGTCAGACCAGCACCAGTCGGTGTAGCGAGGCATTGCACGTTGCGGTGTCCACAGGTTACAGTGCAGGCAACGGCTCGGTGACGGCATCAGGACGGAGTCAGTGAGCTAAGAGCTTATGTTGCAAGATGCGGGCGTTGTTCGATGTGGCGCCTACAGGACACCGGGCAGGTCGGGAGAGTGGATCACAGCTCCCTGCCTCTGTAGCCACTGAAACAGCGTTTCCAGCAGCAATCCACAGAGGCTGGTGAAGTCTACTGGTCCTGAGACTTCGATCAGGGGGCAAGCTCTCTTCCAAGCCCTTGGAGATCCTTCACAAGTCGAATAAAGTACACAAAGTTATTTCTCCTTTCTTTGGCAGTTCAGGAAACCACTGCAGGCCAATCCTGCGAGCAGCACTTCAGCTTAGGGATAGTCTCTCCTCAGTTTCTTCAGGTTCCTCTCCTCAGCAAAGGTTTCTTCTTGTAGTCCAAAAGCGATCTAATTTCTTGGGATCAGGGTCCCAATATTTATACCCCAAAATCCTTTGTCCTCGGAGGGCAGAAGGGCCTTTGCCCAGTCCAAACCAGTTCTGGAGCACTCCGCTTGCGTGACTTCTTCTTTTCTTTCACAGTGCAGGGCAGAAACATCAGACGTCCCACAGGAGGTGGAGCCAGCATTGTGGAAGGCAGGCACAGCCCAATTCAGGTTCAGGTGCAACTCCTCCCTCCTATCTAGATTCAGATCTCTTTATTCATTACTGGGCTGACTCATTCTGTCTCCTGGAATCCCCAGCCCTGTCACTCACAAATCCCAGACAAGGAATACACAACCTAGCAGAGGCAGGCTTGGAAAGTTAGACAAGAAAATACCTACTTTCCAAAAGTGGTATTTTCAAACACAGGATGTTAAAACCAACTTCAATAAAAGATGTATTTTACCATTCTGAGCCCAAGCATACTAAACTCGAATCTGTACAGTGTTCACTGAGTTGGTTTGGATTATAAAATGTAACTAGCAGCCCGTCCTGACCTTGTCCGGGAGCATTCAGGCTTCCCCTACCCCCGCCTGCCCCGACATTGCCCAGCAGCCCTTGCCCCCGCCCGCCCCGTCCCCCGCCTGCCCCGACCCCGCTCCTCGCCTCTCTGCTCCTCACCGCGGCCCGACACCCGCCTGCCCCGACATTGTCCCCGGAGGCTTACCTGATCCGCCGCTTCTTAGTTTACCGCTCCTCGCCTCTCTGTTCCTCACCGCCTGTCCGCCGCCGCTCCTCCCCCGCGCCATGTCCGCCTCTCCACTGCTCCCACTGCCGCTGGCCTCACGTCACCGCTCCTCCCCCGTGCCGTGTCCGCTGCTCCTCGTGGTGACGTGAGCACGCACGTCGCGGCCGCCGCTACTTTGGGGGGGACTACTTTTAAAAAAAATATCAATATTGTAAATAATGTTTTATTTTGACATATATATAGCCTATAACCATCTACACACCCTGACGATTTCAACTGTGTATCGGGTGTGTAGATTGGCGCAGTGGTTCCCGAGTTTACCCGCCTCAAAGCCTGAAAGTTCTTACTTTATTATAGTAGTATAGATAATCTAACCGTCCATTCTGGCCTATGGAGAACAGGTAGCATTGCAATAGTGAAGAACGAGAATGGCTGTAATTCACTATTAGGACATGCCACACACACCAGGGCATGTCCTACCTTATACTAACAATGCACCCAGCCCTCGGGCCTACCATAGGGGTGTCTGATATGAAGAAACGGGAAGGTTTAGGGACTGGCACATGGGTGCACGGGCCCAGTCAGTATGACAGTACCAGACTGCACGCAGGCTCTGCGATGGCAGGCCTTAGACACATTTTACGAGGCTGCTTCTGTTGGTTGCAGGGGTTCACAGGGGTTCCCGAACTCAGAATAGGGCAGAGGGAATCACAGATGGAACTTAAAGGCAAGATTGCCAATTGGTTAAATATCCATAGAGCATTGCAGGTGGGTGAACAGGGGGATATCCTACATGTAAGAAGGGTAAATTGGGTGGGAAGGAGGAGAAAAGACAGAGAAGGTAATTGTGTTATTGTAAATTTTAAAAACCCAAACCTAGTGCAATATATATTAGACAACCACAACAGAAACTCCACAAGTACAATTAGGACAATGCCATTAGGCTATTTTTACCCTAGAAAATTGGATGTCTACCCCCTAAATTCTAAGCAGGGTACCAGAGGAAGAATTGTGGATAACCATTGGGTAAGGCACAATGACTTTTCTACCCAGTATTACCCACATCACCTACCCCCGCAGTGGACTAATAGATTTAGCCCTTTGCAGACTTTAGATAATAATGAATGACTAGCGCTACCAACCAGGAATGAACTGGTCAGGAGGAGCATGGCCCGGACCAAGGAACTGGCAGCCAAGGAGCAAAGTAAGGGACAAGGAAAACTAGCTATAGATTGCTCCAAACCTATTGAGATAGATTGCTCCCCACATATCGAGATAGATTGCTCCCCACCCACGGATAGAGGAATAAATGGGGAAGGAAATAAGCAAGGGACGGTGGTTAGGCCACTGGCTCAGGACCCCATTGAAGGAGATGACCAGGAGGGAAAGATAAATATTTTATCCTGGAACATAGCAGGGCTAGCTGCCAAATTTGAAAACCTAGACTGGAGAAAGGAAATTTGTGGCTATCAGATACTTGCCTTTCAAGAGACATGGGCACTGAACCCGGCACTGTATCAGATAGAGGGTTATAAGTGCTTTGCAGTCCCAGCACAGGAAAGCAGAGCCGGGAGAGCGAAAATAGGATTATCTATCTATGTTGACTTAACCATAGAAGGGAAATGGTCGGTGCCATCATGGACGTCGTACACCCTTAAGGCAGTAACACTCCAAAGCAGAGGACAGAAATTAGAACTTTTTAATATCTATAATCCAGGGCCCTCACAAGGGGAGAATGCTGCCGTATTGGAGCTAAATGATAGATTAAGGGAAGAGGTCGAACAGAGAAAAGAAGTGGGGAGCCCAATTATACTATTGATGGGTGATTTTAACTCCCACCTTTGCCCAAACCTTCCCACTACATCAACAGATTGGGACGCTTGTCCTCTAAAAAAAGGGCCGCATTTTGAGCACACTCAGGTAGGCACAACACTATCTACAGTAATAGATACTTACTCATTAGTACACACTATGGATATGGTAGCACAAGGGAGTGGGGGTACGCATGTCCCTACATTCAAGGGCAGAGGTTGTTCATCAACAATCGATTATATACTTATATCAGCTTTTGCGACACCCCGAATTACAAAGGTTATAACAAAGTGGAGCTCCTTCAGTGACCACAATCCACTAGTGGTAGAATTAAGGTACATCACTTACAGGAGAAAGATCAAAAAAAGGGATGGAAGGTTGCAACCGGTAGACCAGGGGAGGCGACTTAAATGGACAAAAATAAATCCCCAGGAATTCTACAAAGCCCTAATTCAAAAAGGGGGAAAATATGTAGAAGAAGCCTGAACCCCCAAATAGAAGGCTCAAAGGTAGTAGCAGCGTTTGAATCCCTAACAAAACCAGCAGATAAACTACTGGAAGCGAAAGGTCCTGCTAAGACATCAATGAATCACCCACATTGGTTTGACACCAATTGTTCTAAAGCATTGAGGAATCTAAAAAAAGCCCTCAAATGCAAACCAAGGAACATCGCAATAGTAGCCAACTATAGACAAATCTATAAGTCTAGTGTGAGGGAAAGGAAATCAGCACTGCAGGCACAAGTGTGGGCGGATTTAAGAGAGGCAGGTGAAAACAGGGATTACTCTGAATTCTGGAGAATTGTGAATAGCCCGTGTTTCCAGGACAACACAGCACCAACCATTACCTCTAGTATCCTCCCAGACCAATGGGTTACACACTTTGAGGGCCTGTATAATAACACTAACACGGGTGTGCAGGAGGGAGATTGGGAGGGCGACAGGAGTGTAGAACCAATTTTCACCGTGGAAGAGCTAAAAACGGAGATCCAAGGTCTCACCCCCAATAAAGCACCAGGACCTGATGGAACACCCCCAGATCTGTATAGAAGCAATATAGATCTCTGGGCACCAATTTTAACAATGGTCCTTAATGCAGCCATTAGGTCTCACCTACCACGTTCTTGGTCCACCGCACTGATTGTGCCTATTTTTAAGGAAGGGAGCAGAGAAGATCCTAAATGCTATAGGCCGATTTCTCTAATCGATGTCTCTGCGAAAATATTAGGGCGGGTGATTTTGAATCGATTAATGGACTGGACGGAGGAACATCATACCATAGCGGATACCGAGTATGGCTTCAGAATGGGCTGATCTACTAGTGATCAGTGTTTGAACCTGTATTTGTTAATGGCCAAATACAACAAAACTAGTAGTGGCATGGTTTTTATGGGGTTTATGGACTTGGCTGACGCTTTTGACAATGTTAACAGAAGCAAACTTTGGGCCATGATGTATAATATGGGAATGGAGGTGGAGCTCATAAACATCTTAAAAGAGCTCCACTGGAACACTACGGCCAGGGTGCGTTTCAGCACAGAGGGGGGGCGAACTGAGCCTTTCCCCTGTTCAGGAGGCGTAAGGCAAGGATGCATCCTTGCGCCTTTTCTCTTTTCATTATATATCAATGGTCTAGAAAGTAACCTCACTTCCCTTGCCCTGGACTGCCCGAGAGTAGGGTCGCGTCAGATCCCAGTACTATTTTATGCGGACGACGCGGTCCTCTTGGCCCGTACACCGAACAGCCTACAACATCTGGTGAATGGCTTTGTGAAGTTTATGGCCGACCTGGATCTGTCGGTAAATTTAGAAAAATCATTTGTTATGGTGGCCGGCAAGAAACCAGTCAAGAAGCCTGTGTTTAAAATAGGGACACACACGTTGGAAACAGTTAAGACCTTCCCCTATCTGGGCCTCTTGCTGGACGGCGATATGCATTTTAAACCATTGGTGGAGGAACATTGCTCCAAACTGGTGTCTTCTAATGGGGCAATTCTAAGTTTTGCGCACAGACTGGGTCGCTGGTGCCCGGAACAAATAATGACCCTGTACAGATCAGTTACTATGCCAAAGGCACTATATGGTGCAGAGGTGTGGGGATTCAGGGACATGAAAAAGCTGCAAATCGAAGAAGACAAGTTTCTTCGTAGAATTCTTAAAACCCCACCTTCCACCGCCGCTGATATTGCCCATTCAGAACTGGGGACCCAATATATCTCGGATCAAGTGAAGATTAGGCCAAATATGGCATGGATCAGAATATGGACTAACCCAGAGGCTGAACTGAGCAGGGAAATCGTCAAAGACTGCTTGCAAAGGGACAATGTAATGCAAATCCCCTGGTTAAGATATGTTAAAAATACTCTGATAAATATTGACCAGTCTCATGTGTTTTTCGACCTGTCCCAAATTACGAACAATTGTAAATTTACTGTAAAGAAATTGCTTCTAGAAAAGTTTGAAACATCCAGAGCATATGCGGCAAAAGCCAAGACGTCAGTAATTGCATATAAGTTAGTAGCCAATGGGTTGGGCATGGAGCCTTATTTGTTCCTGATGCATAACCAACAGGCGAGATTTTTAATGTGTCGTTTTAGGCTCAATCTTTTACCTAATATTTTAGCCTATCCATCTGGTTTTACCACAACGATTGAGCAGAAGGGTGCCTGTGGCTGCGACAATAGGTCTCCACAGGACACCCTTCACTTTGTACTTTTATGTTCATTTTATCAACTCCCTAGGCGCCGATTCCTGGTCCACATCCTTAGAAAACAGAAATCACGTCATGCGAAAGCAACCCTGCTATACTTACAGAAAGCGAATGGTATGTATACCCTGTGTGCCATCTCAAGTTTTTTAAAAGTAGCGGTTAGACTGAGAAACACAAGAACTTGATCTAACTGTGAACTTGAACTCCGGTCTACCCTTTTATATGTCCTGCTGCTGGTGCTTAATTTTATTCAATTGTTTTTAAATATTACTGTAAAGTTCAGAAATGTAATTTAATGATACTGTAGGGGTAAATGTATTGTTATAATGTATTGTTACTATGTATTTTTATGATGATTTTTAATTGTCGAAATAAAAACTAACTGAACTGAACTGAACTTGCTGATTATTCACTGTTCATGATTATAATGAATATGTAAACAAAGGTCTTTTGTGTATGTTTAAATCTGCATTAGGATTAGAGTTATCCAATGAACGTTGTATTACAATTAAAATTTGAGTGTATATAATTCATGTATATAGTGTTTTTGAAATTATAATTGGAAAACATTTTCTTGCAACAGTGCACAGAGGTCGGGTGTGTTCACACTCGAGGTAGGAAGGTTAAGTATGGTTGTACTGCCACAGCCTCTACCTTCTGCATAAATGCCAATACACCTGATTCAGGGGAGAGGCTCTCAATTTTTAAAGCAAAAAATAGCTTCATTTTGGCTGTCTTCCACCTGAAATTGCCTCTATTTCAATAGATGGGGAAAATAAATTCTTCAGATTTTTTTTTAATCTACCCTGGCACTTCTAAAATTTTACAATTTATGCCTAGCACGCTCAATAGTCTGTTGTATTGCCACATCCACTCTTGCCTGCATGGTTGGTTTATTGTCCCTGTCCCCTACACCTGCCCTTTATGGTCTGTTGTGCTGCCACGGCCACTTTTGTACCACTTTGTTCGCCATAAGTTGGCAGGGTATGCTCAGACGTGAGTCCCTTGCTCACTTTGCCACTGGATTCAAGCAAGCCGTGCTGAAGACGGCTGAAATGCCAGGAACCGGTCCTCGGAAGCTTGTTTCCGATCCAGGGAAGGAATGGCTTGGCAGTTCGGGCTGGACTGTTCCCATGAGGTACAGGGTCAGACTGATTTGCATATGGCCATGTCTGAACTGGGGTGGCAGAGTGGGCTAAAGAAGGGTGATGGATTAAACCCAGATCTGTTGACTGGGTGTGAGTGTTTGATTGGTTCAGATGCTCCGTCCATCACCTCCCCCTTTTGTACCGCTTTGTTCGCCATAAGTTGGCAGGGTATGCTCAGACGTGAGGCCCTTGCTCACTTTGCCACTGGATTCAAGCAAGCCGGGCTGAAGACGGCTGAAATGCCAGAAACCGGTCCTCGGAAGCTTGTTTCTGGTCCAGGGAAGGCATGGCTTGGCAGTTCGGGCTGGAATGTTCCCATGAGGCACAGGGTCAGACTGATTTGCATATGGCATTGTCTGAACTGGGGTGGCAGAGTGGGCTAAAGAACGGTGATGGATTAAACCCAGATCTGTTGACTGAGTGTGAGTGTTTGATTGGTTCAGATGTTCCGTCCATCACCACCCCCTTTTGTACCGTTTTGTTCGCCATAAGTTGGCAGGGTATGCTCAGACGTGAGGCCCTTGCTCTCTTTGTCACTGGATTCAAGCAAGCCGGGCTGAAGACGGCTGAAATGCCAGAAACCGTTCCTCGGAAGCTTATTTCCGGTCCAGGGAAGGCATGGCTTGGCGGTTCGGGCTGGAATGTTCCCATGAGGCACAGGGTCAGACTGATTTGCATATGGGCATGTCTGAACTGGGGTGGCAGAATGGGCTAAAGAACGGTGTTGGATTGAACCCAGATCTGTTGACTGGGTGTGAGTGTTTGATTGGTTCAGATGCTCTGTCCATCACCACTCCATTTTGTAACCCTTTTGCCTGCCCAGCATGGTCAACTTGCCGGCTCTGCCCTGTCCTACCAGCCCTCAATTAGCTGAGTCTGTGGCCCTGACTGCTGCATCCCCAGAGTTTTCTAATAAACAACTAGGTTGTGAACATTCTATATTTATTACGAAAGTATGTCATGCCTGAAGTCATCTTGATAAAATAAAAACTGTATAACCGAAAGCGTTTCCTTTAGAAATTATAAAAATGAGGGGTCTTTTTCGAATAGAAAATATGGTTAGTGCTCTTTAAAACTAAAATAAGGACACAGTTTCGGAGTTCTCAAATATAGACAAAGCGCTTTTAAAATATGTGCTGTCATTTTTTTCTTCCAGTTGATCGCTTGATTATTGGTTGCACTTAGGGAAGAGGATGTGGCATTGCAGCCAGAGCTGCTGACTTTGAAACTGGGGAACTAGGTTTGAATTTTGGCATCGGCTCCACATCCCAATGCTTAAAACCAAAATGAATGTGTCCTTGTGTAAGTGAACTGATGCTCATGTAAGCACTCCAATACCTTTGGGTCAAGTCTGTTCTATGTAAAACTGCAAAATTAAAAAAAATAAGCACACTTCTGTCATTGGGCAATATGTGGACTACATTTGGGTATTATTTGGGCTGCATTTTGGCTCTTTTTCTCTAGTGGCCACATTGGAAGACCTTTATGTTATGAAGCTCTCTAATTTCCTCAGTTACTGCAGTATCCTCAGTTAAAAATGTGTTTTGTTTTCCATTTCAGTTCCATCAAGATGACGTTAAAATGTGCCACACTTTTGGTATGAATTCAGAATGCTAACACTCAAGTTGCTCATTAGATCACAGTGGTAAAGCTATCTGCTGCTGGTGTTGAATTTGGAAGTTTCAGTCTGCATGTCAGAATGGTTTAGTGAAATAGAAGAGGAAGATTGAGTTATCTATCTGCCACCTATGTCACTTGCAATGTTGAAGATACCAGAACATTATAGAAGAGACTAAAACAGTGGAACCTTGCAGTCACAAACTTCAAAATGTAGCGTGAGGAATCTGCACACTTCTGAACTGGCAGTTGGTATGCTGTGGCTGAGGTGTATGGAATATACCTTATGATTCTCTTCACTCGCTGGTCTGCTTATTGTGTAATCCTGTTATCTTGCATTAGGCACTGGCGATGAGGATGGGATACAGGCAGGTACACCTCAACACGCACTCGATGCAGCAGAAAGACGGACTGTGTTCACTCTCAGGAACTGAAGAATATTCAGGGAGGTACCCTGTTTGCACGATGGAGTCCAGGCTTGTTGTGTCAAACTGACTCTGGTACACAGTGAGTACTTTTGCAGGTGGTCGGTGGCTGTGATCCTGAGTGGCAAGTAACTGGCTACTGACAACAGTCGCGGTGGTCATCCTGACGTGACCCCTGTTCTCCGCTGGAGTTATTGACTTGAGAAAGAAACTGTTTGCCAAAGGGATGTGGTGATTTCGACCTCCGTCAAGGGCGTAAACAACTAGACTGAGAGATGACTATCTGATACGGCTTTCTGCTTCTGATGTCAGCATGACAGGTATGCAGATTTCTTATGAGGATGCACACTGTATGTGAGGACACCCCTCCTTTTGTACAACCACATTTAATCACCTAAGAACTGATGGGAGCATGTTTGATGGTGTATACACTCACCAACAAACTTTTGTGAGTGTGAGGGGTAGGCACTGAGCATGAGAATTCACCACTGTTCTATTCCTCGCTCGCTGGGGTTGCACACTGAGCATGTAAATTAATCACATAAAGGGCAACAAACTGATGTGAGCATGATTGACGCAGAGCACAAGCAACTACAAACTGTTGCAAGTGTAAGGGGTGCACGCTCAGCACAAGAATTCACCGCTGTTAACTTGCCTTGTTCAGAGCAAGATCAAGAGAATTCAGCACCCAAGAATTCGAATTAGGGTCTCGCTCCAGTAGAATTGCTCACCTTCCGTATGTCTGCCTACCCGGGTGCAAGCGGCATTGTTGTTCTTGTGAGTTCTGCGGGTGCCCAGAGGGAGGGAGGAGCATCTGCGAGGAGTCTTTAAAAGACTTTCTGTGGTACCCACCTACTGCCCGGTATTTGGCGCATTTTATCCTAGGCCTGCAAGGCATACTCGCCTCATTGAATCCGGGCTTCAGAGTCTTTTCCCATAAAAAACAGAGCCAATGCCACCTGGAGACAGTTGAGGAAAATCCCACTGAGGTTGGCAGTGATAAAAAGAGAACCGAAATCAGTGTGTGAATATATTTTGCTTTGCCATATACTGCGAGACTGTAATGACCAGATTCTCAGACCAGATAGAACCAGCTCACTGAGCAACACCAACCTGGCCAAAACGTAACCACCTCTCTCCTCAGGACCCATCTATCCAGGCACCTGGGTACCTACCTGAGGATGGGGAACTCGCAATATACAAGCTCATATCATCAGAAACACCACTAAATCTATAGGGATTAATAAGAATACTCACTGATTACTAAGGACGTCCATGCCCTACACCACACTCATACCTCATAGTCTCGCGATCACATGGGTCCAGACTAATCTACCCTGGGGCAGTTCTGCTTATTTACCATTACACACTGATCACCCTCAGTGCTCACTCGACACGCAATCCGGCGTGCCATACACACTGATCACCCTCAGTGCTCACTCGACACGCAATCCGGCATGCCATACACACACTGGGCTGCAGCCCCAGTGCTCTCTTTTTATCCGGTCCACAATCCGGCGAACCTACACATCAGGCTTCCACCTGATGCTCTCACTAACGCCACTTTCCCTAGAGGCGATCTCATTACACACCGTATCCCCCGGTGCTCTCTCAAGATCACTTTCCTATGAATACCTTCAGCTCTCTCTCTATGTTGGGAAGTCTCTCTCACTATTCACTAAGGGTTCGCTACTACAATAATATTATGGGATGGCCGAATTACTTAGTGTCTGAATATTTCCCTAGCTCAAGGGCTCCTCTCTCTCCCTAATTATTCAGTGGCTACTTACCGGATCAGGGGCAGCATCTGTTCTGGCTGTAACACCTGACTAGAAGGAAAGGTTACCTGTGCTTTAAGAACAATAGACACACACTGTATGCAAGAGTTAAAACGCTCTCTATCATTAGAACAACACATGCACACTAGTTCACTAAGAACTGGGGTATCTTTATTACAATAACAATAGAATACACATACACAGATCTGCGGGGTCTCTATAACTAACAGGAACTTTAACACACCGCTGAAAGAAAAGGATTAGACATACAATATAAGGACAAGGTTAATATTTATAAAGTAAGGAACAATGTCACCTTGGGAGTATGAAGTCTTGCTCTAGCTGTCATCTGGGCTTCTCTCTCGTCTGTGCCTTAGCTCGTCTTAGGTTCTCTTCTGCACTCTTGGACACACATCTGTGCTGATCACTTTGCACTGGACTCCTCTCCCCCACGGACTCTCTCTACCTTCCAACTTCAGTCTAATGGTTTCTGCCGCTCTGATAATCGTTCGTTCCACTAGCTTTTTCACTCTATCTGATTAGTTCAATGCCAATGTCCAATTAACTCCCACAGATTAATCCACGATATAACTTCAGTCTCTTCTAAAACACTTCTTCAGACTCCAGCTATTCACAACTCCTCCTGATAAGTAACTGCTTCTGTCTCTTCTCCTCCTGCAACTCCACTCCTCTCCTCTGCTCCAATTCAACATAAACTCTTTCTGATTCTCCACTCCTTCTGCAACTCCAGCTCAACTGCCTTCAGCTCAAACTCTTTCCGCTCCTCCAACTCAACTAACTGACTCCGCCTCTGCACTTCACTATTATAGAATGCTCTTCCCTCATGGAAATTTCCAACAGAGGGCTGCCTCCCACCGAATTCCTGTGCCAGCTCCAGGGCCCCTTGCGCAGCCGCAGTGACCATCTGCATGTTACGTCTGAACCCAAGAGACAAACACATTCCTCGGATAAGAACCAGCCCTGGCTGGTTTTCACCTAGCAGACAACAGGCTTAACTATAAACATTACCTTTCCCCTTCAAACATCTCAGCTCTGCAGGGATAGAAAGCAAAATGGAGTCTCTCTAGTTCTGGGCCTTGTAGGCCTGAGAAGGATGAAATAACCCTTAGCTCTGTCAGAGTACCTACACAAACCATACCAATGTGTAATATAAAGTCAGGACCACAGGATCCACCCTCTATTAGAGTCAAGAATAAGGGATCTATCATCATATAAAGCAGCTATCCTCTTCTAGGTCTGGAAGAAAGGGCTTAAAAGGGCCAACACAAGGTAAGAATTCAGCCTATAGGTGTGAGCAAGTTTAAAGTCTTCATCACTCCGAAATAGAGCCAAAAAACCGGTCAAGACAGAGACCTAAGCCCCAATTTGGTCGTGGGCGTAGAGGGGTTTGAGAAAATATGGTAAGGGGTATTTTATATGACATCAGAAAGAAAAAATGAGTATGCAGAATATTACTCCTCCCCCATTCTTTTTAACATCTCTAGTGGAGCCACCACTGAAGTGGAACACATGGAAAAAAGTATTTCACAATTATTCCATAGTTTGTGGGCCAAATTTGGGTCTAGAGAGGAAGGTAGCACTATTACAACACTGTTTAGGAGCAGAGGGACAAGAAATCCTAGAGCATCTACCTGATCTAAGTGCTGATGAATCCAGGGGTTAAATGATTATGAAATAAGCATAAAGAAATTATTCATGTATCATTATCAGTTTGAGAAGAGTTCACAAAAGGAAGGAGAGACAGTAAAGGAATTTGTGTCCGAGTTGGGTAAATTGGCAGCCTCATGTAAGTTTGAAGCACCAAATGAACGCTGCAGGGAGAACACTTTTGTTGAATTGGTAAATAGAAAGGATTCAAGAGGAAGTTTGGCTAAAAAATGATCCTCTCTTGGGGGATGTGTTTATTGTAGTAAAACAAGATACAAGTATAAGACATGAGATGTGTGAAAGAAATTAAGCAACACACCAATAGTACGGAAACGTTGCAAATAGTTGAGGATGAGAAAAATGAGGTTAAAATAGTTAAAGGTACTCCTATGACGAAGGAGAGGGGAAATGCTGGCACCTTCAAGGGGCAATGCTACAGATGTGGGAGGGTTGTCCACATGGTGAACTGTAAGGAATGCCCCACAATGATAGCCATACGTAATAAGTGTGGGAGGAAATTACATTTTATGGCTTGCTGAAGAAGTAGCTCTAGCAGTAAGAAACCTGAGAAATAAGGTGTGCAAAGAAATTGTACTAAAGATGAGTGACGGAAAGTCTTACAACCCCAAAGATGTGGTAAGTATAGAAACCCTCATGTTTGAATCATGCTTCAGACTAACAATCATTTTAAAGGAGATATTTAATAAACTGTTCAAAAAACAGCTGAAGCTACACAAAGTGGATGTACACCTGGGACTGTTCGGTGGTCAGCTAGTAAAGATGATAAGATACTGTGTAGGAAAGATCAAGTATAAAAACAGATGTACAGTATGCAAAGTTTATGTTTCATGTAAAGAAGATAACATTATAGAATAGCCAACACAAAAAGACATAGGAGTTTATCTGAATCCTAATGCTGATCCTCAGATACCAGAATGTTACCAAGGATGTAGAGATCGGATCTGATTTTGAGAAAGAATATTCTGAAGTATTCACAGAAAAGATAGAATGCCTGAAAAAATATTTGCAGATAAAATTGAAAGAGAAAGCAGTTCCAGTGTCAGCTAAAGTACTAAGTCTTCCCTTGACTGCACAGAACACAGTGAGAGAAGAGTTAGAAAACTTGTGCAAGCTGGGTGTAATAGAACCTCTGGAAGCAACTGAATGATTAGCACCCATTGTAGTGACAAGCAAACAAGATGGAAATATCCGCCTGTGTGTTGACCTTTGGGCCCTCAACAAAGAGGTACTTGTTAATAAGTTTCCTTTGCCAAACATAACAGAGATGATCACACCTGTAGTTGGAGCAAACCTCTTTTCAATATTAGTTCTAGCATATGCCTATTACCAGATACATTTACACCCCAGCTTTCAAGGGTTAACTGCTTTCATCATGCCCATAGGGGCATACAAATTTAAACGCAAGCCATTCGGTCTGGTAACGGTGGCGGTGGTCTTCCAGAGAGCCATGTCTCTACTGTTTAGAATCCCGGCAGTATTCTGTTATCAGCACAATGTGCTCATATTTGGGATCTCTCAGGCACAACATAATGAAAGACTTAGACAAGTTTTTGACAGAGAGTATTGCCTTACAGTAAGAAAAGACAAATGTAAACTTAAATATACTGAAAAAAACTATCTTGGGTTTAAGTTTATTTCTGCAGGGGTACAACCCAAAGCAGATCTGGTTAGAACCATAATGAAATCAGTGGCACCCAAAACCAAAGATGAACTGAGATCCTTTTTTGAGAATGAAATAATGTTATAGGAAATTCCATATGTACAAGTTGTACATATGTACAAGTTCCATATGTACAACTTGTTGAAAAATAGGGTAACATTTGAGTGGAATGGGTATTGTGAGAGAGAATTTAAAGATGTTAAGCATGGTCTGACCACTGCACCAGGCTTGAAAGAGTTTGTTAAAGGAAAAACAATTATCATTACAACAGATGCCAGTTCAAAATGGCTGGGGCTGTACTTCTATAAGAAAATGGAAATGGTGAGCAAACTATTGCATTTTCCTCAAGAGCACTTAGGCAATGTGAGGTCAACTATTTTGTACTTGAAAAAAAAGCATTGGCAGTGTACTGGGTGCTTTAAAAAATCAAGAATTTTATTTCAGGACTGTTTAAAGTTAAGAACAGACCACAAGCCACTTATGGAGATATTCACAAAAAAGGGCTAGAGGCAATGTCCAGTAGAATTAAAGTATAAATCATTAATCTACAAGAATACACATCTGACAAAGTATATACCCCTGGTACACGTAACTTTGCAGCAGAGTTCTTGTTCTGAATGGTTGATGACAAGGAAAAGGAAGGGAAAGTCTGGAATAACTAAAGTGAGGATATAGAATTGCACATAGAAAATGCATGTGTGATCACCAAAGGGGTGGCTGAGGATGGAAATTAGGAAAAAGAGCAAGAAATAGATCTCATTCTAAGTAAAGTATGAGATTTGCTAATCCAAGGGTGGGACAGTGTAGAAAAAAGTGAAAAGAGTGGCTGAGACCACATTGTATGATCAGAGAAGAATTATCAGAAAAAGATGGATGCCTTTTCAGAGGCACAAAAATTGATACCTCCTGAAAACCTCTGGAAAAAAAGCTGATTGACATAGAACATGAAGGCCATCTGAGGCTCATCAAAACCAAGCAAAGGTTGAGGTTAGCCTTTTGGTGGTCAGGTATGGATATACTGGCCGAAAGAGAGATATGGAATTGCATAACCTCTTTCACCTTTAATAAGGTAGCAAAATTGCACACTCCACCCATGCAGTGTAGCACCCTAACTGAAGGTCTCTGGCAGAGTGTAGCAATGGCTATCATTTGACCAGAGAAAGGAATTCCCCATGCAGTCTAGTTTTAGTCAACTGATATTGAGGATAGCCAGAAATCATTTTTTTCCTCTGACATCAGCTCAACCTCAGTTGCAAATTTCCTGGTAGGGTTCTTTTTTTACTAGATGCACTATATTACATCCTTTTAACTGACAATGGTGTTCAGTTTTGCTCCAGTAAAATGAAGGAATGTATGCAATGCATTGGAATAACACACAAGCACAGTGCCCTGTATCACCCAGAGACCAATGGGGCAGTAGAAAGACTGAAAAAAACACGCAGGGCCTGATGTAGGTAGCCAAATACCGGTCGGTAACGGACGAAATTCAGTAATTTTGGCAGTTACCGACCGGTATTTAGAATTTGAGATGTAGGTGCCAAAAAGTACCCGAATCGGTAAATATGAGTCGTATTATTCCGATTCGGTATTCACCGAATCCTTATTTACCGAGTTCTTATTTACCGATGAGGTAAATAAGAAATGGTAAAAAAGGCCCATTGAGATGTAGGAAAGTCAAAAAATACTGAATTCCATGAAATTCGTTTTTTTTTTATTTAAACTTTATTGTGCATTTAAGTACGATTACACTCACGGGCATACAACCACAGGGGCCGGCCGCTAAAGTAAGTAGAAGCAATCAGTTGTTCATCACAGATCCGTCCCCGACATCCTAGAGGTCAGGCAATAACACAGTATAAGGGTCGTAGCAACACAGGATGAAATCAGGATATAATAGTATTTTGATTTTTATAAAAAGAACAAAGAAAAGAAACAAACGAGTCTCAAGGCCTAGGTCATTGTATACGAAGTTGTGCTCATATGGGGGGGACCCTCAATTGCAAGATGAACAAATTAGTAAGCGGTGGAGGCGGTCAGGGGGGGTCAGTGGGGAAGTCAAAAATTAGGAAGGAGAGCAGACTACACCTGGAATGTCGGATCAGGGGGATAGGGAGATGTCTGAATTATCCTCAAACGGGGGTGCACATATGTTCCCTCGATAGGCGTTCCATTGGCCCCAGATTCTAGTCCACGCCCCAGGCTTGCCCCTAGCCAAATACACAGTCTTCTCTCTAAACATGCACCAATCCATATTCTCCTTCCATACTGACACGGTGGGCGGACGTCGGGAACCCCACAACTGCGCAATGTCTCTCTTTGCGATCATGTTCCCAAGGGCCGCCCACCGAGTCTGGGCGACGTTGTAATCATTCGGCTCCCACACATTCAACAGACATATCCAGGCCTCAGGCAGCAGAGCAACCCCGGTGACACACTCCATCACAGCATGCACCCGAGTCCAAAACGCGGCCACCTCCCTGCATTCCCAGATGATATGGAGGAAAGCAGCACTCAAACCACAGCCACGCTTACATAACCCATCCTCAGAGAAACCCATGGAGACCAGACGAGGACCGGTAACATACACACGATGAAGAATCTTAAGTTGGACGAGACGGATACGGGCGGAAATGGCTACTTCCTAAGACAGTGCAGACTGCCAGTCTTCATCATCCAGTTCCAACCCGTCCCCAGTCCAGGCCTCCATGAGACGCACGAGGAGATCTGCCCGATTGTTGATTAACTTTTTATATATTAGTGAAATCGTACTATCAGGCAGATGACCATCGAGTACACGGTCTTCCAGTGGGGAGGACTCAGGAATATTGTCACCGGCGTGTCGTAAATATTTAATTTACCATCTTAATTTCTATGCAGGTAAGTACTTAATCAATAATAACTCAATCGGAAAGAAAGAAACAGAGTCCGTGGTGTTAGAGTTCTTAGGGGTTTTATTCCTTAAAAAGGAATCGTTCCGGAACTGGATATCAGGTTCCTGCAACCACAAAGGGTTCAGGAAGGGATAGAGCAATATTTTATTGACAATACATAGCTTATATACTTAATTTACATCATAGAAAGCAATATAGAAGGCGTAACAGCTGAGAGAAGACAAGATAACAGCATCCACGTGTTACTAGTACGTAATCAGAAGGCGTGGACTAGGCGTGAACTAGAGGTGTGCGCTAGAAACGTCACAGGTAGGTGTCACATGGGGGTGGCACTAAACAGAAATGTTGCAATGTCAGCGGAAATCAGAGGCTTGGATGCGCGCGCAGCTGCATGACGTGTGATTGACGTGAAACTGGAGGGTGCAGGGGACTTGACATTTACACTAGCGGAAAGAGACAGAAGTCTGGCATGTCAGATCAACTCGTACTTCTATCATATCTGATATCTGATGTTTGGGAACCATATTATCTGGACGGAAAAGGTCTCTGGGGCAGAAGCTATTCTATACTGACTGTGAGTGCGTGTATAAGCGCCTAAGTGTCTGCATGAGAAGCGTGGGGGCATGGGCCTCCCATGGGAGCATGGTAACAGAGGCTATGAATTACTTGCACGGAGACAGGCCGGCCCTTCGGCTCTGCAGCTGGGGAATGTTTACTTAAACTAGTAGGCAGGAATGTATTTTCGAGGAGCGGGACAGATAATTTGAAGGTTGTAGTCAGTCTTGGCAGGCAGCAGGCTGAGCTAAGCGCGGTGGGCCGCGCTGGAAGTAAGTCTGAGTTCACGGGTGCGGAGACAGCCTGGGCTGAGGTTTTCATAGTCAAAAGCCAGAAAAAGGCTCGATGGCAGAAATTCAGGGCCTACTTTGCCAGAGCTGAAAAACGTGTAAAGTACACTACAAAAAGACGTTGGCATAGCATACTTAGGAACGGACTATTCAACCCATTCAGGGTGGGTCTGAAAGAGGACATGTTAACGTTGGACGCAAATGTATTTGCGTCTTCATAGCTGGCACAGGAGGGAAGTTACATGCACTTTAAGCTGGTACATGGAGACGGTGGGGTACACGCTAGGGAACACAACTTGACCATAAAATTTATATTTCCTCATTCCCTCCTTGTTCCCTACGGACCCTTCATGATATATCGATCCTCATGAATCGATCAGTTTGTTCTTGTAACATCATTTGCTCTTCTTTCTTTCTTTCACGTCTTGAAAGGAAACTGGAATGTTCAATGCATGATGTGGCGCACAGTCCACAAATCGCTGGCCCACACTGCAAGCACAGGCAGCAACTGAATACTAGGACTAGGCCAATGCCTAGGAAGGATAGGATCTTCCATCCCCAAGCGGTTAACGTTGTCCAGAACCAACCGGACCAAGTCCAGGTGCCTGGATTCTGATGTATCAGATTGGCAATTTTATGAAGACGTGTAATAGCTTTGTATACAGATGGCGCGTTTTCTGGAATGAAAACACAGCAACTTGACCCGATGACCTTACAGGCTCCACCTCTATCTGCCAAGATGACGTCAATAACAAGACGATTCTGAAGGACAACAACCCGCATGGCGGACTGCTCTTCGGTTAGGTTACCTAGGGCGGAGGCAGTTTCATTCACTACTGCTTCAAGTGTTCTAGTTAATCTGCGTATTAGTTTACTATTTTGGACAGGGCCTAAAAAGAAAAAGAATCCTTTATTAAAATCGGTGTATTGTTCCCATGCCGTTTCTGTGTAGTCGACAAGCGGGAGATCTCTTCTGAGTCTACTCTTTACTAGATTTGTATTTCTGTGATAATCAGGAGGGGCTAGAAAAACAGGTGGCAGAAGGAATGCAATATAACAGGTACCATCCCAATCTGGAGGTAAACGTATGTATGCGGTATGACCACAAACAAAATAAGAATGACGGATAGCTTTGAAGGACGATTTACCATGATCACTGAATTCGACCACAGTAGTACATTTACTATGACCTAAGTGTACTGAACCTTTCTTCCTGACACATAATTCACCAGTGACTGGTAATACTGACATAGCGGGCAGAACTGGTGCAGCTTCGGATTCAACAGTAAGAATCATAAGGTTAATTGTGTAATTACCTAATCCATATACTTCATTTTCTAGATCAGTTCCTATTCTAGTGGGGAGTCCCTCCTTATCAGGGTAATAGACGTCGAGCAGGACTAAGTTCAAGTTTCCCCAAACCCAGCTCCCTTCGAAACAGCAATATCGGGATCTAAGGAATTAATTATTTTAAACCATGCACCACAGGAGCCGTTGTGAGTGAACGGGTACGGAAAGAGGGGCAGAGCTCCCTTGTAATTCTGGTAGGGAGGGAGTCGGCCGCATATCCAACAATTTGTAGCATTATTAGTCTGATGGGAATGATGTAGCATACTAATGAATGTGTTGTTGCGCAGCGCAAGTCTGTAAGAAAGTTCATGTGGAGGTAACTCGCTAAAAGAATGTTCAGCAGAAACATTGTAAGCAGATTGTTCACGCTTGAAAATAGGGCAATAGATAGGAAGTAGTATACTTGCAACAATAATCAGAAGACTTAGAAAAAACATGATTAATAATGTCACTATACAGTGACTACACAGTGATTTGCAATATGTACGCTTCTTGAATTGTCTCTCTCTCTCTCTATCTCGATCTAGGGGATACATGTCAGAAACTATTTAACCGATTCACCTAGGGGAGGACTTAAACAATTAAACTGTCTGACTTGCTAGATCGGAGCTTTAATCTATACTCCTCTTGTGGAGTTTTCTCTCGTTCGGAAACTTTAAAGTCACTAGGCTCGATACAGTCTTTGGAAGGGGTGGACGAGCCTGGGTCTGGTTTCAGTTCATTGCATAGTTTAATATGGCTCGTGTGGATCCACCCCTTTCTGCCCTCCACCTTCACTGCTGTCCGTGTAGTAAGAAGGACGGTCTTCGGCGCTTTCCAGCGGGGCTCCAGCGGACTTTTCCTGTCAAAGTTCCTAATTAAAACCAGGTCGCCAGGACGGACATCATGCGGCTTTACATCAGTGTTGTCAGGGAAGGCTGCGGCAACCTGTGAACGACATGATTGGAGTGCAGACATCAAGGAGGCAAGGTAATCTGTCAACATATTGCAATCAACATCAGTAATTTTCTTAGGAATGGGCGTCCCCCACATATTCGGTGGTCTACCAAAGACCACTTCGTACGGGGATAGTCCTGATCTCGAGTGGGCAACCATTCTCATATAGAACAGTGCAACTGGCAGGGCGACTATCCAGTCGACCCCTTTCTCTTGACATATTTTACCAAGGCGGGTCTTTAATGTCTGATTATGCCTCTCTACAAGGCCTGCGGCTTCGGGATGTCGGACACAATGGAATTTCCATTGATATCCTAGCAGCAAGGAAACTTGCTTCATTAATTCGGATGAGAATGGCTGTCCGTTATCTGAGTACACGACACGAGGCATGCCGTACCGTGGGAAGAATTCACGAACCAGCTGCCTGGCAGTGGTCGGAGCAGTGTAATCTGGGACTGGATATGCTTCGGTCCAACGGGAAAGTGCACAAACAATTACGAGGACATATTTGAATCCTCGACAACGGTCCATCTGGATATAATCCATCTGGAGGACTTCAAAAGGGTGATCGGGAGGATGAAATCCACCTTGCTCTACAGGAACGCTTTTACCTGGATTGAACTGACAACAGATCATGCAAGTACGCACTTTCTGTTTTGCTGCTGCTCGTAAGTGTTTATTGCTCCAAAGATTTTGTAAACTGTCTAACATCGCTTTTTCTCCTAGATGTGCTGGACTATGTGCTGTATTTATTATGACTTGAACCATAGAGTCAGGGAGAAACCATGTAGATTTTCCCTTCGTCATCCAACCTTGATCTGTCTGGATCCCTCCTAGTTCAGTCCATTTCTTTATTTCATCTGGGGTAGCATGTGTCTGAATATCGATTACATCTAGTGTGGGATCCCTGACTGTCATACAATTTGTCGGTCCTATTGTCTTTGTCATGTCAGTTGTCTGAGTGTGAGTCAATGCTGTATGTTTTGCTGTCTGGTCTGCCAGGTCGTTACCCTGGGAAACAGAATCTGTAACTTTAGTATGTGCTTTACACTTCATGACGGATATGCCTGAAGGCAGATGTATGGCTTCTAACAGTGCTTGAATGAGGGGACCGTGTTGGATCTTGGCACCATGAGAGGTCAAAAAACCTCGTTCTTGCCATAACATTCCGAAGTCGTGTACAACTCCGAACGCATAACGGGAATCTGTGTATATGTTGACATTTCTGTTCTTGGCTAGTATACAGGCTCGGGTCAGAGCGATGAGCTCTGCCGCTTGAGCAGACAGTGTGTCAATACGATGTGTTTCTTTAACTTCAGTTTCAGTGGTCACTGCATACGCGGCCACTAATTCTCCTGTACTTGTTCTCATACATGAACCATCCACATAAAGTGTCAGGTCTGGATTTGTCAGTGGAACATCTGTTAAGTCTCGTCGGGGCTTTGTTACTGCATTAATGATCTCTATACAATCATGCGGGGCTGGATCTGTCATACTTGTAGGTAACAGTGTTGCGGGGTTCAGAATGCTGCAGCGTCTGATTTCTATGTGTGGCTGGAATAGCGTTAATTCGTAACCTGTCAGTCGTGCTATAGTCAAATGCTGAGTCTGGGTTCTGTTTAAAAGAACCTCTACAGAATGTGGAACTTGTACTGTTAACTGATGGCCTAAAACAATTGAGTCGCTCTGTCTGATTGCTAATGCTGTTGCTGCTACGGACTTTAAGCACGCAGGGAGTGCCTGGGCTACTGAATCCAATGTACTTGAAAAATAAGCGCAAGGCTTATGTGAACCTGCTTGGTCTTGAGTGAGGACAGACAATGCTGTGCCATCACGTTCTGTAACAAAAAGTGTAAACGGTTTACTGTAACATGGTGTCGCTAAAACTGGTGCTCGACATAAAGCTTTCTTTAATTCCTCAAAGGCTTGTGTGTGTTCCTGAGTCCAAGGAAGGACAGTCGAAGTCGCTGCCTCCTGTGTCGTTAACTGGATGAGTGGTTTAGCTAGAAATGCATATTGAGGAATCCATTGTCTACAGTACGAGGTGAGGCCTATGAAGGCCCGCACTTCCTTTTGTGTCTGGGGTTGTGGCATATTTACAATTAACTGAATGCGATCGGGAGTGAGCTGTCTCCCCACTTTGGACAGCAAGTGACCCAAGTACACAACTTGCTGAACACAGAATTGTAGCTTCGAAGGAGACACCTTGTGTCCCTTGTCGGCCAGGAAATGTAAAACTGTCAGTGATGCTTGTTCACATTCGGGCTCACTTCGTGCGGTGATCAGCAGATCATCGACGTATTGCAGTAAAGCGGTGTTAACTGGCATTTGAATACTATCTAGTTGTCTTTTCAGTGCTTGACTATAGATGCTGGGGCTTTCTGTGAATCCTTGAGGTGCGCGGGAAAATTTGAAACTTCGTCCATTTAAACTGAATCCGAAGAGGTATTGGCTCTCTGGATCGATGGGTACACTAAAGAAAGCGTTCTTGAGGTCAATTACAGTAAAGAACGTTGCTTCAGAATCAATAGCAGTCAATAGGGAAGAGATATCTGGGACCACAGGGTACTGTGGTACAATGCATTTATTCAGTTCTCGCAGATCAATCACCAGCCGATATACTGGCGGTGCATTGGGATCAGTACGTTTAAGAATCGGAATGATAGGGGAATTACAGATATTGGAGTCGGTCTCTACGACCACTCCTTGGGCAATGAGCTCTTCAATGATTTCCAGTAAAGCCACTACAGCATCGGGTGGTAACTTGTATTGTCTGATTCGGTAAAACAACTCCTAACAGATTTTCTGGACATGATTTCGTAAGTAACAAGTCTGTAACACGTGATAATGGACCCACAGCCAGGGGGACTGGTTCTGATACCTCATTTACAATGGGCTGTCCTGAAAAACCAAGGGAAACATTCTGTGAGCCTGAGAGGGGTGCCCCTGGGACTTCGTCATGGCTTATTGTGGTGCGGCTTGCCCCTGTGTCAATTAAAAACTTTCTGTCTTTTCCTAATACTTGACTGTGTACATAAGGACCTTCTTGATCTACGGGAATTTCAATAAGAGGCAAACCCAACTCCCTCTCTAGGCTGTTTCATGCGTATCGTTGGTAATCGGGGTAAGCAGCTTGGGCATACTGGTACATCTGTTGGGAAACTTGTTGAGTCGCGGCAACTGGCTGTGGCTGTGATACCGCTACTGTCTGTGCTGTATGAGATGAAGCATGCATAGGCTGCGTGTTCTGCATGGGCTGTACGTTCTGTGAGGTCTGTTGCTGGGCCTGATCTTGTCTTGGTGGATGCGGTCTCTCTTTATTTTTACCTGTTGATATGTTATGTTTCAGAACTGGACATTCATGTACGTAGTGACCTGGCTGCTTGCAATAGTTGCATGTCCCTTTAACGGGAGCTGCGGTGTGACCTGTCTGGGTCGTACCCTTTCTGTGGCCGTCGGTTGGAACTGATTGGGCTACTAACATTTTCATTTTCGTGTCTTTCATACGTTTCTGTTCCTGATCCTGTTCTTCTCTAATTCTGTTCTGGTGGTATTGTAACATTTGTAACATCTGTGATGGCGTATTTGCTTGCCATGTACTCTCAACCTTGTATACACTTTTTTTAACTGCTAACAGGGAATTCTCGACTAACTTTGATACAAAAAGATGCGGGTATGAATCGCTACTTTGTTTAAGACCGCTGTTAATAATAAAACATTTCTCGAATCTTGAATAGAAGTCGCTAGTATCTTCGTCGGGTTTCTGTTTACATGCTGAGATTGCATCCCAGTCTTCCTTTCTTGTTGTCAGTAATCTTGGCAGAACCTGTACTATCAAACCTGGTAATGCTTTAGTTTTCTCCCCAAGGCCTACCCCTGGGACACGTTTGTTCTCTTCGTCTTCTATTTCTGCCCATACAATCTTTTTCTCTCCCACCTCCCATTCCTTTTCCTTGAGTTTCTCGTAGATGCCCGTGGGCAGCAGTACTTTTAACATTTTCATGATATCTTCATATGTGTAATCCCCCATCAGTAACATGTCTTTAAGTTCTCTGTGAAAACCTGCAGGGTCTTTATCATGACAGGGTACTAGTTTCTTCATTTCTAACAGTTCCAACTTGGTCAGAGGCGTGTGTACATACACACGTTTCAAGGTATGATCCTCACCCATAACTGGGTGTACTTCTCGTAAGGGGTTCTGACTTTCAAGGCCATGCAGACGTTCCATATGATACATTTTTCTTTCTGGGGGCAGAGCGGGAACATATTCGGAGCTTACGAGAGTATTATATCTATGTCGCTGTTCCAGAATTATTTGTATTAACTTGGTACTTAGACCTCTCCATCTATCCATGAGTAGTGCTTCTAATGTTTCGTGTAAGGGACCTGGATCAGAATGTTGGTTTCTGTATTTCGTGAGGAGGTGCTGAATCATGTATACACCTGCTAATTTCTGCTCGTCTGGGGAAAGGTTCAGGAATGTCTGCGCTACGGTGTCATCATTGTATATATCCGGATTGTCAGTCCATAATATGGCTGACCGGGCTAGTTCTTGTTCATCCATAGAATTGAGTACATGGTACCCCATTCGTTCTCGGAGCCTTTTATCAGTCTCCTGGAACTGATGTTCAGGAGAATTCGGGTTTGTTAAGGCAGAGAGAAAAACTCTCTTGCTTTCTGGACGAATACCTTTCCTAAGCTAAGTTCCCTTACCTACATACGCTATAGTATCTGTAGTCTTTTCTAGTTCTTCATGTTCTTCTTCCCCCTCGGAGGAAGCCTTTTCTTTCTCTTTTTCGTGTATTTCTATCACTCCTTTTCTTATTTTCTTGTACATACTGGCTATGCAAGTCCCCTTGTCGTGTTTTCCTTCAGATATATTTTGACCCCACCTGTTGAGTGCATCTAATTCATCCTGATCTGTCTCAGGCCTGTCTCGTTCTCTTATTAGGCAATTTATGAAAAAACGTAGTATCTGTGCTTGAATGTCAACTTTCTGATGCTCCATGGCATCCTTAATACTGTCAAGGTCTTTCCCAGTCTGAACAAACTGATATATTCTATCTAGGCGCTCCTTCATTCCTGCAAATAACAGCAGGAAATCAGTAGCAGATCGTAACCGTAGTGATGCCATCATCATTCTATCGTCTTTGCCGGGTACTGGATCATATCTGCAAACTGTAATATTTTCTTTGAGTATGTCGAGGCGGGGTGATTTGAACGTGAAAGGACTCTGCATATCCTTAAGGTTTAATCTGTGTGTTAATGGCGGGGTCCGAAAACCCCCGGTCGCACCTCCTGAGGCGGAAGCTTGAACATTATCTCTCTGTGGAGTCTGTATCTGAACTTGAATTTGTCTTTTAGTAGGGTCAGGTAGACGTGGTTTCGGTAGATCAATTTTAGGTGCGGGAAGTGGTGGAGGTGGAGGAATGGCCGATCGAACGGGGAAACCTGGTTGCAGTTGTGGCAGAATTTGGTCTGGAGGCGGGTTGACACCCCCGTCCCCGTCTGTAGGCGGGGCGCGAACAGGCAGATTGGTGTAAGCGGGTGCTACATCCTCTAGATAGGAATTCAGGAATATGTCTTTAGTGGTCCTGTGTGTTACTTTGGTTGGAACCAATGGTGGCGGCAGATTTTTCGGTATTTCTGAAATGGCCTCAGGCGAACCCTCGGCCGCGAGATACATACCGTTTACGAGATTGTTTCGTGCGCGGTCTACTTGCTCTGATTTTACTCGGATCCCTTCAGTAACTAATTCGTTTTCTTGGGCTTTATCTGATTCTTTAAGTCTGTCTTCTCTACGTAGTTCTTTTTCAGCACGCTTATGCGATTCCTTACGCCAAAACTCTATGGCGTCTTTCTGAGATTGTCTGGCTTTCTTTTTCCATAGTGCTTCTTCTACCTTCATGATGCACTCGGCATCCCATGTTCCAGTAACAGGCCATCTGTGTCTCTCGTCTAGATGCTTAGTATAATCGGCCCATAAATCTAGATACAATATGGCATCTAAGCCATGCTTATGGTACATAAAATTTCCAGGAGTGTCCCTAGGGGGGATAGGAATTTCTTCCTCTAGTATCCCTTTCCTAGTTCCTATCTGCTTTAACTTGTTGAAAAACGGCATCTTGTTTACTTAGTACTGAATGCTCAATCCTTGCTACTTAATACTGAATACAGCTAGTTATACAGGAACACAATAATGCACATTAAAAACAGTCACACTCATACCACGACATTAATCACATGAAAAGACATTTGAGACATATATGACTACCCCCTATACCGGATGTACTGCTAAACAGCACAGATACACTGTCGGAGACGATGCAAAAACTTTAATAACTGATGTACTGCTAAACAGTACAGATACACTGTCTAAAACAGTGCAGACCGGACTTGTGTACCCAAACCCGTCTAGATACGTCCCAGCAATGGTACTCACCGGGAAGCACGGAAAACAGAAGGCCTCGGAAAACTCGACTGGACAGGACTCGACTCGACTCGACACGTGGATACTTCGAAAAACTTCGGAAAACTGGTGGGCCTCTTGACACCTCGGACCTTGCTTCTTTCGGTTAGGCTCTGGTCGGGATCCTCTGCACTCCTCACCGCCTCGTCTGGGTGCTGATCGCAGTCTTCGTCACCTCCGTGGGCCAGAGGGAGATACAGGAAATCCTGCCGGTACGCGTAGTTTCCCTCTAACTGATGGCAGGGGACAGAGCTTGCAACGCACCAACCGGCGCGTGGGGTGGGGGAGGGGTCCCTATTCGGGCGCCAAAATGTCGTAAATATTTAATTTACCATCTTAATTTCTATGCAGGTAAGTACTTAATCAATAATAACTCAATCGGAAAGAAAGAAACAGAGTCCGTGGTGTTAGAGTTCTTAGGGGTTTTATTCCTTAAAAAGGAATCGTTCCGGAACTGGATATCAGGTTCCTGCAACCACAAAGGGTTCAGGAAGGGATAGAGCAATATTTTATTGACAATACATAGCTTATATACTTAATTTACATCATAGAAAGCAATATAGAAGGCGTAACAGCTGAGAGAAGACAAGATAACAGCATCCACGTGTTACTAGTACGTAATCAGAAGGCGTGGACTAGGCGTGAACTAGAGGTGTGCGCTAGAAACGTCACAGGTAGGTGTCACATGGGGGTGGCACTAAACAGAAATGTTGCAATGTCAGCGGAAATCAGAGGCTTGGATGCGCGCGCAGCTGCATGACGTGTGATTGACGTGAAACTGGAGGGTGCAGGGGACTTGACATTTACACTAGCGGAAAGAGACAGAAGTCTGGCATGTCAGATCAACTCGTACTTCTATCATATCTGATATCTGATGTTTGGGAACCATATTATCTGGACGGAAAAGGTCTCTGGGGCAGAAGCTATTCTATACTGACTGTGAGTGCGTGTATAAGCGCCTAAGTGTCTGCATGAGAAGCATGGGGGCATGGGCCTCCCATGGGAGCATGGTAACAGAGGCTATGAATTACTTGCACGGAGACAGGCCGGCCCTTCGGCTCTGCAGCTGGGGAATGTTTACTTAAACTAGTAGGCAGGAATGTATTTTCGAGGAGCGGGACAGATAATTTGAAGGTTGTAGTCAGTCTTGGCAGGCAGCAGGCTGAGCTAAGCGCGGTGGGCCGCGCTGGAGGTAAGTCAGAGTTCACGGGTACGGAGACAGCCTGGGCTGAGGTTTTCATAGTCAAAAGCCAGAAAAAGGCTCGATGGCAGAAATTCAGGGCCTACTTTGCCAGAGCTGAAAAACGTGTAAAGTACACTACAAAAAGACGTTGGCATAGCATACTTAGGAACGGACTATTCAACCCATTCAGGGTGGGTCTGAAAGAGGACATGTTAACGTTGGACGCAAATGTATTTGCGTCTTCATAGCTGGCACAGGAGGGAAGTTACATGCACTTTAAGCTGGTACATGGAGACGGTGGGGTACACGCTAGGGAACACAACTTGACCATAAAATTTATATTTCCTCAGGCGGCGAAGACCGATGTCAAGGCATGACGGACTTATGCATATCTAAAAAACTCCCTTTCACTCAGCTCATATTCATTCTGTAATGTCTCAAAAGTCTTAACAGTGGCCAAGGGTCACCCATTCTGCTAATACCAATCATATCCCATTTCTCAAAACCTTTTGTTGTCCAGAGGCATCCCAATCTCTCCGACGCATACAAAGGAGTTGTGCGTGTCAATCGATCCTTCCAACCCAGGGCAGCATTTGCATCATACCAGACTCGCACGGCAATCTTAGTGGGTCTTGTTAGATTTCTCCCTGCTACTTTGGAGTAGAGCGCCCTGTTGTAATTCCCACCCGGCAACTGATACTTGTCCATCTCAAATGCCGGGTTTGGGCTGGGTGCATACATTGCGTGATTAATCGCGCTCAACTGAGAGGCCCAATAGTACCGCCTGATATCCGGGAGCGCCATGCCCCCGTCATACCAGGGGAGAGTTCGTTTGGCGAGAGCAATTCTCGCACGTCTGTCCCAAATGAGCCGCCTTTGTAAGCTTTCCACCTCCCGGAAGTAACTTGCCGGGATGATGTCGAGTGAATTCTGAAGTACGTATAAAAAACGTGGCAGGGACATCATTTTAAAGAGCGCGGCACGACCTAGCAATGACAGTGGCAATCTACGCCAACGAACCACGTCAAACTTCAACCTCTGGAGAGGGGGGAGCAAATTGCGCTCATAACGAGCAATAGGGTCTAATGATATAAAGATCCCCAAATATTTGAATCCCATCTGGGAAACCTGAATTGGAAATCTACGTGGCAGGGGAGGGAGACCACCCGAAATTACATATACACAAGATTTAGTCCCTCCTTTTAGGTGCTGGTGCCCTCTCCTCCCTTTCTGGTGCTGTACTGCGTGAGGACTCTCCTGTGTAAAGATATGGACATTGGGTCAGTGGTGTCGTTCACCTGTGTGTCATTATTAAATTACATTTATATCACACAATTGCCTAGTCTACATCAGCTGCTTGAATTTGTGTGTGGCATGCCTTGCTGGTTTCTTTGGTGTATGCATTGCATGCATGTACCTAAGACTACGTCTCCCATGATGCATTGCTGACCATCAGTAAAACCTGTTCTGGAGTGTTATGCTTACACACACAGTGGGGAAGGGGGACAGGGTAATGGGTGGGGATTACTGTCCATGCATCTTACCTTGCTTCTTTGCAGCTCTGGCAGAGCTATCTGTGCCCCCAATTCCATGGATGCTTTCTGGCTCCAGGGTGGATTCCACAAGCTCCTCAAGCTCTGTTAGTCTTGGAGCTCTATTTTTCCCCCACCTGTGACACCAGCTTCCTTTCTTTGGGCAGCAATTTTCTTCTTTGTGATGATGCGCAGGTCGTACCATCTTTTCTTGAGGTCATCAATCTCCCTGTGCGTCACCCCAATGGCATTGACCTTTGTCTGGATGTCAAGTCATGTATTACGTTTCACAGACTCTGCAACATGCCGAGACTTCCGAAAATTTGATTGTGGTGCTTCACCACATCTTCAACAAGCACCTGCAGTTCTGCTGGGCTGAATTTTATTTTCCTCCTGCGCTCTGCTGCATCCTTCTGGCCATCCTGGGACTCCATTCGGATGATTAGGTGAGCTCTGGAAAGCCTGCTCCTCTCTGTTTCCTCCTGCTCTGCAAACAGTGCAGTTGCTTTGCACCTGCATGGGTGTGGCCACACCCAGGTACTGGGAAAGGGGTGCTTGATTCTGATTGGTTGGTTCCTCTGTACCTTTGTTGTGGGGTGTGGTGGGTGTTCCTGATTGATTTACAGGCTCACATGTCATATTTTTAAAATTCCCGATTCGGTAAATACCGATTCGGTAAATACCGATTTTGAATTCCGAGTGATACTGAATCAGTAAATGTTACCGATTTTTTAGCTACATCCCGTTTTCCGATTCTGAAATACCGATTCGGTATGAGTCGGTATTTAAGAGTCGGAAAAAAGGATTTACCTACATCTTGCCCTCAATCTTTTATTCGGCCAATTTCTGCCAAAAAAGGCACAAACTGATCTGACATTAGACAACATTTGTATATCAAATGTTGTCTAATGTTAAATAAAATAGGTAAAATGTGTTAAAACCATGATAAAAAAGCGTAAAATACAGAATTTTAAAAGCAACAAACAGATAAATATTGTTTCAACAAAGCGGGCCCTCCGTGGTTTCCTATCTCCAACTGCAGCTCTTAGAAAAGAAAATGCCCTGAAGCAAACAGGAGGTGGATTGAATAATTGCAAATGGAACAAATCCTCTGTACATTTGCGATGGCCCAATGATTTTAAAAGAGATTTGAGCACAAGTCTGCAATGGTATCTAAAAAAGTTGCAGAAATAGTGTAAGAGCAATTGTTCAGAGACACCATCACGGGAACAAATAAAAATATGTTCCCACCAACATATCAGTTGGTTTACCTGTGATCATGAGCCGCCAAACTGTACCAGCCCTAAAATGGAAATGGAGAGACCTCTCATATAGAATGAGGCAAAGTGTTTAAAAAAAGCAACACTGTGTTTTTCGTTAACTCAGTTGTCCACCTTCTAGTTTCACAAAAATTCCAAATGTGGCTCTTGACCAATGATTTATCATCTTTTTAATACTTTTAAGGGGCAAAAAAGAGAAGCCAACCCCAGCTCCTGAAATGTGCGCCAAATGTAATTTAATTATAGAAGGGTGCTTCATTTATCCAAACTGAGACAGTCCAAGATGATGTCTCTTCAGAGTGCGTATTAGCCCACTCTCTGACCCATAATAAGAGTAGGGCTAACTTAACTCTCTCGTCTATGTTTCGCTGGTTTAGCTCCAGGTGCATAATATGACTGGAGGCTATAGATGGCAAGCGTAAAAGCCTCCAGCATATACAATTTCCTCTAGCTGGAGAAGGAGACTCTTGTGTTATCCTTAAACACCCGCCCTATACGTGACACCTGGGACACACTATACATTATATACTTTCATCAATGGTCTGATGGTTCCCCTTCCCCTCATGCATGGCAGGTTAAAACACTCAAAGGGTGGCATTCTGCTCGCAAGATCAAATGGGTTGAGCTGGAATGCTGACATTTGGAGGTGAATAGAAGCTTTTCACTTACTCCTCATCCGTCAACAGGTAAGATTCTCTTTCAGTTGTTAAAGAGTAGCATTATAAGGTGATTCTGACACTATGCCACCCGGATTTCTCGCTTTTTGAGCACCTAATTGCTGAGCTTTTACTGTGGGGGAGCCTCATAAGTTGGGACTCACCCACAGTGAACTCATAATGAAAGAGACTGCATGGGGATTTTACTAGTGTCCCCCTGGCTTGACCAGGCCACTGCGCAGAAGCTAGATTAAGGGACACCGGGCAGGTTACATGCAGACACAGGGGTACATGCCTGTGCACACATGTAAGGGCTGCGCAGGGGAGATTCCTAGCATGCGCAGTCCAGGAGCAGCTACAAAGTTAATGGTGTGGCAGGACTTATGCAGAATTGGGTGATGACATGGAATAGGCTTCATACACTGGGAAGGAAAATGCCAGGGAAAGTCAGTGTTTTTTACTGTTTTTCACTTCATTATTCCCCTATGTGGGTGTGGAGCCCATGGGCTAGAGTAACTTTCATAAGGCCTACAGATTCCAGACACGCACTAAAGTCCACTGTAACGGGTGTGAGAAGGAATAGTCTGCAGAATCCAAAGTCATATTTGTACTGCTTTTGGGTCAACCAGAAATGTCACATTTCTCAGAGTCAGCCATAACCAGGGCATGGCTGAGGGCTGACCTCGGCAGGATGGATTGATAACCTTTCTTCCATAAGCTAAGGCCTCCTCTCCACAAACAGAAGGTAGGTGGGGCTCCAAGCTCATCCATCAGCAGCTATCACTGGGTGCTAGGTACCAGGCTGCACCAAGGAGGGAAGGCAGCAAGGGGAAGGGGCTTTTTCAGAGACCATGAGGCAAGAGACCCTGGATGACGCCATTTTGAACATACCCAGTGGCTGGGCAGGAAGGAGGGAGCAGGGGCAGTGAAGTGATGTGTCGCTGTTTGATAGGACAAACAGACTTCCTGTCAGCCCCCTACTCAAAGTTTAAAAAGTGCTTGCACAGGAAGAGAAGCTCTCTCTAGGGTGTGGTCTGCTGAGGCAGAGGGTGCTGGAGCCTGGAACAATGGGCATTTGGAAGGAGGAACCCCCTGACTGCCCCAGGATCATGAACAGTGCCAGGAGAAGAGTCCAGGACCAGTGCGCAGAAGCAGGGGCCCCTCCGCATGGGAGAAGAGAGGCCCAGGAGGAAAGCAGGTGAAAGGCTGGCTCAGGGAGCCAGTGAAGACAACTTCCTGCTGAATTCCCCCCTCTCAGAGACACAGAGGGTGAAGGAGAGTGCTCCCGAGCCACATATCCCTCACCTGGGGTTCCAGGTGGGACTGGGCCCCCCACCAAAGAGCAGAAGCGTCTCAGCGGCATCGCGGCTCTCCCCAGCCGGAGAGCCGCTAATACAATATTCATAAAAAAGAGTACGAAGCGCCCCACAATGCCTTGCAAGGCATTTGGAAATCTATCGTTTTGGTGCCTGGTGGACCCCAGAGGAGGGGGTCACCCTCATGCGTAAAAAGAGGTGCAGGGGGAGCTGCAGGACCAACACAGTCTCCCCCAGCACAAAGAGGAACACTCCACTCATGGGGCCTCTGAAAGAATATCCCCTCAAGGGCTCAGCCAGCATTTAAACACCTCCTGGGCTGGAACGTTTGTTCTACAGCTGGAGGTGTATGGAGAAATGCATCAAGGAGTGAAATGCTGAGTTGGGGATGTCTAGAGAAGGGCATCCCCTGGAGGTAAAGAGGTGTAATTGCACCCGTAGTGTCTAATAATGTTATTTCTTTTACAGGGACTGAAGGTGACATGTGTAATGTGAAATGCCTGTGTAAGGTGATGTCATAAGCAAAGTGGGGTTATGTTGCCAGCATTCCTGCTCGGATGTCTGGCTGTATATGCATAATCCTGTGATTTCATCTGTGATGCCTTTAGGGGCTGTAATTGCAATGCATTCTAATGATCCACAAATGTGATGAGTACTGTCATTTTAACGTGATGCTTTAACATGTATTCTTGCTGCTGCGCTTAGGTGAAGATCCCAGACTGCTTGCCCTTAAGATGTAGAGGTGTATACTTCATAGTCAATAAGAAATGCTCAGTCAGGGCTATGTGTCACCAAGGCAGGGATACCTATTTTTTATTTTTTATTTTATTTTTTTTAATTTTGAAAACCTTTATTGTGCATCAAAGAAGAACAAATACGGGCCTACAACCATCTGGCCGGCCACAAAACAAATGGAGCACCAATGCAAGCAATACGGCGACACAGTAATACCCCATCATCCTAGTCAAGCATTGAAGAGTTACACAATAATTGCTGTAATACCGTGTCCCAGAACCAGTGAAGGTTAATTTTTAAAAAAAATTATGCGACTATTAAAATCAAATCGTACTTTTTCTGAATCATAAGAGAAGAAGAAGCAAAAAAGAAGAATCCATGTGGGAGGAGCATGACATTAGCTACAATTCACCACGCAGGAAATCAACCCAACCGTCAAGTCCCACCCAGGCAGCATGGCAGCAAGTTGTACATCCAGCAAAATAACAATCCCAACTCCCCACCCATTGCCCGCCGCCACCTATCCCCTAGTGACCTAGACATGGACCCAGACCAAAAAGGAGAAAAACAACAATAGGAATAAAATAAGGCACCATAGAAACTATAACTAGAAACTAACTTCTAACCCCCCACCCTACACGCATGCAGAGGCTACGGCCTGCCCCCCCCCCCAGCAGTGTGTCTGTTGCCCAATAAACCCGAAATATAGCGAGAAAGAAAAGAAAGGAAGAAGAAAAAGAAAAAGGTGTAACATCCAGATATAGAGAGGGAGAAAAGGACACCCTAATCATCGACTCTCAAAAAGCAAATAGAACAGGAGGTGGATCAATTCTAGGCAGTCCCGGTCCCTCCAGCCACAGATACATCTTCCACCCCAAGCACAAATTAACCAGCAAGCAATAATGCAGATACAGGAGTGAAATGTCAATTTGCAGCGTTAGAGTAAACTGGACGCAAAAAACAGTCCCAAACCCGGCTCAACCAGCCAAGAAGCCGATAATAAAGAAAGCAGCCTAGCCCTGGCCCGATCGTGGATACATCCCCAAATACGCTCCCCGAGAGAGGCCCGCCCACTGTAAAACAAAGAGACAATATGGCCACAGAAAGAATGAGAGTGACTTAGAAACACAAAATGGCCGTCGAGAGTCACCAGAAAATCCATCGACTGTAATAGGGAGTTCCTCAGAGACATGCGGAGTGTATGAGTTCTTCGATAACAAAGTCGGTGGACATAACCCAGGAGCCGTCGATAGGGCCAGCAATGTCGTGGATAGGTCCCAAGGCACTCGCGATGATAAATCCAATAATGTAGCACTCTCCGGTGAAAGGAGAAACAAAGTATCCCAGGCGGGGTTGTCAGGCGGACGGTCTCGGGCGCCAATAGAATTGGAAGCGGGCACATCTGTCCAGCGGGCAGAAGGAAGCACTGTATCCCCATGGAACGCAGGCGGAGGCGAGTGGAGGCTTTGCGGGATCAGAACGTTGCATCCCTGCCGCAGCGCAGACGCCATGTCGTCCAGTTTCCCTCCCAGTACTTGGTAGCCTTGGTGCATATCAGCACGGAAGTCGCACAGGGCAGTCAGGATGGTTCCGAGAGAAAGTGTGAGCTGTAGCCCCTGCCTCTCACCTCCCAGGGAAGGTGCTTGAAAATCGGACCCCACCTCAGGCGGGGCAGCACAGGCCACTGGCAGGGACAGGCGCTCTCCCCCACAACACGAAGCACCAAACAAAGCCATTATGGTGAAATTCCGGGGCAATCGCCAGGATAAGTGTGGCACAAGCGAGCGTCCAGTCAAGGCTTCAATAGCACCAAGTACAGTGCCAATGAGGCACACGTCGCGGAGAGGCGCCCCGCAGCAGACCAGGGTAGTGAGACGTGGGGTCAGGCAACCGTAGCCAAGCAAACATGGCCGAGCGACCCTCTCCGCATATCATCTGCCCCAAACAAAGGATCCGTTTCGGAAGGGTGCCTCAGCGCAGCAAGCGCTCACTTCTCACCGCCTGCTTCGAGTCATCACAAGCGGCGCAGCACGGACAGTGCCTCACGAGGACCCCACCGGTGCTCGGGTCTTCAGCGCCGATCGAGTATTCTGGCCGCCAGCAGTTCTCCGGGGCACGGCAGAGAGCGACTGTGCAGGCGGGGTCCAGGGCTGCAAACAATACCGCAGCTATCTCCGGCCGCCGGGCAGGTCGAGAGTCCGGGAAAGCACCGCTGAAATCAGCGCCGCGCCGCACTCAATCCGTTGTCAAATTTCACCAGGATATATGCCAGGATATCGGTGCGGCGGAGAAAGGCTGGTGGAGCCGGGAGCCTACAGGTCTGCTCCGGTCGCCATCTTGGCTCCTCCTCAGGGTTACCTATTTTAAATGCATGTTGAGGTAATGAGGTGGGCCGCCACTGGGATGTGCCAGTGCGCAGGGCCCTCGCTCCAGTTTATGTTCAACTAACTGCATTGGGGGCAAGATCATGTGCATATTCGGGAGTGGTGGTACTAGACCCCACCCCCCCCCCCCACTCCCCCGCCTTCTGCGGTAGGGTTGGAGATGTTATGCAATGTCAAAAAGTAATTCCAACAGCTTATGTATAGTTATAAATTGGTGCATAGTATTGAGTAGCGTGTGTGTTTAATAAATGTACTCTTCCTTTTATTAAGCAAAGTAAAGACTGGACAATCAATTACTGAGTGTTATTGCTACACACCTGAACTGCCGATTACTAGCCCACACCACCTCCCTTGAGTAAGCCTCACACTGCTCTGCAATGCTACCCTCTGAGAGCCAGGCACTACAATTGGGTGTTTGGTTCCCAGTGAAGGACAAATGTAGTCATGTTATTTGTGCAGGCCTCACAGATACTGCCTCATTTTCCAACAAGTAGGAAGTCCAATTCTAGATTAGGAGGATGAAGCAGCATAAAGGTTGGGTGAGGGTTGATGTAGGCCAACAGTGGAGGGAAAAGAAGTTGGAGTTGCAGGCAACCCACAAAGAAAAGTCTGACAAACTGCATAAGACAAATGGTATTGAGTTTAAGTTGGCGATTGGGTAAGAGTGAAAGCGCGAACTTACAAAAAATGGTCATAATTTACTAGACCCATGAAAATCAGAAAGCTCTTTTGCAATACGGTCAAGACACAGGATGGTAGTATATGGAATCCGGGGATGGTGGTGAAACATTACTGGCCTGGACATAACGGGGAGACGCATGAAAACAACAGTGAAACAAGGTCAGAAAGTGGACATATTAATGATAGTGCTGTGTTACATAAAGGGGAAAACACTGCAGTTCGGGTCAGATCAAATGGACAGGTTACTTACCCTTCGAACTTCTGAAAAGATTACTTTGTCAATACAGTGAGAGTTATTACATTGTGAACTTACCCTTATCTTTGGCAGTGTAATGTGGTATTCCTTTCTAATTTTAACCCTGTGAAGTTATGAATAAAAATCTTTACTCAGCATATTTATTTGTCTTTCTTCAACTGTCTTATTCGCTGTTAGGTGTTTCTATGATTTCTCGGGTGGGCATCGGAGAAAATATTTTTTTCTAAACAAGGAGATATGTGGTATCTGTCCATCACCTATGTCACTTGCACTGTAGAGGATCCCAGAACATTGTAGAAGAGACTAGAATAGTCGAACCTTGCAGTCAGAGTGTAGGAAAGTGACCCTTTTTTGACATGGTCAACTCCAATTTTTGCCTGGTAAATGATGTGATTTTGACTTTACATGCACTGGGTTCCTGATAACCAGGTCCCCAGTGCCAGAGCCCCTTCCCAAATCTGTGCAATTGTTCCCCCAGTTGACAAAACCTTTAGCACCCTCTGTAAGTCCCTAGTAAATGGTATCCTGGTATCCACAGCCTGAGGTATTAAAGAGGGCCCCTCAGGGCTGCAGCACGAATTGTGCCGCCCTAAGGGACTCCTCACCAAGCAAATGCAAGATTATAATTGCAGGCTGATTGTCTTGGTGCAGACAAAAGTGAAAACACAATATGTCACACATCCCTGTGTGCCATGTCCCATATCAATGCATGTAATATTTGGAAGTAATCCCTACAGCAGGCCTGACAGCACTTAGGCAGGGTGCTGAATATTACATGTGAGGGTATAACTGCATGAGCAGAAATGCTCCTGTGCCTGTCAGTCATATTACTGCCTGTACAAGTGACCACAGAAGCCATTTTAAAACATGTGCTGGACACACATACATGATGGCTTCACTGAAAATAAGGATGTGTGGTATCAAACAACTTGTATTGGGGGCATGGCCTAGCACTCCAACATTGCGGATGTATTCTAGGTAAGTCCTGATAGCCCAAATCTGTCAAAATCCTGCTGGAATACCTTTGTTATAACCTCAGTTGCCTCCCGTCAATCTACATACCTGCCGGGGTTCTTGGTGATGGAGTGGAGCGGTGATGGAGTGCGGCTGTGCCTGAGGACGGTCCTGAGGCCCTGTGTTCCTGATAACCAGGTCCCCAGTGCCAGAGCGCTTTCCCAAATCTGTGCAATTGTTCCCCCAGTTGGCAAAACCTTTAGCAACCTCTGTAAGTCCCTAGTAAATGGTACCCTGGTATCCACAGCCTGAGGTACTAAAGAGGGCCCCGGAGGGCTGCAGCACGAATTGTGCCACCCTAAGGGACTCCTCACCAAGCAAATGCAGGATTACATTTGCAAGCGGATTGTCTTGGTGCAGACAAAGGTGAAAACACGACATGTCACACATCCCTGTGTGCCATGTCCTATATCAATGCGTGTAAAATTTGGAAGTCATCCCTACAGCAGGCCTGAAAGCCGTTAAGCAGGGTGCTGAATATTACATGTGAGGGTATACCTGCATGAGCAGATATGCCCCTGTGCCTGTCAGTCACATTACTGCCAGTACAAGTGACCACAGAAGCCACTTTAAAACATGTGCTGGACACACCTACATGATGGCTTCACTGAAAAAAGGGATGTATGGTATCAAACATCTTGTATTGGGGGCATGGCCTAGCAGTCCAACATTGCGGGTGCATTCTAGGTGAGCTCTGATAGCCCAAATCTGTCAAAATCCTGCTGGAATACTTTTGTTATAACCCCAGTTGCCTCCCGTTGATCTACATACCTGCCGGGGCTCTTGGTGCTGGAGTGGAGCAGTGATGGAGTGTGGAGATGCCTGAGGAAGGTCCTGAAGCCTGCTGAGCGTGCTGCCTGTAGCGGGGAGGGGCTTGTGGCCGTATCAAGCCGCTGTGGTGGTGAGGATCTGCTGGGACAGAGCCGCTCTGCCCTCTGTGCTTGTGTGGGCTTGCATGCCGATGCCAGGCCACATCGGGTGGCCAGAACTGTGGTGCGCCTGTCCGGGGACATGGAGTGACGAACAATCCTCAAGGCCAGACATAGAGAGACCACAGCTGAGGGCCTGCCTGAGGTATTGTCATGCAGCGGTCTGTGCCTGCCTGGTTGATGGCTGTGCTGAGCACGAATGGGGGTGGGGCCGGACCTGGATGACTAGCTGCTGATCCGGTGGCCCAAGGGACGCTCAGTGGCTAGGACTCACCTCCCGCTCGGCCTTGGTGGCCACATACTGCTTGGGACAGCACAGAGGCAGAGTGGAGTAGCTGCAAGGTGCAACAGTGCCTGGGGCTAGTCCTGCGGCCTGCTGGGTATGCGGACAGCAATTTGGTGCGGTTTGGCAGCCATGTCGGGCTGCTGCAGTAGTGGAGGACTAGCGAAGGTGGGACCATCCTGAACACCTGGCCAGCCATTTCCTGCTTGTCTGCTGTGTCGGGAGGACTCATGCGGGTGGTGCGGAGACAGTGCCCAGCTGTGGGAGAAAACATGGCTGAGATCCTGGTTCCGGAGTGATGAGGTTGCAGCTGAAGGCAGAGTTGGGATGTTGTCTTGTGGTGGCCCATGCTGACATGGGAATCAAAAATGCAGTGTTGGTGGAGGTGGTGTTGGTCTGAGCGGGCCTCCTACAGATCCTATAACTCTTGAGATGCCCAGTAAATAGTGCTGGTGTGCTGCTGGGCCTTGCTGGCCCCTGGTGCTGGCCGGGGGCTGTTTATTAATGGCCAACATCGATTGGAGCTGATTGAGGTGTGGGGTGCACTCCTGCCCACGGAGGTGGACGGGCTAAGCCCAGTGTAGCTTGTGGGCAGAAGGCCCACCCAACCTATGTGTGATGGGGCTGCAGCTCTCGCTCCTCTTCCCCACCTTACATCCACATGGGCACTGGGTCGCTACCGGGCCTAGGGACCCACACGCTGCATGTAACACCCAAGTATATCCTGCTCTTCCACGCATAATGACACGTGACAAACCAGCCAGCTCTGCCTCTAAACAGAGGATGATAGACCGATACACCAGGGCCGAGCATAAGCCTTGGACGAAGGGGGACCGGTGGGTGCAGAACCAAACAACATGGCACTGCTAGCAGCCATCATTCAATCCAGACACATGTTGGTCGCCAAGATAAGGGCAGTTCGCTCAGGCATGACGCTGTTGCACTAGCACCTGAACAACACGGTAGAGCACCTCACTGAGGCTGAGACAAGAGTATCTAGCGTGGAAGACATGTCTAACCTGCAAAAAAAGTGGAGACCCTCACGAGAGGTCTTGCAACAACACGTGGAAGATGCGGAGGAACCTGCCAGCAGAAACAATCTCCACCTTGTGGGCTTTCCCAAAGGCTGTGAGGGCGAAGAAGCAGGAATGTTTCTCACCAAGTGGATAGTAGAGTGGATTCTGGCTAGGACCCTTTCCCCCTGTTTCATATTCGAGCAGGCTCATCAAGCCCTGGTGTGGAAGCCCCCCCCCCACTGGTGCTATGCCTTTGTCTGTTATTTCCAGGATCCTTAACTTCCATGATCAAGACACTATCCTTAGAGAAGCCAGATTGCAAGAATTTCAATCCTTTGAGTCCCAATATATTATCATATTTTTGGACAACACCAGGCTGGTTCAGCAGGAAAGTCAATCCTTTGCAGTGGCGAAGGCTCACCTTCAAGATCTGAAGATATCCTACATGCTCCTGTTCCCAGCCCGCCTGCGATTTGTCTATAACTCCTGCGCACTTTTCTTTGACACCCCTGAAGTTTTTGTCTGGACGGACAAAGAGATATGTGTGAAGCCCTATACGCCATCCCATCTTCACTCAGACTCCTCTTCTAGTGACCTACTCCAGTGACAGTCCAAGCCTAAAGAGAAGTGTTGCCATAGATCAAGGTTGTCGTGGTGATCCAGGGTCCACCGTGAGGATCGGACAGACGCCCTACAAGTTTGAAACACAAACCTGCATCAAAGTGTGATGTCTCTGGTTGCCCGGACGTAGGCAAAGCTATATTTTTCTGCCTGAACATTTAGTATGATGGCATCATCGATTGGCTACGCATCTGTAGGGATACACATCAACTTTTTCAGAGAGACTCTGTTAATGGAGTGGTTCTTGGGGATCCATTGAATGGACCTCATCTCTGGCCAGATGCTACAATGGTTTTGAGGTGTTGGGGTGGGAGGATGGGGGGTTACTGGGAAGGTTTCATTGCTAGTTGTGTTATATTTCTAGTGTGCGATATAGGCGCTCCCGGTCAGCAACCTCGCGTATGACCCGAACCATGGGCTCTAATCACCCACCTAGATGGCTGATGTAGATGCCAGTACTATACAGGCTAGGCTTCTAATTACTAGCTGAAATGTTCCGGGGGTCAAAGTGAAGCTCTGGCAGGCTAAGCGTTTAGGGCCAGCCATACTGATGTTACAAGAAACACACCTCCTCGGCTCTAAAACTCTATGTCTGTCCCAATTTGGCTATGCCCAAACCTTTCACTTTGGGTTCACTAGAGGCCCCTGAGGCATGATCATTTTGATCAATCGCAAAGTTCCATTTCAATTCTCACGGTCATGGGTAGACACACAGGGTAGGTATGTCTTCGTGACAGGAACAATTCACGGGGAGACGGTAGTCTAGGGAGTGTGTACGCCCACCCCTTACCCACGCCCTGGTAGAGCAAGTGATGGATATATAGGGAAATATACCAGAGTAGATGGCTGTGCTCCGTGGCGACTGGAATGATGTTATGCACCCAAATCACTATAAATGTTGCAGCGCCTGGGGGGTGAGGCGAATCGCTTCTGAAGCCTCTGGCTGATATGATGGGTTGAGTAGATGTATGGAGGACACTCCATCCAGCTGAGACGGACTATACATGTCCATGGGTCATTGTCTTGGCTCAACTATTTCTTTGCAACAGGTACAAATGCTATCTTCTGTTTCTTGGCCTTACCCTGGCTAAGAGGGACATTGCTAGGCTCTGGAAGGCCGATTCCCCGCCCTACTGGGCATACAGAAGCAGCATATGGACTTTTGTATGGGCTTAGAGATACCGATATTCAAGGCATGGTGTTTCCTTCAGAAACAATCCAAAATTTGGCAACGCTGAGCTGATTACGGAGGCCTGCTCCTGGAGCCTCTGACCTCTGTAGAAAAAAAAAATGAACAATGAACCCTGATAAGTGGAACTGGCTTTCTGAACTGCTATGTAATTTATGCATATTAGGGACTTATGGACGCAGGAGAGCTAGATTGAGGAGCATAGTTGGGGCACAGCACACTCAGTTGTATCGTTCAATGGTATTTTGCCCCCTCAGGCATAGCCTGTGAAGAAGTTTACACTTGCCCCGGTTGTTCAGGGCATGGGAGAAGCGAGGAGTGTCTCCGGTCACAAGTCGGGCAAGTGACGTGTTTCGTCTTGCCGAGGGCAACATGTCCTTGTAGCCCAAATACTTTTGTGCTTCCTGCGGCGCTGCATGTGCGCTTGAAGGCAAATTAATGAACTGACTGAATCACTAGTCGGCATACTTGCTGAGTGCGTCCTCACATCCTGGCACCCCTTTCGGGTGCGTTAATTGCACTGAGTCAGGCCTAATAACAGTAGTGGTACATGAAAGAACAATGCATCATAAGTACAGAGAATAAAAGTAATGCACTTAACAGACGCTGTGCGGCAAAGAAAGAGTATTGCAAATGGTGCAGAGATGTTTGATGGCACTGGAGACAATTTGATTGCTGTAGGAAGTGTGTCATCATGACAGGAATGATGGAAAATGTAGTCATGTAAATGTTTTATTTTGATTGTCTGCTGGAAAAAGGTGTTAACATAAAGCAAAGACAGAAATGCATAATTTGAAACCTCCAGTCCTCACATAGAACCAACAGACAGACTGTTCCCTTATTTTACTCAGAATGTCAGACTTTATTCTCACATGGCTGAGAAAGATAGTGTGACTCTACAGAAAATATGCTGTCATTTTCTGCTTCTGAAGTACCTTCCATACCCTCTATGAGAAAATCATGAGAGAAATGTTCTCTCCAACGTAATTCATAACATCCCAGCAAGAGATCAGCATTTCTCACAGGGTAAAAGATTTTAGAACACATACAAATATCACCCTTTATACATTCTCCTTTTTGTGACCCTCAAAACCTGCCATTCAGTACAATGCATTTCCATGTCTCAGTATCTTGTAACAGCTGCCACAGAATGCTAACCATATTTTGAGCAGCCAATAAGCTTTGAGGTCTGGGTGTGCTCATGCTGCCCAAGTACATATGTTTTCATTCATTTAGAGGACACAAGGACCATGACCCTGAGTCTTGTAATGGCTGCCAAAACATAATCATCAAGTTGTCACCAACCAATTAGAATTCAACAATCTTCTTTTGAATTGGCCAATCACAGCATATCTGGAGAAATACTGTCCAGCTATCTATAAATTTTGAACCTTAATTTCTCAAAAATTATAGAATGAAATTACACTAAATCAGAAAAAGCACACTTTCTAGACCAAAATCTACCTTCCTGCCAATTTGCTTATTCCATTCAGCATTTTTTGCGATAGTGGTTCTTAAATAAGACTATGGAAAATGCAAGGGGATTTTGCATTTTGGATCCCCCTTTTTCTTGGACCCTGCTTGACAGATCTCACCAAGACTTTCAATGCACAAACTAGCCAAAAAGAATTTCAACAGAAAATGTCATGAAGATTCGACAAACAGCTCAAAAGTTATTAGCAAAACAAAAGAGGCATTTCCTTTGGAAACAGTGACCTATTTATAACTACACAGTGGCGACCACCAATGTGTGATTATATATATATATATATTCACTGAAAAAACCATAGGTTATAGACCATATATAGTTAGGGATTAGCATTTAAAAAACCTTATTTTACTCGCACAAAACCATTGAAATTCCATATATAGTTAGATGCACTAACTATATATCGCGGACCCGCAATCCACTGCTAATGATGTCACATATTACATCATTCATGACATGGTCAGTGACATCACTGATGACATCACTGATGACATCTCAAATGACATCACTGATGACATCTCAAATGACATCACTGATGACATCACTGATGACAACACCCAGTGACTGTATGTTTCTGTAAAGTTAAAATATGTCTTACATATTGAAGAATGAGTGGATGTATAAGTGTCTGGATGAAGGATTTAGTAGGTGCATGACTGACTGTATGAGAGAATGATTAAATGTGTCTCACTGAGTGCATGGGTTAGCGATTAAAGTGTCTTAATTTGGCAATCATTATTTATGTTTTTCTGTAAACTGCTGCATGTTTAAATCAGTAGCTATATCAGTAACTATATGGGTTATTGAATGGTTGCCCAAGTATTTGTATGGGAGACTGAGTATGTGTGTGGGTGGCTGGGAGGTGTATAACTCTGTGCATAGATGTGTGAGCATTTGATTCCCTAGGTGTATGGGTTCAAAAGTGCATGTAGAAACAGCTGTATGGACAGTTGACTGTGTGCATGAGTATATTGGTGAGTGAATGGATATCTCAGTTCTACATGTCAAAGTAAGTACATATGTAAAACACACTCCATGTGAGAGTTGACATATATAAATAACTGAACATAAGAGCCAGTGAATGTGAGAGTGGCTGTATGAATCATTGTGAACTTGTATCAAGGATTGTATAAGAGAGTAAATATGTGTTAGTATATGTTTGAATAAGTAAGGTGTGTATAACTGTATAGTTGAGGAAATGGAGGTGTGATTGATTCTTTGCATGACTGACTAGGTGTGTGGGTAACTCCATGGATGTGTGACAGTCTGTGAGTGCCTGTTTACACTGAGTGTATCTAAGGTTATATTAGAGTCTGAAGATGTATTATCACATACATGATATCATCAGTGATGTAATCAGTAATGTCAAATGAGATGTCAGTGATGTCATCAGTGATGTCATTTGAGATGTCATCAGTGATGTCATTTGAGATGTCATCAGTGATGTCATCAGTGATGTCACTGACCATGTCATGAATGATGTAATATGTGACATCATTAGCAGTGGATTGCGGGTCCGCGATATATAGTTAGTGCATCTAACTATATATGGAATTTCAATGGTTTTGTGCGACTAAAATAAGGTTTTTTAAATGCTAATCCCTAACTATATATGGTCTATAACCTATGGTTTTTTCAGTGAATTTTCAAGGTTTTGTAAATGCAAATTCCTAACTATATATGGTCTATAACCTATGGTTTTTTCTGTGAATTTCATTGGTTTTTTAAAAGCTAATATCTATAGCTGTAAAATATATTCTTTATTAAGTGACGTATCACGTAGCCCGTGAGACGCCTCATGATACATCGCATAACCGTGACGTATCGTCTCTGCAGCGCAAACCAAACCCAAAACGTAAGCGCGCCAGAACACGCTTAAAGATATATATATTTTATTAACCTTAATTAGACAAAATCCACACGTGCACATATCACAAACGTTCAAAAAACACAATATGTCGGACTCCCGTTACGCTGCCGGTTAGCTGCCCGGTTAACGTACCAGGAAGCACCTTTACCGCGAAAAATCGCAATTTTTTTTTTCACCCCCCAGGGAACTTTAATAGCCCCCTCATCAATCCTAGGGGTTCAGGAGGGGTTTGCCTTACCCCTTTCATTCATTTACACCTTTTTTTTTTTCCACCTCTTGTCTCTCGATCCCACAGAGAAACAAGATGGCGGCCGCTCCAGACTGTTTACAATGATAACAGCCAATCAGCTTCTCCTCAGACTCCCGTTACACTGCCGGTTAGCTGTCCGGTTAGCTGCCCGGTTCGCGTACCAAGACGCGTCTCTACGGCAAAAAAATCGGAATTTTTTTTTTTTTTTTTTTGGGCCCAGCGTGGCTCTATAATATCCCCTCATCAATCCTAGGGGGTCAGAAGGGGTCTACCTTGCCCCTTTCCTTCATTTCCCCCTTTGTTTTGGCCTCCTCTTGTCTCTCGATCCTACCGAGAGACAAGATGGCGGCCGCACCGGACTGTTTAGAATGTTGACAGACACCGGAGAGCCAATCAGCTTCGCTTCGCAAAGTTCCGATAAGCGAAAAGTACGCGAACCGGATCGCTGCCCGGAGCGCTGTTACAGATATATATCTTGATTTAAACGTTAATTTCTCAAAATCCACTGAAGCACATATATTAAGACCTAGCAAAGGCACATCGGGCTAACAGTCCCTACAATTTTGCCAAGTTTCGTGGAAATCCATTCAGCCGTTCGGGCTAAAAGTGAGTCCAACCGCCCTATGGAAATTAACATGGGAAAAACGCGTTTTGGGACCCCCCTTTTTTCTCGACCCCCCCTTGACAAACCCCCCCCAAATTTCAAGGAGCTGCTCAGAAACAAAATGTGCCATTTTCCTGAAAATTTCAGCCGATTCCGTCCACAAACGCCAAAGTTATTAGACATAGAATTTTCAGAAATCCCATAGGGAAAAAATCCTAACTATATATACCTACTGGCGACCGCCAGTAGGTAATATATATATATATATATATATATATATATATATATATATATATATATATATATATATATATATATATATACATATTCACTGAAAAAACCATAGGTTTCACACTAGTTATAGTTAGGAATTTGCATTTAAAAAATCTAATAAATTCACTGAAAAATCCATAGGTTTCAAACCAGTTATAGTTAGCTGGAAATTTTACTGACATAAAGCCATTGAAATTCCCACGTTATAGTTAGTTGGACTCACTATAACTTGCGCGCCTGCAATGCACTGCTGATGACGTCACATATTACATCACTCATGACATTGGAAAGTGACATCACTCATGACATCACTGATGACACCATCCAGTGAATGTGTGTCTTTCTGATAAATAAATATGTTTTATATATGTATATGTAAAGGTCGATGGAAGAATAAATGTTTAAATAAGTATTTCAATGAATGTTTAAAAAAAAAGAAAATTGATTGGTTAACTGGCTTATTAAGTGTATCTTAGTAAATACATATATTAGAGAGTAATGTTTAAATATTTAAATATATGTATCAGTGTTTCACTTTGTGTATAATTGGCTGCATGGGTTGGTGAGTAGCTACATGTGTGTGTATATGGGTTATTAGATGTTTTTTTAGTATCAGTATGAGTGTCTGTATGGTTTGGTGGGGGTATTACTTAGCATATAGATGCATCAATGACTGACTCACTGTATGTGTTTTGAAGACAGCATATGTGCAGGACTGTATGGGTGGATGAGTGTGTATATGTGTGTGTTAGTGAGTGAATGATTGTCTCACTAGTGTCTTTATCAGTAACGACATATGTTTTAATCTAGTATATGTGAGTATTGATGTTTATAAGTGAGTATATGTGAGATTGTAAGAGTTCCTGTTTAAATAAGTATGTGTTTCTATAAGTAATTGTTTAAGAGAGTGAGTATGTGTAAGTTTCCTTAGAAGTAAGGTGGTAGTGTTTGTATAGCTGTATATGCAAATTAATGGATGCTCAATAGTTTATTTGCATGTGTGATTATGTGTGTGAGTAACTTTTGGATGACTGTCGGTGTGTAATAGAATGTATAGGTGTTTCACTACATATGATGAGTGAATATATGTATGAGTGACTATGTAGAACTGTTGGTGAATGAGTGGATGTGTATATAGATGGTGGTATTACTGAATTGGTTGTTGTAACTGGTATGGGTATCACCACTTTTTTGGAAAATGTTAGTTTCTATTTTTGAATATATGTTTCAAGAGGTACTTTACAGTGAAAGGAGGTCTGTCACTCTGTCATAAGGATGGTGTCATCAGTGATGTCATGAGTGATGTCACTGACCATGTCATGAGTGATGTAATATGTGACATCATCAGCAGTGCATTGCAGGCGCGCAAGTTATAGTGAGTCCAACTAACTATAACGTGGGAATTTCAATGGTTTTATGTCAGTAAAATTTCCAGCTAACTATAACTGGTTTGAAACCTATGGTTTTTTCAGTGAATTTATTAGGTTTTTTAAATGCAAATTCCTAACTATAACTAGTGTGAAACCTATGGTTTTTTCAGTGAATTTCATAGGTTTTTTAACTCCTAATTCCTAACTATAACTGGTGTGAAACCTTTGGTTTTTTCAGTGAATTTTCAAGGTTTTGTAAATTTAAATTCCTAACTATATATGGTCTCTAACCTATGTTTTTTTTAGTGAATTTCAATGGTTTTTTAATAGCAAATATCTATAGCTGTAAAATATATTCTTCTTTATAATGAATACTATATTTTCTATGCATATTTCAATGGTTTTGTGTGAGTAAAATATCAACTTTAAAGGTTTTTTAAATGCTAATTCCTATCTATATATGGTCTAAAACCTATCGTTTTTTTCATTGAATATATTACCTACTGGCGGTCGCCAGTAGGTATATATAGTTAGGATTTTTTCCCTATGGGATTTTTGAAAATTCTATGTCTAATAACTTTGGCGTTTGTGGACGGAATTGGCTGAAATTTTCAGGAAAATTGAACATTTTGTTTCTGAGCAGCCCCTGAAAATTTGGGGGGGTTCGTCAAGGGGGGGCCGAGAAAAAAGGGGGGTCCCAAAACGTGTTTTTCCCATGTTAATTTCCATAGGGCGGTTGGCCTCACTTTTAGCTCGAACGGCTGAATGGATTTGCACGAAACTTGGCAAAATTGTAGGGACTGTTAGCCCGATGTGCCTTTGCTAGGTCTCAATATATGTGCTCCAGTGGATTTTGAGAAATTAACGTTCAAAAAAAGATATATATCTGTAACAGCGCTCCGGGCAGCGCTCCGGTTCGCGTACTTTTCGCGTAACGGAGCTTTGCGAAGCGAAGCTGATTGGCTCTTCGGTGTCTGTCAACATCCTAAACAGTCCGGAGCGGCCGCCATCTTGTCTCTCGGTAGGATCGAGAGACAAGAGGAGGCCAAAACAAAGGGGGAAATTACCATAAGGGGGCATAGTAGATCCTCGTTGACCCCCTAGGTTTTATGTGGAGGTTTTAAAAGGGCCCGGCAGGGCAAAAAAAAAATATATATATATATTTTTTTTTGCGTGGGGAGCGCCCGGTTTGCGAACCGGAAAGCGTTCTGGGCAGCGTACTATAAGGAAAAAAGAATGTTAGACTTTTTAAATACTGTATGTTAATTGATTGTTGGTTTTGTTGATTATTTTTTAATTTCTTTATTTTTTAAGCAATTTTTTATTATTGTGATTGAGTTTCATGATTTAATAAACTTTCTAACATTTCACTGTCTGAAATGTCATTATTTTCATTGAACATAGTTTGTAGTCTCTGAGGGTGTAAAATGTCCTCATTTTGAAGGAGGTCATCTACTGCTTGCACACATTGCAGTAGTTCTTGGTCCCAAGTTTCATCCATAAATTCAATATAATTTGGATCAATTATTTCTTGGCTGCTCTCTTGCAGGGCAATTTGAAATTCAACTTTCTGTTCGCCTTCCATTTTGCCTGAAATTTGGATAAAAAAAATATATATTAGTAGAGATAGGGCACTGTTGGGATTAATTTTAGATAGGCAGTTTTTATCAGTGAATTTATCTTTGGGCAGTGTATAGTATCAGAGTGGAAGTAGGAATATAAAAAAGTGTATGTGATTTAATGTAAGTAAATTCATAATTATACAAGAGAAGCCTAACTCCATCCATAACTATAACAGAGAAGTCTATCTAAATCTATAACTACTACAGAGGGATAGTATATAACTATCAGAAAAAGTTTACCATATTAATTTATAGTGCACAATATACTTCAGTTTTAAAAATAACAACTTACCTTTACAAACAAGTTGAAGTGTTTAGTGAAAATTCAATTGAAATGTACAACAAGAAGTTGCAGTCAAAATGGCTGTGTTTCCTTCTCTTCCTTTATATATATTCAGGTATATAACCAATCAAATGTCAGGTAATAAAAGTAGAAAATGAAAGTAACATTTTCATTGGTTGTGAATTCGAACACTTCAGATGTGTTTTGTGAAGTAATTTACCTCACGGTATTTAGAGAGGTCTACAGGCTAAATGGCTAAATGGAATTTCAATCAAATTTGTGAAAATGAAAGGGATTGTTATGTAGTATGAGCTAATCTATATTTGGTGAGAGTGTCTCCAGTCGTTTTTCTGTAAATTACTTTCCCACCTATTTTATTGGACCGCTTCCCGGGAAGCGTCCCGGTTCACGAACCAGCAGCGTTACGGGAGTCCACCATTTTGTGTTTCGGTCGAATTAAGATACAAGATGGAGGGCAAATAATGTTCAGAATGGGTAGAAGGGGGCACGGTAGACGTATCTTGACCCTCTAGGTTTTCTGAGGGTGGCTGAGGAGGCCCATATGTGCGGGAAAAAAACATTTTTTTTAGAAATTTTGCGCGGTTAGCTTCCGGTTCGCGTACCGGGTAGCGCTCCGGGGAGCGTAGTTTGTTGAAAATTAGAGAAAAAAGTAAGAGTAAAATAATAATTGTGAGTGATCAGATGTAGGGTAGCTCTGAGAAGAGCTTTTGGGTTTATGGTACATTTAGGTACTTATAAGTAGGTACCAATGCACAGTCTTAAATTCAAAATGAAAATTCTGTTGCCCTCATCTGAGAAGTGAACTCCATCTCCTCTGTAGATATCTTGCATGCAGTAACGCAAATTATTGTTGTTAATGGAGCCCATTCCATGGTCTCTCATGTAAGCTGAAACAGATTTGTTTACATGCTTCCTCGACTTCTCAATTTGTGGACAAAATTGGTTGGACCACCTCCATTTCTGTCTTTGGCATATATTTGAATATACCAAGGCAGTAAGAGGAAAAAGTGCCATTAATTGCTCAAAGGTGTCCTTTAAAAGCATTTCCAGACCTACCCCAGTCAAAGTGCCCAAATCATTACCTCCACAGTGCACAATTAACAGGTCAGGTTTTGGCAAATGCATAAAGGTTTTCACCAATGGTATCAATTGGTGACATTTTAATCCTCTTTGGCCCAACCACTTAATTTCCACATCTTGTAAATTGAGGTTAGGTAAATTTCTGTTCTCAGCATACCTTTGAGCCCAGTAGATGTAACTATGTCCAACAATCCAGACATAAAACATGGTGAGAGAAGGTTGTGCTGCAGTCAGATGAAGTGTGGTAATGAAAGGGCAGTTGAAACAGTAGGAGTTTGTAAAGAAAAAAAACTGTGGAGTTTCAGTGCTAATGATTCATTAGCAGTGATTGGTGGATTTCCATTTCTGAAAACAGAAAGTTAGGGTGCATGGATGTGTTCTTTGAAAGATGTAATTTGAATGGTCAAGGAAAAAACATTTAATGAAAGATTGCACTGGATACGCAGGTGCACTGAGAGTTCAGAGTTCAATTGAAACATTGTTGTGTGAACTTGCAAACATCAGAGGTCTTTCAGGAGGTGGTTGCTAAGCAAAAAAGGCAGAGAGGGCAGAGGGGGGAAGGGTTTTGATTTGAAAAAAGTGAGGGAAGAGTTATGAGTGGCTAATAAGAGAGATATGTGTAATGAATATCAGCATTTCTGTGCTTTCTATAGCTGCAGCCTCTGGAGTGCATCCTCTTTGTTCTGCTGAAGACAATTTGGTGTATTTCTGAGACTGTTTTGAAACTCAAAAAGTATTTGCTAAGGTGAGAAAAGATTTATTTAATTTAGATAGAGAATAGTATGATTTAAGGAGAAAATGATGAAGAAAGCTGTGTTTTTAAAATGTTGCTTTGTCTCAAGTGATATACAAATAGATTTTGTTTCTTTGAGAAATTGTAATTGCATATTCTGTGTAGAAATCTTGCATGCAGTAACGCAAGTTATTGTTGTACATGGAGCCCATTCCATGGTCTCTCATGTAAGCTGAAACAGATATGTTGTGTTTAAAAACGATTTTTGAAAACAATTACATTTCTGGATATGTACTGCTAGAGCTTCATAGGTTGTTTGGGCCATATTTATAAGGCATTTGAGTGTCTCTGATGTTATTTTTCCCATTTTAATTGAAGAGCTTTCTCCATGGGGCAAGTTTCTTGTAAATATGCTCCCACCTGTGCTTGGCAAATTTAGATTTTGATTATGGGAGTTACATAGCCATGTTAAAAATGACCCAAAAATGGTGCAAGGGCAATCAAAAAAACGCTTTCATGTGTCTTAAGGACATTTTTAGTCATTTCCTCTTGAATGTAGGTATACAATTGATTTATATGTTGTGTTTAAAAACGATTTTTGAAAACAATTACATTTCTGGATATGTACTGCTAGAGCTTCATAGGTTGTTTGGGCCATATTTATAAGGCATTTGAGTGTCTATGATGTTATTTTTCCCATTTTAATTGAAGAGCTTTCTCCATGGGGCAAGTTTCTTGTAAATATGCTCCCACCTGTGCTTGGCAAATTTAGATTTTGATTATGGGAGTTACATAGCCATGTTAAAAAATGACCCAAAAATGGTGCAAGGGCAATCAAAAAAACGCTTTCATGTGTCTTAAGGACATTTTCAGTCATTTCCTCTTGAATGTAGGTATACAATTGATTTATATGTTGTGTTTAAAAACGTTTTTTGAAATCAATTACATTTCTGGATATGTACTGCTAGAGCTTCATAGGTTGTTTGGAGCATATTTATAAGGCATTTGAGTGTCTATGATGTTATTTTTCCCATTTTAATTGAAGAGCTTTCTCCATGGGGCAAGTTTCTTGTAAATATGCTCCCACCTGTGCTTGGCAAATTTAGATTTTGATTATGGGAGTTACATAGCCATGTTAAAAATGACCCAAAAATGGTGCAAGGGCAATCAAAAAACGCTTTCATGTGTCTTAAGGACATTTTAAGTCAATGAGGAAACACAGGTGATGTAATTCTGAAATAAGGAAAAAAACTCCACATTTTTCAATTACATTACTAGTGTTTCCTAAGTTTATGAATGACATTGTGCAGATGAAGTTTAAGTCTGACCACAGATTCAAAAGAGGTCTGCCCTTTGTTCAAGAGTGAAGTGGACATGACTTACTTCATTGGTAGGCCTTCACATGTATTATCTCCTTTGTATTCTTCAACAAGCGAAAAACTCATCTGCAACCGTGAGTAGGCCTCACCTCAAACAAACCTCTGGATAGGCCACACCTTATCGTCATCCTGAATCAATCATTTAAAATGTTAGGGAGAGATTTATGATAGGTGTATGCCTGTTTTGTACCACTGTGCGTCACTTTTGTGACGCAGTGGTGGTGCAAAAGATTTGCTATGTTAAATAATAAGTAGGGTGTAAAGTTTTTGATGACTGTTATTCATTTACTGTTTGGTAATAGTGGTTAATAAAATTTTTTATTATATTTTATCACAGATTCAACTGCAGATCATTTCAAAATTTGAAAATGCCAACTAAGAATCGAATTAGAAAGGCTAGAAAACGTCAAAGACAGCAAGTTCAGCTATTACTGCAGCAGTCCTCTCCCAAAAAAACTTGTCAAATCACCAAGAAAGCTCCGGGTAAGACCACGAAATCATTCATAAGAAATATTTGTAGTAAAAAAAGTATTTCTACAGAAAATGTTTCAGTCCAGAAAAAGAGAAGCAATATAAACGGAAAGGAAAGACCAATCAAAAATGTTACTGCTAGAGCAAGAGATAACTCTGTGCATGATAGTAGAAGGAAACAACAGTTTAGGGACATTCGAAAACGAATGTTCCGCAACAGGATAATAGTTAATTTATTAAAAAATATTAAGAAAGGCCAACAGAAAGTGGCATTTTATAAGAAAAAGAAAAATGTAGAGAAAATTATTGATCAGGCTTTTGAAATTAAGCGAAAGTTATTTATTTTGGTAATCAATAGAATTAGGAAACTAAACAAGGTAATTTCTGATTTTAAATCAAATAGTAGATGGAAGAGAGTAGTTAATCGAAGTAATTTTTGTGAAGTTTTTTCCGGAGAATGGATGCATAGTTCAAGTTGTGAGGCATTTTTTAATGAGGAGAGTTATTTTCAGGATAATGATTTGGTGCTTGCAGTTGACACCAGTGGTCGAGCTTATGAAGTGAAGGAGGGTTGTCCAGTTGAAAAAGAAAAACTTGTGACAACAGAGATAGAAGAGGTGTTAGGTAATGAGGTTTAGAAAGACGTCCTAAAGGTCCTGTGTACATTTGGAAGTGTAGTTCTATTTGCAGTGTGCGACAGGATTCCATCAATTTGCTTTGTGATTTTGTACGGACATTTAATAAGAAAAGTTTGAAGCAGAAAATGAAGTTGTTGCAAGAATTAGATCCTTGCAGAGTGAGACAAGTGACAGGTTTGCGTGGTCATTCACTGGCTTGTCTTTCCAGGAGAGTATGCCAGAGTGTTTTTCATCATTTCAGGATGCTAGCAGTGCATCATAATAAAGTGAGGAAATTAGTCAGAATGTTGTATTATGCTAAGAGTCCAGCAATTATGCTTAAACAATTATGTGCTGCTCTTTTGCATGGTTCTGAAATAGATGTCAAGAATATTTGTGAAGAAATTGAGTTTTGTTACTTTGGAAGTAAAGATGAGAATGTTCAAATTGACCCAGAAGTAGAGGGTAATGTTGAAGATAATGTACAGGTTTCCAGTACAGATAATTTTCAGAAGGGAATTGCCGCGTTTCAGGTGAAATCAAGTGAGAGGCCTAATTTCACTTGTGTGTGTTGTCGACGCACTTATTATAAGAATCAGATTAAGTTAGTGGATTTATATGCAAAACGTGAAAGGGAAAATAATAGTGAATGGAAGGATTTTGCCACATACTTGATGGTAGAAAATTGTTTTGATTTGGGATCGGATCAACGTGTGTGTACTTATTGTTGTAACAAATTAAACCAAAACCAGATGCCTGCTAGGGCGGTTCATAATAATCTGGAATTGGTTGAGATTCCTTCTGAATTGAAGGATTTAAATACTTATGAATCTATTTTGATTCAAAGTATCCATCCCTTTCAGGCTATTGTAAGAATGGAGCCAAAGACAGGGAAGTTGCCTCCATCAGATTTACAGAGAGGATTAAAGGGAAGAGTTGTTTATTTGCCTCTAGATTTGAACAAAAACATTAACACAATTGGAGTAGAAAAAGTGGAAGAGGAACCTCTGGTTATCTTAGTTAATGGGGTTCCGACAAAGAATAAGAAAATATGGCAAGATTTAGTGGATGTTAGGAAAGTCAAAAAGGCAACATTGTATTTGAAAAAAAATAATAAGTACTATAAGAATGTATATGTTGCAGAAGAGGAAGTAAGTGATGAAGAGGATAGCGATTTGTGTGCTGGCCAAATTGAGAAAGTAGAGGCCTCTAAAAGTGAAGAAATATATGAACATTATAGTGTTCATCCTTTGCATTCCAAGGAAGTCATGGGGAATGCTATTGGGTTGTTTCAAATGAAACAAGCCAAAGGGAGTCCCATTAGTGTTTGGGAGGAAAGTTTGGAAGCTCGGTGTTTCCCACAGCTATTTCCAACAGGTCAAGGAGGAAGATATGATGAGCGACCTCATCAAATTCCTGCTTCTGAATACCGGACTTTACGATTGTATGCAGAAGATCCTAGGTTTCGTCAATGCATTCCCTATTTGTTTCATCTCCTGTTTGAAAGCGATCTGTCTGGACTGTCATATGCAGTGAACCACATCTTGAAAAGTGGTATACAGATGCGAAACATCTCGGCAAGTGACTTTATGCATAAAGTCAATGTCCAAGACAGTATTTTGGATTCTCACCTAATTAATCTCATGGCGTGTCAGCGTGGTACTAATGAGTACTGGTACCGTCGTCATGGTGATTTAAAATGTATGCTGAGGAACTTAGGAACTCCGACATGGTTCCTCACTCCTCTGAGCTGTGCCAAGTATGGCTGGGAAGACTTACTTGAATTTCTACGAGAGGCAAATGGAAACATTGAAAACATTGAATTCAAGACACCCGGAGAACTGTGTTCTTTGGATCCGGTGAATGTATGCAGGTACTTCAATCATAGATTTGAAGCTATAATGTCTTTCATCATGAATAAGAAGAATCCACCTCTTGGAGAGGTGTTGGATTTCTTCTGGAGAAAGGAGTACCAAGCAAGAGGTGCTCCTTATATACATATGCTGCTGTGGATCAAGGGTGCACCTAAATTTGGAACAGATCCGGATGACTTAGTGATGAATTTCATAGAACAGTATTCTACGTGTGCTGTTCCAAACGCAACGGAGGAGAAAAGCCTTAAAGAACAAGTTCTACGTTTCCAAAGCCATCGTTGTGGAAAGTACTGTCGTCGTAAATTCAGAAACAAGGACAAGTTCTATACCAAATGTCGTTTCAACTTTCCACGACCGGTGATTTCTAAAGGAAGAGTGAACAGTTTGATGTCTTCTCTGCGACATAATGTGACGAGGAAATCACCCAAAAATACATACAATTTGAAAAGGAACGAAGAGTCCAAGTACATCAACGACTACAACCCAGTGATTTTGTCCATGTTGGATGCTAACATGGATATACAGTTCGTGGCTGACAACTGTATCGCTGTGGCTCGGTATGTGACATCTTACATCACCAAAAAAGAAAAGACAGAATTGAAGGATATGTGGGAGGACATTTCCCATGAAAAGAGCCTCAGTAAGAAGTTGTACAGTTTCAGTCTGAAGATGTTGTCGCATCGAGAAATTGGAGCTTACGAATGTTCTGACCGGTTGTCTTCAGCAAGTCTTTATGCTAAATCCAGGAGTATCGTTTGGGCGAGTCTTGGTCTTGCTGCAACGCGTAATTGAGTTCTGAAACCTGTGCGGGAAATTGAGTATTTGGCGGAAAAGGAGCCAAACAGTACCGACATTTTGAAGACCAACATGTTGGATACATATTATCCAAATCGAAGCAGTCACCTCGAGAATGTTTGTTTGTATGAGGTTCTACAAAATTACATATTCAAGAGGAACATCAAAGAAGATATTGAGAAAGGAGTGTATGCTGTAATTGGAAGTGAGGGATGTCTGGTGAAGCAAAGAAAATGCCACTTGGTAAATCATCGAAAATTGAGTGGTGAATCTCCTGAAAAAAAGGAGTTTTTCTATTTAGCACTTTTACAACTTTTCAAGCCTTGGCGTGCAGAAGAGGAACTGCTTGGAGATTTCCTCTGTTACGAAGACTCTTTCACTGCCGCCAAGGAGACCATAGAATGTCCTGCTTTTCCCAAATATCAAGAAATGTTGACTTTGGAAATTGAGCAGGAAGCAACGATTGCAGCCGAGATTGCCAGAGACAGTTCTCAGGACAGTCAGAGTTCTGTTTCATTGAGTCAGGATCCACTAGGAGGACCTATTATCGAAAATGAAGCTGCCACTGCTATGAATGAAGTGGAAAGAGCCATGGCACATGCTCAGGAGGATGCGGTTAACTTAGAAGACTTGGAAAAACAACTCAACGTTGAGCAGAGGAAAATATATGACGAAGTTACCAAGCAAATTGATCATGGATTAAGTCATGAGAAGAAAGAGTGCTCATGTACGTCGTTGAAGCCTGTCCGACTGTACGTGAGTGGAGAAGCGGGAACTGGAAAAAGTTTCCTTATTAAAGCAATTTCTTGTTATTTGCAGGAAAGGACTGAGTCATCGCTGTCTTGTGTTGTTACCGCTCCTACTGGACTGGCAGCACATAACATTAAAGGTATTACTTTGCATCGTCTACTGATGCTGCCAGTGGAGCATGACAACAAATTACAATACCACAAGTTATCTGGAGATGCTTGTTGTGAAGTTTCAAGAGTCTTGAGGAAAATGAAACTTCTTATCATTGACGAAGTAAGCATGGTTTCCAATGTCATGCTTGCCTTTGTGCATTTGAGAATGCAAGAAGTTCTTAAAACTGAGTATGATGTGTTATTTGGTGGCAAACACATCATTGTTTTCGGAGATCTTCTGCAGCTGACACCAGTAAAAGGACAACCTGTGTTCAAAATATTCACGCATGAAGATACCAGGAAGTGCCTAGGGAGCATTGGCAACGTCAATATATGGTTAAACTTCAATTATGCTGAACTGCATGAAAATATGCGTCAGGCAAAGGATGAAGATTACAAGAATATTCTACAAGATATTAGAATTGGAAAAGTGACCGAGCATGGGAAAGAAGCTTTACATGCACGAGTACTGTCAAATTTATATCCAGAACAAGACGTTGTGCCTGAGAATATTTATCAGAAAATTACTGAGAAGAAATCCGGAATATGTTTGATGCCAACTCTTGCAGAATGTGCCATCTTCAACAACAAAATGTTGCATTTAGAAAAGCAAGAGATTGTGAAACTGAAAGCTATTGACAGAATAGAGCATATGGGATCAACAATTATTTTGTCTGAGAATTTGAAATCAAAATTGGATTCATTAGAGAAGACAATATCTAAAACAGCGGGTTTTGAAAAGACTTTGAATGTGTGTTTAAATTGCCGAATCATTTTGAGAAGGAATTTACATGTTGAAAGAGGTCTGGTAAATGGATCAATGGGTAATGTTGTTGATTTTGAGAAATACAGAAGTAGAGATGGAATTGAATTTTTAAAAATTAAATTTGATGGCATTGAGGAAGTACAGGTAATTGGTCGTTGTTCTGCTAGGTTTTTGCTTGTTAAAGACTTATATGTTCGCCGTAAGCAGTTTCCTGTTTGCTTGGCATATGCGGTGACAATCCATAAATCGCAAGGTTTAAGTGTAGATAGTGCATTGGTGAATATTGGCAGTTCTGTGGAGGAGGAGGGTATGGCATATGTGGCATTGTCACGAGTTAGAACTTTATCTGGATTGTACTTGATTGACTGTGATGTCACAAACATTTGTGCGGATCTAGATTGTGTTAAGGAATACAATAGGTTAAGAAGAGAGTATGCGCCACATTTGCCTCAATATCCTTTGTTTCAGAAACGTGTGGTAGGCCGGAAACGAAGAAATATCAGTAATAGTAGGGAGGTTGTAGCAAAAAGCCCAAAAGTCGATGAACCGAAAATTGTAAGCAGAAAGAAAATGGATTCTGTTGAAGATGTTGTCGGTTTTCAATTTGAAAACAGTTCTGGTGTCAACTGCTATGCTAATGTAGTTGTTAATGTTGTCTTTTCACTAGATACTTTAAAAGAACAGATTGTGATCAATTCTGAACAAAGTTTATGCTGTTTGTTGAATTCTGTGTTAGAGAAATGTAGCACTGATAGAACAAAAGTAGAAAGTGTGTCTGAAGTTCGTTATCTGTTAGACGAATGTTCAGGTCAAACAGACTTCTCTGAAAATATTCAGCAGGATTGTCAGGAGTTTTTAATGTATATGCTTGATGTATTGCAAGATGAGGGTGTAGATGTAGGTCACCTGTTTGGGCTTTCTTATCAATGGCAGCATGACTGCGAGAACTGTAGGGTATCAAGTACTACTAGTGTAGACTCAGAAAGATTTATATATTTAACTTTGCCAGACAGTAAATCAGTGTCCTTAAATAAGCTAGTAAAAGCAGCTGATCACAACATGGAGTGTAGCCAATGTAAATCTGAAATGATGTCAACATTATTTATACGAAGATATGGCCAGTATGTTATTTTAATGTTCCAACGATGTAGGCCTGATGGAACAAAATTGACAACTTTAATAAAAAAATTTGTTGCTTCGCAGTTGTCAATATCAGGAAGGACTTTTGTAACTGCAGCAATTATCTATCATGACGGTCCTTCAACAACATCAGGACATTACACAGCTTATTTAAAGTCTAGAAACGGCTGGTCATTCTGCAACGATTCTGTTGTAACTTTCATAAAAAAATTGCCGTATGACCTTAAAAATTCTTACCTGGTGTTTTTAAAACCAAAATTTTAAGGGAAGAATCTCGGGATTTGCTCTAAGGAATTGCAAGAGGTTCATGGAGTAGAGGGAATGTAAGTCTGCAATGCTGTCTAGATTATTGGTCAAAACTTTTAATTATAATGTCATTTTAAAAATCCAACTATATAAACCTGATGCAAGTAAGTCTGCTTCATAGTAAGCAGTATCAGTGTCATAGGAAAAGTAGAACATGAGTGAGCAAGAAGGGTAAGATATTAGTAGTCCAGGATTGTGAAAGTAATCTTAAATGTTTTCTTTCTGAAAGTTGCGAAAATAGAAAATGACGGGATTTGCTTACAAGAATTCCAAGAGTTGTAAATCGCTCTAACATGATTTGGCCATGTGGAAACATGTGGTAGAATGTGAGAAGTCTTTTATCGTATGTAACATATTTTTCAAAACGATGGAGGTTTTCTTTCAGAAAGTGGCGGGCTGAAAATATTAATAGCACAACAGAGTGTAAGCTGTTCATAGGACATCCTTCGACGTTATGGAAAGTAAGTTAATTTTAAGGAGTTTTGAATTCAGATTTCTTATGTTGTATGGGTTTTTTAAACACAATCAATTTGATTGTGGGTTTTTTTTCCCGCTGTTACATGATGAATACCTTCAAGTCACTGATTTTAGTGAAATTTGATACATTCTGAGAACAGCAAAAATAAACCATTTAACATGTATAATTAATTCTCTACTTTTTGTACTTATGATATACATTTAGAAATGTGAGGTAGACATGGAGAAACTGAGGCTTCTGTAAGTGTCAAAGTTAATGCATACACTGCTGCACTTCTGGGTACTGTTTCATATGCTGGACTACATCTGCACTATGAGATACCTAAGCAAAGGCAACACAGGTGATGTGATTGTGAAATGAGCAAAAGAAACTCCACGTTTTTCAATTACATCACCTGTGTTTCCTAAGTTTACGAATGACATTGTGCAGATGAAGTTTAGGTCTGTCCACGGACACAGAAGAGGTCTGGCCGTTGTTCAGGAGTGAAGTGGACATGTTTTACTTCATTGGTAGGCCTTCACATGTATTATCTCCTCTGTATTCTTCAACGAGCATAAATTTGATATGCAACCCTGAGTAGGCCTCACCTTAAACAAACCTTTGGAGAGGCCACACCTTATCGTCATCCTGAATCAATCATTTAATCTATCACATTTAACTTCTATTAGTTCTACTGCTTCATTTCTTTAACCCTTACTTTCCTGCCTTTGCTACTTCCCTCATTCCTTTCTCTATTACTTAATTATTCTACTCCTTCCACTATTTTTCTCAGTCCCTCTCTTCTCATACTTCTTCACTCTTGTTCACTCACTCTGTCTCTATTAATGTCACTGTTTCTGACTGATCACAATTTTTTTTTAAAAAAAAGAACAGTAAGTATAAGGGAAGGAAACAGACAGTTATGTTAAAAGAAAGACAGCTATAGGGAGTAAACTAGGGATACTGTTATCCGCAATCCACTGCTGATGATGTCACTGACCATGTCATGAATGATGTAATATGTGACATCATCAGCAGTGGATTGCGGGTAACAGTATCTTTTGTTTACTCCCTATAGCTGTCTTTCTTTTAACTTAACTGTCTGTTTCCTTCCCTTATACTTACTGTTCTTTTTAAAAAAAAAAAAATTTTGGTTCGCTCCCGGTTCGCGTACCGGAGAGCGAACCGGGAAGCGAACTAAAAGAAATAGAGGTTGGCAGAGTTCCAAATATTCTACCAATTTTTTTATAACGGGGAGGTAGTTCTGAAAAGAACTTTTTTTTTTTTTTTTGATTTATATTTTTTTTATTATTTTTCTGAACATTTTTTTGTTTTTTTGTATTTTCTGAACATTTTCATATTTTTTTTGGTTTTTTGGGGGGGGAAACGAAAACGATTCATTGTAAAGGGCTCAACAGGAGCAACAAAAAAAAAAAGAATTTATTCTTTGGGGCGTTTCGGGCAAACATGATTGTCAATAGCTCTGTTAATTAGAGTGATGCTACTTTCTCTGTAGCAAATGAACAGATTGCAACGCACGCGCACTTGTTTCACTTCCCCGAACTTCATTTGTATATTTGGGACCATCTCCCTCGCCTCTGGTCCCGTCACTTCCTGTACAACTGATCTTCTGGCCATCGAAGGGGGATTATCTTGCTCGTCACGTAACTGCGCAGCACTGTAGTTGTTAGGATGCCACCTACTCATGTGCCGATGCATTGTGTAGTTGCCGTAACTGTACTTTTTATCGGTCCCTCTGGACAGTCTATCATTACATATACGGCAAAATACGTAGCGTGCATTTACTTTCTTTTGGCCCTCGGGAAATTTAAAAATTGCCAAATATAGTTCTCCTTCCGATGATACCTCCTGGGCTCCTCTGGCAAAAACAGCGTCTCTTCCTGCTCTTCCTCCTCTTCCTGTTCTTCCTCTTCTTGCTGAATAATACCTTCAGCAGGTGGTCCTCTCTTCCTTGGATGTGGTGGAGGTGGTGGGGAAGAACCAGCTGAAGCTACTAATGAAGCCATTGCTCACTGTTAACAAAGGGTCTTTCTCTCACCAAGATGAAAGTCAGAGTGAGGAAAGAAGGAGGGGTTTTCATCATTTGGGAAAAGCAATAGTTCTAAACCAATGAAAAGTGTTAATTTTAGATCACATGACCTAGTCTTACATCATTAGGAAACCAAAAGTGAAATGAACCAATGAAAAGTGTTATTACCGTTGTGTTTACGTTACGCGCTTTGCGCCGCGTTCCGGTTCGCTTCCGGGTACGCTAACTTGGCGCGTCACATGACGTATCACGCGACAACGCAAAACGTCATGCTGACGCGACGCGCCACGATGTTGTTTTCTAACGCAACAGTTACGCAAACGGAACGTTTACCGGTTCGCGAACAGGGTCGCGGCTTCAAATTGAGCTAACGGAAAGCTAACCGGTTCGCGGACCGGGAGCGAAACAATAAAAATAATTTACATTTTTTTTATTAAAAACATGTAAAATATATTTTAAGATTTAAAGAAGAATACATTTTACAGCTACAGATATTAGCTTTTAAAAAACCAATGAAATTCACTGAAAAAACCATAGGTTATAGACCATATATAGTTAGGAATTAGCATTTACAAAACCATGAAAATTCACTGAAAAAACCATAGGTTATAGACCATATATAGTTAGGGATTAGCATTTACAAAACCTTATTTTACTCGCATAAAACCATTGAAATTTCATATATAGTTAGTTGGACTAACTATATATCGCGCACCCGCAATCCACTGCTGATCATGTCACATATTACATTATTCATGACATGGTCAGTGACATCACTGATAACATCACTGATGACATCTCAAATGACATCACTGATGACATCTCATTTGCCATTACTGATCACATCACTGATGACATCATTCATGTGATAATACGGTGAACCTCTTCAGACTCTAATATAATCTTAGAAAAACAATCAGAGTAAATATACGCTCACAGAGTGTCACTCATCCATGGAGTTACTCACACACCTAGTCAGTCATGCAAAGAATCAATCACACTTCCATTTCCTCTACTATACAGTTATACACACTTTACTTATTCAAACATATACTAACACATATTTACTCTCTTATACAATCCCTGATACAAGTTCACAATGATCCATACAGCCACTCACACATTCACTGGCTCTTATGCACAGTTATTTATATATGTCATCTCTCACATGTACTGTGTTTTACATATGTACTTACTTTGACATGTAGCACTGAGATATCAATTCACTCACCAATACACTCATGCACACAGTCAACTGCCCATACAGATGTTTCCACATGCACTTTTGAACCCATACATCTAGTGAATCAACTGCTCACACATCTATGCACATAGTCACACACCTCACAGCCACCGACACTGACACTCACTCTCTCATAGAAATACTTGGGCAACCTATCATTAACCCATATACTTAATCATAAAGCTACTGATCAACATAAGCAGCAGTTTACAGAACAACTTTTATAATGATTTACAAATTAAGACAGTTTAGTCACTAACCCATGCACTCAGTGAGACATATTTAATCACTCTCTCATACAGTCAGTCATGCACCTACTAAATCCTCCATCCAGACACTTATACATCCACTCATTCTTCAATATGTAAGACATATTTTGACTTTTCAGAAACATACAGTCACTGGATGATGTCATCAGTGATGTCATCAGTGATGTCACTGACCATGTCATGAATGATGTAATATGTGACATGATCAGCAGTGGATTGCGGGTGCGCGATATAAAGTTAGTGCAACTAACTATATATGAAATTTCAATGGTTTTATGCGAGTAAAATAAGGTTTTGTAAATGCTAATCCCTAACTATATATGGTCTATAACCTATGGTTTTTTCAGTGAATATATATATATATATATATATAGCAATCCGCATTGAAGAATAAGTGGATGTATAAGTGTCTGGATGGAGGATTTAGTAGCAGTGTCATTGACTGTTTACTTGACTAATTTGTAGTGGGTCACTAAATATATTGGATAGTAACTAAACTGTGTGAATACTATTTTTTCTATGTATTTCATTTTTTTTTGGATGTATGAAAGTTTTTTATTTTGTAAAAAGAATTTAGCTTTGGTACGCTTCCGGTGCGTGCCCCGGGGAGCGGCCCGTTAGCGTAACTTTTGATCGCGCCCCGGTTCGCGCCCCGGGAAACGTTCCGTTAGCGCAACTGAGGCGATCGAAAACAACATTGTGACATGTCGCGTAAGTGTGACCTATCGCGTAGCCGCGTGATGCGTCTTATGACGCGCTGCGTTAGCGCACCCGGAAGCGCTCCGGAGCACTACAGAGTGCGACGCGCAGCGCCCCGGAAGTGCTCCGGGGCGCGGTGCGGGGTGCGTAACGTAAGCGTAACAGGTCATGTGACCTGAAAATAACACTTTTCATTGGTTCAGAACATTTTTTTTTTCAAAATGATGAAAGCCCCCACCTTTTTACCTTATTCTTACTTTCTACTTCCAGAGAGCAAGACCTGTTTTTGACAATGGCTTCTGTAATAGCTGCAGCTGGTGCTTCTCAGCAACCACCACCACCACCAAAAGGACCACCTCCAACACTGGACTTTGGTAGAGAGGAAGATAATGAGGACGAAGAGGAGGAGGAGGAAGAGCAAGTAAGGCAGCAGTTCCTGCCAGAAACACCAAGGCAGAGCCATTTTAAAGAGCACTACATATGGCATTTTTTTTAAATTCCACCTGGACAAAAGAAGGTCAATGCACCCAAGGTGTCTTGTTTGATATGTAAACATGAACTTTCTCGTGGCAACCCCAACAAGAAATACAGCTCTGGGAATCATACAATGATTCGCCACATGGAGCGGTGGCATCCTAATAATCTTTCCCAAGCACAAGTAAGGGATCTTGCTGCCAACCCCCCAAATGTCATCCCCAGCACCTCCAGTGGACAAACATCATTCGCCGGACCAGAAGGCCGAGAAATGATCCCCAATATTCAAAGTCCTTTTGAAAACTACAAAATAGTTTATATATATTGTGGAGGAACTATTTCTTTTGGAGAAAAGAGTATTACTTTGATTAACCGAGCTGGAGAAAATCATAAATGCAACAAGAAGAGAAAACAATTAATCCTTTTTATTTTTTTTTTGCTCCTGTTGAGACATGTTCAAACCCTGCTTTTTTGTTATTTCCCCTAAAAAAACACTAAAAAAACTCAAAATAATTTTCAAAAATCAAAAAATTGTTTAGAAAATTAATTAAAAAAATAAAAAAGAAGAAAAAGAATAAAAAAACAGTTCTTTTCAGAACTACCTTCCATTTATAACAAAATTGCAAAATTTTTTACACCCTGTCTTTCTTTTTTTCTCTTTGTTCCGCTTCCCGGAGCGCTGCCCGGTTCGCGTACCGGGCGCGAAACCCGCGAAAATTAAAAAAAAATGTTTGGTTTTTTTTGCTTTATATGGGCCTTTTCAGCCACCCACTTCAAATCTAGGGGGTCAGGGGGTGTCTACCCTGCCCCCATTTATTCATTTCCCCTTTCGTTATTGCCACCTCTTGTCTCTCGATCTTACCGAGAGACAAGATGGCGGCCGTTCCGGACTGTTTTGAATGTTTACAGACACCCAAGAACAAATCAGATTTCTGCGCGCAAGTCGCGTGGCACCCGGAGCGCTCCCCGGAGCGTGTACCGGGGCGCTGCCATAGATATATATATTTTTTTGAACCTAAATTACTCAAAATCCACTGAAGCACATATCTTGAGACATAGCAAAGGCACATCGGGCTACCAGTCCCTACAATTTTGCCAAATTTGGTGGAAATCCATTCAGCCGTTCGGGCTAAAAGTGAAATCGACCACCCTATGGAAATTAACATGGGGAAAACACGTTTTGGGACCCCCCTTTTATCTCGGCCCCTGCTTGACGAATCCCCCCCAAACTTTCAGGGAAGGACCGGAACGCCGCAAGGCCATTTTGAGGAAATTTTCAGTCGGATTCGTCAACCGGCGCCAAAGTTATTCCAAATAGAATTTTGAGATTTAACATTGAAAAAAATCCAGGTAATATATATATATATATATATATATATATATATATATTTAAAAATATATATTCAAATTAGCATGGTGCATAGCTAATGTAGTGTTTCTAGTGAGTTGACAATACTGTGTACGGAGGTGTGAAGTTTTCAGCAGCACGCAAATTATAACTTAAAGTTATAACTATAAATTTAGAATTTCGAAGGTTTGTGTATTTTAAGTTGGTTTTGTATACAAAATATGAATAACGTTTTCCTAACTATAACTTAGTCTTAACATTTTTCAGTGTTTTTTGTTGTTGAAGAAAATGTGTTTCAATCGTAAAGTGGAGTGTTTTCAAGTGGAGTGTTGTCGTCTGGCATGTCATCAAGTGGAGCGCTGTCAAGTAGAGTATTTTACAGTGGCATGGAGTGAAGTATATTGTAGTTGAGTAGAGTGGCGAAGAGTGTAGTGGAGGGAAGTAGAGTGCCATAGAGTGGAATGTTGTTAAGTGGAGTGTCGTATAGTAGAGTGGATGAAGGTGTTGTAGAGTGTAGTGTCATACAGTGGAGTGTTGTAGAGTGGAGGGTCAAAAGTGGAGTAGAGTGGAGTAGAGTGGAATACAGTACAATATAGTGGGGCAGAGTAGAGGGACATACAGTGCAGTAGGGTGTTCTAGATTGGAGTAACGTAGAGTGGGGTGGCATGTCATAGAGTACAGTGGAGATGCATAGAGTGGAATGAAATGTCATAGAGTGGGGTGCTGTACACTAAAATTTTGTAAAGTTTAGTGTAGTGTCATCGAGTAGAATGTCGTTGAATAGAGTGGCATAGACTGTTGCATGGTTCTCTACAGTGGAACGGGGTGTCAGAAAGTGTTGTAAGATGAAGTAGAGTAGAGTGGCATAGAATAGAGTAGAGTTAGGTGTCATGAAGCTAAGAACAAAGTGGTCCATATATAGAAGCGTTTTGAAAGTGTGTATTGTTAGCATGCATCAGGATATAGCCATCCGGGGAGATGTCTCCCATGGTATGGAGATCATGGCGTTGAAGTGTACAAAGTACCAACCTTTCACACATAAGCGGTTCCCATGGATTATTAGCTAAAGATAAAGCAGCAGAGTAGAGGAGGCTGCCGCTAAACAATCAGCCATGCCTCCGTCACGCCCAGCACATTGTAGAGAGGGTGTGTCAAAAGACTACAGAAGGTGGTGAAAAAATGTTGCGTAAGTGGTATGGGGATGTTTAGGAAAAGATAAAGAAAACACAGAGAGACCGCCATTTTGAATTTTGCCACTCATCCTGCCAAGGAAAGAGGGAGTTTAATCCAGCAGTCTACCTGGGTTGTAAAGACTTGCTTGCCTTTGCAGGTATTGTGAATACCACAAATGTTCCATGTAAGGAAGGGGATGTCTTCCACCCTCCCAGGGCCCCTAGGCATAGGCAATGAGAATTAGGAATTAGAGGAAACCATGCCATGTCAAAAGAAAACATATGGTGTACCTGGTGGATTTTGTGCAAAAAAGAAAAAACAAATAAGCGAAAAACCTCCCTAGCACCATCCCCATCCACACCAGACAGAAAAATATCCAGTGAATCTCTGAAGTCAAAAACATAAATCTGAAAAAGTCTGTTAAGGATAATTTGGTATATACAACCAGGTATAGGTGACGTTTTAACAGGGTGTGGTTCACCTGAATTTCTTTTACTTCTAACAGGAAAGAAAAAACAACCACATAAAAACAACATTATAAAGTAGTGAGGTGATGTTGACCAATGGTAAACAATGGGCAGCACTAAATCCACACCCCTGGGGGAATGAGGAGTAAGTCAGTGACCCATAGGAGAAGAGATGCGTTATAGTCCAAGTCAACCTGTGGGGATTGGGTAGCGGGCTGATGAGTCAGAGTGGTCAGGGTGCTGCGTCTAGAAGGATAGGATCTTGAGGTGCATTGTTTGGCAAAGTCAGCTGCCTCCACCGGTGTGTCAAACGTGTGATGCTTCCAATTGACCTCTACCTGCAGGCGAGCAGGAGTAGAGCATAGCTAGGTTTTCCTGTTTTCAGTTTTTATTTTTGGGAAATTCTGGTGGGGTTTTTTCAGTGTTTTCAAGTGATTTCAATACCTTTAAAAAACCCTGGTTATCAGTGTTACACATTTTCACGCCATTAAAAACAACAGAAACAGTGTTTTTCCGGTGTTTATGGAACGTTTTGCTTTTATTATTGCTTGCTTTCTGCACTGATAATGCATGGTATATAGACAGTGTATGTACAGTGTATACGAGGTCCAAATACATTTTTGCAAATCAAACTTATTGTAGTATACCGTACAATCATTCTTCGGTGAGTCTTTGGTCATGTGGGCTCGCTCTTTCCTTCTCATGTAAACTTTTTTCTGTGAAAAGGCCCTCTCAACATTGGCACTTGAGACGGGCAACACCAAAACAGCCAGTACACACTTTGCTAATTCTGGCCACTGACATAGTTTCCTTGCCAATACTTGTGCACTTGAGGATTGCGATTCTCTGGGCAGGTTCTGCAACATTAGCGTAAAACTGGGCGTTTATGCACTCAGTCATTGAAGCCGTCAAAAATGAAGCAGCACTTTTAAAACTACGAAGAAGATTCCATTTACTAAAGGGATCTAGAGCTTGTACAGAGTGGTGATAGCACTCTTTTCACATATACTTGTCACTATACCTTACATTGAATGTTTAAAACCTGGGGTGTTGGCAATTCACCTACTATCAATACTGACTCACTAGAAACTGAGGGCTGATGTATCAAGGGTTTTTACCCATTCTCTGTGGGTAAATGTGATGCCACATATTGGGAAAGATTCTTATGAAACCAGCCATTTTACCTATCAGTGAAAGAATCAAATACAGCCAAAATATCAAAAATGTTTTTGATATTTCTTGATTCTATACAGTTTATAAAATAATTAAACAAGACCTAAAACATGCTTCTAAACCCTGCAACTTTAGACCAAAGATCACAAAACTGGAAAAAATCCAAAATGAAGGAGAAACACTATTGTAGTGACATCGCTATACAACCAAACTCAAGCAGAATTATGTTATCCCGGTCTTTCTTGCTGCTAGCTTGTATAACAAAGTTACATTTTATTGACCCCTTCTGGAAGAAACAAATTACTCTTTCTCTCTCCTTTACCTTTCTTTTTACGACATTTAGTTTGTGGTTGTGCAGGTGTTTTTTTCAGTGTTTATATATTTACACTGGTGAGGGCTATTCCTCTTTCTGTGGGGTTTTGTCAGTTATTATAGGTTTAAACCTAAAACCGGAAGCATAGCATATTTAGGGCCCATCATTCGTAGTGAGTTTTTGGCATAGCTGAATTTTTGGCAGGCCTCGTGAACCGTGACGGTGAAGTTTGGGTAGAGGGAGATAGATGATCCCTGGTACTGCAGGGGGCCATGCTTGTGGGCAAGGCAGAGAACAGTATTCCTATCCCTGTAGTTGAGGAGGCGCACTGTGATTAAACTTGGGGGGTGCTCTCAAAGGAGGCCGAGGGCCTCGTGAGTGATGTGTGCACTCTAGGGCAAAGGCTGAGGAGAGGTTTTTGCAATCAAAGTGTTCCGTAAGCAGCAAACAAAAAAACCTTGCCTCCAAGTCCTCATTTTCGATGGCCAGTGACTTTAAAAGTGCATTCCAGTTTTTCAAGCTGTTTCAATGTGGTGGTAGCACCATCCTCAGGCCCTAAAATGAGCCCCTCCGTGCCATCTATTATGGCATTCTGCATTCCCCCATTCATACAATGCAGATTCTGAGCATGACAAAGCACTCATCTTGGGGGCAACCCCCAGCCCTGAGCTCCACCGTAATGGCAGCTGTTCCGCCAACTGTATCAGCATTGGATTCGCAACCCAGAGGTTCATCGGTGTCTGAGTGGCAGCCCTGGTGGCTTGCTGGTTTGGTTTTCTCAAAAAACAATTTGCGCTGTTCTGGTTTGGTGCAGCCCAATGGTGAGGAGAGGCTTGGACAGGGCGCTGCACAAGCCAGAAAGTAAGGCGATGCATAGGAGGCAGGATGGATAGGATAATGCCAGAAAGGTCTCTCCACCTTTTCAGGCAGCTGGCCAGCATCCCGAGAGGCGAGCCGCCAAAAAAGGTGCAACAGAGAGGGGAGCAGGAATGATGCAGGCATCAGTAGTGGTTCACAGGATGCCACTCTGCACAGAGCACAGCTGCAATATAGCCTGGTGGTTGTCCTCGCCTCAGGCTCTCCTGCATCCCCTGTCACTGCGAGGCCTCCGAGGCTATGCTGGGTTAGGCTGCACGACCTGCCTCACTCCACAGTATTGGTCAGCAAGTGACATCAGGTGCTGGGAAGCCGTCATCGAACATCCCGCTTTTGTCAGATGGGTTATCTGATTGGGAGAGATGGAACTGGAGTGATGATGGCAGAAATTTTTGGTGGATGTGGGCCACAAATGCCTGAGCTTCACAAGCTTGTGGCCATCTTGGTTGCTGCCTTGGTCACACCCCCATATTACCATGTTTCTAATGGAAGGACATGAGACACTTTACCAAAGTCTGAATAGTTAGTGAAAACTATGATTATTGTTGTCTATATTTTTCAAAAAGGCAACAGAGTACCGGGGTACTATCTTGGAAGTACTATGGTACGTATAGAAAGTTTCTTAAATAAAGGATCTATGACAAACAATAAAACAAATGTTTTTTAGTGTTATGACAAACAATAACACAAATATTTTTTAGTGTTGTTTACTATTGTTTTATTGTTTGTCATAAATCCTTAATTTCTTTTAATTTCAAATGATACTGCAGCATAACGTGTCATAAAGTGCTGTAGAGTAGAGTTGCATAGAGTGGTGAAGAGTGTTGTAGAGTGGAGCAGCACAGAGTGGAGTGTTGTACAGTGGCATAGAGTGGGAGAATGTGTGGTGCAGTGAATTAGAGTAAAGTTGAGTGGAGTGACGTAGAGTAGAGTGAAGTAAGGTATTATAGAGCAGAGTGGTGTGTGTATAGTAGAGTGGTTTGGCATGGAGTAGAGTGGAGTGGCATAGCATAGAGTGGAGCAAAGTGCCATAGAATAGAGTGGCGTAGAGTAGCAATTCGTCGGGTGTCAGAAAGTGTCATAGAAAGGACAAGAATGGAGTGACTTAGAGTAGAATAGAGTGTTGTAGAATGGAGTGGCATAGAGTAGAGTGTGGCCTAGTGGAGTGGCATAGACTGTCATAGAGTCAAGTGGCATAACGTGGAGTGGAGTAGTGAAGTAGAGTCGAGTAATCATTGAGTAGAATGGTGTAAAGTTGGGTGGAGTGGTTTAGGGGGAGGTATATAGAGTGTTGTAGAGTGTCACTGAATGGACTAGAGTGGAGTAGAGTGTCGCTCAGTGGCACATAGAAGGGTTTTATAGAGTGGAGAGTCAGAGTGGAGTAGAGTGTGGTAGAGTGAAGGGATGCAGTGTCTTGCAATGTAGAGCAGAGTGGAGTAGAGCAGTACAGCAGAGTAGCATGGAGTGGCATAGAGTAGAATGGTATAGAGTGGAGTGTCATACAGGATAGTTTCAGAGATTGTCGTATCGTAGAGTATCATGGCACACAGTTTAATGGTGCACAGTGTTGTAGAGTGGAGTGGTGTAAAGTGGATTGATGTAGAGTGCATTGGTGTACAGTGAAATTGCATAGACTGGAGTGACAGAGTGGAGTGTTGTAGATTAGAGTACAGTGGAGTATCGAGTCATACTGTGTAGCGTCATATAGTGTCTTACAGGGGAGGAATTTGGAGTAGAGTGACTTAGAGTGGAGTGAAGTAGAGTGGAGTAGAGTAGAGCAGAGTGGAATAGCGTAGAGTGGAGTGGCATAGCATAGAGTAGAGTGGCGTAGAGTGGCGTGTAATGGATTGGAGGTGCATAGAGTGGAGGGGCCTGTCATACAGAACAGTGGAGTATTGTGCAGTGTCACACAGTGGTGTGTTGTACAATGTCCTACATTGGAGGAGCATAGAGTGGAGTGACGTAGAGTGGATCAGCATAAAGTGGAGAGGCATAGAGTGGAACAGTGTAGACTGGAGTGGCATAGAGTGAAGTGGAATAGAGTGAAGAGGTGTAGAGTTGAATAACAGAGTGGAGTGGAGTGGTGTATAGTCAAGTGGCGCAGAGTGTAGTGACGTGTCGTAGAGTAAGGTAGAGTGACATGTCTTAGTGTGGTGTGTTGTGCAGTGTCTTACAGTGGGGGGTTTGCAGCCCAAGATAGTGGTCTCTTAAGTGACATGCTCCGAAAAAAATCCAAACTTCCCATCCAGATCTGAAGACTGTAAAAAGTGCAGGCTGCTGCTGGTACCTGATTGTAGAGCGTCACGAACAATCCAGAGCCTCTGGGAAGATTGTAGACCCAAGTTCAAGGTTATGAGAGATTCCGGTGCACAGCGGGCCTGGCTGCGACGAGAAGCCTGCTCTGCCACGGCCTCGCCTACACTTGCTGCCGTGCTGCATTCCCCTGTGACCTGGCCAGCATTCCGGCTCGAGCCACTAGGCCTGGGCCCTTCACATGTCGCCTGACTTTGCTGCCTGGCTTGGCCCCAGTACATGCGGCATTAGCTCTACCCTACTCAATTGTGCACTGAAGGACCCCTTGTCATCACTCTGCACTGCCCACGGGACTGTACTCACTTCGTGATGGTGGCCTATTCTCTGCCTGCGAGGGTGTTCCCTCCTTCTGATGCGGTGCTTCTTGGGCCATTGACGGCGGTACTCTTACTCAGGAAGGGCAGCATAGATCAGCATCCCTAACGAATCCGGACTCCAAGTGGCTTGCGGACCTGTGGTGTGGATTGCGAGAAGATTCGAAGCGGTGCTGGGCCGAGCCCGGGGGGAACTATGCTGCAGCGGACTCGCCTACACTTGATACTGGGCTGGTGTCTTGACTCGAAGCCCCGGACCCGGGCCTTCCACCTGCTGCCTAGCTTCACCGCCCGGACTGGCCCCCAGTACGTGGCTGTATCCTTTATATTTTACAAATCACTGGGGACCCCTATCATCTGCCCACACCGCTAACGTAACTGTACCTATTTAAGGAAGGCGGCCTGGCCATTTCTAGCTAGTGACTCCCCCCCCCCTATGCAGCGCAGCTAAGATCATTGTTGGCAGATTGGGCCTGTGTGATTTTAACCCTGACGCCCTCCGCGGACCTCATAATCACCGGTGGACCCCAGATGGTTACAGTGGATTCTCCGCAGCTACTAGGAACCCAAAGACCGGAGTTGGCTGCGGTGTCCTACCAACGGTGCCCGATATTGCAAGCGTCTGATTGTGTCGAGAATAGTCTGAACCACCCACATCGGGACTAGAGGGGACCCGCAATGCTACTGGCTATTGTCCGTTAAGGGGGCAAAGATAATACAGCAGTGTAGGCCCTAAACTGACTGTAAAGAGACGCATACTATTTAGGGGCTTCCCACACTCCTGACGTGGGCCGCAGACGAGGTGTACCACCAGAGAACAATTTGACTACTAACGGCTGGGTGCGGGTTGGTGTCTATTCCTCGCTGCCCCGTGGAGAGAGCGCCGCTGCCCCCACAGGCTCATAACCACACATAGTACCCAGTGGTTCGTTCATCACAAGTCACCTGGATTAGAGCTCAACTACAGGGTTGGTCCACCGGCAGCCAACACGCCAGCAATCATGGGTAGAGGATAACTGAAATCTTCCTCTAGATCCGAGAGGACTGGGTCACTCTTGCCACACTCCGAACATTCCTCAGGCCGTTCCTGCTACTATGAAGCAGGGACTGTGTCCAATCCTCCAGACAATAAGCTAGATGTGATGTTAAAAGAAATCCGGGATTCCAGAACTGCGCTGGAAAATAGGTTGGGCACGATCTCTGTGGAGCTCAATCTCCTCAAGGACGACCATAAAAAGTTAGTGGATAAAATAAAGACAGCGGAACAAACTTTGGAAACAGTGGCGCAGCAAGTACAGGCTCATGACGAGCAACGATGTCAAATGCGTCAACAGATCGACTCCCTCCAGGCTCGTGCAGATGATGCTGAAGGTCGGGCCCAGCGAAATAATCTCAGAATTGTTGGCTTTCTGGAGGGAGCAGAAGGCCCTAACCCGACAACCCATATAGGAAACTGGCTAAAAACTAGCTTAGCCCCAGTCGGTCTGTCCGTACACTTTACTGTTGAATGAGCTCACCGAGGCCCTACACGTTGGCCAATCCCTGGTGCAAACCCCCACCCAATATTGGCCAGAATCTTGAATTACTGGGACTATGACCATCTGTTGCAGGGTGCATGCGACAATGGCCCACTGCAAATGGATAATGTGAAAATCTCCATATTCCCCGACTATGCGTTAGCTGTGCAGCACAAACGTTTCTAATTCATGGAAGTCAAAACTCAAGGCTGTGCTGCAGGCAACACCTTTGCCTTGCTATTCCCGGCATAATTGAAAATCATATATAATCAGCGATCGCTATTCTTTGATACACCTGATGATGCTTGGGACTGGATGGACAGAACCTTCCCAGATGTCCTACCCGCAAGACGGATTGAATCTATGCAGCCAAAATCAAAACATGCTCCCCGGAGGCATAAAAAGTGTCTCATTAAACACAGCATGGGCTCCAGTCTCCACCTCGGCAGAGGGTGTCGGAGGGTAGACAAGAGGCTCTGCGAGCTGTTGTGACCTTCCATCTTACTCATCCGCCTATCAGCACAAGCGCTTCCGTTGAGGCCGACTCAGACTCTGAATCAAGTGGTAGTGCTGCACTATTTCCTTCAGCGTCTACGCAACTGAGCAATGATCCATTGGAGTGACAGGTATATGAGACCCTTCCACTATTGTCTCTGCCTAGGTTGTCTGTACACAAAAAATTTGATGTTTAGGTTATAACATTAATTTCAAAGTTGTGTTAACCTGCATCTACAACAGTCTGTAAGTTGGCATTACAGTATTTGAATGTTAGACTAGGGACGACATGATATGTCCCCCGGCCCGGCCCGGCCTGTCCTGGGCAATTCCATGAATTGTTCTTTTCCCTTTTTCTTTCTTCTAAGAAGCAGTGCTATTTGCAATCTCCCCACAAGCGATAGCAACAGGTTGATGTGAAATATGTTGTCTTTTCTTACACAGTTTGGTCAAGCGAAGTTAGATCGTTGGACCCAGTATTGGCTACAGTTGTATTGTTTGTGTTTTTGCCTCATGATCCGATGTATGGGGGGGATGGGTAGGGGGTGGGGTGGGATGGGGGAGAAGGGGGTTACACCGCAGCGCCCTGAAGACGACCACTCCCACATCCTTTACTATCATATCCTGGAATGCTAGGGAAATGGGAAGGATTCACAAGCGGCACAACTATACCACCCACACTATTTGGGCCTATACAAGGCACAAATAGTATATTTACAGGAGACACACCTACTGTCTGCAGAAACCACGAAATTGCAACGAAGTTGGAGGGGTCAATTTTATGCCACAGCATATTCCGCCTTTTCTAGAGGGACTGCATTATGGATACTGGCGGGAATTCCCTTTTCCCTTAGTGAGAGTAGGATAGATGACCAGGGCGTTATGTGCTCCTACGTGAAATTTTAGATGGTACACAAGTGGTGTTAGGGTCCCTTTATGCACCAAATGTAGATCAAGATGCCTTTCTGGCTCGGTTATCCCTGGCACTTTAAGACTGGTCACATTACCCATGGTTATTAGGAGGGGACCTGAATGCAGTATTTGATGATGCCTGGACCTCTCGCACCCTCCCTTGTCGAACACTACTGCGTGCTCCCACTCTGCTGCTTGACAATATGATTCAGAAAAGGGGGTGGTGATGGACAGAGTTTCTGAATTAAGCAGAATACTCCTACCCAGTCAACAGATCAGGGCTTGATCCATCACCGTTTTTTAGCTCACTGCACCATCCCAGCTCAGAGCCTGGCTACATGCAAATTAGTCTGTCCCTGTCCCAGTGCATCATGGGAACAGGGCAAACCAAACTACCAAGCCAATTCTTATACTGGGAAGGAAACAAGCTTCCGGGGACTGGTTTCTGGTATTACAGCTGTCATCGGCCCAGCTTGCTTGAATCCTGATGGTGCAATGAGCAAGGGACTCCCATCTGAGTATACCCTTCCACGCTTATGGTGGACAAAACGATTCAGAAAAGGGGGTGGTGATGGACAGAGTTTCTGAATTAAGCAGAATACTCATACCCAGTCAACAGATCAGGGCTTGATCCATCACCGTTTTTTAGCTCACTGCACCATCCCAGCTCAGAACCTGGCTACATGCAAATTAGTCTGTCCCTGTCCCAGTGCATCATGGGAACAGGGCAAACCAAACTACCAAGCCAATTCTTATACTGGGAAGGAAACAAGCTTCCGAGGACCGGTTTCTGGCATTACAGCCGTCATCGGCCCGGCTTGCTTGAATCCTGATGGTGCAATGAGCAAGGGACTCACATCTGAGTATACCCTTCCACGCTTATGGTGGACAAAACGAATCAGAAAAGGGGGTGGTGATGGACAGAGTTTCTGAATTAAGCAGAATACTCCTACCCAGTCAACATATCAGGGCTTGATCCATCACCGTTTTTTAGCTCACTGCACCATCCCAGCTCAGAACCTGGCTACATGCAAATTAGTCTGTCCCTGTCCCAGTGCATCATGGGAACAGGGCAAACCAAACTACCAAGCCAATTCTTATACTGGGAAGGAAACAAGCTTCCGAGGACCGGTTTCTGGCATTACAGCCGTCATCGGCCCGGCTTGCTTGAATCCTGATGGTGCAATGAGCAAGGGACTCACATCTGAGTATACCCTTCCACGCTTATGGTGGACAAAACGAATCAGAAAAGGGGGTGGTGATGGACAGAGTTTCTGAATTAAGCAGAATACTCCTACCCAGTCAACAGATCAGGGCTTGATCCATCACCGTTTTTTAGCTCACTGCACCATCCCAGCTCAGAACCTGGCTACATGCAAATTAGTCTGTCGGTCCCCGGAAGCTTGTCTCCTTTCTGGTGAAGAATTGGCTTGGTAGTTTGGTCTGCCCTGTTCCCATGATGCACTGGGCCAGGGACAGACTAATTTGCATATAGCCAGGTTCTGAGCTGGGATGGTGCAGTGAGCTAAATAACGGTGATGGATCAATCCCTGATCTTTGGACTGGGTAAGAGTGGTCTGCTTAATTCAGACACTCTGTTCATCACCACCCCCTTTTCCGCAAAAGTTCAGGCAGCCTGTGGAAAGTTGGGAGCTGAGGCTGCATCTCCAAAATGAGTGGACAACATGAGAACACGAACTGTACTTTATGGCTGCCTGAACTTTTGCGCTGAGGAAGTGACAGGTAATGAATAGTGTGCGCACAACATGACACACTCCTCACCATCATTGCCAAAATCCATCACACCCCACTCTTGCCAGGCCCATAAAGTCACACAATGCAGTTATATTGTCTAGGGCGTAGGTTTTATTCACTTCAAGCAGGATAATTCAAGACAACCACTACATGGATATAAGTAAACTACTTGGATACACAGAATATACATGTTGCACCCTCTAGTGATATTTTCATGTCAAAGGCACTAAGATATTAAAATAATTATTACATTTCAGCAAAGCATTAAGCTGTCCATCCTCATGAAAACACTACTGCGCACATTCTGCCGGCAGGCCACAATGTGCTACAGCAAACAGTTGCATTATCTGAACCAGAGCATGGCATAACGCACAGGCTCTCAGAGGTACCTGAACAATGTCAAAACTTTCCAGCACACACCTATCAAATACATCAAGACATTAGAATTGTCATCACAGGTGAGCATAGCCTTATGTTGTTCATAGTCTTGAAACCTCTGCTGCGCACCTTGTGCCGGCAGGCCACAGCGTGCCGCAACAAACAGTTACCTTACTTGAAATCCAGGGCACCGCATAGCGCACCGGCCCTCCGAGGTGCCTGAACACAGGCAGTCTCCCCAAGATTCATCTCAGTCCTTAAGTGACGTGTTCGAGCAGTAGTGTTGAGGACCGCCGGCAGGCCGGTCCCCCTTTTTACCGCCAATCCATTGCACACTTCAATCCTACCCCGTCCTGGGGTCCATCCAGTCACTCAACCTCCTTTGTTGAGCATGCCCCTTCGTTGTTAACTGTCAGCGCTCCGCCACCCCGCTTTACCTCAATGCCGGGTGGGTGGGTGGTTTTCCGTCACTCTGCGGCTGTGGTCCAGGGAGACAAAGAGGACGTCCCCCTCGAGGCACTGCCTTAAATACCTGCCAGATAAGATTCGGTTTCGTTTACCCCTGGACACTCCAGAAACCGCAATTTAAGCCAGTCTGGACCCCTCCTCAAACCAGCCCCCAGAGTGATGCTTGGTCACGTGGCGCAACTAAGGGAGCCCCTCCTCTAGGCGAATGGGGCTCCTGCTCATAGTGTGCGCACAACATGACACACTCCTCACCATCATTGCCAAAATCCATCACACCCCACTCTTGCCAGGCCCATAAAGTCACACAATGCAGTTATATTGTCTAGGGCGTAGGTTTTATTCACTTCAAGCAGGATAATTCAAGACAACCACTACATGGATATAAGTAAACTACTTGGATACACAGAATATACATGTTGCACCCTCTAGTGATATTTTCATGTCAAAGGCACTAAGATATTAAAATAATTATTACATTTCAGCAAAGCATTAAGCTGTCCATCCTCATGAAAACACTACTGCGCACATTCTGCCGGCAGGCCACAATGTGCTACAGCAAACAGTTGCATTATCTGAACCAGAGCATGGCATAACGCACAGGCTCTCAGAGGTACCTGAACAATGTCAAAACTTTCCAGCACACACCTATCAAATACATCAAGACATTAGAATTGTCATCACAGGTGAGCATAGCCTTATGTTGTTCATAGTCTTGAAACCTCTGCTGCGCACCTTGTGCCGGCAGGCCACAGCGTGCCGCAACAAACAGTTACCTTACTTGAAATCCAGGGCACCGCATAGCGCACCGGCCCTCCGAGGTGCCTGAACACAGGCAGTCTCCCCAAGATTCATCTCAGTCCTTAAGTGACGTGTTCGAGCAGTAGTGTTGAAGACCGCCGGCAGGCCGGTCCCCCTTTTTACCGCCAATCCATTGCACACTTCAATCCTACCCCGTCCTGGGGTCCATCCAGTCACTCAACCTCCTTTGTTGAGCATGCCCCTTCGTTGTTAACTGTCAGCGCTCCGCCACAGGGCGAGAAGCTACCCGGCGCACACGCCCTCCCCCCCCACCGGCGTTGACTGTGCTCCCGAATAGCCCCCAAAATTGTTTGGATGAATATCTCTATGCCTTTTGCCGACAGGTGCTCACCATTGTGATGGAACAGTTCAGTAGACCCCAGATGAAGCAATCTATGCTGTATGGTACCCATTGAAGGGCCACGTAAGAGTTTATGTATTGAAGAATTCAATTTCCGCACAGAGTCATTAATGGCCTTCACTGAGGCCCTACCCAGCCAGAACGACCTTGGTATCACCTCTGACCACAATATCAATGTTGTAGGTAGATAGTTTCGTATCCTAGCCAGGACTGAAAACAAGGCCTCTCGAACTCCTAGTCTGCCTAAAGGCAACATGTCATTCCCGCCCGCATGAATCACCAAAACGTCCGGGCGAGGCATCTCTCCGGATTCTACCGCTTGTTGTAGGTGTAGCAAAAGATCCTGTAACCGTAGTCCCCGTACCCCAAGCCAGTGATGTGTAAACCCAGCCGCCCCTTGTGCTGCCTCCAAACCGGACCCATGAAATTGCTGCTCCGCACTGCAAATCAAGGAATGCCCACACCAACAAATATGCACTGTTGTGCGGGAAACAACTGTAACAGAGAGAGAATTGGTATTAAGACCAAAATTGAAGGCACCCTGAGCATCACTTCTTCCCTTAAACAAGACTTGGCCGGACATACCGATGATAACAATCTGACTGCCAACGACCCACTTTTTTGATTGCATCAGCTGTCAAACCCATCGCTGCTGCTGTGGTGGCCGCCCCTATGCGAAAAGAATGGGAGCTAAACTGCGTGGAATCCTCACCTAGATGTGCCAACGCTTTCCTACAAACCTGGGTAAACTGATACCTTGTCATTGGCACGCCATCTTTGTGCACTAGAAGCCTTGTTGAGTGGACCACCGGGCGTACCTTAAGAAATTCCCGTGTCAATGCTACTGGACAATATGCAACTTGATGAGCCGCAAACAATTTCAGCCAAGTGCCTCTCCCGCAAGAGTCTGTCTTTGACCGCTGGATACATATGTGGACTGCCCATTCTTCTAGAACAACATCTGCCAGGCCTAACCCACCCCCCCCCCTGTTTGGATGATGCCACCAGCTCAGAGACACGCAACGCCCCAAAAAAGGCGAGTGAGTAAGCAAGACTGAATAGCTTTACCTCATATTGACACCGGCACACTGACTGTAAGCCCCCCACAAGCCTACCCAACCTTTCAACATTTATAGGTCGCCTAGTGTCTCGTGCTCCCGGTGCCAAGCGCTCCCAACCCCTAATGGCCTTTTGCACCCTAAAATCTTTAGTGGGATCCCTAACACCATGCAAACCTGCAAAGAAAGCAATGGCAGACATCTGCCTCCGCACTAAGGAGAGTGACCTTCCCTGCTCCTTCTGGCCCACCAGAAAACCCAACACACCTTCTGGTGTGAAACGTTTTTGCTCCGTGTCTGCTCTGAATGTCGCATTGTACACCCCCCAAGCCCTCTCGTACATACGTTTTGTCTGGGGTGCCAATGCTGCTGTAATTAGGTCTGCGGCAATGGGGCACCAAGCCTCCATAACTCCTCTGGGAACTCCGCCATCACTTCGTCTGCCTGCGGCCACCGTGCCCTGAACTCTGCCATCTTAAATCGAGACAAAGCGTCAGCCACTGTATTATCCACACCAGGTACATGTTTGGCAGCAAAATGCACGTTATGCAAGAGACACAGGCGAACAAGCGTCTTCAACAACCGCAGAACCATGGGGCATCTTGCGCTCTGATTATTAATGGCCAACACCGCAGACATACTGTCTGACCAAAACTTTACTCTAGTGTTCGCTAAAGAAGGCCCCCAAATGTGTAAGGCAACAATGATAGGGAACAATTCTAAAAAGGTAACGTTGCGTGTAAGCCCACACTCAACCCATTGCTCCGGCCAATGTTTCATGCACCACTTAGAACCTAACACTGCTCCAAAACCGATGCCGCCCGCTGCATCAGTATATAGGTCTAACTCAGTGTTGTTGCACTCAGGCTGCTGCCACAAAAGTGTACCATTGAAATTATCTAAGAACTCCCTCCATGACTCTAAGTCCTCCCTAACATCTGTTGACAACCTCGTGTGATGGTGCTTAGCCCGTAAGCCAGACATTGCTCTAGCTATGTTTTTTGAAAAAACTCTCCCCATGGGAATCACTCTCAGGGCAAAGTTCAATTGACCTATCAAGACCTGCAGCTGATGGAAAGTAACCTTCCTGGCTGAGAGGCAGGCGTTAACCGCCTCCCTGAATGACTGCACCTTCTCCTGAGGCAATCTACATTCCCCTGCCACTGAATCTATCTCGATACCTAGGAAGCATAGGCAGGTGGTAGGCCCTTCAGTCTTGTCTGCAGCTAACGGAACCCCCAGCGCCTGGGCAAGCTGCCGGAAACCTTGCAGTGCCCTCCCGCATGCCAGATCATCAGGGGGACCCATGAACAAGAAGTCGTCTAGGTAATGTACCACATCATCTGACGACACCAAGTCCCTGACAGCCCATTCCAGGAAACGGCTGAATGTCTCAAATACAGAGCATGCGATGGAACATCCCATGGGCATGCACAAGTCCATAAAGAACTGTCCCTCAAACGTGAAGCCCAGCAAGCAGGTATCCTCAGGGTGGATGGGAAGGAGGCGGAAGGCCGATTCTATATCTGATTTGGCCATAAGCGCCCCTTTGCCTAATCTCTGTAATTTTGCAAGGGCCTCGTCAAAGGTGGTGTACCGTACCGTGCATAAGGCCTGATCCAAACCATCATTTACCGATCTCCCAATGGGGTGCGACAAATTATGAATCAAACGAAATTTGCCCGGCTCCTTCTTTGGCACCAACCCCAGTGGTGAGCAGACTAAAGATTCACAAGGTGGGGAATTAAAAGGCCCAGCCACCCTGCCAGCAAGCACCTCCTTCATAATCTTGTCCCTAACCACCTCCCGCTGTTGTAGGGCTGACTGTTGATTTTTTGGCGGGACTGATGAAGGGGGTACGCGGGAAGGAATGCGGAACCCATCCCTGAAACCATAATACAGCATGTAGGCATCTTTGACATTATTGTATTTACTGAGAAGGTGCGTGAGAACATGCATCCGTATTGGTGACGGACGCTCAGGACTTCTGCTTTGGCAGAATGCTCTTAAAGGGTGTTCGTTCTCTTTGCTTGCCTTGTTTTTTAAAGCACTTGAACTCCGGATGTCCCTGCCCCCCACAGAATGAACAAATGTGCTTGAACTTACAGGCCGCCCCCTTGCTACATTCCTTTTTGTTGTACTGCCAGCAGGCCAATTTTTTGTCTCCCAAAATTTTGTTGAAACGAAATGACTGAGCCGATTTCCCAGGTGTTTGAGTCATATTAAACTCTGCATGCCAAATATTTATCTCTCTTTGGTCCCATGCTATCTCCGGACGGACAGCCTTCATCTGCCTAAATTTAGTATCGTACTGCATCCACGCTGAACCCTGGAACTCTGAGGCCGCCCCGTGTATGAGGGACATGTACCCAAACAACTGCGGTGCTAATGATGGTGTTTTTTCTGTTAAAATCGCAGCATAAATAGCGAACCCTGTCACCCAGTTCCGCAATGACCATTCCACCCACACAGTTTTTGGCTTAAACTCACTCTCTTTAGTTGCTTTGGGACGACTTGGAACCACCCCTGCATTGATCAGATCAAAAACGTTCACAAATTCCCCCCTGTGAATCTTGTCCCTAGTCTCCGAAGGAACATGCCATGAAATCGCAGAAGAGGGGGCCAGCACCAAGGATGTAGACCCAAATATTAAAGGAGTCACCACTGGGGGTGATTGTACTACGCTCGCCCCAGTTGCAGTCAGGGAGGGGGAAGTCTGCCCTACCCCCAGCCCCGCTGCAATTGGAGTCCCACCTGTCTGTGCCCACACTTGAGCCGCCACCGCCCCTTGTGATGCAGATACTGGCAGTGGTCCGGATAGTGGTAGGGCTGGCGCCCCTCCCAACGCCCCCGGGGCCTGATGTGCAACAGAGATCCCCGTCGCTTGCAAGCCCCCAGAAGTTCCAGAGGCCCCCCCTGGCCCCTGCGTCGGCAGCACCATTAACCCTGCCGTATTTCCCGGGGGCTGCAAGGCTGTAGAGCTACCTGCCGCTTGTGAAACCACTGGTGCCCCCCCCTGTGGTGTCTCCCCCGATGATGCTGTTGTGGATATTGCCATAATGCTCTGCCCCACCGCCCCCACCGTCATATTGAGCACGGGCCCCTGCGCTGCTTTGTCTGTCCCACGCGCCGCCATGGCCTGAATGATTGACTCACCGCCCACCGTGGCCAACGTGTCCGGTTGTGGGTGTGCCTTGTCCTGCTGCCCCTCTCTATATCGGGCAGGGACCTTCCTTTGTCGCTTTGTTGCCCTGCCATCCGGCCGCTGCTCTGGCTCTCCAGCCAACTTTTGAAGCGCTGCTTCCATGCCATGCCGCTGTGCCGCCTTCCAAAGTTCATTGAGAGCACGAAAATCCTCTTGTGCCCCGGGCTTCCCGGAAATGGGGCGAGCACGCTTAGGCGCCATGTAAGCCTGCTAGCGGAAACAAAAGACAACTGTTAACTTCATAATATCGCCATGACACACACCCCCTACCGTCTAATGGGTACCACTCCCACTGTCCCCCAAAATACTGGGTATTACAAGCTGCCCCATCAGTAACCCAGAACTAATACGTGATGCGTGCCTATGATCACCAAATGCTAGCACCACCTCCTAGGCGCCTTCACCAGTTTTTCTAACCAAAGTCCACCTATCGCCACGCCAGATCACATGTCCACTGAAACCCAGCTATATTTAACAGGGACACCACTTTAAAATAATTGGAGGAGGGTGTGGGGGTGGAACATTTCCTGGAGCCATTGTTTAAAAATGCGCACCATAAATCAACCAACACAGCTTCCTGAATTGGCCCGCTCTTCCTTCTCTGGGGCCCTGTTCCTGATACCTTCATATTATAAGTGGGACTGCGCCAGCTCTCGGGGTTAAGAGGGACCCATGCCCCTCCTTACATCCTCGTTGGCCCTACATCTGATACCTCATATCATCAGTGAGACTACGCCTGCATGTTGCGCTTCTTTTTTTTTTTTTTTCAAATAATGCGTGCGCATTTATATGGCGCGAACTCGACCCGAAGGTGCAGGAGTGCTTTAGCTGCCCTTTATAGACATTCCCCCCGCAGGCACCGGGAGAGTAAGTGATACGCCCATGTCCTCGCTGGGCCATGTGTTCCTTAGAATGAAGGCTGCTCGGCAGACCGCATTACCACGAAGCGCTTGCCCATTTCCCGCTCCCGCAGCCTTCCTCTCACTCTACGTGCATCTCTCCTTAAGTGAAACAGCCATGCACTCCCACACGACCAACTCCACGGAGGCTATCCACGCCAGACAGCAAACCACCCCCTTGACCCTCGCATACATTCCAAGAGTCCCCGCCTCCCCCCCCCCCCCCCCCCACTCATGAGGGTTGAAGCGCATCAAAGCGCGAGGCATAAAAGCAGAAAAGCGTTTTAATGCAAAGTGCATTTCGTATACCGCCACGGTTAATTAAAATCGCTGAAGCGGCACTTGTTCCCTCATTCACGCAGACACGTTTATTTAAGCAGGAAGTTTATTTAAGGAGGAGATACGGGTGGTCTGCTCCTCCGATCCTCTGTCTGACATATTCCGAGCCAACATTACAACCTTAAACAGTTTCGGAAAACACACCTTTTTCTAATACCAAAACACCCGCCTGAGCTGAATAGCGCCGGGTTAATTGCCATGACTAACTGCAGCAAAGGCCAAAAGCGACACGGCTTTTAAACCCACACCTGCCCACTAGGGCCAGCATACAAGCATGCCAGTATCGTAGCCCTGCGAACCGCCGCCACTCATGGACACCCATCTCGGCCGCCTGCAAAGAGTACCGAGGCAAGCACCTGTAGTCTATGATGCAGCTCGTTTCCGTGTGATCCTGTGTACTGCTAAGCGATGTGCGCATTACTTCACCCAGGGCAAAAAGCAATCGGAAAAGAACCCAACATGCCGATTCAAAATGTTTGTTTTACCTCACCCCACACTTTAATTGTTGAATAAATAGATGTTTGGGCGGACCATGTTAGCAACAGGCTTGCATGTAAACTGATTGAAGCTGAAAGCCTTCACCGGAGAAAAAGTGAAAGAAACCATATGCACCCCCCCCCCTTCTTTGTACAATAATGTAAACAGCCATAAAAATTAACCTACAGACGAAGTTCTTCATTGTGTGCAAAATCCTATTTCAGCTTCTTTTCCTCAACATGACCCGCTTTTTCCTCCAACCCTGACCTCGAACCCGGGACTCCCAGGCCAAAGGCGCGCGCTCAAACAATTGAGCCACAGTCACTGCCCCGATAATTATGAGCTGCAATGAACCCCATTACGCGCCTACAGTAAAGTAAATTAAAACGCTCCCATGAGAAAACCAAAACCTAAAATACAGATAGTCATTATAAACGCTAAACCTGAAGTAAATAAAACTACGCCGGCCCCCCTGAACCCACCGCGTTGTTCTTCGGCCTACGACCAGAAGCTCTGCACTCTTGACCGTCTTTTTCCGTCACTCTGCGGCTGTGGTCCAGGGAGACAAAGAGGACGTCCCCCTCGAGGCACTGCCTTAAATACCTGCCAGATAAGATTCGGTTTCGTTTACCCCTGGACACTCCAGAAACCGCAACTTAAGCCAGTCTGGACCCCTCCTCAAACCAGCCCCCAGAGTGATGCTTGGTCACGTGGCGCAACTAAGGGAGCCCCTCCTCTAGGCGAATGGGGCTCCTGCTCAGGATCACACGCATATTAAAGCGCCTTCATTTCAAGCCTACAGTCTTTTTCCCCTGCGCACTCGGCATGAGAATACAGCCTGCAGGTTTTTAAATAAACCACGTGGGCAGTTCAACAAGCCAGAGACTTCTCCCGTGATCAAGGCTTGCAGTAGCAGAAACGTTGGGAAAGGAAGCCGTTTGGTCTTTGTGCTGTTTCCACGAATAAAGAAATTCAGCAACTCAGCAAGGGCTGGTGTTCCTCTTTGTTTACAAGGAGGGTTTGTGGTAATTATTTCTGAAAAGCCTCGCAGCAGTAACACTGGCCACCCTTCAAGGTTCCGTTTCAAGTGCGAGGCACTGTGTGTGCAATTAACTTTGTTAGAACGGAACCTGCTTCGCCCTCTGTGAAAGCGATTTCCAGACTGTGGAAAGTTGAGAGCTGAGGCTGCATCTCCAAAATGAGTGGACAACATGAGAACACGAACTGTACTTTATGGCTGCCTGAACTTTTGCGCTGAGGAAGTGACAGGTAATGAAGGATCACACGCATATTAAAGCGCCTTCATTTCAAGCCTACAGTCATTTTCCCCTGCGCACTCGGCATGAGAATACGGCCTGCAGGTTTTTAAATAAACCACGTGGGCAGTTCAACAAGCCAGAGACTTCTCCCGTGATCAAGGCTTGCAGTAGCAGAAACGTTGGGAAAGGAAGCCGTTTGGTCTTCGTGCTGTTTCCACGAATAAAGAAATTCAGCAACACAGCAAGGGCTGGTGTTCCTCTTTGTTTACAAGGAGGGTTTGTGGCAATTATTTCTGAAAAGCCTCGCAGCAGTAACACTGGCCGCTCTTCAGGGTTCCGTTTCAAGTGCGAGGCACTGTGTGTGCAATTAACTTTGTTAGAAGGGAACCTGCTTCGCCCTCTGTGAAAGCGATTTCCAGACTGTGGAAAGTTGGGAGCTGAGGCTGCATCTCCAAAATGAGTGGACAACATGAGAACACGAACTGTACTTTATGGCTGCCTGAACTTTTGCGCTGAGGAAGTGACAGGTAATGAAGGATCACACGCATATTAAAGCGCCTTCATTTCAAGCCTACAGTCTTTTTCCCCTGCGCACTCGGCATGAGAATACGGCCTGCAGATTTTTAAATAAACCACGTGGGCAGTTCAACAAGCCAGAGACTTCTCCCGTGATCAAGGCTTGCAGTAGCAGAAACGTTGGGAAAGGAAGCCGTTTGGTCTTCGTGCTGTTTCCAGGAATAAAGAAATTCAGTAACTCAGCAAGGGCTGGTGTTCCTCTTTGTTTACAAGGAGGGTTTGTGGCAATTATTTCTGAAAAGCCTCGCAGCAGTAACACTAGCCGCCCTTCAAGGTTCAGTTTCAAGTGCGAGGCACTGTGTGTGCAATTAACTTTGTTAGAACGGAACCTGCTTCGCCCTCTGTGAAAGCGATTTCCAGACTGTGGAAAGTTGGGAGCTGAGGCTGCATCTCCAAAATGAGTGGACAACATGAGAACACGAACTGTACTTTATGGCTGCCTGAACTTTTGCGCTGAGGAAGTGACAGGTAATGAAGGATCACACGCATATTAAAGCGCCTTCATTTCAAGCCTACAGTCTTTTTCCCCTACGCACTCAGCATGAGAATACGGCCTGCAGGTTTTTAAATAAACCACGTGGGCAGTTCAAGAAGCCAGAGACTTCTCCCGTGATCAAGGCTTGCAGTAGCAGAAACGTTGGGAAAGGAAGCCATTTGGTCTTCGTGCTGTTTCCACGAATAAAGAAATTCAGCAACTCAGCAAGGGCTGGTGTTCCTCTTTGTTTACAAGGAGGGTTTGTGGCAATATATATATATATATATATATATATATATATAAATATATATATATATATATCAGCCCACTTCCTCCGTTTACACCGGGACCTGTAACTGCGGTGCAATCCAGGGGCGGAGGCCGCCCTGTAAATATTGTTTTCCACCAAGCACAGCGGCCGCTGTGCAGATGCACTTCCAATCCAGAAAATTACGAAGTAATCCACGAGACAGCACGTGTGCTCAAATTTAATTTATTCCTCCATTAAAGTTCCAGCATGTGATACACGGCAAGTATGGAACAAAACCCAACGCGTTTCGGCGATGAAACTCTCGCCTTGCTCATGGGTAACTCGTGTATTGAAAACAAAGTTATTTAAATAAAGTTTAGTTTAACCAAGGGTGCACATGTGATCAGTGAACCGATCATAACAATAGACAAAGGGCATAGGCATAGTGACTATGGCGGCCATCTTGTCATGGTGTGAATGACAGGTAGACCAATCACTCATCGCATTCCCGCTGGATTAGCCTGTCTCACATATAAACTTTGCAGTTGCCTCTTGAAATATATAATATACATTACATCATGTGATGTTAGCGTTCTGATACGAGGCAAACATAGACCGTGTGCACGAGCCAAGTGGCTTTACTATGACGGCCATCTCGTCACGTTCATGACCTCACATGTATACGATATCACATTCAAAGTAAACCATGACAGTGTGTACCGGGTAGCTTGACTGTAGCCGCCATCTTATCATGGTGTCATTGACAGGCTGATTGAGTTACAAGTTCCCAGTGGATTAATCTGTGTCTCATTGCACCGACTATAGTATTGTAACATAAACATGTTCATGTCGTCCGAAATCATAGACTTAAAACATATACGTTTTAAATAAAATAAAATGGAACACATAAATTAAATAATTAATTAATGAGACATGATAAATACAAAGCCAAGTTTCTATAGTCCCGGGTTGATTTATCCATGCATATATATCAAATCAAATCAATTCCCCTGTGGGTTTTTATCTGGACCTTACTACGCTCATATCAGTGTTCACATCTTTTCTTCCCCATTGCTTGGTGGAAAACAATATATATATATATATATATTCACTGAAAAAACCATAGGTTATAGACCATATATAGTTAGGGATTAGCATTTAAAAAACCTTATTTTACTCGCACAAAACCATTGAAATTCCATATATAGTTAAATGCACTAACTATATATCGCGGACCCGCAATCCACTGCTAATGATGTCACATATTACATCATTCATGACATGGTCAGTGACATCACTGATGACATCACTGATGACATCTCAAATGACATCACTGATGACATCTCAAATGACATCACTGATGACATCACTGATGACAACACCCAGTGACTGTATGTTTCTGTAAAGTTAAAATATGTCTTACATATTGAAGAATGAGTGGATGTATAAGTGTCTGGATGAAGGATTTAGTAGGTGCATGACTGACTGTATGAGAGAATGATTAAATGTGTCTCACTGAGTGCATGGGTTAGTGATTAAAGTGTCTTAATTTGGCAATCATTATTTATGTTTTTCTGTAAACTGCTGCATGTTTAAATCAGTAGCTATATCAGTAACTATATGGGTTATTGAATGGTTGCCCAAGTATTTGTATGGGAGACTGAGTATGTGTGTGGGTGGCTGGGAGGTGTATAACTCTGTGCATAGATGTGTGAGCATTTGATTCCCTAGGTGTATGGGTTCAAAAGTGCATGTAGAAACAGCTGTATGGACAGTTGACTGTGTGCATGAGTATATTGGTGAGTGAATGGATATCTCAGTTCTACATGTCAAAGTAAGTACATATGTAAAACACACTCCATGTGAGAGTTGACATATATAAATAACTGAACATAAGAGCCAGTGAATGTGAGAGTGGCTGTATGAATCATTGTGAACTTGTATCAAGGATTGTATAAGAGAGTAAATATGTGTTAGTATATGTTTGAATAAGTAAGGTGTGTATAACTGTATAGTTGAGGAAATGGAGGTGTGATTGATTCTTTGCATGACTGACTAGGTGTGTGGGTAACTCCATGGATGTGTGACAGTCTGTGAGTGCCTGTTTACACTGAGTGTATCTAAGGTTATATTAGAGTCTGAAGATGTATTATCACATACATGATATCATCAGTGATGTAATCAGTAATGTCAAATGAGATGTCAGTGATGTCATCAGTGATGTCATTTGAGATGTCATCAGTGATGTCATTTGAGATGTCATCAGTGATGTCATCAGTGATGTCACTGACCATGTCATGAATGATGTAATATGTGACATCATTAGCAGTGGATTGCGGGTCCGTGATATATAGTTAGTGCATCTAACTATATATGGAATTTCAATGGTTTTGTGCGAGTAAAATAAGGTTTTTTAAATGCTAATCCCTAACTATATATGGTCTATAACCTATGGTTTTTTCAGTGAATTTTCAAGGTTTTGTAAATGCAAATTCCTAACTATATATGGTCTATAACCTATGGTTTTTTCTGTGAATTTCATTGGTTTTTTAAAAGCTAATATCTATAGCTGTAAAATATATTCTTTATTAAGTGACGTATCACGTAGCCCGTGAGACGCCTCATGATACATCGCATAACCGTGACGTATCGTCTCTGCAGCGCAAACCAAACCCAAAACGTAAGCGCGCCAGAACACGCTTAAAGATATATATATTTTATTAACCTTAATTAGACAAAATCCACACGTGCACATATCACAAACGTTCAAAAAACACAATATGTCGGACTCCCGTTACGCTGCCGGTTAGCTGCCCGGTTAACGTACCAGGAAGCACCTTTACCGCGAAAAATCGCAATTTTTTTTTTCACCCCCCAGGGAACTTTAATAGCCCCCTCATCAATCCTAGGGGTTCAGGAGGGGTTTGCCTTACCCCTTTCATTCATTTACACCTTTTTTTTTTCCACCTCTTGTCTCTCGATCCCACAGAGAAACAAGATGGCGGCCGCTCCAGACTGTTTACAATGATAACAGCCAATCAGCTTCTCCTCAGACTCCCGTTACACTGCCGGTTAGCTGTCCGGTTAGCTGCCCGGTTCGCGTACCAAGACGCGTCTCTACGGCGAAAAAATCGGAATTTTTTTTTTTTTTTTTTTGGGCCCAGCGTGGCTCTATAATATCCCCTCATCAATCCTAGGGGGTCAGAAGGGGTCTACCTTGCCCCTTTCCTTCATTTCCCCCTTTGTTTTGGCCTCCTCTTGTCTCTCGATCCTACCAAGAGACAAGATGGCGGCCGCTCCGGACTGTTTACAATGTTGACAGCCAATCAGCTACTCGTCAGACTCCCGTTACACTGCCGGTTAGCTTCCCGGTTAGCTGCCCGGTTAGCTGCCCGGTTCGCGTACCAAGACGCGTCTCTACGACGAAAAAATCGGAATTTTTTTTTTTTTTTTTTTGGGCCCAGCGTGGCTCTATAATATCCCCTCATCAATCCTAGGGGGTCAGAAGGGGTCTACCTTGCCCCCTTTCCTTCATTTCCCCCTTTGTTTTGGCCTCCTCTTGTCTCTCGATCCTACCGAGAGACAAGATGGCGGCCGCACCGGACTGTTTAGAATGTTGACAGACACCGGAGAGCCAATCAGCTTCGCTTCGCAAAGTTCCGATAAGCGAAAAGTACGCGAACCGGATCGCTGCCCGGAGCGCTGTTACAGATATATATCTTGATTTAAACGTTAATTTCTCAAAATCCACTGAAGCACATATATTGAGACCTAGCAAAGGCACATCGGGCTAACAGTCCCTACAATTTTGCCAAGTTTTGTGGAAATCCATTCAGCCGTTCGGGCTAAAAGTGAGTCCAACCGCCCTATGGAAATTAACATGGGAAAAACGCGTTTTGGGACCCCCCTTTTTTCTCGACCCCCCCTTGACGAACCCCCCCAAATTTCAAGGAGCTGCTCAGAAACAAAATGTGCCATTTTCCTGAAAATTTCAGCCGATTCCGTCCACAAACGCCAAAGTTATTAGACATAGAATTTTCAGAAATCCCATAGGGAAAAAATCCTAACTATATATACCTACTGGCGACCGCCAGTAGGTAATATATATATATATATATATATATATAGATATATATATATATATATATATACACACATATATATATATATATATATATATATACACACATATATATATATATATATATATATACACACATATATATATATATATATATATATATATATACATAAATAACCTACTGGCGGTCGCCAGTAGGTAGTTATAATTAGGACCTAGTTTCCATAGGAAATCCGCAACATTCTATTTGGAGTAACTTTGGAAAATAAATATTTTCAACACTTGTGCGTGTGGACCTCCAACGTAGGTGTACTTTCTGTTGGATATATATATTTTATATATATATATATATATATATATATATATATATATATATATATATATATACACACACACACACACATGCACACATACATATACATATATGCAAAAAAGAAGGAGAGAACTCTGGGTAGTTCTCAAGTTTAGGTGGAAAGCAGCTCCTCTTAGAGCACTCTCAACACCAGCGACACTTAAGTCTTCAAGTAGCTGCTTTCCACCTAAACTTGAGAACTACCCAGAGTTCTCTGCTTCTTTTTTGCATAATTTATGCATCACTCTATGCCTGAAAGGGATTTTTTTTTACTTTTTACTTATACTGGGTGCTCCCTTGTGTCCGGACAAAGCTATATCTCTCTGAAGAGCTCTAAATAGAGCGAAACACTGTGTCAGGGGTTGCTTTTACTCATTTCAGGTTGGCTTGAGTCGGTATTTTACCAATTCAAAGCTGTAATACTGTGCCTGGAGTGATAAATGGCTTTTGTCATTTTACAGCGCGGCAAGGACAGCACTGTGCTAGTCCTGTGCTTAAAGACTTTGCTGTAGAAATGGCAAAAGACTTTGGGCCATATGTAGGTAATTTGTGTTTTGCGTATCTCTAATTGCGATTTGTAGGGAATCGCAATTCGAGAATCGCAAAGCTCAATGTAGGTAGGATTAGCAATTTTTTTGCGAATCCCACTTATTCTTTATATGTGAATCGCAAATTGAGATTCGCAAATAAGGAATACCTACTCATTCATTCCTATGGGCTAGAAGGCCCATAGGATTGAATGGGAAGACATTCTCAATGTGCGATTCTCAAGTAGAGAATCGCCATTTGAGAATGCAATTTCAGGGTTGCAAGGGTGTCAATAGGACACCCTATTGCACCCCTGAAATTAACATGTGTGCACATGTGGCACACATGTATGTGAAGCAAGTAGTGTACGCATAAGTATGCATGTACATCCCTGGATGAGGCACTCCGCGGTGGATCAAATAAATGATTCCAATATTCTTAGTAGGATATTCTTTATTTTTTGATGGTAATCCTGAAAAGTTTCTTACTGATATTCACATCATATCAATAAAATTTGTGGATGAATCAACACATGGATGGTCAATAGGAACTGCGATGCATTTAGGGCGAGAAGCCCTTTATCAAGGAGAGCTGAAAGGAAGACACGAGCCAGTATGAGGGTAAAGAATGAGTGAATGAGGACATGCTAAAAAAATGAGTGAACGAGGACATACTAAAAAAGAGTTAAGTGCCTATCAATGAATGTGAGAGGTTAAGTGCCTAGACGTAAAATAACGGGTGTGAGTAGTGAATCGCATTGTGACCTAGGGAGATGGAGGAAAATAACGGGATCGAGGGGTGGTGAATGGGTGTGAAGGGGATTTTTTAACCGAGTGTGTGGGAAGGTGGGGGGAGCGGTAACGCTTAAGCTCTGTAGCGGTTCCGCCGAGGGGACCTGCATTAGAAAGGAAAAACTTACTTTAAGAACGATAGCGTGAGGATCCGCTACTGCAATTGGCGTGTGTGGTGTTCCAGCTAGGGGAACATGGGGGCTAAATGCGGAAGTGTGGCAATAGAGAGAGGACTGATTAGGTGCAAGAAGGAAAAATTACATAGAAAATGGTTGTGGGAAAGAAAAGGAAGTGGCCATATTGGAATGGTCAGAAAGAGGGGTAGAAGGGTATTAAGTGGAAGAATATGACATAGTAACGGGGTATAAAGAGCAATAAGGTACATTTGTCAAAATTAATAGTTATAAATAACAACTGTATTCGACGCGATCATTGGGTCCATGAGGTTTAAGAGTCTGTAGACGGTACATCTATTCGAGTTCTCTTTTTAGTAACAGTTTGTGATTGTCCATGCCTTCAGTTTTGGTGATCATTTCCAAAACCGTGAATTGAGGTTGCGCAATGGTGTGGTGAAATTCATGAAAATGCATGGCAACGTTGGATTTCTCATCTTTAGTTTGAATGTTAGATTTGTGCTTGTTAATGCGCACTTTGATTTTTCTCTCGGTCTTGCCGACATACAATTTTCCACAGGGACATTTTAGAGCGTAGATCAAGTTCATAGAGTCGCATGTGGCATTCACTTGAAGTTTAATGGGGTTGCCTTTCATGGGGTGTCTGATGATGTTGCCCTTGATTATACAATTGCAATTATTGCAGTTCAAGCATGGCTGGGTTCCTTTGTAATCCTTAGTGGTGGGAGGTTTTTTGTGAGGATTTCCTTCATATTGTTACTGCGAGTGGAAGCAAACAGTGGAGGACTTTGAAAGATATCCCGAAAGTCAGGTTCCATTTGTAGGATAGACCAATGATGAAGGATGATTTTCTTGAATATTGCGCTTGCCGTGGAAAATTTGGATACCAGAACCATGCGTTGTTCAGTTTGTTTAGGTTTTTTGAGAAGATTTTCTTGTCTACTGATGGTTGCCACACGGGTATAAGCTGCCTTAAGAATGTTTTCAGGGTAGCCTCTGTCTATGAAGCGATCATGCATTTCCTTAATTCTAGTGTCAAGGATTTGTTTATCGGATACTATACGTTTGACACGTAACATTTGGGAAAACGGCAGGTGCTTCTTAAGCGAACCCTGGTGGAACCACAAAAACTTCATTCAACTGGGCAGTGCACCACCCACCTCCTTCTAACAGTCAGTTCCAGTATCCGCCTACGGGAGGGTAGCACGCCACCAACATACAATTCGATGAAATCAGCAAAAGCACTGAAGCTAGAGCTCATACTCTTGCATACAACGTAGATGAACGTCAGCGCATCTATTCGCTAATAGAAGAAGACATCAGCTCCACCACAACTATCCGGAATAAAGAGCAATGCTTGAAACAATTGTTATACCTCTCTAAACGTCACATTAACCAAAAACTCCATGCGAGCACACTACTTAAATACCACCGAGCCCTAAGAATTCCTCGCAGGTTACGGATAGCTCTCAAGCCCTCACTCTGTAAGAATTCAAAAACATTCAGAGAAAAATGGAACGGAATCCTTAACAAATGCAGCCTTGACCTGATCCTGCTCATCGTAGAAGAACTTTCTGGTATCCTCAAAGAATTAGAGCAAGAAATCAAAGACATTGACAGTGAACTAAAAGACCTACTAACACCGAAAAACTTACATCTACCCTTGAAGACATTAAAAACATTCTTGACAAACACCATAAAGAGATTAACGAACGCAAAATCAGAAAGTTTCGAAGAGACACGCTTGATTACAAGCTAGATGAAGTGTACACGTGGGACGACGTCTATGCCCAACGACGTCGTAACAAGCCCTTCAACACTCAAACTGACACATCATCATCCGGGAGTGACTCTTCTTACCGTCCGCCACACAAAACAACCACCACAACTCCCACGAGTCAAACCTCAACCAACGATCAAGCAACCACATCTACAACTGTCCAACAAGAACCATCCACGGTTCATTTTTTAGGATCAGGCCCAGAATTAACCGAAGACCCAGGAGGAGCAAGAAGAAAAGAAAAGGAAAAAAGTCCTCCGAACACTCGGACCACAGTCACCAAGAAAGATCCCAAACCCAAAAAGATCACCTAGTCATTAACATCTCTGACACCATCATTTCCAAGCATCAAATGGACCTTCTTGAAAAAGGCACGTCATTTATTCCGGTTGCACAAACCAATTTACTTGAACTCGAAGTTAGCACCTTCAAATTCATCAGGAAACTCAAACTATGACATTTTTTTGACAACACCTTACCACCCACCAACACTGCCAAAGTTGACCAACTCAAGGGACTACGACCACAAAGCACCTATCAAGCTCTGAGTAGCCATAAGTGCATTGACCTATTTGAAAACCTGGGGCCTCATTTATGAAAAGTGACGCATCGCTGCGTGAAAACAGCGATGCGTCACTTTTCACTGCGCACTCCTTGCGACACCAATGATGCGTCATATTTAATGTATGACGCATCATGTCGCAAGGACCTACAGATACGTCAGTATTTCTGACGCATCTGTAAGCGCAAAAGTGACGCATTGCTTGAGTGTGTCACAAAAGTGACGCATCTCCAGCAATGCGTCCTTTCACATGGGGAAAGCCCCATGTGAAAGGGCTTGCGTCAGTCTTACGCCTGCTGTGAGGCAGGCGCAAGATTTTGACGCAACCGCATCCTAAAAGTGACGCAGTGAAATCTCATAGATTTCACTGCGTCACTATTACGAGGCTTTTTGCGGGGGAACGCCCCCTCTGCATACATTATACCTGACGCAGGTATAATGTGGCGCAGGGGTTTAAAAAGTGACGCATCTACCTAGATGCGTCACTTTTTAAATATGGCGCAACAAGGCGCATGTTTTACGCTGCAGATGCGTCACAAAAAGTGACGCATCCGCAGCGCAAAACTGACGCAAGGCCTCATAAATGAGGCCCCTGGTACGCAATGACTTGTCCAAAATCAATTTCAAAAGAATATCTAAACATAAAAACATCACCCAAAAGGATCGTGACACCTTAAAAACCCTGGCAAACAACCCACACATCAAGTGTGTCAAAGCAGATAAGGGGGGGGCCCTTGTGATCCTCAACTCCAGCATGTACACCCAGCGTCTTTTTGAACATATACAATACACAACCATTTACATGCAACTTGACAACAACCCCACCAGGGAGTTTCAGAGCATCCTACAGAACATAGTATTGAAAGCACACCAAGCCGGGATCATTGAAGACCGCACCAAAAACTATTTGTTACAAGAACATCCCAAGAGCCCCACAATACACATGTGCCCCAAAATTCACACAAAAACCTCCACGATCCACCTTTCAGACCCATCGTCTCCACCAAAGGATCTATACATGAACCCGTGGGCAAGTTCATCGACAAATATCTCCAACCCCTGGTCACAAAAATGAAAAGTCACATTATAGACACCACCGAATTCCTACTCAAACTGGCACAAATCCACATCAATACCAACGACTCACTGATACTTTGTACAGCTGATGTCATCTCTTTATATACCTCCATACCTCACCAAGGTGGCATTGAAGTCATCGAACAAGCTCTTCTCAACAGTGACATTGACATGCCCATGCAAACATTCCTTATGGAACTTATGGTATACACCTTGTACCACAGTTACTTTCAAGAAGACAACAAATGGTATCTTCAGCTATCTGGAATGGCGATGGGAAATTGTGCGGCTCCAACGTATGCCAATATCTACATGGAAAACTTCGAAAATCAACACATATATGCCAATACCACCTTCCATGACAAAACCAAAATGTACGTCAGATATATTGACGATTTGTTCCTAATGTGGACGGACACCAAAGATTCCCTCAACAATGCATTGAACGAATTGAACACCAAAGATGAACGCATTAAACTTACTTGGCAAATAAGTGACACTGAGATTTCCTTCCATCAAAATCACTGACAAAGGATTAACCACCGACTTACATCGCAAAACAACCGATCGTAACAATAAGTTACACTACACCAGCTTCCACCAGGGTTCGCTTAAGAAGCACCTGCCACTATCCCAAATGTTACGTGTCAAACGTATAGTATCCGATGAACAAATCCTTGACACTAGAATTAAGGAAATGCACGATCGCTTCATAGACAGAGGCTACCCTGAAAACATTCTTAAGGCAGCTTATACCTGTGTGGCAACCATCAGTAGACAAGAAAGTCTTCTCAAAAAACCTAAACAAACTGAACAACGCATGGTTCTGGTATCCAAATTTTCCACGGCAAGCGCAATATTCAAGAAAATCATCCTTCATCATTGGTCTATCCTACAAATGGAACCTGACTTTCGGGATATCTTTCAAAGTCCTCCACTGTTTGCTTACACTCGCAGTAACAATATGAAGGAAATCCTCACTAAAAAACCTCCCACCACTAAGGATTACAAAGGAGCCCAGCCATGCTTGAACCGCAATAATTGCAATTGTATAATCAAGGGCAACATCATCAGACACCCCATGAAAGGCAACCCCATTAAACTTCAAGTGAATGCCACATGCGACTCTATGAACTTGATCTACCCTCTAAAATGTCCCTGTGGAAAATTGTATGTCGGCAAGACCGAGAGAAAAATCAAAGTGCGCATTAACGAGCACAAATCTAACATTCGAACTAAATATGAGAAATCCAACATTGCCATGCATTTTCATGAATTTCACCACACCATTGCGCAACTTCAATTCACGGTTTTGGAAATGATCACCAAAACTGAAGGCATGGACAATCGCAAACTGTTACTAAAAAGAGAACTTGAATGGATGTACCGTCTACAGACTCTTAAACCTCATGGACTCAATGATCGCGTTGAATACAGTTGTTATTTATAACTATTAATTTTGACAAATGTACCTCATTGCTCTTTATACCCCGTTACTATGTCATATTCTTCCAGTTTCTACCCTTCTACCCCTCTTTCTGACCATTCCAATATGGCCACTTCCTTTTCTTTCCCACAACCATTTTCTATGTCGTTTTTCCTTCTTGCACCTAATCAGTCCTCTCTCTATTGCCACACTTCCGCATTTAACACCTTAGCTGCGTGTAAACATCCCTCCCCAGTGCTGAGCTGTCCATTGGAACCAGTGCTGAATGGACGTCCAATGGTCGTGCGCAGCACTGGTGAGGTAGCGCTGCTGACGACTGTTGGTCGTCAGCAGCACTTAAGGGGTTAACCCCCGTGTTCCCCTAGCTGGAACACCACACACGCTGATTGCAGTAGCGGATCCTCACGCTATCGTTCTTGAAGTAAGTTTTTCCTTTCTAATGCAGGTCCCCTCGGCGGAACCGCTAAAGAGCTTAAGCGTTACCGCTCCCCCCACCTTCCCACACACTCGGTTAAAAAATCCCCTTCACACCCATTCACCACCCCTCGATCCCGTTATTTTCCTCCATCTCCCTAGGTCACAATGCGACTCAATACTCACACCCGTTATTTTACGTCTAGGCACTTAACCTCTCACATTCATTGATAGGCACTTAACTCTTTTTTAGTATGTCCTCGTTCACTCATTTTTTTAGCATGTCCTCATTCACTCATTCTTTACCCTCATACTGGCTCGTGTCTTCCTTTCAGCTCTCCTTGATAAAGGGCTTCTCGCCCGAAATGCATCGGAGTTCCTATTGACCATCCATGTGTTGATTCATCCACAACCTTTATTGATATGATGTGAATATCAGTAAGAAACTTTTCAGGATTACCATCAAAAAATAAAGAATATCCTACTAAGAACATTGGAATCATTTCTTTGATCCACCGCGGAGTGCCTCATCCAGGGATGTACATGGATACTTATGCGTACACTGCTTGCTTCATACCATAGGCATTTTTACGGAAACGCCACCTATGAGTGCACCCATCCCTCTAAAGAACCACAAAAACTTCATTCAACTGAGCAGTGCGCCACCCACCTCCTTCTAACACACATGTATGTGACCCACATGGCACTTTGAAAAAATGGCTTTTGTCATTTTACAGCTCGGCAAGGACAGCACTGAGCTGGTCCTATGCTTAAAGACTTTGCTGGACAAATGGCAGAAGACTTTGTCCTTTTCTATCTCGGCGTGGATGGCACTGTGCTAATGCTATGCTTAAAGACTTTGATAGAAAAACAGACATTTTAGGTGAGCAGATCTAGAGTGTCGCTGGTGTTGAGAGTGCTCTAACAGAGCTGCTTTCCACCTAAACTTGAGAACTACCCAGAGTTCTCTCCTTTTTTGCATAATTTGTGCGTCACTCTATGCCTGAAAGGGTTGTTTTGACATATACAAATATATGCACACAAACATATATATATATATATTCACTGAAAAAACCATAGGTTTCACACCAGTTATAGTTAGGAATTAGCATTTAAAAAACCTATTAAATTCACTGAAAAAACCATAGGTTTCACACCAGTTATAGTTAGCTGGAAATTTTACTGATATAAAACCATTGAAATTCCCACGTTATAGTTAGTTGGACTCACTATAACTTGCGCGCCTGCAATGCACTGCTGATGACGTCACATATTACATCACTCATGACATGGTCAGTGACATCACTCATGACATCACTGATGACACCATCCAAAGAATGTGTGTCTTTCTGAAAAAATAAATATGTTTTATATATGAGTGTGTATACATATGTTTTATTCTAGTATATGGAGTATTGATTTATATAAGTGAGTAAATGTGAGAGTGAGAGATTGTAAGAGTTCCTGTTTAAATAAGTATGTGATTCTATAAGTGATTGTTTAAGAGAGTAAGTATGTGTAAGTTTCCTTAGGAATAAGGTGGTAGTGTGTGTATAGCTGTATATGCAAATAAATGGATGTTCAATAGTTTTTTTGCATGTGTGAGTATATGTGTGAGTAACTTTTGGAAGACTGTCGGTGTGTTAACGGATGTAAAGGTGTTTCACTACATATGATAAGTGAGTATATGTATGAATGACTATATAGAACTGTTGGTGAATGAGTAAATGTGTATATAAATGGTTGAATTACTGAATTGGTTGTTGTAACTGGTATAGGTATCGCCACTTTTTTGTAAATGTTAGTTTCTATTTTTGAATATGTGTTTCAGGGGTTACATTACACTGAAAGGAGGTCAGTCACTCTGTCACAGGGATGGTGTCATCAGTGATGTCATGAGTGATGTCACTGACCATGTCATGAGTGATGTAATATGTGACGTCATCAGCAGTGCATTGCAGGCGCGCAAGTTATAGTGAGTCCAACTAACTATAACGTGGGAATTTCAATGGTTTTATATCAGTAAAATTTCCAGCTAACTATAACTGGTGTGAAACCTATGGTTTTTTCAGTGAATTTAATAGGTTTTTTAAATGCTAATTCCTAACTATAACTGGTGTGAAACCTATGGTTTTTTCAGTGAATTTCATAGGTTTTTTAAATGCTAATTCCTAACTATAACTGGTGTGAAACCTATGGTTTTTTCAGTGAATTTCATAGTTTTTTAAATGCTAATTCCTTTGTATATCGAGTTTCTAACCTTTTTTTTTTTTACAATTTGCTGTTTTTTTTTAAGTATTTATTTTTTTTTATATTTTTTTTCTTTTGCGCTCTGGGTGCGCGCTCCGGGAAGCTTTCAGCTAAGCTCTCCTGTAAGCTTCTCCGAGAGCTCATCTGAAAGCGCACCCAGAGCGCAACTGTCGTTCGTGAAAAAAAAATATGAATGAAAAGTTAATAATAATGCAAAACATTTCGTACCATACAAATAAAATTTGTTTTTTTTAATATGGAAAATGATTATGCATTTCTATAAAAGATTGATGACGTCACTTCGGCGCGCAACGTAAGTGCCCTCGGAAGCGCATACGTGCGCGGCGCATAAACGCACGGAAAAGCGCCTACGATCGCGCCACGTTTGCGACCCGGAAGCGCCTACGATCGCGCTGCGTAAACGCACCCGGAAGTGCTCCGGAGCGCGCAGCGTAAACGCATCGGGTCATGTGACCCTAAAATAACACTTTTCATTGGTTGCTAACAGTTTTTTTTTACAATGAATGAAATCCCCACCCATTTCCTTCACTTCTTCTTTCACTTTTGTGACTGAAAGACCTGCCTTTTTTGCTGCTCCATATTCCTGGATTCATCATGGCTGCCAGACTATCCAGCAGTGAAGATGATTTCATTGATGAAGAGCCTCCTACCCCAAAGGTGAAGGAACATTTCATCTGGAAATTTTTTAAGTTTCCAGAAGGCCAGAAGAAGGTGAATGCACCAAAAGTAGAGTGCAGGATCTGCAAACAGGTCCTGTCACGGGGTAACCCCCAAAAAAAATACTCTTTTGGCAACTTCACCATGATTCGCCATGTGGAGAGGAGGCACCCCCAGAATTTTGCCCGGGAAAGTGTCAGGGCTCTGGCACAGGAGGTTCCCAGAGATGGGGCCTCTACATCAACAGGAGGAGCAACTTCTTCTGGAAGAGAACAATCTCAGGGGCAGGTAGCAAACATTCAACCTGCATTCAACCATGGGGTCGTCAAATGCAGATACTGCAATCAACTCCTCACCTATGGGGAGCAAAGTGTCCTGCTCATGGTTCGGGCATTGGAGAACCATCACTGCCCTTCCCACCCCTAATTTTTTTCTTTTCTTTTTGCTCCTGTTGAGCAGTTTCTATTCCCTGTTTTTGTTCCTCTTCAGTTAAAAGAAGAAAACCAAAAGTTCTTTTCAGAACTACCTCCAATTCTCATCAAAGAGCTATAATCTTAAAAAATGAAGAGTAAGTGAAATATAGTGCATTGATAATTGAAAGGAGAATGAGTAAGAAAGAACAGAAAGGTATGAGAGGTGAAAGGAAGTGAAGTAGGAGGACTGAAAGAAGGTGAGTGTTAGAAAAGAAAGTTATGACACAGTGAATAAACTGGAGGCCTCATTTCTGAAAAGTGACGCATCGCTACGTGAAAATAGCGATGCGTCACTTTTCTGGGCGCACTCCTTATGACATTCCAGATATGTCATATTTAATTTATGACTAATCAATTCGCAAGGAGTTACAGATACGTCAGTATTTCTGACGTATCTGTAAACACAAAAGTAACGCATTGCAGGAGTGCGTCACAAAAGTGACGCAACTCCAATATTGTGTCCTTTCACATGGAAAAAGCACCATGTGAAAGGTTTGCTGTGAAGCAGGCGCAAGATTTTGGCGCAACTGCATCCTAAAAGTGACGCACTGCGTCATTATTACCAAGCTTTTTGCAAGGAACACCCCCTCTGCATGCATTATACCTGACACTATTTTTTAAAAAGTGACGCATCTAGGTACATGGGTCACTTTTTAAAACTCTGCGCCATATTGTATCTGCATCAGGTATAATGTATGCAGAGGGGGCAATCCCTCGCAAAAAGCTTGGTAATAACAACGTACTGAAATCTATGAGATTTCCCTGCGTCACTTTTAGGATGCTATTGCGTCAAAATTTTGCGCCGGCCTCGCATCACTTTTATGTTTACACATATGTCAGAAATACTGACGTATCTGTAACTCCTTGCAACATGATTCGTCATACATTAAATATGACACATCTGGAATGTCATAAGGACTGTGGACAGAAAAGTGACGCATCACACCAGCAGTGTAATAAAATGTGCCTCGTTGCACTATATTTAAAGGATGCAACAGCATCCTAAAAGTGACGCAGTGAAATCTCAAACATTTCACTGCGTCGCTATTACAAAGCTTTTAGTGGGAGAACACCCCCTCTGCATGCATTATACCTCACGCAGATATAATGTGGCGCTTGATTTTAAAAAGTGACCCATCTACCTAGATACCTCACTTTTTAAATATAACGCAACGCAACACATTTTTTTACACTACTGGTGCAATGCGTCACTTTTCTGTGCGCACTCCTTATGACATTCCAAGTAACGCATTGCTGGAGTGCGTCACAAAAGTGACGCAACTCCAGTAATGTGTCCTTTCAAATGGGGAAAGCAGCATATGAAAGGTCTTGCCTCAGTCTAACACCTGCTGTAAAGCAGGCACAAGATTTTGACGCAACAGCATCCTAAAACTGACGCAGTGAAATCTCAAAGATTTCACTGCGTCGCTATTACAAAGCTTTTTGCGGGAGAACACCCCCTCTGCATGCATTATACCTGACGCTATTTTTAAAAAGTGACGCATCTAGGTACATGGGTCACTTTTTAAAACTCTGCGCCATATTGTATCTGCAACATGATTCGTCATACATTAAATATGACACATCTGGAATGTCATAAGGAGTGCGCACAGAAAAGTGACGCATAACACCAGCAGTGTAATAAAATGTACCTCGTTGCACTATATTTAAAAAGTGACGCATCTAGATAGATGCGTCACTTTTTAAATATTGCATAACAATGCGCATTTTTTTACACCGCTGGTGCGTCACAAAAATTGACGCACAGGAAGCGCAAAACTAACAGCGCAAGGCCTTCATAAATATGGTCCTGGATTTTCCCCGTGCTTCGCCGGTGCGCGTACCATGCGCTTCCCCCGCGCAAAACGAAAAAAAAATTTTAATGCCCTGCAGGACCCTATTTTAGTCCCTACATCAAACCTAGGGGGTCAGAGGGGGTCTACTCTTCCCCCTTATGGTCATTTGCCCCTTTTTTTTTCAAACCCCTTGTGTCTCGATTTTACCGAGACACAAGATGGCGGCCGCTCCGCACTGTTTAGAATGTTTACAGACAACTGAGATCCAATCAGCTTCCTGCGCGCAAGTCGCGTGTCGCGCCTGGAGCGCACTCCGGTGCGCGCACGGGAGAGCGCCTATAGATATATATATTTTTTTGAACCTAAATTACTCAAAATCCACTGGAGCACATATCTTGAGACATAGCAAAGGCACATCGGGCTACCAGTCCCTACAATTTTGCCAAGTTTGGTGGAAATCCATTCAGCCGTTCGGGCTAAAAGTGAAATCGACCGCCCTATGGAAATTAACATGGGGAAAACGCGTTTTGGGACCCCCCTTTTATCTCGGCCCCCGCTTGACGAATCCCCCCCAAACTTTCAGGGAAGGACCGGACCGCCATGAGACCATTTTCCTGAAAATTTCAGGCAGATTCGTCAACCGGCGCCAAAGTTATTCAAAATAGAATGTTGAGATTTAACATTGAAAATTATCCTAACTATAACTACCTACTGGCGACCGCCAGTAGGTAATATATATATATATATATATATATATATATATATATATATATATATATATATATATATATATATATATATATATATATATATATATATATATATATATATATATATATATATATATATATTCACTGAAAAAAACATAGGTTATAGACCATATATAGTTAGGGATTAGCATTTACAAAACCTTATTTTACTCACACAAAACCATTGAAATTCGCATATATAGTTAGTTGCACTAACTATATATCGCGCACCCACAATCCACTGCTGATGATGTCACATATTACATCATTCATGACATGGTCAGTGACATCACTGATGACATCACTCTTGACAACTCAAATGACATCACTGACAACATCACTGATGACATCATTCATGTGATAATACGATTAACCTCTTCAGACTCTAATATAACCTTCGATACACTCAGTGTAAACAGACACTCACAGATTGTCACTCATCCATGGAGTTACTCATACACCTAGTCAGTCATGCAACGAATCAATCACACCTCCATTTCCTCAACTATACAGTTATACACACCTTACTTATTGAAACATATTCTAACACATATTTACTCTCTTGTACAATCACTGATACACGTTTTCAATGATCCATGCAGCCACTCACACATTCACTGGCTCTTATACACAGTAATTTATATATGTCAACTCTCACATGTACTGTTTTACATATGTACTTACTTTGAAATATAGCACTGAGATATCCATTCACTCACCAATACACTCATGCACACAGTCAACTACCCATACAGCTGTTTCCACATGCAGTTTTGAACCCATACATCTAGTGAATCAACTGTTCACACATCTATGCACAGAGTCACACACCTCCCAGCCACCCCCACACACACACTCACTCTCCCATACAAATACTTGGCCAACCAATCAATAGCCCATATAGTTACTCATATAGCTACTGATCAACACATGCAGCAGTTTACAGAACAACAGATATAATGATGCACAAATTAAGACAGTTTATTCACTAACCCATGCACTCAGTGAGACACATTTAATCACTCTCTCATACAGTCAGTCATGCACCTACTAAATCCTTCATCCAGACACTTATACATCCACTCATTCTTCAATATGTAAGACATATTTCAACTTTACAGAAAATACAGTCACTGGATGATGTCATCAGTGATGTCATCAGTGATGTCACTGACCATGTCATGAATGATGTAATATGTGACATCATCAGCAGTGGATTGCGGGTGCGCGATATATAGTTAGTGCAACTAACTATAAATGCGAATTTCAATGGTTTTGTGTGAGTAAAATAAGGTTTTGTAAATGCTAATCCCTAACTATATATGGTCTATAACCTATGGTTTTTTCAGTGAATTTTCAAGGTTTTGTAAATGCTAATTCCTAACTATATATGGTTTATAACCTATGGTTTTTTCAGTGAATTTCAATGGTTTTTTAATAGCAAATATCAAAAGCTGTAAAATGTATTCTTCTTTTAAAGGAAAAATATATGTATATGTTTTTAATATAATTGTTTTATGTATATATACATTTTTTTATTTTTTATTTTTTGTTTCGCTACCGGTCCGCGCACCGGGTAGCTTCCCGTTAGCTCAATTTGGTGCCGCGACCCAGTCCGCGAACCGGGAAACGTTCCGTTAGTGCAACTGCCGCGCAAGAAAACAACATCGTGACGCATCGCGTAAACGCGACGTATCGCGTTGCCGCGTAATGCGTTTTATGGCGCGCCGCGTTAGCGCACCCTGAAGTGCTCCGGAGCGCGAACCGAGGCGCGAAGCGCAGCACCCCAGAAGCGCTCCGGGTGCGTAGCGGGACGCATAACGTAAGCATAACAGGTCATGTGACTTGTTCATAAAACTTTTCATTGGTTCATTTTACTTTTGGTTTCCTAATGATGTAAGGCTAGGTCATGTGACCTGAAAATAACACTTTTCATTGGTTTATTACATTTTTTATTCATAAATGATGAAAACCCCACCTTTTTTCCTCACTCTGACTTTCATTTTTATGAGAGAAAGACCTACTTTCAAAATTTTGATAAATGGCAAGTGTTGTAGATGCAGCTGCTGGAGCCACTCCACCACCACCACCACCACCAAAAAAGGATGGACCACCTCCTCAGGTCCTCCTTAATCAAGAGGAGGAAGAAGAGGAAGAGGAGCAAGTGAGCAGGCTGTTTTTACCGGAAGTACCAAGGAGGTCCCATGTGAAAGTAAATTACATCTGGCAATTCTTCACATATCCCCGGGGACAAAAAAAAGTAAATGCCCGTTATGTCACATGTTTGATCTGTGACAAAGAACTATCCCGAGGAACAGATTAAAAGTACAGCTATGGGAATTACACCACGCATCACCACATGGAGAGGTGGCACCCTATTAATTACAGTGCTGCACAGGTACGTGACCTACAGGAAAACCCCCCTCTTGTGGCCAGTACATCAGCTGAACAGGCAGTGACGGGACCAGAGGCGAGGGAGACGGTACCAAACATACAGATGAACTTTGGTGATATGAAGCATACCTGTATTTTTTGCGGCAAATTGATTTCCTATGGGGAGAAAAGTATAACTCTCATCAACACAGCTTATGAAAATCATAAATGTCCAAAACGGCCCAGAAAGTAAATTATCTTTTTTTTTCGTTGCTCCTGTTGAGCCCTTTATAATGACTGATTTTCGTTTCCCCCCCAAAAAAACAAAAAAAATATAAAACCGTTCTTAAAATACAAATAAAGTAAAAAAATGTTCATAAAAATGAAAAAAAAATTTAAAACAACAAAAACAATTAAAAAAAGTTCTTTTCAGAACTACCTCCCATTTATAAAAAATTGCTAGAATGTTTAGCACTCTGGCAACCTCTTTTTCTTTTGATTCGCTTCCCGGTTCGCGCGCCGGTACGCGAACCGGAAGCGAAACAAAAAAAAAAGAAAAAAAAAGAAAGAGTGAGTATAAGGGAAGGAAACAGAGAGAAAAGGAATGAGGGAAGTAGCAAAGGCAGGAAACTGAGGGTTAAAGAAATGAAGCAGTGGAACTAATAAAAGTTAAATGTGATAGAGATGTAACGGAAAGAGTACTAAACACTTACCTTATAATTGTCGTTAACTTAGTCACTTGTTATTTTTATACTTTCAATCTGTGAAAGAAAGAACAAAAATTTAAAAATTGATAGAAGGTAGTAAAAGATGAGTGAGCATGAGACAAGATGAATTCATATTAAAAATCACAATTGAAAGTACAAAATTAATTATACATATTAAATGGTTTATTTTTGCTGTTCTCAGAATATATCAAATTTCACTAAAAACAGTGAGTTGAAGGTATTCATCATATAACAGCGGGAAAAAAAAAACACAATCAAAATGATTGTGTTTAAAAAACCCATATAATATAACCAATCAGAAATCAGAACTCCTCAAAAGTAACTTACTTTCCATGACGTCAAAGGATGTCCTATGAACAGCTTATACTCTGTTGTGCTGTTATTATTTTCTGCCCGCCACTTTCTGAAAGAAAAGCTCCATCGTTTTAACAAAAATGTGACATACAAAGCAATTTAAAACAGCACACTAAATTATATCAACACCTAGAATCATTATAGTCCAGTTACCTACCCTAAATTCTCACTTCTGAAAACAAGTCAAAAGGCAACATTGCTTCATAGTCAAATGGTAATCATGACCGAAAGACCACCCTTTTTTACATTTCAAATAAGCTGTGTAATTTCCTGATGTTGTCAAAGGACCATCATGTCATATAATAGCTGCAGTTACAAATGTTCTTCCTGAAATCGACGACTGTGTAGCCAAAACATTTTTAATTAGACTTGACAACTTATTTTCATCCGGTTTATATAGTTGGAATTGTAAAATTACATTTCACCCATAAGTTTCTATAAATAATGTGGACAGCATTGCAGACTGACATTAGCTCTACTCCTTGTTTTGATCTGCTGCTTGAATTAGCTTATTAAAACAAACAGTTTTCGCTCTGTACTACACTTATCCACAAGGCTATATAGTGTAGGAGCCATTAGAACCTCTTGAAATTCCTCAGAACAAATCCCGAGATTCCTTCCCTAAAATTTTGGTTGTAAGAATACCAGGTAAGAATTTTTAAGTTGAAAAGGCAATCTTTTTTTGAAAGTTAAAACAGAATCATTGCAGAATGACCAGCCGTTTCCAGACTTCAAATACGTTGTGTAATGTCCTGATGTTGTTGAAGGACCCTCATGATATATAATTGCTGCAGTTAGAAAAGTCCTTCCTGATATTGACAACTGAGAAGCCACAACATTTTTAATTAAAGTTGTCATTTTTGTTTTATCAGGCCTACATCGTTGGAACATTAAAATGACTGGCCATATCTTCGTATAAATAATGTGGACAGCATTGCAGACTTACATTGGCTACACTCCATGTTTTGATCGGCTGCTTTTACTAGCTTATTAAAGGATACTGATTTACTGTCTGGCAAAGTTAAATATATAAATCTTTCTGAGTCTACACTAGTAGTACTTGATAACGTACAATTCTCGCAGTCATGCTGCCATTGATAAGAAAGGCCAGATGATCTACATCTACATATACATTAAAAACTCCTGACAATCTTGCTGAATATTTTGAGAGAATTGTGTTTGACCTGAACATTTGTCTAACAGATTTCGAATTTCAGACACACTTTCTACTCTTGTTCTATCAGCGCTACATTTCTCTAACACAGAATTCAACAAACAGCAAAAACTTTGATCCAAATTGATCACAATCTGTTCTTTTAAAGTTTCTAGAGAAAAGACAACATTAACCACTACATTAGCATAGCAGTTGACACCAGAACTATTTTCAAATTGAAAACCAACAACATATTCAACAGAATTCATTTTCTTTCTGCTTACAATTTTGGGTTCATCGACTTTTGGTCTTTTTGCTACAACCTCCCTACTATTGGTGACATTTCTTCGTTTCCGGCCTACCACACGTTTCTCAAACAAAGGATATTGAGGCAAATGTGGCGCATACTCTCTTCTTAACCTATTGTATTCCTTAACACAATCTAGATCCGCACAAATGTTTGTGACATCACACTCAATCAAGTACAATCCTGATAAAGTTCTGACTCGTGACAATGCTACATAAGCCATACCCTCTTTGAAAACAGAACTGCCATTATTCACCAAAGCACTGTCTACACTTAAACCTTGTGATTTATGGATTATCACCGCATATGCCAAGCAAACAGGAAATTGCTTACGGCGAACATATAAGTCTTTTACAAGCAAAAACCTAGCTGTGCAACAACCAATTAGCTGTACTTCCTCAATGCCATCAAATTTAATTTTTAAAAATTCAATTCCATCTCTATTTCTGTATTTCTCAAAATCAACAACATTACCCATTGATCCATTTACCAGACCTCTTTCAACATGTTAATTCCTTCTCAAAATGATACGGCAACTTAAGCACACATTCAGAGTCTTCTCAAAACCAGCAGTTTTAGATATAGTCTTCTCTAATGAATCCAATTTAGATTTCAAATTCTCAGACAAAATAATTGTTGCTCCCATATGCTCTATTCTGTCAATAGCTTCCAGTTTCACAATCTCTTGGTTTTCTAAATTCAACATTTTGTTGTTGAAGATGGAACATTCTGCAAGAGTTGGCATCAAACATATTCCAGATTTCTTCTCAGTAATTTTCTGAAAAATATTCTCTGGCAGAACGTCTTCTTATGGATACAAATTTGACAGTAATCGTGCATGTAAAGCTTCTTTCCCACGCTTGGTCAATTTCCCAATTCTAACATCTTGTAGAATATTCTTGTAATCTTCATCCTTCGCCTGACGCATATTTTCACGCAGCTCAGCATAATTGAAGTTTAACCATATGTTAACGTTGCCAATGCTCCCTAGGCACTTCCTGGTATCTTCATGCGTAAGCAGTTTAAACACTGGTTGTCCTTTCACTGGTGTCAGCTGCAGAAGATCACCGAAAACAATGATGTGTTTGCCACCAAATAACACATCATACTCTGTTTTAAGAACTTCCTGCATTCTCAAATGCACAAAGGCAAGCATGACATTGGAAACCATGCTTACTTCGTCAATGATAAGAAGTTTCATCTTCTTCAGGACTCTAGATACTTCACAACAAGCATCTCCAGATAACTTGTGGTATTGTAATTTGTTATCATGCTCCACTGGCAGCATCAGTAGCCGATGCAAAGTAATACCTTTAATGTTATGTGCTGCCAGTCCAGTTGGAGCGGTGACAACACAAGACAGCGATGACTCAGTCCTTTTCTTCAGATAACATGAAATTGCTTTAATGAGGAAACTTTTTCCAGTTTCTGCTTCTCCACTCACGTACAGTCGGACAGGTTTCAACGACGTACATGAGCACTCTTTCTTCTCATGACTTAATCCATGATCAATTTGGTTGGTAACTTCGTCATATATTTTCCTCTGCTCAACGTTGAGTTGTCTTTCCAAATCTTCTAAGTTAACCGCATCCTCCTGAGCATGTGCCATGGCTCTTTCCACTTCATTCATGGCAGTGGCAGCTTCATTTTTGATAACTGGTCCTCCTAGTGGATCCTGACTCAATGAAACAGAACTCTGACTGTCCTGAGAACTGTCTCTAGCAATCTCGGCTGCAATTGTTGCTTCCTGCTCGATTTCTGCATTTAACATTTCTAGATATTTTGGAAAAACCGGACATTCTATGGACTCCTTGGCTGCATTGAAAGAGTCTTCGTAACAGAGGAAATCTCCAAGCAGTTCCTCTTCTGCATGCCAAGGCTTGAAAAGTTGCAAAAGAGCTAAATAGAAAAACTCTTTTCTTTCTGGAGATTCGCAATTCAATTTTTCGATGATTTACCAATAGACATTTTCTTTGCTTGACCAGACATCCCTCACTTCCAATTACAGCATGCACTCCTTTATCAATATCTTCTTTGATGTTCCTCTTGAAAATGTAATTTTGTAGAACCTCATACAGACAAACATTCTCCAGGTGACTGCTTCTATTTGGATAATATGTATCCAACATGTTTGTCTTCCAAAATATCTGTACTGCTTGGCTCCTTCTCCGCCAAATACTCAATTTCCCGTACAGGTTTCAGAACTCGATTACGCGTTGCAGCAAGACCAAGACTTGCCCAAATGATACTCCTAGATTTGGCATAGAGACTTGCTGAAGATAACCGGTCAGAACATTCGTAAGCTCCGATTTCTCGATGCGACAACATCTTCAGACTGAAACTGTACAACTTCTTACTGAGGCTCTTTTCATGGGAAATGTCCTCCCACATATCCTTCAGTTCTATCTTTTCTTTTTTTGTGATGTAAGACGTCACATACCGAGCCACAGCCATACAGTTGTTAGCCACAAACTGTATATCCATGTTAGCATTCCACATGGACAAAATCACTGGGTTGTAGTCATTGATGTTCTTGGACTCTTCGTTTCTTTTCAAATTGTATGTATTTTGGGTGATTTCCTCGTCACATTATGTCGCAGCGAAGACATCAAATTGTTCACTCTTCCTTTAGATATCACCAATCGTGGAAATCCAAAACAACATTTTGTGTAGTACTTGTTTTTGTTTCTGAATTTACGACGACAATACTTTCCACAACGATGGCTTTGAAACCGTAAAACTTGTTCTCTTAGACTTTTGTCTTCCTTTGTCTTTGGAACAGCACATGTAGAATACTGTTCTATGAAACTCATCACTAAGTCATCCGGATCTGTTCCAAATTTGGGTGCATCTTTGATCCATAGCAGCATATGTATATGAGGAGCACCTCTTGCTTGATACTCCTTTTTCCAGAAGAAATCCAACACCTCTCCAAGAGGTGGATTTTTCTTGTTCGTGATGAAAGACATCATAGCTTCAAATCTATGATTGAAGTACCTGCATACATTCACTGGATCCAAAGAGCACAGTTTTTCGGGTGTCTTGAATTCAATATTTTCAATGTTTCCATTTGCCTCTCGTAGAAATTCAAGTAAGTCTTCCCAGCCATACTCAGCACAGCTGAGAGTGAGGAACCATGTGGGAGTTCCTAAGTTCCTCAGCATACATTTTAAGTCACCATGACGATGGTACCAATACTCATTAGTACCACGCTGACATGCCATGAGATTAATCAGGTGAGAATCCAAAATACTGTCTTGCACATTGACTTTATCCATAAAGTCCCTTGCCGAGATATTTCGCAGTTGTACACCACTTTTCAGGATGTGGTTCACTGCATAAGACAGTCCAGACAGATCACTTTGAAACAGTAGATGAAACAAATAGGGAATGCATTGACGAAACCTAGGATCTTCTGCATACAATCGTAAAGTCCGGTATTCAGAAGCAGGAATTTGATCAGGTCGCTCATCATATCGTCCTCCTCGACCTGTGGGAAATAACTGTGGAAAGCACTGAGCTTCCAAACTTTCCTCCCAAACACTAATGGGACTCCTTTTGGCTTGTTTCATTTGAAACAACTCAATAGCATTCCCCATGACTTCCTTGGAATGCAAAGGATGAACACTATAATGTTCATATATTTCTTCATTTTTAGAGGCTTCTACTTTCTCAATTTGTCCAGCACACAAATCGCTGTCCTCTTCTTCACTTACTTCCTCTTCTGCAACACATACATTCTTGAAGTACTCATTGTTTTTTATCAAATACAATGTTGCCTTTTTGACTTTCCTAACATCCACTAAATCTTGCCAGATTTTCTTACTCTTTGTCGGAACCCCATTAACTAGGATAACCAGAGGTTCCTCTTCCACTTTCTCTACTCCAATTGTATTAATGTTTTTCTTCAAATCTAAAGGCAAATAAACAACTCTTCCCTTTAATCCTCTCTGTAAATCTGATGGAGGCAATTTCCCTGTCTTTGGCTCCATTCGTACAATAGCCTGAAAGGGATGCACACTTTGAATCAAAATAGATTCATAAGTATTTAAATCCTTCAATTCAGAAGGAATGTCAACCAATTCCAGATTATTATGAACCGCTCTAGCAGGCATCCGGTTTTGGTTTAATTTGTTAAAACAATAAGTACACATACGTTGGTCCGATCCCAACTCAAAACAATTTTCTACCATCAAGTATGTGGCAAAATCCTTCCATTCACTATTGTTTTCCATTTCACTTTTTGCATATAAATCCACTAACTTAGTCTGATTCTTATAATAAGTCCGTCGACAACACACACAAGTGAAATTAGGCCTCTCACTTGATTTCACCTGAAAGATGGAAATTTCCTTGTGAAACTTATCTATATTAGAAATCTGTACACTCTCTTCCACATTACCTTCTTCTACTGGGTCAATTTCAACATTGTTCTCTTTACTAGCAAAGTAACAGAACTCAATTTCTTCACAAATATTTTTCACATGTAGTTCGGAACCATGCAAAAGAGCACTGCTTAATTGTTTAAGCATAATACAACATTCTCACTAATTTCCTCACTTTATTATGATGCACTGCTAGCATCCTGAAATGATGAAAAACACTCTGGCATACTCTTCCGGAAAGACAAGCCAGTGAATGACCATGCAAACCTGTTACTTCTCTCACTCTGCAAGGATCTAATTCTTGCAACAACTTCATTTTCTGTTTTAAACTTTTCTTATTAAATGTACGAACAAAATCACAAAGCAAATTGATGGAATTCTGTCGCACACTACAAACACTACTACACTTCCAGGTGTACACTGGACCCTTAGGACGTCTTCCTAAAACCTCATCACCTAACACCTCTTCTGCATCTGCAGACACAAGTTTTTCTTTTTCAAACGGACAACCGTCTTTCACCTCATATGCTCGACCACTGGTGTCAACTGCATGCACCAAATCATTCTCCTGGAAGTAACTCTCCTCATTGAAAAATGCCTCAGAACTTGAACTATGCATCCATTCTCCTGAGAAAACTTCACAAAAATTACTACGATTAACTAATCTCTTCCATCTACTATTTTATTTGAAATCATAAATTACCTTGTTTAGTTTCCTAATTCGATTGATTACCAAAATAAACAACTTTCGCTTAATTTCGAAAGCCTGATCAATAATTTTCTCTACATTTTTCTTTTTCTTATAAAATGCCACTTTCTGTTGACCTTTTTTAGTATTTTTTAACAAATTGACAATTATCCTGTTGCGGAACATTCGTCTACGAATGTCCCTGAACTGATTTTCCCTTCTACTGCCATGCACAGAGTTATTTCCTGCTCTAGCAGAAACTTTTTTGATGGGCCTTTCCTTTTCCTTTAAATTGTCTCTCTTCTTCTGCACTAAAACATGTTCTGTAGTGGTATTTTTTGGTCTACAAATTCTTTTTTAAAATGATTTCATTTTCTTACCCGGAGCATTTTTGGCGACTTGAAACGATTTTATAGTAGAGGACTGCTGCAAATGTTTACCAAGGTGGAGTGTAAGTCGCTTTGCTTCTTTTTGTCTCCTCTGCCTTGAGGGCATTTTTGAATTTTTCAAAAGATCTTCAGTCAAATCTGTGGAAAAATATTTAAAAGATTGCTATTAACCACTATTACCAAACAGTAAACCAATAACAGTAGGCAAACAATTAACACACTAGTTGTCAACTCTACCTACAGTAATTTAACAACATAGACAAATGTAAAAATCTCAAATAGTAGCAATGGAATGGAATGCTTCTACATATGACCTGTGCTCTGTTATATGTTAATCTCAACTAATTTCGAGACTCTATTTCACAGTTATATTAAAGACACTTCACACAGGGTGTTTTTGAAAACTTTTATATAATTTTAATTCAACATCTAGAGATTGTTCCTCATCTAGAGATTGTTCCACATCTAGAGATTGTTCCTCATCTAGACATTGTTCCTTATCTAGAGATTGATCCACATCTAGAGATTGCTCCACATCAGACATTGTTGATGTTATTGTTATTGACTTAAAATTGCCAAGCACACATGAGGGCGTATTTACAAGGCCCTTGCACCAGGGGGAAGTGACTTAAAATTGCCAAGCACACATGGGGGCGTATTTACAAGGCCCTTGCACCAGGGGGAAGTGACTTAAAATTGCCAAGCACACATGGGGGCGTATTTACAAGGCCCTTGCACAAGGGGAAAGTGACTTAAAATTGCCAAGCAGACATGAGGGCGTATTTACAACGCCCTTGCACCAGGGGGAAGTGAGTTAAAATTGCCAAGCACACATGAGGGCGTATTTACAAGGCCCTTGCACCAGGAGGAAGTGACTTGAAATGGCCAAGCACACATGAGGGCGAATTTACAAGGCCCTTGCACCAGGGGGAAGTGACTTGAAATGGCCAAGCACACATGGGGGCGTATTTACAAGGCCCTTGCACCAGGGGGAAGTGACTTGAAATGGCCAAGCACACATGACGGCGTATTTACAAGGACCTTACACCAGGGGGAAGTGACTTAAAATTGCCAAGCACACATGAGGGCGTATTTACAAGGCCCTTGCAACAGGGGCAAGTGACTTAAAATAGCCAAGCACACATGGGGGTGTATTTACAAGGCCCATGCAGCACTTATGCGTCGTCACGTTGTAAATATGTCGCAACATGGCGCATCTTTTCCGCCGCCGCTGCGTCACAAAAGTGACGCAATGTTAGTGCAAAAGAGGCACACGGCCATCATAAATCTGCCCCAAACATTTTAAAAGATTGGTTCAGGATGCCGATAAGGTGTGGCCTATCCAGAGGTTTGTTTTAGGTGAAGCCTACTCAGGGTTGCAGATGAAATGTAGGCTTGTTGAAGAGTACAGAGGAGATAATACATGTGCAGGCCTACAGATAAAGTGAGTCATGTCCACTGCACTCTTGAACAAAGGCCAGACCTCCTCTGTCTCCCTGGACAGGCCTAAACCTCATCTGCACAATGTGATTAGTAATGTTAGGAAACACAGGTGATGTAATTGAAAAACGTGCAAATATTTTTGCTCATTTCACGATCACATCACCTGTGTTTCCTCAGCTTAGGTATCTCATTGAGCAGATATAGTCTAGCATATCCAAGAGTACGCAGAAGGTGAGGACTGTATGCAGCAGTGCAATGTACATAACTCACCTCCTTTGACAATTACAGAAGCCTCAGCATATCCATGCCCCCTAAACAGTCCTAAATGTATATCATTATTATCATAGTGACTATGAAACTCTAGCAGTACATATTGAGAAACCTAAATGACTGCAAGAAACGAGTTTTTAAACCGACAAACAAGCAAATTATTCTCCCATATTCATGGTAGGAAGTGAAATATTTATTTAAAAAAGCAGACACCATGTTGTCCTTCTCATAAATGTGAAAAGCATTTTAAATACACAAATTTCTTCCTCATTTTCTCCTTGATGTTATTGTTATTGACTTAAAATTGCCAAGCACACATGAGGGCGTATTTACAAGGCCCTTGCACCATGGGGAAGTGACTTAAAATTGCCAAGCACACATGGGGGCGTATTTACAAGGCCCTTGCACCAGGGGGAAGTGACTTAAAATTGCCAAGCAGACATGAGGGCGTATTTACAACGCCCTTGCATCAGGGGGAAGTGAGTTAAAATTGCCAAGCACACATGAGGGCGTATTTACAAGGCCCTTGCACCAGGAGGAAGTGACTTGAAATGGCCAAGCACACATGAGGGCGAATTTACAAGGCCCTTGCACCAGGGGGAAGTGACTTGAAATGGCCAAGCACACATGGGGGCGTATTTACAAGGCCCTTGCACCAGGGGGAAGTGACTTGAAATGGCCAAGCACACATGACGGCGTATTTACAAGGACCTTACACCAGGGGGAAGTGACTTAAAATTGCCAAGCACACATGAGGGCGTATTTACAAGGTCCTTGCACCAGGGGCAAGTGACTTAAAATAGCCAAGCACACATGGGGGTGTATTTACAAGGCCCATGCACCACTTATGCGTCGTCACGTTGTAAATATGTCGCAACATGTCGCATCTTTTCCGCCGCCGCTGCGTCACAAAAGTGACGCAACGTTAGCGCAAAAGAGGCACACGACCATCATAAGGTGTGGCCTATCCAGAGGTTTGTTTGAGGTGAGGCCTACTCAGGGTTGCAGATGAAATTTAGGCTTGTTGAAGAGTAAAGAGGAGATAATACATGTGCAGGCCTACAGATAAAGTGAGTCATGTCCACTGCACTCTTGAACAAAGGCCAGACCTCCTCTGTCTCCCTGGACAGGCCTAAACCTCATCTGCACAATGTGATTAGTAATGTTAGGAAACACAGGTGATGTAATTGAAAAACGTGCAAATATTTTTGCTCATTTCACAATCACATCACCTGTGTTTCCTCAGCTTAGGTATCTCATTGAGCAGATATAGTCTAGCATATCCAAGAGTACGCAGATGGTGAGGACTGTATGCAGCAGTGCAATGTACATAACTCACCTCCTTTGACAATTACAAAAGCCTCAGCATATCAATGCCCCCTAAACAGTCCTAAATGTATATCATTATTATCATAGTGACTATGAAACTCAAGCAGTACATATTGAGAAACCTAAATGACTTCAAGAAACGGGTTTTTAAACCGACAAACAAGCAAATTATTCTCCCATATTCATGGTAGGAAGTGAAATATTTATTTAAAAAAGCAGACACCATGTTGTCCTTCTCATAAATGTGAAAAGCATTTTAAATACACAACTTTCTTCCTAATTTTCTCCCTAAAGCATACAAGTCTCTATCTAAATTAAATGAATCTTTTCTCACCTTAGCAAATGCTTTTGAATTTCAAAACAGTCTCAGACACACACCAATTTTTCTTTAGCAGAGCAAAGGGTATGCACTCCAGAGGCAGCAACCAACAAAGGCACAGAATGCTGTATTTCATCACACATATCTCTCATGTCACCCAATCAAAACTCTTCCCTCACTTTTTTCAAATCAACACCCTTCCCCCTCTGCCTTTTCTGCCCTTTTTCCATAGCAACTACCTCCTGACAGACCTCTCATGTTTACAAGTTCACACAACAATGTTTCAAATGAACTCTGAACTCTCAGTACACCTGCTAATCCACTGCAATGTTTCTTAAAATCTTTTTTTCTTAACCATTCAAATTACATCTTTCAAAGAACACATCCATGCACCCTAACTTTCTGTTTTCAGAAATGGAAATCCACCAATCACTACTAGTGAATCATTAGCACTGAAACTCCACAGTTTTTTTTCTTTACAAACTCCTACTGTTTCAACTGCCATTTCATTCCCACACTTCATCTGACTGCAGCAGAACCTCCTCTCACCATGTTTTCTGTCTGGATTCTTGGACATAGCTACATCCACTGGGCTCACGGGTATGCTGATAACAGAAATTTACACAACCTCAATGTACAAAATGTGGAAATCAAATGGATTGGGCAAAGAGGATTGAGATCTCATCAATTGATACCATTGGTGAAAACCTTTTTGCATTTGCCAAACCCTGACCTCTTAATAGTGCACTGTGGAGGAAATGATTTGGGCACTTTGACTGGGGTAGGTCTGGAAATGCTTTTAAAGGACACCTTTGAGCAATTGATGGCACTTTTTCCTCAAACTGCCTTGGTATATTCCAATATATGTCAAAGACAGAAATGGAGGTGGTCCAATCAATTTTGTCCACAAATTGAGAAAGCGAGGAAGCATGTAAATAAGTCTGTTTCAGCTTATATGAGAGACCATGGAATGGGCTCCATCTACAACAATAACTTGCGTTACTACATGCAAGATATCTACAGAGAAGATGGTGTGCACTTCTCAGATGAGGGAAACAGAGTTTTCATACAAAATGTAAGACTGTGTATTGGTACCTACTTATAAGTACCTAGAACTTACACAGAACCCAAAAGCTCTTTTCAGAGCTACCTTAACTATAATTACTCTTTTAAAATTTTGAATGTACCTTTTTTCACTAATTTTCACTTATGTTCGCTTCCCGGTTCGCTACCCGGTTCGCGTACCGGCAGCTAACCGCGCGAAAAATTCAAATTTTTTTTCCAACATATATGAGCCTCCTCAGCCACCCTCAGAAAACCTAGGGGGTCAGGATACGTCTCCCGTGCCCCCTTATACCCTATCCCAACATTCTTCATCCTCCATCTTGTCTCTAAATTCATCCGAAACACAAGATGGCGGACTCCCGTTACGCTGCTGGTTAGTTTCCCGATACGCTATCCGGAACGCTACCCGGTTCGCGTACCGGGTAGCGCTTCTACCGCGAAAAAATCAAAACTTTTTTTTTTGCCCCACGGGACCCTTTAATAGCCCCCAAATCATTCCTAGGGGGTCAGGAGGGGTCTACCTTGCCCCCTTTCATTAATTTCCCCCTTCGTTTTTCTCCACCTCTTGTCTCTCGATCCTACCGAGAGACAAGATGGCGGCCATTCCGGACTGTTTAGAATGTTGACAGACACCGGAGAGCCAATCAGCTTCACTTCGCGAAGTTCCGTTACGCGTCAGGTACGCGAACCGGGGCGCTAACCGGAGCGCTGTCACAGATATATCTATTTTTTAAAACGTTAATTTTTCAAATGATTTGGGCACTTTGACTGGGGTAGGTCTGGAAATGCTTTTAAAGGACACCTTTGAGCAATTGATGGCACTTTTTCCTCAAACTGCCTTGGTATATTCCAATATATGCCAAAGACAGAAATGGAGGTGGTCCAATCAATTTTGTCCACAAATTGAGAAAGCGAGGAAGCATGTAAATAAGTCTGTTTCAGCTTATATGAGAGACCATGGAATGGGCTCCATCTACAACAATAACTTGCGTTACTACATGCAAGATATCTACAGAGGAGATGGTGTGCACTTCTCAGATGAGGGAAACAGAGTTTTCATACAAAATGTAAGACTGTGTATTGTTACCTACTTATAAGTACCTAGAACTTACACAGAACCCAAAAGCTCTTTTCAGAGCTACCTTAACTATAATTACTCTTTTAAAATTTCGAATGTACCTTTTTTCACAAATTTTCACTTATGTTCGCTTCCCGGTTCGCAACCCGGTTCGCGTACCGGCAGCTAACCGCGCGAAAAATTCAATTTTTTTTTTCGACATATATGAGCCTCTTCAGCCACCCTCAGAAAACCTAGGGGGTCAGGATACGTCTCCCGTGCCCCCTTATACCCTATCCCAACATTCTTTATCCTCCATCTTGTCTCTAAATTCATCCGAAACACAAGATGGCGGACTCCCGTTACGCTGCCGGTTAGTTTCCCGATACGCTATCCGGAACACTACCCAGTTCGCGTACCGGGTAGCGCTTCTACCGCGAAAAAATCAAAACTTTTTTTTTTTGCCCCAAGGGACCCTTTAATAGCCCCCACATCATTCCTAGGGGGTCAGGAGGGGTCTACCTTCCCCCTTTCATTAATTTCCCCCTTCGTTTTTCTCCACCTCTTGTCTCTCGGTCCTACAGAGGGACAAGATGGCGGCCGTTCCGAACTGTTTAGAATGTTGACAGACACCGGAGAGCCAATCAGCTTCACTTTGCGAAGTTCCGTTACGCGTCCGGTACGCGAACCGGGGCGCTAACCGGAGCGCTGTCACAGATATATCTATTTTTTAAAATGTTAATTTCTCAAAATCCACTGGAGCACATATATTGAGACATAGCAAAGGCACTTCAGGCAAACCATATCTACAATTTTGCCAAGTTTCGTGTAAATCCATTCAGCCGTTCGAGCTAAAAGTGATTCCAACCGCCCTATGGAAAAATGAATGGGAAAAACGTGTTTTGGGACCCCCCTTTTTTCTCGGCCCCCCCTTGACGAAACCCCCCAAATTTTCAGGGGCTGCTCAGAAACAAAATGTGCCATTTTCCTGAAAATTTCAGCCAATTCCCTCCACAAACGCCAAAGTTATCCGACATAGAATTTTCAGAAATCCCATAGGAAAGAAATCCTAACTATATATACCTACTGGCGACCGCCAGTAGGTAATATATATATATATATATATATATATATATATATATATATATATATATATATATATATATATATATATATATATATATATATATATATATATATATATATATATATGTCATCAGTGATGTCATCAGTGATGTCACTGACCATGTCATGAATGATGTAATATGTGACATCATCAGCAGTGGATTGCGGGTGCGCGATATATAGTTAGTGCAACTAACTATATATGGAATTTCAATGGTTTTGTGTGAGTAAAATAAGGTTTTGTAAATGCGAATTCCTAACTATATATGGTCTATAACCTATTGTTTTTTCAGTGAATTTTCAAGGTTTTGTAAATGCTAATTCCTAACTATATATGGTCTATAACCTATGGTTTTTTCAGTGAATTTTCAAGGTTTTGTAAATGCTAATTCCTAACTATATATGGTCTATAGCCTATGGTTTTTTCAGTGAATATATATATATATACATACATATATAAACATATATCATCTGTATATCTATATAAATACAAACATAAAGGCATGCATACATATACTTATATGCATACAGATGCATGTTATTTACATGAAAGTTGAAAAAACACTAATAAAAGCAAAGCTAAAAAGCCACCTCATTACAAACAGAATGGCTTTAACTTAAACGAGGGCGAGATCTATTGCATTTTCAATGCTTGTTTACTTTGGTTCCATCAAGAAGGCATTCAGATGTGTCACACATTTGCCATAAATTCTGAATGTTAGCACTCTATTTGCACATTAGATCACTGTAGTAAAGCTACTGCTCACCAGGGACGTCTGCTGCTGGTATTCAAAGTGCATGTTTCAGTCTGCATGTCAGAATTTTTTTAATGAAATAGAAGAGGATTTGAGAAGTCACTCAAAATGATCCCTAATTTTTCTTTCTGAAGCACTAATCATACTTTCTATGGCAAAATTAACCCCCTCATGTTGATCCTTTTTAAATTGAGTGTTTTCAGACTTACCACTTCATTCCAATCAAGATGGCTTCTGGTGTGCCATACTTTTGTCATAAGTAAGACTGTTAGCGCTCTAGTTGTTCTTTAGAACACTCTGGGACATTCTGTCATTGGGCTATACTTGGGGTACATCTGGGTGATATTTGGGCTACATTTAGGCTCTTTTGTCTCTGGTGGCCATCTTGGGAGACTGTATGTCAGAATTTTTTAATGAAATTGAAGAGGGTTTGAGAAGTCACTCAAAATGTGCCCTAATTTTTCTTTCTGCAGCACTAATCATAATTCATATGGCAAAATATACCCCCTCATTTTGTTCCTTTTTAAATTAAATGTTTTAAGAGTTACCACTTTATTCCAATCAAGATGGCTTCAGGTGTGCCATACCTTTGTAATAAGTAGGACTGTTAGCGCTCTAGTTGTTCTTTAGAACACTCTGGGACATTCTGTCATTGGGCTATACTTGGGCTACATCTGGGTGATATTTGGGCTACATTTGGGCTCTTTTGTCTCTTGTGGCCATTTTGGGAGACTGCATGTCAGAATTTTTTAATGAAATAGAAGAGGATTTGAAAAGTCACTCAAAATGTGCCCTAATTTTTCTTTCTGCAGCACTAATAATACCTTCTATTGCATAATATACCCCCTCATTTTGTTCCTTTTTAAATTAAATGTTTTAAGAGTTACCACTTTATTCCCATCACGATGGCTCCAGGTGTGCTATACCTTTGTAATAAGTAGGACTGTTAGCGCTCTAGTTGTTCTTTAGAACACTCTGGGACATTCTGTCATTGGGCTATACTTGGGCTACATCTGGGTGATATTTGGGCTACATTTGGGCTCTTTTGTCTCTGGTGGCCATTTTGGGAGACTGCATGTCAGAATGTTTTAATGAAATAGAAAAGGATTTGAGAAGGCACTCAAAATGTGCCCTAATTTTTCATTCTGCAGCACTAATCATACTTTCTATGGCAAAATATACCCCCTCATGTTGTTTCTTTTTAAATTAAATGTTTTAAGAGCTACCACTTTATTCCAATCAAGATAGCTTCAGGTGTGCCATACCTTTGTAATAAGTAGGACTGTTAGCGCTCTAGTTGTTCTTTAGAACACTCTGGGACATTCTGTCATTGGGCTATACTTGGGCTACATCTGGGTGATATTTGGGCTACATTTGGGCTCTTTTGTCTCTGGTGGCCATTTTGGGAGACTGCATGTCAGAATGTTTTAATGAAATAGAAAAGGATTTGAGAAGTCACTCAAAATGTGCCCTAATTTTTCATTCTGCAGCACTAATCATACTTTCTATGGCAAAATATACCCCCTCATGTTGTTTCTTTTTAAATTAAATGTTTTAAGAGTTACCACTTTATTCCAATCAAGATGGCTTCAGGTGTGCCATACCTTTGTAATAAGTAGGACTGTTAGCGCTCTAGTTGTTCTTTAGAACACTCTGGGACATTCTGTCATTGGGCTATACTTGGGCTACATCTGGGTGATATTTGGGCTACATTTGGGCTCTTTTGTCTCTGGTGGCCATTTTGGGAGACTGCATGTCAGAATGTTTTAATGAAATGGAAAAGGATTTGAGAAGTCACTCAAAATGTGCCCTAATTTTTCATTCTGCAGCACTAATCATACTTTCTATGGCAAAATATACCCCCTCATGTTGTTTCTCTTTAAATTAAATGTTTTAAGAGTTACCACTTTATTCCAATCAAGATGGCTTCAGGTGTGCCATACCTTTGTAATAAGTAGGACTGTTAGCGCTCTAGTTGTTCTTTAGAACACTCTAGGAGGCTGCAGTAGAACACAAAGGAATCAACTGACAGTCTCTGTCCTTGTTGGATGTACATGTTTTACTGAGAATGTCTGACTTCATTTTCACATGACTGAGAAAGATAATGTGAATTTACAGAAAATATGCTTTCAGTTTAGCTTATAGATCCCCTTCCAAACCACTGTGGGAAAATCATGAGATATTAGTTTTCTTTCAAACAATATTCATGATATCACAGCAGAAGGTTTTTTCACATGGTAAAATCACCTTAGAACCCACCACAATTCCTAAAACGAGTATGGTACCATCAACAAATGATTTATAATGTAACTAAAGTCCTAAAACCCTCTATTAACTACAATGCTTTTTAATGAGGTGCTATCATGTATATTGGTCCCAAGATGGCTGCCAACACTTCTTGGATGAAGTGCTGACAGCCAATCAGATCAGATGTGTGGTTAGGCTCCGCCCAGATATATATCTTTTTTTGAACCTAAATTACTCAAAATCCACTGGAGCACATTTTTTTAGACCCTCGTCGCCAATTGTAGCATACACCAATAAAGCAAGTAGAAAGGTGTATTCAAGATTATATTTATTATCAACAAGGACCCGTGGTAGCGGGATAACAACTAGCGTTAACAAGTGTCAGCTGTCATCTGTCACCGTGTACCAGTGACGTCACCTATATACAAAATGTGCTGCTATGGTGATGCAGTGTGACGCTGCCTAATAAACATAGAAAACATACTAACATGTACGACATCTCCCTTCCTTCATAAACAATAAACAGAAAACTATTCCATAATGTAGTCTTTAAACTTGGCGGGCAATCTGACCACTCTGCCCATTCTGGAAAGATGCCTTCCAGTTACACTGCCCTCAATATCACTCATGCTTGTTGCATTACACTCATTGCCTTCCTCACAGTTGTCTCTCTTAGTTCCATCCCGCACCGAAGTAGCGTCCACGGGATCAGAAGAGAATCTATTGAACCCTTCATCTGAAACTTCAGATGCTCCTTGACTGACTCTGGTGTGTGACCCATCTAGGTTACTACACGTGTCATCCCATTCTAGAACACTGTCATTTAGTCCTCCTTCCTCCGTTCCTGCTTTTCTCATTATGATCTGTTCTTGACCATGTTTCAGTTTTACCACGTCATCCTTACTGCGCCATCCCTCACCTTCAACTAGCACAGCTCCTCCAGTTGCTCTGTCAACTCTCAACGGCCTGCTAAGCTTAGACTCTCCTTTTGCAACCAGACCAGGCTTCCTCACTAGCACCCAATCCCCAGGTACTATGACTTTATCTTTAGCACGATTGACATTGTCAGAATAAGCCTTATTCTTCATTTGTTTACACAGTATGTTCTCTCTCACATTGAGTTCTTTTTCACAGACTTGTCTTGCTTCTACCGCTGTTGCTTTCCATTCACCTATTTTCGGCGTAATGACGCCGTTGCATACTCTTCCTCTCATCAGGAAAAACGGTGTAAACCCTGTTGCTTCCTTGGGAGTGTTATTATATGCATTTATTTTTACTTTGATAAACTCCTTTACATCCATGTCATTCGCAATTGCCATCTGGATTCCTTCTTTAAAGAATCTGTTGATCCTCTCAACTTGACCATTGCTCTTAGGACTGTACAGAGGTGTTTTCTCCTGTACTATACCACGCTTTTCCAAGAAATCTACCATTAAACGTGATACAAGTTGTGATCCATTATCAGACACTATAGTTTTTGGTTGCCCTTCTCTCTCAAAGATTTTCTCCAGAAATTGTATGACTATTTCAGTAGTAATCATCCTCACAAACTTGTAACACACCCACTTAGTATAGTAGTCCGTCAAAACTATTAGGTATTTACATTCATCTTGTAGCAGATTGAAAGGTCCGGCAAAATCTATTGCAACCTTGGCCCAAGGTCCATCAGGGATTTGCACAATCTGCAGCTCATTTCTCTCTATTCTCCAATGTTTGTCTGACTTCAAACATTGCTCACAGTTATCTACAGTATTCCTAACTTCGCTGTCCACACCTCGCCACCAATAGTACATTCTTAGAACATTTCTAGTGGCAGTGGTGCCAGGATGCCCTCTGTGAGCCATCTGGATTATCTTTTGTCTGAGTCCTAGTGGCGGCACAAACACTTCACCTCTTTTCAGGAAACCATTTTCTAGAGTTAATTCATCGCTTACTTGCTGATAACTTTTAAGCTCCTTTGGTAAATTCCTCACATGTGGCCAATTGGATTGTACATACTCCTTTACTTTAGCCAGAACAGTATCACTTTTTGTACATTCTTCCCATTCTTCATCTTTTATGGATCCTTCACACATTACAGTCGCGTCAATATGTGCCACCACACATTCGTTGTCTTCCAGTACTTCATCAGTGTTTTCCTTTACCGGTAACCTGGATAGGCAATCTGCCCTACTGTTCTTTCCATCTTTTATGTGTTCCATTCTGAAATTATACTCCTGAAGCTTTGACATGAGCCTGATCAGCCTAGAGCTAGCATTGCCATTGCCTCGCCCCTTGCCGTCCATCATGTACACAAGAGGTTTGTGGTCAGTTACAAGCGTGAAACTCTTGCCCCATAGATAATCCTTGAGTTTGTGTACAGCCCACACACAGGCTAGAGTCTCACGTTCAATTGTACTGTAATGGATCTCAGTGTCATTTAACTTCCTGGAACAAATGCGATTGTGTTCTCTTCATTTCCTTTCCTTTGGCAGAACACTGCACCTATTCCCTCATTACTAGCATCCACTGTTACAATGTTTTCTAGCTGCGGATCATATGGTTTTAGCGCTGGTGCCTTGGCTATTTCCTCTTTGACAACATTGAATGCATCATTTTGTTCCTCTCCCCATTCATATTTCACATTTTTCTTTAGCAGTCTCCTGAGTGGTTCCACCTTCTCTGCATATTTATTGATAAACTTTGCATAATACTCACTGAGGCCAAGGAACGACTTGAGAGTCTCTTTATTTCTTGGTTCAGGAGCCTCCCTTATAGCATGAACCAAATCATCCTTTGGCAATATACCTTCTGCAGACAGAACATGCCCTAAATATTCAATTTCTTTTGCCATGAATTTGCATTTGTCCTTAGCAACTGTCATGCCTCTATTCTTCAATACATTCAGAACAGTATCAATCAACTGTATGTGCTCACTTTCCATCTTGGAGTGCAGCAAAATGTCGTCCTGAAAGGCTTCCACCCCTTTCATTCTCCCAAACAATACATCCATGAGTTTCTGGAAAACTCCTGAAGATGATGCTAGACCAAAAGGAAGTCTCACATACCTAAATGCTCCAAATGGCGTAATGAAAGTTGTAAGTTGTTTGGACCTTTCAGACAAGCACACCTGATGGTACGCGGCCCTTAAGTCTATAAGTGAAAAATATTTTGATCCGGATGTTGACTGAAGTATGTCCTTAATTTTTGGCAACGGATGACAGTTTATCACTATATTTTTATTGAGCGACCTCAGGTCAACACACAACCTTATGTCCCCTGTCACCTTCTTCTTTGATACTACTATAGCAGAAACCCATTCAGATTCTTCTGCTTCTTCAATCACACCTTCCCTCTTAAGTTTTTCAAGCACTTCTCTCAACTCATTTTTTACTGACAAAGGCACTGATCTTACCTTGTGTTTACATGGAATAGCATCTTCTTTTAATTTGATGTCATGACTAAATCCCTTTACACATCCAATTACATTGTTAAATACATCTTTATGCTTTTCCAAAATTGCACCCAATGTACTCTCTTCTCTTTCTACACAAATGCTGTTCATCCATTCCTCTCTTAAAATCACCGGGTCTTTAGCTCCCGGAACTAATACCACCCCCAGCTGGGCCAAATCTCTCCATCCTACAAGTATTCTCCCCTTCTCTGCCACATATACCTTTGTTTTGATCACTCTCCCTTTAAAGGTTACGGTGTCAATGAAATACCCCAACATATTTATGTCCTTCTCTCCAAAGGCTTTTGGATTCATATCAGATTCAGTCAACTGCACACCCTTCCATCTTTCTTCAAAAAGGGTATCGGAAATTGTAGTTATTGGGGCACCAGAATCAGCAGTGAACTTTAATTCAACCTCCCCAATTTTTACATCACTAATGGGACCTTTTATTTTCCCATCCTCCATTTCTATGTACAACATGATATTAGCACACATTTCTTCATCGAAATTTCCAACTGTGTTTATGCTTGCATTACTGTTTATCCTTTTTGTCTTACATAAGGTGGAATAATGACCATACCTTTTGCATTTTATACATTTTTTTACCTACAGCTGGACAGTTCCTAAAATCAGCCAGATGTTCATTAGAACCACACCTAAAACAGCACAACTGCTTACTTCCCACTTTTCTTTCACTCATATTCTTCTCGTTAGTCTTACCATCTCCTTTTTTCTTCTCCTGCAAATAAAATACATTAGCACTATTTCCAGTATTGGACAATTCTTTTGTGGAAGTCAAAGATCTTTCGATACCTCTAGCAATATCAATGACCTCTTGTAAGTTTGGCCTCTTGCAAGCCAATAATCTCTCCTGCACCTTCCTCGTGTAACAGTAAAATACTATTTGATCTCTGATGTATACATCAGTCATTTCCTCATATTCGCATTCCACTGCCAAAACTCTTAAGCATGCAACATAGTCTTCGACAGACTCCCCCTCTAGTTGCTTCCTTTGAGCAAATTTATGCCTGGCAACCATTATATTATTTTCTTCATCAAATTGCCTCTCCAATCTTTTTAGCGCTTCCTGATACTCATTGAGTGGTATGAATGTTCCAGGTGGGCTCTCATACTCAGGTAAACTATCAAAAATGTCTTGCCCTGCTTTACCCAATAGTCCAAACAACAAGGAACACTTTCTTTCGGCATCAAAAGCTTTTCCATCAATAGAAATGATGTAATTCTCGAATGCCCTTACCCACTTCTTCCACTTCATGGTGGGTTTCCCTGGTTCATCCAGAAAACGAGGAGGGGCACAGATGTTGTTACACTCTGCCATGCCAAACTTATTTATTTCTTGCTTATTATTCGAAAAAATTTCTTTTTATTCAAAGCACAGATCGTTTTGTTTTACTTTAATTCCGATTTGATCCAGTGGCTTACTTGTACTTTTGTTCGTTTCTCCACAATACTTTTCACCAATGCGCTTTTTATTTTCCTCACAGCGCGCTTCGTTTCTCCTGCACTCGATTTCCTGTCAGAGAAACTCTAAAGATGGCCGCACGTTGTTTACGTTGATGACGTGCATGCCCATCTACCAATGACATTGCACTACCGGCATGCTTCACGCGACTCAGCTGAGGTAATTGACTGACGCCTCAGCTGGATGTCACGAAGCGCCGATTTCAAAATGCTTTCCTCAGCTCGATCCTCAACGCAGCCGCCTGAGTAATTACTGTTCAGATGCTCCGCAAATGCTTTGCGCTGCACACCTTCACCGCACTCTTCGTGAACTCTTACTCAAAGCTTTCAAATTCACGCGGTGCCGAGCAATAGCGCTTCCTCAGATTCTTTCCGACTGTCACCAATTGCTCTTCCTCAATATACTTTTAAATTGGCAGCGCTTGCTTTTCCTTCGTGTACTCACTCTGTTAAATGCCTTAACTTCTCTCCCGCATTTTCTCATCAATATGCTCACGATCATCAATCATCGCTGATCTCAATATTTCCGCTGGCCCTTGTTGAAAGAACCCTCGTCGCAATTGTAGCATACACCAATAAAGCAAGTAGAAAGGTGTATTCAAGATTATATTTATTATCAACAAGGACCCGCGGTAGCGGGATAACAACTAGCGTTAACAAGTGTCAGCTGTCATCTGTCACCGTGTACCAGTGACGTCACCTATATACAAAATGTGTTGCTATGGTGATGCAGTGTGACGCTGCCTAATAAACATAGAAAACATACTAACATGTACGACAGGCACATCGGGCTAACAGTCCCTACAATTTTGCCAAGTTTCGTGCAAATCCATTCAGCCGTTCGAGCTAAAAGTGAGGCCAACCGCCCTATGGAAATTAACATGGGAAAAACACGTTTTGGGACCCCCCTTTTTTCTCGGCCCCCCTTGATGAAACCCCCCCAAATTGTCAGGGGCTGCTCAGAAACAAAATGTTCAATTTTCCTGAAAATTTCAGCCAATTCCGTCCACAAACGCCAAAGTTATTAGACATAGAATTTTCAAAAATCCCATAGAGAAAAAATCCTAACTATATATACCTACTGGCAACCGCCAGTAGGTAACATATATATATATATATATATATATATATATATATATATATATATATATATATATATATATATATATATATATATATATATATATATATATATATATATATATATATATATATATATATATATATATATATATATATATATATATATTCACTGAAAAACCCATAGGTTTCACACCAGTTAAAGTTAGCTGGACATTTTACTCATACAAAACCATTGAAATTCCCCCGTTATAGTTAGTTGTACTCGCTATAACTCGCGCGCACGCAATCCACTGTTGATGATGTCACATATTGCATCATTCATGACATAGTCAGTAACATCACTGATGACATCTCAAATGACATCACTGATGACATCATCCAGTGAATGTGGTTTGCTTTGATATTTAAATATGTATTATAAATACATTACTTTGCATTGAAGAATGAGTGGATATATAAATATAAATGTGTGAATGGTGGATTTAGTAACAGTGTCATTGATTGTTTCCTTGACTAATTTGTTGAGTCTCACTATATATAATGTGTAGTTATTAAACTGTGTGAAAGTCATTATTGCTTTGTCTTAATTGCTATGTTAAAGACTATGTTTGTTATTGGTTTCTTGACTGAGTATTTGTATGGGTAAATGAATTTCTATGTGGTTTGGTGGGAGGTGTGTGATTGCCCAAAAATGTGTGAATAGTTCATTCAGTAGGTATATGAGGTTAAGACTACATGTTATAACAGTTTTTTCGGTGAGTGTATATGCTTATGGGTGTGGTGGTGATGAAATATTTCTCTCAATGGTACATCTCCATTAAACTTGAAAAAAAAGGCAGTGTATGTGACAGTTATATCTAATTAAGTGTGCTTAAGACTTAGTGATTGTATGAGTCACTATATGGATAACTTTATACTTGTAATAGTGATTTTATAATACACTAAGTGTGAGTTACTATCTATATAAATAGATGAAGTGGTGTTTGTATAAGTGTGTAGATGAGTAAATGTAAATATAATCAATTGTTTGCATAAGTCAGAAGGATGTCTTTATAAGTGAATACAATGTGTGCTGGTGTGTAATGTTGAAATAGGCGTATAAGGATATTTGATAGTGTTCTGTTAATTATTCACTGCATATAACTCTGAATCTATAGGTAAGTGATTAGATATGTGTATAGATCTATGAATCACTGAGTGGGTGTTTAGAAATTACTATTGGTGTGTCAATGGTTTGAAAGATGGCACTTTCTATTTTACAGTGAGTGATTAAATATTATACTAGTGTGTGATGAGCTGTATTTCATTGTCACTGGATGATGTCATCAGTGATGACATCAGTGATGTCATTTGAGATTCATCAGTGATGTCACTGACCATGTCATAAATGATATGATGTGTGACATCATCTGCAGTGGATTTCGGGCACGCAAGTTATAGTGAGTACAACTAACTATAATGGGGGAATTTCAATGGTTTTGAATGAGTAAAATGTCCAGCTAACTATAACTGGTGTGAAACCTATGTTTTTTTTCAGTGAATTTCAAAGGTTTTTTAAATGCTAATTCCTAACTATAACGTGTGTGAAACCTCTGGTTTTTCAGTGAATTTGAAAGGTTTTTAAAATGCTAATTCCTAACTATAACGTGTGTGAAATCTATGGTTTTTTCAGTGAATTTTAAAGGTTTTTTAAATGCTAATTTTAAAATGTATCAATTATTGTCTTTTTTGTATTATTATACAAATGTTCTATATTTTTAACAATACTTACAATTTAATTTTGATTTATGTATTTTATTTTGTACTAATTTTTGATTTTTTAAATAATTCTGGCCTTTTTTTTCTGTTTTAAAGGTGCGCGCACGGGGCTCGCACTCATGCGCGCACGGTGTTCGCACGCATGCGCGAACGGTGTTCGCACCCCGCAAAAAAATTTCATTCCAAAAAGTCATTTCTGTAAATGTAATGTACATAATAACCCAAGACATTCTGTGACATAACTGTAAAAATAATATTTTTGACTTTTTATAACCGTATATTTGCTTTAAAAGCATTTACAAAAATCAGGTAAAACGTCATTCATATGCGACTCGTGCGTGCCCCGGTCGCGCAACGTGCACGCACCCTGCGCGCACGTAAAGTCATGTGACTTGAAAACACCACTTTTGATTGGTTTATAGTAGTTTCTTTTCCAAATCTTCAAAAACCCCACCCACTTCCCTCACTATCTGTTTCTTTTTCCTTGGAGAAGCATCTACAGTATTTTCTTCGTGCTTGGAAAATGGCAGAACAACAATCTTCAGACTCTGATGTGGAGTTTTTGCCTGAACAACCTAAACAGAAGAAAACAAAAGAGTCCTTTATAAAGAAGTTTTTTACCTACCCAGAAGGCCAAAAAAATGTAAATGCCTCCAAGGTCACTTGCAAAATCTATGGCACCATCCTTTCAAGAGGTGATGCCTCCAAACATTATTCTTTCAGTATTGCAACTATGATTCGGCATGTGAAAAATCTACAACCCAACAACTATGCTCGGGCATCTACTCAAGACCTCAGGGACAATCCTCCAGCTGCTGTCCCCAGCACCTCTTCTTTGGGCGCATCTCCATCTTCAAGTGCTCCAGATATCCGGCCGGATTTTGCAGACGTACACATACGTTGCAACTATTGCAACAAAATATTGTGCTATGCAGAGCAAAGCATTGATTTAATCGTGGCAAAGAAGAGGCAGCACAGATACTCCCGCCGTAAATTTTTTTTCTTTTATTATTTTTGTTCCTGTTGAGCAGTTATTGGTTACCTGTTTTCTTTTTTGTTACAGAAAATCCCCAAAAACAAAGACAAAAATAACAGTTCTTCTAAGAACTAACTTCTCTTCTCCAAAAAGAGCTATATTTCTTATATACTGTGTCATACTTTTTTTGAATGAATGTGTAGTGCATAAATGAATGACTGAAATGACTAAGTGAAGGGGAGGAAGGGACTGAGGGAATGAGTCAGGAAAGGGGAGTATGGTGAGTGAGGAAAGGGGAGTGAAAGAGTGACTGAAAGAAGGGGACTAAGGGTAGGGGAGTGATGTAAGCAGAGTGAAAGAGTAAGGGAAGGGGAGTAAGGAACGGAGAGTAAGGGAGGGGGTGTGAGAGAAAGGAAGCGCGGGATGAGACATGGAAGGGGAGTAAGGGATGGAGAGGGGGAAGTAGAGCAGGGTAAGGGGAGTGAAGGTAAGGAAAGTGGAGTGATGGTAAGGGAAGGGGTATGAGGATGAGAAAAGGGGGGTCAGGGAAAGTGAGAGAATGGGAGTGAAGGAGACAGAAGGGGATTGAGGGGATGAAGGGAGTTAGGGAAGGGGAGTGAGGGGAGGGGAGTAAGGAATGGAGTGAGGGAAGGAGAGCGAGGGGGAGTGAGGGAAAGGGAGCAGGAAAGGAAAGGGGTGTGGAATACAGATAGGAGGAAGTGGAGAGGGGGAAGGGGAGTGACGGTAAGTGAAGGGCAGTGACAGTTAGGGAAGGGGTATGAGGGTGAGGGAAGGTGAATGAGGGAGAAGGAAGAAAATTAAGAAAGAGGGAAATTGAGTGAGGGAGAGAGGAGGAGTGATAGAAAGAGAGAGGAAAGGAGATTAAGGGTAAGGGAGAGAGAAGGAGAGAGGGAGAGAGAGGGAGAGCAAGGGACTGAGAAGGAGTGAGGCAGTTAAAGTGAGTGAGACAGAGGGAGACAGGTAGAGAAACATGGATAAAAAAGTGAGGGAAGGAGTGAACGAAAGGGAGTAAGTGAGATGGCGTGAGGGAGTGAGGAAAGAGGAGCGGAGGAAGGGGAGTGAGGGAAGGGGAGTGAGAGAAAAGTAGTGAGGGTGAGTGAAAGGCAGTAACAGTGAGAGAAGGGGTATGAGGGTGACAAAAGGGGAATGAGAGAGAAGGAAGGAGATTAAGAGAGAGGAAAGGGGACTGAGGGATAAAGTAGGAGTGAAGGAAACAGAAAGGGAAAGAGAGGAAGGGTGAGAGAGAGAGAGAGAGAGAGAGGGAGAGAGTGAGAGAGAAAGAGAGGGACAGAGAGTGACTGAGAGGGAGTGAGGCGGTTAGACTGAGTGAGACAGAGGGAGAGAGGGAGAGAGCAATGGAGTGAAGGGGAGTGAGGGACTAAAGGAAGGGGAGTTATCAAAAGGGAGTGAGGAAATGGGAGTGAGGGAAGGGGACTGACGGATGGAGTGAGGGAAAGAGAGTGAGGTGGAGTGAGGGAATGGGAGAAGAAGAAAGGGAATGGGAGTGATGCACAGAGAGGAGAATATGAAGTAGGGCAAGAGGAGTGAGATTGAGTGAAGGGCAGTGACAGTGAGGGGAGGGATATGAGGGTAAGGGAAGGGGAGTGAGGGAAAAAGAAGCATATTAAGAGAGAGGAAAAAGTAGTGAGTGAGAGAGAAGGATTTATGGAAAGAGAGAGGAAAGAAAAGGAAGAGTGGTGGAAAGAGAGGGAGACAGTGAGAGACAGAAAGAGAGGGAGAGTGAGGGACTGTGAAGGAGTGAGGCAGTTATAGTGACTGAGGCAGCGGAAGAGACTTAGAGACGGATGGAGGAAAGGGGAGTGAGGGAGGGAATAAAGGAAGGGGAGTGAGCAAAAGGGAGTGGGAGAAGCGGAGTGAGTGAAAGTGAGTGAGGGATGGTGTGGAGGAAAGAGAGTGAGGGGGAGTGAGAAGAGAGTGAGGGATAGAGCAAGAGAAGGGTAGTGATGGAGGAAGAAAGGAAAGAGAAGTGAGGGACACAGAGGGGAAAGAGGGAGCAGGAGAAGGTGAGTGAGGGTGAGGGAAGGTTACTGATGGTGAGAGAAGGAGTGTAAAGGTGAATGAAGGTGAGTAAGGAGAGAGAGAAGGGGCGTAAGATGAGTAAAGGAAGGGGAGTAAGGGAGTGAATGAAGAGAAAGGGAAAGAGGGAAAGAGAAGTAAGAGAGTGATGAAAACGTTTTATTTTTGTTTGACATACTTACCTTATAAGTAATGACAAGTTAATAATAAATTTTTTATAAATATAGTATCTGTGGAAGAGAAGAAAAAATTGAGTTATAATGTATATTTCACAATACAAAATAATTTGCACAATATGTTATGTATCTTATTTTGCTGTGTGTTATAGTACTCATCATATAACAGCGGGTAAAAAAAAGACAATCAATAAGATTGTCTTTAAAAAACCCATTCAACATTTTCATTTATAATTTTCAAATTAGAAAAAAAACAGATCTTAAATGTTTTTTTTCGAACAGCACTTTTTTACGTAAATATGGGACATCTCCAACAATCACAAAGTAACAAAACATTATTACTTCTTTTTTATACACTCTAAATAAAGTTATGTACAAACATATACTAACAGCATTTACTCGAAATAGTCATTTTTTGTTTCTGATACTTTTCCACATGGCCAAATAGTATGTGTAAAATCCTCAGTTTGGAAGTTACTTAATAGTACCCTTAAGCTTCTTTTTCCCAACCTTCTGAATCAAAAGCACCAACATCTTTTATACCATCTAACAATGGTTATACTTCCACCCGATGCTATTTATCATGTACATAGAACCTTAAACAACTAGCATGCTATCAGAATCTCAACATCATCTGGTATGCCGAGGACACTCCGCTCATCCTTTATCTTAGCAAGGAGCTGTACACTATTAAAAGAAACCTCTACAAGGGAATAAAAAAAGTCACCAACATCCCCAACAACTACAACAATTCTAAAACACCTCTGCTTCACTGATGATCAACATCTCCTGTGATAGCCACATCACCCACTATCTGATACACTTACACTACCTCTACGTCAACTACAAGAATTTTTTTTACTTGGTCACCCTCACTCACAAAGTTCTTTTCAACACCAGACTACCCTTTCTTAACTGCAGTAAGTTTCCCAGGCCAATTATTTTCCCTAAAATTTTGGTTGTAAAAACACTAGGTAAGAATTTGGTAAATCATAAGGCAAACAGTGTTTAACAAGCATTTGCAATGCAATAGGTCTCGCATTAGGAAAGTTTGAGCTAATGGTCTTGTAAATGACAATTTTTTTATTTATGTGTTGGTTTTGAAAATAGCTAAATTAATAGCTTTGTCAAGTCAAGTCAAGTCAAAGTCCACTTTATTCGATTAATTAAAATCATAAAAGTATTCTACAACAAATATCATACGTTCATATATCTTAAAAACAGTTAATACAGTATTAAACAGTAGATAGAATTTAAAAAACAAGTTAAAAAGGCATTATTTACACAGAATTCTTTGCAGTTTGCACTCAACATTACAGTAAACATGAATTCAAGTATCTATCCTCAGTTGTGAATCCAATCTTAACCTTGATCTCTTACATCTAACAGATGCAGCCAAAAAACTAGCGGTGCAATACATAATCAAAGGGGAATGCAACATCTGTAAATATAACAGTGCAGGCTTGTACTGTGTGAAGCCCAGCTCCCTCAGAATTGATTTTAAATATCGAGTACGGGGTTCGTGATAAAAGGAACAGAAGAACAAAAAATGTGCATTATCCTGAGGGGAAAAACCATCACATTTGCATGGGGACGAGTCCTCGAGCTTACACCAGTCTTTCTCGTCCCGCAGAACCATATAAATTTGGTTAAAACGGAATTTGGACAGTAGCCACCTATGAAAAGAATTAGTGACCACTGCCAAATAAGGAGCCAACTCAAAAGATGGGGTTATCAATACATGAGCCCTCACAGAGGGTTTACATAATTCATCCGCTTCACGCTCGGCCATACGTAATCTGATGAAATTGTTCTTAACCCACAACAAATCTGCTTTACACAGGGATTCTGGGCTGGTAAAGATTTCAGGGCGTCCCAGACTTGCGGCCAAGGACTCGACATATGACAGCCACTGGATATCCCTCCTGTGATCTAACATAAGACAGTCTTTGATTATCCTATGATTAAGGCCAAGATTCGGATTAAGCCAAAGCTTAATCCACATCAGAAGTGGAGCGAGATTAATTATATCTAAAATATAACCCAAACCCAGCTCAAGATGTAAAGAGTGAGTGGCAGTTGACTGTGGTAGACCCAACAGAGAACGAAGAAATTTATTTTCCTCTGTCTGGATGCATTTAGAATTAGCGTAGCCCCAGAATGCAGCCCCGTATCTAGCGATCGCGGCTGTCTTGGCTTTGTAAACAGCCAGGACAGCTTCGATAGGTTTCCCCCCCAATCTTTTAGTGAATCCCAGGATTGCAGAGTATGAGCTTCTCACCGCGTTCGCTTTGGCTGTTAACTGCGGTGTCCAGGTTCCCCTTTGGTCGAATATCACTCCCAAGTAGGTAAAAACTTTAACATTTGTAATAGCCTCTCCATCACAAAAAAAGGTTTTTTCTTTTAGTTTACCACATCCTGCTGACATAGTGTGCGTTTTGTTCTTATTCACCACCAGGTCAAGACTGGATATAAAGTTACCGAAGGAATTGAGTAACTTTTGCAGGGCAATTGGGGTCCTGGCTATTAGCACCGCATCATCGGCGTAGAGGAGCACCGGAATTGGTGCACCCCCCATGCTCGGAATATCCTTTGTAGCTGCCCTTAATTCATCCTCCAATGAGTTCACGTATAACGTGAACAGCATTGGCGCGAGTATACATCCCTGACGGACCCCTCTAGTTGATCGAAAACTCTTGGTACACTTTCCGTCCGTTGTTATTCTGATGCGGGCCCTCAGATCTTTATGGAGCTCTGCCAGAAAGTGTACCAAGGAGCTATCGAGGCCCATCTTCAGGAGCATTGCCCACAACTTAGATCTATTAACAAGATCAAAAGCTGTGGACAAGTCCATGAAGCCAAGAAATATACTTCCCCCTTTATCTCTGGTGTATTTAGAGATTATGAGGTGGAGATTGAGGCATTGATCCTCTGTACTCCTCCCTGACCTAAATCCGTATTGTGCCTCGGACAGGATATTGTTCCCCTTGGCCCACGCGGATATTCTTGCTAGGACAACCTTTCCTAGGATTTTAACCGAGGAGTCCAACAACGAAATCGGTCTATAGCATTTCGGATCTCCTCTCTGCCCTTTTTTAAATATTGGCACAACTGTGGCTAAAGACCAGGTCTGAGGGAATCCCACTACGGCAGAGGCATTAAAAACTTTTGTTAAAATATTGGCCCAGAACAGCGGATTTGCCTTGAACATATCCGCTGGCACTCCATCGGGTCCCGGGGCCTTGCGTCCTGCTGTATCCTCTATAGCTCTAAGTACCTCAGTTATGTCAAAGCTCACAGGCTCCAAGGGGTTCTCAATAGCAGGGATTATGAAAGGTTCCAGCTCCCTATTACTATCATAAATATTTTCAAAATGGCGGAGCCAGTCCTCTTCTGAGATATTTAATTCCATTACCGAGTTTTGGTCACCTGAAAGTAAAGGAGTGTTAATAATTGACCAAAACTTAGCACTGTTTTTTAGGGTGGCTTTATCCATTAATTCTTCCCAGGCTTTACTCTTTAGTTCATTTTTGCGCAAATTAATGGCCAAAGTAAAATCCTTTCTTAATCGTGCGACTAGCACTTTGTCCCTTGGGCGCGTGTTGAGGGCTTTCTTGAGGTGATTGTGTGCTTTGCTACAATTTTTGTCAAACCAACCTTTCACCGATTTATGTTTGCCCCCCTGACCTTTGGCTGTGAGGCAAGTGGACTCAAACCTACAAACACCCTCGAAGGAAGATATAACCTCCTTACTCCCAGTTAACGGGTTGGCACACATATTTAATTCATCAGAAACTGAAGAGGATACGGTTAAGAAAAAATTATCGGGTACAACCATTTCCCATTTAATTCTTCTCCCCTGATCCTTGTCCTTAACATGCAATATAGACCGCTGGGTGACAACTGATTTTAACAAAAAGGAGCTACTCACTAGCTCCAACCCCACGGGATTATGGTCACTCATAGGCATAGCAATTGCATTATATGAGATCACATAGTCCAAAAAGCCTCTTGAGACAAAAATAAAATCAATTATCGAGTCACAAGCCCTTCCCGTATAAGTGGCAACCCGTGTACTCTTATCGTAGAATTCTGGTTCATACAGCTCATTTTCCCGTAATACATTTTCGAGCACCAAACCCTTCTGTGTATGTTCTAGGTGAGGGGAGGACACACTATCCGGCCCATCTTCATCCCCTAGGGCACAGTGTGAGCACAAATGAACATTAAAATCGCCCATTAAAATAAATCGACACAAGGTGGATTGTTTGACTCTATAAAGACTTAAAAAAATCTGCTAACCATGTAATGTACACAGTTTCAGGGGAACCGTTCGGTGCATTATAGCAATTAACAAGGAGCAATTTACAGCCGTCTTCTAATTTTATCTCCAGAACGAGGAAATTATGAGAGGCACAGTCAATCAGGGTAATTTTGCCCTTGATATTCACCGATACCAGTGTCAATAGGCCTCCTTTGTTCCGGCCTGCAGGGGAAGGCAAAGCAGGTACAAAATAAGAAGTAAAGCCGTCTAGCCAGTAATCACAGTCCATGTCCCAAGTCTCCTGAATAGAGATGATATCATGGAGCTTTACGAAATTTTCCCAGTTTGGGTCTCCCTTCTTGGACCGCAAACCAGCGATGTTCCAGGATAACAGTCTAACCGTGTCCCCTTTAGCAGTTGTGATCTCTGTTATACTGTTACCATCCGCAGCAGAAGAAGGTACATGAACCGTTGGTATTAAATCCACTAAGGCATCGTCCACTGTACCCTCTTCGGCACCCCGTCAATCGCAAAGGTCGAGACCTGAGAGAGCATCAAATCTGTTGTGTGTTACAATAGGTGGACCATAGGAAAAATTATTATCGCGTCCCTGAACCAAACTTAGAGGAGCCGATCTGGGCCCCACCGGGGTGAATGGACTTAGTCTTTGTCTGGGTAAGGAGGCAAAGTTGACATGATTATAGAAATACCCTAACGGACGCACTTGAATACCATTGCTGTCCTCCAACAGAGATGCTGCCCGTAGGAGTACTGTGGCCACATGTTGAGGGTATTTAAAGTTCACCACCACACAATCCCCTCTACAAGTTTTCCTCGAGGGACCAATCCAATTTACCCTCCTAGTCGTGATAATGTCTCCTGCAAATTTAGTAGGGAAACCACATTTAGCACTCAGCCAAGCCACTACTTTGTTTTTGAGTGAGTCGTGAACTTCCTCTTGTGGCTCAGTAGAGCCTGGGGTATGTACTGGGACATTTGCCAACACGACGACATAGGGGGCGCAATCCGGGGGTAGATTAATGGAATTATTGCGCCTACTTTGTATGGCATTCGTGTTGTATGAGAGGCCTGGTCTCTGCTGGCTCCTAACCGTGTCTATAGCCGAGTCTATTGGCGAGGAGCAAGTGGCTGAGGGGACAATATGATTGTTATCCGTGCTATTTACCTGAGGGATCATAGTAGATGGATTGGCAGCTTTTGTAGCATCTATCCCCACCACCTCAGAGCTCACTGTGCTAGTTGAAGGGAGTGGGGAGTTAGCCTTAACTAAATTAGCCAACTGCTGGTCCAACAGACCTCCTAGTCTTTTTATCTCAGTGTTCGCGGTATCCAATTTGGCCGCAAGGGAGGCAATGGAATCCTTAAGTTTTAAGTCAAAAGTGGCCTCAATGGTTTTGATTAGTAAACCAAACTGCTCAGGACTCAAGGTGATGCTGGTATCCTTTTTACTCTCTGCGCTCAGTTTTGCTTTAGGGGAGGTGTGACTATCGGGCAAGTGAATGTCCCCTCTTCTATATTTACAATGCCAATAGTTATAACTTTCGCAAATGTGACACCCATAACCTGGGGTTGCGCTGAGTGAGACTGTGGTGGTGCTGAGTTCAAGTTCAAGTTCAGGAATTTGTATAGCGCACTACTCACCCAGAGGGTCTCAAGGCGCTTGAGGGAGGGTGGGTGCATTACTTATCGAATAGCCAGGTTTTTAGCTGCTTTCTGAAGGAGAGGTGGTTCTGTGTAAGTCAGAGGTGAGTGGGGAGAGAATTCCAGGTTTTCGCCGCTAAGTAGGAGAAGGATCTTCCTCCCATGGTGGATCTGTGGATGCGCGGAATTGCGGCGAGGGCTTGATTGGATGATCGTAGTTGGCGGGTGGGTGTGTAGAAGGACAGTCGTGTGTTGAGGCATTCGGGTCCTAGGTCGTAGAGGGCCTTGTGTGCGTGGGTGAGGAGACGGAACGTTATTCTCTTGTTGACGGGGAGCCAGTGGAGATCCTTCAGGTGACCGGAAATGTGAGCAGGACGGGAAATGTCCAGTATGAGTCTGGCTGAGGCGTTTTGGATACGTTGGAGTTTTTTCTGTAGTTTGGCTGTGGTCCCGGCGTAAAGGGTATTTCCATAATCCAATCGGCTGGTGACCAGTGCGTGGGTGACTGTCTTTCTTGTTTCGGTGGGGATCCAGCAGAAGATTTTTTTGAGCATGCGTAGGATGTTGAAGCATGAAGATGAGACGGCGTTGACTTGTCTGGTCATCGAGAGGGAGGAGTCTAGGATGAAGCCCAGGTTACGTGCGTGATCTGTAGGTATGGGTGCTGTACCCAGGGCCGGTGGCCACCATGATTCGTCCCAGGCAGAGGGGGATGATCCTAAGATGAGGACTTCCGTTTTGTCCGAGTTAAGTTTTAAACGGCTGTTCTTCATCCATTCGGCTACTTCTTTCATTCCTTCGTGTAGATTGGTTTTGGCTGTGTTTGGGTCTTTGGTGAGGGAGAGGATCAGCTGGGTGTCGTCTGCGTAGGAGATGATGTTGAGGTTGTGTTGGCGCGCGATGGATGCGAGGGGACTGATGTATACGTTGAAGAGGGTGGGGCTGAGTGAAGATCCTTGTGGTACACCACAGATGACTTCGGTGGCCTCTGATTTGAATGGGGGGAGGTGGACTCTCTGGGTTCTTCCGGCGAGGAACAAGATGATCCAATCCAAAGCTTTTCCTTGTATTCCGACATTGTTGAGGCGTTGTATGAGTGTGCTATGACATACTGTGTCGAAGGCGGCGGAGAGGTCAAGTAGGATGAGGGCAACTGTTTCTCCGTTGTCCAGTAGCGTTCGGATGTCGTCTGTAGCTGCGATGAGGGCGGTTTCGGTGCTATGTTTGGCTCCGAAGCCAGACTGTGAAGGGTCGAGGGAATTGTTGGATTCAAGGAAGGCGGCGAGCTGACTATTGACGGCTTTCTCAATGACTTTGGCAGGGAATGGGAGGAGTGAGATGGGGCGGTAGTTCTTAAGTTCAGAGGGGTCTGCTGTGGGTTTTTTTCAGGAGGGCGCTGAGTTCGGCGTGTTTCCAGCTTTCTGGGAAGGTAGCTGAGTTGAAGGAGCAGTTGATGACATCACAGAGGTGGGGTGCGATGATGGAGTCTGCTTTGTTGAAGATGTGGTGGGGACAGGGGTCGGTTGGCGAGCCAGAGTGGATGGAGTTCATTAGGCGGATGGTGTCTTCAGTGGTGATTGGGTTCAGGCGCTAAGGTTGTTGGAGGGCGGTTTAGGTTCGGAGGTGGGTGGAGTGGACTGTTCATTGGAGATGTTCTCAAAGCTGTTATGTATGTCGGCTATTTTGTTGTAGAAGAATGAGGATAATGAATCGCAGAGGTCTTGGGAGGGAGTAATGTCGTTTGAGGCTGCGGTGGGGTTGGTAAATTCTTTGACGATGTTGAATAGTTCCTTGCTGTTATGGGCGTTGTTGTCGAGACGATCCTTGAATGCTGATTTCTTGGTGGATCAGATCAATTGGTGGTGTTTGCGGGTGGCTGTCTTGAAGGTGGTCAGGTTGTCAGTGGTTGGGTTTTTTCTCCATGTTTTCTCGAGAGTGCGGCATAGTTTCTTGCATTTCTTAAGGTCATCGTTGAACCATGGTGCCTTTTTGCTACCCAGTTTGGTTTGGTGGTTTTTCGGGGGTGCTAATTTGTCAACGCTGTGGGTGATCCATTGTTTGAGTTTGGTGGCAGCTTAGTTTGGGTCCGATGAGAGGGCGGGAGGGTTTTGTTTGAGCGATGTGAGGAGTTGGTCGCTGGTGATTTTGTTCCAGTTTCTTCGCGGAATAGGTTTTGGGGGGTTGTGGGTCGAGGTAGTTTTGTAGCTGAAGTGAACGCAGCTGTGGTCCGTCCAATGGAGAGCTGTGGTGTGATCGAAGGAGACGTGCTTGCTGGAGGTGAAGATTGGGTCGAGCGTATGTCTGGCTACATGGGTGGGGGTGTCAACAAGTTGCTTGAGTCCGAGGTTGGCCAGGTTGTCCAGAAGGGTGGTGGTGTTGCTGTCGTTTTTCTTTTCCAGGTGGAAGTTGAGGTCTCCCAGTAGAATGTAGTTCTCGGAGGTGATGGCGTGTGGGCTGATGAAGTCTGTGATGTCTTCGCTAAATTGTTTACGGGTTCCTCGTGGTCTGTAGATGAGGGTACCTCTAAGAGTGGTCCTGGGGTCGGTGTGGATCTGGAAGTGGAGGTGTTCGGCGGTTGTAAGGTTATCGTCCAAGCTGGTCGTGATTCTGAAGGTGTTCTTATGGACGATGGTGATGCCTCCTCCAGTTTGATTGGTGCGGTCTTTTCGGATGATTTTGTAGGCGTCCGGGATGGCTATGGCGATGTCGGGTGCTGATGATGCGTTCATCCAGGTTTCTGTAAGGAAGGCGGTGTCCGGTGTAGCAGTGTCGAGTAGGTCCCAGAGTTCAGTGGCGTGTCTGTGGACCGACCGGGTGTTCAGCAGGATGCACTTCAGGTGGTTAGAGTCGGAACTGTGTTTGGAGTTAGTGGATTTGGTGTGGGTCTTGATGCAGGTGAACTTGCAGGAGTGGCAGGTGAAGGGTCCATGGGTACGTCCTGGGGCAGCTATGTAGCATTGTGGTGTGCGTCCGGGGTTAAGGGCTAGGAGGGTGGCGGCATCATACGTAATGCGGGAGGAGTGCGGTTTGTGGGGGCCAGGGGGTCTGGCGCTGGGCGCGGACGGGCGTAGACGGGCTTACCTTTGGCGCGCATGGGGCGCGACCGCTGCGCGTAACCGCTGCGCGCAGAAGCATCTGTCATAAGTGCATAGAGGAGGGGGGAGGGGGGAGGGGCGAGGGAGGATCAGCTGGGAGGCGGGGAGCGGGGTGGAGAGCCTGGCTGGGGGTCACAACAACAACAACAAAATGGCTGCAAGCCAAAAGGCGGCCGGGACGAGCTAGGGGTACAGGTACAGGTAATGGAGATCACAACAACACGGTACAATCAGGCAATCAGGCGCGATTTTGCAAGCAGGCACAGGCAGCAATGTCAGCTTATTAAATAATGAATGAGCAGTCTAGCGGCACAGCGGGGCAATGGAATCTAATGCAGAGGCGGCAGCAATGTCTAATCAATCATCAAACAATGCGCAGACTTTCGATAAGTTGATGGCAGAGCAGCTTAATCAGAAATGAGTTTAGTAAAAGCAGCGCGAGCAGCGCTACGATACCAGGTTAAGGCTGAGGAGCAACGAGGGGAGCGACCTCCTTCGAGGGTCTCAGGGCGGTCACAGCGCTTGGTGCGAGGGAGCGGCCTCGATGCTTTCCGTGGGAGGGAGGATCAGCTGGGAGGCGGGGAGCGGGGCGGAGAGCCTGGCTGGAGGTCACAACAACAACAACAAAATGGCTGCAAGCCAAAAGGCAGCCGGGACGAGCTAGGGGTACAGGTACAGGTAATGGAGGTCACAACAACACGGTACAATCCGGCAATCAGGCGCGATTTTGCAAGCAGGCACAGGCAGCAATGTCAGCTTATTAAATAATGAATGAGCAGTCTAGCGGCACAGCGGGGCAATGGAATCTAATGCAGAGGCGGCAGCAATGTCTAATCAATCAGCAAACAATGCGCAGACTTTCGATAAGTTGATGGCAGAGCAGCTTAATCAGAAACGAGTTTAGTAGAAGCAGCGCGAGCAGCGCTACAATACCAGGTTAAGGCTGAGGAGCAACAAGGGGAGCGACCTCCTTCGAGGGTCTCAGGGCGGTTGCTGTGGTGGTGCTGAGTGATGCTGTGGTGGTGCTGAGGTGGTGCTGAGTGGTGCTATGGTGGTGCCGAGTGAAGCTGTGGTGGTGCTGAGTGGTGCTGTGGTGGTGCTGAGTGGTGCTGAGTGGTGCTGTGGTGGTGCTGAGTGGTGCTATGGTGATACTGAGTGATAATGTGGTGGTGCTGAGTGATGCTGGGGTAGCGCTGAGTGATGATGTTGTGATGCTGAGTGGCGCTGAGGTGGTGCTGAGTGATGCTGGGGTGGCGCTGAGTGATGCTGGGGTAGCGCTGAGTGATGCTGGGGTGACGCTGAGGTGGTGCTGAGTGGTGCTGTGGTGGTGCTGAGTAAGCATGAGCGAATTTTGCGGATCTCGCGTTCGCGAATTTTGCGGATTTGCGGATTCGCAATCCGCAAAATCCGCGAATTCCCGCGAATTTGCGGAATTTTTTTTTTTTTGTGTTCGCCCGTGTTTCTGCCAGTTCGCGAGGGTTTTTACAATTTCGCAATTTGCGAACTTACCTGTCGGGTCGCAAGTTTTGCGAACTTGTTGTTTCTACGTGTCCAGCCTGTTTGGGACACTCTTCTTCATCACTGCCACTCTCTGTCACCACTGCCACTCTCTGACTACTCATGCCACCCTCTGGCCCACCCATGCCACCCTCTGTTTCATCACCACACCCTCTAGTTGTCCAGTGTACATTATTTTCGGCAAAGCAAAGCACACCTTCCCTGCCTCAAGTGACCTGAATTAATTTGGGGCTGATTAATGTGTCACAGAATATTTTTTTAGCTGGCACCTGCTTCCTTAGTGCGCCCTGATTAGTGATCTTTTGCACTTGCTAAGTGCTTTCATTGTTGCAAAATTAGTTACAACACCTGCCCTGCCCCAACTGACAATAATGAATTGGGGGCTGATTAATGGATTTTAACTTCCAGCCTGGCTCCTGCTTGTCTCCCTTAGCTGTAATTCAGGACCTTTGTGGCATATGTGTAACTATTCTGAGGTTCAGAGCAGGGTCACATAATAGTTTCAACTGGCAACTGAACTCTGGAGGGGCCCCTCAGGAAGCACTACAGCAAATGGCTACTAATGATGAGCCTGAACTTTTGAACCTGGTAAGTAGTTACTTTCAGTTTTGCTAAGATCGTATTTCTGCAATTTTGCACTTATTCGCGGGGCGCGAACTCACGCGAACAGTGCGAGCAGTGCGAGCAAAATCCGCTGCTCGCGGATTTGCGGATTTTGCGGGAGATTCGCAAATCTCGCGGATTGCGGATTTCCCGAAAATCCGCAAAATCCGCGAGCGGAACGGATTTTCCGCCCATGCCTAGTGCTGAGTGGTGGTGGGGTGGCGCTGAGTGATGCTGTGGTGGTGCTGAGTGATGCTGAGTGATGCTGTGGTGGTGCTGAGTGATGCTGTGGTGGTGCTGAGGGATGCTGTGGTGGTGCTGAGTGATGCTGTAGTGGTGCTGAGTGATGCTGGGGTGGCACCTCACACAATGGACGACTAATGGCTTTCAGTTTCTCCCATAGCCCCATATAAAAGTACCTGATAAAATACACACTGCATTAGACACAGCAAATGGCAGAAAATCAACTCCGGTCAACACAATATGCAAAAGCATTGGAGAAATGGACAGTCAAGACAGACCACAAATTCAGATGCATGCTACTATATAAATATAGGTGAGATAACATTATTGAACAGATAAATCGTCGTCTATGCTACACACAGGCATGATACACACACAAAACAAAAGATACATTAATGAAAAACACCCAACTCCGTCTTTGAATGCAGATAACACCACCACAAAAAGATCATCATCATACACAAAAACACATACAGATGGATTCTTGAATGCATACACCAACATCGGTTAACACACAGTTACACATTACATAGAATATACACACGCGATGATCTTTGAATGCATACACACCAGACACACACACACACACACACACACACTTCCAATGCACACATGCAGGGATGGGTTTTCAACACTATTCAGATATACTCGCATACAACCACGTCGTCACATACAAACACGTCCTCGCATGCCAGTGTACACTGAGATAAACTGTTTCAGACACACACACACGCGCACACACACACACACACACACACACTGCAGAGACACGCGTGATGGGGTAATAGCAAGGTGGTGAAATGGGGGGCTGAAGGTTTGAACAATGTCAATGGAATGAGTGAGGGGGATAGTGGTTAGAGTGGTGGGAGGTAGAAAAGGAAACAAGGCTGAAAAGAGGGCAGTGCCGAAGGCATGTAGGGTCGGGGAAACCCAGAGCCAATCCGTGACTGGCATTGCACGGGTGTGAGCCCGTGCTGAAAAAAAAACCTAGAGATATTTAGAAAGAGGCATTTTGTTTCTGGTCCAAAATGTGTGGTAAACATTTTGTGGTTTAATATTTAGAGACACGGCGAGCTTTGTCTGCTTGGCATTCTCAACAGAGATGTGGGGGATGCGGCAGCCCCCGGTGGAATGCTGCTGAGTACAGAAAAGAAAGAGCGATACTATCCTATTAACTCTCTGGCAGCTTTGCTGAGAAGTGCTGGAACGTTTCAATTGAAATCCTGCAGTCCCAGTACGTGGTTGTGCTGCAACGCCCTGTTCTAATTGAAGGCACTGCTCTAATAATAGAGATGCTTTGCAGACATGAGTTAATTTGGTCGTTCTTGTTTCTGGAAATTGAGAAATGCTTGCACTTTTCCCTTCAAATATACCCGTCTATTAAGTGCCTTTACTGTCCTTTCCAACGCGACTGCCACTGTTTGATTGAAACTGAACTCTTCAGTGCAAGGCCTGCTCAGCTGGTACAGTTGCAGTTAAGTTCGCAGCAGCTTGGATGAAAAGTACAGGAGCTTTCCTATTAGAAATCTAGTACACCTAGCGATGCTCACAAATGCTTCGACTGTACTATAGGAAACAGTGCAGCTGATACTTCCACAGTCCTTGCAAATGTACAGCTGCACTGTCCCATTAGAAGCACAGGAGTTATAATAAATTCTTGCCTTGCCCTGTCGCATGTACAGCTGCCCTGCTGAGGGGTGCGAGCACTGCCCATTAGAAGCAGAATGGTGATAATAATTGCTTGCACTGTCCTAGCAGTTTTATGGCTGTCCTGCTGATATGGGGAGGTCCAATCAGAGCTCCTCTAATTAATGTATACACCATTTATCACATGTTAAACTGTCCTGCTCAGACATGCGCACTGCCCCATTAGACGTTGAAGAGCAGTAATAAAATGCGTACGGTCCTCACGTGTACAGCTTCCCTGCTGTGAGGTGCTGCCTGCCACTGTCCCTCTGACAGGACAACTGTACTAAATGCTTGCACTGTCCTTGCACGCGCACAGCTCCCCTGCTGAGGCGTGCTTACTGTCCCATCAGAAACGGAAGACTGCCACTAAATGCATGCACTTGTTCTTTTCAGCCTTACCAAGGTCGGGTTGCAAAGGCTCCTTGACACACTGCTTCGCTACACAATAGCGAATCAATTAGAAGTCAATCTAAAGAAAACCCAAGTAGTCCCCTTTGGGAAGAAACGACATGTCTGCGGTGGGTGGACTTTTAACAACATAAGCCTCGCGATAGGTCAATCGTATAAATATCTTGGTGTCCACCTGGATTCAAGGGGCAACCTTTTAAAACAGCGCCATGAGATTGCAGTTAAAGCCACGACTCTTGCAGTATCTTTAACCAAGCTTTCGAAAAACCTCTCAGGTCCAACTCTTTCGCCCCTCCTGGAAGTCCTGAGAGCGAAAATCGGCCCCACCCTATCATACGAGTCATTCAAGGGTAACTTGAATACGGCCCGAAACCAACATACCACCAAAATCTATAAAAAGGTCCTCCAGTTGACAACCTCTGCATCTGCTGCACAGATAAGACTGGAGATGGGGCTACCAAACTATGAGGTTTTCAATATTGGTGCATACCTAAACTTGTGTCACAAGCTGAGGCAGGCTAACCCAGGCTCACTAGAATCTCTAGTCTGGCTAGAAATCTCCCAGAAAAATCCAGGTGGAACATTTGGTTGCCTTTTTAAGGACTACATTCAACAAATGTCAGCAGGTGACCTATGGGCTCTTAACCCCAGTCAGACAGCATTTAAAATCGCCATAAAAAAATGTGTACGAATGAGATCACTTATCACAGACAAAGCGCTCTTCTCAAAACGCAGCCATTCTTGGGCCCTTGTAAATTCTTACAGTCGGCTACTCCCCGCCGCTTACTTTTCCTGCACATATTCACTGTATCTAAAACGCACCCTTATAGCCATTAGAATGGGTGATTGGCGCTTTCTGCAAGATTTACCTCCCTGGAGACGGACAGCGGAAGATCTAACCTGCAGAGGGTGCGGTAAAACAGCCGAAACATTGCTACACGTGGTTTGCCTCTGCCCAGCCTTTAACCTCAAACGCAGGTGCAAACTAAAAGCCGAATGGAGGAGGAGGAGCCAAGATGGCGACCTGAACGGACGTGTGGTCGCTCGGCTCCACCGGCTCTGAAGACCCGCGCCTACATCCTGCCTGCAATCCTGGGGTTTCTTTCGCCCGAAATGCGCGGGACACGGAGCCGATCCTGACGGTGTCCCTCTGACCTCTCTGCCCGCCCGGAGTCGCGAGCTCTGGGAGGATCGTCTCTGCCCCGGATCTCCGCCCGCTCCTTGGAGCCTGCTGGACCTCACAAGCCTCGAGGGGATAATCTGTTGCGGTGGCTGCCTGTAACGAGGGAGTGCTTTCACCCGTCTGCAGCTTGGCCCATGCCCTGCGCTCACTGCCCTGCCGAGATCACACGGAGCAGCTCCGGCACGCATATGAGAGGGCTCGCACGGTTTCCTTTGTCTGTGGCCGCCATGATGTCGGTCGGCTTTCTTCCTAGCTGTGCTGGTTGCCGGTAAGCTTTAAACGGCCCTGTTTGCCTATCACACTACCGGCTGCCCCTTGCTTCTGCAGCACCCCGTGGACTGCTGCTAAGATGGCGATGCCTGATCACCAACGCTGTGGAGATGGCACTGTGACCTCTTCCTGGGGAGGCAAGTGCGCATTGGCACAAGGGACCGTGTTTGAACCCTCCACTGTGACTAGAGAACCACGTGCATCGCAGCCGGAATGCACCTACAGGGATGTGATGAGGATCCTGGATGAGGTACGGTCGGAGATGCGGCGTACCTACAATGTGCTGTTTGAGTCACTTGATGCATGTGTCCCTGCTGAGAGACGAACGCAGGGGGTTCACCCCCGACGGGACCCAGGACTGACTTTGTTGCAGCTTGCCAGCCCCTCGCTACCTCCTGCTACTACTGTGTCGACCGATAGAACCACTGCTGGAGCTTCTGAAGATTTGTTGCCACTAGTCGACACTGTTGCTGCAACAGTGTTTCAAAAACAACAAGTGATGGACTGAGTGTGGATCAATGTCACACACTCCCCCAGTCAAAAGATCTGGGCCCAAATCCATCGTTTTTTTGCACTCCACACCACCCTGGGTTAGACAATGGCGATATGCAAATCAGCTCTGACCCTGTTGCCCCATGGGAACAGTCCAGTCCGAACTACAAAAGCCATGTCCTTCCCAGAACGGAATCAAGCATCCGAGGACCGGACCGGTTTCGAGGTAACACCTCTCATCAGCCCGGCTAGCTTGACTCCAGTGGTGTGGAGTGCCTGGGACCCACGTCTGGGCACCCCCAGCGCACTTAGGGCGGAATATGCAAACACAACAGGTGATGGACCGAATGTGGATCAATGTCACACACTCACCCCAGTCCAAAGATCTGGGCCCAAATCCATCGTTTTTTTGCACTCCACACCACCCTGGGTTAGACAATGGCGATATGCAAATCAGCTCTGACCCTGTGCCCCATGGGAACAGTCCAGTCCGAACTACAAAAGCCATGTCCTTCCCAGAACGGAATCAAGCATCCGAGGACCGGACCGGTTTCGAGGTAACACCTCTCATCAGCAAGGCTAGCTTGACTCCAGTGGTGTGGATATCGCCATTGTCTAACCCAGGGTGGTGTGGAGTGCAAAAAAACGATGGATTAGGACCCAGATCTTTTGACTGGGTTGAATGTGTGACATTGATCCTCATTCGGTCCATCACCTGTTGTTTTTGCAATTCCGCTCTAAGTGTACTGGGGATGCCCAGACGTGGGTCCCAGGCACTCCACACCACTGGAGTCAAGCTAGCCGGGCTGATGAGAGGTGTTACCTCGAAACCGGTCCGGTCCTCGGATGCTTGATTCCGTTCTGGGAAGGACATGGCTTTTGTAGTTCGGACTGGACTGTTCCCATGGGGCACAGGGTCAGAGCTGATTTGCATATCGCCATTGTCTAACCCAGGGTGGTGTGGAGTGCAAAAACACGATGGATTTGGGCCCAGATCTTTGGACTGGGGTGAGTGTGTGACATTGATCCACATTCGGTCCATCACCTGTTGTGTTTGCATATTCCCCCCTAAGTGCGCTGGGGAGGCCCAGACGTGGGTCCCAGGCACTCCACACCACTGGAGTCAAGCTAGCCTTGCTGATGAGAGGTGTTACCTCGAAACCGGTCCGGTCCTCGGATGCTTGATTCCGTTCTGGGAAGGACATGGCTTTTGTAGTTCGGACTGGACTGTTCCCATGGGGCACAGGGTCAGAGCTGATTTAAATATCGCCATTGCCTAACCCAGGGTGGTGTGGAGTGCAAAAAAACGATGGATTTGGGCCCAGATCTTTGGACTGGGGTGAGTGTGTGACATTGATCCACATTCGGTCCATCACCTGTTGTGTTTGCATATTCCGCCCTAAGTGCGCTGGGGATGCTCAGGCGTGGGTCCCAGGCACTCCACACCACTGGAGTCAAGCTAGCCGGGCTGATGAGAGGTGTTACCTCGAAACCGGTCCGGTCCTCGGATGCTTGATTCCGTTCTGGGAAGGACATGGCTTTTGTAGTTCGGACTGGACTGTTCCCATGGGGCACAGGGTCAGAGCTGATTTGCATATCGCCATTGTCTAACCCAGGGTGGTGTGGAGTGCAAAAAAACGATGGATTTGGGCCCAGATCTTTGGACTGGGGTGAGTGTGTGACATTGATCCACATTCGGTCCATCACCTGTTGTTTTTGCATATTCCGCCCTAAGTGCGCTGGGGATGCCCAGACGTGGGTCCCAGGCACTCCACACCACTGGAGTCAAGCTAGCCGGGCTGATGAGAGGTGTTACCTCGAAACCGGTCCGGTCCTCGGATGCTTGATTCCGTTCTGGGAAGGACATGGCTTTTGGAGTTCGGACTGGACTGTTCCCATGGGGCACAGGGTCAGAGCTGATTTGCATATCGCCATTGTCTAACCCAGGGTGGTGTGGAGTGCAAAATAACGATGGATTTAGGCCCAGATCCTTGGACTGGGGTGAGTGTGTGACATTGATCCACATTCTGTCCATCACTTGTTGTGTTTGCAACAGTGTTTCCCCTTTGTTCTTCGACTGGCTGCCTACCTCGTGTACCAGCCTGGCTGCGCAGTTCATCGCTAGCCTGTTCTCCTGCCCTGTCCCCTGCTCCTTCCTTGACTAATATCATCTCGTCGTTCAGTGGCTTTTGTCACCTATATGCCCTGGAAGTACATTTTATTGTGGGACTACTATCTACGGGGGACAGGCGAAGCTTCCTCAGCGCTGGTGCACCTCCCCCATCCTCGAGGCGGCCATGTTTCCACGTCGATGCGGACTGCAGCAGACTGCCAAGTTGGTTGGGTGACAATGTGCCTCCTAGATCGGGCCAGGGCTAGGCGATCCCCTAGTTGCATTAATATACTGGTGGGTGGAGGCAAAGAGAGACTTGATTTGTGTGTGGGGCACTGTGTATTATTTGCTATCTCTCCCCAATGGTTATATCTCGGGTGAAGTTCTCTGGTAATTGATATTGGGGGGTAGAATGCTTAATGGGCCGGCGGTGTCCCAGCGTGTATAATGTGGCCTTCCTCCTCGACTGTTTCTTTCTGGGAGTCCAGGGATGGACCTTTCTCCTTGCTCCCTATATCACTGGTGAATTTTTTCTTCTTTTCCTACTTTCCTCTCACTATTTCTCTTCTCTTCCTATATTTCGGGTTTTTTGGGGCGACAGACACTCTGCTGGGGGGGGGGGGGCAGGCCGTAGCCTCTGCATGTGTGTAGGGTGGGGGGTTATATTTAGTTTTAGTTAAGTTTCTATGGTGCCTATGTATGATCTTCTTTTATGATTTTTTCTTTTTTCTGTCCTGAGTCTGCGACAAGGGTTTAGGGGGTGCGGGTAGTACTGTGGGTGGTGCGTAAATGCTAGCTGACTCTCCTATTGCTACGTACTGTACTGCCGAATTGGTGGGTGATTCCTTATTATTGTTGTTACTTTTTGATGCTGCCTGCCCGTGTGGTGAAGTAAATGTACGGACTCAGTACTCCTTGGTTCTATTCTTCATTGATTTATCTTTAGACTAAAAATATTAAAATTTTTTAACCTCACTGCTCCTTTCCCTAGCGTCAGGATTCTATGCAGTATAACTGCGGTTAATTGACGCTATATTGCCTGCTGGCGCTAGGGGACCGTATGCTTTGCTTTATGTGCATGAACGTATTGTGGCCGGCCGGACGGTTGTAGGCCCGTATTTGTACCATCCTTACTGCACAATAAAGGTTTTCAAAAATTTAAAAAAAAAAAAAAAAAAGCCGAATGGAATAGGTTTGGCACCCGAACCTGCAGGCAAGCCATCATTGTGGCTCTGAACCCTGAAAACACTGACTTAAATATCAGACTTACAAAGTTCATCCAGCAAGCATATCGCAATTTTAAGTTAAAGAGGTCCTGCTAAATCCTCCCTCTTATTTCCTTTTTCCTTTTTATTACTTAATGATCCTTACGATACATCCCAAATTTCTAGGGGGATGAAACGAAAAGAATATGAGTAGTACCCCTAGGAGAATTGGGTCGTTTTTTAGTTGTTTGATATCCAATTCAGTGAGAGTAAAGAAAATGGGGTGAAGTTCCCTGTATATTAGATTTTAACTTTTGTACTATTTTTTCTTCTGGTTTTTATCCTTTAAAAAAAAAAAAAAAGTTTTTATGGACCTAGGAGGCTGAGGATGCGGAAGACCCCTATTTTTATCATGGCTGGCTAATTGACTGTCTTGCTGTTTTTATTTTTAATGAGTTGTATACAACGTGAACTATGTAATCCTCTTTTAAAGATATCTGTGTTATATCTGAATAAAGAATTTCTATACCTATACCGCATGCACTGTCCTAGCACGCACAGCTGTCCTGTCTAGGAAGTGCTGGGACAAGATTTTGTACAGTGAGCACAGGAGCACGGCATCAGCCTGACCCCTTTCATTCATTAAAAAATGCAGCTGTTCATTGAGCACGGCCCGTGTGTATGAACACCCAATAATCCGCCTTGATATTAAAACGGTGCGGGCGTGCCTATGCATTCATAACACCATTCGTGTTATTAATATTGTTAGTAATATAATTTAATTTTGGATTTATTTAAATCCAAACATTGATTGGTCCGTGGCTCGACTCTAAATGGGGACCGGCAGGCAGTAGCAGATCTCCGCAGCAGGTTCATTAACCCAACGAAGGTAACTTTGGTTATTTTGAAGGCTTTGGTGCCAGTGTGTCCATGCGTAGATTTCTGATGATTGCGGTGCCAATGTTGGTCTATGTCTTTAGGGTTATCACATGGCGAGCAGTAGCATGATGGGCAAAGATCATGCATTGAAATGTTTTGGGCATTGCCACATCGCATACTAAAATTTTACAGCAAAACGTATTGCATGTGCAAATGGTACCAAGGTAATTGGCTACCTCGTATGTTCCCTTTGCAGCAGTGGCGTTGAAGGGGGGAGGAGGTTGCACATCGCCCGTGCACCGTCTTTGTCTTAATCCCCCTCCCTCCTGCCCCCCAACAAACGCCACCATAGCTGCGGATCAGAAGGCGACGCAGGAAACAAGCATATGGTGATGGGGTGTGAGGCCGGCAGAGCGCACGCTGGGGGAGCCTTTTGAGTCATGGGGGCTGCTTCCATTATTGATTTACTACCCACAGAAGTCAAAATGTTAAAACCAGTGCTTTAGAAATACCAAAACATATGTACACACAACCCTTTCTACAGATCCCCACCTATTAGGAAGGTGTTTCCTCTCTGATCTCACAATGGATAAATTATTCCCCTACATTTACTGATGAGTCAGAGGAAGCCCGCCGACGGAGAGGAGGGGGGCAGAGGAAGGCGGCAAAGTGGGAGAGCGCAGGCAGCATCACTCCTCGGTGCCTCAATCTGAATAATTCACCACTTCCGGATTGGACCGGGCGAGATAAGAAAATGGCCAGGGTCTGCTTGAACAGACGCAGGGTGACCACCGGGGACAGTAGAGGGCGTAGCGGATAGGTCCGGAGGGAAGGGGCGTGAATGGGGCACTTGCTTGCCTTTTCTAGAAACCCTGATATTATATGGGCTTGTAGCTGAGGGGGAACAACGAGATTTATAGCGTTGCCACTGCCACTAATGGTTCATTTTTTTTTTCCGATTGCGTTGTGCACCATGCCAAGTCGGAGGCATAGATATCCATTTACCAAACGACTTGGGGTACTAGCAGTGACGTCTGCACCCTTTCAGCTCTCTATACATCATGATGTGGACAAGTTGTACCCCTAATAACATAAAAACAGTTTTTTATGTTGACCTGTTGCACCCCTTAATAACACCAAAACAGCTTTTTTTTAAGAGGCTGTGGGAAGAGCAAGAGAAACTGCTGAATGAGACTTAACCAGCTCAGTTTGCTTTCTATTTCTGCTCCTGTCTTCCTAACCGCTGAGATTAGGGGCAGCAAAGTCAGTGTCCTGTTTTCCAAACGACATGCTATTTCTATCGTTAATTGTTGGTGCTCATGCATGTAGACAATTTACATTAGCTAGAACCATGCTGTAAAAAGAGTCACCTTTTTTTGCATGCTACTGTTTCCACTTGCCTGAACTTGTACGCAAGATTATCGAATAGCTACAGAGACACTACAAATCCCAGAACTCAAAGTTCTACTGACTAAAACTCATAGGATTGGAAGAAAGTGCTTCTGCTGAAATGATGTTCAGTTACAACTCTCTCTCTCTATGCTTGATGGAATACCTGTAGGGTGATCAGATAAAAAAACAAGCAGCTGAAAAGGAAGCCTAGCATCTGGCGGAGAGCGAGGGATAGAGAGGAGGCGGGGCGGGGAGCAGAGCCGGGGAAGTACATGCGAGTCATGGCCTGCGGCCGTGAATAAGTGACGGCGGGGGGCGGGCAGCGGAAGCCTTTGATGTGGCAAATGCTGCTGGCAGGGGGAAGATCGTCCACAAGGAGCTTGTCACGTGATTCGCTTCTCGTGAACTGTTGAAAATCCGGATCGTAAAAAGTCAGCTTTGTGGATGGACAGCATTAGGTCTCTCTACGAGACCTAAAAATCAATTGAGTATCATTACAATGAGTCCAGCCTTTTGTACATTTTAAATAAGCTGTTTAATGTCCTGATGTTATAGAAGGACCATCATGGAAAATAATTGCTACAGTTACAAAAGTTCTTCCTGATATTGATAGTTGAGAAGCCACCACATTTTTTATTAAAGTAGTCAGTTTTCTTCCATCAGGTCTGCATCGTTGCACCATTAAAATTACATACTGTCCATATCTTTGTATAAATAATGTTGCTAACATTTGTGAGTTACATTGGGTACAGACCATGTTTTGATTTGCTTCTCTAACTAGATTATTAACCCCTTCGATGCTTGTGACGGAACCATTCCGTCAGTCACGGTTGGGCTGTGCTGATGACGGAATGGTTCAGTCACGACCACACCCATTTACATAGGGGCCCAGCACAGCAGGATAATCTCTCTAGCAGCCAAGGTGTTAAAAGACACAGCAGCAGTGTTCGGGCAGTGTAGGAGATCATGCAGGGAGTGCTGTTTCAGGGTTTAGGGCAGTGCAGTGATGTTTCAATATTATAGGGGCATTCGCTGAGGATGGTGATTCTGGGTTTAGAGCAGTGCAGTAGTGTTGAAAGAGTTTAGCAGGTTTTGCTAGGGATGGTGTTTCAGGCTTTAGGGCAGTGCAGTGGTGTTCAGGCAGTGTAGGTGATCAAGGTGGGACTGATATTTCTGAGTTTAGAGCAATGCAGTTGTGTTTGGGCTGTGTATGGTTCATGCAAATGCTAGGACTAGAAAGCACTGCATGTCCTAAAGCCTGACTCACTCCATGAGTACATGTATTCCCATGTCTGCAAACACATGCACAAGCAAGTGATTCTGTCACAATATTCCCAAAAACACACTGACTCACATTCTGTTTCTAGACAAATCAAAATATCCCTTGAAATTCACTGAAATGATAACTACGTGCTACTGAAAGATTTTCTATGGCATTTGTGCAGCACACCCAGGATCTCTATTACACAGCATGGAGACTATTTGGGAATGAAGAGGCCTGACACACATACTGCATAGGACTTTCTAGCACTACATGTCCTAAAGCCTGACTCACTTCATGAGTACATGTATTCCCATATTTTTAAACACATTAACTAAGCAAATTATTCTGCCATATTTTTCTGAAATGAATACTGACTCACACTGTGTTCTTAGACACATGACAGTATCCCTTGCAATTCAGTAAAATGATTACTACAGTGAAAGGGGGGTCTTGCTGGGAGTGCTGTTTCAGGGTTTAGAAAACAACAGTAGTATTCACCCAGTGTAGGGGGTATAGCAGGGGGTGTTATTTGAGAGTTTAAGGTGCAGCAGTGTTCGGGCAGTGTAGGAGATCATGCAGGGAGTGCTGTTTTAGGGGTTAGGGCAGTGCAGTGGTGTTTCAACATTATACTGGCATTTGCTGAGGATGGTGATTCTAGGTTTAGAGCAGTGCAGTAGTGTTGAAAGAGTTTAGCAGGTTTTGCTAGGGATGGTGTTTCAGGCTTTAGGACACTGCAGTGGTGTTCAGGCAGTATAAGGGGTCAAGGTGGGACAGATATTTCTGAGTTTAGAGCAATGCAGTTGTGGTTGGACAATGTATGGTATCATGCAGTGCTGGGACTATAAAGCACTGCATGTCCTAAAGCCTGACTCACTTCATGAGTACATGTATTCCCATATTTTTAAACACATCAACTAAGCAAATTATTCTGCCACATTTTTCTGAAATGAATACTGACTCACACTGTGATCTTAGACACATGACAGTATCCCTTGCAATTCAGTAAAATGATTATTACAGTGAAAGGGGGTCTTGCTGGGAGTGCTGTTTGAGGGCCCGATTCACAGAATGAACTTACTACTTTTGGCATTCACAGAATGCACTTACTACTTTTGGTATTCACAGAATGAACTTACTCATTTCGGTATTCACAGAAGTTAGGACTACTAACTTTAGGACTCCTAAATGCCTTCTGTGAATACCTAAAGTCTTAAAATTAGGATTCTTCTCAATTTAGTAGTAGTAAAGTTAGGACTACTAACTTTAGGACTCCTAAATGCCTTCTGTGAATACCAAAAGTCTTAAAATTAGGATTTTTCTCAATTTAGTAGTAGTAAAGTTAGGACTCCTGGATTGGAGATGTCACCAATTGATGCCATTGGTAAAATCCTTTTTGCATCTCCCACACCCTGACCTCATAATTGTGTACTTTGGTGGCAATGATTTAGGCACTTTGACTGGGGTAGGTCTGGAAATGCTTTTAAAGGACACCTTTGGGCAATTGATGTCACTTTTTCCACAAACTGCCTTTGTATATTCTAATATATGCCAAAGGCAAAAATGGAACTGGTCCAACCGTTATTGTCTACAGATTTAAAAAGCAAGGAAACATGTGAATAAGTCTGGTTCTGCTTTCCTCAGAGACTATGGTATGGGTTGTATATACCACAACAACTCGCGTTACAACATGCAAGGCATTTATAGCGGAGACGGTGTACATTTCACAGATGAGGGGCACAGAGTCTTCCTCTTGAACTTTAGACTCTGCATCAGTACTTACTTGTAGGTTGAAAAAACACTCAATTAACTCAACGGCTCTTTTTAGAGCCAACCAACAACTAAACACTCAAACTTGTTATTTAACTGTATTTATTTTGTCTTTTTTTGCCGACGTACGCGCACCGTGCGTGTACGGGTGCGTGCAATTTTTTTTGCCCTTCGGGGTCCTTCAGGGACCCCCTGAGAAGGCCTAGGGGGTTAGGAAATCTCTACCCTGCCCCCTTTTCACATTCTCCACTTTTGTTTTTGGCTCTCTTCTGCCTCGGAGTGTCAAAATGGCGGCCAACACTTCCTGGTTTCCACCCATTGGAATGTTGACAGACGTCTAACAACAAATCAGAATTCCGCTCGCGCCCAAGAACTACTGGAGGGATTTACACCATTTAAGCAAAAGCGTGATCTGCGAATAAGACTCCACCATTTTGCCAAATTTCTTAAAGTTCCGTTTACCAGTTCGGGCTGTAGTCGTGTTTAATCGTCCTATGGAAAATAATATGGGGAAAACACGTTTTGGGACCCCCTTTTTTCTCAGCCCCCACTTGACAAATCCCACCAAAACTTTCAGGGAAAGAGCGGAGCAGAGCGGGCAATCTTCTTTGAGAAATTCGCAAAGATTCATCAACCGGCGCCAAAGTTATTCCCAATAGAATGTTGCGGATTTCCTATGGAAACTAGGTCCTAACTATAACTACCTACTGGCGACCGCCAGTAGGTAATATTATACATATAAATTCCCGCCCTTGATCACATGACAACTTTGACAATTTCCTTCGCTTTTTTTTTTTATATAATTTTTATTTTATTAAAGAAAAATAACTTAGATACAAGGCAATAAGACAATACATTTGGATCCGTGTTCAAGAAGAAGTGTAACTGCAGTACAGTATAATACAAACATCATTGCAGCAAGGGGGGCCAGTGAGGGGACAAAATCAGTAATCATAAAAGCTGCACCAGACTTGGAACACCGGATCAGGGGGAAAGGGAAACCTCTGGGGTCTACACGAATGGAGGCATACATATATTCCCACCGTAGGAGTTCCACTGGCTCCAAATTTTATTCAATTTCCTGGGTCTACCCCGTGCCACATACACCATCTTCTCCCTAAACATACACCAGTCCATGTTCTCCTTCCATGCCAAAACCGTGGGCAGCCGCTGGGAGCCCCACATCTGCGCGATATCTCTCTTAGCAATCATATTCCCAAGGGTCGCCCACTGCGTCTGTGCCACATCATAGTCATTTGGTTCCCATTCATACAACAAACAACGCCTGGCTTCGGGTAATAATGCCACACCTGTGACTCTTTCCATCACAGCATGTACACGATTCTAGAACACCACCACCTCCGGACACTCCCAAATTATATTGAGGAAGGTTCCAATTAGTCCACAACCACGCCTACATAACCCGTCCACTGAATAACCCATACGAATCAAGCGCGGGCCAGTTACATATATCCGGTGTAGGATTTTAAGTTGAACGAGTCGGAGATGGGCCGGAATCGAGACCTCCTTAGGCGAGGATAGCGCCGACTGCTAGTCCTCGTCATCCAACTCTAAAGCATCGCTCGTCCAAACCTCCCTGAGCCGCACCAACAGATCCGTTCGATTATTGATCAATTTCTTATATATCAAAGAAATAGTGCTGTCGGGCACGTATCCGTCAAGCACCCGATCTTCTAGTGGGGAGGATTCGGGGATGTCAGTACCCACAGGAAAAACCGAACTCAATGTGTGGGTAATCTGTGCAAAACGGAAGAATTCCCTATCCCTCAGCTCATACTCTACCTTCAGTGCCTCGACGGTCTTGACTTTACCCTTGACCCACAGATCACTCGCCCTACTAATACCAATCATATCCCACTTTTCAAATCCTTTCGTCATCCCCAGGCAACCCAGTCTTTCAGACGCGTAAAGCGGAGTCGCGCGGGTCAGTCGATCCCTCCATCCCGTTGCCGCATTCCCATCATGCCACAGTCGTACCGCTATCTTGGTGGGTCCCGAAAGTTCCCTTCCCGCTGCTTTAGAATAAAGGGCCCTGTTATAGTCCCCACCCGGTAACAAGTACTTATCCATCTCGAATGCAGGGTTAGAGGCTGGTCCATACATTCCATGGTTAATCGCTCCCAACTGTGAGGCCCAATAATATCGCCTGATATCCGGAAGTGCTATACCTCCATCATACCAGGGAAGTGTGAGCTTGGCGAGGGCAATACGCGAGCGTCCATCCCAGATCAATTTTCTCTGCAGACTCTCAACCTCCCGAAAATAACTCGCCGGAACAACAACATACGTATTCTGGAGCGCGTATAGAAATCGCGGTAAGGACATCATTTTAAAAAGAGCTGCGAGCCCAAGTGGTGAAAGCGGTAGTCTGAGCCAACCCGCCACGTCAGATTTTAACCTCTGAAGAGGAGGAAGCAGATTACCATCGTAACGAGTCACAGGATCTAAAGTTATGAAAATCCCCAAGTACTTAAATCCCATCTGCGACACCTGGATGGGATATCCGCGCGGTAGCGGGGGGGGGTATTACCCGAAAGCACATACACACAGGACTTGGTCCAATTGATCACAAGGCCGGAGTTCCTTCCAAACGAGGTGAGCACATCAAACAATACATTCAACGACTTACGAGGGGACGTGAGGTACAACAAAATGTCATCTGCATAAAGCGATATACGATCCTCGAATTCCGGGGTCCACTGAATACCGTTCATCGAAGGCTCCCATCGGAGCCAGGCAGCCAGAGGCTCCAGGGCAAGGGCGAAAAGAAGTGGGGAACAACGGACAGCCCTGCCGCGTACCCCTCCAGAGAACAAAAGGCTTAGACACTCGACCATTCACTACCACCTGCGCCAATGGTTTCTCATACAAAAGTTTCACCCAGCCTATGAAACCGGGACCGAAACCAAATTTCGCAAGAGCGGCCTAGAGGTAGGGCCACTCCACCGTATCAAAGGCCAACGTAGCGTCCAAGGAAACCAAAATGGCCGGCTCACGCAGCGACGCCGCCCTCGCGAGAACGCTGTGCAAGCGCCTCAGGTTAAGTGCTGTATTGCGGTGTGGGATGAAACCGGACTGACCTGGGTGAATCAAGTCACTAATTACTTTTATCAAGCGGTTTGCCAGCAACTTAGCGAGAATCTTTGGTTCGGCGTTTAAGAGCGAAATGGGCCTGTAGGACTCACAGCGATCCCGCGGTTTCCCCTCCTTGTGTATCGCAAACATGGTAGCAAGACGCTGATCACGAGGAAGGGAGCCGATGTCTCGTGACTCTAGAAACATATCACGGGGATACAGCGCCATTTTGTCAGGGCGCAACTTGTAGAGTTCGATGGGAAGACCATTAGGGCCCATAGCCTTGCCCGAGCGCACCGAGCGAATAGCGAGGGCCACCTCATCAGCTGAGATTGCAGCTTCCATTAGGTCCCCATCTGAATCCGACAGGCAAGGCAATGCGATGTCATGCAGCAACAGGTGGGAGTCTTCCTCCGGTCTATTGGAGACTGGGGAATACACATTACGGAAATGTTCCGCGAAACACTCGACAATCTCTGTCGGGTCAGTCACACACACTCCATCAGGTTTCTCAATCACAGGCACCACACGACTCGCCCTCTCCTTTTTATCCAGCCAAGCAATCAGCTTCCCTGCCTTATCTCCCACATCATGCATCTGTGACTAGGGCCCTATAATCAAGTTGTTTGAGGCTAAGGGCATGAAGCTTGTCACGAGTCACATCTAGTTCCAAATCCCTTTCTAGTACAGTTATTTCAGTCTCTAAACGGACCACCTCCTCATTTTTACTTTTCTTGGCTCCAGCAATTAACAATAATGCCTGTCCTCGGATGTCTGTCTTAAATGCCTCCCACAGTGAAACAGAAGAGGACACAGATCCCTCGTTCTCAGCAAAGTACTGATCCAAGGACTTAATCAACTCAGCACGAGTTTTGGGGTTGTGATGGTACCAGGGATTGATCAGGGCAACTCGTCCCTCGGCACCCATACTAGTGCCGATCTGGAGCCACAGTGGGGAGTGATCTGATATACCCCGGGCCAGATGTCTAATTTCCCTGACAGAGGAGGCCTGTGCCGCCGGCATCAAAACATAATCAAGTCTAGAGAGACTGCCATGGGCACCAGAGTGGAAGGTGTATTGTACCTGTCCCGGATGCATCAACCTCCAACAATCTACCAAACCTAGTGTCTCCAAAAACCCACTTAACCAAGACTGTGACCTAGTGAGGTCTCTGGGGGGGTGGCGATCTACACTACTGGAGACAACCGAATTGAAATCTCCACCCATAACAAGGATACCATCTGGAAGTCCCAGTACCACACGCCCAAGATCAGCAAAAGTCGAGGTCTGTAGACCAGGCGAGACATATACAGAAATCAGCGAGACAGTCCTCCCCTCCCACCTCCCTGTGAGAGCAGCGTAGCGCCCCCTGTCATCAAGGATCATGTTGTCTATTTCCTAGGGGAGAGAGTTCTTAATTAGGATGCCTGCGCCCCTAGAACCAGTAGTGAACCCAGAGTGTGCAGCGAGACGATATCCTCGCCGATTCATAGCATGACAAGAGTTTCTATCAAGTGCGTCTCCTGCAACAACACAACGTCAGGGGAGAGGCGTCTAAGCAGTTGCAACACTACTCCCCGCTTTATCCTATCCCCCAACCCATTGACATTCCAACACAGTAGTTTCAACCCACTACCCCCCATCCCGGAAATGAATGCAGAATCCACCCCATAGCGAACACAGTGCCCAGATCCAAAAATAAAACATTACGTTACCTTGAGAGAAAATAAAACATACCCAAACTCCCCCCTCCACCCCCCAACATGGGCCCGTTACAATACCTCCCACCGTGCACCCCTGCGTTAGACTCAAAAGTCACCCCAACTTGCAGTGTGCCTGTCGCTCTAACATTAAACTAGTCTACAAAAAGAAACCCAGAGGAGGAAAGAGCCCCACTCCCCCCACCACCCTCGGGTGTGCCACCGACAATCACATAAGTATGAAAGACGCCGAACCAAGCTGCATGTTATGTTAATTGTTCGGAAACCAGGAACCACATTGTCATTGTTATTCTTGCTCCGGCACACCACCCTCCGCTCCACCCGAGTGTTCCGTTCGATCGCTCCGCATTGGTAATGTATCCAGCCAGTCACTCTCTCCCTCTGGACGATCAAAGAAAAACGTCCTGTCCTCGTATTCGACACGGAGCCTGGTTGGAAATAGCATGGCGTATTTCAAGCCCATGTCTCTCAACCGTCGCTTCACTCCCTGAAACCCCATCCTCTGCCTCTGAACGAACTGGGTAAAGTCTGGGTAGAAGTTCACCATTGTGTTTTCAAACTTCACTGGGCCGCCCACCCTCAATGCCTGCAGGATAGCGTCTCTGTCTCTAAAGTTGAAAATTCTGGCAATAATCGGCCTCGGAGGGGCACCCGGCTTCGGCTTCCCACCCGGCACTCGGTGCGCACGCTCAACAGCAAAGAGTTTACTTAGGCCTTTGGGGGGCGAGGTAATTTAGGATGAGATCCTCAACAAGGAGATCTGCAGCTGGAGTTTCCGATTTTTTGGGGACCCCAATAATACGTACATTATTGCGTCTGGCCCTATTTTCAAAATCCTCAAGTCGACGAGCCATGAGATCATTGGAGGATCGTTTCCGATTTTTCGGGGACCCCAATAATACGTACATTATTGCGTCTGGCCCTATTTTCAAAATCCTCAAGTCGACGAGCCATGAGATCATTGGAGGATTGCAGATTTCCGACCTCCGTCTGCAAGTCGGACACATCGGTCGTGAGGCTGGAGGTCTTCGGATCTAAGGATTTGACCTTCTCATTAGTCTTTGATAAGTCAGTTCTAATCAAAATGACGTCAATGGCCACGGTGTTGAGCTGAAGGGTGAGAGCCTCATATTGCTGGCCAATGGAAGTCTTAATACCAGCAACAGCGCCCATGACATCCTGTAGAGTAAAATCGATCATCTCAGCCGGGTCTTCCTTTGCCTCTTCCAGGGTCTTATTCGTACCACCGGGGGATCCCTTGGGATGGGTATATCGATCCATGACATTCGTTTGGATGATTCCCCTCCAAAGAGGCTTCTTGGTTTTTCGCTTCTCGTTGTCGGGCCTGCCCGCCATGTTGGGCATGGTGCCCCCGAGGGGCCTGTGAGACCGGGTGAAATTGGCCCTTCACGGTCAAACCCACCGGAGTCTTCAAAGGCAGGCACCAGCAACTCAGCACACAAACACTTGCGACCTTTGGCACACAGTGGATTCACAGAGTTCTGCTAGACCTCGGGCAACCAGATCGATCTTAAAATAGGATAAGGCCAAAGACCCAAAAGCGAAACCAAAAGTTAACTCCGAGGTAATGAGCAGAGCCCCGCGGCCGTTGTTGTTCAACTACTGCCTGGGCGTTTCAACGACTCGAGCCCCAGGCGTCGCCATGGGGTGAGCCTCAAAAGTTCAGGATGTCATAGTGGCGGTACCCGAAGTCCGAATCAATTTTTGAAAGCAGCTAGTCTATCAGCTGAGTTTCATCTCCAATAACCCGTCTTCGTAAGCAGGATTTCGTTCAGGATAGATGCGGAAGGCGGCGAGGGTCCCGGGAGCCCTGTGCTCACGCGGCCATCTCGGATGCGCGCCTTCCTTCGCTTATTAAAGTGCAAGTGCAGTTGACATTTCCATGGACATAGAAAACATACTAATTTGTCATATATCGTTTGGTCCCTTAATAAAAACATAAATGTTATAAAGTGCAGCATAAATACCTAATTCAGACGAATTTCATGAATGAACGTATATACATATATATGTAAAATACATGTTAACAGCTTCAAAATGCCTAAATCTCATCCTAATAGTAAAGCAATGTCCAACTCGTGAAACAATATAAAATGCAAATCTAATCAGTGCAAAAACTAAATTATGTGTAAATCATAAAAGGGGGGCGTGGCTACGAGCCAACCATGGCGGACGTGTAGCGATCGAGCTCCGTCGATAGCCCATAACACCTGCTAATTATCCTGCCTCCCTGATATGCCACCCACCCGATTCAGCCTCCTAAAGGTATAGCAGATGTGAGGGGCCCGGCGACGGCGAAAAGCCACTCTCCGACACCCTCTGGAGCAGTGTGGGACCGCTGAGACCGCTGGGGCCTGCTACCCCGAGTGGAGCCGCGGCCTCGATTTGGGCGGAGGCCGAAGCAAATGACTGCGAGCGGCGGAGCACTGGAGAGGCGCCAGAGGTGAGCGTTGGCGCTGCGACCTGCCGCATGCCCGGAGACTACCATCCGCTCCTCCTGCACTGGTACACCACTTCTGAGACACCCCGAGGCGCCCGTCCTCCCTGGCCCGGCCCCGACAGGCAGCACATGCAGACCGGGCCGAACCCTGGAGCACTATTGCGGCAGTAACAGCACCCGCGCACGATCCCTGAGAGCCTGTGTGGGCCGCGGAGAATGGGGCTAACACAGAGATAGCCGACAGGACTCCTGCACTACGCCGGGGATGCACTGCGGCTGATATATGCGGACCGGCACCGCGGCAGGGATAGCAGGCGCCATTTTGCATCCTGACCGGGGCTCTCGGAATCAGCACGCCAGCAAGTCTGCGAAGTGGCAACAAAGGGGGCACTGAGTCACACGCACGGAGTCACAGCCCCGAGAGCGAAACGCACCCTCTGTGGGGCTTCTCCAGCTACACTGGCAGAGACGTCTCCACGAGGGAACGCAGGACACGGACGGGGGCACGAACTGGGAGCGACATAGCCATATCCTAGTTCACTACCACTGTGGCACATGCACGGCGCTCTCTGCCTTAACCTGGCAGACCCCTCATAAAACGCGGTAAGCAGCCACCACCGCCGCCGCCAAGAACTCTGTTGCAGCTGTGCAAAGGGGAAATAAACACTGCACTACTGCACAAGAACGGAGGCGCTACAACACCTGCAGCACCAGTGAGATCCTTCACCCCATTCCTGACTATATTGCTGACAACCTCTCTCCTATCGAATCGGCTGCTGAAGGAGCGGCCCGCACAGAGGAAGCAGTGGAAGCAGTGAACCGCGAAAACGTGGAGCCTGCGAGAGTGTTGAGAGAACGGCCCATCGACACCCTGCACACTAGATCCATGGGGAGGCACCGGGGCAAGGCCCAGGACCTGGGCGCGACTACGGATATGCAGTCCACCGGCTCGGATGATCCGCTTGCCTCCTCTAATGTGGACATTATTCCACCAACGCGGAAGGGCACACAGGATGCCAAACTGGACCTCATCCTGAATTAAATAAGGGCCACAAGAGAAGCGCTAGAATCACGCATGGATAACATGGCAACAGGCCTATCTCTGCTCAGGGCGGACCATAACAAACTGGCTGAGAGGGTTTCAGAGCCGAAGCTTGCACTGAACGATCTAATACCCCAGCAAACGGACCACTCCACGAAGATAGAAGGCATGGAAAAACAAATCAAATTGCTGTGGGACAAGGTGGATGATGCAGAAGGGCGGGCCTGCCGCAATAACGTCTGCATTTTGGGCATTCCGGAGCGCAGCGAGGGGAGGAATCCTACTCAATTTGTGGAAGACTGGCTCAAAAAGGTCCTTGGCCCGCAGGATCTGGCCTCCCTGTACAGCGTGGAGCGCGCACACAGAATGCCTTTGAGACCGCCGCAACCAGGAGCACCACCGCGTCCATTAATAGCACGCCTCCTCCATTATAAAGATCGTGACACAGTACTGCGTGTGGCCCGAAAGAAGGCGCCACTGAGATACGAAGACAAGACTATATCTGTATATCCGGACTTTACACCGGCAGTGCAACGAGCCAGATCCACCTTCTTGGGGGTGAAATGTAAACTACGTGAAAGAGAATTGAAGTATGCCCTCCTGTTCCCTACCCACCTGAAGATACAGATCACACTTTTTTGACACTCCAGAGGAAGCGGAGGAATGGATGGAAGTGACACTAACGCCGCCAACCACGCAAGACCCATTCGCAGACAACAGGTGTGACGGACCTTCGAGTCGGACGGGCCGGCGACGCTCTCAATCCAATGGCGGTCAAAGCCCCTCAGCACGGTCATCAGCGAAGGGACAAGCAACAAAGAGCCGCTCTGGGGAGCGGGCGACGGTGGTCCAGCTGACGGAGGAGGCACTGGCTGCACACGGTGCGGGCACGGCAAATGGCTCGTCCAGCAACTCAGGCACACACACGGAGGTGTCAGGATCGGCGGACAGCCTGCAGCTCTTCCCCAAGATCACGGCGTAAATGGCTGAAGAATTTTAACGGCGCCTTTGACAGTATCCGTGTGGTAATGTATGAACCTCACAAGCAGACACACATAGGGTGGGTGGCAGGGGGAACACGTTTGCTAAGGGCTCGCTGTATCATCACAGGCCAGCGCGAGTCAGGAACACGTGGACTGCTCCCCCCATCATATAGACATGTTTCTGTTTGACAATTGCCCACGTTGGGCAACTTGGTTTGGACCCCAGGTTCTTTTGCCTGGGGACCTTTATGTTGAGGGGTTAACTGTTCACATGGCACTCGTCTCCTTCCACAAGGTGTATCTGGCATATCTGCCCAGATGCTCGACATTTCAATACTTCACGATTGGTCATGGGGCCACCTAATATCTACAACCTGTGCACCTGGAATGTGCGGGGAATGGGATCGATCCACAAGAGACACAGAATACTGGCTCAGCTTAACCGAAGGGGGGTCTTGATAACCTGCCTTCAAGAGACACATCTGAACAATGCCGAAAGCTTAAAGCTACTAAAGAAATGGAAGGGACAACTTTTCGCTACGTCTTACTCTGTATTCTCAAAGGGGGCTGCTATTTGGCTCCGAAACTCTGTGCCCTTCAGGCCAGTGGAACAGAGAGTAGACAAAGAGGGTAGATATGTGTTTGTACGGGGTCTGTTGGATGGTGCCACTGTTGTGCTTGGAAGTGTGTATGCACCAAATTCAGGTCAATTGGATTTTTTAACTAGAATCAGTGGGATCTTAGCGGACTGGGCGGAATACCAATGGATTATTGATGGGTATTTTAATGCTGTGTTGGATACCTCACTAGACAGGTCACACCCACCCTTACATGCCACTGAGAGCAGGAGGCAGGCAGATGCATTAGCGCAATGGGCAGAAGGATGGGGCCTGGCGGATGCATGGCGTAGTAAACACTTACTAGACAAGGAATACACCTTTTACTCCCCACCTCACCAATTACACACCAGAATCGACCATGTTTTCTGCTCCAAATCATTGTTGGGGACGGTACTCACGGCACAACATATGGGCAAGACACTCTCAGACCACAACTCAGTAGAAATACCATTCCAGTGGGGCAGGGTCCTGACACCGATACCGACTTGGAGATTGCCCACGGAACTACTAGAGGATACTGTCTTTAAGTCGTCGCTGGCAGACACTATTATCACTTACTTCGCTATAAATGCTGGCACTGCTAGCTCCAGACAGATGGAGTGGGACACATTCAAAGTCTTCGTCAGAGGAGAGGCACTGGCCACTCCGGTAGGCAGAAAACGGGAGGTGATTGATAACCTTAAGGAAGTAGAGGGCAGGCTGGCAATGCTGGAAAGCGAAGCTGCAGGCACAAACCTACCCTTTACACCACTACAAGAAGCGCACATATACGACATGCTGAGCTGTTAGAATACCTACAATTGCTGGACTATAAGGAATACACTTGCAGGCAACACACGCAGGCCGACAGATCAGGGCCCCTATTAGCCTGCATTATACGGGATGCTCCAACACACCTCCCCATTTTGGAAATTATAGACCAAGAGGGTTTGACAGCCTCGACTCAGATAGAAGTTAACACTGCATTCAGGGACTATTACGCCACGCTATACGGCCCACACCGGCGCCTCTCACACACGGCACTGGAGGAATTTATGGGGGACATGGACCTGCCCCAGCTAACCGACAGACAACGTGACGACCTGAAACGCAACATCACTGTCGCGGAGATCAGGCAAGCCATCCACGCTCTCCCAAGGAACAAAACCCCTGGGACAGACGGCCTACCGGCTGAATTCTATGAGACATTTATCGACCTGCTGGCCCCACGCCTGCAAGTCGTTTATCAGGAGGCACTGCGGGCCAACTCCTTACCGCAGTCATCCCTTCAGGCACTGATAGTTTCCCTCCTAAAACCAGGCCGAGATGGGATGCACCTGGCTAACTACCGGCCTTTGTCCCTCCTTAACACTGACTATAAAATATTGAGCAAGGTACTGGCAACAAGACTAGCACAGTACATCCCCCAACTGATCCACCCTGACCAGTGCGGATTTGTGCCCGGCAGGAGCACAGCCATGAACCTCCGGAGGTTAGCCCAACTCATGCTGAGGGATCATACAGATGTAAGTACTGAGGGCTGTGTTTCCTTGGACCTAAAACAGGCCTTCGACTCCCTCAGGTGGGATTTTATGTTTGCAACATTTGCAAAATTCGGGATACCTCCCGAATATATTGCATGGGTCAGACTACTCTACACCCGCCCCACGGCGCGAGTGAGAACGTCCAGGTGCATTTCGGAGCCCTTGACCATTGAAAGAGGTACCATGCAAGGGTGCCCACTATCCCCGCTATTATTCATCTTAGCACTTGAACCGTTGCTCTGCAAACTCCGGACAGAGGCCTCCCACCGTGGCATAACGAGAGGCGGGACGATACATGTGGTATCCGCTTATGCCAATGATATCATCCTATACCCACGTGACCTGAGAGGTGACTTAGACCCCATACCCAAGCTGTTTGAGGACTTTCGCGTACTATTGGGCCTCACTATCAGTGAACCTAAGTCCTATGGGTACTGTTTTGGCACCACTGATTCGCCCACACCACTGCCTTTTACGCCACATACCTTTCAAATGGCGGACACAACTTTCCGCTACCTAGGGATACAGATATATAGGGGGGGCGGCGGAAATGATAGACGGCAGCCTGGGCAGAGCACTACTGGCACTTAAGTCGCAGATACAATTCTGGACAACGTTACCACTGTCTGTGGCAGTAGAAAGTGGCAATCTCCAAGATGGTGGTACTCCCCCGCCTCATTTACTATTTCACTAGCTTACCATTCCTGATCCCAGCTACAATGTTCTGTGCGCTGGATACGCTCCTAACGGAGCTCATATGGGGCTCCGGACGGAGGCGCATAGGACTTGCCAAGTTACAGCTCACCTCGGAGACCGGTGGTATGGGAGTACCGGATTTCTGAGCATACAATTTTGCCTGCCAACTGCAATGGCTGGCCTACTGGCTGGCAGGTCGGAACCTACATGAAATTGACATGATAGAAGGGGACAGATCTAGAGGGAAACTACATACCCTACTTTTACCCCGTTCGGAGCTGCCGAGGGACACCCCCCCCTTCTCCGGCTGGCCATACAATATTGGCGGAAAGCGGTAAAATACACGACCCCGACGACTTCATACGCTCCCACAATCCCACTGTTAGGTATCCCACGGGGGACGGGAATACTATCAGCCCACAAACTCGCGGCGTGGCACGATGCAGGAGTGATGCAACTTGGAGACCTCTTTGCAGATGGACACATGTTGTCCTTTGAGGACTTCGGGGCCACACATCACATCCCGGGAGGGTCGTTCCTCCTGCATTCTGGTTTACACCACTACATGACGAGAGTATGGACACAGAATGGGGTCGAACCATCCACAAACCCATTGCTAACAATGCAGTACCTTATGGGAACAGGCAGTCACCTAACTAAATGGATTACAGCCGGTATCAGAACAGGGAGGGCGACACCGCTACTACCCCTAAGGGCCAAATGGGAGGGCGACATAGGAAGACCACTCAGGGACAAGGAATGGGAGCGCACACTCAAATTTCCGAAAACAGTAGCTAGGAACCCGAAGTTTAAGTTTATACAGCTGATGGTTCTACACCGGGCATATCTTACACCCCACCGCATACACGCTATGTTCCCTGATACAGTTGACAACTGCCCCCGATGCAGAGCAGATGACACGAGGCTAACACATATGCTATGGGACTGCCCAAAATTGGGTATTACTGGAACACTATACATGAAGCACTCTCCGGGGCAGGTACCCTCCTACAGACACACACCATAGAATATGCCATGCTAGGGCTAGGACCAGCGGAGCGCAAAAGAAGCGTAGCAACCCGTTTCACTGATATGGCTATGCTACTTGCAAAACGTGCAGTAACCACAAGGTGGAAATCGGCCAAACTACCTGACCCTGAAATGTGGAGGGCGGAAGTAATACGATGGGGTAGGGCAGAAGGAGAGGCATTGCAGCACGAAGAACGTAGGGGCCTCAGGAAAACGCCGATTTCATTAGATTGGTTTACTATTCTAGGATCTTTTGAAACAGGGGGAGCTGACGAGTCTGTCCCCCCGTCACATGCTGATTGAAATGTGGATAGATTACATTACGCAACAACGTACCTCAGAGGTGATTAGAGCAACTGGGTGCAGTACTAGGGAAACCTATACAGATATTATTTGTGCCACTATATGACTGCACGGAAGACTACATAAGAAACGAGATGTTTTGGGCATAGCCATATACCGATAGATATGTGAAAATGCAGTGCATGAGTGCCAAGGGTGGGATAGTTGGGGAGGTGGGAGGGTTTTTTTAGGGGTCTGTTTCGTTAAGAGGGAACTGAATAAACATTGAAAATGAATATTCTATTTGATACTATTGTACCTAAGAGAGCATATTACTGTACGAATTCCCTGTTTATAAATTGACAAATGCTACTGCTCCAATTATACTGCTAATAAACACATTTTTTTTAAAAATGTGTAAATCATAAAAAGAATAAAAACACTTTAACAGTTACTGGTTCCAGCATAGCAGCAACTGTGGCACAATTTTGACAGGCCCCTTTTGTAAACATATTAGCAAAATCCGCTTCATACAGGATAATTTGTGTCGCATACTTATAGTCCAATATTGCAAGCGGATAGCGTAGTGCAAAAAACATCACTCTTAAAGTGCATTAGTGTTAAGGACAAATGTTGTATATTTCATGAATAATAAATAGTTGATCTCCCAGATAATCACATTAAATAAATAGAAGCATAAAAAACACTTTCTAAATATGATCTCTAAAATCTAACCATAAATATCACATATACATAAATATACTAAAATGCCTATTAAAATTACATGTTTGTAAGAGAAAATTCTTATCGCTACTGGAGAAGTTATACATTTCTTGTGCCAGAGTATCATATTCTGCATATTTTCCGACATTTCAAAGACACAGTCTACTCATATTTTCATAAAAATGTATAAAGATCTTCACTGGTATTGAGGCCCCTAGAGTATTTGGAATGGAATTGTAAAATGTAAGTTGTTTCCAACCGCCTTAATTTCGATTCTCTATCCCCTCCTCTTTTTTGCATATGTACGGCCTCTATGACAAAATATTTAAGATGTGTTGAAGGATTCTCTTCTGTGCTGCTAATGTGATACCACCAATATATTTAAGATTGCAGCTACATGTTAAAACATTTACTGCGTATTCTGATTTGCAAGTGAGATGTTGCCCTATATTGCAAACTCTGTCATTAAATGCAGTTGTATACGTAGTAGTGTTAACGCCATAATGGCAGGCCTTGCAAACAGAACACTTGTAGAATCCTTTTCTCGCAGAGAGCCAAGTGCATTTGCCCTGCTCTTCTAGATTACTACTGGTGAGTGACATTCCCATGCTGTTTAGCCTTTCTAAAAGTTACAGCTGGATTACAAGGAAATAGCTTGCCAACCACAGGATCGTCCTTCACGATAGGTCAATTGTGTCTTACAATGGCCCTAATCTGTTTTTCTTGTTGTGAGAAAGACAAAATTGGGCTCCTCAGTAACATTTACATTGCTATTTCTCTCTCTGTACTTCAATAAATCAGCTTGTGCTAATGTTTTGGACTTAGCAATAGCTGCATCAATTATCTCAGTCCTATACACTCTAGCTATAAACCTATTGTGACTTTCTCTCTGTTTGATGTAACAGTCGTCTTCGTCACTGCATATTCGCCTAATGCGCAACATCTCCCCCTAGGGAATACTTTTAATGAGGTGGGGCCGATGAGAGCTTGAAGTATGCGGGAGAGTATTCCCGCTGTCAGTTTCTTGAAGAGAGTAGTAACATCTAAAAATGAGGCCATGTCTTTGCTAATGTCAGATTTAATATGTAAATTAACTGCGCTGTTATTCAATGAATGTATAAAAGCAGTAGCACTTTCCACATCACTGTCCCACACTATGAATAAATCATCAATGTAACGCAACCAAGTTACGGCATTTGTCCTGTATATCTGCTCATATTGTTTCATAAGGACCAGCTCCTCCCACCAAACCACAAATAAACAGGCATAACTGGGGGAGAAGCTGGCCACCATAGCAACACCCTGAATCTGCTGGTACATTTTGCTATTAAACAAAAATAAATTGTTTTCCAAACAGAATAATAACATTTTGAGCAGCATATTAGTATGTTGAGTATATGTGATAGATCTATTCATCAAGAAATATTCCACCTCCCTCATTCCATCCTTATTTTTGATACATGTGTATAAGGCGGAAACATCAAGCGCTATCAATAAATAAGTCGCTTTCCATGTGATGTTTTGGATCTTACTTAGAAAATCACCAGTATCCTGCACAAAAGATTTGAGACCTCTGACAAAGTCTTGCCGGAAAAAATCAATATAGCTAGATAAGTTCTCCAATAGACCATCACAGGTAGCTATAATGCGTCTCCCCGGTGGTTTACTTATGCTTTTGTTTACCTTTCGTATAAAGTAAATTACCGGGATAGTTGGATACTCCTTCTTGAGGTATATGAACTCCTCCCAACTCAGCAGGCCAATGCTCTTCCAAGCAAACAATTGTGAAAATATTAGTTCATGTGTGTCTTTGAATTTCGTAGGAGAAATCTTTCTATAACATTCCACATTGTTCAGTTGATTGTGAGCTTCCTCCAAATATTCTTTGAGGGGCCATTACACTATATTCCCGCCCTTATCAGAATTATGTATTATGACCTGATGGTTATTCTTGAGTGTGTTATGAGTTGATGATATTTTCTCTCATGGTTGGTGAATTTCATATTGACCTTATTGGTGGTATTGTTCAATTTCTTTATTTGTGCTACAATTTGCTTATTTAAAACATCAATGGAGTCTCTGGCCATGATGGGGACAAATTTAGATTTCGTTTTGAAGGGAGTTAATGGTTTAACATTAGTTCCATGCAATTGAGACTGTTGCGAACTTGAATTGCCTAAATCAATTAGATTGGAATTCACAGGGTTTGTTGGCGTATCCCCCTGTTCTAAGACATGTAGGTCCCGCAACAAGTCATAGTCTGAAGCCATGAGCTCTGACACCCCTGGTTCTCTCATCGATGTATCTACAGGGGCCTGATCTCCTTGTTTACTGCGTTGATGATGGAACTTTTTGAGTTTTTACTTCCGAATGAACCTATATATGTCCGCTTAGTCTAAGTATAATTGAAATTAGACTCTGGACAATATGATAGGCCAAGAGACAAGAGCTGCTACTCCGAGGCCGTATGATCGATACCCGCCAAATTAATGATAGTGTTGGTCTCCTGGGCATTGGAGTCACCGGGTACCATCTTTATGGTATCTGCTCCTACTTTCGGTTCCCCTTCCAATGCCTGCGCTTTTGGCGTTCTCGCTTTGCCCGTCTGCGCCCCCTTCTTCTCCGGGTGACCTGGTTTTGGTGGGCGCTTTGTTGCGTGGTCTTAGTGACTCCTTCCTGCTGCGTTTTAAAATTTCCAATTCTTCCCCCCAAGGTCAGTTTGATATTACTAGCCTCAGATCTGGTACCTATGTTGTCAGATTCCGATCCACTCTCCACAGCGGAACTCAAATCTGAGACCGAGGGAGATTCTGTCAGTTTCTGGCCTCTCCGGACTTCATCTTCATTGCGCATACATTTATTGACTGTAGTTGTTCTCCTGGAGTCATATCTTCTTGCAAACGTGAATATTTGCCCATTTGCGTAGTCGTCACGATCCCTTCTAAATTTATATGTTTTTCTCATTTTTATTTTTTCTTCCTCCTTATGTAGACAATTAGTAATTTCCTCCATCATTTTCTGTTTTATCTGGGGATCCCCCTGTTGCTCTATTCCTTTTTCCAACAATTCAATTTTCTTTTCAAGCTCACTCCTGTCAATATCCGCGTATTTGACTAGGATTTGGACCAGCTTGTGAGACGACTCCAGTTACACTCCCCTACTCTGCCATCATGAGTGGGTGGGCGTCTTGTAGCTGGGGCAATCATTATCCGGAGAACCCTGGGGATCCTCCCCACATCTAAATATCTCTGGAGCGATCTCCCGCCATTTTGACTGTTCTTGTCTTTTAAGTTTCTTAAGCGCTCGAAAGTTGTCCCTAAGCCCCTTGCTCTTATTGTAAGGCTCTTCATTAGTTGCCTTGCTTGCCCCTTATATATCTGAAAGGGAATGTGAAAACACCCCCTCGGCAGCCAATTCGCGATCTCTGAGAGTCTCTGCAGAGATGTTGGCTAATATAATAAAATGTCCCAGTAACTCTTCCTTCGCTCGGTAAATACCTTAAGGAGTTCTTACTGGTAAGCACACCTCCCCACCTGCGTATTGCCGTTGCCGCGTACCTTGTGAAGGCTTCGTTACCACCTCCGCGGTTCCTCTCATAGATGTATACTCCTCCGAGTTCCACCCTACCAGAAGAAACCGCTGATGCCTCCTACCGTCCTCAATACTGGTGCGCTGTTCACTTTTGGGCTCGCAGGGGGCTCCGTCCTTTCCGTTCTCGGAAAACTATGCTTTGTGTCCCAGGGGTCCCCGCCAAATGGCACCACGAGCTCGCAATGCAGTCGGCAGATATCCAGGGACGGACTTGCCAGATACGGGGCCACTTTCAGGGTGGGGGTCCACGAGCCGGAGGAAGTCAGTACGGAAAAATATTCCTCTACTCGCTCTCAGCCTCCACTCTATCAGGAAAAAAAAGCATGGACCCAGGTAATTCGTGCAATATTTAATTTATTGCCAGTTCTGCCAAGACGCGGATATATGTATCCACAAAGAAGTGCTTCTTCTGGAAGCCGGAGTCCCATAGGAGGTGGGTCAAGAGTCGAGGAGCAGCCGATAATCCAATTCGTATCCACAAGTACAATCACTCGCGCTCTCAGAGACAGCAGACCGCATCATGAAAAATATTGATTTATTCCATCATAAATCAACGTGAAACATTTTGCCTTGCGGCTTGATCACACAGGTGATCAAGCCGCAAGGCAAAACGTGTCACTTTAAATTATGATGGAATGAATCGATATTTTCCCTGATCCTGTCTACTGTCTCTGGGAGCGCGAGTGATTGTCTTTGTGGATACAAATATATATATATATATATTTATGATTGATAGATAGATATAGACCTACTGCCGCTTGCCAGTAGGTAGTTAGAGTTAGGACCTATTTTCCATAGGAAATCCGCAACATTCTATTTGGAATAACTTTGGTGCCGGTTGACGAATCTTCGCGAAAGTTTCAAAACTGGCGGGGTGCTCCGGTCCGCTCCTATCCTGAAAGTCTTGGGGTGATTCGTGAAGCGGGGGCTGAGAAAAAAGGGGGGTCCCAAAACGTGTTTTTCCCATGCAATTTTCCATAGGTACTGTCCATTTTGTGCCTCAGTAGAAGCGAGGATCTAGAAAATAGTGGGACAAATGTTCAAAAGATATAAAGGGACATGTAAGAAATATTTTGATCATCTAGACCTGCTTATGGAATCCCACAACGACCCCTAGGGTCCAAAAAAAAAGAATTGGGGGGAGGACGGAGAAATGTGCGTTGGGTACATGGATCCGCCGTAATAAAAATAAAAACGAAGCAGTGCTCCTGTACTTCTACCTGGGCGGGCCAAATCTTGGGGTCTAAAATATTATATTTGATGGGGGTCCAAAGGGGCCCTGTAGCCCCGGGACCGTCATTCCTCGGTGCTACAAAATAACTGGGTGGGGGGAGTGTGGCCAAGATGGCGGCGGAGTAGGACGTGTCTTTGGGTCCCTCCGGCGCCACGAGTTCTACAGCATTGTTTAGCACCCTCTTAGGGCTCACCCCCGGTGGGGATTATTGGCCTCTGGACGCCCCGTTGCAGCGGGGGGACAGCTGGAAGTCCAGTTTCGTCCATCGGGGCACCATTTCACCGCGACTGGAGGGGCGGCCTAAAGCACGCCAGAATCCGGGCGCTGGAGTGCGGAGTGTGCCCCGGTAACAGGAGTGCCTGGGACAGGAGCGGTGGAGAAGTCAGGCGGGAGCCGGAGGGGTCTGGGCCTTGGCATAACCTACGCGGCCGGAGGCGGTGTTGGGTCATGAGACTGCGGTGACCCCTGGCGCCCGCTGGCGTGCAGCACTGTGAGCGGGAGCCAGACGCAGGGAGCAGAGAGCCGGCTGCGTGGCCCACTTGAGGACGGGGCTCTGGCGCCTGGATGGGCTTGGTGTCCCGGCAGAGCAAGAGGAGCTCCTGCAGCCCAATCCCTGCTGGCGGCGACTGAAGGCCCAGGTGAGGCGAAGGAGGGCCGGGGGCCCGTGAAATCTGCACCGCGGGAGTGGCGGAAGAACCGGGACAGCTGAGAGAGAGTCCCGAACTACCTGGCATAATTCTTGGAGAGGGCTGAGAGCTCCGCCGGACGTGGCCCTGAAGCGAGTGGGGACAAGACGTGGCCCTGAAGCGAGTGGGGACAAGTGGGGGTCCTCGCTGTCCTGCCGGAGTACTGTACCAGCTCCCAACAACTGGAGATCCCGCGGCGCAAAGAGGCCCGGAGCAACCGGGCGCTAGAGTGAGTGCCCAGGCCGGGACCATTGCCGCAGCGTAGTAACTCCGAACGCACAGCTTGATAGCTCCGGAAACAGCGGCCATGGAACGGCCGCCCTCGCCACCCCTGTCTGCGGACAGCGACCCGTGAACCGTGGTGACGGCGGGCCCTGCCCCGCGGAGAGCGGACGAGGAGCCTGAGAAGACTGCGGGGGCTGGAGCAAGTGGCGGACCTGTGGGGTCAGGGATCTGCACCTCTGGACGAATCGACAGGCCCAGCGCGAGCCACCCCCCCGCCCGGCAGTGCAGCCAGAGGGGGCAGATACTCAGGAGACCCCTTGGACAGCGTAAACGGTGGGGGAGGCTGTGCGGCTGTGGTGGGCCTGAGAAGATCTTGCCTAAGGCTTGGAGAGGCCAAGCCAGACAGAAGGTGCCGTGTTGCCTAGCCCAGAACCCGGGGGCTCTGGGACTGAAAGCAAGGCGGGCAGACTGCGTAAGGACAAATCCGGCAAGGAGGGCCTGCCTAAAGGAGCACCGCCGATGACGCCACCTGGCCCCAGCAAATCACCTCCACGGGGAGACGATGACGCACTGGCCACTAAGGCCTTCATGATCGAACTGTTCAAGGCAATTAAGGAAGACATATCGGAACTCCACTCGCAGCTGACGTCAGATCTACGCCAGGTGAGGAGAGATGTGGACGAGGTGGGAGAACGTGTGGCGACACTAGAGGAACATGACGTGGGAATGGCAGAGGACGTTCATCAACTGCAACAGGATGTCATCCGACTCACGGAGCAGAACCTAGACCTCCAGGCCCATGCCGAAGACCTGGAAAACCGGTCGCGCCGCAACAACATTAGAATTCGGGCGGTGCCTTGGGCCGGAGAAGGCAAAGACCTAAGAGGGTATGTGGAAGTCCTCTTTAAACACGTCTTGGGCGGGGAAGACCTCCGAGAGATACGCATGGACAGGGTACACCGAGATGGTCTGCCACAAGACTCAAAGGCACCTCCCCCCGACATATTCGTCTGCATCCACGACTTCCAACTGAAAGAGCGAATACTCATGAGGGCGCGTGACGCCGGCCCCTTGCAGTTTCGAGACCATCGTCCTAAGCTGTTCTATGACCTAGTAGCTTCGACTCTGCAAAAACGTAGAGAGTTAAGACCAGTCACCACTTTCCTACGTGAACAGAATGTGGCCTACTCTTGGGCCATCCCTTTCGCATTATCTTCCGCTGGGAGACAAGTTGGTCCAAGTCAGATCCCTCGCTGCAGCCATGGAGATCCTCGGACTAGAAGAGTCTACTGCAGCGCCTAAAGACGAACGTTCCCCTGAGAGGCGAATAAAGCTCTCTCCGGCCTGGCAGAGGGTGGGCCGGACCACGGCAATGAAGAGGCCCGACCCATCCACTAGCCTTCATGAGAGGGGGCAGCAGTGGCCACCGTAGCACTGGTGACAGAGGCGGCAAAACAGGACGACCCTCCTGCTGATTGAGTCACTAGGAGGGGATACCGCAGGCGCCGGAGGGTCACGACCCCACCAGACATCACAGGTACTCTATGACCTCCCCAGAGGAGGGACCCCGGGCGGGATATGGGAGTACGTTGACCACATCCACAGACTTCGACCCTTATGGTCTCACTCGAATTCCCCTTCTGGGGGTCCTTATGTTGTTTTCATTGGCTTCTCCTGGCTGTACCTGAGTTTGCTGGGAGTTGGGGGGGAGTAGGGGAGGGAGGGCAGTGGTGGTAGCAGAGGCTAGTTTACAAACACTCCTTGTTGAATGGATGAGGCCATGTATAGGAGTTGGGCATGCGTGCAGTGAAAATTCGGTTTGGCTGAGGGAGGGGCTGAACGCATGCCAACATGGGGCACTCACACTGGGGAGGGGCGTGACTGGAGAGGGGCGGGATTGGTCCGTGATTGAGAGGGGAGCTGGAGAACGCCCCAATGCCGAGTGAGACCTGTTGTTTTGTCTATGATGTCAATCACACTGGGGTCCTGGAACGTGAAGGGATTGAACTCCCCCCATAAGTGCCAAAAGGTCTGGAAATACATATTCGACCATCACCTAGACATAGTGGGGTTGCAGGAGACTCACCTAGCAAGGTCGGAAGAATCTCGCCTTAAACATAAGCAATATCCCCTTATTTATGTTGGACCCGGCCTCGTGGTGTGGTCACCCCTGACCCAGGCAGCTCCCCAAGACGCTGAACCACCCGACCCTTCCCGCCATGACATACATCCCCGACACTGGGCTTCCCGTCCTCGTCCCCCATTTTCCTGGTAACCAAAGCCGAGGCCCATGTCCCTGTACCTAAGATGGCCGCCCCGGCCCCAGCCCGACCTCGGCCAACGGCGCCATCCCCAGCCAGGGGGTAGAGTGCTCCCTGTGAGCGAGAGAGGGAGGAGTAGCTTGGTCACACCTTCCACATCCCCTCGAGAGATGAGTTTCGATCACCCATCTGGCCTCCCTGAGGGCTGGCTCCAGGCCTGCTGAGTGTCTGGGATCCCCCAGACCCAACTTGAAAGGATAAAAGGAGCCGCCAAAGCGGAACCCCCAACAACCAGCCCCCAGGTGCTAAGACCTCTGCCTGCGAGGACGCCGGACTTCAAAGGAAGGGAGTCCTATATCAAGGGTGGCTCTGGAACGATCAGACAGTTGTATCCTGGACTACGAGAGCCCTGCTGACCTTGTTGCGGCTCCTTTTGCAACCGAAGAGACTCCCGAGCCCTGCTGACTTTGTCGCCGCTCTCCTACAATCTGAGAACTATCTTAGCCCTGCTGACGCCGTCGCGGCTCCACTGCTACCGAAGAAGATCTGAGCCCTGCTGGCGCTGTTTTTACTTGAAGAGATAAAGAATACGTTCTCCTAACCTACGGTGTGGTGTCTCTTTGTTGAGTGGTGCTAGTGCAGCGCATACGATTCTAGATTCGGGATCCTCTCCCTGAGGGTCTCCCGCCAGTGCTCGGCTGTGTTCCTAGGAGAGGTGGGTCCCAGGGTGGTCAGGTGCGAAATCTGCCCTCCCCTGAGATCGCCCCTCTAACATTGGTGGCAAGCGACGGGATCAGAGTCCATAATCTAGACATTGTACAGTAAGCGGCTGACGCACTACCGAACAAAGATGGCGGAAAAAAATACCAAGAGTTCCACTAAAACTGATGCCAGTACCACGTTCCTCCCAGAACGATTAGAAGATTACACGCACAGAGAACTGAAAGAATTCTGCAAGGAACGAGGAATCGCTACCACAGGCCTGAATACGAAGGAAGATATGCAGAAAGCCCTACAAACTTGGGACGAGTCCCCATCAGGAGGAGAAACCGAACAGCTGACCGGACCCGAACACAATCCGAGAGGGGGCAGCAGCACTCCGGTAAGGGGCAGCAATCCAGATAGGGAACTCTCCCCCGGAGAACTAGCGGACAGAGAAAGAAACCGCAACCATGAACTTGAATTGGCTAAGCTCAAAATTTAGTGTGAACTGAAGCTAGCAGAAAAAAGACTAGCGGTAGAGCAACTACGAGTACAAGGAGAGATGGAGGAAAAGAAGCTCCAACGGGAACATGAAGACAAGAGACTCCAGCTGGAGCACGAGAGCAGCCTGAAGGAGATCAAGCTCAAGGCCCGGAGTGAAGAAAACCGAACCTTGGGGAGCCGAGACGCGATTCCCCCGATGGAACCCAAGGTGCACATCCCCAAGGATGTGGTGAAGGAATACTATAAGAACGATGACATCCAGGAATGGTTTAAGGCCTACGAAGTCGCAATGACCTCCCACCGAATTCCGCAGAAGGATTAGGGAGCTGGGCTATGGGGCCGATTCCTGAGCGAGGGGAGAGACACCCTGCTCGACCTACCATCCTCTATGCACACTTCCTACAGCCACATGAAGGAGGCCCTCCTGACGAGATACGGCCTCACTCCAGAAATATACCTCCAGCGGTTCCGGGACTGCAAAAAGATTCCTGGCACTACCTGGGTGGAGTACATAAACTTTTTTTAGCAGAGCATTCGACGGGTGGGTCAAGGGCAGCAAGGTGACCACCATGGAAGAGCTAACTGACCTCATGCTATAGGAACATTTGTCCATGAATTGTTTTGTGGAACTCCGCCAGCATCTGCTCGACAGCAAGCTTGCCGACCCGAGGAAGCTGGCCGTGGAGGCTGATCGCTGGGTGAACACCCGGGTCCCCCGAGGCCCCGTAGGAGACTCCCCCAGGAATAATCAGGGATCTCCCCACCAGAGGGGTGGGGGGAACCAAGGTAGACAGAGGGATTCCCAGTCAGGACCCCAGCGTAGTCCCCCCAGAGGCCAAACCCGGACCGTACCAGCCAACCCCGCTCCCCCGGGCAACCGTGGGCACCGGGTCACTACTTCCTGTTACCGCTGCCAACAAACCGGGCATTATGCCAGTGACCCCCTGTGTCCCATGGCCCCGCGACCCTCCACGACAGCTCCCCCACCCAGACAGGTAGCCAACGTAGCTCTAGGGGAGGAAATGGAGGACACCGAAGAGTGGGAACCCGCCGCCATGGCCCTAGTCTCCCTAGGAGACCGAGAGATGATCCCAGAGGCCCCCCTACCAGATAATACCAAGAAATACCGACAACTGGTGATGGTGAACAGCCACCGGGTGGAGGCTCTTCGCGACACCGGGGCAAGTAAACAGGTATCCTCAGTCACCTAGTCAGGGAGGATCAGATCATTCCAAATGTCCTATGCCCCGTATTGTCCGCTGACAACACTGAGAGTTTATGTAAAATGGCCCTAGTACCGTTCGAATGGGGGAGAGTGACAGGAGAGTTACGAGTCACTGTCCGGGCCTCCCAACCTGTAGACTGTCTCCTGGGCAATGACCTAGAGAGTTCCCCGTGGAGACAGGTAGAACGCAAGACCCACCTGGGCATGATGGGCCTACCTGAGTGAGTGTGCGCCACCACCCTCTCCATGTCCGCCCGAGTACCCCCCATCGGGGCGGTCGACACCGAGCCTCCCAGCCATCTCCCTGTAGAAGAAGATAGGGAAGACCGAACTGAGCCCACCGGCCTCTCCCCAGGAGGAGAGCCTGTCACCGACAACGAGACCTTGCATCCCGAGGCCGCACAGCTCCCTGAGTTAGATGATCTCCCCGAGTTGGTGCAGTGGCATCACGAGGGTGGCCCCTCCCGAGAGGAGTTCTGCCGGGAGCAAGCCACTTGCCCTTCCCTGGTCGACCCCGGCGACAGGCCGCGGCCCAAGCTGCGGGCGACCAGACTGAAACTCATTCCGTATACTGGGAGAATGGCCTCCTGTACAGTAAGCAGAAGTCTGCGGAGCTAGGGTCGGGCCGGGTGCTGGTGGTACCCCTACGCTTCCAAGACTTCGTCCTGGGTTTGGCCCACGATGTACCCCTGGCGGGACACTTGGGCCAGGATAAGTCCTACGATCGCCTAGTCACTCACTTTTATTGGCCCAAAATGCGAACGAATGTAGAGGTCCACTGCAAGTTCTGCCCCACGTGCCAGGCTAGTGGAAAGAGTGGAGGCGCACGCAAGGCTCCCCTCCAACCCTTCCTAGTCATCAGTACCCCCTATGAGCGGGTCGGAATCGACATCATAGGGCCCCTGGACCCTAGAACCTCCCAAGGTCACAGCTTCATCTTAGTCCTGGTGGACCGTGCCACCAGGTACCCCAAAGCCATTCCTCTCCGCACCGTGACGGCCCTCGTGGTGGGCCGGGCGCTGATGGGGGATTTTCTCCCGAGTAGGTTTTCCCCGCGAGGTCGTGAGCGACCGTGGCACAAACTTCATCACAAAGTATATGATGTCTCTGTGGCAACAATGTGGAGTGTCCTACAAATTCACCACCCCATTCATCCCCAAGGCAATGGCCTGGTGGAACGGTTTAACCGGACACTGAAGGGGATGATCATGGGCCTAGAAGAACCCGTCCGGCGCAAATGGGACGTCCTCCTTCCCTGCCTCTTGTTCGCGTACTGAGAGATCCCCCAGAAGTCCCTGGGGTTCAGCCCCTTTGAGCTGCTGTACGGGCACCCCGTCAGGGGACCCCTTAGCCTGGTCAAGGAGGGGTGGGAAACGGCCCCCCGGGAACCTCCTCCCGATGTGTTCCGCTACATTCTCACCCTCCGAAATCAGACACGGAAATTCCGAGAGTTGGCCGAAGCCAACCTCGAAGCAAGTCAGGAGGAAATGAAGCGCTGGTACGACCATAATGCCACTCTGGTCGAGTTTCAACCGGGCCAGCAGATCTGGGTGATGTCCCCGGTGAAACCCTGCGCCCTCCAAGACAAATGGACAGGCCCCTTTAAGGTTGTGGAGAGGAAGAGCCAAGTGACCTACTTGGTGGACGTCCAGTCCCCTCGGAACCCCCTTCGGGTCCTCCACGTGATCCGCCTCAAGCCTCACTTCGTGCGGACGGAGTTGAGCTTGCTCTTGGCCACCGACGACGGAGCAGAAGAGGAAACGGAGCCTCTGCCTGACCTCCTGTGTGCCAAAGAGAAAGATGGCTCCATAGACGGAGTGAACCTCTCTCCCGCCCTCACTCCTCAGCAGCGTGAGGACTGCCGCCAGCTCTTGGGGCAGTTCTCAGATTTGTTCTCCTTAGTCCCCAGAATCACCGACTGGTGTGTCCACGACGTGGACACCGGAGACAGCCCGCCGGTGCGACACCGAGCCTACCGAGTACCTGACCGAGTCCGGACCTGCATACAGGCCGAAGTCTCGAAAATGCTCACCCTCGGAGTGATCGAGCCCTCCGACAGTCCCTGGGCTAGCCCAGTGGTGCTGGTCCCGAAAGCCGCGGCCCCTGGGGCTGTCCCCGAACTTTGGTTCTGCGTGGACTACCGGGGGCTCAACGCAGTCACCCGAGCAGACGCCCACCCCATTCCCCGTGCGGACGAGCTCATTGACCGCCTGGGGTCTGCTCGCTACCTAAGTACCTTCGACCTGACCTGCGGCTACTGGCAAATTGCGCTCACAGAGGGAGCCAAGGAGCGGTCCGCCTTCTCCACCCCGGACGGGCACTATCGATTCCGAGTGATGCCGTTCGGGATGAAAAACGCCCCGGCCACCTTTCAGAGACTGGTGAACCAAGTCCTGGCCAGGCTAGAAGAGTTCAGCGCCACATATTTAGAAGATATTGCGGTGTTCAGTTCCCAATGGAGTGACCACCTCCGGCACCTCCGGAGGGTGTTGCTAGCCCTGCGCCAGGCGAGCTTGACGGTGAGAGCCAGCAAGTGCCAGATCGGGCAGGGGTCAGTGACCTACCTAGGCCACCAGGTCGGAAGCGGGCAGGTCGTCCCTCTCCAACCGAAAATCGAAGCCATCCTGGCCTGGGAACCACCCACCACCTAAACCGAGGTCTGAGCCTTCTTGGGCCTCACCGGCTACTACCGGAGGTTCATAAAGAATTACGGCAGTATAGTGGGTCCCCTCACAGAATTGACAGCCAAAAAGCAGCCCAAGCGCGTGCACTGGACCCCCTCCTGTCAAAAGGCGTTCGACGCCTTGAAGACAGCAATGTGTACTGCCCCCATACTCCAAGCCCCGGACCACTCCAAAGAGTTTGTGGTCCAGACCGACGCCTCAGAACATGGCATCGGGCCGTACTATCCCAGCTCAATGAGGAAGGCATAGATCAGCCCGTAGCATTCATCAGCAGAAGCTACTGCCTGAGAACAGAGATGGAGCACCATCAAACGAGAAGCGTTCTCAGTAGTCTGGGCCCTCAAGAAACTATGACCCTACCTATTCGGAACCCACTTCCGAATGCAGACAGATCATCGACCCTTACGGTGGCTCATGCAGATGAGAGGGGAGAACCCCAAACTGCTGCGATGGTCAATCTCCCTTCAGGGGATGGACTTCACAGTAGAGCACCGCCCTGGTACCGACCACGCCAACGCTGACGGCCTCTCCAGGTTCTTCCGCCTCAGCGAGGAGAATTCCCAAGAGGATGGGTAGTTCTCCCCGACCTTCAGCTGGGGGGGAAACGTGTTGGACCCGGCCTCGTGGGGTGGTCACCCCTGACCCAGGCAGCTCCCCAAGACCCTGAACCACCGACCCTTCCCGCCATGACATACATCCCCAAAACTGGGCTTCCCGTCCTCGACCCCCATTTTCCTGGTAACCAAAGCCGAGGCCCATGTCCCTGCACCTAAGATGGCCGCCCCGGCCCCAGCCCGACCTCGGCCGACGGCGCCATCCCCAGCCAGGGGGTAGAGCGCTCCCTGTGAGAGGGAGGAGTAGCTTGGTCACACCTTCCACCTCCCCTCGAGAGATGAGTTTCGATCACCCATCCGGCCTCCCTGAGGGCTGGCTCCAGTTTAAAAGTCCTCAGCCACTACAAAGCACAAGGGAGTTGCTAATATGTTCCGCTCAACCCTACATTTCCAGCCTCTGGAGGTCCGGGGTGATAAGGAAGGTCGTTGGCTCATGGTTAAAGGCAAACTACGGGGCAAGGTGTGCACATTCCTGGTTCTGTATGCTCCCAATGTGGGTCAGAACGGGTTTCTCCAGGGAGTGTTGAGGACAGTCTTGGACTTTGTAGAGGGGCCACTGATAGCGATGGGAGATTTCAACCTGGTTTGGAATAAGGACATAGACTGTACTCCTCACCAGAGGTCCGACACAGGCTTGTTTTCTGCCGATACACGGCAGACGATGACACATATGGGGCTAATAGATGGTTGGCGCTCTCTCTACCCACGTTCGCGGGACTATACCTTTTTCTCCCATGTCCACCATTCTTATTCGCGACTGTATCACTTTTTTCTGAACCAATCTCTTAGGGGTGACCTACGTGAGGCCAAAATCTTTCCCTTGTCGGTCTCTGACCATAGTCTGCTCGCTATCTGCCTACGATGGGAGATAGCCACCACGATCTTCCGTAGATGGTATTTTCCGGCCCCCCTGGTCCGAGACAGGGCCTCGTGCATTGCACTCCGAAAGACCATCAGCAAATTCTTCGACCTCAATCGTGTCGGAGATACCTCGGTCCTTAACACATGGGACGCCTTCAAGGCTTCCAAACACGGCAGCTGTATAGCGCTTATGCAGCCCTTAAAAAACTGCGAAGACAGGAAAGGGAGAGATTGGAAGAGGAGCTTTCTACCCTGGAGCAGGCTCATAAGCAAACCCCTTCAGGCTGATCTTGTGGCAACTAACGGCGGTGCGGGGCAAACTCAGGGCCCACTATAACAATAGGGCAGAATACACACTACTGAAATTACGGCGCCTCTCTTACTCCCAAGGGAACAAAGTAGGGAAACACTTGGCCCGACAACTTTGGGACAAAAGGGAGAGGGAATATATCGGGGGGATAAAGAAAGCACAATGATGAGGCCAAAGCGGGCCTCTTTGGCGACTTCTACGAGGCACTGTACGCGGGGGACGCCTTGAATAACGAGGTACAAGGGGACTACCTGTCCTCGTTACCGCTACCCCAGGTATCTAAGGAATGGAACGAGGCACCCACTGCCCCCTTCACTAGAGAGGAGGTCTTTGCTGCCATTAAAGCCCTGAACCCTCACAAGGCCCCCGGGGCAGATGGTTATACAGCCATATTTTACAAGACCTTCGCCTCTGAATTGGTTGGCTTTCTAACACAACTATTTAATAGCATGGCAGAGGAAGGAGTGACATCGGTTTCCATGGCAGAGGCTACCATATCGGTCATCCCCAAGCCCGGTAAAGACCCATCTAAATGCTCCTCGTACAGGCCAATTGCCCTGCTCAATCTCAACGCTAAACTCTATTCGTCCATCTTTGCCGCCAGGCTCAACGATTTAATGCCAATGCTTATACACCCGGACCAATCTGGGTTTATAAAGGGCAGACAGACGCACGATAACACCAGAAGAATTGTACACCTGATCGAGAAGGCAAACAAATTCAAAATCCTGGTGGTGCTTGTAGGCCTAGATGGCGTGAAGGCATTCGACAGGGTTGACTGGGGGTTTTTGTTCCGAACCTTAACAGCCTTTGCCTTCTCAGCCAAATTTTTGACGATGCTCAAAGCCAACTACAGCTCCCCCCCGATCCAGAGTGGAGGTCAATGGGCATTTCTTGGCTTCCTTTCCGCACTCCCGTGGCACGCAACAGGGTTGCCCCCTCTTCCCCTTGCTTTTCGCCCTGAGCATCGAGCCGCTAGCGGTGGCAATAAGGGAAGACCCGGATATTAGAGGGATCCCCTTCACTGGGGAGGAGCACAAAATCATCTTATTCGCGGACGACATCCTACTCTCGCTTGCGGACCCTGCTCGCTCTCTTCCTCGGATACAGTCAACTCTGGAACGATTTGAGGGGGTGGCGCTATTTAAGATCAATTATGAGAAATCCTTTATCCTTAATCTTACTCTTCCCTTGGCTGACGTCGCCCGCCTCCAGCCGCTCACTCCCTTACTGTGGTCCCTCTCTTCTTTAAAATACCTAGGTATCCAACTAACTCCCATGGTGGGTAAATTGTACTCTGCAAATTTCCCCCCGCTGCTCGCTGAGATTCAACGATCCCTGGCCCGATGGAAACCAATGTTCATCTCTTGGTTGGGTCGGATCCACGCAATCAAGATGACTCTACTCCCCAAGCGACTGTATTTCTTTCAGGCATTACCCATTACCCTTGAAGGGGAATTTTTACGGCGAGTTAAAATAATGTTGCTTTGCTTCATTTGGCAAGGGGGTCGAGCGAGCTTCTCCTTTACCACATTGCGACGCCCGAAGAAAGAGGGCGGGGTTGGCTTACCCGACATGCACCTATATTACAAGGCGGCTCAACTCCGAGTCTTAGTAAAATGGCCCCAGCCCGCCTCGGAAAAGCATTGGCTTCATATGGACAGGAGTGTAGGGGGGAGGACAATCTGGGACTTAATATGGAAGCCCAAAGGGGACAGACCCAAGAACGCATACATTAGTACCCCCACTAGCACTACCCTGAAAGTCTGGGACTCAGTTTCAGGGGATGACAGATGGACAACATTCCCTTCCCCTTTAACACCTATACATTTTAATCCTGCTTTCACACCAGCGGCGCTCGAGGGCCCCTTCGAGGCTTGGAGAGAGGGGGGCTGCCTGGCGCTCACGCACTTATTTCATGGCTCTGCCCCGCTTACTTTTGATAATTGTTTGAGGGACTATGGGGTTCAGAGGACTGAACTATTCCACCACACCCAGCTCCTGCACTGGGCTTTGTCCCCTTCGGTGTGAGACTTAGCTACTAGGCCCCCCAAGCCTTTTGAAACCTTCTTGTCAAAGACCTCTACAATGCGAGGAGTCATTTCCTTTATCTATGGTCTCATCCTGTCGACTGCCACATCCCCTAGACCTCGCTACATGTCCTTATGGGAGGGGGTACTGGGCCGAGATATCACTGACTCTGAGTGGTCTCGCCTGTGGTCTGACATAGTAAAACACAACCACTCGGTGGAACTCCGGGATGCCCATCTCAAAACAATGATGGACTGGTACATGTATCCAGCCAAGCTACAGTGGATCTTCCATGGTTCTACCGACAGGTGCTGGAGGGGATGCGGACTGCTGGGGGACTTCCGTCACATTTGGTGGGACTGCCCTGTTATCCGTCCATACTGGGATGAGATACTATCTCACATCAGAGAGATTCTCGGCTACCCGATAGCGGATTCGTTGGCGGATATCCTGTTGGGCCTTAGAGACCCGGCCCTTGAGTTCCAGACCAAAGCAGATAAGAAGATAATGTGGGTCTGTATAGGGGCAGCCAAGACAACCCTGGCTGCGGCTTGGAAACAGAAGGAGGCCCCAGTGATCTCCCTATGGCATGAGAGACTCTGGCACTTGTTGAGTGTGGAGAGAATGGCTGATATCTTCTTGGATGATTTTAAAAATTTTGAATTTCGCTGGGGCCCCCTGGTTTGGTTTCTTTCCTCCGGGCTACCATCTGCGGTGTGCCCTCCCAATGTTCGTTCTCTCCATTTATTCCAACTGTGATTAATGCTCTATCCAGACTGGATCCTACCCACAGGAAGTGCTACCTCCACGGGTGGTGTTGATTGGGGGGTACGCGTGGGGGGTGTTTCTAGTTATGTTTCAATGATGTTCCGTTACTCTGCCGCTGTGGTTCTAGTGGTAGCGTGAGGGGCGGGGCAGACCAGGCCCCTTGAGACATTGCTCAGCGACGGCCCATGTTTCTATTGTTGCTTAAACGCTGCGGATTGACTAATCGAAGGGGGGCCCGTGCCACACTCCGTGGTTCCCTCTGCGCCATAACCGCCAGTGGCCTTGTCCTAGGTTACCTCTAGAGGTCATGAACTGTATATAGTCTGGGATCCTCATCTGCCCCCTGCGTGGGATGTTGTGCGGGATTGTCGTATGTTTTTTTTCTAATCTAAAAATACTAATAAACACACTTTTGACAAAAAAATAACTGGATGAGGGAGCTCAAAGTTCCGTCTAAGCCCCGGGGATTACCATCCTCCGGGGCTTTATATATTTTGGGAGTGGGGCCGCGTGGTCTCCATTCTGGAACAGTCAAAAGCCTTGGGGAACACCCCTCCCGAGACACTGCTGTTTGCTATGGCAGGGCGAGAGTCGAGGTTCCCGCTGTGTCATAGCAAACTTGAGGGCATATTAACAAGTGCCATTTTGCCGCAATTTTTAAACAAGCCAAAAATGAGGTGAAAATTATATCACCCTATTTACTAGGTGACGCTAAGATGCATTAATGCATGTTAGCAGCCAGTTTGCTAAGGGCTCGCCTCGTATCTCCAATGAGTTACAATGTAGGTTAGGTGTTCTTAGTGGGAAGGTAGGTGTTTCTATGAGAATATAAAAAGGAAGAGGGAGGTATGACAACAGCGTTGTATTTACAAGGCGGCCCTGGATTTGAGGACCGATAGAAAAACTCTCGCTAATTGTGGTTTATGTCGGATCCTAACATCTGTTCTGAAGTAGACTTAAACATGTTTAATATGTGATGTGGATTGATATGTTAAGTGCACAGTCTTTCATTAACAAGGTTTTCACTTGCGAACATGAATTTTTGCTGTATTTGTCGCGATATGGGGGGCATATTTACAAGGACAGCGTTACAATTAGTGTTACTTTAGCATTAGGAAAGTGTCGTTAAATTTGTTGTGGTTTCCTGTAAGTGTAAGCGGAGTGCGCAGGCCTGAGGTATGCCAGTGCTGCGCGAGGCTGTGAATCATGATTCCGGAGCTATGGGCATGGTTCAGTCTTGAGCTATATGAGAAATCAACTGATTCGGGTGTCTGTGTTGTAGTGCTGACGTCACCCGGGTCTTAAACGCAAATGTGTCATTATATCTGTAAAGTACCACAGCATGGCCAACATGGAAGGTACAGGGTATCACTGACCCTATATTCATTCATCCATAGTTGCACACATAAAAGATGGTGTACATGACGTATTTCTGCAAATATCAATGTTTGTTGTACCTTCAGTGGAGTACTACAGGGCTATGAAAGCTTTAGGATGCAGTTTATGGCACATGAAGGGCAGCTAATATATATATGTATGAACTTGGTGCTGGAAATCATTGTTCGTGCCTCTGAGTCGCGTCCACATCCTGTTATTGAAGAGAAATGATGTAATCTACGCCTGCCTGAAAATGTACTGTAAATACGATGCTCATGTAAATTGCTGATATAGTTTTGGGTCGACTACGCGCTAGATAAATATGCACACACTCCCTTTTTTCTACGCAAACACTATTTTCTATTCAAATCTTTTTTAAAGTGTTGCCCCAAATTCTTATTAATGTAAGAGGGCATGATTTACTTTCAGATAAAGTAGAATAGAAGTGCTACTACAAACACTCCCTCACTACTTCATCTTTCTTTTTTGTTTTTGTACATTTCTTTTCAATTACTCTTTATGAAAACATTGTGACTGTTAAAAAGGATTATTTTATTATTTGTTAACTGACATTAATATTTTTTTTCATGTTTACTGCTTGCAACGAAATCCTCCATTTCTTTATGAGTGAAAATATGTCACAGTACTACACAATATACATACTGATAAACCCATTTTCACTCTAGAAGAAAAAGAAAATTACTTGATCATTTTTTTTTATTTGCACATATTTCAAACCTTCTTTTTTCTGCGTCTTCGTAGTATTTTCAATTTGAGACGATAATACATGAACTGTTCTTATGTCATTTCATTTCTAAAGTACAATTATACTTTTACACCCTTCATTTAGAAATCATAATAATATACTTGCATTAGAAAAATATATAAAGCATAAACTTATACTATTAATTTACCTCTCTTTAAAATTCTTTCCTCCTTCCGTCGACATACATCTAACTCCTCTGGAGGGGACATAATGTTTTATATATTACAATATATGCATTAACTTTATGTTCCCTCTGAGGAAATGGACAATAAACTGAAGATGAATCCGACGTTCGTAAACTTTATCTTGCTAGTAGTTTGTTCACCCATAATTAAATCACAGAAACAAATGTAATCATCCTACGTGTATGGTTTATATACGTTTTGGTTATTGAAATCATTATGGAAACCAATTTAGTGCTCCTCCCATTTTTTTGTCACGTTTTTCAGTTGACATGTGCTCAGATTTCCACTGTTTAACTTGCGCACGTGTTTTTGTAAAAGTAAAACTTGTTAAACAGTTTTAGTTTAGTTTTATATCCTCATACGTATTCGCTCTTTCTTTTTCTTTTAATTCTTTCTCTCTTTTATTATACGAGTATTAAAATAAATTCCTTTGTATTTATTTTTTAAAACAAGTATATTTATTAGTTACTGTGTACAGTTTCTGTCCACAATTTTAATACACTTCCCCATTCAAAACCCCTATCATCCTTATTTTTTTTTTAAAGGTGCTATTTGTTTTGAAAATTTTATTTCAGTATTAAAATAAATACATTATTGTTGATGTGCGAGTTCCTTCCCTTATACACAGTTGATTGCCACTTCTCTGAACATCTGGAGGTACCTGGTGGGCTAGTTGGCCCCCAGGGACCAACAGGATGTAGGAGGAATTAATTCTCTAACTGGAAACGCGCCACAGGGCGTGTTTGCAGACATGTCACCTCAGGCCACGCCCCTTCCTTCACCACTGTGCCCCGTTGCGGGTTTTAAGTTGGGGAATTAATCCTATTTCAATACTGAGGGTCCCTGAGGGCTAAATAGCCCAATAGGTATCTCCAGTGTGCGTCAGGGAGCTGCATTGCAGACAGGTGTTCAGAGGCCAAGCCTCTTTTTACACCTCTCTGCAACATAGCTCTGTGGCGCTTATTGGAGGTACCTAGTGGGCTAATTTGACCGTAGGGTCCCTCTAAAACCAGCCGAACTACGAATTCCGATTTACTCACCTGTTATCAGGAGAGAACCCAGTGCTGCATCTTTTAGCCCAGCACTGACCCTGAAAAGTTTTTCTAACCGTACTTTCCAGTAACTTGTATTTCTTTCCGTAGGAATCCATTGTCTGGTTTTCACAAGAAAAGTTTCTAAGCGTCGATTTTCACAAACTACAAATATTCCTTAAAGATCGGCTGTATAGCTTAAACGCGTTCTTTAACTATTTACAGGAAATGCAACAGTGCTAGATCCAGGATCCACCACTGAGTAAGAAAAAGTAATAATAACACTACTTACTTGCTAAGTGAATTTCTCCCATAGGATAACATTGGTGATTCTATGTGAAAAAATTTTGAAGTGTCAACATTTAAAATATAATAATATTCCTTAAAAATCACTACCCTAACCAAAACGATTTTACTCAACTGTTTACTGGAGATGTCCCAGGACTGAATCTAGGATCCAGTCCTGTGGTTAGAAAAGTAATCCATAAAGTAACTAATTGTATTTAACTAGAAATTCCCATTGAGTTCAATGTTGCATTGTGTTTGAAATTGTGTTGCCCATGGCAACAACTGTAACTACTGTACTTAAAAGTCTATTGCATATTTGAAAAGTATTTAAACTAAAGTAATTCATTCAGAGAAAGTAAATTGTGTATTGTAATGTATAATGTAATTATAATGTAATTTAAAATATAAAATATCTAAAAATAAATAGTTTAAAAAAGTGTAGTAAGGGGGGGCATGGCTGACAGTCGAGTAAGATGGCCGCTTAGTTTTTGAGCTCCGGGGTTATCCTTCTCCTTCACAGCTATCCCCATACATATCCGGCAATTACAGGGCTCCGGCGGCTGGAGTCGACGTCCGCTGAAATCGCCCTCTGCAGAGAAGCGGCCTGGGTGCAACGTCCGGACCGGGGACTCTAGTGCTGCTGATGCCCAACGTTGAGGTCACCGTGCCGCGCTGCGCTGCACGGCTGTGATCCGAGCACAAACCCCCAAGCTATCAACTCTGGACGTACCTCCTTCCCCCCCGGGAACCTCTCGCCTCCGGACTCCCTTCACGGGCCCTAAAGCCCTCGACGCCACTACTGCCTGGGGCCACCCGACTTCACTACCGACCGGAAAGGGGCCATTTTGAGAGCCGGGCCTGGCCGCGGCTGCTGCATGCTTCTCGGACTATCATCACCACTTGCCCCCCAGCGGATCCGCCTTACCTTGTGCCCCCACAGCTTCGACCAGATGACTTGAAGAGGTGCTTTGATATATTCTGCTCTCCGTTTCTACCGGGGATTGGGTCTGGTGGACTTGCGGCCGGGGTGGGTGCAATACCCGGTTCCCCTACGTGGCCTGGCGCTGCTCTGGGGCCTATCCAGGAGGGTCTTAATTGCGCAGGCAGGGGACAAGGCCCGGCAGCCATACTGTTGTCTTCAGCATACAAGCCCTTAACCAGCTTTTGTTTCCTGAGGTGGGGTGTAAAGCCGCATTGCCAAACTTCTATCGGACAATACATTCTCCCTTAAATTCCTCCGGCCCTCGGGTCGTCTTGGAGGCAGCCCACCTGTACCTCCTACTCCGGGCGGTCTTAGGTCCCAGGAACTACCCCCGATTGACTGAGCCATGGCGGGAAGGGGTCCAAGAAACCAGACCGCGCAACAAAAATTGGGCAAATATGCTTATGGTAAAAACTCCCCCACTGCACCAGAAGGACGCTCCACTCAACACAAGACGCCAGGGGCAGAGGGAACCTCAAAAATCACGCTCGAGGACATCATGCTAGCTCTTGCTAATGTCCAGGCCACTGTTAGCACAATATCCACAGATGTATCCCTGCTACGTGCGGACCTCCACAAAATGGCGGCTAGGGTGAAAGAGGTAGAGGTGGTGGCCAAATCGTTGGTAGTAGATACTTCGGAGCTCCAGGTTGCGGTTGCTCACCTTGAAAAAGAGAACAAACTACTTGTTGACAAGCTAGATGATCAAGAAGGACTTCCAAGATGGAACAACTTTCGAATTATAGGTATTCCAGAATCGGAAGGTGCCCAGGCAATGGACTTATACGTGGAGGAGCTGATTAAATCTAAACTACAACCCAAGGGACTCTCACATTTCTTCTCGGTGGAACGTGCCCACAGGGTACCGGGATGGAGACCAAAGCCAGGGGCAACCCCGCTGCCGGTACTGGCCAGACTCTTCAATTTTAGAGACAGAGACGCCATTTTGCAAGCGGCACCCATTTCACCTCCAATACGCATTTTGAACTCTACTGTGAACTTCTTCCCTGACTACACTGCAGTTGTTTCAAGGCGTAGGTGAAGCTTCTTTGACATTAAAAAACTTCTTCGCGAAAAGGAACTGCCATATTCAATGCTTTTCCCAGCAAAGCTTAGAGTGGTGGCTGGGGACCGTACCTGGTTCTTTGATATGCCAGAGGTGGCTATGGACTTGATTGAGGGGTGGCGTCCGATGGGCCGTGCTGAGCGAGGAAATGGCTCACGTCGCCGCAGAGAGGAGGAAGAAGATTCAGAGAAACAGGCTCTCAATGGCCGTGGATCGAGCCAGGTGACACCATTGGAGGAAGAATAGACTTTGCAGATGCACCGACGTTCCAGGCCACGCTGGGTAGCACTGTGACTTTTTCCAGACTGTGCCGTTTTTGAGTTATGGACTGAGGCTGGCCTTGGAGTCTTAAGAAGGGCTGGAGCCTTACGAAGCTCATTACCCCCGATACGCAAGTATTGCGATTTTGGGTGGGTTAAAGCACTCTGCTGAATTGGGGTGGCGGGCAGTTTTAGGCTTGCTAGGCAGGGAGGCAGGGAGGGGGATGGGAGTTTGGGTAAGGGAACACATGTTTTGTTTTTTGTTAAAGGCAAAGTTTTTGGGGCAATACTCTCCTTTCATGATGGATCTATGTGTAGCATTTGTGGCTTTACATACTTGACACACTTTGAAACGACTAATGGCGGAACAGGTTTCACAAGAATCTAGGTCCCCCCAATCAGCCTTAACAGTAATGTCATGGAATGTCCGAGGGTTAGGATATAAAGTTAAGAGGGGTTTAGTACTCCAGCATTTGAAGCGTTGTGGGCCCGCAGTGGCGCTCCTACAAGAAACGCACTTAATGGGCTCTGCTGTCAAGGCCATGGAAATATGGGGATATCATATGGTGGCGCACGCTGAGTTTTCCTCAGGTTCTAGAGGCACTGGGATACTTATCAGAAAGAATTTCCCACTAATAATACAGCAGAAATGAACTGACGATCAGGGCCGCTTCGCAGCACTGACATGTCAATGGAAAGGGCGTTTATTTAATTTGACCCTCTGTATATGTCCCTCCGGCCTTTCATGCACAAACCCACTCTGCCCTCACTACATTCCTGCTAGCACTACCAGCTGCAACACTGCTCATAGGGGGCGACTTCAATGATATAATAGATGATGAGATGGACAGATTTCCCACTAGATTGGTGAAGCAGGGTGGACAACGTCTCCTTGGTTTCACGGGAGCTATGGGACTTAGTTGGCGATACAAACACACTGACGAGCACCAGTACACCTTTTACTCCAGGGTCCACAACTGCCAAACCCGCATTGATTATTTCCTTACTTCAGCAGACGGTCTGCCGGGAATAGAAGAGGTACTCATTCGCCCAAGGGGTATATCAGACCATTCCCCATCGCTGCTCAAGTACACACATCATCAAGCTCCCAGAAAGTGTATGTTCCCGATTTATGCAGGATTTCTACATGTGCGCCCCATTATAAAGCACCTCATAGCCACTACCAAACTATTCTTTCAAGATAATGTTGGCACAGTGGACTCCCCTAGCACGCTCTGGGAGGCCTATAAGGCAGTCCTGCGTGGGCAAGCAATAGCTTCAATCATAGGTCACAAGCGGGCGGAGTTAGACAACCTTGAGGAAGAGCTAGTGGCCGCAATAACAGAGCAGACAAGGCACCCTTCCCCTGCAGCCACCCTTGAGATCCAACTTAAACAGGTGGCATACGTGGCGTATCAAAAGGAGACTGTGATGACTTGCCTCCAAGCAACTAGGTATAGGGTATACGAACTGGGAGATAAAGCAGGAAAGATGCTGGCTTGGCTGGATAGGAAGGAAAGGGCAAACAGGGTTATAGCACAACTGATTTCCCACACTGGTCACGTGACCTCTGACCCAGATGGTATAGTGGACATACTGACCGATCATTATGAGCAATTATATGCCCCCAGAGCGTCCTTCACGTTTGAGGAGGCATATGACTATATCAAAGATCTGACTATTCCCCGACTTTCCCCTGAGGCAACGCTCCTATTGGAGGCAGATATCACCACAGAGGAATTACAGACTGCAACCTATTCACTCGCGTCTGGTAAGGCGCTGGGACCTAATGGATTCCCAGTGGAACTGTATAAAAAGACAGCACAGACCTCTGCTCCTTCTTGCTCGAGATGTTTCTTGACAGTCTCGAAGCAGGAGAACTGCCGAGAGACCAGCGGCTCGCCACAATCGTCGCGATCCTTAACCCCTTAAGTGCTGCTGACGGCCAATGGTCGTCAGCAGCGCTACCTCCCCAGTGCTGCGCACGACCATTGAACGTCCATTCAGCACTAGTTCTAATGGACAGCGCAGCACTGGGGAGAAATGTTTACACGCAGCTAAGGTGATAAACCAGGCAGACCAGTGACAGACTGTGCGTCCTATCGCCCCATCTCCCTGATAAACGCAGAGCCAAAGATCCTTGCCAAGCTTCTGGCACTACGATTGACTCCACACCTCTACTCTTTGGTGCACCCGGACCGGTCTGGCTTTATGCCACACTGAAGCACAGCACTTAACCTGCCCAGGCTCTACGCGGTCCTGGATGGTCAGTTGTATATCCGTGAGCCTGCGGTCTTTCTTTCATTGGACGCCACTATGGCGTTTGACACTGTGGAATGGCCTTCCTTGTTTGCCGTGCTTCGCCATATGGGCTTCGGTTCTGTGCCTGGGTTTGCCTCCTTTACAACAAGCCTTTGGCACATGTTTCGGCCAATGGACATGTCTCCCCTGACTTTCCTCTTGGCAGGGGTACGCGGCAGGGTTGCCCATTGCCCCCGCTGCTAATTGCGCTGATTTTGGAGCCACTCGCCGTTTGGATCAGATGGGAACCCTCCATCAAGGGCCTTTCTTGGACCAACACGTGGGAAGACCGCATATCCCTATATGCAGATGATATCTTGTTATACTTCACCTCCCCCAAGAAATCCATCCTAGAATTATTGAACGCATGTGAGAAGTTTGGAGGAGTGTCTGGTTACAAAATCAATTGGTCCAAGTCCGTTCTCCATGTCCTGGCCGGCCCTCCTCCCATTCTACCTACGAGTTGCCCCTGCACTCTACAATGACGGCATTTAAATACCTGGGTATCTATATTACATCAGACCCAAACGAATTTCTGGCTTTAAATCTTAGTCCCCAGTTAGAGCGCTTTAAGCGGGACGTAAAGGTATGGCCGACTCTCCCTCTTACACTTCTGGGTAAGGCGGCATTATACAAAATGATGGCGCTCCCACGCTTTCTATATGTACTGTTTCTAACCTGTTGTGGGATGGAAGGCCGCCACGTATTCCACAAGCTAAATTAACGAAGAGCTGATATGATGGAGGTATAGCGCTTCCCAATGTGGAATTATATTACTGGGCGGCCCATCTTAAGCAGATAAATTATTGGTTGCATGCCCCACAGACCGAACCGGCTTACCTAGCTGATAGACAATGCTTGGAGAGCAGGGGGCTGTTGGGTAACCTCTATAGCCGCCGCATGCCCCCGGACCTAATTGGGCCCACGTGACACTCGGTACAACTCTGGTATAAGGCGAATAGACGTCTTCACTGCGATGGGATGATCACACTAATGTCATCAGTGATGTCATATGTGATGTCACTGACCAGGTAATGAATGATGTAATATGTGACTGCATCAGCAGTGGATTGCGGGCGTGTGAGTTATAGTTAGCAGAACTAACTATAATGGAGGAATTTCAAGGGTTGTGTACGAGTGAAATGTCCAGCTAACTATAACATCCATAAAACCTTTGTTTTTTTCAGTGAATTTCTAAGGTTTTTTTAAATGCTAATTCCTAACTATGACATGTCTGAAACCTATGTTTTTGTCAGTAAATATATATATACGCTAAACGGACATGAATAATGTACTTGTATAGTAAAACTTTGTTCTACATTAAAGTTTAGAATATTTAAAATGTGTATCTCTTCTGTTTGTGACTTTAATAACATGAAATGCTAAATTAATTACTAGATTTATTTGATGCATGAGTAGCACTTTTGTTTGTTGTAATAGTGTGCTTGTTACCCCAGCCCCTTGTGAAGATATTGTTCAGGGTACACTCCACTGGTGTGTCATGCGAGTATCCGGCAGTGTGGGTTGGGTTATATGAAAAGTCCATATAATTTCAGTTCTAAGTTTGTAAATGTGGTCATGTCAGGCCTGTTGAGCTCTACTCAAACATGAATAAATTATATAAAATCACATTTGACGTTCAATTTCTGATTATTATAAAAAAAAGGCAAAACACAAAAAGGTACCTCAATAATAGGAACGCCCCATTTGTCTTGAGAGAATGTATGGACTCTCTCCCTATCATAAACTCAATAATATTGAGCGTGAACCTTTTATTTGAGGCGTTATTTTGTAAAAATAGGATACTCTGAAATATTTATGCACCATCTTGTTTATTTTTCACGTAAGCATGTGCAATTCAGCACAAGTGTAACAAAAACAGCTTGATCTGACACAGAAAATTTCAGGTCGATCATAAGTTGGAGGCATGTACAAGCATCTGAAGATGCACTGATTGTGGATCATACGGAGGTCTTAGCGACCTGCTGTTTCTGCTTGTTAAAGTGTTTGCAAAATTGCATTAGATATTTCTGTCTTGCTGTGCACAAGCAACAGGAGATTGCTTCTTCCAACCCTCTGTTTATTTATATTCTTGTACATTCCTGTCATCTTCACAGCTTTTTTCTCACCGTTGGCTCTCCATCTCAGGGACGGAGCAATAATTGAGCCAGAGTATTATTTTGTTGGACTGTGGCACTGTATTACTGGGGTGATGGAGAGTCAATGACACTCAGTGTGCCCATGTTAAACTGTTTCTCCTGCCCCCTGCATTTTTCCCCAGAAGTGACTTGGGAGAGAGGGGTGGGGGGAGAGTGAGCAGACCCAAAAACCATTGAAGTGTGAAAAAGGCCGCTTTATTGGAACAGGTGCACATTTACAAATACACACACTCGGCAACCGCCTCACAATCTAAATCACAACCCAAGTTTTTGTTCGTTTTTATTTCAAACCCCAAACCCCGCCCCCACCCCACACCCTCCATCACACCCACCCCCACCCGTACATACCCAACACAAAACCATACAAACCCCAATAACATTATAACATTATAACATCACCTAACAAATATAAAATATCACCTCTCCGACTATAAACCAACTGATCATATCCCCCGACCCATATTCTCCGAACCCCACCTCAATCAGTCTGAAAAATCCCCAAACAAGATCCGATTACAACTAACGGGTCCAAACTTGGCCCAAAATTGACCATCACATAGCAAAACCGCCACGCACCTGTCCCAAGCGACAAAAGAACAGCGTAAAAACCCCATGAACACATGTTTCAAACCGCAGCCAAACAAATAAATAAATAATAGAAAAAATCCCCTAAAAAGAGGGAGGGACAAAAAATTCTAAGCTCAACCGGCCACCAGGTCACCAAGCCTAAAATGGTGCCCGGAGCGAGGAGCCCCGCCCATTTATAGGGGAACGCACAATACAACCAAAACCAGCCCAAAAAACGCCCAATGGAACCTGCTAGAATAAAAACCCCCACCCAGATCTCCCAAACCGCCCGGGGGAGGAGACCTCCCGGGGGTCGGCTGCCCTCCCCCAAGCCCCCCTTGGGAGAGAGGGGTGGGGGGAGAGTGAGCAGACCCAAAAACCATTGAAGTGTGAAAAAGGCCGCTTTATTGGAACAGGTGCACATTTACAAATACACACACTCGGCAACCGCCTCACAATCTAAATCACAACCCAAGTTTTTGTTCGTTTTTATTTCAAACCCCAAACCCCGCCCCCACCCCACACCCTCCATCACACCCACCCCCACCCGTACATACCCAACACAAAACCATACAAACCCCAATAACATTATAACATTATAACATCACCTAACAAATATAAAATATCACCTCTCCGACTATAAACCAACTGATCATATCCCCCGACCCATATTCTCCGAACCCCACCTCAATCAGTCTGAAAAATCCCCAAACAAGATCCGATTACAACTAACGGGTCCAAACTTGGCCCAAAATTGACCATCACATAGCAAAACCGCCATTCAGAAAGCCGTGGGGTGAAAGACTGATACGGAGAGAGCCCCACCTTTCTGCCCCCCACACCGACCAAAAACAGGGGGAGGGGGGGGCGAGGGAGAGCACATAAGAAAAGGAGGGAAACCAAAAACTACAACACCAACTACCACTTATTCACCAACAAACTGTTGCACAGCCAAACAGCGAGATAGAACCTCCCGCAACTCCAGCAGATATAGGTCCATACCCATACGGGACAAATGGACACCGTCCCCCCTAAAAAATTCCACCGCATCATATTTAATGTCACTATGAACGATGCGACCGAAACCCAAGTCCCTACAAAAACGGGAAACCTCCAGATTCACTTTCCTCCGGGATTTATCCACCGCCTTCGGTTTCACCGCATACCTCCAAACCCTCCGCGGCACCATTTCCGTCCAAATGACATGACAACCCGACCACTGGCTGTGCAATAAGGCCAAATCCTTTTTAATTGCCCGGAGCAGGACAACCCCTTTAACAGAACCCATGTCATTTTCACCCAAATGAAGCACCAGAACATCCGGGCAAACCCCCCCCACCAACCAAGAATTCAAGGCAGGGATAAGTTCCTTCCATAACATACCCCCCCTACCCTTCCAAACCACATTAAACAAACGATCATTGAAACCCAACGATGAACCAAAATAACTCTGACGAGCTTGAACTTGAGCTCTCTTAACGAAGGAATGGCCCACGATCCAAACTGTAATGTAAGCAGCCCGAGGACCAGCCACAGAACCTGTAAAAGAAAACAGAATCAGACAGGCAAAACAGATGAAGACGCCAGCGCTCCAGCAGCCTCATTACGAACATAGCGCCGAAAACAATTAGAAGTCCAGCGCCCCAGACCCATGATGTCCTCCCTCGACCAGCCCCTGTTGAAGGCCTCCGTGGCCGCCCCAATCCGAAAGGAGTGAGTACCGTATAAAGACCCATCCAAACCAATATGTCGCAGCGCTTTACGCAGCACCATGCGCAGTTGATAATTAGTCACACAAGAACCATTAGCATGGCGAAAAACTTGAAGATCCAAAGGCCCACCCGACAGTTTCTTCCAACAAATAGCCCATTTTAAAGGGCACGTTTCCGGAGGCGAAACCGACTCCAACCAGACACCCTTACCCATACTCCTCTGATCCGTTTTGGAGTGTGAGAGCCAGATGTGGACCCCCCGCTCCGAAATTTGAACATCCCCCCACAAAAGGCCAGGTGAGGACCTGTTGCCAAGCAATTCAGATACACGAAAGGCTCCAAAAAACATCCACACCATCAACGTGGCAAACAAACACGCTTCCACTCGGTCAGTACACACAACCGGGAGAACAGAAATAACTTGAAACAGCCTTTGCCACGACAAAGGGGATCGCAAAGTGCGAATAGCACCACTCTCTCTAGACCACCCCTCCAACATTCTCCTACCCAACTCCCCAGCCGACGGAGAGTAACCCCACAAAAGCTTACCCATGAAAGAAACACCCGCCAGTTTACCGGAAATAGTAATTCTAGACAACTTCTTATCCATCAAACCCAAAATGAACTGTACCACATCCTCCGACCGTTGCCAATCCCGTTCCCGCCAACAAGCACCCGACTCCAAAAATTCCTTCCAGGCTAACTCATACGCTGTCCTCGTGGAAGGAGCCAGGGAACCTAAAACCAGGTGAAGGACCCGGTGTTGCCTACCGTCCACAGGTGGTCTGGCATGAGAGTCGGCTCCTCGTCTGCCTCCAAAGCAAGCCCACGGAATCTCTCCCACTGTGAACGAGACAAAGCATCCGCAATGTCATTGTCCACGCCAGGAACGTGCAGGGCCCGAAAACAAATATCATGTTTCAGACAACCCAACACAAACACTCTCAGAAGCTTCAAAATCTGGGGATCTCTGGCCGACTGTTTGTTAATCACCTGAACCACGGCCATATTATCAATCCGAAAGAGAACCTTTTTGTGGGCCAACTCCGCCCCCCACAGTGTGACCGCAACAACCACAGGAAAAAGTTCCAAAAAAGCAATACTTCTACCACCATTCTTCCATTGCATGGGCCACTGTTGAGCACACCACTTTCCTTGCCAGTAGAGACCAAAACCCTCACTACCAGCGGCATCAGAGAAGATCTGTACCTCCCAACACCAATCCACCTCCCAACACAAAGGCACACCATTGAAGGAATGTAAGAAGAAGACCCACATACGTAAGTCCTCTTTCACCCCCGCAGACAGTCTCACCCTATGATGTGGAAGGGAATGACCAGACAAAGCTCTGCCCAACCGCCTACAGAAAGTCCTACCCGCCCGAACCACTCTGCAGGCAAAATTCAGGTGTCCCAGCAAAACCTGTATCTCTCTCACAAACACTTTCTCTTTCCCCAACATAATTCCAACCAGCTCAAGCATTTTCTGTTTCTTGTCCAATGGAAGACGAGCCTGCATCAAATGAGAGTCAAGCTCGATACCCAAAAAAGACATGGTCGCGCAAGGACCCATGGTCTTCTCCGGGGCCAATGGCACACCCAGGTAACTCATCAATGATTGAAACGATGTGAGAGCCGCTTGGCAAACCAACGAATTGGCAGCACCCACAAAAAAGAAGTCGTCCAAATAGTGAGTGACAAGGTCATGGCCACTCTGTGTAGTAAACCACCATTGAAGAAATGTGCTGAAAGTTTCGAACAACGCACAAGACATGGAACAGCCCATTGGCAAAGCCTTGTCCACGTACCATTTTCCAAGGAAATGGATGCCCAGAAGACACCAGTCTTCAGGATGGACTGGAAGGAGCCGAAATGCGGATTTGATGTCGCATTTTGCCATCAGAGCATCAGGGCCCGCAGAGACAACCAGCTGCATGGCTACATCCACCGAGGAATAAGATACCGATGCAGCTTCAGTGTCAATGAAATCATTCACCGACCCCCCTTCAGGCCACGATAGGTGTTGAATGAGCCGGAACTGACCAGGCTCCTTCTTGGGGACTACACCAATAGGGGATACAATTAGGTTCACCAGAGGCCAATCATCAAACGGGCCCGCCATTCGACCCTCACTTACTTCCTTGTCCAATTTCGACTGTACAATGTCAGGGTGTTCGCTCGCTGACTTCAAATTCTTGGACCAACGTCTTAAACGTGGCCTTCATACCCCAAACGAAACCCCACCTGAAAACCCAACAACAAGACCGACCGCAGCTCGGCAGGCTCGTAGTCCCGCAAAGCAGCGGCCAATCGAGTAACATTAACCGGCGTACGAGCCTTTGGGCCCAGCACCGGATGAAGACTTCCCTCCCCTGGGAGCTGAGGGTTGCTGTGGTGGCACGAAAGTTCCTGAACTCTGTTGAGAACCCTGGGGCCCTGGAGTCCTAGGACCCCAGCAACGGGATAACGGATGACTCTTCCTCCCACATTGCGAACATTCGTGACGGAATTTACAGAACTGTCTAGTACAGGTCCCGGTATTAAAATCCCAACACGTGCCGGTAGGCGACTGGGTAGTAGAGCTGGCCCCCACCCCTCCCCGGGTGGGACGGGACTGAAAGGGACGGTATACTATAGGAAGACCGCTGGCTGTAAAAATGGTTTTACCAGAGGCAGACGACCCCATCGTTTGCTGCCAAAGGTCAGAATCCAACTCACCCCATTTCGCCTCAGGATCCCAAGCCATACGCGCCCTAAACTCCTCATCATATTGGGCCCAGGCATAATCATTCCTAGTTAGCTGAGCCTTACGGATAACATCCATGTACTTAAATAAGGACACGCAGCGCTCAGGGAACTTTTCGCAGTAGACGCTGGCAAAAATTAAAAAGGCCGCCGTCCAATTTTCTATAGTCAAAGGCACTTTAGGGCGTTTTGCCAATTCGAACTCCTCCTCCTTGGAACCCTCTTTAGCCCGGACCTCCCTGTGGAGCAATTTCAACAATTCCACATACTCACCATTCCATATCTTTTCTTTCGTACTGAGCATCAAATGAGCCCCCAACGGCTTCGTAACACCCATGTACGGCAACTTTTTGATTTTCAGCTCTTTACTGTGAAGTACATTTTTCATAGTACCCAAACCAACAGTGGACGTGCCACTATCCACCTTTTCACTTGTATTAATATCATCCCCGTTTGTACCCACACCTTGATCTCTTACAACACGTCCTTTATGTAATTTGCCATCCTTTTCAGTAGATATTAAACCTACACCAACACCAATAGACACCATATTGGGCCGCACGGCCTGAACCACATTCTCACCTGGACGTAAAAGAGGCGGTTGACTGGCTTCCGTCCTCCACGCCGTCTGTGCACCGTCGTCCGCCCTCCGAGGAGCCCTCACCGAGGGGCCGAGCACTCGTGGCCTTGACGATTCCACACGACTCCGAACCACTTGGTCCTGTAACATATCACGAGAAACATTAACATGCCCCCCCCCAGACACCAACTCACGAACCTCGCCCTCTTCGGGGCTATCTTCATCATAGTCTAAAATGAGTGATTCCTCCATCTGAGGGGGGGCAGGTACAACCACTGAAGTCTGCCTTGACTCCACCGTGTTCGAACGACCCTGGGCCTTACCAGCCCTCACTCTGGACCTAGGCGGGGAGGACGACTGAACTCGTCTATACATCCCCCCACCAGAATTACTGACAAACTGTTGACTTCCAGAAAAAGATAAACCAGTAGCATAACCACCACGTGGCACGAGAGAGGTCGTACGTAACCCGCTCCCATGTACAACGCTGGAATCCACCGCTGAGGACGGGAAGGTCGTGCCAGACCCGGACGCACCGCCCATGTTGAAATCCCTCGTTGGGACCATCGAGGTCGTAGTAAACCTGCGTGTGATGGCCGCGGCGGGATCCCTCGCAGGTATGGGACGTGCCGCGCTAGGCTCCACCCGCACTTCTCCTCGGCGTACCCGGGCTGCCTGCCGCCCTGCCAAGTCTGCTGCCGTAGGTCGAGCTTGTTCCTGTAAAGAAAAAGGCCGGACTGGTGTGCCGGGTCCCTCACAAAAACCAACTCTATGTGCAGAAGCCAAACCGCCAACAGTAAAACCGCCACCCCTGCCAGACACCATAAAACTTCCAGAACTAACAGCACTTTTTCTTTTTAAAGCATCGCAAAGCCGAGGAGACGGCGGACAAACCTCCTCATCCGAGCTACCATCCAACACCGCCTGAATAATCCGCGAAGCCGTTCCCTGAGCATCCCAATCCTGAACCCCCCTAACAGCAACCGCACCCCGAGATGCAGGCCCCGAAACCACCTTCATACCAGGACACTGAAACTCCCCCGCCAGCCTATAAAAAGACCCTTCTACATCCTCACGTTGCTGAACAACATCCTCTCCACTCACTACCCCCCCGATAGGAAGGTCTCCTACCATCTCCAACTGGCGGTAACTCCCCACCGACCCGCCCGCGTCACCCAAATCCCCACCAGGTATAAGGATGTCAGACCGCCCAACACCCTCCCCCAAACCCATCTGGGCCCATTCCCCCTCCCCCAAAGAACTGCAACCCCCGGACCCAGCTTCCCCCCCAACAGATCCCGAGGGAGAGAACAATAACGGACTCTGCATATCCCTCCCCACAGAACGAACAAGCACGCCACGGCCCCCAGGCCCGCCAACTCCAGGATCCGATACCAAAGGACGCGCGATGGGCACACCTACTGCACCACCGTCAACCGTTAATGGGACTTGAACCACATGGCGGCGTATAACGCTCAAAGGAGCTACCACCTCCTGCATGACCTGACCCGAAGCACCCCGTAACGGCTGCTGCTCCACAGAAACCACATCCAAAATGGCCTCCGCCCGCCCCCCCTGTGTGACGTCAGTCCCCACTCCCGCGGAGGCAGAAGCCGAACGCCGCGTGCAACCACGTTGCCTGGAAGCACGACGGCCCCGCAAAACGGGAGCAGAGGCTGCTCTTTCCCGCAAACCCACCTCAGAAACCTCCCCCTCCACAGGAGGAAAACCACCTTCCCCAGCCACTTCCAACAACGAGGAATCCAAAGAAACGGCCGGATCAGAAGAACTAGCATCACTCCCCCGCCGGGCCCTAGAACCCGCCCGCCGAGTCCTGGACCGACCCCGTTCACTTACCCCATCCTGCCTCCGACGTTTCGGAGAGTAACATGCTGCCACCACAGCCGACACCCTCGCAGAGGCCTCCCGCTGGGGGCGCGGGGTCTCAGTCTGACCCCGATCGCCAATGACCAGGTCCAAACGCCCCGCCTCGCTAAGTAGGCGAATAGCCTCCAACACTCGGTAATCTTCACCAGACATGACCACGAATCAGAAAGCACAAGACAACAAGACACAAAAAATTCTAAGCTCAACCGGCCACCAGGTCACCAAGCCTAAAATGGTGCCCGGAGCGAGGAGCCCCGCCCATTTATAGGGGAACGCACAATACAACCAAAACCAGCCCAAAAAACGCCCAATGGAACCTGCTAGAATAAAAACCCCCACCCAGATCTCCCAAACCGCCCGGGGGAGGAGACCTCCCGGGGGTCGGCTGCCCTCCCCCAAGCCCCCCGTGGGAGCCGCTTCAGGGACAAAAAACGTTGCCAGGAGATCTACCATTCTTTCATTGGAAATTAAGTAACTAATAGCCCCCACACAGGAATGTTTGCCAATATGTGAGTGCTATTGCTCAACCTTTTCTGACTGGGACTCCATAGTTGAAGTGGCGTTGCTGGACTCAGTGGACGTAGGAGGCAAAGTAGGGGCTGCCATAAATAGGAATGCCCTTGCAGTGCTCTTCTTGCCAGTCAGGTCTGCCACATAGATTTTCCCAACAACAGTACCAGCGATGATACTCCTTTTGGGAAAATTGCATTTCCCATCTATAAATGAGTTGAGGCAACTGAGAAGATGGCTTGGGCATCTGCCAATATTTAGAGGATGCCCCGTTTCCACGTTCCGCTAAATAGTTACTTTATGGCTGCACAGTCCTCCATCATGCATCATCTTGGATGAATTTTATTCTCAGAAGAAAGGTATGTTTTGGCAGACGTTCAAATGCCATTCATTAAGCAATGAATAGTGTTTCAAATGAAAATGATTATTTATCAGTGGCCGGTACTCCAGTGCCGCAGCAGCAATAACAGCAGTCCAGAATAAAAATATATATAGGTACATATCAATCCTCTGGGTATATCTCCATATCAGGTTCTTAAAAACATGTATTTTTGTTCTGAAGTTCATTATAAAGGATCTGGAACCAAACCAACCAAACTCATATGCCTCCACTCTTGGCTACTTCCGCCCTGTCGCTCACTAGACATGCACATTGCTCTCATTCTGCTTGTTTGTTCAGAAAGGCATTGGTTAGATTTCTTCTATCTAATGTAATCTTCTAAATGTACATATCATCTTTATTTTGTAATTAGTCAGTCAGTCAGTCAAAGAACTTTATTTCGGCTGTTACTGCCATAAAAGCACAAATAGCATAACGTTATAAGTTCGACATCATAAAATGACACAATAATAATACAAAGATGTAAATACAATTTGACATTTGAACCCCAAATGGTTAAAGGGCAGCAATATGTAGAGGGTCCCACCCCCTCAGGCGAATGTCACATGGGGGACATTAAACGTGGGTAAGTGGTTCTATTAAGGGCGCCATTATCAACATATTAAACAATTCCATCAGTTAATGCAAGGTCTTTAAAAATATAAATTAAATAAAAAATGTTAAAAGGAGTTAAAACCCATGATTAATACAATTCAAGATCACAAGAGTTAATCTTAAAAATGGACAAGACTACCTAAATTCTCCACTCTATCCTTTCAATAAACATCTGCATTTGCACCACATTGCAAATGGATCTATGACAGAATTTCGACCTACACAAATATCGGCGCAATTATATCGATTGCAAGAATATCGACGCCCTATGTACAACATGGTAAGTACCAAAATATCGAAAAAATAATATCGATGTTAAAAATATCGTTGCTAAATATATCGGGTTTTTTTGGGTTTAAAAAAACATGAAAATTACTGTAAATAATACTTATAAATTACTTAAACATATTTGAATATATTTAATAATGTTAAAAAAATATATAATACATATTTAATAAAAAATAAAAATACAAATTAACAAATCATATATAATATATACTTACTTAACAATAATTACTATTCCCACTCCAGAGGGTGCAACAGTAGGGAAAGTGTTGGATAGCGTAAGGGTAGAAATTACTATTCCCACTCCAGAGGGTGCAACAGTAGGGAAAGCGTTGGATAGCGGGTGGGTAAAAATTACTATTCCCACTCCAGAGGGTGCAACAGTAGGGAAAGTGTTGGATAGCGTAGGAGTATAAATTACTATTCCCACTCCAGAGGATGCAACAGTAGGGAAAGCGTTGGATAGCGGGTGTGTAAAAATTACTATTCTCACTCCAGAGGGTGCAACAGTAGGGAAAGTGTTGGATAGCGTAGGGGTAAAAATTACTATTCACACTCCAGAGGGTGCCACAGTAGGGAAAGCGTTGGATAGTGGGTGGGTAAAAATTACTATTCTCACTCCAGAGGGTGCAACAGTAGGGAAAGTGTTGGATAGCGTAGGGGTAAAAATTACTATTCCCACTCCAGAGGGTGCAACAGTAGGGAAAGTGTTGGATAGCGTAGGAGTATAAATTACTATTCAAACTCCAGAGGGTGCAACAGTAGGGAAAGTGTTGGATAGCGGATGTGTAAAAATTACTATTCTCACTCCAGAGGGTGCAACAGTAGGGAAAATTTTGGATAGCGTAGGGGTAAAAATTACTATTCCCACTCCAGAGAGTGCCACAGTAGGGAAAGCGTTGGATAGCGGGTGGGTAAAAATTACTATTCTCACTCCAGAGGGTGCAACAGTAGGGAAAGTGTTGGATAGCGTAGGGGTAAAAATTACTATTCCCACTCCAGAGGGTGCAACAGTAGGGAAAGTGTAGGATAGCGGGTGAGTAAAAATTACTATTCCCACTCCAGAGGGGGCAACAGTAGGGAAAGTGTTGGATAGCGTAGGGGTAAAAATTACTATTCCCACTCCAGAGGGTGCAACAGTAGGGAAAGCGTTGGATAGCACTTGGGTAAAAATTACTATTCTCACTCCAGAGGGGGCAACAGTAGGGAAAGTGTTGGATAGCGTAGAGGTAAAAATTACTATTCCCACTCCAGAGGGGGCCGCAGTAGGGAAAGTGTTGGATAGCGGGTGGGTAAAAATTACTATTCTCACTCCAGAGGGTGCAACAGTAGGGAAAGGGTTGGATAGCGTAAGGGTAAATATTACTATTCCCACCCCACCCTATTCCCCTATAAACACACAACACGCTCCAGTACTATCACATAACATTTAATTGAAAATTAATTATCAATTAATTATTACTTAATCAATTGAAATAATTAATTGCAAATAATTTTTTTATTAAAAAATAAAATAAACATAAAAATATAATACATTATTTGTAATTAAATCAGTTCCCACACTATTCCCCTATAAACTGACAACCCGCTCCAGTAGTAACACATAACATTTAATTTAAAATTACATTAATTACCCATTAAATAATTACTTTATCAATTAAAAATATTAATTACCAATTAAAGAATTAATTTATCAATTAAATAAATTAATTACCAATTAAATAATTAATTTATCATTTAATAAAATTAATTACCAATTAATAATTAATTACAAATTAAAATATGCTTAAAAATTATTTAATTAATTACAATTAAATCACTTCCCACCCTATTCCCCTATAAACCCACAACCCGCTCCAGTAGTAAAACATATAATTTACTTATAAATATACATAAATTATCAATTAATTAATCAATTAATCAATTAAAATAATTCATTGCCAATTAATATTTAATTACAAAATAAATTAATCATTAAAAAATAATTAATTAATTACAAATAAATTACTTCCCACCCTATTCCCCTAAAAACCCACAACCCGCTCTGGTAGTAAAACATATAATTTACTTTTATATATATATATTTTATATAAAAAATATGAAACACATATTATAACAATTATTTTAAATACTTAACTAAAATTTCTAACACATATTAGTAAATCGAAATTACTTACATCGATATATATGCTATCGATATAAGTAATTTCGATATTACTTACATCGATATATATGCTATCGATATCAGTAATTTCGATATTACTTACCTTAGGGTCGATATTCTGTCCATCGATATTCTGGACATCGATATTCTGTCCCTTCGATATTAGCAACTCGATATAAGTGTAAGTCGAAATTAAAGATTCGATATTTTGACTGAGTACCATTGCAAATAAGAATTTGGAGATTGCAACAACAAAAACCGGGTGAGTGTCGTATTTTAATATCTTAAAGATCTCTCTAAAGTTTCTTATACCCAGGTTTCTGCAAAGTTGTGGGACCCATTTACATCTAGCCCGACTATATGCGGGGCAGAAGAAGATCACATGGATCTCAGTTTCTTCCACTACAGTACACCCGGGACAAAGTTGTTCAGTAGCACCCGCCAAGTTATTAGTGAATGCATAGAGCGGGAGCGTCCCGTTCCTGAATTGTAGGAACAGTTTCCTAACTGCAAGGGGTTGAATAAACTCCAAAACCAACTCCAAACTGTAATTCTGCTTTACATCCAAAAACCTGGAAGTCAAACTGAATGAGTCTACTGTGAGAAGTTGGCCTGGTATATGATGCTCACTAGTTCTAGTGATCCCTTTGTACCATGCCAAGCAACCCTTATGATGATTGGCTGTAAGTCAGCCTTATAGACCAGCTATCCTAGAGGTAGCGTGGACAAAGCAGTCTTAGGCTAAACTCTGTAAGGCATAGCAAGCTGTTTTGCAAAAAGTTGATGTGGATGGGTGCACAGCTACTGTTATTCAATGTTAATTGTCTTTATGGGTTCTCCGCAGGTGGCGTTGTGGCCCCTAAAAACGCCCTGTAGAACAAATAGAAGTGGTTCCAGTGAGTCACTGGGACCATCCCTGGGGGAACATCCGTTTTTCCTCTCAATAAAATAAGAGGATTCCACACAGTTTTGTCCGTAATGTGAAGAAGGATCTGTTTATTCTTTATGTTATTTTTCAAAAAAGTTCATATTGCATTATTCCATACTTTTGTTAATGAGGCATCATTGTTTTATCATCATTTCCAATGCATTTCAGGCTAATGCATAGCAAGCTGTTTTACCATATACAATCCCCTTGAATACCAAATGAAAGGACACCACACAGATATATATTGAATATATATATATATTTATTTACTACAAATATCCCCTATACTCTTTATGAGCACAGAAGCAAATGTGTTAAAACAAAACACTGTTTAGATCTACAAAAGTTGCACAATATGGATAGGCCCTAGGGGTCACCTAAACCATATACTAAAATAGTGGTATAAGTATCACTAATCAAAAAGGAAGTAGGCCTAGGGCCTTGGGAATCCCTGGAGATGTTCGGAACTAGCAGTGACTAAGTCGGGAAAGGCCCGCGGGACTCGGGTGCAGCGCTTAAAGCACACGCATGCACCAATGCAAAGTCAATGGTGCGTAAAAAGTACAAAGTTACTGAAAAGGGAACCTTCCGGATGACCTAGAACCTAGCAACTTGGAACATAGACACTAGAGGTGTATTGCTACACAGGAGCAACGGAGTGCCAGGGTTACCTCACCCACAGGAATCGGGTGCATATGTTTCAAAGTGTGTCGGGTTTCGTCGCGCTGGTCTATGGAGCCTGTAGATGAAGATTCTGCAGGCGGGTCGTCGAGGAGAGTTCCGGTGGATCCAAGGGTAGATCTGAAGAGGTGAAGACCTGAAAGCAGAGGGGACAATGTTCAAAGCCACTAGCCAGTGACTACCGTGGAACCAGGATGGAACCAGGCGATGTCGGGTGCAAACAGGCGAAGAGGTGAAGATAGTCTCTGCAGCCACGTTGACACGAAGAGGTCGAGGACGTCCAGGCGTTAATAACGAGCTGTCCCACAAAGGCTCTAGCTGATGGCGGTGTCGGCTTCTTGATTGGAGTAAACAGGCCTTGGTTAATGCAAGCCACGCAGGAAACAATGCAAGCTTCTCACTCGGACCAGCAAGATCAGAGGGGCTGCTCCTTTTTACAGGAGCGAGGGCCAGTCTGAAGCAACCAGACCAGCGGTGTTGATTTCGGATTTCGTTGCCAAGATGGCCACTAGCCAACGGGACAGTAACCGGGATGACGCATCGAGTAGCAAAATGCAAGAGGGCCCCACGCAGATCGTGGAGATGCTGGGGGCTGATCTTCAGTGCAGATGCTGCTCGGTGGTGGGGCTTCTCAAACCCCAAAGCACAGTCGAGGGTGCCTCGGGTGCTGCGCAGTCAGCTTCTCGTGAATCTTCAAAGATGGCCGGTCCCACGTCTCTCGGTGCCTCCACGGGTCTCTTCTTTTCAGGGACTGTGGATCGGGCTTTGAGATGTCTGGGAATCCGGGTCTTGTCGGGCTCTGGGCTCCGGCGGGAGGCGGCGGCAAAGCAGACGTCGAGTTGCTGGATGGTGCCTGTATTCACAGGGTGGTCACTCCTTGGCCACAAGGGAGATGCTCTTCAGTCTTCTGTGCAGCAGAATGCCGAAGTCCAGTTTTCTTCTTAGTTTCAAGTCGAGTTCAGGATGATCTGAAGTCTTTGGACACAGCTCCTACTCTTATTCCAAATCTAGGGGCCGGATCACCTGCTAGGTCCCTCCTCTGGGTGGGACAAGGAAGGGGGGTGGTTACACCCCATTTCCTTTGTCCAGCTCCATGCCAGGACTGGGGCTGGAAAGCCCCAGCACCGGTTTGGACTGGCTTATGCACAGGGACACCTTGTGTGCCCCAGGCATGTCTCATTCTATTCAGCCCTGTCCTACCCAATACACAAAATCCTGTCTGGGGTATTGCTCGCACCTCCCAAGGCAGGAAACCCTTTGTCCAAGCCTCCCTCGCTGGAAGGACTCCCAGCAGCAGGAGGTCAGACTTGTGTCTGTGGTGGCAGCATCCATTTTGTGATAATGAGGCTCGAGTTAACTTTAACCGGGGTTCAGGTTATGTACATGTCGTGTCCCTCTAGAAGTGTGGAATGCTACCCCCGTCGCCAGAATTAGCGAGGGGGTAGTATTCCAATTCGTATGACACCTTACTCGACATGTTTCAATAAAGCCAAACCAAAGTTAGCAAGTAACCGCGAGGATTATAATGCACTTAAGAGTATATGGTATGGCAATATCCCGGAACAGCTAAGGGAGTTGTTCCCAACAGCTGCAGACAGGCTTAGCTCGTGCCAGAGCACCATCTCACATGAAACCAAGCACTCTGCCTCCAGGATTGTCGAGGCCTTCCATAGGAGTGGCTTATAGGTTAACATGTGTCCAGATATGTTAGATATAGGTATACTATATCTAAGTAAGAGGTGATTACACCAACTTACCCCAGCTGATTGATCAGCCAGTTGTGTCAAATATGGAGGCCAGGCCAGGGGTGGCATAATACATGCTGCAGCCCCTGGTAGGCCTTGGATACACCTATGCCCTGGGTATCTGGGGTACACTGTTACAGGGGCCTATAAGGTGAACCAGATCCAATTCGTAATGCACCTAGAGTGCATTGGCATTCATTTAGAGAGAGTACAGCAGGCTGTGGGTCTGATTAGCAGGCCCACAGCCACATTAAGTCATAAACCAGTGAAGCAAAAAGCAAAAATTTGGGGTGACCATAGGATAGCAGACCATACTCTCCTACATCTACTGTCTGGAGAATGCATGCCAGTCTATGTTCTTTCAGAGCAGATGTTAATGATTTTTTAGATGTAGCTGAGCATGTCACCTCCGGTGCGGACAACAGGTCATTCCTCCCTATAGCATGAAATGCATTCCTATTATAGGACTACCACGGTATGCTACCCACCCCCAGAACAGACACGACGGCTTTTAGTTCCTCCCTATAATTTCCTAACTCTGGCGTGCACCATAGCCGTCACCAGTAGAAAAGTGGACAGAAAGTAATCAGGTCGGCAATAGGAACAATACCTAGGTTTATCCTTAGTGGAATTAAAGGGGTGGTTTTTGGGAGGCCCAGGAGTTGTCTTAAAAAAAAAATTCAGTCACTGTCAGAGTGGTGGTTGGACAGTGACCCCAAAGTTCAGCACCGCACAACGAGGCCTCCCTTGCTTGGACCTTTTAGATTTCTGCAGGGGGACCAATGACCTTTACGGCGCAACTCCTATGCCTGGTTCAGTTTTAAATTTGCCTTAGTAATTTGCGGCCCCCACTCCATTTTTATCATTTAGGGTAAGGCCCAAGAAGTCATATATAGGCACCCTCTCTAGGGACCTAAGATCCATTTTGGGGTGTGGGCAGTTAGTAGAATCGGCATGGAAGACCATATACTTTGTTTTCTTTATATTTATCTCCAAGTTCCTTTTCTTACAAAAGAGGCTAAATTCCTCTAGGACACGCTGCATCCCCATAGATATTTTAGAAAGGAGCAGCGTGTCGTCCGCAAACATTAGGGCTGGTATTTCGCGGTTGATAAGTCTTGGAGAATCAATGTCCTTAACAGCTAGAAGATCCTCAATTAGCACATTTAAGAAGAGCGAGAAAAGGGTGGGTGCAAGCACACAACCCTGTCTCACTCCCTTCTCAACGGGGAAAGGAGCTGATAGTTCCCTGCTTTTTCCAAATCTTATTCTAGCAAAGGTACCTTCATGGAGGGGTTTCAGTTGTTGACAAAGGTAAGCTGGAGCTCCCATATCAAACAATAAGCCCCACAACTGATCTCGGTCTACCATATCAAACACGGATTTGAGGTCCAAGAATATTAGATAGAGAGAGCCTCCTTCCAGCGTTATGGTTTTCCAATATATCAGTTTTAGTCTAAACAACGGATCTATAGTTGAGGTTTTAGACCTGAAGCCTGCTCGTAGGGGAGTTAGTATATTATGGTCGTCCTTCCAAACCTTCAATCTTCCCAAAAGTACACGAGCAAAGATCTTTTGTGTTCCATCGATTTGGCTGATCAGCCTATAGTTCTAAAGGGGAACCTTTTTTATAAATGGGAATGATCTCAGCGCCTGCCCAAGTAGGAGGGGGTGCCAAACCGTGGAGTATTGCATTAAAAAGGGTCTGCAGTTATGGAGCCCACACTACCTGTTCAGATCTGAACAGGTCTCCTGGGATCCTATCTAGTCCAGGTGCCTTATTTGGTAAAACTTTGGCCAAAGCCACTGTTACCTCAGCCAATGAAGAGAGAGGCATGTCGCCGAGGGAGACAGAGATTTGATCGCTAACAGGTAGCCTCATCTCATTGGTTCCAATTTGAGGCTTAGAATATAAGAGTTTAAAATGGGCTCGCCAAACTTCCTCAACAAGGTTTGGCTCGATTGCAGACCTGCCATCAGTTTTTCCTGTCTTCACCAGGTTCCAAAAACCTCTTGTATCTTTATCATCTAGGGCTTTCTTAATAACCTGCCATCTATCAATTTCCCATTCTGATTTTGCTGCTAAAATAGTTCTCTTAAAAAACGCCCTTGCTTCCCTAATACATGCAGTGTCCCCCTCTCTGAGTTTCGTCAACAGGACGCTCTTTGCATTCCTGCATGCCCTGTTGTACCAGGGGTTTCTTTCCTCTATGTTGAGTTCCTTTGTGGATTGTACTACAATAAAAGAACTCTGCCAGAGTTCCAACCATATCTAGATGGTTTTTTCCCAACCCCTCTTTGGGGTCAATGACACCGCTCCTATCTGGGATGGAACGTGCCTTTTCTATGAAGGGAATAATAGATTTATACAAAGAGGCTATCACTTCTGGAGATTGTACAACTGTAGTTAATCTTTTTAAAAAAAGAGAGTTTCCCTTGTACCAGAAAGGACTGGGAAGTACAAACAGTGTAAACAAAAGAGTTTTCCTTTCTGTGTAATTCACTATATCTAGACTCAAGACCTTATTATACAGTTTGGAATAGAACCTGAAGCATATACCTCCACACACAGATTTTTCAAATGTTACCTCGATTTTATTTTCTAAAAACTGGCATTTAATGCCAAAGTTTCATGATTTTTTTATACATTTAATACAATATTCACAGTATATCAAAAAGTTATCAGATTTTCACAAGATACATAATGTACATATTACAAACAAAATACAATTAAAAAGAGGTCCTTTTGTTGACGCGTTTCGGTGTCTTGTTCTTATTTTGTAAACACCTTCCTCAGGACAGGTCAATTAAAAAAAAAAAACATCAAATCTGAAAGCAAATACATACAATTAATATCAAAAAGAGGTTGTGTGGATTTCCCTATACTTCATCTAGACTTATAGGTATCATAATAAGGTCAAGAGAGTCTTACTTAAAAAGCATGTATCTCTGGATGTTCATGTATATAAACTGAAATGGGAGTATTAATATCAAGTTAGGATGTCCAGTCTCTTAATTAACAAAAAAATCGAGAGACATATGTAAAACCACTGACGAAATTCCTTCTTTTTAACTGTAGGTGTATTCATATCTATGTACACTGATAATTGTAAGGTGGTACGATCAAGATAAAGACGTACTGGATAAAATAGTCAAGGAGGATCCAATTCCCCCCAGGAGCATCAGTACCCAAGATGATGCCCCTGCATTTTGAAAAACACTATGTGATAAAAATGCTGATATAAATGTAAGGTGCTTAACCAGTTACTTCAGCTGTAGGGAAGGGTTATTGCAGCTCTCCTTAATGACATCATGACGGGAGGGCCAGTGCCAGAATCGTGGAAGGGGGCGGTAGTGGTCCCGATTTATAAAAAAGGGTGTAGAGAAATCCCGGGGAACTACCGCCCAATAAGCCTGATAGACTCCACTCAAAAGATAGCAGGCAAAGCTATACTTGGAAGGATTCTACACTGGGTGGAGGAGAACAAAATACTTTCGGACTTCCAGGCAGGCTTTCGGGCAGGAATGGGGACAATAGAGCAGGTGTTCAGGTTGGCACTCCTGGGGTGGAAGGTGGTGGAGCTAGGCAAGGGCAGTCTATACTTGGCCTTTATAGACCTAAGGACTGCCTTTGACCTAGTTCCCCGGGAGGAGTTATGGAGGGTGCTTCATGAGCTGGGATTGCCCCCTTACATCTTGTCCCTCCTCACTAGCCTCCACGCCCATACCTTTGCTCAGGTCCGCTGGGGTAAAAACTGAGAGCTAACAGAGAAAATACCAGTGTCTAGGGGCGTGAGGCAGGGATGCGTTCTGGCGCCCACTCTTTTCTCACTATATGTGAATGGGGTGGTAGAACATCTCCAACAAGAACCAGCCGATGCCCCCTGTCTCGGAGGAGTGCTGATCCCCACCCTGCTTTTTGCGGATGACACGCTCTTTATCTCCAAGACTCCGCAAGGCCTCCAGAAACTGCTAACCCGTTTCCAGGATTTCTGTGCTGCAAAGGGACTAGTAATTAACGTGGACAAAACTAAGTACCTAGTCCTAAATCCTCCAAAGAAACTGGGCCGCCCACCTATTCTTAACTCTGTTGCCCTGGAGAAAGTATCCGAATTCGACTACCTTGGAATTCGGATTACGGACAGAATGACCTGGTTACCCCACATTGATAAGATGGTCCTCAACCATAAGAGAGTAGGAGGAGCCCTCCTGAGGGAATTCCGGGCTTCACCTAGGAGATCGCTTACCCCAGTAATTGACATCTACAAGGCTAAGGTAGTAACATCAGCCTTATGTGGGGCAGAACTCTGGGGACATTGCCGTCTGGACGCCCTGGCTACAGCGGAGAGTAAGCTCCTAAAATCAATCATCGCCATCCCTCTGAGCACCCCAACTGTACCTGTGCTGTTGGATACAGGCTGCAAAAACATTAAAGATCAAGCCCAGCTTCGCCCTCTCCTTTTATGGACACGTATTTGGAGGGGTGAAGAGCTAAAATCGTATGCTGATGGGTTGGCGGAAATAATGAGCTTGGGCGGCTGGGGAAAAATAAGATGGCAAAAATAAGATGGCTGAGAGACACTAAAAAGCTTCTGGACAAAAGGACCTCTTTTTAATTGTATTTTGTTTGTAATATGTACATTATGTATCTTGTGAAAATCTGATAACTTTTTGATATACTGTGAATATTGTATTAAATGTATGAAACAATCATGCTACTTTGGCATTAAATGCCAGTTTTTAGAAAATAAAATCGAGGTAACATTTTAAAAATCTGTGTGTGGAGGTATATGCTTCAGGTTCTATTCCAAACTGTATAATAAGGTCTTGAGTCTAGATATAGTGAATTACACAGAAAGGAAAACTCTTTTGTTTACACTGATTGTACAACTGTTCCCAGCAAATTCTTCTGCCTCCATCGGTTACTGTTAAATTAAAAGGTGGCAGGTTAGTCAAGCCTTGCCCTTCTACTGGTTGGTACCTGTCCCAGGTTACAACCAGCAGATTATGGTCACTTTCAGCATGGGTTTGGACCAGAAAATTCAAAATCCTGTGCCAGATTTCCACATTTACCAGGATGTAATCAATTGTGGATGCCTGTCCATTCCTTTCGAAGGCGAGGTTCCCCTGGTTATCAGCCGACAGCCGACCATTGCATGCCCTCAGTGAATAACTGACGATGAGTGAGGTCAGCTGTAGGACTAAAGGGGTCCACCCCCTTATCGGGTAGAGGTTACACATAGGGATTGCCCAGGTCGAATCCTCATCACTCGTAATAGAATATGGTAAACCGTTGAGGGGTTTGAAATAGCAATTAAAATCCCCACCAATGATAGGATAGACTTGCTCGGGCAGCGTGGAAAGAAAGGTAGCCAAGCAATCTTGTGTCTACGAGGTCTGCCCGTACCTCACAGGGTGAAAGTAAACATTAATGATAGCCCCCTTTGGGAAGTTACTAAGGGAGAGAAGGATACATAAAATGTCAGAGGAGTGGGTTTCTATCCTTTTGACTGTGCAGCTAAGATGTATACCTGATCCTTATTTATCAAATATACACTACTGGGCCCAATACATGTTTATCACTATTTTCCATGAATCAGGTAACCTACACACCGCTATCAGTAATTCGGGGATCTTCCTTTCTATATATTTCCGTGTACCTGACTTACCAATCCTCGAGAACAGGTACCTATAATCACAATGGATCAGGAGCTAATATTGAGATTCAAGCAGATAACACTAATACCATAAACATTGATATTTATTTATACCATGTAATAACCACAAACACAAGAAGTTTCAAAAGCTTTATCTAAATCATCAAAAAGTCATTGTATGCCATGAGAATGAAATTTACACAGATCAAAACATCTATGACCAAGATCAGAAAAATAGTATAACTATGAATTAACGTGAGGATCATTTAATACTCAGAAATATAAAGGAGAAAGGTAAAGGAAAACATGCTAATTTGGTCTAACACATTTATATTATGTCACTAAAGGTTGGGTAAGAACAATGGAACATTCTACTAAATACAAATTGGAATATACTGAAAGATTTTGGAAAACGATACTTTAGAATGCATTCAATTTCTATAGGGAGGGTAACAGTGGAATATACTAAATATGCAAACAATTCAGTGTTTGAGTAAGGGTAAGGGAAAGATAAGGAACATGCTAGAAAAATACTTTCATAAGAGTTCAAATGTCAGAGTTAAATCACATAGGCAAGATTGCTTTATTAGGAAAAATAGGAGAGGAAGATTTAGATAGACAAACACCCACATATATTTATAGTTACCTAGGACAGAATGAGGACTAACCCTGGCCACGGGTCAGTTAGGAAAGGCGGGAAAGGATCCTCAAGGACTTGGAATGCCAGTAGGCGAGCAGGTACAGCTCATTGACAGTCAGGACAGGATCACCCCGGGATATGGATCAGGACTGGACTCATCTAAGGGCACGACCAACACCTGCAGCTTCGGATGCAACGCCTGCACTACGCCCTCTCTGCAAGGAATCTGCCAATAACCCCGATTGGGTTCTCGAATCTCCCAGCAAAGTGCTTCGCCAGCACTTAAAGGTTTCTCCACCCCAGACTAAGTTTGTGGACATTACGGACAGAGTGCTCCGCAGCTCTCTGTATTAATCACCTATAGAGTTCATAGGGTCAGTGACAGGTCAGCTACTCGGACAAGTCGGACAATTTCTCCAGCTAAACCTAGGCCAGTTATACTGTTTTCGGGTCAGTAGACCACCCACCAATGTTGCAAGTGAAATGATCCACCAACTTCGGATTGGACAAGAGAGGTGGTTAGGTCATTGTCACCACCTAGAATTTGGTGTTCCCACAATTAATATTCAATTTCTTGAACCCACCCCTTACATTCCAGTTCCCATGGCATAGAAATACAGGAACAATAGCGTACAGAGTACAAATATTACAATGTTACAAGTGTAGGTATGTATTCGAGTCTTCTCGCTGGGGCGCAGGTTGATTCCCAGAAGCATCTCAGCTTCGGTAGCTAGCTGGCTGAGTTCCACTGCTGCAAGACTCTCTTGTCCCCCATCACGTGATTGGTGTCACATGGGCTTCCAAGATGGAGTAGCACCTCTCTCCCAAGCCCCCGGAGAATGTTACATGAAAAGTAAGCGAAAATAATTTAGAAACACAGAAAAAATGAATACACTGTATACCATGATTGGCTTCACTACACCCCTTACTTTATAATATCTATAGCCTTAGGAGTTAAGCAAAACGAAACAGCTGAGCAAAAGCAGTGGTGGCAAGCGCAGAGCATGTTAGAGCAAAGCGGCCATGTTTAGCAGTACTGCGCATGAGCGAAAAATTCCCTCCAGAACTACGAGTGCGTCACATCACATGGGTATGACCGACGCATGCGCAGACTGGAATCCCGCATAGCAGCGACCATATTAGCTGCAAGCGTAGTTAGGATTAGTAAACACATAGGCAAGCATCTCTGGGACACTCGCGTGTAGTGTAAAAGTGCAAGATTAATAAACGAAACAAATTGATTATTACGTTAACGTTATGCGAGGTTCTTGAATTCAAGCAAGTTGCGTAACGTGCGAATTCTTGCTCCATCATACCAACCCAAATAGTCGGATGCCCCGACAGTCTCCCCCTTGGCCCCTGAACGGCCACTTCGCAGTATGTAGCAAACCCAGCTCTATGCAAAGAATTTAGTGCTCAGGTCTCTTGGAATAAGCAAATCTCATGGGTGTCGATGAATTCACACCAATCGGGGAGATCCATTTTAGCGTTTAATCCAGCTATATTCCATGACAAAATCCTTAAACCCTGTGGTATTTCTACTTTAGTACTCTGCAGAGCTATGAGGTGGACACCTCTTTCAGAAACCATGAGCGGGTTCACCTCCTCTTCTCCACAGGCAATGTCATAAAGGGCCACAATATGGCTATCAACTCTTCCTACATTGTTCTCTACTAATGCCAGATCATTACTTATCATCAGTAGCTGGTTGATAACCACAGCACCCTCTAACCTTTGTACTTTCGTAGTGCGGGGCACAAAAGTAGACTCCCCCCATTGAGGTGTTATGGGCAGGATCCCCGCCCTTCCTGGCAGAGTACTATGTGAAACCTCCTGGATATCATCCATAGTGCCCATGGGAATCTCTTCTATCCCCAATTCACTACTTGGGACCAATAGCTTATCGGTGACCTCAGCTCCCTCATGAGTAGGGGACGAGCCTAACTGGTTAACCTTAGATGTTGAATATTGGCTAATGGGGATTATTCAATCTACCTGGTCTAAAACGCTAAATCTGTTACTTAGGGAAAGAACAGCTGGTAGTAAGGTATCAGAATTACAACGTCTGTTATTTACAATTCCTGCCTGAGCTCTCATTTCCCATATTTTCCATGGAATGTCCCTTCTCTCTATTAAAGAGCGAAGAGGGTAAAAATAGCTTAAGGGAAGGGTCTGTATTCCAGTTACTGCCTGCGGCTGGCACCAATCACAGATATGTTTAACCACCCGCCTGTCTCTAAAATTGATCAAAATACAATCACCCTCAACGAGTTTCTCCCTTTGACCCACCCAGCTTACTCTACGAGCAAATAAGATTTCACTGAACACCTGGAGCAGGAGAGGTCTGTTTGTGTTTAGCCAGTGGGTACACTTATTTTTTAAATCACTGTATGTCTCCTCCTTACCTCGCTTCAACACAGGGACCCCAGCCAATACAATGACATAGGGAGATGACTCAGGTGGTAAATCTATGCGTAGCAAACTGTGTTTCGTTGCACCAGCGCTGGGAGTGCATGTGCGAAGATCGCAGGCTTTATCTTTTCTCTGTGTTTTTTGCACCAAGCCTGCCCCCGGGTAAGTGTTTCTGATCTCGCACTCTCTAAGTTCACTGCACCAGCATATATCACATCACCAAAATTGGAAGTGGTGCCGGCCCCATCATTCCTACTAAGTGGTGCTAATATTATGTTGGGTGTTAATGAGGTAGGTGGTAGGGTAGTAGAGATAAGTGGATTACACATCACATTTGTTGTGGTTACAGGAGACCCAGCGTTTCCCCCCAAAGGCTTTTTGGTGGAACCAGAATTAAATACAGCAAGTGTTTCAAAATGCAATAATTTTTCCTATATTAGTGATAGTCTTTCAAGGATTGGCGAGAAAGATGATGTAAGTTGGGCCCCCAATTTAGCCCAGAAATCCTCTTCGGCATAGGGTGAGTAGACGCCAACCAAGTCCGAATTTGGAACACCCAATAGAGGAATATATGGCTGGGGCTCCGGTATAGATGACAATACTGCGGTCTACGGCCCACCAATCCTGTTAGTTTTTGGGATCTTTGCATTTTTTTGCCTCTGGGGGCCCCCTCCCAGCTTTCTCTTTGTGGCTGGTTCCGGCACTTGATCTGTAACTTGAGATGTAGATTTAGGGGCAGAACTTGTTGAAACACGGGAAAGTGTACTACAAACTGTCCCATTTATCGCTGGAACATCAAACGAGGGGATAGAGGGGGGCTCCAATATTAGAGAAATGTTCACTGGGTCCTGTGGGGACTGGCGGTTGCCTCCAACCAGAGTGTGGAGGTTAGGGCCTGTATCTGTGTGTTGCTCAGGTGAAAATGCAGACATCAGGCCCCCCAGAGAAGATTGTTTTGAATGCAGGGGATCTAGCGATAGACTTCGCTCAGTCAGGGCTATTTTGTGGGCCAATACTGAGGTTGCTCTGATTATAAACTGGTCCAGCGTCCCTGCCACATTTCCTCCTGTTAAAGGATTCCTCCCCTTTCCTCCTCTGGTGGTCATCGTCGGGTAGGGACTATATTAGCAATTAGCCCACAAGTGCAATCCTGTCATCAGGGTACAAACACAATATACAAATGTAAACTGACCTTGAAATATAGCAGAGTGTTAGAGGGGGGGCCCCGGCCCGTCCTCTTCCAGTCTTGAATGGGCTCAAACGGGCCCGCTCTTGGCCCGGACATCGCCCGCGCGCATTCCGCGAAGCAGGAGCGGCGAAGATTGAAATAGCCCCCTGCAGGCAGAGGTGAGGGCGATCACGGCACTCGGGTGCTGGGACCTGGAGTCCCTCCTGAAGTCAGAATCCACGCAGGCAAGAAAATGTCCGAAGCTGGAGCAGCGAGGATTGAAATAGCCCCCTGCAGGCACAGGTGAGGGCGATCACCGCACTTCGGCTGCTGGGACCTGGAGTCCCTCCTGAAGTCAGAATCCACGCAGGCAAGAAAATGTCCGAAGCGGCTCCGCAGAGCGGGAGCGACGAGGATTGAAATGGTCCCCTGCAGGCACAGGTGAGGGCGATCACAGCACTCAAGCTGCTGGAACCTGGAGTCCCTCCTGAAGTCAGAATCCACGCCGGCAAGAAAATGCCTGAAGCGGCTCCGCGGAGCGGGAGCGGCGAGGATTGAAATAGTCCCCTGCAGGCACAGGTGAGGGCGATCACAGCACTAGGGCTGCTGGAACCTGGAGTCCCTCCTGAAGTAAGAATCCACGCCGGCAAGAAAATGTCCGAAGCGGCTCCCGCAGAGCGGAAGCGGCGAGGATTGAAATAGTCCCCTGCAGGCACAAGTGAGGGCGATCACAGCACTCAAGCTGCTGGAACCTGGAGTCCCTCCTGAAGTCAGAATCCACGCCGGCAAGAAAATGCCTGAAGCGGCTCCGCGGAGCGGGAGCGGCGAGGATTGAAATAGTCCCCTGCAGGCACAGGTGAGGGCGATCACAGCACTAGGGCTGCTGGAACCTGGAGTCCCTCCTGAAGTAAGAATCCACGCCGGCAAGAAAATGTCCGAAGCGGCTCCCGCAGAGCGGAAGCGGCGAGGATTGAAATAGTCCCCTGCAGGCACAAGTGAGGGCAATCACAGCACTCGGGCTGCTGGGACCTGGAGTCCCTCCTGAAGTCAGAATCCACGCCGGCAAGAAAATGTCCAAAGCGGCTCCTTGCTAGTTAAAACCCTTCGCATAATAGTCACGGCTCATGGGTGTTCTACAAAATTCTGGCCTAAAAGAAATGTAATACCTTCTGTGTATGCCATAGTGAAATGCGACTGGATAGGCTACTTCTTTTCCGAAACTTATGTGCTGGAGGAACACAAAAAATGATATGAACTCAGAGTCAAATTTATCAAAGAATCGCGTCGACCTTGCACCACGTGATGGGGCGCAAGCAGTGGTCAAAGTGGCGGGGATCTGAGGGGCACGTTGTCCCCATACTTTTATAGTTTCAGGAAAACAGTTTTCCTACTTTTATCAAAACATACATACTGCTGAAGTGTCATTCAGGGAGCCCTCTGTGCTGTGAGACCGAGGGAGGAGCAAACAGCTGAACAAGTTTTCTTGCCAGGGCACTTGTTGCTCGCCTGAAAGAAGTGTAAATGTGAGCAGCTGGTCAATTTGCAAATGCAAAAGGCCCAGGGAAGCCAGTATTGGCTTTAAGTGATTAAATCACTCAAGCTTCCCGGTGACACACAATTCTTTTTGAGAGGTATTGTAAAGGAGATACCAGCTAAGCTGCGAAGCGCGTGCTTTTAAAAGACAGTTATAAAAAAAAAACTGCACTACGTACAGCCTGCAAAATTTCTATAATCTGGAAACTTTTTCTACCTTAAACATTTTTGCATGCTGCAGCAGCCTTTCTTATAATGTGTATAACGCAAGTTTAAAATAATGACTTACATGTTCACAGTGCATTCTTCCACAGACTAACAGCCTGATTCATCAAACCGAAATCGGCTCGCAAAGGGCCAGCAGCCTGATTCATCAAACCGAAATCGGCTCGCAAAGGGCCAGATTCTGAGAATCTGGCCCTTTGCGAGCGCTATTTTTGAATTTGGGATTCATCATCCCAAATGCAAAAATCGGTAATAGCGATTTCGCAATTTTGCGAGTAATTACATTTAAGGAATCTCTATTTGAGATTCCTTAAATGCAATTCGTCATCCATTTAAAAATTGCCAATTCGCAATTTCGGCCCGTTATTTACCGCGAGGTCAAACCTCGTGGTAAATAGCGAAAACTTAGAAAAATGCTTTTAAAAGCATTTTTCTAAGTTGCATGTTGCACACACACATGTCCTTTGGACATGTGTGTGCGCAACACCTGTTTCAATTTGCATTTAAGGGGTGCTACAGGGTGTCCTTTGGACACCCCTGGCACCCTTTAAATCGCTATCTTATTTGCGATTAGCTAATTGCTAATCGCAAATAAGGAATACTCCCCATTCATTCCTATGGGCCTTTTGTCCCATAAGAATGAATGGGGAGTTATTCCTTATTTGCGATTAGCAATTTGCTAATCGCAAATAAGGAATGTGTAGGAATCGCATTTCTTTTTGCGATTCCTACATGAATCCCGTTTTGCGAGTCTGTAATAGCGATTCCTTATGAATCGCTATTATAGACTCGCAAAACGGGTCTTTGATGAATGAGGCTGTTAGACCTTGTAGCATTAAACATACACAAGTAACTATGCTTTGCACCAACCAGGATTTGGTACGCTGCATTAACTAATAGAAGTTTCATAATGTACCATAGAGTATTTCCCACTGAAACTTATATTTCATTTTCATTTAAGCAGTGTTTTATTTTATATGAATTATCAGTTACAGGCAGGGATAACACTGGCCCTACGCAGGCTCGCCTACTTGACTGATGCCTCAAGCGGTACTTTCAAAATTATATACATTTCTGATAGGGAGCAATTTACTAACATTTAGTAAACAAATAAACTTATGGTCGAAGGCGGGTAACATGGCAGACGTGCACTGAGTGGCCATGAGCTTCCCCATGAGAGGAATGCATTCTCTGGCACTGGGTGTGCATCGCGCCCCCCCCCCCCCCCACACACACACACACACGCAGAATTTACCTGACAGAAAAAGCTGATATGACCCACATATCTGGGCGTGGCCAATGTAATTAAGGGCATGGCTTTAAAACACTTACGCTAAAAATCTGTGTTTAGCATTTTGCTGTTTCTGTCATTGCATCCATATATGTGATACAACAAGTAACATCATACTTACAACAAGTCAGGACTATTGGCTTTATCAATGGTTCTTTGTTGTATAAGATAAATAATTTACAACTATGGCTTGTTACATATAATATTGAAAAAGCTTCCACTTAAAGCCCTGGTGACACCACAATGTTGCTTCTCTTGCGTTTCAAGAAAAGATGGGAAATCCAGAATGAAAATTACTCTTTAAAGGATTTCCCTTCCCCCGCAACGCTCACCTGGCATGAAGTCATGTCGTAACTTCTCCACTAGTGAGAAGTGAGCAGTGTGAGCAGCAGGTGCGGCTCTAGGCTCATGGCGGCCCTGGGCAGGGAGCGTAGATAGGGGACCCCGGAGGAGGGGGTTCGGGCGGGGCGGAGCGCGGAGGCCAGTGAAGAGGGGAAGGTCAGGGTGTTTGGAAGTGAAACAGAGCTGGAGGCCACCAAATCCCTGCCAGGGGCCCACGCAAATATGTATCCATCCTCAGGGGATTATTATATAAAGGATATATATTGGCATGGTGGCCCCTGGGGTTTGGTGGCCCTGTGCAGATGCACAGCTTGCACATGCCTAAGGCTGCCCCTGTGAGCAGCACACATCGATGGTCTCTATCGGGCTGTTTTGCGCCCTGACACTTTCAAAGGGACTTGGCCGATGTAATTAACTGGCACTTTTCACTGCAGTCTGGAATAAAAACGGACCGCCTGTCCCAGGGCTCAAAACAGAGCCCGATAGAGACCCGTTTCGAGGCCCCCTTTAAAAAACTGCCAGTGCTCAGACCCCTTGAGACCCGGCTCACTTAAAGCCCTGGGTGGAGTGACTGAGATGCTGCAAAGGAAGACCAGTGGGCTCAGCTCCCTATGCATAGGGATAGGAGTTGTCAATCTACTGGCAGGGCTGGTAAAGTAGGTGGTAAGACCTCGAGGTATACATTGCGTTCCAGGACTACAGCTACAGCAAGGGTAAGTTCTGGGTTTAAATTTCCCCCTTTATATGTGCCTGCCATTGAAAAGGATACTGTGAAGGGGCAGAAAGGCTCAGGTCCCCCAGAATAAGGTTACCCCTACCTTACCTACCTCACAAATAGTGGAGGGAGGTTCGGGAGAGTACGCAAGACAGCGGTCTTTGAGCATGGAGAATGTTGCTACTGCCTTTGTTGCTGGCATAGATGCCTCAGCAGGCAAAATCATCATCTCTGCAGCAGGAAGTAGATCGGGTGAAGGCCTGTGCAGTTTAGCCCAGGTCCTCACAAGCAACAGGTTTAAAGCTCTCGCAGTAGTAGAAGAGACAGGATTGATGGATGACCACTGTCAGTAGGTGACGGAAGCATGCGGAACAGCTGGGCACAACCTGAGGAATCGCTGACTGCCCTTCTCCTGGGCCTAAAAGAAGAGAGGTGGCCAACCAGGTGGGCACTCAAGACTCCGGTTCTGCCCTAGTGCAGAAGCTTGATGAGGTGGCTGCACATACTGGAGCATTAGAGGAGGAGGTAGTCTTGATCAGACAGGATGTAGCAAAAAACACCTCTGGGATAAGCTTGTTGACTAAGCAGAATCAAGAATTAAGGGAGGATCTCGAGAGGATTGAAAACCCTTCCTCGAGGAATAATCTTAGGCTTTTGAATGTCCCGGAGGCCGCAGAAGGTGCCGATATCAAGTCTTTTGTAATGTCTTTGTTGCTGGACACATGCCTAAAAGACAGGCCACATATTATTATCGATTAAGAGATACAGTGAGTACATAGAGACACTGATAAAAGGAACCTTTAAAGACAGAAACCAAGGAAGAACCCTGTGAACCCTGTGAATTTTCTCTATTATGTTGTGAAGGAGACAATACCGAGTATAGCTTTAAGGAATGATCCTTTTTTTCGGTTGGAGGGTTATTTTTTACTATTAGATCAGATGTATGCAAAGCAACAGATCAGAGTAAGTGGGAGCTAGGCAGGAGAATAGAGGAGTTGTTTAAACTGGGGGCATAGATACAACTAAGTTTCCCGGCAATGCTCCATATAATGTGGAACAACCAGATGCATAATTACCAGGCTGTGGAGGCTGTAGATGCATTGATTGATACCATTAAAAAAGGTGCTGTTGCTTGAGTCTTAGAGAGATCATGAAGACCTGCCTCTAGGGTTGGGGCGGGGTGTGGTTAAAACAATTGGAGGAGCCATGGTTAAACTATAAAATCAAGTTGGAGATTAAGTGTAGAGAACAGTGGCATACTGGGTGTATGAGACAATTTGAGTATGGGTTACTGGCTAGATGGAAGTATCTGCAACTGACAATTTATGGGTGTGTGAAGTTGGCGACTTGGAAGGCAAGGGTAGAGAGGTCCAGGAATGTCATCAGGGAACTGGTTGTCAATCCACATGAAGATGTCTTGAATAAGGTCAGAGATATGCAGGTACTTTTGATCTCCTTATTTTCTGCAACGTATTCACAAGAAGTCTTTCCAGATCTGGATAGGCTTACAGATTGGCTAGCGGGCATTGAGCTCTCGGGGCTTACAGGGGAGGGTAAACAATTTTTGGAGGCACTAATTACTCAGTGAGAAATCAGGGAGCATGTGTCACATATTAAGAATGGGAAGGCTGTCGGTCCGGATGCCATTCCATCAGAAAGTTATAATTTTTATAGAGGAGATTGTTCCTGAGAGAGCGCAAAACTGTGTTAGAAATTGTAGGGGTGCACCATATTCACAAGTAATCCGCACCCGCATATATAAGGGTTTTATAACCATGTTTAAGTGTGACACAAAGCTATGAATGCATGTATCAGAATTTCCCATAGCTGCAACATAACGTGTTTCTTGAAGTATTAATGTTATGCCATCTAGAAATGTATTTGTGAAATTAATGTTAGTCCGGTTAAAGTGTGTCTAAAGAAACATCATGTATTCCAATGTATGCTTAGTAATTCATTATTGTATTCATGTAAACGACATAGAAGTGTTTAGTTGGGAAATGTATTCTTTTCTTTTTCTATAATGATGCAGGCCTAATGAGTAAAACTGTTTGCCAAAGTTAGGGGGTGACATCTCGAAACGAGCAGAGGCCCAGCTGAGGATACCGGGTTGTGTAGGCCGAGTCAGGAATGTGACTGCTAGCTTAAATCATGGAACTGCCCCCTTTCCTAGAAGGTTGCCTTAAAGAATTAATTGCAAGTAGCATGTTGTCGTGAACCAATTGATGTGCGTTCCTTTGCAGGTGCAAGGTTAGCCAGAGATAGTAAAGAAGGGCCCATTGTATGTGAAAGTTAGGAAAATAATTGTAGACCTGGAGGAGTGGATGTGGAATTTTAGGGAAGCAACTTCAAGAGGAGACGACTGTGAGACCAAGGCCGTTTTTCAACGAACAAGGATGAAGACATCAAGAAGACGACCCTTTGAAATTCAACTCTCCAAGGGGCGTCTCTTGGGGCGTGCCAGTTGAATTGCGGGTTTCGTATTAGGGACAGCACCCCGGGAGGAGAGCAGAGTAGAAGCACACAAGGGCGAAGAAAGATGCTGGGTAGGCAGAGAGCTGCTTGCGAGATGAACTTAAGAGGCTAAGTCCGAACTGAGTGAGTGAACTTCTTTGGAAGTCACCACGGCTGACACCTTTTGTTAGGGGAGATCCGGTTGTAGGGACGACACTTAGTATAGTGTAGGGACAGACTTATCCTGATGTATTTCTTCTTTTCTTCTATGCCTACCAGGATCCAGATCATAGCAATTATTGCAAGCTTAGTGGTCCTGGAAATCATATTAGTGCTGTTTCTCAGTCGTTTGAGATTTTTCTGTAGGATTATGTTTGTATTAGTACCTGTGTATTTGTTGAACCTTTTACTGAGGTGTTTATATACACAACTGCTTTTGGCTTTATAATAAATTTTCAAACTTGACCTTTTGTCAGTGGTTCTTTGGGGAAGGAAATGGAAGTGACCCGAATTGATTTGTTGAAAAAGATTGCCTTCTACACTCTATGACAGGTACAAAGGTCTAATCGACCTGTGACGGGATTCTAGAGTTGAGGTCCAAATTCTAGATTGAATTTCCCGCCTTTCCAGTTGGTTAGAGAGTAGGATGGTTTATCTTCTGGAGTGAAGGTAATCCACATAGGTTAAGATTTCCCCAAGGCCCATAGACATCCGAAGATGTGCGACCATAGAGCAGCGGACGGAGAATGGCGATCCACGGAAGATGATGAGAAGTGACGGTGCGGCAGAAAGCAGCAGGTCGTAAGAGTGTGAGTATAAAAAGGGTCATGCGTGTTAGATTGCGGTGTGCATTGTGTTGTTGTGTTGTATTGTCTAGCGGAGATTGAATGCCTGTAGTGTGAAAAGAGATCAGCTTGTGAGCGCACGCAACCGGTGAAAATATTAAGCTCAAGGAGAGTTTAAGTGGTTCGGGTGTATCGAACACTCACAGTAATTGTCGACCATTGAAAGGGGATCATGAGGTACCATTGATTTCCCGCAGGACCGAGATAGGGGGAATGAACGTGTGAATGCGTGGGTAACGGACGCTGGTCGGAAGTTACCGTGTGTATGAAACCTATCAGAGAGGCGATTGTCTGCTCTTTAATTGGACAGACATTTGCCAGTCGGTGACAATTACAGTCAGACTGTGGACGTACAGTCAGAGAAGTGATTACTTGGTCGGAAGTGATCATTTCAAAGAGTATAATTGGGACGCATGCATGACCGAGAGACGAGCGGAGAAAGGAGGGGAACTGCTGCAAACGGAGGAGAGTGACGTCAGGAAGCGCCGCGCTGGGATAGGACGGTTAGTGTGAAGCCGCGCTGAGATAGGGTGGTTAGCGGGAAGTGAGTGACGTCAGCGAAGAGCCGCGCTAGGATAGGACGGCCAGAGTGAAGCCGCGCTGGGATTGGTGGATTGTCATTGTAAAGTAAACAAGCATAGTAAACAAGGAATTGTTGTGGATTTCATCATGAAATGTTTTAAAGGATTGCAAAGTTGTTTTTCCGGAAAGAAGAGTTTAGAACCTCGGGTGGGGAAGAGGCTCCACCCGAGGATACGCCAGCTCACTACATGGCTACAAACGTTGGGTTACATACTATATTGTGGCTTGAGAACTGGTGTAAGATGACTGAGGGGAATGAGGAACTAACGTTTCCTAAGTAAGGAACGGTCAGATTAGAGGTGTTGTATCAACTCAAAGCGATTATGTCTTCTTTGCGACGTTTGCCTAGGCCAACACAGTTCGAAGCATTAAATGCATGGATCAGGGCAGCCCACGAAAAAAACAGGGACAGAAGACAGGAAAGAGTGAATAGATCAGTTAGAGCAGTACAGGACGCGAGGTGGGACGCACTAGCCAAGAGATGGAGAGTACAAACCATAGAAGGGGATAGGTTGTACCCACTGTTAGAAGCGCAGAAAAGGAATACAGAAGACGATGACAGTGAAACGGAAGATAGTCTGATAGAGAGACTATTATCGGACAGACCGCCTCCATATAATCCAGAAGTAGAAGGGACCTCACCACCACCAACAGACAGGGGAACATCGGCAGTGGACGATGGTATCCTAAGAGATAGCGACTTAGGTCCGGTAGGGAACAGGGCCGTCACGGTGGAAAGCGAGGTACCTCAACTGGCCCCGGAAGCAAGAGTAGTTGGAAGATTCACGGTACAGAAGGTACACTGTGAAGAGGGGGCCAATGCTCAAAGGTTACCAGATGCCCTTACGGTACCTGTTACCATAGGTCCTATAGTGTCAGTGTACAACCCAGAACAGACCCAAAGCGAGAGTCTACCACAAATGGACAGGGAAAGAAACGCCAGTGAAATCAGGAATAACGTGGTGAATGAGTGGAACCAATGGTCCAGACCGATAGAAAGGAGCACCCCTTTGGCAGCTTCGGCAGACTCCTCAAGAGAACAGGGGGGCTTAAGAGGACCGATGGATCTGAGAGGACCACTGCCCCGGCTTATTAGAGAATTGAGACCAGATTTGAGAACCTGGGAGACGGTTGCGGATAACCAGAGCGACAGGTCAAGGGACGATTGCAGACAGTGGGGTTCAGAGAACAGGGAAATATCCCAGTGCAGGTCAAATGGAAGTAGACAGGATAGGGACCGTGGGAGTGAGGAAAATAGAGGTACGTTTACCCCTGGAACTGCAGAAAGGCGACAAGAATGGGACTGTGAAAGACGGGAGAGAGGGAGTGTTCCTCATAACACCCCTGAGGAAGACAGAAGAGTGAGTCAGGAATGTAAAGGGAAAGACCCAAGCGAAACTTCTAGCCAAGGCACATTAAGAGCAGTGATAAAGGCCAGGAGAATAGATGTACTAAGACTGAAGTCGGAAGTAGATGAGATAGTGGAAAATACAATCCCTCTTGAAAGAATAGAACTTTACGATCCAGATGAACTGTTGTTTGTCGCGAAGGATGTTACTCGTCGAGCTAGGGCAGCTCACGAGAAACTAACAGAATTAGCGAACCAATATTCAGTGGACTTGACCAGAACAAAGGCGTTCCAAGGCGGCCATAGGTTGCAATATACAGACCAAGATCTTGACGAGAAAAGAGTAATCGGATTAAAAACCCACATCAGAGAACTAGTAGTGGGAATTCGAATTTGGGTCCAATTGGACAAGTGGGAGGAAAAGTGGTCGAGAAAGAAAAGTGTTAGACGGAGCACCATAGAGACTCCCACAGGAACGGGGCTAATGCATGCAGAGGCATACCCCTTGAGGGAGGTAGCCCATGGAGGATATGTGCACGTACCCTGGAGTAGGGGGGATTTGGCTGCCTTTACGAACACTTTTCCAAAATTGAGGGAAAACCCAGTGGAATGGTACAAGCAGGTAGAGAGGTTTGTCAAGATCTCAAAAGTACTGTGGATCGATCTGAACACACTGTTCGACATTGTGGTTCCGGGAGATCTGTGGGTAGCGTGCAAGGTCAGTGTCGAGTGGCCCACAGAGGAACCAGAACGGGATGAACACACAAATGGACCTTCACCAAGAGTGATGGTAAAATATGAACAAGTGATTACGTGGTTGAAAACCAAGGTGCCAGCACAAGACATAGATTGGTTGAAAATAGATCGAACTAGACAAGAACCAAAGGAGACAGTTCATGAGTATTATGAGAGACTGCTACAGATATTCAAACAGTGCAGTGGTCTGGATGTGATGGATCTGAAGGATATGGGACAGTTTGTGTCCAAGTTTGTTTTGGGCTTGAGACCCGAGATCTGTCTAATGATACAGCAACATCTGATTTGCTGGCAAAACAAGCCTCTAGATGAGATCCTGAGATACGCGAGATACTGCAGTGATGATATAGACTCTAAGACTAAGAAACTTAAAGATAAACTGATGCTAGTCCAAATGCAATCGGGAGGACCGGGTCAGTCAGGAAGTGGAACTCTGGGGAGAAGATCGAACAGCCAGAAAAGGGACAGTGAGGATGGCTCAAGGCCAAGGGTGGATCTGGCGACTCTGAAAAAGACAACAAGGTGTCATCAGTGTCACGAGATCGGGCATTGGAGGCGTGAGTGTCCCCATAACCCAGAGAATCAAGTACAGGAAGAGGAAGAGGAGAGCCAGACTCCCCAAACTCCGAGGTCCACAGTAGTCAAGCTCAAAGTGGCAAAAGGGGGGACTTCCGCTGCTAGAGCTCCCGTTCCCCAGCCACCGAGGATCGGAGCAGGAAATAGGATATACCAGCAGATGCCCCTCCTGATAGATGGGGATGAATACTATGCTTTCAACCCAGTGACAGGAAGGTGTCTGGAAGGGGAGGAAGAATGCACCTTAGGAGCGGCCTTAGAGATAGACCAGAGAGGACCCTTTGTAGATGCGGAGGTAGCTGGACACCCCACTACCTTTCTGGTGGACACGGGTGCGACTCGTTCTACTGTGCGGTCCGCAGTGGTTCCTAACCTGCCTCTGTCAGGTCAGACCATTCAAGTTGTGGGTGTAGCGAATAGGAAGATGACGAATCCACTGACTGAGCCAGTTCCAGTGAAAATAGGAAACTTCCGTGACAACCATCAATTCGTGGTATGTGATTCTAGTCCTGTGTGTCTGTTAGGAAGGGATTTGTTGTGCAAACTCAACTGCACCATCTATTGTACACCAAAGGAAGTAGAGTTGGAGACAAATGACGATGATGCCGCCTTTAAGGTTGCAAACACACGTCTGTGCATAGAATTGTATCCTGCACTAACAGTGGAAGAACTCCCCTGGGACTTAAGAGAGACAGTCAGACAAGAGGTTTGGGATTGCACAGGAGAAGAGATAGGACTAATAAAAGGCGTAGAGCCAGTTAGGATACAAGTAAGACGAGATGCAGAATTTCCAAGAACACCCCAGTACAAGCTGACCCCAGAAACAATTGCGGGAATAAAACCTGTGATTGAGTCCATGATCAAACAGGGAATCTTAAAAGAGATAATGGGCAGTCCGTGTAACTCTCCGATTATGGGCTTGCAGAAGCCTAGCGGGAAGTTCAGGATTGTGCAGGATTTACAAAAGGTAAATGACATTGTTGTTCCATCCTGTCCAGTGGTACCGAATCCATCAGTGATACTGTTTCAGATTCCAGATCAGGCTGAGTGGTTCACCGTGATCGATTTGTGTCAGGCATTTTTCTCTATCCCGTTACACGAAGAGAGCCAATTTCTTTTCGCTTTTAAGCTGGAAAACCGTGTATTAACATGGTGTCGTATCCCACAGGGGTATACAGAAAGTCCATCGATCTTTAATCAATTATTGAAGAAGAATCTTGAAAGTCTAGTACTGCCCCAGAACTCGGTTCTTGTACAGTACATAGACGACCTCCTTGTTGCATCAGAGACAGAAGATGCCTGTAGAATAGACACCATTGCGTTGTTAAACCATCTGGCAGAGAATGGTCACAAGGTATCTCCTAGCAAGTTACAATACTGTCTTCCAGAAGTACAGTATTTGGGACACAGGATAGAAAAGGGGATAAGAAAAGTGTCCCCAGACAGAATAGAGGCAATAATGAAAATGATGGTGCCTACCACACAAAGAGAGGTTAGAATATTCCTGGGAATGGTTGGCTACTATCGCCAGTGGATCGCCAACTTCTCACTGAAAGCGAAGCCTTTAGAGAAACTGATGCTCAAGGACGTGAGTGATCCGGTACCATGGGACACAGTCTGTATGATGGCTTTCCTAACGTTGAGAGAAGACTTATGCCAGGCTCCGGCCCTGGGAATGCCTGATTACACTAAATTGTTTTCACTGTTTTGCTGCGAGCGAGAGGGCTGCGCGTTAGCAGTTTTGACCCAAGATCACGGAGGTGCCCGTAGGCCAGTTGCATACTTCTCGGCTACTTTAGATCCAGTTGCCGCAGCGTTGCCCGGATGTCTCAAATCCGTTGCTGCAACAGGTGTCAGTATTGAGCGTTGTGAGAGTATTGTGATGGGACATCCATTGGTGGTACACCTTCCACATTCAGTAGAATTGTTAATGACAAGGACCAAAACGCAGCACCTGACTAACAACAGGCTCACACGTTATGAGCAGGTTATACTTGCTGCAGAGAATGTAACCCTAAAAAGATGTTCGGTTTTGAACCCTGCTACATTGATGCCGTTGCCAAATGTTTTAGATGATGATTGTGAAGACCATGACTGCCTTGAAGTGACTGAACTATGCACCAAGCCACGACCAGACATTGTCGATGAGCCTTTAGAAGACCCAGGTGAAATTCTCTTTGTAGATGGCTCATGTATAAGGGACAATGCTGGACAGTTGAGAGCGGCTTTTGCCGTTTGCACAATTCATGGAATAGTCAAAGCTGCCTGTCTGGAAGGAGCAAGGTCTGTAGGTGAGCGACCCAATAAACCCTTGCGGGTTCGGGCAATACTTGATCGAAATGTGAAAAATATATGAGCGTTCTGGAAATGATCAAAATTGGATATCCTACCAGTAACCTCTGACAACACTCCTGTATAAAATACGAGAGGGTCATCTACTGTATATAAGATTATTTTGTCCTGATGATGGTCTTGTGAAAAACTCCCAAAGAGACCGAAACGTCGACTATTTAGTCCAACTCTGCATTCTGATTTAATTTGTCATCTTTGATTTTCTTCTGATTTGGAGTTGAAATCACTGTATTATTATTTATGAGCAGTCGGGACTTATGATTTAGATATACCAAAGGAAGAAACAATCGATACCTTGAATATCTAAATAATATCTATGTATGCACCCTATTTTGAATGTTTATCTCTGTTGTACAAAAATATATATTTCTTTGTTTTGAAAACAAATAATAATCTTCAGACAATACAAAATCCTGGTTTTTCGCATTTATTCATTAGTTTTTATTTTGTACTGTGTTAGTGTGGTAACACTAGTTGTATTGATCCCTTGGGACTCATATATTTAAAGCCAATAACATAGCACAGCCACTGATTGAAAACAGTATCAGGTATTCTGATTACTTATAACAGATTCTATTAGTGCTGATAAATAGAAAGATAACAAAATTCCTTGCAGGTCCTTTTCTTATAACATATGTCTGGAAGGAGTACACTCCGCTCAGGTAGCTGAGATAGTTGCGTTGACGCGTGCCTGTTTGGCAGCCAACAAGATTCGAGTCACCATATACACCGACAGCAGATATGGGTTTGGCGTGGTTCATGACTTCGGCCAGTTATGGTCTCAAAGGAGTTATATGACATCATCAGGTTCCCCTATCAGGAATGGAGAATTTGTCCGGTTACTGCTAGAAGCTCTGCAGGGACCGGCAGAGATTGCAGTGGTAAAATGCACAGCACACAGTAAAGGTGCTGATTTTGTGTCCCTGGGTAACAGGTATGTGGATGAGGTAGCACGTTACTGTGCCGAGCAAGCTTACTCCTTCACAGACCAGGTGGTTGAGGGAATACAAAGAGGGACCGAGCTAAACATGGTACTTGAAGTGGCAGACACATGGGACGAATTGAGAAAGATGCAGGAACAAGCGTCAGATTTTGAGAAAAGAGTGTGGGTGACTTCTGGTTGTACCAAAGGGGATCTGGATTTGTGGATTTCAGCAGATGGGAGAGCAGTGTTGCCGAATGAACTGGTGAGCCCGATGGCCCGTCAGATACATAGTTCTGTACACTTGGGAAGAGATGCTATGATACGAGTGTTTAGGCAGACTTGGTACAACCCTAAGTTTCGAACACCTGCGGAAGCGGTGTGTCAGAGGTGTGTCACGTGTCAACAGATGAATGTTGGGAAGAGGACACCAGTTACATTGAGTCACGTGGGAAAATCTGGAGGGCCTTTCAATAGAATGCAATTGGATTTCATTGAGATGCCAAAGTGTAACACCCTCAGATATGTCTTGGTCATTGTATGTGTGTTCTCCAGGTGGGTCGAGCCATATCCCACTCGTAGGTGCGATACACTCACAGTAGCTAAATTATTGTTGAGGGAGCTAGTACCAAGATTCGGGGTCCCGACCTCTTTGGAATCGGACAGAGGAACACATTTCAACAGTGAAGTTGTGAAGATGCTCTGTTCTGCACTGAATATTGATCAGAGACTGCATTGTAGCTATCGGCCAGAGGCTTCTGGCATAGTGGAACAAATTAATGGAACGCTCAAGGCACAAATGGCGAAAGTGTGTTCTTCCACATCTCTGAAATGGCCAGATGCCTTACCTTTGGTGTTGATGAGCATGCGTAGCACACCAGACAGGAGAACAGGACTTTCACCCCATGAGGTGCTGATGGGAAGAGCCATGAGACTACCGTTCGTCCCTTCAACGGCGTTGCTGAATATCACAGATGATCTGATTCTTGATTACTGCAAAGGATTATCTGACGTCATCCATTCTGTGTCCCTTCAGGTGCAGACGGCAGAGATCCCGACTTCTAGAGACCTCTGTCACGACTTGTGCCCCGGAATTGGGTGCTAGTACGGAAGCACGTGAGGAAGAGCTGTTTGGATGTCCGCTGGCGAGGGCCGTTCCAAGTCATCCTGGTGACGAACACGGCAGTGAAGTGTGGTGGACTGCCAAACTGGATACACGCTTCCCACACCCGAAGAGTCCCAGCACCCCTGGAAGAAACAGCTCCTCTCGTAGAAGAAAATCCAGCTGTGGAGGAAGATCCACAAGAGGGGACAAGTCAAGCTGTGGGGGTGTCTGAAGAGGCTGGTAACTCGTCCGACCGAGCTGAGGGAGATCACAGCGACAGTGATACTGAAACTGCCACTGAATGGGAAAGCTGCTGTGAGGGTGATCCCAACTCTGGAGAAGCTGAAGGTCGAGATGAGCAAGTTGTGCCGACAAGGGTCAGAGGAGTAAGGAGCACGGAGGCAAGTTGGCCCGAAAGGCGGAAAAGGTTGAACGTGAAATTGACCTCCGAAAAAGATCTTGCGCCTGTATCCGAAGAATCAGACCTGGAAACAGGAGACCAAGAGTCAGAGGAGAAGCGTCCAAGGAGATCAAGGAGGGTGAGAGTACCTTGCAGAAGATACGCCACTCCGGAGTGGACCTACCCTTTGACAAATGCCAGGTGTACTGAGATCCGGGAGGGTGAGGTCAGTGCTGGTGACCGATACGGCCCCGAACTATAAATTGGAAGTGATACTGTTGGTGCCTGGACTGGAAATCGAAGGCCTACTGACAATCACCGTTCCTAATCCCCCTTTCCTAAGCAAGATAAGTGATTTGATCCTAAATAGATTGACTTTTCCTACATTTGGTCCTGAAATACCTGCCTGTGATTCAATAATACTTCATATGGAACTTTTGGATTACGTACTCTGTGCACTCGGAGAGAACCTGATCATTGATGCGCAGTAAAGACTTTGTAAATAAGCTGTAGAAGATACTTAGAGCCTAGTGAGTGGAAGAAGAAGAAATTCAGGGACATCCCTTAGAGGACGGAGAAGGGTAGGGTCACCTGAACACAAAATGAACAATGAAAATTTGAAAGGGGACCTCTGCTTCTAGGTGTGGTTCGAGAAAATTCATAAAGCCAAGACTTTGTGTTGCTGCTAAAATCGTATCACACTGTCTGAGACCATGGATGCTGGGAACCCGACTCGTAGGGCAAAATGTATTACAGGTACACTATTAGCAGGGCCGGTCCTAGGCATGGGCGGTATGGGCAGCTGCCCAGGGCCTCGCGCTCAGGGGGCCCCCTGCTGGCCCCGCAGAGTAGGAAAAAGCGCACTTGCGCAGGCAGTAAGGCACTTAGAGGGGCCTCACATCTTCCCTTTCGCCCGGGGCCTCAGAAGGCCTCAGAAGGCCTAGGACCGGCTCTGACTATTAGGGTTAGTGATTTTCTTTATATTTGTTGTAGTTTAGCCGCCAGATTCATCATTCTCCCGTTTTGCGAGGCCCTAATAGCGATTAATAGCGAATCGCTATTAAGGACTCGCAAAACGGGATTCATGTAGGAATCGCAATATTTTTTGCGATTCCTGCACATTCTTTATTTGCGATTAGCAAATTGCTAATCGCAAATAAGGAAAAACTCCCCATGCATTCCTATGGGCCAAAAGGCCCATAGGAATGAATGGTGAGTATTCCTTATTTGCAATTAGCAATTTGCTAATCGCAAATAATATAGCGATTTGAAGGGTGCCAGGGGTGTCCAAAGGACACCCTGTAGCACCCCTCAAATGATCTGTGACACAGGTGTTGCACACACACATGTCCAAAGGACATGTGTGTGTGTAACATGCAACTCAGAAAAATGCATTTAAATGCATTTTTCTGAGTTTTCGCAATTTACCGCGAGGTCTGACCTCGCGGTAAATTGCGCCTAGAAATTGCGAATTCTCAAATTTAAATAGGATGTTGAATTGCATTTAAGGAATCTCAAATAGAGATTCCTTAAATGTCATTCCTCGCAAAATTGCGAGATCGCAATTAGCGATTTTTACATTTGGGTGCTGAATCCCAAATGCAAAAATCGCTCTCGCAAAGGGCCGGATTCTCAGAATCTGGCCCTTTGCGAGCGCAAAAAAGCTTGATGAATCAGGCTGTTAGTTTCTTATTTAGCACCACAGGAGCAGGAAGTGGAGGTCAAGGGAACTCCTAAACCTACCACTCCTAGCCAAAAAGAGGTAGACATAGGAGCCAAGAAAGCTTTGCTAGCTGAAGAAAGTCGTAGACTACATGCTGATTTGTCCAAAGGAAACTTTGGAAAAAATGCTTATGCTAAATTGCTGTATGAGTACATCGACGCGATGGATGCGAAAGATTGTTATGTGTGTATGCAATTGCCTGCTTCAGTAGATGAGGGTATTAGATACCATCACTTGCCATTAACTTATGGAATCACATGTAGTTTGTTGCTTAGTATATTTTATGGACGCGATAGCTTTGAGTATTATTTTTCGAATTATGATGCTGTTTTACCAGAAGTCCCAAATTATAAGCATTTGAACAAATGGGATTATTATAAGAGTGAGGATCGATTAAGGAAATTTTTCATTCCTTGGAGAATGCTGGATACTTCATATGCCCGAAGAAATAATTTGACTTGTAAAGTGTCAGAAATTGAGAAAAAGTTTATAGGGCAGGTGGATGATCGATATAGGAGGCAGAAGATCCTAAAGGCTTCGGGCCAATGGAAAACAGATTGGACCAAGGAGGAAAAGTCACACAAAAGGAAGGGTAGTAATGGTCCAATAGCTTTAGATCAAGTGCAAAAAGGGAAACTATGTATATACAGGAGTAAAACCTACTATGAGAATGTGTTCGTGGGAGAAGTAAGTTGTGAACATGCTTTCCAAATAGAATACTATACAAAGGATTTCTTGAAGGGAATGCAGGTGATTCCGAATGTATATTTTGTCTGTGGAGAAAATGCATACGTGAAACTACCGGATAATTGGTACGGATCATGTTATTTAGCAATTGTCTTCCCCAAAATATACCATACTAAGGATTTAGAAATCATAGAGGGTGGCAAGTTGACAAGAGTGAAGAGAGGAGAAAGTGCTGCTGCAATAGTGGGAGATATATTTGGAGCTGCGATACCAATGTTGGGAGTGATTTTGAATGATGTAAAGATACGAAGATTGGCAACAGTTGTAGATAGGTTGTCTGCCAGTACTGCTAGATCACTAATGCTGGTCGAGGGAGAAATGCAATCGATAAGGGCAATGGTTCTCCAGAACCGCCTTGCCTTAGACGTCCTATTAGCAAAAGAGGGCGGAGTCTGTAAACTTTTGAAGGTCCAGGAATGTTGCCCTTACATTCCAGACAATTCAAAACCTCTTGAGAAATATATACGCAATATTACTGCTATCCACTATGAGATTAATGATTTGACACAAGAGAACACATGGGAAAAGGTTGGCAAGGGTCTTGGAGGTGTTGGAAGTTGGTTTGCTAACCTGGGTAGGAGTTTTCTTGAATACATTCTGGAGCCCCTCCTCATCATAGTAGCCTGTGTAATTGGAATATGGGGTTTGTTGAGACTGTACAAATGCTATAGGTCCAATAGGTTGGATAGAGCAGTGGGGACAGGCACAGAGGATGGAAGAGTTACAGGATAATCAATACCGAAGCTTAAGAGCTTTGGAAATGCTCAGGCGAGGAAATGTTGCAACAAGTGCTGTTTAAAATTTGGTCCCTACCCTAAGGAATGTGGGATGGTGGTGATGACACAGGTCATCAAAGGGGGGACTGAGAGAGTGCAAAACTGTGTTAGAAATTGTAGGGGTGCACCATATTCACAAGTAATCCGCACCCGCATATATAAGGGTTTTATAACCATGTTTAAGTGTGACACAAAGCTATGAACGCATGTATCAGAATTTCCCATAGCTGCAACATAACGTGTTTCTTGAAGTATTAATGTCATGCCATCTAGAAATGTATTTGTGAAATTAATGTTAGTCCAGTTAAAGTGTGTCTAAAGAAACATCATGTATTCCAATGTATGCTTAGTAATTCATTATTGTATTCATGTAAATGACATAGAAGTGTTTAGTTGGGAAATGTATTCTTTTCTTTTTCTATAATGATGCGGGCCTAATGAGTAAAACTGTTTGCCAAAGTTAGGGGGTGACATCTCGAAACGTGCAGAGGCCCAGCTGGGGATAACGGGTTGTGTAGGCCGAGTCAGGAATGTGACTGCTAGCTTAAATCATGGAACTGCCCCCTTTCCTAGAAGGTTGCCTTAAAGAATTAATTGCAAGTAGCATGTTGTCGTGAACCAATTGATGTGCGTTCCTTTGCAGGTGCAAGGTTAGCCAGAGATAGTAAAGAAGGGCCCATTGTATGTGAAAGTTAGGAAAATAATTGTAGACCTGGAGGAGTGGATGTGGAATTTTAGGGAAGCAACTTCAAGAGGAGACGACTGTGAGACCAAGGCCGTTTTTCAATGAACAAGGATGAAGACATCAAGAAGACGACCCTTTGAAATTCAACTCTCCAAGGGGGGCGTCTCTTGGGGCGTGCCAGCTGAATTGCGGATTTCGTATTAGGGACAGCACCCCGGGAGGAGAGCAGAGTAGAAGCACACAAGGGCGAAGAAAGATGCTGGGTAGGCAGAGAGCTGCTTGCGAGATGAACTTAAGAGGCTAAGTCCGAACTGAGTGAGTGAACTTCTTTGGAAGTCACCACGGCTGACACCTTTTGTTAGGGGAGATCCGGTTGTAGGGATGACACTTAGTATAGTGTAGGGACAGACTTATCCTCATGTATTTCTTCTTTTCTTCTATGCCTACCAGGATCCAGATCATAGCAATTATTGCAAGCTTAGTGGTCCTGGAAATCATATTAGTGCTGTTTCTCAGTCGTTTGAGATTTTTCCGTAGGATTATGTTTGTATTAGTACCTGTGTATTTGTTGAACCTTTTACTGAGGTGTTTATATACACAACTGCTTTTGGCTTTATAATAAATTTTCAAACTTGACCTTTTGTCAGTGGTTCTTTGGGGAAGGAAATGGAAGTGACCCGAATTGATTTGTTGAAAAAGATTGCCTTCTACACTCTATGACAGGTACAAAGGTCTAATCGAGCTGTGACGGGATTCTAGAGTTGAGGTCCAAATTCTAGATTGAATTTCCCGCCTTTCCATTCCAGAATGGAAGACATTGTTTAATTTGATAAAGCAGGGGGTTAGCCGGATCTCAAATTCATGGGAAGAAGCCACAATTGCTTTGGTCTTAAAACCTGCTAAGGACCCCAAGAAGGCAAACTCATGTCACCTAATCTCTCTGTTGAATGCGTATTATAAGGTTTTCAAGAGAATTTTTGGCAGGGAGACTGGCTAAGTAGCTTCCCGAGTAATCTACCCAGATCGGAAGGACTTGTGCCAAAGAGGCAAATCCAAAAACTTTCTTAGCTGTTGATTGTATCTATTGACCTTATTTTCAAAAAACAGTGGTCCTTAGACTAAAAAGAGACTTGTTAAGGCAATAAATATAGACTAAATAGGACTATGTTCTTTAAGACGTGTCGAGCCGGACAGTTTAATATCTTAATAAAAATGATCACAGAGAAATATGACACACAGTGTGATGGAAGTGGGACACCAGCCGATGTCCGACTAACCCACTTGGGGGACACAAACAGAACGCAAAAGTAACAGGCAAAGTTGGGTCATCTGAATATCATAAATCATAAGCAGATAATCCACAATATACAAATATGCATGAACAATTGTAGTCAACTATGCATTTAGTGCATTAAGGTCGACGACGTTTCGAACCATACACAATATCCGTTCATCTTCAGGACAGACAGTGATTGCCTAAAGAAATCACACTTTCAATTGAACCCACTATGTGAGAGTACATATGCCATACATATAAAAAAATAATAAACAGGAAAAAGGGGGAGACATAAAAGGTAAAGCATGTCAGTTAATCACACCCTTATCACAACTATGTATGCTGTGCAGGATTCATACCATGCCAGAGTGACAACGGCGGCGGAGTATGGTGCATGCTAAATCCATGCAGTGAGCTTATGGTGGTAGAAGCTAGGTGAGTACGTTTAGCTTGGCGCAACGTCTCGTGAGCGACTCGTAATGGCAGTGTTTTGAGAAAACGGCGACAGAGTATGGTAATTCCATGCAGTGAGCTTAAGGTGGTCGAAGCTAGGTAAGTACGTTTAGCGTAGCGCAGCGTCTCGGGAGCGACTCGAAATAACAGTATCTTGGGAAGGTAAGGACCGTGTTGCTACGGTGAAGTCATACAGTGACAGAGTGGTGGACCAAGCTGGTGGGTTCTAGGGAGTGCAAGGGTGAGAAATAATGAGCCAATGGCGGGCGGTCGCTGAAGGGCTTACCAGTGGGGTGGGGCTGAAAATGAATTCAGCACGGTATTCAAGGATATGTAATTGTCTGCAGGAGGAGGAAATACACGTTAAAGAAGTGTCTAAGGGTCCTCGAGTGGACTAACGTGCTTGTGGGGGAAACTTACCACAGGTAAAGTCCCTGGCAAAATAATGCGTTGATCTGTGGGAGAAAGGGAAGTTTTAAGCAGGGTGCAAGTTACCAATATTTCCGTGAATACCCAGGAAGACATGCTAAATAAGCATACCAATTGGAACAATGCCTTTGGACAGATGATCTGAGGGGAGGGAAAATAGAATAGGAAAGTGAGAGCAGGTTCGGCTAAAGCGAGCCCGCGGGCTCAAATTGAACCCGCATCCAAGTGCATAAGCTTACCGGAAAGTCAGTGATGCAGGTCCACAGTGGGGGTCCTTGCACGGCGAGAAGGATCTTCGTGGCTCGCACTCCACGGCAAGAAGCCAGATTAAGGAAGCTGTATCGGGTCACATGATTGCTGGCGCCCAATGGAGATGCGGCAAGAAGGGACGGCCATTTTGGATTGGCCGCGAGATGAGTGAGGATGAAAACAAACAAGGGGTGCGAGAGGTGCTGGTCACCTGAGTGCTGGTGCCCAATGGGGAAGTGGCAGAACGAGTCGGCCATTTTAGGTTGGGCGCTAAGTGAGAGAAGATTACAAAACGGCGAAGGGTGCAAAGAGTGTATATTGTGTATATTGACGGCGAAGTGCCGATATTATCGATTCCAGCGTGCAGTGCAATTCGAAGAGCCTCTGGGCCCGATTCACAGAACTAACTTAAGACAAAATCCTAAACTTTCTACTTTTGGTATTCACAGAAGTTAGGATTTTGTCTTAAGTTTGTCTTAAGACAGACTTAAGACAGACTTAAGACAAAATCCTAACTTAGGTCTGTCTTAAGTCTGTCTTAAGACAAACTTAAGACAAAATCCTAACTTCTGTGAATACCAAAAGTAGTAAGTTTAGGATTTTGTCTTAAGTTAGTTCTGTGAATCGGACCCAGAGTGTGCAGTCACAACGTGACATATTTGTAATGAGCCACACAACTTTTAAACAATGTCATACTGCTCTGATAATTGTTGTTACAGAGAGAACAATTAAAATTAAACCAAGTGAGGTAACAGTGGTAGTGGAGAATAAATGAATTGGGGTAAACCAGTTAGAGTCTCATGATGTTATACAGAAGTCCGAAGCTATCCAGTTACACCTAGATCATAAAAGAGTTCCTTTAAGAAGGGCAACAGTAGAGTCTAGATCAGGGAGGTCCAATCCTCCGTACGTTTCAGCCCGGTGTGCAAGCTCTGGGTCTTAAGTATCCAGCGCAGTTCCTCCTTGTTAAGTAGCTGCTGTAAGTTGCCTCCACGGCTAGGGGGTTTAATCACCGAAATGATGGTCCACGAGAAGTCCATTTCAGTGTGTGATACGTCCATGCAATGCTGCACAAGCGGAGCATTAGGAGTCCTGCAACGTATTCTGCTCCTATGTTGGCACATTCTTGTGCGTGCTCTCTGGGTTGTCTGCCCTATATAAATCCTAGAACATGGACAAACAATAGCATAGATCACATTCATACTATTACAGTTAGAAAATTCTCTACGCGTATGCTTGATTTCATTGTCACTCTGGCATGGTATGAATCCTGCACAGCATACATAGTTGTGATAAGGGTGTGATTAAACTGTCCGGCTGGACACGTCTTAAAGAATATAGTCCTATTTAGTCTATATTTATTGCCTTAACAATTCCCTTTTTAGTCTAAGGACCACTGTTTTTTGAAAATAAGTACCTACCCAAGGTCCTTAGCATATTGCGCCCTGGGTTCCCTTGTTCTGTCTAAATAATAATGTATCTATTAACCTAGCCACTGCTTGTTCAATTCCCCTGGGCGTGGTCACAATAGATAAAGCCAAGGCATTTGACCAAGTATGTTGGGCATATCTGTGGGGGGTATTGGAAGTATTAGGTTTTATTCATTGTTTTTTCTCAACGCTGAGGAGGCTCACGGGAAATTTGTCAGTTAGAATCCTCCTTACCTGGACATTGACCAGGAGTTTCAGTATTCATAGAGGTACAAGGCAAGGCTGTCCTTGCCTCCTCTACTGTTTGACATCTATATTAAGCAATTTGCCCATCTACTCAGAAGGGATAGTCGGGTAATTTCATTTCACACCTCCCAATTTTGCAATCTGATTGCGTTAAACACAGAGGACCAGGTCATCTATACATCAGGCCCTGCTCAAACTATTCATAGGGTGGAGAGTCTGGCAGCAGAGTTTTGGGCTCTATTGAGATTTTTAGTGACCCATTCTAAGTCCAAAGCAATGTGTTGGAATGTGGAAGGCTGGCCAGGGGAGACACAGGCAAAGATTAAACATTTAGGCATTGCTTTTGCCAACTCTGTGGATGCAATTTCACTGCCAATTTGACAAGGGAGGAGGTGGATGTTTTACTGGCTAGATGGAAGAGTCAGCCACTGACAATTGATGGGCATGTGAATTTGATCAAGATGTTGATTCTCCCTAAATTGATGTACCTTTTTAATTGTAGCCCCCTTTCATTTCCAAGATCAACTATTAATAAGATTCAGTGAAAAATAACTTGTTTCGTATGGGCTTCTTGTAGGGCAAGCCAGGTGTGGAAAAAGTTGAGGCTTAGGCTTGAAAAGGGTGGCCTCGCTCTCCCTGACCTGAAACTGTATTGCATGCCGTTTCAGATTAAAGACTATAGGATGGTACTTGGTAAACTGGATAGTTCAACCTGGGGAGTGCTCTAAGCAGAAATGATTAGGGAGTCGGTAACCACTGGTTTCTTCTATAAGTTTAGTGTCCCTTTTTAAAAATACGATTGAAGGTCAAAAAGGCAAAATTAAGCCTTTGGTTTAGAGCCAGGAATATCTTGGGTATTGGTTATAATTCCAATTTTGCAACCATCTGGGGCTCCCCTGGTACCCTAAAGTGCCTGAGGGATGGGCCGAGTCTTCCACTGAGGAGGACTGGGATAAATACCTGGGGGGAACAGGTGTCAGTGCAGGGGGTACAACTAATGAAAGTTTTTTTTTTATAAACAAATGTTATTGATTTTTAACAAACCCTGGGAAGATTTAAAAGCTAAGACTGGGTATTCCCTCTCAAGATTCAAATATGTGCAGTTATCTCCCTGGCTTGTAAGTGCGGCTCAGGAGATCGGGGGTATTGTGAATTTGAGGCCACACTCCAGGATAGGAGATCTAAAAGTACGGAGGTGGCTACTTGGTATTGGAAGTTTCTGGAGGCTGAGGACAAGAAGATTATGGCACCATATTTGGTGTGTGAAGGTACCTTTCAGGGGATGGAGCTACAACCAATATGGCAAAATTGTTGTATTCAGTGGTTAAGCCAGCAAATCTCAAACAAAATATTGTTTTCACTATCAATAGACCTTACGAACCCCCAAAGGATCTCCTATTTTGTACTGCAGCCAACCCCCAGATGTAGAAGATGTGGTTTTAACCCCGTCAGTGCATCAGGCAGCCGGGGACCGTCCGACGCACCAGTGCTCATGTGCGTAGGACGGCCCCCAGCCGCCTCGCATATGGCACAGGGAATCCCTCGGGTGCAGGCACCAGAAGGATTCCCTTTACCCCCCAATAGCCTCGGGAGCTGGGGCAGAGCTTCCCCAGCTCCCAAGGCTGCTCCCGTGGTTTCCATGAAATGACAATCAGCTGACGCCATTTCAGTGTAACCGAAATTGAAATGAGCCAAGAAGCTCATTCCAGTTTCACTTTCCACATGCTCAGGGGCCTATCTTAGCCCCTTAAGCTCGTTGAAAGACTGGAGATGTTTATTGGAAGGGGGAGATTCTCCCCTTTCCAATGGTACCCCTCCCTAGTGGATCCCTGCCTGGGGATCGCCCCAGGAGGCGATAGCTGCCCCTTGGACAAGGGCCTTTGCTCCCCCCACAGTTTTTTTGGTATAACAGTATTTCTGCCCCCCCGTGGGCAGATGGGGGCGGTAGCCTCCAATCTTCCCCCCCGGGTGGCAGGAAGCCCACTAGAAACCAGGGATATTTTTTTATTGATGTTGGGGTGGGGCTGCCCAAAAAAGGCATTGCGATGCCCCCATCTCCCCAGAGAAATGTCAGTCTTTTTGCCCCCAGATGGGGACAGGAACCTCCAACCTGCCCCCCCGGGGAGAGAGCCCACTAGAAACCAGGGATTTTTTTTATTGATGTAGGGGTGCGGGCTGCCTAAGATGAATGAATTAAATTGGGTCTTATAGAGCGCGAACTTAGCCCAAGGGCATCAAGGCGCTAAAGCAGACTGTACGTGAAGAGGGCGGGGAAAGTTAAACTGCAGACTGAGTGAAGAGCCAAGTCTTCAAGGCCTTACGAAAGAGTAAATGAGAAAAGAGGTCTGTCAGATCATGAGGAAGGGAGTTCCAGAGTTTGGAAGCAGCTGAAGAAAAAGCTCGACCTCCCCATCTGACCTTACGGAACCTTGGCATTATAAACCCCCCCAAAAAAATGCAACAGTCTTTCTGCTCCCCCTAGGCGCAGATGGGGCAGTATCCCCTGATCTGCCTCGGGGGGGCAGAAAGCCCACTAGGCACCAGGGATTTATTTTTTATGATGTAGGGGTGGAGACTGCCCAAAATGGGCATGATAATTCCCCCACCCCGAAAACAATTTTCACAGTATTTCTGCCCCCCCGGATGCATATTGGGGCAATATCCCCTTATATGCCCCCCCCGGGCGGACAGAAAGCCCACAAGGCCTCAGGAAATATTTTATAAATTCACGGGTGAGGTCAGCCCAGAATGGGCATGCTAATGCCACACCTCCTCAGAAAAATGCCACTGTCTTTTTGCCCCTCCCTGAGGGGCGGATGGGGGCAGTGGCCCCTGATCTGCCCCCGGGGGGGTAGAAAGCTAGACACCAAGGGGAATCCAGGATGAGGTGACTTGTGTGCCTCTCACCAGGTTCTGTTACCCAGAATCCCTAGCAAACCTCAAAAATAGTTTAAAAAAATATATTCTACCCCAACCATTACTCACCTTTAGAAAAGTGAGATCGTTGAGAGATACACTCACGAGCAGCTATCAGGGTAGAAAGTCGTCCATTCAGCTGACTAATAGCTTGCAGGGATTCCTTCCCTGCGGTAAATGCAAGGCGTGCTCGGGAAGCAAAAAAGTCTCATCATACAAGGTACCAGGGGTTGATAAACCTAGAAAGATCAAAAAGTTTCTAACATGCAGTACACCCTACACAGAGTACTGTCTGGTCTGCCCCTGTCAACTCCAATATATTGGGAGCACTATTCATGAGACAAAAAAGAGAGTCATTGAACACACCAGGGCCATAAAAAACTGAGACATGACATATCCGGTAGCCCGACACTTCCAACAGAAACACAAGAGTGACAGAGATTTGCTCAGATTTCATGTCCCAGTACACCCTAGGGGTGGTGATAGATTGATGATGTTGCGAAGACTAGAGTCCCGCTACATCATTGATTTACAAACTAGAAACCCTGAAGGCTTAAATACACACGAAGAATTAGCGGTACATCTGGGTAAATAAGGATATTATGGAAAAATGATGTGTAAACTGATGAATGATGATGGCAGGATGCTCAATGTAAGAGGGAACAATGAACAGCTAAAACATGAAATAGTATACAAATAACTTTGAAATATATATAAAAATGAAATGTGAAGACTGTATATATATGCAGGCATATGTTTGATGTAAAAAGAAAATGAACTATGTACTGACACTGCCCATTCGGGGCAAGATTGAAGGACTGACATATGGGGAGAATGTAGAGAGGCTGTAAGCCCATCCAGGGCCTTATTAACTAGCATGTGACATTATATTTTTAATATAATATAATGTTTTATTATTGATGATTACTGAACCGATAAGTTTTCACTTTTTGCAAAATTAATGCAATTGTAAACTGTCGAGATAGATACGTATGCATACTGAAAAAGACTAGGTTAAGATGATGCCCATGCCTTTGTTGATTAGTCCTCTCTCTATGTCGTACATTGCAATGTGATGATGTAAACAAAAATGGCTGCCTCAGACGCGCACTTTTACCATCAAAGAAGGCAAAACGCCGAAACGCGTCTGGTCGCTGTGGGTCTTGAAATAAACTATGAACCCGCTCCTGAGAGTGCTTTTTCTTTTCTCCTAAATACGAGGCAAGTCAGAGCTTCAATATATATATATATATATATATATATATATATATATATATATATATATATATATATATATATATATATTAATACCACACCAAACTTCACCACCCAAGAAGGCGCTGACTCCGTGTATCTTAGTTCAAGAGTTTTATTTCATATCAACTTCTGCTCAGACGCGTTTCGGCGGCAACCTCCGCCTTGCTCACTCTTATATATATATTTTCTTTTTTTTTTTTAAATTTTTTTTTTTTTTTTTTTTTAAAGCCGCGAGGCGAAACGCATCTGTCGATATGGAGGGGAGAGGAATCTAAGCACCCAAAAAAGCATTTCAAGCTTTGCACTTCAACTCCGAGTGTGCCTCTTAATCTACTAGCCAGCCACCTTTGCTCGCTAAGTGAAGAAATATATATATATATATATATGAAAAAGAATTTCCCAAAGGGAACCACACCATCAAATACCAGTGGATCACAATCCAGTGATGGAATTGAGAGTGAAACTAGTGACACTGGTTATGATTTTTTAGAGGATGTGCGGCTCTGGAATCTGGACAAATCACTGTCCCGAGGAGGGAGCCGCGGAAGAGGAACATTTCGCGGCAGAGGAAAGGGGTCAAAACCCGCTGCCGAAAAACAAGGAAAACCCGAAGAGCCAAAAGAAAGAAAAACATACCCCTTGCGGAATCGGAAATAGAGAACCTAATAATTAATCTGTCAAAACACGAACTCACTGAAGAAGAAACCTCTCTTCTAAATAAAGGACTCTCCTTTTGTCCGGAGAAACATTTCAATCCAGTGGAAACAAGAATTGACTTCTATAAATATATCCGCAAACTAAAACTGGCGAAGATACATGCACGACAACCAAAACAATCAGATACCACAGAAGCCTCAAGAGTTCCTGAAGAAGAATCAACATGGCAAATCCAAGAAGTCCCAGACTTACAAAATATCTTTGAGTTACTATATGATGAGAATACAGCACAAACATCAGGATCACAACTAATGAAAGAACTAGATATAAGAACTGATTGAAGGATCAATACTGGACTGAGAAATAAATCAAAATTTTGCCCTACACTATCACCTGGCAATAGAATTGACATGTTTTCTGAAGCGGTAATAGAAGAAATAGACAAACTCTCAAATACTCGCAAAAAAAACAACAGAGAGAATCTAACAAGTAAAGAAAGAGAAGCTATAAAAACCTTGAATGATGACCCATGCCTTCAATAAAACCGGCAGGCAAAGGCGGCAATATTGTTTTAATGGAAACAAAAAATTACATCAAAGAGGCAAACAGACAATTAAATAACCCTGCAAATTACAGAAAATTGGAAAAGAGTCCCATAAATGAGATGGTTCTACATTTAAATGGATTATTGGAGAATTGGCAAAAAGAAGGATTATTGTCTGAAGATGAGAAAAAATTTCTTAAAAATGAATTTCCAATAATCCCAACAATCTACTTTCTACCGAAAGTGCATAAGACATTGATTGATCCACCAGGGAGACCCATCGTCTCATCATGCTCTAGTCTATATGAAAACATCTCACAATATGTAGACTTATTCTTAGCCCCAATTGCGAAAAGTCAAAGCTCGTATATTAAAGACACTGGGGACTTTTTACGGATACTAGAGAATATCTCCTGGAGTGAAAATTACTTGATGGTGACAATCGATGCAGTCTCCCTCTACACCTCGATAAAACATGAAGTAGGTTTAAATGCATGTCATTACTTCTTAAAACAAAGAAACATCAGCTACCTCAAACATACTGCAATGTTAATGACAATGATCGAACTATGTCTTACTAACAATGTTTTCCTATTCAATCAACAACTTTTTAGACAAGAATGTGGAACTTCCATGGGTATTTCTTTTTCACCCAACTATGCCAATACTACCATGGGCTGGTGGGAAAAAATCATAGTATGGGACTCCTCAAATCAAACTGACTTAGAGAAATTGATCTTATGGGTACGTTATATCGACAACTTGTTTTTAATTTGGAATGCTACACAAGTTGAGTTTGATGCTTACTATGCCAAATTATGTGACAACAACCTTGGATTGGAATTCACATATAAAACGAGTAAAAAAGAGATTGATTTCCTAGATTTGAAAGTCTACATAGAAGAAGAGCAATTACACACAACCCTATTCCGCAAAGAAACTGCAACGAACAGTATCCTACATGGAACTAGCTTTCACCCTCAACCACTGCTAGCTAGCATCCCTTATGGCGAATTCATTCGCATGAAAAGAAACTGCTCAAAAAAAGAGGATGCGGAAATCAAAATAGAAGAAACAGCTGAAAGATTGAAAAAATGAGGATACAGTCAACAAATTCTGGAAAAATGCAGAAAGAAAACTGCCAAGCAAAATAGAACTACATTACTCATTCCTCAATTGAAAACCAACGACCTTAAAGGACCACCACGCTTTGTAACAACTTACAACAAAGAAAGCGGCATTATAAAAAGTAAAATTAAAAAATACTGGCACCTAATATCAGGGGATCCTGACATTGGAAAGATTGTAGGAACTGAACCAACAATAACCTACAAAAAAACTTCCTCACTCAAAGACAAATTGGTACATAGCCATTTCACAGAAAAAAAGACCAAAAACAAAGTGATTGGCTAACTGACCAAAGAAAAGGGTTAAAGAAATGTAATGCTTGCAAAGCTTGCAAAATTGGCCTCAATAAAACAACCTTTGAAGAAACTGATGGAAAAAGTTTCCCTATCACTGAAAAAATAAACTGTTCGTCGACACATGTGATATATATCATACAATGCAAATGCGGATCCAAATACATAGGAAGCACGACCTGTGCCCTAAAAAAACATATTTTGGAGCACATCAGAGCGGTCAAAAATAAAGACATGTCCTACGCAACTGCCAAACATATGGCTACCTGTCAAAAAAGTGACTGGAGGGCCATGTCATATTATGGCATACACATGATTGAGATGAACGAACGTGGAGGAAACAGAAAACGTAAATTACGACAAACTGAATCAAAGTTCATCATCAGACTGAAAACAAAAATGCCCAGAGGGATGAACTTTGACGAGGAGCTTTAAGTACACCTAGAATAACATCAGTGATCAACATAGAACATTGCGATGGGAACCTAAAAGGAAGGAAAAAACATGTACTATTGAAGTGGGTACTATACCCAGTAAAATGTCATGCACATACGATGAAACGGTGATAACATAGAGTACTATACCACAAATGCAAACAAAACATATATATAATTTTTGAACACTGTGACTCTCAGAAATTAGTTAAAACTGTGACTACTATTATACAATGTATTAGTACCTAATGATAAGAATTAAGTGCTGAAATTGCTAAATGTCATTATCATGTTTAAAAAAATCCTTTTTTAATTTTTATGAACTACCTTTCCCACAATGCACCTTAATAGCCAGGTGGGATAAATAATAGACATAGTAGTATGCTTACTTACCGTGAACAAAGCCCGTCTCTAGGCTGAAACGCGTTGGTCTGAGTTTGGAGCAATAAATTACCTTTGAAACTTAACTGGAACTGTGTTGTGCCGCATCTTTCGTGTCAAAAAAAAATATATATATATATATATATATATATATATATATATATATATATATATATATATATATATATATATATATATTACCTACTGGCGTCTCGCCAGTAGGTATATATAGTTAGGATTTTTTCCCTATGGGATTTTTGAAAATTCTATGTCTAATAACTTTGGCGTTTGTGGACGGAATCGGCTGAAATTTTCAGGAAAATGGCACATTTTGTTTCTGAGCAGCCCTTTAAAATTGGGGGGGTTTCGTCAAGGGGGGGCCGAGAAAAAAGGGGGGTCCCAAAACGCGTTTTCCCCATGTTAATTTCCATAGGGCGGTTGGCCTCACTTTTAGCTCGAACGGCTGAATGGATTTGCACGAAACTTGGCAAAATTGTAGGGACTGTTAGCCCGATGTGCCTTTGCTAGGTCTCAATATATGTGCTCCAGTGGATTTTGAGAAATTAATGTTCAAAACAAGATATATATCTGTAACAGCGCTCCGGGCTGCGCTCCGGTCCGCTTACTTTTCGCGTAACGGAGCTTTGCGTAGCGAAGCTGATTGGCTCTCCGGTGTCTGTCAACATTCTAAACAGTCCGGTGCGGCCGCCATCTTGTCTCTCGGTAGGATCGAGAGACAAGAGGAGGAGAAAAACAAAGGGGGAATTTAATGAAAGGGGGCAAGGTAGACCCCTCTTGACCCCCTAGGAATGATGTTGGGGTTATTAAAGGGTCCCGTGGGGAAAATTTAAAAAAATTGATTTTTCACGGTAGAAGCGCTTCTCGGGCCGCGAACTGGGCCGCAAACTGGTAGCGAAACGGGAATTCGCCATTTTGTGTTTCGTTTTAATTAAATTACTAGGTATAAGGGGGTGCGGGAGACGTATCCTGATCCCTTATGTTTTCTGAGGGTGGCTGAGGAGGCTCATATATGTTGATACATGTCTTCCAGCGGCTGTGCGTGAGCGTTTTTTTTTTTTGCTGCGTGACGTCTGTTAACGTTCGATTCGATGGAAATCAGGAAGTGTTGACCGCCAATTTGTCACTGCGATAAAATATTTTGTTATAAATGAATCCTTATTGATAAACATTGTCTGCGCCATCTTGCCTTTTTTCCAATGCCACAATTTTGTCGTGCACGGCAGCCATTTTAGATGCCTTGACCAGACCCACTCTCTGCACGCCGCCGATCCTCAGCACGGCTCCCCACCCTCGCAAGCATCTCCCCCACGCACTGGATACCCCCGCTCTCTCTCTCATGCATGGGCCATAAACTTCCCCCCATCTGCGCTGCTCTTCCCTGAGAATCACACCCTGTGCCCGCCCGACACCTCCCTTTCACCCTATTCACTACCCCATACATGACAATAACCCGATTCAAGGCCCCATTCACCCGATTTTTTAAAAATATATAGTACTCCAACAAAGTAGGATTATAAAACTTTATTAACTTTATAAATATATCGAACGCAACAAAAACTGTAAATACATTTAAACATTTTTTGGCAAAAAGAAGCAACAATGGTCAGTAGCTGTCTTTTGTGCGAATAGTCCCAAGGCAGCACAACGTGCTGAGTTCTGGACGGCACCCAGGTGATGTTACCTGGGTGCCGCACTGGTTTTTGGTTTCCTACAATGCAGCTCAGAAAAACAGCGTGGGGCGTCCCGGGTGGTGCGCGGGGAGGCCTCGTCAGTAGCGGTCTGTTGTGCGAATAGTCCCAAGGCAGCAGAACGCGCTGAGATGTGGATGGCACCCAGGTGATGTCCAGTAACTTGCCGCACTGGTTTTGGTATCCTACAATGCTGCTCCGAAAAACGGCGTGGGGCGCCCCGGGGGGGGGGCGTGGGGGAGGCGGCGTGAACGGGCGTCCCCAGGTGGAGGCTCGTCTGCTGTACTGGGGCGCCCCTTTACCGTTTCAGTTGCCATTCCGCCCGCTTTTGCTACACTGTGCCTCGTCCTCCATTCAGCTGTTTATCGCCCGCTCTTGCGGCTACAGCGTCTCGCTCACCATGTAGTTGAGTTGCGCCCACTCTTGCGGTGCAGCGATAGGCGGCTGCCATTGGATTCTTGAAATGGCGGACGGCTCTTCGGATTTGGGCCTGGTCCACTAAAATGGCCCTGGGACACCTTGGAACTCGGACGGTTGCCTGCTAGGGCTTGGGCTCCATCCTCGAAAGCGTCCCCTCAGCCGTGAAGATTCTACAAAAGTCTTGGGGGCCCTCGACTCCTGCAGGCTTCCGGTTGGGAGCGGCTGCCATGATTGCTCACGGAATGACCACGACGGAGCCACGAGATGGTGGTGCTCTCATGCTGACGCCAGCTTCAGTCTGAAACATCCAGAAACAAGGTGGGGCTTTCATCGTTTGGGAAAAAAAAATGTTCTAAACCAATGAAAAGTGTTATTTTTAGGTCATATGACCAAGCCTTCCATCTTTAGGAAACCAAAAGTAAAATGAACCAATGAAAAGTTTTATAAACAAGTCACATGACCTGTTATGCGGCATAGGGCTACAAAAAGCGTAGAAAATCCGTTGGCACGTGAGGCGGCGTCAGTAGCGGACCGATGTGCGAATAGGCCGAAGGCAGCACAACGCGCCGAGATCCGGATGGCACCGTGTTGGTGTCCAGCAAGTTGCTGCACTGGTGTGGCTATCCTACAATGCTGCGCCGAAAGTCGGCGTGGGGTGCCCCATTGGCTTATGAGGTGATGTCAGTAGTGGACCGATGTGTGAATAGGTCGGAACCAGCACAAGGCGCCAAGATCCGGATGGCAAGTCCTGGATGTTGAGTGCCATAGTTGAGAGTTCTGAGCAGTGCTTGTAAGACTATCTGAAGCTTATTTGCACCTGCTGCAGCTTCACTATTGCCCGAGGTGGTGTCCAGCAAATTGCCGCACTGGTGTGGCCATCCTATAATGCTGCGCCGAAAGACGGCGTGTCCAGCTGAGTTCCGGTCACTCTTGCGGTACAGTGACTCGAACGCGCCGAGATCCGGATGGCACCGAGGTTGTGTCCAGCAAGTTGCCGCACTGGTGTGGCCATCCTACAATGCTGCGCCGAAAGTCGGTGTGGGGTGCCCCGTTGGCTTATGAGGTGATGTCAGTAGTGGACCGATGTGTGAATAGGTCGGAACCAGCACAAGGCGCCAAGATCTGGATGGCAAGTCCTGGATGTTGAGTGCCATCGTTGAGAGTTCTGAGCAGTGTTTGTAACACTGTCTGAAGCTTATTTGCACCTGCTGCAGCTTCACTATTGTCCTGGTGTGGCCAAAGATCGCCCATGACATAGGCGGCCGGCTCCCGGGGTCCGGCAGAACTTTTTCCCTTTTCCATTCTGCATCTTGTCCCACAATCCGTTTGACCTGAAGACACGACCAGGTCCCTGGATGTGTGCAGGGGGACGCTATTGATTGAATCAAAATGGCGGCTTCACACAAAGCTGACTCAAGCGTTGCTGTTGATGCTATACAGACAAAAATTGGTTTTCAGTTTGTACATTCTTCAGGATTTTTTTTTCCATCCAAGGCTGGTTGAGAGTTTGTAGAACAATGTCTTCAGATTTTCAACATACTACTCTTCAACATTCTTCCTAAATGTAACAATGTGAGACTCACTAGGAGAACGGCTGTTTATCTTTCCTTTCAAAATGCTGCCAACAATATTTTCTAAATGGAAGACACCATCTTGTAGCATAAAGGGCCGAAAGGGGTTCTGGTCTGGCCGATGGTTGGTGGAGACATTTTGACTATATCTTGGACCTGCCCGGCCTCGCCCAAAATGGCGCCGGTATAAATGGGACTCGTAACTCCTTGTTGTGTACTGGTTGAACAACCTTGATATCACGAGATATGAATGTAGTGTTGATGCTCATGGTGGGCGGGGACGAGAATTGATTGAATATTTCGACATCCCTATTGATATTAAGTTCTGATGTGTTATTGATTACTGTACTATTGAAAGTTCGAATTAACGTCACCCATGGTACTTGCCCGCAAATGTATATCTAGATGATTTTTTTGTAAGTGGCTTTGTCGTATTTTAATTACAAAATGTACGTCCACCGATTCCGCAACTGTTAGACACCTTAGTTCTTGCAACCTAATGGCCCGCTCGTTACGTTCCTCTACAGTGTAAATGTCTCCTCATCATATACGTTTCCAGTTTGCTCCGTGGCCGGCCCACGTGGTTATAGGCCCGTATTTGTATACTGACATTTTCACAATAAAGGTTTTTAAAACAAAACATGGTAGTAGTATTTACATTGGTAAAGTTTTTACTTTTAGTCACTGTTTTCGAATCAGTAAAAGGCAAGTGAAATAAAGCAGTCCAATTACATGACGGATAAAAGGTATAATACGTAGGAACGCAGTAAAGATAAATGGTCAAGGGCAGTTGTGTTTTCCACTCCTGCAACATAAAGTGATCGATAAGAATCTGATAATCAGGCGTATCGGCGAGTAAGACAGCAGGCCGAGCCTCTTTTACTCAACGGCCCCGTCATGGGACGAACAAACGCCCTTTTTCTCGAAAAAGGAATATATTTTACTTGCAGGACAGTTGTAAATTTTCCGGGAAAGTACATTAGCCTAGAACATTACAACATATATGTTTAAAAAAAAATAATGTTCGAAACCAATAAAAAGCGTAATTTTTAGGTCATATGACCAAGCTTTTCATCATTAAAATAACAAAAGTAAAATGAACCAATGAAAAGTTTTATTAACAAGTCACATGACCTGTTATGCTTACGTTACGCGCTGCGCGCCGCGCCCCGGATCACTTCCGGGTGCGCTAACGCGGCGTGTCATATAACGCATTACGCGACAACGTAGGTCAAGAATATAGTCAAAATGTCTCCACCAACCAGCGTTCGGAACACAACCCCTTTCAGCAGTCCAAAAAGTTCTGTTAAATGACAACAGAGGGGACAGGCAACAAGAACCATCAGTCAAAGAGGGGAGGGCAAGTTCTTTTCTACCGGGTCATGTTGGGGCGCTACCGGAACTGATCGAATTGGTAGTCTACAGTGTTTCTGGATGTTTCAGACTAAAGCTGGCGCCAGCATGAGAGCACCACCATCTCGTAGCTCCGTCGTGGCCATTCCACGAGCAAACATGGCAGCCGCTCCCCACCAGAAGCCTGCGGGAGTCGGGGGCCCCCAAGACTTTTGTAGAATCTTCACGGCTGAGGGGACGCTTTCGAGAATGGGACCCAAGCCCTATCAGGGAAGTGTCCGAGTTCCAAGGTGTCCCAGGGCCATTTTAGTGGACCACGCCCAAATCTGAAGAGCCGGCCGCCATTTTGAGAGTCCTGTGGCAGCCGCTTATTGTTGCATCGCAAGAGCAGGAGCAACTCAACTACATGGTGAGCGAGACGCTGTAGTCGCAAGAGCGGGCGGTAAACAGCTGAATGGCGGAAGAGGCACAGTGTAGCAAAAGCGAGCGGAATGGCAACTAAAACGGTAAAGGGGCGCCCCACTACAGCGTGTCTTCAGGTCAAACGGATTGTGGGACAAGGTCCAGAATAGAAGAGTCATCAAAAGGCAAAAAGTTCCGCCGGACCCCGGGAGCCGGCCGCCTATGTCGGGGGCGATCTCAGGCTACACCAGTGCTATAAGACTTGGGGAGGGGGTCGGAGCCAAGCGTCTTCTCCGAGTCCGTGCCATCACACCGCCCCTCGGGGGCCTCCGTCAAGCGGTTTAGGGAGGTACTATATCACATTGTTTTCAAATGCAGTCAGGTCCACAAACGACCCTCACTTACTTTGAGAATAGTGAAGCTGCAGTAGGTGGAAATCAGCTTCAGACAGTGTTACAAGCGCTGCTCAGAACTCTGAACTATGGCACCCAACATCCAGAACTTATGCCATTTGAGAATGGCAGTGACATCGAAGCAACTCAGGGACCAAAACCATTAACGTACTTTCACGTATGAAAATCTTACTTGGGGAGGGGGCAGGAGCGAAGCGCCCCCTCCCAGTCCGCGCCACCACACCGTATGTGGAAAATCTGAAGCCATCGTTCTACAAACTCAACCAACCTCGGATGGAAAAATCTAGAAAAATGTACAAACTGAAAACCAGTTTTGGTCTGCCTAGCATCAGCAGCAACGCTTGCTATCAGAGTGCATGAGTTTCATGCTCGATCGATTGAGCTAGCCGGATCGGGCAACAAAAAGTATAAAATAGTTATGTAAATAGTTATTTAATAAAATGTTTTTCCCTGTTACTTTGCTGGTGTGTTGTATATATTTTTAATATTTGCATAGGGTTTGTCGTTATTTTGGGCGGGGTGGGTGACGGAGCCGAGCTGTCTTGCAGCCCTCATGGTGTGGAGCTCAATTCATCTCACTAGTTTCGTATTTCTCATGAAGGGTTGTTCCTAATGTTTCTATTTTAGCGACGTCAAAAAGAGATCCAATTAGTGGCCTACTGATTTTGCTCGATTACTTTAATTTTTTTACACGATTTTTCAGTATCTGCAAAGACTAAACAGAGTATTGCGACTTTGTGCTTGTTTGTAAATAGAGAATGAACCAAAGAGAACCAATTCTAAAACAGTAAATGCTTGGATAACAATCAATCAAATGGAGAGACAAGCAGGCACGACGGATTACAACGGGGTTAAAGGTCTGCGTTAACTACCCTTCACTATCTGTAAAGAGAGAGTACTACTAAGAGTAAAGAGGGGAGGGGGGGGGCAGCGTTCAAAGCACAACAGCGTGCATAAACACGAAAACGTTTTACCTATCACGTACTTGACATTTGACAGCTTTTGATATTTGCTATTAAAAAACCATTGAAATTCACAGAAAAAACCATAGGTTATAGTCCATATATAGTTAGGAATTTGCATTTACAAAACCTTGAAAATTCACTGAAAAAACCATTGGTTATAGACCATATATAGTTAGGGATTAGCCTTTTCAAAACCTTATTTTACTCGCATAAAACCATTGAAATTCCATATATAGTTAGTTGCACTAACTATATATCGCGGACCCGCAATCCACTGCTAATGATGTCACATATTACATCATTCATGACATGGTCAGTGACATCACTGATGACATCACTGATGACATCTCAAATGACATCACTGATGACATCACTGATGACATCTCAAATGACATCACTGATGACATCACTGACATCTCATTTGACATTATTGATCACATCACTGATGATATCATTTATGTGATAATACAATGAACATCTTCAAACTGTAATATAACCTTAGATACACTCAGTGTAAACAGACACTCACAGACTGTCACACATCCATGGAGTTACTCACACACCTAGTCAGTCATGCAAAGAATCAATCACACCTCCATTTCCTCAACTATACAGTTATACACACCTTACTTATTCAAACATATACTAACACATATTTACTCTCTTATACAATCCCTGATACAAGATCACAATGATCCATACAGCCACTCTCACATTAAGTGGCTCTTATGTTCAGTTATTTATATATGTCAATTCTCACATGGACTGTGTTTTACATATGTACTTACTTTGACATGTAGCACTGAGATATCCATCCACTAACCAATACACTCATGCACACAGTCAACTGTCCATACAGCTGTTTCTACATGCACTTTTGAACCCATACACCTAGGGAATTAACTGTTCACACATCTATGCACAGAGGCATACACCTCCCAGCCACCCACACACATACTCAGTCTCCCATACAAATACTTAGGCAACCATTCAATAACCCATATAGTTACTCATATAGCTACTGATTTACACATGCAGCAGTTTACAGAACAACATATATAATGATTGCCAAATTAAGACACTTTAGTCACTAACCCATGCACTCAGTGAGACACATTTAATCATTCTCTCATACAGTCAGTCATGCACCTACTAAATCCTTCATCCAGACACTTATACATCCACTCATTCTTCAATATGTAAGACATATTTTAACTTTACAGAAACATACAGTCACTGGGTGTTGTCATCAGTGATGTCATCAGTGATGTCATTTGAGATGTCATCAGTGATGTCATCAGTGATGTCACTGACCATGTCATGAATGATGTAATATGTGACATAATTAGCAGTGGATTGCGGGTCCGCGATATATAGTTAGTGCAACTAACTATATATGGAATTTCAATGGTTTTATGCGAGTAAAATAAGGTTTTGAAAAGGCTAATCCCTAACTATATATGGTCTATAACCAATGGTTTTTTCAGTGAATTTTCAAGGTTTTGTAAATGCAAATTCCTAACTATATATGGACTATAACCTATGGTTTTTTCTGTGAATATATATATATATATATATATATATATATATATATATATATATATATATATATATATATATATATATATATATATATATATATTCCACTCCTCCTGCTTCTCCACGCTGCTCGCACTGCACGCAGAACACAAGGACCACCACACAGCTCGTATATATATTACCTAATGGCAGTTGTCAGTAGGTAGTTATAGATGGGACCCGATTGGCAGACAGGGTTACTCCATCACAAACCTAACAGATATCCTGTCTGCCATATTACAATTCCATTACATTCTATGTAACTTGCAATATGTCCGACGGGATATCCGTCACGCTTGTGAACGAGTATCCCATCCGCCAAGATTGTAATCAGGTCCCTAGTTTCCATAGACAAAGTGGTTTTGTTTTGCTTATAAGTTTGGTGCCGTTTGACAAATCTTCACGATATTTTCTAAACTAGTATACAACTCACCTCGGATGCTGTCTGGAAAGAAGTTTCGGGGTGATTTGTCAAGTGGGGGGTTGAGAAAAAGGGGGGCCCAAAAGGCATTTTCCCCATGCAATTTCCTATAGGGATTTTCGGCACAACTACAGCCCAACCCGCTGAACGGAATGACACCAAATTTGGCAGAAAGCTCACTCTTGGTCCAGAAAGAGCCCTTTTTGTAAATTGGTTTAAATCTGTTCAGAAGTTTTGGAGTTATAAAGGAAAAAGATTTATATGACGGATCTGACAGATCTCATGCTGCGATCTAATTGGCTGCCAACACTTCGGCCAGGAAGTGTTGGCAGCCATCTTGAGAGCCCAACTTATCCGAGTCCCAAGAAAAAAGTAAAAGAAAAACGGAAAGGGGCAGGGTAGAAACACCCTGACCCCCTAGGCCTGGCGGTGTGGTCCCATAGGGACAACGGAGGGGCCAAAAAGTATTTATTTTCAGTTTTGCCGCAAAGTCATAGAGGATCCACAGCAAACATTTTTTTTAAACACTACCTAACTATAATGTCCCTGTAACCTTTGTCTTTTGGGTGAATTTCTAAAGATGTTTTAATTCAATTAAACCTGTAACCTTTGGTTTTATCATTGAATTAGTGTGTTTTTAATGCTGTTTCCTAACTTGTGGTAAATATTTTACTGTATACTATTTTTGCCATATAATTTCAGACAGGTTACAAAAGAATAGCTCAATCAAATGAGAGGCAGAGTCCGTGGTGTCTGAGTCGTAAGGGCTTTAATCATAAAATGACTAAATGACTCGAGTCAATGGATATCTAGTCCATCAATACAAGGGTTCGGGTATGCAATGATGGCAGGAAAAGATGTCAACGATTTATTCACAGTACATGACATATATAGTAAAATGACACAATAGTATTGAATACAGTAGGCGTGACAAGTGAAATGTATATGATAAGAACACATGTGCGTAGCAAAAAGGCGTGAACATGGGTGTGCACAGAGGCGTGAACTAGAAACGTCACAGAAAAGTGTCATGAATGGATGGATGCTTAGAGAATTCGTGCAGAGTCAGCTGAAACCTATGGCCTGGATGCGCGCGCAGCTAATATGACGTGTGATTGACGTGCAACGGGAGGAAGCTAAGAGTCTGACTTTTAACACTAGTAGAAGAGACAGTAGTCTGGCATGTCAGATCGACCTGTCCCTAAACATATCTGATATCTACTATTTGGAGGATGTTTAATCTAGACGAAAAGGTCTCTTGGGCAGAGGCTACTCTATGCTGAATGTTTAGTGCGTGTATAGGTGTCTGCGTGTCTACGTGCGGATGCTCGAAGCCAGGGGCCTACCATGGTAACGGGAGCAATGAATTTCATGAGGGAGGACGGAAAGGCTTGGCCCTTGCTCTGCAGTCGAGGATATGTTTTCGTATTTCACTAGACAGGAATGTGTTTTCGAGGAGCTGAGCTGGCTACGCTGATAACTTGAAGGCAAAATACTGTTTTTGGCAGGCAGACCAGGCCGAGCCGGGCACCGCTCGGTTGGCAGGAAGTAAGGCAGAGGTCAGGGATGCGTCTCCATGCTGCAGCTTTCAGAGGCAGAGGCAGAAGTGGCTTGAAGACAGAAATCAGGGCCTAGCTCGGCAGAGCCAGGAAAACGTGAAAGTGCACCACATAAAGACGGTGGCACGGCATACTTAGGAACTGAATTATCGATCCATTCATGGTGGATCTGATAGAGGACATGTTAACGTTGGACGCAAATGTATTTGCATCTTCAGATTCGGTCGTGGAGGGAAATTTCATGTACTTGAAGTGTGTACATGGAGCCGTTGGGGTCTACGTTAGGGGACACAATTGACCATAAAAATTCCAATTACCTCATTCCCTCCTTGTCCCCTACGGACCCTTCATGATATGTCGATTTTCATGAGACCATCAATCTGTTCATATAACATCATTTGCTCTTCTTTCTTTTTTCTGGAATGGGAACGTGCACTTGAATGGGGAACACAAGCTGTGGCGCACAAACCGCAAATCGCTGGCCCACATTGTAAACAAAGGCAACAACTGAATACTATGGCCAATATGATTCCTAGGAATGACAGTAGCTTCCATCCCCAGGCTGTTACTACACTCCAGAGCCAACCGGACCAAGTCCATGAGCCTGGATTCTGGTGTATCAGGTGAGCAATTTCGTGAAGTCGGGTAATGGCTTTATAGACTGATGGCGCATTATTTGGAATAAATACGCAGCAACTGGATCCGATGACTCTACAAGCCCCGCCCCTATCGGCCAGGATGACGTCAAGGACAAGGCGGTTCTGAAGAACAACAAGTCTCATAGCAGACTGCTCCTCTGTTAAGTTGCCCAAAGCTGAAGTAGTCTCGTTTACTACTGCTTCTAATATTCTGGTTAATTTGCGTATCAGTTTACTATTAGAGACAGTTCCTAGATAGGGAAAGAACCCTTTATTGAAATTTGTATATTGTTCCCATGTAGTTTCAGTCTGATCAACTATTGGGAGGTCTCTTTTGTGTCTAACAATATTAAGGCGGGAATTCCTGTGATAGTCAGATGGGGCTAGAAATACTGGTGGCAATAAGAATGCAATGAAACAGGTACCATCCCAGTCTGGAGGTAAACGGACATAAGCTGTCTGACCACAAATAAAGTAGGAATGTCGGGAAGCTTTGAATGTAGACTTGCTGCCTCAGGATGCCGGACACAGTGAAACTTCCACTGGTATCCCAATAGAAGAGAGACCTGCTTCATGAGTTCGGATGAGAATGGCTGACCGTTATCTGAATACACGACACGGGGCAAACCGTATCGAGGAAACAACTCACGAACCAACTGCCTGGCAGTGGTCGGGGCAGTGTAATCTGGGACGGGATATGCTTCTGTCCATCGGGATAGGGCACAAACAACTACGAGGACATACTTAAATCCTCGGCATCTGTCCATCTGGATATAATCCATCTGGAGGACTTCAAAAGGATAGTCGGGAGGATGGAATCCACCTTGCTCTATGGGAATCCCTTTTCCTGGATTGAACTGACAACAGATCATGCAGGTACGCACTTTCTGTTTCGCTGCTGCTCGTAAATGCTTGTTGAACCAAAGATTCTGTACACTGTCTAACATGGCTTTTTCTCCTAAATGTGCTGGACTATGTGCTGTGTTAATGATAACTTGGACCATAGAGTCGGGGAGGAACCATGTGGTCTTTCCCCTCGTCATCCATCCTTGGTCTGTCTGGACCCCTCCTTGTTCAGCCCATTTCTTTATTTCATCTGGAGTGGCATGTGTCTGTATGTCAGTGACATCTTGTGTGGGGTCCCTGACTGTCATGCAATGTGTCTGTGAAGTCGCGTCTGTCTTGGTCATGTCCGTCGTTTGAGTATGAGTCAGTGCTGTATGTTTCGCTATTCGATCTGCAAAGTCGTTACCCTGAGAAATCTTGTCTGTGACTTTCGTATGTGCCTTGCACTTCATGATAGCTATCGCTGTAGGCAAATGTATTGCTTCTAATAGGGCTTGAATGAGGGGGCCATGTTGTATCTTGGCTCCATGAGAGGTCAAGAAACCGCTTTCCTGCCAGAGTACACCGAAGTCGTGAACAACTCCGAATGCATAACGTGAATCTGTGTATATATTTACTTTCTGGTTCTTGGCTCGTATACAGGCTTGGGTCAGAGCAATGAGCTCTGCTGCTTGGGCCGACAGGGTGTCAATGCGATGTGTTTCTATGACATCAGTTTCAGTGGTCACTGCATACGCGGCCACTAACTCTCCTGTACTTGTTCTTAGACATGAACCATCCACATAAAGTGTCAGGTCTGGATCGGGTAATGCGACATCTGTCAAGTCTTGTCTGGGTTTCGTAACTGTGTCAACTACCTCTACGCAGTCATGTGGAGTAGGATCTGTAGTGCTCGATGGTAAAAGTGTAGCAGGATTCAGTGTATTATAGCGTCTAATCTCTATGTGTGGTTGGAATAACGTCAATTCATAACCTGTCAGTCGTGCTACAGTCAAGTGTTGAGTCTGTGTTCTGTTTAAAAGAACCTCTACAGAATGTGGAACTTGTACTGTCAGGTGATGTCCTAATACAATGGAGTCGCTTTGTCTGATTGCTAGAGCTGTAGCTGCAACTGACTTTAAACACGCAGGCAAGGCCTGGGCTACTGGATCCAATGTGCTCGAAAAATAAGCACACGGTCTATGTTTGTCTGCTTGTAACTGAGTGAGAACCGACAACGCTGTGCCATCGCGTTCAGTGACAAAAAGTGTAAAAGGTTTAGTGTAACAAGGTGTTGCTAAAACTGGTGCTTGACATAAGGCTTTCTTTAATTCGTCAAAAGCTTGTGTATGTTCCTGAGTCCATGGGAGGACAGACGAAGACGCTGCCTCCTGTGTTGTCAACTGTATGAGCGGTTTAGCTAGAAATGCATATTGTGGAATCCATTGTCTGCAATAAGAAGTGAGTCCAATAAAAGCTCGTACTTCTTTCTGTGTCTTGGGTTGCGGAAGATGTGCAATTAACTGAATCCGTTCGGGTGTCAGCTGCCTACCCCACTTGGTCAGCAAGTGCCCAAGGTACACCACTTGCTGAGCACAGAATTGTAGCTTCGAAGGAGACACCTTGTGTCCCTTGTCCGCCAAGAAGAGTAAAACTGTCAGTGATGCTTGTTCACATTCTGGTTCACTACGGGCGGTGATCAATAGATCATCGACGTACTGGAGTAGGGCAGTGTTGGCAGGCATGTGAATACTGTCAAGTTGTCGTTTTAATGCTTGGCTGTAGATGCTGGGGCTTTCTGTGAATCCTTGAGGTGCGCGTGCAAATTTGAAGCTTCGGCCATTTAAACAGAATCCGAAAAGATATTGGCTTTCCGGGTCAATAGGAACACTAAAGAAGGCGTTCTTGAGGTCAATTACAGTAAAGAACGTTGCTTCGGAATCAATAGCTGTCAATAGGGATGAAATGTCTGGGACCACGGGATATTGTGGTACAATGCATTTATTCAATTCTCGTAAATCGATAACTAATCGATAAACTGGAGGTGCATTTGGATCAGTTCGTTTAAGAATTGGAATGATAGGGGAATTACAAACATTGGAGTCGGTTTCTACAACCACTCCTTGTGTAATGAGCTCGTCAATGATTTTCAGTAAAGCCACTACAGCATCTGGTGGTAACTTGTATTGTCGAATGCGTGGTAGTACTACTCCTGGCTTGAGTGTGACACGATATGGAGTAATGTGCATACAACCTACATCAGTGGGGCCTTTTGCCCATAAATGTGCAGGAACATTCTGTAACCTGGGGTCGAAATCTCTCAATACATAATGGCCTTTGAAATCACGAAGGAACAACCTTACTCCTTCAGGAGAACAGCAAATTACAGCTCCTAGAGCCTTCAGGGTCTTTATACCAAGTAAGTTTTCTGGGCATGATTTCGTGAGCAGTAAATCTGTAGTGCGGGACAATGGACCAACTGCAAGGGGAACTGGTTTCGATACTTCATTAACAATAGGCTTTCCTGAAAATCCAAGGGAAACATTCTGTGAGCCTGAAAGGGGTGCCCCTGGAACCTCGTCGTGACTGATTGTTGTCCTGCTTGCCCCTGTGTCAATTAAGAACTTTCTATCCTTCCCTAATACCTGACTGTGTACATAAGGGCCTTCTTGATCTACAGGAACCTCGATAAGGGGCAAGCCAACCTCCCTCTCTAGGCTGTTTCATGTGTATTGCTGGTAATCGGGGTAGTCAGATTGTGCATACTGGTACATCTGCTGTGTGACATGTTGTGTTGCGGCAATGGGCTGTGGCTGTGGCATTGCTACGGTCTGTTGTGGAACCTGCATAGGCTGGACATTCTGTGGAACGTGTTGTTGGACCTGGTCCTGTCTATGTGATTCTTTACGCCATAATTCAATGGCATCTTTCTGTGACTGTCTGGCTTTCTTTTTCCACGACGCTTCTTCTACTCTCATGATGCACTCGGCATCCCATGTCCCTGTAACGGGCCATCTCTGATTCTCTGCTAAGTCTTTAGTGTATTCCACCCACAAGTCGAGAAATAATATGGCATCTAAGCCGTGTTTGTGGTACATAAAATATCCGGGAGTGTCCCTGGGTGGGATGGGAACAGCTTCCTCAAGTATCCCTTTCCTAGTTCCTATCTGTCTCAGTTTAGAGAATAAAGGCATCGCTACCTCGATCTAGACACTATACACAATAAACACAGTAAAAATGCAAACAATCACTCATACCACGACATTAAAAACACATTGAAACATTTCGAAACGAACAACAATAACTTGATAATTCAATACTAGATGCACTGCTAAACAGTACAGATACACTGCTAAAACAGTGCAGACCGGGTCTGCGTACCCAAACCCGTCTTGACCGGACACAAATTAATGCACCCGTCTAGATGCGTCCCCAGCAACGGTACTCACCGGGAAGCACGGAACGGAAGGCCTCGGAAACTCGACTGGACTGGACTGACGTCACTGCTTCTGCCGCGCACTACGCATGCGCCTCGACACTACTGGTGGGCCTCTCGATACCTCGGACACTGCTCTCTCGGCTGGGCTCTGGTCGGGATCCTCCGCACTCCTCACCGCCTCGTCTGGATGTCGGCCGCAGTCTCCGTCGCCTCCGTAGGCCTGAGGGAGATACAGGAAATCCTGCAGATGCGCATGGGGTCCGTCACAGCTGTAGTCGGGGGCAGAGCCTGCGACGCATCGCCGGCGCGTGGGGTGGGGGAGGGGTCCCTATTCGGGCGCCAAATTATGTGGTAAATATTTTACCGTATACTATTTTTGCCATATAATTTCAAACAGGTTACAAAAGAATAGCTCAATCAAATGAGAGGCAGAGTCCGTGGTGTCTGAGTCGTAAGGGCTTTAATCATAAAATGACTAAATGACTCGAGTCAATGGAGATCTAGTCCATCAATACAAGGGTTCGGGTATGCAATGATGGCAGGAAAAGATGTCAACGATTTATTCACAGTACATGACATATATAGTAAAATGACACAATAGTATTGAATACAGTAGGCGTGACAAGTGAAATGTATATGATAAGAACACATGTGCGTAGCAAAAAGGCGTGAACATGGGTGTGCACAGAGGCGTGAACTAGGAACGTCACAGAAAAGTGTCATGAATGGGTGGATGCTTAGAGAATTCGTGCAGAGTCAGCTGAAACCTATGGCCTGGATGCGCGCGCAGCTAATATGACGTGTGATTGACGTGCAACGGGAGGAAGCTAAGAGTCTGACTTTTAACACTAGTAGAAGAGACAGTAGTCTGGCATGTCAGATCGACCTGTCCCTAAACATATCTGATATCTAGTATTTGGAGGATGTTTAATCTAGAGGAAAAGGTCTCTTGGGCAGAGGCTACTCTATACTGAATGTTTAGTGCGTGTATAGGTGTCTGCGTGTCTACGTGCGGATGCTCGAAGCCAGGGGCCTACCATGGTAACGGGAGCAATGAATTTCATGAGGGAGGACGGAAAGGCTTGGCCCTTGCTCTGCAGTCGAGGATATGTTTTCGTATTTCACTAGACAGGAATGTGTTTTCGAGGAGCTGAGCTGGCTACGCTGATAACTTGAAGGCAAAATACTGTTTTTGGCAGGCAGACCAGGCCGAGCCGGGCACCGCTCGGTTGGCAGGAAGTAAGGCAGAGGTCAGGGATGCGTCTCCATGCTGCAGCTTTCAGAGGCAGAGGCAGAAGTGGCTTGAAGACAGAAATCAGGGCCTAGCTCGGCAGAGCCAGGAAAACGTGAAAGTGCACCACATAAAGACGGTGGCACGGCATACTTAGGAACTGAATTATCGATCCATTCATGGTGGATCTGATAGAGGACATGTTAACGTTGGACGCAAATGTATTTGCGTCTTCAGATTCGGTCGTGGAGGGAAATTTCATGTACTTGAAGTGTGTACATGGAGCCGTTGGGGTCTACGTTAGGGGACACAATTGACCATAAAAATTCCAATTACCTCAAACTATAACGGGGTCTGTAATCTTTGGTTTTTAAAGTGAATTTCCATTTTTTCAATGCGTTTCCCTAACAATAGCGCCCCTGTAACCTGTGTGTGTAAGTGGGTGTGTAAGTGGTAGTGTGGGTGCGTAAGTTGGTGTTTGACTAGATGTCTGGTCTGTGAGTGGTTGTATCTGTCCTAGCCTGTAAGGCTCCAGGGCCTGATGGCATGCCAGGGGATGTTTTTTTATATGATAAAGATAGATGGTGCAGGTATATCCTGTCGCTGTCTAATGCTATTGCGCAGGGAGCCCTCATACCGGATTCCTGGAAGAAAGCCGAGATTATCCCCGTTTACAAGAAGGGGGATAAATCAATGCCAGGGAACTACAGGCCAATCAGCCTAATCGATTGTCTCCAGAAAATAACTGGGATGCTTGTGCTTAACAGGGTGCAGGAATGGATTGAGGAGTTTGATGTTTTGTCAACCCTGCAAGCAGGATTTCGTGCGTCCCTTAACACAATTGACCAGGTGTTTCGATTTGTTTTGATACACTGGAAGATTGTGACTCTAGGCAAGGGTAGCCTGTATGCCGCCTTTGTAGACCTCAGGGCGGCATTTGATCTTGTGCCGCGTAAAAAATTATGGCTAACCCTACGAGAGCTAGGACTCCCCTCTGAGCTCCTGACTTTGATTATTAGATTACATGAGGGCAATAGCGCGCAAATTAGGTGGGGCGGGCAAGGAGAGGTTACTGAATTGTTCCCAGTAGAAAGAGGTGTAAGACAAGGCTGTGTTATGGCTCCCACCCTATTCTCATTATATATTAATGGGATAGTTGATTATATGTGTGCATTTCCGTCTGACGCCCCTATATTAGCCAGTGATAAAGTGCCTATATGGATGTTTGCTGATGACACCTTGATCCTTTCCAAGACCCCAAGTGGGCTCCAGAGGGCCCTCAAACTTTTGAGGGCTTTTGCTCGCAGCGGGGTTTGGAGATCAACGTGTCAAAAACAAAGCTAATGGCATTTATTGCCCATAAGACCTTTAAAGGGGGTATTTGTATGTATGATAGGCCTTTGGACCTGGTGAATGAGTTCACCTACTTAGGGGTGAACTTCCAAAATAATATGAGGTGGGATCACCAGGTGGAGCTAGCTTCCATTAAACACAGACAAATAACAGGGATTCTGTCCAAAGAGCATAATTTATCATACTCTAAGCCCCTAAGCCCTGTTTTGGAGATTTATAAATTGAAAGCTGTTAGCTCAGCCCTATATGGCTCAGAACTTTGGGGGTGTGAAAATCTTGCAACCTTAACTACTTCGAAAAACAGGTTTCTGAGGATAATCACCAGACTGTCACAGAGCACTCCTACCAGCCCCCTACAAATCTATCTAGGGATGAAACCAATCTCAGCAGTAGCCAAACTTCGTCTCACCCTCTATTGGAGGAGACTCTGGTCTACACCAGAGCACTCAGGCTATGCGAAAGGCTTCCTTGAATTAATAAGAGCTGATGTTTTACATTGTGTCAAATGGCTTTGGGCGGTCAGAGACCTTTTATCCGCTATAGTCTTTGCTTGGATGTGGGTGGATCCCGCAAATGCAAACTTTCCTACTAGGAAGGTGCTGAAGGATAAGTATTGGGAATGGTTCAGGGAGAATAATAAAAGGCAAAGTGAGTCTCTTACCATCACAAGCCGATTCCTGGAACATAAAGATTGCCCGATGCTGGAACCTTTTTGGGATCTAATCACTAAACCACTGGACCGTAAATTGTATTTTCAGTTTAGGGTGGGCTCACTACATGTGAGGTCACTTACTGCAAAATGGTCCACTAATGGCGTAACCACCTGCCTGGGTTGTGGGTCCTGTAATGAATCCTTGTCCCATTTCCTTTTCGTCTATTCGGCTTATGCTGCCCCGCGTCGGGTCTGGTTGCTTCCAATTTGTAGGCTACTAGGCACCAGACAGGCATCTGAAGCTGAACGTTCTTGCAGACAGATACATCTCAGGCTTTGGCAATTGCCATGGCTAAATTTTTAGGGTGGGCTTGGGTATTGAGGGCTTGCATGATATCTTAGAGCGTGATTGAATAACAAAACGCTTGGAATTAATTGGCTTACTGCTGTAAAGGGTGGGTCTTGATAGCAAGTATTAATGCCTACAACCCATAAAATACCAAATGTAAGAAGGTCGTGTGAACTGCTTTTTGTATTTCTGAATGTGGTGCATTTTGTACATATCTTAATTGCACGATGTAAATTTTTAAGGAGCGTTTTTAAACTTTTTCTTATCATGAGTAAATTTAGCACAAGATAGACATAAAATATGAGTCCCCTAGGGGGTCAGTCTTGGCTTGTGTATTTTCCTTTTTAGCTTTTACCCATGATCTGTATAAATATGGACATTGGAGTTGTCTTCCTTTTTATTATCTATTTAAATTATGCTTCTCCTTCAACTGCTATTTTATGTATATCATTATTCTGTATTTTTTACAAATGCTTTTATGACTGTAAATTGTCGAATAAAGCTGTTGGAAGGGAATGGTTGTATGTGTTTTTTTTAAATTGGTGTCTGAATCTGCGGATCCTTCATGCACTCAAAACAACATTTGGGACACATTATATATGAGGGGTCCTCCCCTGATCCCTTCTGTCATTTTTACATTTTATTTTCCCCCATGGAACCGTATCCCGATGCTCAAAATGGCAGTCGCAACTTTCCTCTCAGGTTGCTGTCAACCAATCACAGCATTGCAGTTGGCGCATGGTTCTGCGGATCCACCATGACACGCAGATGATCTGCATTGGATTTACGACTCTAGATATACATAGATATTTTTTATTTAATAACTGCAAAACTACTGAACTGTAACTCGTGCCCGCCATGCACAGTTTTGTCATGAGTAATTTCTCTGCAAATGTTTGCAGTGATAATATCAATGATGCTATAGAAGATGTCATGAGTGATGAAATATATAGGATAATTAGAAGACTACAGGTGAAAGTGCTGAACATAATTACGGCATATTTGGCAGGGAGAAAGGTGATGGTCCAGAAAGCATGCTTTTGTTTAAAGGTGTAAATCTGTTCAGTAGTTTTTAAGAAACATAAAATTTTAAAGATATCGATATTTGAAAATTCTGACATATGATTGGCTGAGGGGTTACAAGCACGAGCGTGCGGCTCATTGCCTGTGAACTGTTGAAACCAGGAAGTGTTGGTAGTCATTTTGTGATTTACTCTGTTAGCTCGCATTTTCTATGTGTAGAAGCCATTGGGTCCGCAGTTTTACCTCTGCGAGGCAACACTGGCATCTGTGTGAGATTTGCCTGTCTCGCTGCCTCTCCTCATATCACTGGGTTGCGGCTATGGCTTTAGAAGCCCGTTCGTCGGCTCCTACCTCTTTACATTTGCAAGGTAGTACGTTGCTTTGGGGCGCAGTTGTCCCTTTGCAAGACTGTATGCGAACTGTTGATAAGTCACACTATATGAGCATTGAAAAGCCATTTTGTGATTGAGTCCATCAGCTCGCATCTGTCCGACGAACTCTGAAAACATACCGGAGCTCTGTCTGTGAGACCCCTTTCACGCTACTTCTCCCCACATCACCAGGTAACGCACCCTGTTCCCATGTCACCAGCATACCCTCATCAACCTTATTGGGCCCAAAAGTCTGCCTCTGCGAACTAGTAGTGGGCTCGCAGCTGTTCCGTTGGGACTTCTCGGGCTGCAGTTGTATCTATGAAGTAAACACTGGAAATATACTGCAGGTCTCTATCTGCGAGATACCCCCTTCACGCTCCCTCTGCCCAACAACACCACTACACAGCTATGCCTTTAGAAGCCAGTGAGTTGGCTCGCAACTCTCTACCTTTGCAAGCTACTACGCTGCTGTGCCTCTACCTCTGCGAGCTACCAGGCTGCTGTTCCTTTGAGAGTGGATGGCCTGAGTTCTCCCTCTGCGAGCCTGGGTGCGAACTGTTCATAAGTCACACTACATGAGTATTGAAAAGTCATTTTGTGTTTCAGTCCGTCAGCTGGCCCACATTAGCAGGTAACACACCCTCTTCCCATATCACCAGCATACCCCCAACAACCTTCTTGGACGCGGAAGTGTCCCTGTGCGGTTGGACAAATAAGAATCTTAGTCACGTATAGATTTACATATAAAACATTTTATTTAAACAAAACAACAAAAAATAAAACTATGTGCAGCCATGGCGTGTCATCGCTGGTCCATTTGTGAATCACAGCCTACAAAACAAAAACAAAAGATAAGATGGTGCGTCATGCGTACAGGAAAGGAGAGCGAGAGAGAGAGAGAGAGAGAGAGAGCGAGAGAGAGAGAGAAAGAGGGAGAGAAAGAGGGAGTACAAGAGAGAAAGAGTGAGGGAGAGGAAGATAGAGAAACAGAGAAAGAGTGAAAGAGAGAAAGAGTAAGATACCAGGAAGTGAGGAAGAGAAACAGTGTGAGACAGAGGAACACGGAGAGAGAAAGAGTGAAAGAGGAGAAGAAAGAAAGAAAGAGTGAGCTACAAGTAAGAGAGAAACAGTGAGAGAGAGAGGAAGATAGTCAAAGAGAGACAAAGAGAGAAAGAATGAGATACGAGGAAGAGAGAAAGAGAGAATCAGTGTGAGAGAGGAAGAGAGAGAGAAAGTGTGTAAGAGAGGAATAGAGAGAAAGAGTGAGAGAGGAAGAGAGAAAGAGAAAGAATGAGACAGAGAGGAAGACAACGAGAGAATCAGTGTGAGAAACAGGAAGAGAGAGAGATAAAGAGAGAAACAGTGTGAGGGAGAGGAAAAGAGACATATAAAGTGAGAGAGAAGAGAAAGAAAGAATGAGACAGAGTAAAAGAGAAAGTGTGAAAGAAAAGGAACAGATAGAGAGGAAGTATTGAGACTGGAAAAATCTTTGCAGCTCACCTTTGTGTCACCAGTGTTTCCCAAACCACGTGCCGGGAGATAGTGCAGACCTCAAGTTTAGTGATCTGAAAGATAAAGAGAGAAGTGTAAGATACAAGGTAAGAGAAAGAGAAACAGTGTGAGAGAGAGGAAGACATAGAGAGAAGGAGTGAGAGGAGAAAGAGTGAGCAACAAGAAACAGTGTGTGAGAGAGGAAGACAGGAAAGAGAGCAAAAGAGTGAGATACGAGGAAGAGAGAAAGAGAGAATCAGTGTGAGAGATGAAGAGAGAGAAAGAGTGAGAGAGAGGAAGAGAGAGAGAAAGAGTGAAAGAGAGGAAGAGAGAGAGAAAGAGGAAGAGAGAGAGAGAGAGAAGAGTGAGGAAGAGAGAGAGAGAGAAAGAGTGAGAGCGGAAGAGAGAAAGAGTGAGAGAGAAGCAGAGAGAGAGGAAGAGAGAGAGAGGAATAGAGAGAGAGAAAGAGTGAGAGAGAAAGAGTGAGAGAGAGGAAGTGAGAAAGAGTGAGAGAGGGAGAGAAAGAGTGAGAGAGGGGAAGAGAGTGAGAGAGAGAGTGAGAGAGAGGAAGAGAGAGAGAAAGGGTGAGAAAGGAAGAGAGAAAGAGGAAGAGAGAGGAGAGAAAAGAGAAAGAGGAAGAGAGAGAGAAAGAGTGAGAGTGAGGAAAAGGAGAGAGAGAAAGAGTGAGAGCGGAAGAGAGAAAGAGGGAGAGAGAAGAAGAGAGAGAGGAAGAGAGAGGGAGGAAGAGAGAGAGAGAAAGAGTGAGAGAGAAGAGTGAGAGTGAGAGAGAGGAAGAGAGAAAGAGTGAGAGAGAGGGAGAGAGAGTGAAAGAGAAAGAGTGAGAGAGGGGAAGAGAGTGAGAGAGAGAGAGTGAGAGAGAGGAAGAGAGAGAGGAAGAGAGAGGGAAAGAATGAGAGAGAAGAAGGAGAGAGAGAAAGAGTGAGAAAGGAAGAGAGAAAGAGGAAGAGAGAGGAAGAGAAAGAGAAAGAGTGTGAGAGAGGAGAGAGAGAGAGAGTGAAAGAGAAGAGAGAAAGAGTGATAGAGAGGAATCCAGCAAAGAGAGAAAGAGTGAACAAAGGGAAGACAACAAGAGAAACAGTGTGAGAGACAGGAAGAGAGAGATAAAGAGAGAAACAGTGTGAGAGAAAGGAAGAGAGAGAGAGAGATAAAATAGAGAAAGAATGAGACAGAGAAAAAGAGAAAGTGTGAGAGAGAGAAAGGAACAGATGGAGAAGGAGTGTTGAGACTGGAAAAATCTTTGCAGCTCACCTTTGTGTCACTGGTGTGTCTCCAACCACGTGCCGGGAGATAGTGCAGACCTCAAGTTTAGTGATCTGAAAGATAAAGAGAGAAAGAGTAAGATACAAGGAAGAGATAAAGAGAAACAGTGTGAGAGAGAGGAAGACAGAGAGAGAAAGAGGAAGAGAGAAAAAGTGTGAGATAGAGGAAGACAGGGAAAGAGAGAGAAAGAGTGAGATACGAGGAAGAGAGAAAGAAATAATCAATGTGAAAGAGGAAGAGAGAGAAAGAGGAAGAGAGAGGAAGAGAGATGGAAAGAGTAAGAGAGAGAGAAAGAGTGAGAGAGAGGAAGAGAGAGAGAGCAAGAGTGAGAGAGAGGAAGAGGAAGAGATAGAGAGAAAGAGTGAGAGAGGAAGAGAGAGAGAGAAAGAATGAGAGAGAGGGAAAGAGTGAGCAAGAGGAAGAGAGAGCGAGAGAGAATAAGAGAGGAAGAGAGAAGTAGTGGGAGAAGAAGCCAGCCAAAGAGAGAAAGAGTGAGACAGAGAGGAAGACAACGAGAGAAAGAGTGTGAGAGACAGGAAGAGAGAGATAAAGAGAGAAACAGTGTGAGAGAGAGGAAGAGAGAGAGAGAAAGAGTGAGAGGGGAGGAGATAAAGAAAGAATGAGACAGAGAAAAAGAGAAAGTGTAAGAGAGAGAAAGGAACAGATGGAAAGGGATTGTTGAGACTGGAAAAATCTTTGCGTTCACCTTTGTGCCACCGGTGTGTCTCCAATAAGTATGGGCGAAATTTGCGAATTCGCATCGAATTCGTGCAAAAGCGAACTCGCAATTCGCAAAATTCGCGAATTCGTGCGAATTTGCTGTTTTTGCCAGTTCGCGAGGGTTTTTTACAAGTTTGGGAACGCAAACTTACTTTTGTGGTCGCAGCGGTCGCGATCATGTTGTTTCTATGTGTCCAGCCTGTTTGCGACCCTGTGGTTCATCGCAGCCACCCTCCGGTTCATCACTGACACCCTCTGGTTCACCAATGCCACCCTCTAGTTTGCCACTGCCACCCTCTGGATCATCACTGCCACCCTCTGGTTCACCACTGCCACCCTCTGGTTCATCACTGCTATCCTTTGGTTCATCACCTTGTGGTTCACCACTACCACCCTCTGGTTCATCACTGCCACCCTCTGGTTTGCCACTGCCACCCTCTGGATCATCACTGCCACCCTCTGGTTCACCAGTGCCATCCTCTGGTTCATCACTGCCACCCTCTGATTCAAGGCTGCCACCCTCTGGTTGATCACTGCCATCCTCTGGTTCATCCCTGCCACGCTCTGGTTCATCGCTGCCACCCTCTGGTTCCACACTGCCACCCTCTGGTTCACCAGTGCCACCCTCTGGTTCATCACTGCCACCCTCTGGTTCATCACAGCACCCTCTGGTTCACAACTGCCACCCTCTGGTTGATCACTGCCACCCTCTGGTTCATCACTGCCACCCTCTGGTTTGCCACTGCCACACTCTGGTTCATCACTGCCACCCGTAGGTTTGCCACTGCCACCCTCTGGATCATCACTGCCACCCTCTGGTTCACCAGTGCCACCCTCTGGTTCATCACTGCCACCCTCTGGTTGATCACTGCCACCCTCTGGTTCAAGGCTGCCACCCTCTGGTTCATCACTGCTATCCTCTGGTTCATCACCTTGTGGTTCACCACTGCCACCCTCTGGTTCATTACCTCCACCCTCTGGTTCGCCACTGCTACCCTCTGGATCATCACTGCCACCCTCTGGTTCATCACTGCCACCCTCTGGTTTGTCACTGCCACCCTCTGGATCATCACTGCCACCCTCTGGTTCACCAGGGCCACCCTCTGGTTCATCACTGCCACCCTCTGGTTCATCACTGTCACCCTCTGATTCAAGGCTGCCACCCTCTGGTTTATCACTGCCATCCTCTGGTTCATCCCTGCCACCCTCTGGTTCATTACTGCCACCCTCTGGTTCCGCACTGCCACCCTCTGGTTCACCAGTGCCACCCTCTGGATTATCACTGCCACCCTCTGGTTCATCACTGCCACCCTCTGGTTTGCCACTGCCACCCTCTGGTTCATCACTGCCACCCTCTGGTTCACCAGTGCCACCCTCTGGTTGATCACTGCCACCCTCTGGTTGATCACTGCCACCCTCTGATTCAAGGCTGCCACCCTCTGGTTGATCACTGACATCCTCTGGTTCATCCCTGCCACCCTCTGGCTCATCACTGCCACCCTCTGGTTCACCAGTGCCACCCTCTGGATTATCACTGCCACCCTCTGGTTCATCACTGCCACCCTCTGGATTGCCACTGCCACCCTCTGGTTCATCCCTGCCACCCTCTGGTTCATCACAGCACCCTCTGGTTCACAACTGCCACCCTCTGGTTGATCACTGCCACCCTCTGGTTCATCACTGCCACCCTCTGGTTTGCCACTGCCACACTCTGGTTCATTACTGCCACCCGTAGGTTTGCCACTGCCACCCTCTGGATCATCACTGCCACCCTCTGGTTCACCAGTGCCACCCTCTGGTTCATCACTGCCACCCTCTGGTTGATCACTGCCACCCTCTGGTTCAAGGCTGCCACCCTCTGGTTCATCACTGCTATCCTCTGGTTCATCACCTTGTGGTTCACCACTGCCACCCTCTGGTTCATTACCTCCACCCTCTGGTTCGCCACTGCTACCCTCTGGATCATCACTGCCACCCTCTGGTTCATCACTGCCACCCTCTGGTTTGTCACTGCCACCCTCTGGATCATCACTGCCACCCTCTGGTTCACCAGGGCCACCCTCTGGTTCATCACTGCCACCCTCTGGTTCATCACTGTCACCCTCTGATTCAAGGCTGCCACCCTCTGGTTTATCACTGCCATCCTCTGGTTCATCCCTGCCACCCTCTGGTTCATTACTGCCACCCTCTGGTTCCGCACTGCCACCCTCTGGTTCACCAGTGCCACCCTCTGGATTATCACTGCCACCCTCTGGTTCATCACTGCCACCCTCTGGTTTGCCACTGCCACCCTCTGGTTCATCACTGCCACCCTCTGGTTCACCAGTGCCACCCTCTGGTTGATCACTGCCACCCTCTGGTTGATCACTGCCACCCTCTGATTCAAGGCTGCCACCCTCTGGTTGATCACTGACATCCTCTGGTTCATCCCTGCCACCCTCTGGCTCATCACTGCCACCCTCTGGTTCACCAGTGCCACCCTCTGGATTATCACTGCCACCCTCTGGTTCATCACTGCCACCCTCTGGATTGCCACTGCTACCCTCTGGATCATCACTGCCACCCTCTGGTTCCTCACTGCCACCCTCTGGTTTACCACTGCCACCCTCTGGATCATCACTGTCCCCCTCTGGTTTATCACAGCATCCTCTGGTTCACCACTACCACCCTCTTGTTCACCACTGTAGATTATGGGGGGAAAGCAAAGCACACCTTCCCAGCCTCAACTGAGATGAATTCATTTGGGGCTGGTTAATGTGTCACTGAATTTGAGCTTCAAGTCTGGCACCTGCTTCCTTAGCTGTAAGTGCTTCCTGCTGCAGTTCAATTTTTTTTACAGGAGCATTGTGCCATACTTGTAACTATTCTCTGACCCTGCTTTGAGGGTCAGAGCAGGGTCAGAGAATAGTTGCAAGTAGGCAACTGAACTCTGGAGGGGCCCCTCAGGAAGCACTACAGGGAATAGTTACAAATTAGCTTGAACTTTTGCACCTGCTAAGTGCTTTCAGTTTTCCAAAATTCGTTTTTCTGCCATTTCGCGAGATTCGCGGGGCGCGAATTTGTGCGAAATCGAACTTGCAATCCGCAAATTCGTGCAAATTTGCAGATTTCTTTTTTTTTGCGTGCTCGCGCGTTTTTTTGCTTATTCGCGGACCACTTGCAGAGCACCGACCCCGAGGTTGCCCATGCGGTCGTGTATAGGCGCGGCCATATTGTTTGCGTGACTTTTTTCAGTTTCAGGGCACTAGTTGCATGCTTGCCTCGTATGCGGCGCGCGATTACGTGTTCGTAGGCGTTTTTGCGTGCTCGCGGGGGAAATATTGCGCGAACTTCCCCACGCGGTCCTCTATGGGCGCGACCATCTTGTTTTTCATTCACTGCTATGGTTTTGGGCATGCTACCTTTCTATCCATCTTACATCTTTGTAATCCTATGTTTTTCTGAACTTTTTTTGGTTTTTTTGCTTATTATCTCTCTCTTCACTTTCCTACATCTATATTTTGTGTTTTTTTTTTACTTTTTGTTACTTTATTACCTACTTTATTTCTTTTGCTCTCTCTCTTATTTTTTTTCACACCTATTCTTCTTTCCTTCTTCTTGTGCCCAGGACCATGGCTAAGGGAGGCGACAAGGGCAAGGGGAAGGGCCCAGCACCCCGTACCCGGCTCCCTTGCGGGCATTTGCGGGGGGAGGAAGTCCAGGCCAGGGAGATCTTCTCTGCGGTGGAGGTTGCCGCCTTGATGGTTTTTGTTCAAGTCCACCTCCCTAAGACCGTGGCAGCAGGTGGGCGGATTGCTTCCGGTTACGGCTTCTGGGAGCGTCGTCAGCAGTGGGAGAAGGTGTGCCGGCGCATGTATAAGGAGTCTGGGGTCCAGCGCACCTACCAGCAAGTGACGCACCGGTGGAGTGATATCCTGGACCGGGAGCATGACATGCTCGACCTGCTAGGATTGGAGATCCCTGGCCTTGGTAAGTAGCTATTTAAGAACTACTTTTTTTCCTTCTGCTCTGTTATATTGCTAATGTATTTTTTTCCTGAAGAGTACGAATGCTGCTGATTCGATTACATTGCAGGTAAATTAATGTGTAAATAGCTTCTGTCATTGCAGGTGCTCGGCTGGTAATTGGCGTTGCTACTATGCTTACTTGTTTGCAACTTTTTGCGTAATGCTAGAGACAGTAGACTCAAGTCTAGTCCTTCTTTGTACTCCTACTGCTGCCACATTGAAGAGATAGTGGTGGATTGATACGTTGAGTATATTATTTATTACTTGTTATAGGACATCTGTTAGTGGTCTGCAATCATTATGACGGACTGTGTCTGTCACGCGAGGTCTCGTGCTGCTGACTGAATAAGTCGTAGTAGAACCTTTTTGTTGTTGGTGTAGTTAGTGAATTACATAACTGTCCTATTGGACGGTCTGCGAATCCTGCAATACTGTACTAATATCCTCCTAGTTGACCAGATCAGATGCAATTGTTGTTAATTTGTTTCCCCGACATAATTTTAGATTGTGTTCAAAGAAATCAAATATTTCCAAAAATCCATGTTGTGTTTCTTTATTTCATGTTCACCAGCAACTCCCAGGGACAAGGCGCCGGCGGTGGCAGAAGGTGGACAGGAGCAGTCCCTTGCAGGCTCTTCTGCTGGCCCCAGTAAGTTGTTCTATTGTTATATTAATACTTATACTTCCCTAACTTTTACAGCTCCTATTCATTACAAACTGGTTCCTAATAATTCTATGTTTTACAAAATAGTCTTTGATCTTCTTCTAATGTAGACTACTTTCTACATTCTTATCCTGCCTCTACCATCACTCTCTGTGCTACAACTATTTACAATTATGAGTCGGTCTGTGTAGGTAGCTAAGCTTTCCCATTCGGCAAACGGTGTGAAACAAAACTCTGATACAGCAATAGCTCTAGGTACTGAGTTCAGCACTCTGGGTTGCCCTTGCTGTCTATTCCAGTCTTCTTAATGTAAGTGCTTTGACAATTTCCATCAACAAAAAGTCATTGTTTACACCAAGTAAAAGGTAGCAGTTGCCTTTTTGATTTGAGAGGAGCACATCCCATACTCTAGTGTTTCACGGACTATTCTGCACACAAAGAAGTATTGACAAGATAAATAGGACATTGTTGATGATAGGTGCAGTTCGATTTTCGACATACATCAGTCCGAACAGAAGTTGAACCCCCAATCCCCTGACCGACTATCTAGAATGTCTGACCAATGATTTTACGACCCAGAAGAACAGAAGAAGACTACCACCGAGTCCCGGCCTATCTGAGTCACTGAAACATGACTGCCAAGTGCAGTAGTTCAAACCTTTCCGCTCACTCACTCGTAAACAAAAACCACACAGTGTTTGTTAGTTTTAAAGTTTTATTTTCAATTAAGAAATGAAAACATTATTTCTTTATTTTTAATAGCGTAGTATTCTGATGGATGAAGATGACGTTAAAGTTTAAACAACATTCCCATGAATTAAATTAGTATGACTCAAACTTAATAATAGTTAACAGACACATGAAATTATTAGAATAACTGTGCGGGAGCCCCCACCTTCTTTAAAGTACTTAAAGTACTGCTGGTGATGGCTTAGTAGTAGTTGGTGAATCGTCTGGCAGAAGGGCAATGGAATCTTCTTTCTGTAATGAGAAAAATTGTGCAGGTTAAGCAAGCATTCATCAGTTGTCATAAGAAGAAGTGTAGCGTTTAATGGAATAAGCATATAAAAGGTTAACACCCTCCCCAAAACCGTTACTTTTTTTCAATCCCAGTAATAAAAAATGTGTTATGTAACATTTTCTTCCATTACAAGACAAAATAGGGGGTTGTGTATGGCATCTGAAAATATGACATGTTTTTCCTAGACGTCACAACATCTGATGCGGCACAGATGACCACCAGTGCCGGGGCCAGCAGTGCGGAGGGGTCCCCTTTGGATGCGGCGGCGCCAACAGGAGGAGCTGGGGGGAAGACTCAGCGGGGGCGGATGGTGGTAAGTTATTATACTCCTTACTTATAGAATTTGTTTTGAGTAGGCTCGCAAAGGAGTGTATGATGTACTGTACAGTAGTATACAGTACACTAGTATAAGTAGACTGTACTGTCGAGAACATTTACTAATTTAGAACTACTTTTTGGGCTATCACGGAGAAGACAGTCAACCTTGACTTTTAATAGCATTAGCGGCGGTACTTCTCTGGAAACCAATGGCCCCCTCTATTTCACTTCAACTCAGCTGGCAAATTTTTATTGTGAAGCCAAGTCATATCAGATAAAGTTTAGGGATGTAAAGAACGAAAAGTTAAAGAAGGGTGAAACGAAGGACGAGCGAGTCTTAATATTTATGACTGTAAAGAATGTTTTTGTTGAATGCAATTCAACATAAGAAGACGGCGGTTTCCAAAATATAATGAAAAGGGTGTTCGTTGGTTTTTGACAAAAAGAAAATTAGGTACATTTGAGACATTAAGAAGAATCATAGAGTACTTTGGAAGCCTGGGTGTTATCTTCTTTATCCTCCTCATCGATAGCAGAGGTGTATGATGTAGTAGAGCAGACGCTGAGTGGATGAGGTATGGCCAGTGGCAGTGCCACCCCTATAGAAAAGTAAGACATTCAGATCCCCACTTGCATGTACTGCTTAAAGTACTGCGAGTCTGCATCATCATGGCCTGTGTCTGTATTTCTTGGGTGAAAGCTGAGTGAGCTGCCATTATGGCGGCTACCACAAGTTCACATACCAGTAATTTCTTTTTCAACACAAGAGAAACAAGCATTTACAATGCAATGGTTTTGCCTTTGTTAAAGTTAGAGCTATTGGCATTGCTCTTGACATTATTTTTATTTATGTTTTTTTTAACATAAATAAATGGCATTGTCATTGAACCCCAACCAGAAAAATGCAAATTAATAATTTGACAAATTAATCAAAGAGTGAGCCCGTCACCAAATTGCAGAAAAGTTGAGGTAACTCGCACTGTGTAATATTCCACATTCGGTGAACAATTAAAAAAGGTTGCATTCGGAGGGAGCACGGAAGGGTGACATAGAACCTCAATGTAAGATAGGGGCATCCCTAGAAAATCCAGTAATTATTATAAAGCAACAGTTATGCTTCTTCACATGGGGTATTTTGGGTGGCAGCTGACCAGTGGGAAGTCTGCCCCCTGGGCAGATTAGGAGGGTGGTGCAGTCCAGTGACTGCCATTTTGTATTGGACTGCATATGTCGCCCAAAAATAGCCCAATCTATATTTAAGGGGTCACGTTGGGTTCCCTTCCACCATTTTATGTTCAGGTGACCTGGTGGCAGGAAGCACAGCAGTGTTTAATTTCTGGTGAGGTAAATTAGCCTTTGGAAAGCGTATCCAGTGACACTCATGTGGCAGAGGTGATGAGGCTCCTGAGGGAGGTTGGAAGGTTAGAGCTCATGATAAGTGGAGAGGCAGGCATTGGTGGGTGTTGCTGCCACGGTTGTAGTATTTTCTCCACCTGAGAAAGTGGCAGGGGGTTAGGGCCATCGTTGACGAGGTGAGTGCGAGGTGCCACACTGTGAACAGATTACCTGGAAATAGGGGGCGGGCCCTCAAGCTTGGGCTGGGGCGCGGCCTGAGTGAGAGCCGGCGCTGCAGGTGGGAGGGGAGGGGAGGGGATGTGGTGAGGGGACACTAGGGAGTCCGGCGTGGTGGAGCCCTTGACCAAGTGGGGGTTGTTTAGAAGAAGAAAGTCGGGGCACAGCGGACCATCCGCACAGTGTGCACAGCTATGGGGCCACGAGTTGTAAAGAAGCGAGGAAGCATGCAGTATCAGTAGAGTTGACGCTCTTTATGGGTATCGAGGGGGGAGGATATAAACAAGCTGCATCTGTTGAGCTTCACGTGGTGCTATGTGAGAGTTTGGGGGATGCGCAGAAGGGTGGGGTATGAGGCAGGGGGGAGTCCCAAGTGGTGGAACAGAGCCTGCGGCCTAGCCAGCAGCAAGCTGGGTTGCATCAGCCAGTAGAGTTTGAAGAGTTGGAGGGTGGAGTGGCTAGGGGCGGAGCGCAGAGGAAAGGACCCATAGCAAGGGGGGGACACGGCAGATTGGGGGGCATGAATATGCTTGCGCACTGGGTGGAGGCTTACAGGGAGGGAAGGTTGGACAGGGTGGACGCCTACATAGGAAGTGGTGGATCACTCTGATGGGTGCAAGCACATAAAAACAAGCATTTACAATGCAACGGAGGGGGGGCGGAAAGGCACGGAGAGCGGGAGGCCTAGCCAGCAGCAAGCTGGGTTGCATCAGCCAGTAGAGTTTGAAGAGTTGGAGGGTGGAGTGGCTAGGGGCGGAGCGCAGAGGAAAGGACCCATAGCAAGGGGGGGACACAGCAGATTGGGGGGCATGAATATGCTTGCGCACTGGGTGGAGGCTTACAGGGAGGGAAGGTTGGACAGGGTGGACGCCTACATAGGAAGTGGTGGATCACTCCGATGGGTGCAAGCACATAAAAACAAGCATTTACAATGCAACGGAGGGGGGGCGGAAAGGCACGGAGAGCAGGAGGGGGGCGGGAACGGCCACACACTGACAGCGGGAGGGGGGGGCGGGAACAGACACACACGGACATAAAGCAACAAACAAAAAAACAAATGAAAATGCCAAAATCTAGTCTCCAGCAGCAAGGACAGTCACCAAAGAAAGACGGTTGGACCTAACAAAGCCAATAACACTCAATTATCTTAATTCCTCATCTTTCCAGCACTCTTTCACCCGATTACGCGTTAATTCTATCCTTAGAAACACATGATAGTTGATAAATGCTGTGACAGTTGTGCTCGTACGCATGTGTATCTTATTACAATGCTAATTACAATTTTTAACTTCATTCACTGTCAAGACTATCAAGGAACAAATGCGTAGTGGATAGTAATGAACAATATCTGTCACGATTCAGAGACAAATTACTTAAATAAATAATAATAATTTATAATGTGCACATTCACTACACTAAACACAAAGGTTTATTCCAGTTTTTGAAATTTTTTAAAACAAGGAGCTTCACATTAAGAATAGCCACCCTCAGTTATGTTCATTTTAACGATTTAACTCCCCCCCCCTCCCCCAATCCATCCCCCCAGAGATCCTTTCAAATCTGTAATGGGTGATCCAATTTATGGATAGATAGCTCAAATAAATGTTGCACATTAATCAGGGTTTGAAAAAGTGTTTACCAATACTACACGTCTCGACTTTAAGTGCTGCACAGCAGCCTGTAGTAGCAGTCTGTAGTAAACTACTTCTGTCATCCTTGATTAGCACTAAAAATTGCAGCTCCAATGGTGCATCACACAAGAGGTATAGGTGCGCAAAAATACCCCACTCTATTGGTAGTCTTGCACACCAGATCCCATGCACTACCGCATCCCCTTCATAAGGAAGCATACGCCTTATCCTATAGTATGCCAAAGTCTTTCTCCATACCATTTAAGGTCCAGCCTGCACCTACAGAGTTTGAGTGCTGAACAGCTTGTACATCACCCCTACCCCAACTCACCTATGGTGCACACAGGGCCCGCATCCCCGGAGACGAACTCATCCAAGGAATGTACACAAGCTATGAATGGGTCTTTCATTTTTCTTAGCAAACAGAAAAGTGGTACTTTCCAGAGGTGCCTGACATTAAGATGCCAGGATCCTGCCACAGGTGCCCTCCCCATTACAGGCGGTTATCGCCAAGACAGCCGCACATTCTCGGATAATTTCCATCATTAAACCAGTATTTCAGCAGAATATAGATCCGTAATATCCAAAGAATCTACACATTAATGGTAGGTTCTTCTCTCTAACCTCCATCGCCTACCCACACAAATTCGGATGTCTCCGCCGAAGGTGTGCTAGTACTGCCCATTAGTAATGCCGTAATCTCCAGTGGTAGGTGTGTACTTAGTGCACATTTGTCCACGAAAAAGGATGCAGCAAATTAGGGCACATATGTAACAAAAAACTACCTTAAATCGGAAGCACATTTGGTCATCACTCCCGAAGGGTACTGAACCATATTGTGCAATACCATCACTTAGGGTGCACGTGTCTCTGCTTACAATAGTTGCGCTTCCAAATCTACACTGCATTGGTGGTCTTGCACGCATTCCAAATGTGCCCCAGTGGAGCATTTAGTTAGCCTTTGCCCCTAAAAGTCGATACGGAGAGCCCTTCTTCCTCCTCAGATTGGATACTAGTGCACTCGTTCCATTCCTCTGGACATGCACGGAGGGCCTTTTCTCTTCCACAGAAGCAGATACCTTCTTGATGTACACACTAGACCTCCGCCCCACCACCTGCTTCCATCCCATGTATAGCCTGACTGATGTGACTGACACCTGTGAGTGTTTTGAGGAGCTCACAACCTCAGATCTCCCCTCTACACCCCTGTGAGATGAGTAGTTCTCAGGGTGCAAGCACATAAAAGCAAGCATTTACAATGCAACGGAGGGGGGACGGAAAGGCACGGAGAGCGGGAGGGGGTCGGGAACGGCCACACACTGACAGCGGGAAGGGGGGGGGCGGGAACAGACACACACGGACATAAAGCAACAAACAAAAAAACAAAGCACTCACCTGGACTTCTTCCGGCAGATCTCTTGCTTCCTGCTCTCCACTCCCCTCCCGATGACGCGGCGGAGGCTCGGCCGGCTGGGACAATCCCAGCGCGGATGGCCGTGTTCCTTGTAACCTGCACCAGCCTATGTCATGCATTTACGACCCACCATTTGTAGGTCTTCTCTGACTTTGTAATCGTACAAGCAAAATGCCACAGACTGCACGGCCGAGTTGACGTCTTTCCAAACTTTGTCTGTGCATGCAGTATTTTTGCAGAGACTTTTCTGTCTCGTAAAGTTTGTATTTCATACTATGGCCGACGGAGCGGGATTTTTTTCAAATAAAGCTGCCGCTTGTGTAACAAGAATTCGCGCGCGCTTTCTCAGGTCCTGACAGTCAGGCAGGCTCATATTTCCCGCGGAGCGTTTGATTGGTCACGAACGATTTCTTGCAGCTGTCTTCCTAGCGGCCAGCTGGTGCACCCATGTCAGCCAATCACTACGGGAGGATCTGCTTCCTTTTGTTCGTTCGTAGGAGTCCAATTGACGTCAAAGCTCTGACAATGTACAATGAGCTAAGTATGGCCCAGAAAGAAAACATTATAAAATCAGACTAGTTAGGAGGCTTGGAACCCTAAACTCCTGTCTTTAAACCCAGTGATCTGGCAGCCAGGCAAAAACGCATATCCTGCTGCAGCGAGGATGCACAATCCAGCTGTTTTTAAAAAAAAATAATAAGCTATATTGACGAAGTGGCAGAACATCGGGCCTCATGCACAAAGCCTTTTCGCAATTGAAAATCCTTAGATTCGCTGAAACGCCGTGTTTGCGGTGGCAAAAGGGCTTGTCTTTCTGTATAAATACTCTTTTGCGAGTCTGAAAATGATCTCCAACTTATAAAAAGAGTTCTGTGATCTTTTCCAAATTGCAAATAGGAAAAGGATTGATATGGGAGTGCCCCTCTAATTTCCGATTCAGAAAGGAATGTACCAATAGTTTTCGGTCGCAGTTGCACCCCGCTAATGCGTTATCGACCCCCCAGGGAGGTGTTAACGAGTGCTATTGGGAGCTCTTCCCCTTAGGGGAATGTGTTGGCAGCTTAGTCCTTAAGTTTAATTAGCTAGAGCCTGTTTTAGAGGCGGCGCATTGGAGTGAGTGTTGACCCTCTGTCTTGGTTTCCCGGACTCGTTTAGATGCGGGAACCACTGTCTTTCTGGTGGGGGAGCCTCGGCCATCCTAGCCACCAGAAACCTCTCCACAGCAGCCCAGGACCACCAGCCCCGTGGCACTGCAAGCCCCGCCCATCTGAAGTGGGGATTCCAGCCGTTTTCCTCTCCGTAGGCAGCAAGGACAGCAGAAGTGACAGGCGGGAAAAAAAAGAACAATGCTCTCCATACGGTGGGGAGAAAAACTTCCAGTTCATTAAGAGCATTGTTTTTCTATCATTTAATTCTGACTGAGCTCTTTACTGTGTCTGCATCAAATCAAAGCACTTTTTGGCCTCAACGGTACAATGCAACGGAGGGGGGGCGGAAAGGCGCGGAGAGCGGGAGGGGGGCGGGAACGGCCACACACTGACAGCGGAGGGGGGGGGCGGGAACAGACACACACGGACGGGGGGGTGCGGGAAGGAACGGGAACACGGACATTATGGAGCTGGGGGGCCAGGGTCGAGTCTCGGCGGACCAGATTCGGGGGCGTTCCTGAGGGCTTTCGGCTGGCGTAGCGTGACGTAGCCAAAAGCCAAAAAATCTCGGGAACGCCCCCGAATCTGGTCCGAGATTGACGGACACAGCCCTCTCCCAATGGCTAGCCTCCATTTATGGAGCTAGCCAATGGGAGGAGGGGGCGTATTCCCGACCCCACACACACACATCAAAAGGTTTTTTGGCGCATGCGTACTTCGTACGCATCGCCAGTCAAAACCTAAAAAAGTAAAAAAGGCCTTTTTTTAGTACTCATTGACTATGTATGTAGTAGTGAGTCCACCCATAGTGCTGCTAGTGGAATTCCTGAAACTCCCAGTAATGTCACAGGCTTACAAAGACGGCGGAAAGATACATGCCAAAATGTTATACTGTTACAACAGGTATCTGTGCACACGTCGCCTTTTACAGAGTAAATGCTGTAGGTAATCAAACAACACAACCAATAGACAAACAATGTGGAAGTAGCTTGATAGAAGTTTTTCTTCAATTCAGATTTTATCCATCATGCCAAACCAACACGTCTTTCGTCAGGACTAGTAGCCCACGACTTCATCAGGGCTCCCACGGGCAGCGGTTCCAAAGCTATTGCCACAATGGCTATGTGCTCTCAGCCGCTTGTAATTCTGACCCGGCTACCGGGTACTGTGGAGGTTCTCGCTGATTCGTCTCAGCTGTCCGTGTGATGGTAAATACCAAAGATGCGACACACCATAGGAGTATCCGTGTGAGCGGCAGGTTAAGCCGTACTGCTTTTCAGCGTCTCCGCGTGTAAATGCGGAAGTCATTTACACGCGGAGACGCTGGAAAGCTGAGACGGCTGAGACGAATCAGCGAGAATATTTTCGGCCTTCTTTCAATTCTGTCCAAACGCGCTGTGCAGCTAGGTCATAACTCCACTTTTCCACCATGGATTTCCTGAAAAAAAAATGCAATCAAAATTAGACTGTGCCAGCAGTGCTCCAAGACCCCAAATCTCACCCCCAAACACCAGGAACCCTCCCAAACAGCACCCCGAAGACAAGCAAGTGAGCAAAAACGCAAAAACTTTTTCACCTCCGATTTTCTCCAAAACACTTTTATCCGGTATTAGACCTTCCCAGCAATGCCCCCAGACCCGTCAACCCAGGCGAAAACACGTAGAAGACCCCCAAACAGCCAAAAAGCAAAAATACAAAAATGGGCACTTAGAATTATTTTGGCCTCATTCCAAAATCACTCCATGCGCGCTCTGCAGCTAGGCCATAACTCCCCTTTGCCACCATGGATTTCCGTCAAACCTCTTGCAATCAAAAGTATCCATAGCCACCGTTGCTCCAAGACCGCAAAACCCACCCACAAACACCAGGAACCCCCCCCCCCAAACAGCCCCCCGAAAACGCTAAAGTGAGCGAAATTCCTGAAAATGGAAAAACTTTTTCACCTCTGATTTTCTCCAAACCATTTTTATCCGGTATTAGACCTTCACAGCAATGCCCCCAGACCCGTCAACCCAGGCGGAAACAAGTTTAACACCCCCAAACAGGCAAAAAGCAAAAATGGGCCTACTACCTTCAATTCAGTCCAAATACGCTGTGCAGCTAGGCCCTAACTCCCCTTTTCCACCATGGATTTCCTGAAAAACAAATGCAATCAACATTAGACTGTGCCAGCAGTGCTCCCGGACCCCAAAACCCACCCACAAAAACCTAGAAGCCCCAAAACAGCATCCTAAAGACAGGCACGTGAGCAAAAACGCAAACAAATTTCACCTCCGATTTTCTCCAACCACTTTTATCCAGTATTATACCTTCCCAGCAATGCCCCCAGGTCCGTCAACCTAGGCGAAAACAAGTAGAAGACCCCCAAACAGCCAAAAAGCAAAAATACAAAAATGGGCACTTGGAATTAGTTAGGCCTCATTCCAAAATCACTCCATGCGAGCTCTGCAGCTAGGCCCTAACTCCCCTTTGCCACCATGGATTTACTTCAAACCTCTTGCAATCAAGTGTATCCATACCCAGAAATGCTCCAAGACTCCAAAACCCACCCACAAACACCAGGAACCCCCCCAAACAGCCCCCGAAAACGCTAAAGTGAGCGAAATTCCTGAAAATGGAAAAACTTTTTCACCTCTGATTTTCTCCAAACAACTTTTATCCGGTATTAGACCATCACAGCAATGCCCCCAGACGCGTCAACCCAGGCGGAAAAGAGTTTAACCCCCCAAACAGCCAAAAAGCAAAAGCAGGAAAATGGTCACTTAGACAAATTTCAGCATATTTCCCACATCACTCTGTGCGCGCTCTGCAGCAAGGCCCTAACTCCCCTTTGCCACCATGGATTTTCTCCAAACCACTTGCAATCAAAAGTATCCATACCTAGCGTTGCTCCAAGACCCCCCAACCCCCCCAAACACCAGGAACCCCCCCAAGCAGGCCCCCAAAAACGCTAAAGTGATTGAAATTCCTGAAAATTGAAAATCTTTTTCACCTCCGATTTGGTCCAAAACACTTGATTCCGATATTAGACCTTCCGAGCTATGCCCCCAGACCCCTTTAGCCACCCGCCCAAAAGCAGAACACCCCCAAACAGGCAAAAAGCAAAAATGGACCTACCTTCAATTCAGTCCAAATACGCTGCGCAGCTAGGTCATAACTCCACTTTTCCACCATTGATTTCCTGAAAAACAAATGCAATCAACATTAGACTGTGCCAGCAGTGCTCCCAGACCCCAAAACCCACCCACAAAAACCTCGAAGCCCCCCAAACAGCACCACAAAGACAGGCAAGTGAGCAAAAACGCAAAAACGTTTTCACCTCCAATTTGGTCCAAAACACTTGATTCCGATATTAGACCTTCAGAGCTTTGCCCCCAGACCCCTGCAGCCACCCACCCAAAAGCAGAACACCTCCAAACAGGCAAAAAGCAAAAATGGGCCTTCTTTCAATTCTGTCCAAACGCGCTGTGCAGCTAGGCCCTAACTCCCCTTTCCCACCATGGATTTCCTGAAAAACAAATGCAATCAACATTAGACTGTGCCAGCAGTGCTCCCAGACCCCAAAACCCACCACAGAAACCTATAAGCCCCCCAAACAGCCCCCCAAAAACATGCAATACTGGTATATTCAAAACATGGCAAATTGCGCTGTTCACAAAACATTGCTGTTTTCAGCACTTCCACTACTTCGATCCTCTTGAAACTCACATGGACAGTCACTTGTTCCAGCGATTCACAAGAATGTCAGCAAGGCAGAACAAAATCTAACCACTGCGCTCTTTGAAAAAGAAGAAGAAGAAGGAAGGTCTATGACTAGTTTTCACTTAGTTTTCACCCAAACACACGCGCCCCCAAAACACCCAAAAAGGCCAAAATTCTGCCAATTCTGGACCAAAGAACACCAAACCCCCCTAAAACATTGCCAACATCATTATGAACGAGCCAATGTTATAAATGGCATCCCTAGCCGGTCAGGGCTTGCGCCAAAGTCAGTCAGAGACCACCACTTCCACGTCAGGGCAAGGGGGTTACGCGCCAAGATAACCCCTGCTCACCCCCTTGGTAACGTAGCACGAGCAGTAAGGCTAAACTCGGAGGCAATGTGAGTTAAGTGTTTGCGCATGCACCCCCAGCAACAACACCCAAGGCCCACCACAAAGGAAACTCCACACAAGGTTATGTATAAAAATAGCCTGTGTATTACACCAAAACACATTAGATAAAAACACACACTTCACAATGTGCCAACAGGCATGGGCAGAATTTACAGGGGATATGTACAAGACAGGGCCACCTGTACCACTGTCAGGAATCAGCACGTTTATAACTAGAAATACTGTTAGAGTTAGCACTTAGAACATAGAGTATAAATCACTTTAGCACACAACCAGTAACTACTGGTAACCGGTAAGTACCACCTACGCAACCCTAACCACCTTAGGAGAATATTGCGCAGGGAACCAGGACCTCACAGGGAACACCTATACTAGGAGAAAACAACCAACTAAATATCACCGTACATTTAGGGGTATAGGCCTGGGAACAAAACACATGATGCATAAACATACATTCAGCGGTGTGAGAACAAGGCACATGATGCATAAAACACATTCAGAGGTGCAGCACAGGAGAACACATGATGCATAAACAACACATTCAGAGGTGTAAGAACAAGGCACATGATGCATCAAAACACATTCAGAGATGCAGCACAGGAGAATTCGCAGAAATTACCTTAGCACAGAACTTACATCAAAGTCCAGGTTGCGCCACTGCACCAAAACCTAAACGTAGCAGCTGCCCACTACTTGCTGGGCAGCTGAGGACAGGGACACAACAGGGCCTAAACGCTGAGGGAAATGGATAGGGGGAGTCTGGAGGATGAGTATAAAGGAGCATGATTGAGTTGAGAACTTGTCAACCTCAGGAAAGCAGACTGAGGCACCTTCAAATCAATAAGGAATATATGATGAAGACAGTGCTGCTGATGGACTTGTTGTGATTAGGTGATTAGTGTTTTGTTGTGGTAAAAGTTGCAAAACAAAGAAAGACACACAAGAATAAAAGTGAATAAGGACGAAATAAAGGAAGTCATTTTCAGGGCTCGGTGTCAGGGAAGTAGAGCTCGTCCTCCAACTCCATGATTTGAGACGGGAGTAATTCAGGTAACAGAGAACAACTTCCGTCACCTAAGTCGGTGTCCTCTTCTTCTTGCGTGCATTCACGTACTTTGTAATCTGGTGGTATCAAGTGCTGATTCATCTTGATCAGTGTTAACCTCTCCACATTTTTGGCCGAGAGGCGGGACCTTTTCAAAGTTACAATGGCACCAGCAGCACTGAAAACACGTTCAGAAGACACGCTTGCGAGTGGGCAAGACAAATAATTTAGAGCCAGGTTGGTGATCAGTGGCCATAGAGCCATTTTCCTGTACCAATACAGCAATGGGTTTGTATGAACAAAGACCTGTGTTGGCTCATCCAGATAGGCCTGCACCATCAACTCAAGGTTCTCCACGGTTGCTCCACTTTGCGTACCATCTGTGGCCTTCTCAGCACTGGAACGAACAAACCCTTGATGAGTTAGCCAATCTGCTTCCGACAATATTATGGCTGGGCCTGGTGCAGGTGAGGATGATGATAGGGTTGCTGCTGGTGTCGTTAACGGCTGTGAGGGAAAGTGACTCCCTTCGGCCACAGATTCAGAAGTGGAACTTGACGCTGGATCGCCTGCTGATTCAGTTGGACTTCTGACGGCTCCTTGAATTCTCTGCCGATTTTTTTCGAACCGTCTGGCTGACACAGCTATCCAATGTTTGTACTTTGAAACATCTGCCTCATCAAAAGGAATGAAGGCTTTGCTGGCCACTGCCTTTTTGTACCGTGGATCCAGAATAGTGACAAAAATGTAATGTTGTTCTGTATGTATCTTTTGAAGCCTTTCATTGGCAACTGGGCGGCTTAATAAGTTCTCCACCAACAGATATGCAGCTTGCTTTCCACCATCATCTCTCAACGTTGAAGACACCGCCTTCAGTTGGTGCTCTAGCATGCGCAACAATGGGATAGCTTTGCTCAAAGAACAGTCCTCCCTGCTGACTTCACGCGTGAAGACCTCAAAAGGACGAAGCATGTCTGTCAGGCTTTTAACTAGCTGCCATTCCTCCAACTCTAGCCTCATGTCATTAATAGTAGAACCTACTGTAAAGATATAGTCATTGATTACCATGCACTGCTCATACAGACGCTCAAGCATGTAAAAGGTTGAGTTCCAACGTGTTGCCACCTCCTGGATGAGTCCTTCGACTGGCACTTTAAGTACATGTTGAATGCTCCTCAGATGCTTCCGGGCCTTAAAAGAATGGCTGAAATGTGTGCAGATTCTTCGGCACATAGACAGTAACTTCTTGACTTGGGGTTCAGTTTTCAAGAAATCTTGAACAACCGGGTTTATACAGTGCACCAAACACGACACTCTGAAATAGTCACCGTCCTGCATGGCCCTAACTATATTACTGCCATTATCCGTGGAAACATAACCAACTATGCGATTTCTTGGTTGCAGCCATTCAGAGACCATACTTTCAAACTCATCCAAAATGATTTTTGTAGGGAATCCCTCACGTTCAGATCAGCCTGCCGTCGCCTGCCGTCGCCCCTCACAACTTGTAGCCAAAAAAAGAAAAGAGTCTCCACCGGCCGGTTGCAACAGTTGCAGCTTCTCAATCACCTAAGTTCATGTTTCGTACACAAACCACACTGCTGACACACCTCCGCCTTGTATCCTGGCCCCCGCTCGGCTCCAGCTCGACTCCAGCTGCTTGCAATCCAATGCTGAGTTGAAGGGAAGCCCGCCCCTGCCTCAGAGCCGGTTGTCCGATTCCGATTCCTCCAGTCACCGCTGGCGTCCTTAGCCTGCGTTCTCTCCTTTCACCTCTCACCACGCTGCGACGGATTCACAGCCGATTTACACTGAGATGTTTTTCCCTGAGGTGCGCTCAGACGCTGCCAATACCATCACCGTCGGCGGCCCGGTCACGCACCTCTCAGGTACGGTAAATCCTGGCTTTCTTCTCTGCCGAGGTGCAGAGCTGCTCACTCACACGGCCGCGCGGCCACCATCTGGCTCCCTCTCAGACCCCATCCAAAATGTTTTTTACAGTATGACTTTTCTCCATGGCAAACATGGCTAATGTTGCATGTTTCCGAGAAGCTTGAAAAACTGTGTCCAGGTCAGCAACTGCACTTGACTTGTCTTTAACCCCTGCAAAAGTCCCTGCAAAAGAGACCCAGTGTGCAGTGATGCACATGTAATAAAGGGCTTGGCAACTTGTCCACATGTCTGTTGTCAAGTGGATAGTGTGAACAGCACTCTTCTGCAAAGCTGCCCCAATCACCTCCAGCACATCTTGATGTAGTGCTGGAACCGCAACTCTGGCAAAATAGGACCGGCTAGGAACCTTCCATTTAGGGCAGACTGTTGCCACTAATTCTAGAAACCCCACCCCTTCCACGAAAGAAAAAGGGAAAAGGTCCAGCGCTAGCATTTTAGCCAGCTTCGCGTTATACAGACGTACCGTTGGGTGGTTGCGTTCAAATGGCGCCTCCGACCAGAACATTCCGCTAATGGTGGGCTGGATCATTTTACGTAATGATGATGATGATGACCTCTTCAAACCAGTTAGGCCCATTGATGTAGTTTTTCGCATTGGTGTCTCTCCAACACTCTTAGTGTGCCTCATAGATGTTGCAGGGGTAGAGGGTGTGGGCGATACCACTGCAGTGCTGCTGCCAGGGGTACTGGGTGTACCAGAAAAAATGTCTGTCGCTTCTTCACTTCCCCCTTGCACAATCAGATTCTCGTCATCATCAGATTGAATATCAATGGATACATTTGGATTTCTTTTTCTTTTGCCTTCCTCGATCTTCCTCATGTGTGCTTCCCACTTGATAGTGTGGTGTTGCTTGAGATGTCCTCTCCCTGCCTCCGGTACCATAGTTGGTACCAAGCTTACCCCGACTAACGGACGCTTTACAAATCGAACAAACGACCATGTTTTCCGCCTTTGCGCTAACAGTAAAGAAGTCCCAAACTCGGGACTGGTGATGTCTGCTGAAGGTGGAGGTGCTACTTTGACTTTCAATGCCAGATGAAGTGGAGGATGGGTGTGGCTGAATTCGTTTCTGTTGTTCACTTACAGCACCACTACTTGAGGTCGAGCTGGATGGAGGTCCATGCCGGCCCTTCTGACTAAAAAAGATGGAAACTGTTGGTCGTGTTGGTGTTGTAGTTAACGCTGGTGGTACCAGTGCCACGCCGCCCATATCCCACTCAGCAGCCATTCGGGCTAGGGTTAAAATGTCTGTCTGCTGCATGCCTGCTGGGGCTGGAGTGACGACTGTGATGACTGGGTCATCGCCAGACTGTTCATCAGCAGCAGAAGATACCACTTCTTGTTCGTCGTCATCATCCATAAGTGGAAGCTTTTCGGGAGCCTTCCTTTTAGGCTTAGCTACCTTTGTCGGCTCATCATGGGGTGACTCACTCTCAGACTGCATTGGTGGGTTCCAATCAACCTCAGCAGGAAGGGGGCTTGAAGAAGAACTTCTAGTATCCATCCATGACCTTTTTCTTGCTGGGGATCTGGAAGAGAATGGATAATCATCATCAGGAGGAGTGACTTCCTCCGATACCTCCTCTTGAATAGCAATTTCCTGATGTGCCCCTACTTCTAGAGGAACAAGCGTTGTAGGCAGTTGTGCCGCTCCATGAACCTCTAGTCGCACCTCTCCATGCACCTGGCAAAGCACCTCTCCTTGCGGCTCTCCCTGCGGCTGTACCTGCGCCTCTACTTGCGCCTCTACTTGCGCCTCTCCATGCACCTCTCCATGCGCCTCTCCATGCGCCTCTCCATGCGCCTCTCCTTGCGCCTCTTGTTGCCCATGTACTTGCGCTTGTACTAGTTGCACCTGTGGTTGTCGTTGCGGCTGTGGTTGTTGAGCACTCGTCTTTTTTCGCTGAGGCACTACGGCCAACTTTCTTTGGGGCCATTTTCTTGAGATGTCAGAACAGCAGGCCGCAGTTGCACGAGTTGCATAGTTGTCTTGTCTGTGGCCACACGTGACGTCACGTGACGTTGTGCTGCACACACTGCTGCAGGACTTCTTCCTAGCACTGGTGGTTCTCTTGTGCACCGAAAAGCAATGGAAGCCAGAGGAACGTCAGTTATACACCCTAAAAAGTCAAAAAACACTAAAAAATCACCACAATCCCATGCCATCCATGCCCTCAATGATGTTTAAATTCAAGACACCCCAGAGAAAGACTAGGCCTATGCACCACTGAGTAGCCCTTGGGCATAATGGTTGAAAGCAAGGCAAAGTAGGTGCAAGCCTTGTAGTGTAGTTCCTAGTTTCCCACTAGGCCCTGCGCATTGGAATAACATAAACAGTAGTATCGACGTGGAACTGCGGATATTCCAGGCCTCCACTGACTATGCTAAACTTAATTGGGTTGTGTTACCAACTAGCTCAGAGGTCACTGGAAACTTTCTTCTCTGCATAGGAAGTGATCAGCTTCCTTGGCACAGACAAGAAGGGATTCAGCTTTCCAACAACCGTGCAACATGACAACTTTGCTCCTCAGATCAAGAGTCAATCTCTAGGGTCGTGTGAAACAATAGACATGTATTTCACTCAGTCAGTCTAGTGCAGTTTACTTTCACGAGATGTAGAGAATAGAGAGACGGGCGTTTGTCAATAAAGGGTTAACATTTATTGAACAGTCTTTCTTCTCGTACAAGAGAAATGTATTGCCACAATTGCAATAATTGTTATTATGAAAAGTACGTACAGTAAGATAAGTATTGCGAAATAGAACTGTAAAAGCATTGATATGGTTTCTTAGCCATACAATGGTTTAAAAGTAATAAAACATATATACAGTCATATATACATTAGGCTAACATACTCAACTGGTGCTTCTAACTAAGCCTACCCCAGTGTGCCTGACCTAAGCCTAACACGTGAAAGGGGAGTAAGTAAGTAGCTTTAAGTTAAGTTGGTTTTGCCAAGGTTTGTTTCAAGAATTCTCGTCTAAGGGTTTAGTCAACACCATACCTCTGAATAGAATGATGGAGGATTGGTATCTCCTTCAGGGGTCACTCTCGATATCCCAGTCACCTGCGAGGGTGAACCGGAAACGCCGTGGCTGGATTTCTCTGCAGGAGAAAGGCAGCGGCTCTCTTCAGTGCGTCGAGGAAGGAGGGGGGACAGCGTCCGCGGGCAGCTGGAATCTGCTGGATGTCTTCGCAGAGAACGGCTGTTCAGCTCCTTAAGCGTACTGCACCATAGTTCGCGCTGTAGCGGCGATAATGGTAATCAGCAGCTTCACCACCACAGGATAGCAGGCTGCAGCGACAGAGTGCAAGATTTACCAACACAGGGTCATGCAGGCAGCTGGCATCAGCAACAGGCAACGAACATTGCTTAAGGCAACGTTGGTAATATTTATACCTGACAGGTGCCGGGTTTGACGCAAGTTTGCTGGACATAAGACGTCAATTAAAGATGTCACTAGGAAGTGATAGTTATCAGTTGCTCATTAGAGTTCCATTACTAATCAAAACATAGCAAGCGGGGATTTCCAGGTTTGCTAAGTTTTTATCTTGTTGAAGTACTCGGAGTGTTATCTAGGAATATCAGATAGGGACTGCTGCACTGTCATTGCACTAATTGGTCGCAAAGGAAGTAGCAGAGAGTCATGCTGGAATGTGGCTCTGTTCGTGTGAGGCCAGAGATGACTTTTCAGAAAATCGCACTTGAACGGTTATGCCAATATAGGGAATAAATGGATTTATAGCCGAATAGGGGCATAAGGTCACAGTATCGATCAGGAACCTAGATAAACACGCAACACCCACTCCACGTTTTCATGTCCATCAAAATTACTAAAACTAAAGCAATTAGATGCATGTGTAACATTGCCCACCCCAAAATACATAAATGCATTCGAAATAGGCGTACTTGAAATACATGAAATTTAGGTACTGTACGTTTTTTTAAAGCATAGTAATCATTCAAAAAATTATTGCATATGAAATCAATGAACGATTATGCAAAAGGAATTACACATGAAGTATCTCTGACAGAAGAAAGGCGAGATAAATCATCACATAAAAATGCATTGTAATAACATGTGTGCTAGAGGCTGGTGTCATGTTGTTATGTCTCTAGATGTGTTTAGAAATAGAAGTGTGAAGCTTCTGTTCTCTAAGAATAGTTTTTACGTTAAGCAAAGAATTAGTTTGTGCCAAAAAAGGTCAATATTAGAAAAATTGTCCAATTCAAAGAAAATAGATTTCCAAAGCTCTTGGCAGTTTTTGTTGATCAAAACTGAAGGCCGAATTCAGAGTTCATGGGAACGCTGTGTGTCGGAAAGCTTTTCAAAAGTTATTGTTTCTCTGAGGGTGAGAATATCGTATCAGACAGGCTCTCAAAGAATTGGTCTACAAAATCAGGTGATAGTTCAACCAAATTAGATAGCGCTGTAACTTGGCAGGTGTGAGAATGATTGCTGTCATCGAAGGCAGGACCAGCAATGCTCACAGAACGTTGTACCTGGATGATGTTGCTTTTGTCACTCGCTCCACTTTTACCACTTGGCTGTAGTACAGGAGTCTCCACAAATGCCGTCATCAGGATTGGTAGCCGCTGGGGACAACACAATGCGTGAGCCGTTATTGGACTGAGCAAAGTATCGACGTCCATTGGTACTGCTGATGGAAGTGAAAGACAGATGTCCAACACGCATTCATCGCCGCAAAGCATACACCGTAGCACAGGTAAAATGCAATTTTGCCATATCGGTCTGAATGAAAGGAACCAGGTCATGTTTAGATCTCTCAGCCTGGCCAATCCGAGGACGTTAGTTATCCTGTCCCGGTAGCGCATTGCTAGGATTGTCTCTTCCATTCCCATGGGAGCTATGTCTGAGCCGAGGCTTGCCATAATGTAGCAGGAGGGTCAAAAATAGAATCCCTGCGACGAGTCCCAAAAATAATGGTATGCCGCCAAAAATGGAGTGCACAAAATTAGGAAAGATTCCCAAAATTGCCTGGAAGGGTGTTAGCAGTCCCGTAAAGACTGTCTTAAATATGCCTGGGATGCTTGTTGCACTAGACATGTTAAGGAGTTGGCTGAACATTTCTACCAAATGCACGGGGCAATTTGTTGATAAAAGGTCATGAACCTCAGTAGCCGTCCTTGCGACTAGAAGATCATACGTCTCTTTAGATGACGTTATAGGCACTGTTGTCTGTAAAAGTACAGATTTCATTTTGCTTAATGTATCAATTCGTATAGAATAGAGATTCAGACGAGGCCAGAGGGGAGTCACTATGTCTGGAGGCCCGCTCGGAAACAATGCTTGCATACAACATTTGACCATGGACGTTACTTCTATTAGATAACTTTTCCCTGGCGTCAGGCCACAACATCTGTGATCCGTTCTAAGAATGTAACTCCCGTTTGCGAGTTGCATAAAGAAGGGCTCTATCTGAGTTGCAGGTGTGACTAGCTGGTGGCATGAAAGGTTGTTTGAATTTCCATCACATGCTCCGTGTAAATTAATACCCTGACACAAAAGTATACCGCTTAGTGAATGTTTACAATTTTCACCACTAAGAAATACATTTTTGTCGCTGTCACTATAGCAAGAATGAGTGTATGGTAATTTCCATTCAGATTTTACATATCCTTTACCCAATTGTTCATATTGGCCAGCAGGTATGTACTCAAGGCACTTTTTAAATCGGAAAGTTGTAATCGGAATTGTGAAAATTCCGTGTATTATCCATTCAATGACAGGACTCTCTGACATTGTCAATGGTAATCTCTCGAGTTTTTCGATGCTCAGGATTGTATAGTCTGCTCCTTTCTGTGCCAAACTGATCTGTTTATCAGTAAGGTTAAAACTGGAAAATAATGACATTGTGTTGATTAAACGCCAAGGCACATAGCCTGAACGAAGATTTTGCAGCGTCCAGCCTAATTCTATAATAGAGCGTAATTGAGACTGGCCAAGTTGTAACATTAGCAAATCTCTGTCTATCACATCAAAGGCAGAGGATACAATATTGTCCAACGAATATATTCTGGAAGACAGAGTCGTTAACCCATTGTCTACCACAGAAAGTGATTTCTCCAAATTAATACGATCAATTTCTCGTATTTTTTCAGCAGTTTCAATTTGCTTTACTTTCCAAGCCTCGTTGTAAGCAGCATAGATACTGGTCGCTATGAAACGCTTTTGACGCTGTTTGCGTGGTCCAAGAATGAAGTCGCGCAAATCAGCACCATCTTTTAGTAAAGACAAGTGTTGCTTAATTTCAGCCAGTGTGGATGTAGTTAGCCATTCTAGGCAGAGTTTCCCTACACTGTATGTTGTTATAATCCCTGGATGTTGTCTCTGGGAGTATCTAGGGTCTAATCTGGTCAGTTTTAACCCCTGTGTTTTATTCAGGAACCTATCTTGACAGCTATTCGTGTCTGTAGGCCAGATTAACCACTTTTTCCAATCAGGATGTGTTCTGTTGAAATGTAAAATTTGTGACACGTCTAACTCAATATCTGCGGTTGCATTTTCTGGTATTGGCTTCGGAATAGACGGTGTTTTAAGGTCTTTGATCTTAGCTAGGCCAAGACAAGATGTTTGGTGTATTGTGTCATTTAAAAATAACATTTGTTCAGGTATCATGCAGGTTCTAAATAGTGCTTCAATGCCTTGCACCTGCCATTCTTTTGTACCCCAAATTGTTTTCGTTTCAATATTATTTTTCCAATAATCAAAACCAAATGTCATCATTTTGTCATAAAATGCTTCTGAATATATCAATTTAGAATTTGTCAGCATTGTTTTCATTCCTGTTTTATCTAACAGTTTGTAATAAAACGTTTCTGCATTACTTGTGTTAAACCCTGAGAAGTATTTGAATTTCTCAAAAAATGCTTTAGAACTGCTTTTAGGTGGTGTAGCACAATGTTCCCATTGATTATACATAAAAACATTTCTAGGCTGTGCAGATTTATGCAAGTAATGATCCCCATAGTGGGTGTAACAGAATAACTGCTCATAACTAGACGAACCTTGTAAATAATCATGATCTGTGAATCTAGCTGACATTACTAAATCAGACATCATGTCATTAATACTGTTAAAGTCCCAATCATCAGAGAATGTACTAGGTGTCACAAAGTCACTTAAGGAAACCTTTAGTTGATGAGGATACTTCAGGATTTCGACCGGACCATAGATCTCATAGTCTGTTTTCTCCCATACTACCCCACCAGGTATTGGAATTGCTGTGACATTTACTGTTGACAGTTCTCTTTTCTTCACGTGGGATGATCTGTGTGGTTTCAGGACTAGGTTGATGTTCTGACTTGCTGTGTCCATTGTAATATATTTTCCTTCAATGAATTTTCCCAAACACAGTACCATGATGAGCCAAAGCAGGAGGAAAAATACACCTAGACCGAACCAGAACTCTAGCCAAGGGGAAATTAGGTAGATTTCCTTCAGTTGATGAAAGAGTTCCGTTGCTTTTTCTTTAAAAGTCTTTTTAGTTTCTGGCATCACTTCGGGGTCATTTAAATCTTCAGAGAAGTTGTCGAAGTTGATGAAATAACCAGAGGCAGTTCTGTCAATTGATGGGATTGTTCTTTCAATCTGTCTCTCGGTAGCACTTTCTGATGCCACATCATTGTAGACTGGTGTTGTTTCTTGACGAACTGTTTCAATCTGTGTCTCAAGAGGCACGAGTTCCATGGCATTATTGCATAGTCCTTCATTGTGCACTGCAGGCTGATCGAATGTGATTAGTCTTTCAGTTTGAACCTCTTGGATTGTTGCAAGTTTGGGTATTCTGTTGTTTCTTGGGAGTCCACTGGGCCTACTGTTGATTATAGGCCACATGCTTGTGGTTTTACCAGATCGATAGACACGACTCTGTTCTCCTTTCTACCAGCAAGGGGCGGTAGCACAACTGATCTTGTTCCGGTGACTGCTAAGACAGGTACTGCTTTTCTGTAAGAAGGCCCAAATTCCTTCTTAACCGCGATCTTTTCTCTGACTAGATCCCCAATCTTTGGAATCCAGACAGGCCTTGCTGGGGCTGTTGCGGGTGGTGCCTCGTCAGTGGTACTTGGCTGTTGCTTTAACTTTATGTTGCTTAAGGATTTTCTTGTTTCATTCAGTTCCTGTAAAACAGCCAAACGGTCTTTTACATCAAAGTGCGTTGTGTCTTCTTGTACCACTGACATCTGACTATCGAGGTCCTGAACGCGCATTCTAATTCCGAACAATAGTTCGTATGGGCTGAAACCTTTTAGAGAATTTCTTGGCATGTTGTTAAGACTAGTCTGGACACTTATTAAATGTTTGACCCACCCAGCGCCTGAACCTAATACCTTCGCTGTTATAGATTGCTTTATGTCACGGTTTTTTCTTTCTACCACACTATTCCCTTCGGGGTGCGACGGACAAGAATACCGCAACCCAATTCCCATGCTAGCCATGGCCTCCTTATAGGCTCGAGAGCTGAAAGCAGGACCCTGGTCAGAATGGAACGTGGTAATTGCGTATATGCCGATATAGACTCGCAAATCTTTTATAACCGTTCTAGCGTCAGCCGAGCGCTGGGGCCTCATTTTTCTAAGTGCTTTTCGTCTTAACGGTGTACACTGGGACGCGCTTCTCTTCTTTGATTGCGCAGATAGACAGACTTATGCTGTCTAGAAGGGATCCTGAAACTACACTGGCCTGTTCGTTTCTGCGATCTCGGTTGCAGTTTTCACAATTTTGAGCAAAACATTGAATATCTATACTCATTCCTGGCCACCAGTACTCTGATTGTAATTCTTTCAGAGAGGCTTTGATTGTTTGGTGTCTCAGACCCAACCCCATGTGTGCTTCCAGTAAGAGGAAGCCCCTCCTGCTCCTGTTTGGAATTACTCTGTCCCCCACTCCAGGGATTCGAGCAAAAGGAACGGAGTTTGCATCGATTATGTATGCATAATTGAGTGAATAGTTTACGGGTAGTGCTGCACAGTCGCCTTTTACGGTCGTTTTTACTGCCAGCATGGTTTCCCCGTCTATGTATTTATCTGTACGCTTTTTTGTGGCTACGGAAGCCGGTTTAGTTGCTTCCGCTTTGGCTGTGTTAGCCAATGAATTCCCTGCAACGTGAACGCCATCACGTTGAAGACTCTGTGCGTGAATCACGTGAGTCTTTTGTAGTTCTTTGTGTAAAAGAGCTACCTGTTTCCAGAGCAATTTATGCTTTATTGTGGCACCTGTGTCATCTTTGTAGTCGTTTTCGATCCAACTCTGCAGTTTTTTGTTGTAAGAATTGACGCAAAAATGAGAATCGCACACTATAAGTGTCGGGAATTCACGTTCTGCATTTTCGAGCGCCATCTTTAAAGATCTGATTTCAGTTCTTTGAACCGAACAGTTTCTTACAGATTCAGTTTTTGTTACTTTCGGTCTGAATTTACCGCACAGCCAACGACCTTTAATGATCGCACATGCTGCATCGTAGGATTTTCTCTCTACGTTGAAATGCTGTACAAAGCTATCTGTATATATTATACAGGCGTATTGTGGGAGAGGCAGAATTTCGATTGGCAGAGGACATTCTTCTTCATATTCTAAATCATTCAGTTCTTCAAATTGCGGGGCGAAATAGTATTTCACATCTTCCGCACCTAGAGAATCTATGCACTGTATCCATTTCGGATCCAGTGACACTGTAGGTAGGTTTACTGGGCTGAATAGCGCCTCGAAGGCGGATTCCGCTGTAAGGATATTAATCCGTTTGCGGTGTGCTAGTTCTCGTTCATTTGCTAATGCGATTTGCACTGCATTCACAGTTCTTTCTGTGTGACTGAATGTTTTTTCTGCTTGTGTGTACAAGTGAGATTTAATTGAAATTGGTACCTTTTCTCCCTCATTAGAGGTTAGGTACGTGAATCCGCATCTTCCTGGGATGACTCGGATTACAAGATCGATCGTGTTGTCACGTGTATCTAATTTTGTTTTTGCTAACATGTCTGTTTGCAGTGATCTCAAAATTTCTGTGTGTTTTTGAGTCCAATAGATTTGTTTAAAATCAGGTTTAATTAGTTCGTAGAGAGGTTTAACCCTCTCTGCGTAATTTAGTATGTAAGTTCTTCCGAAATTCAGAAAACCTAGTATGGATTGTAAATTCTTCAGCGTTTTTGGAGCTTGGAGTACAGCGCACTTCTCTAAGAAGTTGTCCGCTAGGCTTTTCCCTTCACTTGATAATTCGTACCCTAAAAATAGTACTGTCAGATGGGCAATTCGGGACTTTTTAAAGTTGAATTTGTAACCTTCTGCTGCGAACCCAAGTATAATGGTGTTCACTCTTTTCAAGTGAGTATCCAAGTCGTCGTCTGTGAGATAAATATCATCTACGTAGGACAATGCTTCATCATCATAGATTTGTAGTAACTCTGTTACCCTAGCTGAGAATAGTCCTGGGCTGTTCTTGAACCCCTGTGGGAGTCGACAGAATTTTTCTGCGACCCAAAGGCAGAGAAAGCGGTCAAATATCTGCTTTCTGGTGCAATGTTTTGACAAAAGAAACCATTAGAAATGTCTAATGTCGTTTTATATTTTTTCCTAACTATGTTATTCATTAGGGCTGCACTATGCGAGTTTTGTACTGCAAAGGTTTTGCAACATGTATTAAGATGTCTGTAGTCCAAAACTAGACGATATGAATTGTCTGGCTTGGAGACAGGAAACAAAGGATTGTTCATCTGAGAGGTGCATGTTTCAATCACCCCCTGGTACTCAAGTTGATCTAAGATCTCCCTGACTTGTTTTTTAGCTTCTTGCTTTATGGGATACTGCCGTTGGGCAGTTGGTTCACTTTTTAATTGGATTTTGTGAGGAGGTGAATCCTCATCCCATCCTACATGATTTTTATATAATGCAGGTGCCTGGCCCATTTCCTTGCATATGTATATTTTTTGTGAATCGGTATGTGATTCGAGAAGGCAGGCATAATCACTTCTTCGCCACGAGGGCACTCCCTGACAAACTTTGGGGGCCAATCTTTTTCAGCTAACAGAATATCATAGCCTTTTGAGAGCTTATCCCAAAATAGACCCTTAATTTTCCTAGTCTTATCACCCTCTATACGCAATGTTATTTCGTATATTTTATGGGGCTCGCTAAGTCTGGCGTCGGCAGTTTCAACCTGAATGTATTCATTCGTGTCCACTGTCTCCAGATGACTCATCAAGATCTTGCGCGCTATACTGATTTCTGCTGCACTGTCCAACATTGTCAATGCCCACTCCCCGTTTTTCAACTGTGTCCTCAGTATTCTCGGCATGGTTGATTACTCTAATACTGGCTACCTTCTTTTTCTGAAATTGAGATTTCTTATTTTGAGCAGGTTCCTTGTCTTTGGACTTGGTGTGCTCTCCTGGGTCTGACCGTCCTCTTCTTTCTGAATTCTGGGGGAGAGATCGAGAGGGACGTGTATCAATACTTTGATATCTATCAGGTTTTTTCAGATTATCCCTATTTCTAAGGTTATATCTTTTCTCAGAGGGCTCCCTCTGGGGAGACTGGCATTCTCGAGTCGGAGTTCTTTCCCTCCGTCGAGGAGACCTTCCTCTGGACTGGAAAACTTTTTCCTTGGGAGTGGATTGTTTATTTCCATCCCAGCTCTTTTTAGGAGTGTTTAAATTATTTTTAATAAATAATTTTTCAGGATTTTCGAGCAGTTGGGGCTTAACTGGTTTTCCACCCAAGCTGTCTCTACCTAATTCTTCATAGCATTTTTCTATGATTTTTGCAAGCTCAACAGGATCTTTTATATCTGTTTCCCTCAACTTCTGGCGGATCGCCACAGATGCTGCTTCTCCCTTTACGTTGGCTAATAATATAGCCGTGACCTGCTTGAAGTCTTTCAGTAATTTCATACCTAGATTTAAAGCGGGCTCTGGACCGAATTCATTTTGAATCTGTTTTAGCACTTCTGGTATTACCGCCATAGACGGAACACCGTGTGTTTTTGTGTAAACGGAAGCTAAGACTGTACCCCAAGTGTCACAGTCCTCCACGTGTGGTGCGATTCCCATAGGAAGGCAGATGGTCAAGATTCTATGTTTCTCAATAGGGGTAGTATCAGGAAATACTGCCTCTATTTGAGTGATTTTCTGGGCTAACCAGAAAGGAATTTGTTCCCGTTTTACGGGTGTTTTACCAAGACATGACTGTATGTTCTGTGGTGTAATTTTATTTGTGTTCCCCTGATGAGGGGTCAGCTGTGGTGTATTAACAGCTGGCTGGACTGTTGCAGTCCGCATTACATATTGGACTAATTGCCTATGTATTTTTATTAATGTGTTTAGCTGTACTAACAGCTCTTCCTTAGACATTTTTACAATGTCAGGATGTGGTGTGTAGCTGGCTAGAACCGGCCACGTGGCTCCTGGTCTACCTAGTGGACCGAGCCTAGTTATGTGATCATTGTGTTTTAGGGCGCTATTAAACCAGAGCAGGTGCTCTTGAAATTTAAGTGGAATTTCAATCTCCTCGAAAGGAGCGTACTCTTCCGGAGGTTTCTCTATTTTGTAATAGTGAAACTCTTTTGTTCTAGCGTTTACCGCTGGAAAGTTTATCCATGAATAGAATACCTCTGTCTGCCGATACTCGTGAGCCTCTATCACGAAAATTACTGTACCACCTTGAGGTGTCAGTCCGTTCTCTATAAGTTTTAAAGTTATAGGTCTTCTTAAGTGGACCGGGATGATAATAGCCTCCGGGTCTGTGTATTCGGGACCTTGCTGAGTCGCATCTGCTGCGCCCCCAGTGGTTCCGTTATTTTCTACTGACATTGTATAAATGCAGGTTTTGCAGAGTAGGTCTCCAAGGAGACAAAGATTAGATGCACAATATTTTGGAACACTGTATCCTTCAACGTTGAATAAACCAGAGCTTTACATAGGAATCTCTTCCTACTAAGGTCGGGCGGATTTTAACCTTTCACCCACTCCAGACGTCTATTGGAGTATTTACGGGAGAAAGGGGTGTGAAATATGCACGACTGAGTTACTCTACAAGTCTTGCGTTAGTTTATCGCCTTACCAAACGTTTGGGCGCCATGTAGTGTAGTTCCTAGTTTCCCACTAGGCCCTGTGCATTGGAATAACATAAACAGTAGTATCGACGTGGAACTGCGGATATTCCAGGCCTCCACTGACTATGCTAAACTTAATTGGGTTGTGTTACCAACTAGCTCAGAGGTCACTGGAAACTTTCTTCTCTGCATAGGAAGTGATCAGCTTCCTTGGCACAGACAAGAAGGGATTCAGCTTTCCAACAACCGTGCAACATGACAACTTTGCTCCTCAGATCAAGAGTCAATCTCTAGGGTCGTGTGAAACAATAGACATGTATTTCACTCAGTCAGTCTAGTGCAGTTTACTTTCACGAGATGTAGAGAATAGAGAGACGGGCGTTTGTCAATAAAGGGTTAACATTTATTGAACAGTCTTTCTTCTCGTACAAGAGAAATGTATTGTCACAATTGCAATAATTGTTATTATGAAAAGTACGTACAGTAAGATAAGTATTGCGAAATAGAACTGTAAAAGCATTGATATGGTTTCTTAGCCATACAATGGTTTAAAAGTAATAAAACATATATACAGTCATATATACATTAGGCTAACATACTCAACTGGTGCTTCTAACTAAGCCTACCCCAGTGTGCCTGACCTAAGCCTAACACGTGAAAGGAGAGTAAGTAAGTAGCTTTAAGTTAAGTTGGTTTTGCCAAGGTTTGTTTCAAGAATTCTCGTCTAAGGGTTTAGTCAACACCATACCTCTGAATAGAATGATGGAGGATTGGTATCTCCTTCAGGGGTCACTCTCGATATCCCAGTCACCTGCGAGGGTGAACCGGAAACGCCGTGGCTGGATTTCTCTGCAGGAGAAAGGCAGCGGCTCTCTTCAGCGCGTCGAGGAAGGAGGGGGGACAGCGTCCGCGGGCAGCTGGAATCTGCTGGATGTCTTCGCAGAGAACGGCTGTTCAGCTCCTTAAGCGTACTGCACCATAGTTCGCGCTGTAGCGGCGATAATGGTAATCAGCAGCTTCACCACCACAGGATAGCAGGCTGCAGCGACAGAGTGCTAGATTTACCAACACAGGGTCATGCAGGCAGCTGGCATCAGCAACAGGCAACGAACATTGCTTAAGGCAACGTTGGTAATATTTATACCTGACAGGTGCCGGGTTTGACGCAAGTTTGCTGGACATAAGACGTCAATTAAAGATGTCACTAGGAAGTGATAGTTATCAGTTGCTCATTAGAGTTCCATTACTAATCAAAACATAGCAAGCGGGGATTTCCAGGTTTGCTAAGTTTTTATCTTGTTGAAGAACTCGGAGTGTTATCTAGGAATATCAGATAGGGACTGCTGCACTGTCATTGCACTAATTGGTCGCAAAGGAAGTAGCAGAGAGTCATGCTGGAATGTGGCTCTGTTCGTGTGAGGCCAGAGATGACTTTTCAGAAAATCGCACTTGAACGGTTATGCCAATATAGGGAATAAATGGATTTATAGCCGAATAGGGGCATAAGGTCACAGTATCGATCAGGAACCTAGATAAACACGCAACAGCCTGAGCACACTGGCTACCTTCAAAATGGCCCCTTGATCCCCACCACATGGCCAGGCCCTGCCTGTACCAGGCCTCAAGATGGCCCACACCCACATGGCCAGGCCCCAACAACACCCCCCAAAATCAAAAAGCACTCAAAAATCACCATAATCCCATGCCATCCATGCCCTCACTGATGTTTAAATTCAAGACACCCCAGAGAAAGACTTGGTCCATGCACCACTGAGTACCCCTGGGCCTACTGGCTAGTGAGGCTTTACAGGCACCCCAAAATTAAAACAAAAAACAACATATAACAGTGAGCTAAAATTCCATAACATAAATGAGAATTAAGTTTAAAAAAAATCACAGAAACAGTTGTATCATGCACCCATGACTAACCCTGGGCCTACTGGATACTGTGGCTAGCTACCCACCACAATATATATTTTCTTAAAGTTGTGAAAAAAGTTTTAGAACTGGAGTTGCCTCAACTGCAATACCCCAAACAAACAAGACCAACTTACTTGTAAAATCTCAAGTCCAAAAGTGATCCAAACTCCAAAGTCCAAAAAGTCCTCAAATACAAATATCCACCATCAGCCAGAAAAAGTAATCCTTCCAGCTCCACAGCCAAATGAAAAGTGATCAGAACATGGACAAAGCACTGGGAGGAGCCTGCTGGACAGGAACAGGAAGTTGGAGACTCTGGGGCACTTCCTTGCTCCCTCCCGCCCCCCCCCAAAAATGGACTCCTGCACCAAAAAGTGCAGCCAAATGTCAATCTGAGGAGTTATTCTGATCAAAACCATCATTTTCACAAGGTTTATGCTTCCTGCGGTGGATTTCTTGTGCAGAATTGCAATTTGTACAATTTCGGGAACGCAAGCTGTTCAAACCTCCTGCCGGAAGTCAGCTGCGCGCCGTTGCAGGTCTTTATGACGTACTCACGTTGTCAAACTATCGCCGTGCAAGATGGCAAGCCGCGATGACGTAATTGCGTTAGAAAAACTCTCGCGCGATCACGCAGCAAGATCGAAAATGGCACAGCACACGCAAAACCGGGAGAAAAACAACATGGCAGGCTCAGAGTCAACGGCGCGCGCGCAATATTGTATTTTTCAAGCGTGACCAAGCAAAATAATTTGCAGCTTGCGAATTTGCGGATTATTGGGTAAATACGCGCAATTCGCGAATCGCGAAATCGTCAATAATTAGCAAATTCGCCCGCGAAACGTATTTTACGCCCACGCTTAGTCTCCAACCACGTGCCGGTAGATAGTGCAGACCTCAAGTTTAGTGATCTGAAAGATAAAGAGAGAAAGAGTGAGAAAGAGAGAGAGTAAGATAAAAGGAAGAGAGAAAGAGAAACAGTGTGAGAGAGAGGAAGACAGAGAGAGAAATAGTGAGAGAGAGTTTGAGAGAGGGAAAGAATGAGAGAGAGGAAGAGAGTGAAAGAGTTAGAGAGAGGAAGAGAGAGAGAGAAAGAGTGAGAGAGGAAAAGAGAAAGAGTAAGAGAGAGGAAGAGAGAGAGAAATAGTGAGAGAGAGGAAGAGAGCGAGAGTGAGAGAGGAAGAGAGAAAGAGTGAGAGACAAAAAGCCAGACAAAGAGAGAACGAGTGAGACAGAGAGGAAGAGAACGAGAGAAATAGTGTGAGAGACAGGAAGAGAGAGATAAAGAAAGAAACAGTGTGAGAGAGAGTAAGAGAGCGAGATAAAGAGTGACAGAAAGGAGGAGAAAAAGCAAGAATGAGACAGAGAAAAAGAGAAAGGATGAGAGAGAAAAAGGAAGAGATGGCGAGGGAGTGTTGAGACTGGAGAAAATCCTTACAGCTCACCTTTGTGCCACTGGTGTGTCTCCAACCACGTGCCGCGAGATAGTGCAGCCCTGAAGTTTAGTGATCTGAAAGATAGTATAGAATTAGTCATTGTAGAGTACATACAACTGCACACGTGTAATTCTGTTTTTCGGTAATGCTCAATAAGGGTGGTGCACCCCATCCATTCTCACTGCTTGGAGGGGTCTGTGCACTCTTGTGCGCACAGACTGTTGAACGCTATCCACTCCCACCGCCCAGAGGTGACTGTCCGCTGCTGTGGAAAGAAGTCTCTCTGCTCACCTTCCACCACCATCCCCTTTTGTACCGCTTTTGGCCGCCATAAGTGTGGCAGGGTATGCTCAGACGTGAGTCCCTTGCTCACTTTGCCACTGGATTCAAGCAAGCCGGGCTGAAGACGCCTGGAATGCCAGAAACCGGTCCTCGGAAGCTTGTTTCTGGTCCGAGGAAAACATGGCTTGGCAGTTCGGGCTGGACTGTTCCCATGAGCCTTCTTCAGCCTGGATAGCTTGACTCCAGTGATGTGGAGAGCCTGGGGCTCACGTCTGAGCATACCCAGCCCACTCGGGGTGAAAATTGCAAAAAGCACAGTTGATGGACAGAATGCAGTCTAGGAAAGACATGGCTTGGCCATGTCTGAACTGGGGTGGCAGAGTGGGCTAAAGAACGGTGATGGATTAAACCCAGATCTTTTGACTGGGTGTGAGTGTTTGATTGATTCAGATGCTCCGTCCATCACCACCCCCTTTTGTACCACTTTTGGCCGCCATAAGTGTGGCAGGGTATGCTCAGACGTGAATCCCTTGCTCACTTTGCCACTGGATTCAAGCAAGCTGGGCTGAAGACGGCTGGAATGCCAGAAACTGGTCCTCAGAAGCTTGCTTCCGGTCCATGGAAGACATGGCTTGGCAGTTCGGGCTGGACTGTTCCCATGAGGCACAGGGTCAGACTGATTTGCATATAGCCATGTCTGAACTGGGGTGGCAGAGTGGGCTAAAGAACGGTGATGGGTTAAACCCAGATCTTTTGACTGGGTGTGAGTGTTTGATTGATTCAGATGCTCGGTCCATCACCACCCCCTTTTGTACCGCTTTTGGCTGCCATAAGTGTGGCAGGGTATGCTCAAACGTGAGTCCCTTGCTCACTTTGCCACTGGATTCAAGCAAGCTGGGCTGAAGACAGCTGGAATGCCAGAAACCGGTCCTCGGAAGCTTGTTTCCGGTCCAGGGAAGACAAGCCTTGGCAGTTCGGGCTGGACTGTTCCCATGAGGCACAGGGTCAGACTGATTTGCATATAGCCATGTCTGGTCTGGGGTGGCAGAGTGGGCTAAAGAACAGTGATGGATTAAACCCAGATCTTTTGACTGGGTGTGAGTGTTTGATTGATTCAGATGCTCCGTCCATCACCACCCCCTTTTGTACCGCTTTTGGCCGCCATAAGTGTGGCAGGGTATGCTCAGACATGAGTCCCTTGCTCACTTTGCCACTGGATTCAAGCAAGCCGGTCTGAAGACGGCTGGAATGCCAGAAACCGGTCCTCGGAAGCTTGTTTCCGGTCCAGGGAAGACATGGCTTGGCAGTTCGGGCTGGACTGTTCCCATGAGGCACAGGGTCAGACTGATTTGCATATAGCCATGTCTGAACTGGGGTGGCAGAATGGGCTAAAGAACGGTGATGGATTAAACCCAGATGGTTTGACTGGGTGTGAGTGTTTGATTGATTCAGATGCTCCGTCCTCACCACCCCCTTTTGTACCGCACCTTCCACCACCAGCGTGTGCGTAAGAGGGTCCACCATGTGCTGAAGGAACCTCCTCAGCCGTTGCGTACACACTGTCCAGCTGATCTCACAATTCAGCTTGGGTGTCAATTGTTCGGATGGCCACGCATCATCGCAGATTTATCGCGCGTTCAGCTCTGGGGGTGTTGGGGGGTGAACGTTGATTTGTGATTCACAGTCTGTTAGATAAAAAGCAAGATAAGATTGTGTGTCATTTGACTATCTTGAGAACTTTCTCTAGCTATTTCAGCTGCAATAGTTCTTTCGTGATTAATCTCTTCGTTCAACATTTTGAGATAATTTGGAAAAATTGTACATTCAATGCTATTTTTACATGCATTGAAAGAATCCTCATAGCAGTCACAATGTCCAAGTAATTCAATTTCAGTCCGCCAAGGTTTGAAGAGTTGCAGAACAGCTAAATAGAAAAACTCTCTTTTATCTGGAGTATCACAACTTAATTTCCTGTGATTAATCAGATTTCCTTTGTCATGTTTACCAAACATCCTTCAGATCCAATTACAGCGTATTTTCCTTCATTTATTTTTTGTGAGACATTTTTAAAAAAACTATAATGTTGCAGTATTTCATATAGTCATATGTTTTCCAGGTATGGACTTCTATTTGAATAGTACGTATCCAACATATTTGTTTTCAGAAAATCTGTACTTTCCGGCTCATTCAATGCCAAGTATTCAATTTCTTGTACAGATTTCAAAACTCAATTTCGTGCGGCAGGAAGACCAAGACTTATCCAGATGATCCCGCTTGACTTTGAATATAAATTTGCAGATGTCAATCTATACAAACATTTGTAGGATCCAATTTCTCGATGTGAAAGCATCTTCAAGCTGAAGTTGTACAATTTTTTGTTAAGTGTCTTCTCCTACGAAATTTCCTCCCACATTTCTTTCAATTCTGTCTTCTCAGAGTTGGTAATATATGACATGACATAGCGAGCAACAGCAATTGAGTTATCTGCAATATATTGTGTGTCCATATTTGCATTCCACATCTTCAAAATCACCGGATTGTAATCATTAATGTACTTCGATTCTTCTGTTCTTTTTAAATTATAAGTATTTTTGGGTGATTTTCGAGTGATGGTATGCCTCACTGCTGACATGAAACTGTTCACTCTTCCTTTGGAAATTACTGGACGTGGAAAGCCAAATCGACATTTTGTGTAAAATGTATCCTTTGACTTATATTTCCGTCGGCAATACTTTCCACATACAAATACGCCTCACTAATCGAAGGGAGTCTGGTGCTGTGATCACTGCCACAAAGTTGGGGTCACTGCCATTCAGGACTCAGGACACAGTTCCACATGTGGGATTGGGTTGTGTTGAACAGGGTTAGTGGCACCACGTGTCGCCGGCTTGTGTTGAACAGGGTTAGTGGCACCACGTGTTGTGGCTTGTGTTGAACAGGGTTAGTGGCACCACATGCCCAAAATTCGAATTGCGAGCTCTGCTGCCCGCTGTGTAGACTTGTATTGAGTGTTCGTTTGCACTTGAAGATGAATTTGGTCATTGTACTAAAGCTGTAACTGATATAAATAAGTTCTTGAAGCAAGTATACTACAAGGATATTATGTAGGGTTTAGGACTGTGATAGTTACTTGCCTACTGGACTCTGTAATTATTGAATCAAGACTTAATTTTAATTGTGAGACCTGATGACCGCAGTGTAGGCCAGAGATAGCGGTCAGCAAGGGCCCATAGCCACGTGGTGTTGAGTTGAGGTGCACAGTTAGTGGCACCAGAAGCATTGAGAGTGTATGAGCCTGTGATGATGCTTGGTGCGAACTGGGTGCACTGGAGCAATGTCTCTTGTCTACTGGACTGCATCATCTGCAATTGCTACTCTATCTGAATTGTGAGCTCTGCTGACCGCAGTGTAGGCCAGAGGTAGCGGTGAGCAAGGGCCAACAGCCACGTGCATAGGTTGGTGGCCACACCAGCCTGCGTACTTCAGGTTCAGTGGCACCACGTGTTGGCAGCCTTCCATATGCAAATACGTCTCACTAATCGAAGGGAGTCTGGTGCTGTGGTCGCTGCCACAAAGTTGGGGCCACTACCATTCAGGACTCAGGACACAGTTCCACATGTGGGATCGGTTTGTGTTGAACAAGGCTAGTGGCGCCATGTGTCGCCGGCCTTGTATATGTAAATATGCCTCTCTGATTGAAGGAAGTCTGGTGCTGTGGTGCTGCCATGAACTTGGGATCACTGCCATTCAGGACTCAGGACACAGTTCCACATGTGGGATCGGCTTGTGTTGAAAAGGGTTAGTGGCACCATGTGTCGCCGGCCTTGCATATGGAAATATGTCTCACTGATCGAAGGGAGTCTGGTGCTGTGGTCGCTGCCACGGACTTGAGGTCGCTGCCATTCAGGACTCAGGACACAGTTGCACATGTGGGATCTACTGTGCCGATGATGCGTCACTCTGAATTGTGAGCCCTACTCACTGCAGTGTAGGTAGGAGGCAGTGGTGAGGAAGGGCCCACAGGCATGTAGCGTTGACTTGAGCAATGTCTGTTGCTTACTGGACTGCGTCATTTGCAATCGCGACTCGATCTGTATTGTGAGCCCTACTCACCGCAGTGTAGGCTGGAGGAAGCGGTCAGGAAGAGCAACAGGCACGTCGTGTTGACTTAAGCAATGTCTGTTGCCTACTGGACAGCGTCATCTTGAATCGCGACTCGATCTGAATTGTGAGCCCTACTCACCGCAGTGTAGGCCAGAGGCAGCGGTGAGGAAGGGCTCACAGCCACATATTGTTGACTTGAGCAATGTCTGTTGCCTACTGGACTGCATCATCTGCAATTGCGACTTGATCTGAATTGTGAGCCTTGCTGTCCGCAGTGTATATCGAAGGCAGTAGTTTGTACAGACATAAGTCTGCGGTGCTGTGCCGCTGGGGGCCTTTGTGGTGGAAGCCAGGGATCGGCTGAGAAGGCTGGCGGTCACGACAGCGGCCTCGTGGCAGAGTGAGGGGCACCGCCCTGGAAGACGCTTTGGCCTTCCCACAAGTGAACCACATCTGAGCTCCTGCCTATTTATTCACACTCCTACACTGAGTGGCGTACGTCGGACCTGCCCACTCCGGTTACGCTTATGAACACAGGAGGAAGACACAGCTACATGACTGAGATCTTCCCTAGAGTTGACGTAACATGGTTGGGTCCACTGTCCAAAACACTACAAGCATCAGTAGTATTTTTGCACATGTAGAGGTGTATGTTGTGTATACTGAGATGTGTCCAGCACATCACTGCTACACTTTGCATTGTGTGCATTGTTATTCATGGGTGAATTGCTTCCTTCACATATAGTTTGTTCACACCTGTCCCAATATTCAGCTATTGTGTGGCTGAGGGGCCATGTTAAATGATGAAATAATTTCAATAAAAAATGAAAAAGTAAAATGAATTGGTTATTGTAGTATGGTTATGCCCATGCAATTAGAGGTTGTATCTCGAACAAATTAGAAGGTCACGAGGGAGCTGTTTCATTGTGTTTACTGTTTCTTTTTCCCCTCTTCTCCCTGACCTGAAAGTGATTGCTTTAGAGGGGGTCCCATAAACTTTACTTGCTACTAACTCACTGCACCAAAAGTCATCAATACGTAGCGTTATCAAGCCAGAATTCCTTAGACAAAAGACATTGCTCCCAGTGCAGCCCGCTGGGACCACGTATCATTGCAGGGTACGCACACACTCAGTGCTCCAGGTACCACTAACTGTGCAGCTCAACTCGATGCCACGTGGCTGTGTGCCTATCCTGATCGCTGCCTCCACCCTACACTGGGGTTAGCACGGTTCACAATTCAAGCTTAGTAGAGACACAAATTGTGTAAGAGACTATAATGGGTTAAGCAGACCAAATGCTCCCAATCTGGGCAGCTCAAGTCAACGTCATGTGCCTGTGGGCCTTTGCTGACCGCTGCCTCCGGCCTACACTGTGGAAGACCGGCGACACGTGGTACCAATTAACCCTGTTCAACACAAGACGATCCCACATGTGTTACTGTGCCCTGAGTCCTGAATGGCAGCGACCCCAACTTCGTGGCAGCGACCACAGCATCAGACTCCCTTCGGTCAGTGAGGGGTTGTTATAAACGAAATTAAGGCCCTAACATAGGTACTCTGTCTCAGAGGCACAAATCCTTCGTGTCACAGAGACAGGCAGGCCCTTTCACACAGGCAGGCCCTTTGACCTAGATTAGCCCTCCCTTCACAATAACGAGCAACAGAGAGGCTGTCCCTTATCTGATCAGTGTGCTCTGGGCACAGAAGACGGTCTATCCTAAATACGTAATCTCCATGTCCAACAGTGACTAACCTACGTCACAACAAATTCCTGGAAACAGGCCCTTTCTCCAAGAACTCATCTTCCTCTGACCAACTTTGTGTCAATCCAAGGCACCTATCTGGTATAAATATACCTCCTTTTGCACAAGCAAACCAGAGGAGACGGAGACTTCCATGGCGACACTGCAACCTGCATCATGCCACAGCTCCAGCTGGCAGAGATCCATCACCCATCTTTGGGTGTCCAGCTCGAGATCAGGATGAAGTCCCACTAAGGTAACGGGGTTAGACTAATTCCTAGGCGGATTCTTGGCTCTCTAAAGACCTACACACATGCTAGGTACACTTAGGTACATCTATTTCGGCATCATAGGGGTATAGGCTTTATCTTAATGCATTCTGTATTTCATGTATGTGTTCATTACTATTGCAAAATGGTAGATTTTTATTTAACTGCACTGCTGGCCATAATTCTCTGCTACTGTCCAACAGTTGCCGCAGCACATATACCCAGTACTAGAATAACAACTGTGCAATAAATTTTATTGTAAACACACCCAACTGTTTCTTCTAAGTACTTCTCTGAGATGAGTGACTGAATGAAAAGTAGTATATTGTTTCAACAATCCTGAGGGATGTTGGTTTTATGTTATGTGGTTGCCAGAAGCTATTCCCTTCTTGTCTTCAATAAGTTTCTAGTGGCCTCTGAGCTAGCTGCTACATAGTAATTACGTTTAATATACATAATAGGGGCATACAGGCCTCAGTCCTATGCCAAGCCTATCGTGTATGTTATTCCAATGCGCAGAACCTATACGGGAAATAGGAACTACACTACAGGCTATTTGCATATGGAAGAGGCCAGCGACATGGGGTGCCACTGAACCTGCACTACGCAGGCTGGTGGGGCCACCAACGTATGCATGTAGCTGTGGCCCCTTGCTCACCACTACCTCTGGCCTACACTGTGGAAGACCGGCGACACATGGTGCCATTAACTCTATTCAACACAAGCCGATCCCACATGTGTAACTGTGTCCTGAATGGCAGTGATCCCAAGTCTGTTGCAGCGACCACAGCTCCAGACTCCCTCTGATCAGTGAGGCATATTTCCATATGCAATGGCGGCGACACGTGGTGCCACTAACCCTCTTCAACACAAGCCGATCCCACATGTGTAACTCTGTCCTGAGTCCTGAATGGTAGTCACCCCAAGCCTGTGGGAATGACCACAGCACCAGACTCCCTTCGATCAGTGAGGCATATTTCCATATGCAACAGCGGCAACACGTGGTACCACTAACCCTCTTTAACACAAGCCGATCCCACATGTGTAACTGTGTCATGAGTCCTGAATGGCAGTGACCCCAAGTCCGTGGCACCGACCACAGCACCACACTCCCTTCGATCACTGAGGCATATTTCGATATGCAAGGCAGGCAACACATAGTCCCACTAACCCTCTTTAACACAAGTCGATCTCACATGTGTAACTGTGCCCTGAGTCCTGAATGGCAGTGACCCGAACTTCGTGACAGCGACCACAACACCACACTCCCTTCGATTAGTAAGGGGTATTTGCATATGGAAGGCCGGCGACACATGAAGCCATTGAACCTGAACTACGCAGGCCGGTGGGGCCACCAACGTCTGCACATGGCTGTAGGCCCTTGCTCACCGCTACCTCTGACCTACACTACGGTCAGCACGCTTCACAATTCAGATAGAGTCCTGATTCCACATGACAAAGTCCAGTAGACAAGACACATTGCTCCCAGTGAGGCCATCCACACCAAGTACCATCACAGCCTCATACAGTCTTAATGCTTCTGGTGCCACTAATCCTATTTAAGACAAGCCAATCCCACATGTGTAACTGTGTCCTGAGTCCTGAATGGCAGTGACCTCGACTTTGTGGCAGCGACCACAGCACCAGACTCCCTTCATTCTTATTTGTTGTTCTTTTCTTTAAATACATTTTTTTTTGTCAAAGGTGTGTTTATTAACAGTTTAGATTTCAAAGAAAAACATGCGACAGTCCCGCACAACTCTCCACGCAGGGGGCAAATATAACGTTAGAGTGATAGACTGTCACCTAAAGAAGACTAGAAATCCCCCCCAAACCCCACCCCTCCCCACTCCCCCCCCTCCTCCCTCCTCCAACAAAAATCACAGTTGAAATAAATGGAGGGAGCACAACGTGGGCGGGCACACCGCCGACGGGAGCCCCACGGACAGAAATCGAACCAATGGGCCCCAGCGGAACTCAATTTTTTTTAAATCGTCTAGGAAGTTGTCGGCCATCCTTTCCATACTCAACAGTTTCCACAATCTCGCATGCCACAGGGAAATCGCAGGGGCTTCTGTTCGTTTCCAAGCGGCAGCCAGGGTTAATTTGGCCGCACCTGTACAGAGCCATAGGATCTTCTTATCTGCCCTGGTCTGGAATACGAAGTCTGGGTCTCGCAGGCCCAACAGGATATGGGCCATTGAATTTGAAATCGGGTAACCCAGAATGTCTTTGATATGGGACAGGATCTCTTCCCAGTAAGGTCGGATGATAGGGCAGTCCCACCAGATATATCGGAAGTCCCCATCCTCTCCAGCACCTGTCAGTAGAGCCAGGGAAGATCCGTCGTAATTTGGCCGGATACAAGTACCAGTCCATCATAGTTTTGAGATGGGCCTCCCTGAGTTCCACCGAGTGGTTGTGTTTGATTATGTCGGACCACAAGCGGGACCACTCAGCCTCAGTAATGTCCCTCTCTAACAATCCCTCCCACATGGACATGGACATGTAGTAAGGTCTCGGGGATATGGTCGTAGTCAGGAGAAGGTCATAGATAAAGGAGATGGCCCCCACATCACAGAGGTTCTTGACAGGAAGGACTCAAAGGGCATGGGGGGGTCTGGTCGCTAGGTCTACCACCCGAGGGGAGAGGGCCCAGTGAAGCAGCTGAGTATGGTGGTATCTTTCAGCCTTCTGTATCTCGTAATCCCTTATACAATTATCAAAAGTAAGAGGGGTGGAGCCGTGGAACAAGTGCGTGAGTGCAAGGCAACCCCCTCCCTCCATGCATCAAAGGGGCCCTCGCGTGTCGCCGTCAGAAAAGCTGGGTTAAAATGAATAGGTGTAAATGGAGAGGGGAAGGTTGTCCAGCGGTCATCGCCCGAAAGGGAGTCCCAGACCTTCAACGTGGTGCTAGTGGGAGTACTTATGTAGGCGTTCTTGGGTCTATCCATCTTGGGTTTCCATACTAAGTCCCAGATCGTCCTACCGGTCACGCTTCTGTCCATGTGGAGCTAGTGTTTTTCTGATGTGGGTTGGCTCCACTCCACCAGGACCCGGAGTTGTGCTGCCTTATAATATAAGTGCATGTCCGGCAGACCCACCCCTCACTCTCTCCTTGGGCGGCGTAGAGTGGCGTAGGAGACCCTCGCTTGGCCCCCCTACCAGATGAAGCGCAGCATCATGGTTTTGACATTCCGAAAAAACTTGCTCTCGAGGGTAATGGGTAGAGCCTGAAAGAGGTACCAGAGTTTGGGGAGAAGAGTCATCTTGATTGTGTGTATCCACCCAAACCAGGAATTAAACATCGGCTTCCATCGGGCCAATGCTTGTTGGATATCTGTCAGCATGGGAGGGAAGTTTGCAGAATACAGTGTCTCCACCGTGGGGGTTAGCTGGACTCCTAGATATGTGTCCACTGTAGGGGCGTCAGTGATTGAAGATGGGTAGCGGCCGCCGGGGGAAGAGTAGGGTTGAGGACATAGGACTTCTCGAAGTTGGTCCTGAAGCCTGCCACCCTCTCGAAACTCCGCAGGACCTCGTGCACTTGGGGTAGAGAGCGAGCAGGGTCCGCTAGGGAGAGAAGAAAGTCATCAGCGAACAGGGTGATTTTGTGCTCCTCACCTGTGAAGGGCAGACCCCGAATACTCAGGTCTTCCCTAAATGCAATGACGAGCGGTTCAATGCTCAAAGCGAAAAGCAGGGGGGAGAGAGGGCAGCCCTGTCGAGTGCCCCTAGAGTGCGAGAAGAATGCTAAAAGGTGCCCATTGACCACCACCCTAGATTTGGGGGAGCTATAGTTAGCCTTAAGCATCGTCTGAAATTTGGCGGAGATACCAAATGCCGTCAAGGACTGTAACAGGATATCTCCAATCCTCCCTATCGAAGGCCTTCTCAGCATCAAGGCCTACCAGAACCGCCGGAATATTGAATTTGTTGGCCTTTTCAATCAGATGGACTATTCTCCTAGTATTGTCATGCGTTTGTCTTCCCTTGATAAAGCCGGATTGGTCAGGGTGAATGAGCGCTGGCATTACATCATTGAGACGACCAGCAAGGATAGAGGAGTACAACTTAGCGCCCAAATTAAGTAGAGCTATGGGTCGGTATGAGGAGCATTTGGACGGGTCCTTCCCCGGTTTGGGGAGAACTGATATGGTAGCCTCTGCCATGGAGTTCGAGATCGTTCCGTCCTCAGCCATACAGTTGAATAACTGCACTAGGAAGTCTACTAGCTCAGAGGCGAAGGATTTATAAAATACGGCCGTGAAGCCATCACTCCCGGGAGCCTTATGTGGCTTTAGGGCCTTAATAGCAGCGAGGACCTCCTCCCTGGTGAAGGTGGCCGTGAGTGCTTCGTTCCATTCCTTAGAGACCTGGGGTAACAGCAATTTGCTCAGGTAATCCCCTTGCTCCTTGCCGTCTAGGGCGTTCCCCGTGTACAGAGCCTCGTAAAAAGCGCCGAAGAGGCTTGCTTTGTCCCCATCGTTGTGCGTCAGCACCCTAGCTGCATTCCGTATCCCCCCGATATATTCCCTCTCCCTCTTATCCCGCAGTTGGTGAGCTAAATGCTTCCCTACTTTGTTCCCTTGGGAATAGGAGAGGCGCGCAGTCTCAGCAGCATATATTCCGCTCTGTTGTTATAATGAGCCCTGAGTTTGCCCCTGATCGCCGTCAGTTTCCTCATGATTTTCCTGGAGGGAGTTTGTTTGTGTGCCTGCTCGAGGGTGGAAAGTTCCTCCTCCAATTTTTCCCTTTCTTGCTTCCGTTGCTTATTAAGGGCGGCGTTAAGCACGAGACAGCTGCCGCGTACAGACGCCTTGAAGGCGTCCCATGTGTTAAAAATCGATGTGTCGCCCATGGGGTTAAGCTCAAAAAATTTGTTGATAGCCTTTCGCAGCCCGACGCAGGACAACCTGTCCCGGACCAAAGAGGTCGAAAAATACCATCTGCGTTGGGTCGGATTGGCCTCTTCCCAGCGCAAGCAAACAGCAAGCAAACTATGGTCAGAGACCGATAGGGGAAATATCATAGCCTCGCGCAAAGCCCCCCTGAGGGACTGGCTCAGGAAGACATGGTCTAGGCGTGAGTAGGAACGGTGTACATGGGAGAAAAATGTGTAATCCCTCGAGTGTGGGTAGAGAGAACGCCACCCGTCTATAAGACCCATCTCCGTTATCAGCTGTTGGGAGTCGGCGGAGAACCTGATCTCTGATGGTGGGTACTGTCCAGGTCTGGGCCCCAAACTAAGTTAAAGTCCCCCATCACCACCAGTGGCCCCTCAGCGAAGTCTACCACCAACTTCAGCACCCCTTGCAAGAATCCATTCTGACCTACATTGGGAGCATATAGAACCAAGAATGTGCAAATCTTGCCCTGCAGTACTCCCTTGACCATGAGCCAGCGGCCCTCTTTATCCCAATGGGCTGGAAGTGCAAAGTGGAGCGGAACATAAGGGCAACCCCCCCTGTGCTTCGTGGTGGCTGAGGACCTGTAAATAAGGGGGAAGTGCTTGTGCTTAAGGCGGGATTCATCAGATCTCGCTAGGTGGGTTACCTGTAGCCCCACTATGTCCAAGTGGTGGTCTTGTATATATTTCCAGACCTTCTGGTGCTTGAGGGGAGAGTTTAATCCTTTTACGTTCCAGGTCCCTAGAGTAAGAGGCATCAGAGGGAAACAAACAGGTATTGCTCAGCAGGGGGCGGTACCCCGGACACTCCCAATAACACATACCCTTCTCGTCTCGTCTTAGCCCTCTCACCTCCCAGTGTGTGTGGTCTGGGGCAGCATGTGTTGAGGCACCATTCCCAGCGTATCCAACTCCTCCCCTCGCAATCCTGGATCTCCATCGCTAGCCGTCCCCAGCCAAAGAGGGAGGTTCGTAAGCACCCCTTCGCTACCACCACTGCTTCCCCTCCCCCACCCTCCCCCCGACACTCTCCCTTGCTCACCGCCGGGTCGCCGCCGCAGGCTCTGGGTGCCCGCTCTCCTGTTCTGCTCCGCGCCTGTGGCCAGGAACGTGTCGCCGCGTCCTCTGGCTATGAAGCCCCCAGAAGGTGGGGCGCAGGCGATCTGTCCCAGATGGTCGGCTACGGGGGGGCTCCAGACGTCTCAGCCCGCTCGACACCGCTTCCGGAGTCACTCGCCCTCAGGGGCCACTGGGCCTTGCACGCCCGCTCGGTCCGGCAGGCTGCGTTAGCTAGCTCCGTCTCCCACCGCTGTTGCAGGCAGCACGAAGAAGCCCCAAATACCCCCGGCCGACTCCTAAGGCCAGGCAGCACGTAGAAGGATGAGCTGGGGCACCCAGGGGAGGCTAAACAATGCTAAATATAACTCGTGGCGCCGAGGGACTCTCAAGCACGTCTCACTCCGTCGCCATCTTGGACACGCCCCCTAAATACATTTTTTATATGTAAATCTATACATGACTAAGATTCTTCTTTGTCCAACTGCACAGGGACACTTCCGGGCCCAAGAAGGTTGTTGGGGGTATGTTGGTAATGTGGGAAGAGGGTGCATTAGCTGCTGATGTGGGGAGAGGGAGCATCAAAGGGGTATCTTTCACAGAAAGAACTCCGATATATTTTCACACATGCCTCAGACAGATGCCAGCTGACGGACTGAATCACAAAATGATTCTTCAATACTTATGTAGTGTGAGTTATGAACAGTTCGCACCGAGGTTTGCAGAGGGACCGCTGCCGCCCATCCGCTCGACTCACAGACGCAGTACTACGAGCAGTCCGCGTCATTGTGGCTATCCCTGCCCTGTTCTGTCGTACGCCACGCCACTACGATTACGTTCCGAAGTTGGCCCTACATAGCTACCTGTCGCAGGCGTACTCGCTGCTAGGTGTGCAGGTCAGTGGTCTAGCCCTCAACATCTCACGGCCACTCCCTGAGGGCAGGTTTGCACACACACCACAGCCACCCGGCACATGCGTCACAGGCCATGTGACCACGCAAATATGATGGATCGACAATGTCACATCCTTTATTGCTGGTGCTGACTGGATGGCGGACGCTCCACGGGTCTGAATCATAAAGAGTCCATAAAAAGTTGTGCAGAAGGTTAGTCGCACCCTGAGCTGTTTGGCTGTCAGGGGCCTACCATCCCCTTGGCACGGACTTCAGATGCACAGGGTTAGTGCTACCCGAAACTCATGTTGCCATCAGGGGCCTACCACCATGTGGCACGGACTTGAGTTCCACAGGCTTAGCGGCACCATAAGCTGATGTGGTCTCCGCCATTGATGACTCAGGACTCAGCCACATATGTGAGACCTGCTGGGCCGCGGAGAACCTGATATGGTCTCCGCCATTGATGACTCAGGACTCTGCGACATGTGTGAGATCTACTGGGCCGCAGAGAAGCTGATGTGGTCTCCACCATTGATAACTCAGGACTCAGCAACATGTATGAGATCTACCGGGCCGTGGAGAAGATGATGTTGTCTCCGTCATTCTTGACTCAGGACTCAGCGACATCTGTGAGATCTGCAGAGAAGCTGATGTGGTCCCCGCCATTCATGACTCAGGACTCAGCGACACCTCTGAGACCCGCAGAGTTTAGATGGGCACGTGGAGTGCCCACTGCTGCACACTACGGTGGCAACAGGTAATTATTTCCTCATGGATACGTAGGGGCGGCATTGTCTCTCTCTCTCTCTCTCTCTCTCTCTCTCTCTCTCTCTCTCTCTCTCTCTCTCTCTCACTTTCCTCTCCTCACTCTCTCTCTCAGTCTCTTCATTCCTTTCCTTCTCCCTTTCTCACTCCCTCTCCTTTTCTCTCTGGCTATTTTTTCCTTCTCTGTTTCTCTGAGTCTCACTCCTTTGATATGCGCATTACACACGTCCTTATTTTGTGCTTTATTTTCCAGGCTCTGTCGTCGACATCCATGGTCTCCACAGGAGTGTTCTGCATTGTTGTTTTGTATTATTTTTGTTACATTTTGTTTATTAGTTTATCATTTATATATGTTAATAAAAAAATAAAGTTTCAAAATAGTTTATCATTTATGTATACGTTTATAAAAAAATAAAGTTTGAAAAAACAATTATAATGTTTTTGGTTGTTTTCTTAACTGCTGTGTGACTCTTTCTTGTTCTTATTACTGGCATTTGGTGGTGTCCACTATGGTGTTAAATTTTGGGGCACTTATCGCGGGAATACTGGTGATGTCTGCAGTTTGCACCAACTTCTGAATAGTGTGTTCGATTTATCTCAACTTTAGTTGCATTAAAGTACTGATAATGAAATGCAGAGTAGCCGTTGACATTCAAAAAGACATGAGGTGCCGCTTTGCGATTTATTCTAAATTTTTAAATCCTGTATTGAATTGCACTGAGGTAGTGGCTGCACTTACAGTGTATGCACAAAATCAATAAAGAAATCTCATTGTATTTATATTGATTGGGAATAGTGTGTCAGGTGCTGGATCTTGACGGGATACACTGCCCAGTTTGTTTATTGTTCTGCACACAAAAAAATCACATCACAACTTTCACAACAACTGCAAAGCTAAAGAAATTATTGCGATAAGCCATGTTAGCACCAGGGATTTTACACCTACTTTCTGCTGGTGTTAAGCAGGACGACTACCTGCAGCATGAAAGGGAACTCAGCCAAGAGCCACACTAGAACACCCACAGGTGCCATGGAGTCTATGAGCATGATCCAGGGATACCCATGAGGGCCACAAGACTCATCGCAACAACCCCAGGACTGTCAACGCCCCCCAAACCCTCATCTGAGCAAGTGTGTCTCTACAGTCATTGTGTTAGCATGATAGGCACGGGCCCTGCAACATCACAGTGTGCTGTCTTCAGCAGACGTTACCATGTCACCTTAACGTTGGCAGTGACCCTGGACATGTAGCTACGCATGCATCCTCCTGCATGCACAACCGGCGTGTGCTGGTCAGGCGAACACAGGTCAGCGCAGGGGGGTGCCTATCCAGCAAGGGGAACGGGCTGTCTCGGACATGTCCGTGTGGAGGAAGTACTGTAAGTGTGTCTCTGTGTTCTGGTGTGGCCTGCCACAAGGGCCATAGCAGTTGATGTAAAGTGGCATGCGCCACTTCCAAACGGCACTGTCATGGTGTAGTTGGAATGCCGCAGGACATGCGCGAATAGGCATTACAATGGTGTGCCGTACAAGTGCACAAGATACAACAGCGCATGTACAAAAGTGTGGGGGCTCATGGGAGGGAGAAGCAGCTGTTTGGCAATGTAACACACAGTGAAACCGCCCATGTGCCACGTGCTGGGCATCTCATCCATGATGACCAGGTTCGCAGACATCCCAAAACACCCACGACCGGCCTTTGTACACATCCTGTATGAATGCTGCTGGAGAAGTTTCTGTAGCGATGAAAGGTTCTTTGTCTGAGCTATCTTGCGCTAGCACATCTGCTGCTCCGAGAAGGAACTTGGAAGTGGCCAGCCCCCCCTGACAGATATGATAATATTTGCATCCGTCTCCCAAACTACGCACTCCCCGATTTAAGACCGAGTACACATCTCAAACTCAAAGGTCCTTGGTCATAGTTAGAGTATATGAAATGGCCTTCACACATACTCCTACCACACCCACACTGGCACATGGCATGCCAGTGCAGCTACAAGCAGAGCCACTGACGCAATGGCACGGCATCCCGAACACATGGTCAACTCCATTCACGTCCACCTATAGCTTGCACGTCTGCTGCATGTCCTGGGTGCACTGCCCTTGGCACTACTGCGGATCACTTACCGGCTAAACTTCCGCATTGTGGACGTCACCTGCGTTCAACCTTCATTGCAATGTCGCACGTGCCTATCCAAATGGTGCATGGACCTGTGCCTCTCCACCGAGTGGGTAGCTGACATGGATAACAACGGATGTGTGCGGCCCCTGTTGGCCCAAGACCAGGAGTGTCATGGTGATGCCCGTTTATGGCATGCATGGATTTTTGCCATGCATGTTGGGAACTGGGCCTGGGAGATTGCACGTGTCGTAGTATGCAGTGACCAAATCGACCCACTTCCCGATTCTGCTTTGGTGCACATTGGGTACAGTGGTTGGAGCACATCTGTCCCGGTCACCTGATAGATTATGTCGACGACATGTCAAATATCGTGGCCAACCATCACTCATTAGAGATAGTGCCTTACGCAGCTACACTCGCGTTGATGGATGAGGTACAAGGTACCTGCAACCACGACTGGATGTGCCATATTGCACGTGTCCCGCATCATCCTTGCACGTTGTATATCTGCCACATGTCCCAAAACAACAGTGGACATGACTGTATTGGCGTCGAATTATGTCCGAGGGGCGGACAACCAACGCTGCTTCACACTGACATGTGTTGTTGATGGAGTACCCTGAGGTGAACATGGACCTTTTTCTATGTTCCTCATTCAGGCATGCTGCTGCATTTGTCTGCATTTCGTGGCAATACTCTTCGCCACACTGACACACTTTTTTTAATAAAGTTTCCACATTTTCACTTGTCTCCAAATGTGTTGTTTCTGGATTTGTATGTCAATGGGTGTGTCACGCACTCTCTGGCTGCCTGCCATACGTGAATTTCTACCCCATTCGGACTGTGGCTTCTACCTATGCGTTTTCATGTGCCTCTTTTGTACTGACGCTTTTGGCCGTTTATCCGCCACAGGCAAGTGTATTTCTCTCCTCTGTTCGATTGTACAAATGTTTGTGTTTGGACAACATTGTGTTGGATGTTGATGTACTCTGCTTTGTATATAGGTGTGCTACATTATGTGTGAGATGTCCCTTCATGTGAGTTTTTGTTCACCCTTCTCCCTTTCAGGCAGTGTGGTTTTCACTTCTATGCTTGTTCAGTGGTGTGATGTTGGCGGGTTGTGTGACTTGTGCTCCTTGTTGGTGTGTTTCATTTTGACCATTGTTTGTCTATATTTGTGCTGTACTTAATTGTGCATGTGTGCCATTGTGCCCATATTCCCCCATCCCCCCACTCCCTGCTTCTTCCTCTTCCTGGTGCTGTTTTGTATTTAATTTTGTTGCTCCACACATAAATACAGGTAAAGAACAAATTACAATAGTTCCTTGATTCTTTTAGGTTTCAAAACTTCTCTCTATTGATTTCTATTAAATTTGCTATATAAACAATTTTTTAATATTCAAGGACACATAGAAGTCAGAAGTGCAACGTATTCTATCAACACACTTTCTAGAACATCTACAACACGTGCAGGTTAAAAGTTCATCAATTGTTTTGAACCTAACGATATTTTTTTGCAACATTTTCTCAAACATTTAACGTCACGTGCAAGTTAAAAGTTCACGATTGTTTTGTGTTTGAACAGTGGCTTCCAAATGCAAGTAGCAGGTGTGGTTGAGTTGAGCAAATGTTATCCTATGATATGTACTCCACGTTGAAACTGATTTTTCTTAACCAATCACAAAGATGATTTTCCCCAAAACCAATGTGCACCCTACTTTTAAAAAACAATGCTTTTCATCTCCCAATCAGGTATCGTTTTGTTTGAAAGTAGTTCCCCGTCTTTGAACATACCTCTTATTCTATGAAGGAACTGCATGAGCTACAGACATCTTTCCATACCTTCCAGCCATACCTTCAAAATGCTAGTGTGGATCGTAGGACATAGCTATGTTTTCTGGTGCAAGAGGTATGCAGAACAGAGATGTATTGACTTAGACCTAGGTTTACAAAATGTGAACATTAAATGGTTTGCACAGAGAGGATTGAAGTGGCACAATTGCTATCTTTGGTTAAAACCTCTTTGCATCTTCCACACCCTGACCTCATGATTGTGCATTGTGGTGGAAATGACCTAGGCACATTGACTGGGGTAGGTTTGGAAATGGTTATGAAGGACACCTTTGGACAATTGATGTTACTTTTGCCTCAAACTGTATATTCCAATATATGGCAAATACAGAAGTGGAAATGGTCAAACCAATTTTGTCCTCAGATTGAAAAATCTAGGAAGAATGTCAACAAAGCTGTGTCTGCATATTTCAGAGACCATAGAATGGGGTTGATCTACAACAATAACATACGTTTTGATATGGCTGATTTCTACTGAAGTGATGGAGTACACTTCACAGATCAAGGAAACAGAGTTTTTCTGAATAACCTGAAGTTGTGCATCCGCACCTACATGTAGCTCCAACTAAAGAACACAAGGGCTCTTTTTAAAGCCACCCTATAACTGACAAGTTAGGCCTGCTATTTTAAGGCCAGGTAACGGCAACTCCCGGACCCACGCCAAAATATATTCTCCACACAGCTGTGGCGCAGCGGCATGACCATCTGATTTTGGAGCGGCCAGAAAACATGAGTTCAGAGCACAAGGGCTCACGATTTAATGCCCTGCTCCGGCACCACCTCAACTCAGCACCATGTGACTCTGGGCAATAGCTCACCCAATAGCTCACATAATGTCCACGCCAGCCTCCAGGGCCTTCAGACCCAGCAAGCCTGGCTGAAGATGGCTGTTATGCCAGAAACCGGTCCTAGGAAGCTTGTTTCCGGTCCAGGGAAGGCATGGCTTGGCAGTTCGGGCTGGACTGTTCCCATGAGGCACAGGGTCAGACTGATTTGCATATGGCCATGTCTGAACTGGGGTGGCAGAGTTGGCTAAAGAACGGTGATGGATTAAACCCAGATCTGTTGACTGGGTGTGAGTGTTTGATTGGTTCAGATGCTCCGTCCATCACCACCCCCTTTTATACCGGTGTGCTCCTACATGGCAGAAACTCTGATGAATGCCTCTGAGGGCCCCCATCGGAACGTGGGTTGTAGGCGACTTATTCGGGGCATGCCCACCATGATCAGCAGCAAAATGCTCCCCACCATCCTGCCAGTGGTTGAGAGCTTTGGGGATGTCTGAGTGAGCAGTGGATGCTCCCCACTAGTCTGTCAGGAACTGGGAGCCTCGAGGACATCCGAGAGAGTAGTGTCCAGGGACTCGATCGAGACCAAAGATGATCAAGATGAAGCAGGCATGTAGGTAAGGCAGTTGCTGTCGATGGAGGGTTCTTATGGCAGGGTAAATATGCGAAATTCACTGGAAAGTGACCCAAAGCCCAGGAGACACTTCGAGGCAATGCAAGGGATTGCTATGTTTGTATGCAATTACCTGCATCAGTGGCTGAAGGCATCACTTACCACCGTATACCTTTAATGTCATTTACCACCATAAACCTTTAACTTATGGTGTTTCTTGTAGTCTGATACTGAGGCTTTTCTATAGGAAGAGGCATTTTTAGTATTATTATTATTCAAATTATAAGTTAGTCCTTTCAGCGGTCCCCATGTTTAAACATTAGAATCAACATGCATATTCCTAAATAAGTGACACTGTTCGAAGATACTTTGTATCTGTCAAAACATTAGATGTAGCTTATGCTCATCGACATAATTTGACTTGTTTGTTGCCGGATGTTGAGAAGAAATGTATAGATTTAGAAGAAGATAGGTTCTGAGTAGTGTTAACAAATATCACTGGACTAACAAGGATACCCAGTTGGTCACAAGAGGAGGTGGATCAAATGGCAGGGAATACAGGTGCATTTTCTCTAGACTGGCAGCATACTGTTAAGACTTGCAGTCTGTTTGGTTTCTTGATCTCTATATTTCAGAGTCTTATCACACCACCAACTATACAGCCTACCAGTCAGCTCCCAGCCTCCAACTGACCCTTATTGAACGTTGCTTGAGCTGGAGACCATTAACATTCCTGGCATTAGCGGCACATCCACAAATAAAGGGGCTGTGCATTATTAAACCACAACACATCCCCCATAGATAACAATGGAAAGAACAAATTAAAATATCAACAGAATACATAAGGCAAAACAAAACGAAACTATCATAATTCAGCTTTATGAATGAATGAATGACAATTTTCCTACATCTTGTGACCCCAGAATCAACAAGTTACAAATGGACAAGAAGTATCTCATCACATACTCCCTGAAACGAGTGGGAATCCTTCCGATTCCTTGTGGCACGAGGAACAGAACGATTGTCTAAACCTGCATACTCCACAGCAGGTTTCTCAGCAGAACTGTCAGTACCCCGTACACAAGTATACCTCACAAGTCTGAAGATGCTCCACTTGCAATCAGTGTAAACAATTACCTCATTCTTCTTGATAGAGGTTATAAAAAAAGGTCCCATAAACCCAGTGAGGCCCTTCCTGTCCCATCTCGGCTTCTTGACTAGAACCTGATCCCCCACATTCCACTTCTTACTTTTCACTGAGCTTTTCTCTTCAAACTTCATTTTGTACTTTTGTTGATAGAATATGGCTTTGGCACTCACCTCCCCCTTATCCAATGCTGCCATTTTTTTATTGGCAACTACACTGGAATGAGTTTCGAAGTGGCTGATCTGCCCCTCAAATATTTAAAAGGGGACCTCTGAGTTATACAATTGGGAGTGATGTGATGTGCCCACCCATGTCCCTGAGCACTCCTTTTAGAGGTTCTCATAGTCTCCACAGCCCTCTGTACACAGTCCTTCACCATCCTGTTCATTTGTACTGCCAAACCATTGGCCTGTGGCGCATAAAGGGCTGTCTTCTGGTGCCCTATTCCAAATTGACCCAAAACTTCCTGCATTTCAAATGAGGTGAACTGCACCCCATTATCCGTCACCAGAAATTTAGGGACACCTTCACTGGCACACTCATCCTTGAGAAATTCCAAGGCTGTCTTGGTGCAGACGTTACTCACACACCTGGTGGCTACCCATTTCAATGTATAGTCAACCAACAGTAGTACAAATCTCTCTGTTGGCTGTAGTAGTGCAAGAATTCCAGTGATATTCCAGGCCTAATTTAGTTCAAGGCACCTCAGGTATCACAACCAGTTAAAGAGGAGCTGTATTAGTAAAATGAGATTTGCCATTGGATACACACAAATAGCATTCTCTCACCACCTGCTCGATCTGGCGTCCATACTTGGCCACCAGAACCTCTCTCGGACCCTGGCTTTCGTGAGGTTCCTACCTAGGTATCACTCATGAACCAGATTGACAACCTTGGATCTCATGCCTTGGAGCAGTACAACTCTCATGCTACTCATTAAATCACCCAGGCATAATGTGAGTTCATCTCTTACTGGCCAGAAGTGTTTTAACTTGGGATCAAACTTTTTGTTCTCAGAACAACACTTCACCACATAAGCCTTGATCGCAGTGAGCCACTCATACTTTTTGCCACTTCTCACCCACTCAGACCTGTTGATAGTGGGTTCCCTTACCCAACTCACATTTTCTATGGCACCTTTGTCTCCACTCTCCACCGGTAATCTCGACAAACAGTCAGCCCTTGGAGATATTGGACTTGAAAATTGAACTCCTCTAGACCTTCCCTTCACTGTTTGAGCCTGGGGATCATTCTCTCACTATGGTTGCAAGAGAAAACCTGGACTAGGGGCTTGTGGTCCGTCCTTACCAAAAAGGGAATACCCAGAAATAGAATTTGTAGTGCTTCACTGTCCAGGCTATTGCTAAAGCCTCCCTTTCAATACATGAGTAATGCCCTTCAGCTTCTTTAAGGGCTCTGGAGGAAAACAACACCGCTTTTTCTTCACCACTGTCAACTTGAGGCATCATCGCCCCCAGCCCTCTCAAGCTAGTGCCAGTGGTTCAGATAGTATTTTTCCTGGTGTTGAAGGGTCCTAGGGTGGGCATCATGCTAGTACTAGACTTTACTGTTTGGAAAACTGTCTGGCACTCTGGTGACCACATTAGATGAACTCCCTTTTTTAACAAGTCACTTAAGGGGTCAAACACGCTGGCAAATCCTTTTATGAATTTGGAGTAGAACTCGGCAAGTCCCAGAAAACACCTTACTTACTCCATATGGAGAACCGGGTCTTATGGGCCAGGCGGCGCAGGGCACGCCTTAATCCCCGAGTTCACCTGCCTTGTATAAAACAGAGACACGAGACACTCTGTTGAGAGTGGCAGCCCGGTTTATTAGCTGCAGCTAAGCACAGTTATCCCAGAAGTTACACACAAGGTGGGTTCTAAGGAGACTGCCACTTCAATCCATGGCGCACAGTCTTTTATAGCAACATTTTTACAGCATCTTACTCCTTACACATTCAAAACAAACCAATGAGAAAAGTTGGAAAACAAGCTATCAGGTGTCTCAAATACGCCCCTCTCTCAGACCCCGTGTGCTATCCCTCCCAACAAATTAATCAGTGATGGCATCAACAATCCCTTCTTGCAGGTGGCAGGGCGTATTTGTGTGCCTCAAAGGATAGTTGTGTAATAGGAGAATACAAGGAGAAAATAGCGAAGGTCAGTCCGATAAGATAGTATAAAGAAAGAATGGGAGAAGGCAAATAGTCGGTCGAGATAGGGATCAATCAAGCCAGACATGGATTAACGAACTCAGCCAGGCCCTGACATCGGGTTTCGTGGACAAGGGCAATGGAGTTACTTTTTAACTGAAACGACACGTAGCAGCTGGAAAAGCAAAAACACATTTGTGAGGGCAACACAAAATAGTGGCAAGACACAAAATGGCGGCTAGATACGGGACGAAGTCAGAAATCGTAGAACCTCAGACCCTCCTTTTGCCATTTCTCAGGCAAAACACCAGGGACTCAAGTTAATCGGAGTCGATGTCAATGGCCATGAGGTCATCGAGCTGTTGCTGTAGCATCATTCTAATTTTCTCTGTTTTCTGTGACACAGGCTTCGGGACACACATAGTGGCGCAAAGACCATAGATGGCAGGTCCACACTGCATACAGAGACAATAAGAGAAAATGATGGCCAAAATCATTCCAAGGAAAGTTAGTATCTTCCATCCCCATGTGGACAGTAGTCCCCAAAACCATCCCATCACAGACCAATCCCCCGTGTCCTGATCTATAGACTCGGAGATGATATGTAACTTGGAGATAGCTTGGTATACTGGAGGGCAGAGGTATTCAAACTTTTCCAGGTTGAGCCCCCACAGCTGAATTCCCCCAGATGTTGGGCCCCCCCACCACCCGACCGAAACCTCGGGAATCCGGCACACCACATGATCGACTGCAACGCGCACACCACGGGCCATATCCGGCAAACAATGCTCAACACAACAATAGTGCCTAGCAAACTGCAGATCTGTGAGTGGGTGTGGTGAAACGAACGAGGCGTACCACACAGCTCAAAATACAATCCTCCAAGGCAAAGGAAGTCATCACAACCCTCCCCATCCATCATGTACACCTTGTCATCCACCAACTCCCCCACCATTCATTCTGTCCCTCCATCTGTGCCCCATCCACATCCAAACCCCTTCAACCACTTGCAAACCCATCCACCATCCATCCCTCCATCCATCATCTCACCCATCCATCCATCCCTCCATCCACCCCTCCATCCACCCCTCACCCATCCATCCATCATCCATCCATCCCTTCACCCAATCCATCCCCTCACCAATCCATCCACTCTTCCACCCATCCATCCACCCACTCATCCATCCAATCACTCACCCCTTCACTCAAGCTATCCTCCCACTCATCCATCTATTCCTCCATTCATCCATCCACTCTTCCACCCATCCATCCACTTCTTCACCCATCCATCCACTCACTCATCCATCCAACCACCCACCCTCTCACCCATCCAGCCATCCCCCCACCCACTCATCCATCCACCCAGTCACTCATCTGTCCACCCACTCAACCCCCCACTCATCCATCTACCCACCCATCCATCCCTCCCGCTCTCCACCCTCCCCCCACTCATGCATGCACTCTCTGACCCATCCATCTCCATGCTCCTCTCCTCACCCATCCATGCACACACCTGCCCATCCACTCTGCCAATCATTCATCCATGTCCTCACTCATCCATCCATCCATCCTCCCCCTCTCTCTCCATTCCCCCCTCACCCAGCCACCCATCCCCCATCCACCCTTCACCCCCCCACCCACTCATCCATCCACTCATGAATCCATCCATTGACCTCTCACCCACCCCTTCACTCCTCCATCCATCCCCAATCCATCCACCCTCCTCAATCACCCATCCATCCCCACATCCACCCCTTCACTCATCCATCCATCCATTCATTCATTCACCCCTTCACCCATCAATACATCAATCCATCCATCACCTCTCTCATCCATCCACCCACCGACTCGTCCACCATCCACCCCCCCATCGATCCATCCACCATTTCACTGATCCATCCATCCCTCCACCCATCCATCTACCTTTCCAACCATACACACATCCATCCACTCCCATCCATCCCTCCACTCATGCATCCATCCTCTCTCCCACCATCCATCCACTCCTTCACCCATCCATCCATCCCCTCGCTCATCCATCCACCCCCCCACCCATACATCTACCATGTCACCCACACATCCACCATTCCACCCATCACTCCACCCATACATCCACCACTCTACCCATACATCTATTCACCCACATGGCAACATAATGGACGTCTGGTGGCCGGCTCCACCCGACATCCCTCACACATGTGATGATTCAAATTCGAATCTGCAGACCAATATCCCTGAACACAGACACTTTGGTGCCCCACACAAAGATCCTCATGAGTTGATGACCGCAGACCAGAGCCCACCGTCCCGATTCATGGCCCAAACCCGGATTGCAACCTCTCCCTCCCTTCCCAAAATAACTGAAGGACACTCGCCCCCCCCCCCCCCTCACTCCCACCCCCCCTTGAAAGGCTCGGGCCCTGGGCCAGAGCCCAACCCGCCCGTGCCTCATACCCTCTCCGGAAACCTTCTCTCCCTTCTGGGAAGAGCTAACTCTGCCAATTCACGGAGTCGACAGCCTCAGCTGCAGTGGGAGGCAAGGGATCTCCTCTGCTAAAGCTGAAAGCGTCTGTTTGTTTGCTTTCGTTTTTAGCAGAGGAGACTCCTTGCCTGCACTGCAGCCGAAGCTGTCGACTCCATGAATTGGCCCCCTCCTTGGAGAATCACCCAGACAAAGGAACGGGCACAAAGGGAAGATCGGAGTGGAGCGCGGGCCCACCTGGGATGGTGCTGCACCCCCCCAGGGGGGCGCACCCCACAGTTTGAAGAACCCTGCTGTAGGGGCATTATCAGGAATGTGAACACAGCAACTAGACCCGATCAATTTACAGACTCCTCCACGATCTGCAAGGATAATGTTTAAAACTATCTGATTTTGCAATGTCATAAGACGATCCGCCTGAAGTTCGGCTGTCAGATTACTCAAGGCTCCAGAAGTTGCATTTATGGTAGCCTCAATAACGCAAACTAATTGTCTGATGTCTCTGCTATTGGCCATTGGGCCCCGGAAAGGAAGCAACCCTTTAATAAAGTCACCTCCCTCCTGTCCTGCTGTGTCTTTCGAATCAATAACTCCCCTGCAATATCTTTTCCTAAAATGACCTGAAGGAGCAGTATATATTGGAGGAAGTAGAAAAGCCACATAACAGGTTCCTGAGAAATAAGTAGGAAGCCATGTATAGGCTCTATCATGACAGATAAAATATGTGCCTTGTGATGGCACTAGTGGTGAGGGAATCTGAGGTGTATAGACATAAGTATGAGAGCAGACACTCTTTTCCTGTTGATTTTTAACATTCTGGCCATTAATTTGCAAGCAGAAATTACCTTGATGAGGTACAGTCCAGATTGACGGGGAGCTCCTTCGCTTAGCCTTATCAGTGAGGCTAGTAACATAACAGGTTATATTCCAGCCATCATATGCTCTTTTCTCATCTACGGGAATCTTACTAATCTGAACACTTTTAGCCATAGCCACTATTCCCTTAATCAAGGAACTGTGACTGAAGTCTGCTCCACCACCATATGGACTACCAGGAGGATACCGTAGCTGATTCTGATAAATGTTAGAGAACATAGCCAAATAAGCCAAAGTGGAACCTTCATAGGAGAATGGAAAGACTAAATACGGCATACCTCTCTCTGTATTATGAGGCATGAGCCCACAGACCCAACAATGTGTAATATTCATCACCAGTTGGTGCTGATGCAATAACTGAATAAATGAACTATTGAAATATTCGGTTCTCCTAGTCTGTTCGTGTTCTGAGAGTGTATAAAAACGATGTGGAGAGGCAGTAGTAAGGAGAGATAAAGAGACAGAGGTTGGGACAGGTGATGGCTGTATAGCATAAACAACCCAACTTATACACGCTAATAAAGTACATAAACATATCAGAATACATAAGGTTATGCCACATGGACTAACCATCAATTTCTTGAATTTACTTTTCATGTTTACAGTCTGATCAATAATTTCCACTTTAACACCCATACTCTAAAGCGTTGCTCACGGCAATCTTCCTAGATCACTTAGCTGTGGTTGTTAGCCGTCCTATTTTATTTTATTTAGAAGCTTGTAAAGCGCTCAGCTACCCCCGACGGGGGTGTCCCGGCATGTGAACATGTGATGGCCAGAGAGGTTCAGCTGGAGAGGTTCGGTGAAGGCTAGATCAGAGAAAAGAGCCAGGTCTTAAGTTTTCTTCGAAACAGAGGTTCTGATGTCACAAATCTGAGTTCCAACGGTAGTAGATTCCATAGTTTGGAGGTGGCCACAGCAAAGGCCCTACCACCCGTGCGTGCAAGACGAAATCGTGGGCAGAACATAAGGCGAAGATGATTGGATCTAAGATCCCGCGTCGCATGTGTCATCCTGAGTCTATGCCTTAAGTATGCTGGGCCTCAACCATTGAGAGCTCTAAAGGCAAGGACCAGAGCCTTGAACTGAATGCGGTATCTCACTGGTAGCCAGTGCAGTTTGGCCAAATAAGGTAAAATAGAGTGGCGATAAGGAATGTTACAAATCAGCCTGGCCGCTGAATTCTGCACTGTCTGCAGACGGTTAATGAGATACGCCAGGGCTCCGACATACAAACTGTTTGCGTAGTCCAAGTGGGACGTTATTAGGGCATGGACTACTGTTCTGCGGGACTCAAGTGGCAGGAAAGGGATGATTTTTTTAATCATTCGAAGTTTTCCAAAGCAAGATGCCGAAACTTTATTAATTTGAGTTTTGAAGGAAAGAGCTGTATCAAATTGGAAGCCCAGATTACGGGCAGCTTGAACTGGTGCCGGGGGGGATTAAGTTCAGACGGCCACCAAATGTTGTCGGGGATAGAAGATTTCTGGTTAAAAAATAAGACCTCCGTCTTATCAGTGTTCAATTTTAGGTTGTTGGCGGACATCCAGGAGGCGATGTTCACCAGGCAATGGCGAAAATTAGCCAGAGAGCTTTCAGAGTGGTCTTTAAAAGAAAACACAAGCTGAGTGTCATCAGCGTAAAAGATCACTCTGACGCCCCAAGATTCAACCACTTTTGCCAGCGGCATCAGGTACACATTGAATAAAAGGGGGTTGAGAGCAGATCCCTGCGGAACACCCCATGTCAAAGGTTTCTCCGTGGAGACAAAAGGTCCAAGGAAGACCTGTTGGAATCTGTCCGTCAAAAATGATTTCACCCAGGCCAGCGGGATCCCTCCAATACCCACCTCGTGAAGGTGATTCAGCAAGGTGTCATGTGAGATGGTATCGAATGCTGCGGATAGGTCGAGGAGGACCAACATGGCCTTCTCTCCCCTATCCACACATTCGCGAATTGACTCAGACACTTCTAGCAAGGCTGATTCAGTGCTGAAGTCTGGCCTGAATCCTGACTGGGTATCATGAAGCAGCTGGTTAGCTTCCAAGTATTCGGACAGTTGCTCTTGTACCGCCTTCTCCAACACTTTTGCTGGCTTGGGGAGGAGTGAGATGGGCCGGTAGTTGCTAAAACATAGTGGGTCAGCACCAGTTTTTTTTAGGATTGGTAACAGCAGCGCATGTTTCCACAAGGAGGGAAAAAGGCCAGATTGCAGGGAGGAGTTCCAAATTTCTAACAGAGGCTTAATCAATGGCGGAGCTATATCATTCAGAATCTGATCCGGGGCTGGATCGAGCGGGGATCCTGATTTACACTTCAGGAACAGGGACAAGGCATAATCTTCAGTCAGAGGTTTAAATGAGGTGAACACTTCAGCACAGGTGGTAACATGAACTGAGGTTACTGCTATAGGGTTCTGAAGAATTGTTGCCGTGATGTTAGCGATTTTCTCGTGAAAGAAATCAGACAGGCTTTCGCTAAGCAGTTGGCTAGGGGTGACGGGGCAGGCCAAGGCAGAGGGATTAGCGAACTCTTTAACAATGTTAAAGAGGGTCTTGGTGGAATTTTCCGCTCTTTTAATTTTTTCCGCAAAGTACTGTTTCATGGTGATGCGTTTGAGTTTATGAAACTCTTTGAGGGCTAATCTGTAAAGGGCTTTGGCCGCCGGGTCATATGTCTGGCGCCATGAACGCTCCAGTTTTTTGCATCTACTTCTGTTTTCCCGTAGTTTTGTTGTGAACCAGGGGGCCGAGGGTTTAGATCTTAAGGAGGTAAGATTCTGCATAGGAGCGATTTGCTCAATGGCAGCAGAAAGAACTTTATTAAAAGTAGATACTACTGCATTAAGATCAGCAGAAAATGAATCAGATCTGCTCCTAAACGTTTGCTCCAGGGCCGTGCATGTGACCTTATGCCATTTTCTGCCCTGTTCTCTGATGGTAGATGCCAGCTTAGGCGGCCGGGGTATAGACACTACAAACGGAATCAGGTAGTGGTCAGACCACGTGAGAGGCATGGGGGGGGAGAACATTAAGGTCAGGCCAATTGGAAAAAATTAAATCAAGGGTGTGTCCTGCGGAATGTGTAGGACCACTGACCCATTGGGTCAGATTCAAGCCTTGCATGGAGTCTAAGAGATTTTTAGCACGTGTACAGTCATTTACATCAACATGATGATTGAAATCCCCTAATACAGTGAAGTGGGGGTGTTTGAGAGACAAATCTGCAATGGTCGCCAACAATGAGGCAACGGCAGGCTGGGGGGTGCTCGGGGGGCTGTATACCAGGACACCCGAAAATATGACACTGCAAGTCCTGCAGACCTATGTCACTACTCAGGTCACAGCTTAAGACTCCTACCGTGACCCTGCAACTTGATGGATAGTGGAAGAAAAAACATTAATGTCTTTAAAAAAAAGTATAATCAGAAAAATAGGAAAAAGAAAAGTTCAATTCTCTTTAATTACTCTTGGTCGTAAATTATATCGAGTCTTATTAGGGATCGTCTGGTCCATAAACAAAGCTTCTGGATTTGCTGCGTTCAAATGCAAATGTAATGGCACGGCTTCTTGTAACACGTCGTCATCTTCTTTCTCAGAGTTTGTTTGTTCCAGGCGTGCACTGCTGAAAGGTACAAATCTAGGTACTCTTTCACTTTTGCTGTCACCTGTGCCCTTACGAATCCATTGGTCAAAAGGTAAAGGCAAAGGTACCCTCTTACAGTGCACGCCATGGATCCAGTTTTTCTTTCCAATGACTTTTACTGCCGTACGTGTTGTTAGCAAAACTTGTCGCGGTGGGCCCCAACGAGGTTCCAGATTCTTTTTCCGCTGAAAGTCTTTCACACAGACCCAGTCGCCAGGTTGGATGGAGTGACCTGGATCTGCGGAGGCTCCGGCAAAGCGTTTTGAACCTGTTGATGAAGAACACGTAATTTAGTGGTGAGGTCATGCAAATAGTCAATCAGCATTGGGTAAGGAATGTCAGAATACTTCTTAGGTCGAGGGACTCCCCATACATTTGCTGGGTGCCCAAAAACGACCTCATACGGACTAAGACCTAAACGAGAATGCACAGTAGTTCTTGTGGACAGAAGTGCCAATGGTAGTGCGTCAGGCCAAGCGAGACCTGTGCCCGCCTGAATCTTTGCCAATTTAAGCTTGAGAGTGCCATTATAGCACTCTACCAATCCTGCTGACTGAGGGTAATTTGCTGCATTGAATTTCTGCCTAATACCGAGACCTGTACACACTTTCTGCATAATTTGGCCTACAAATTCACTCCCATTGTCAGACCAGACAATACGCGGCAAACCAAATCTCGGGAAAAACTCCTTCAAAAGGACTTTGGCAGTAGACAAAGCAGTATTGTCCTTTAGGGGGTAGGCCTCTATCCATCTGGAAAAGGCACATACCACCACCAGAACATACTTGAGGTTATTACAACGATCCATATGGATATAATAGATTTGTAATACCTCGAAAGGATACGTAGGAGCAAAATGACCTGCTGGAGTTGGGGTTCCCTTTCCTGGATTATGCATTAAACAAACAATGCAATGCTTCACCACATTTTCTGCACATTTAGGGATTCCTTCGTTCTGCCATACTGGAGCCAAAATCTTACATATGACTTTTGCACTGATGTGAGCTGGACCATGCGCCATAGTAACTACAGGTAATACATAGGTGTCTGGTAACAGCCATCGCTGATGTTCTGACAATTCCGTCCAACACCCAGTCGTGTCCAACATTCCCGTACTTTCTCTCCACTTACTCAGTTCTTTCTCAGTAGCCTCTTCTTGAATCATTCTCACACTTTCTATTGTGTCCTCACACATTCCTCCTTCTATGACCCATCTTGCCGGGCCCGCAACACACATGCAACTTGTAGCATCTCTCGCTGTCTCCTTTGCTACTTCATCTGCAAAAGCATTCCCTCGACCCACATCATCAGTAATCTTTTTATGAGCACCACACTTGATTATTGCTATTTGTGTAGGCAAAGCAAGTGGTTTGAGAAGGTCAGTCACCAACTGACCATGCTGTATTTTAGTCCGATGGGAAGTAAAGAATCCTCTTTCCTTCCACAAGCGATCAAAACTATGAGCCACACCGACAGCATATTGGCTATCAGTGTAAACGTTCACTCTTTTTCCCTTTGCCAACACACATGCTCTCGTCAAGGCAATTAATTCAGCTGCTTGGGCTGAATTCTGTGCAATGCGTGCTGTCTCTACTACCGTATGCAAGGTAGTAACAGCATAAGCTGCAGTCGTCTCGCCATTTGGAAGCTTGAAGCAAGACCCATCCACCCATAGGATCCCATCCGGATCCACAAGTGGTGTGTCTTTCAGATCTATTCTACCTTTCGTTTCCTCCTCTGTTCGGAGAAAACAATCATGCTGTTCTTGAATGCCTTTCTCATCCGGGATGGGTAATAATGTTGCTGGGTTCAAAGTATTAAACGCTTGATGTGTATATGGCTAGCCAAGAGCGTCAGCTCATATCCAGACAAGCGAGCACTCGTGAGGTGTTGTGTTTTTGTCCTATTCAAAAGAGTATCCACTGCATGTGGTACCATAACAATAAGAGTGTTATCCAATACCAATCCAGCAGATTGGCGAATAGAGATCGCTGCTGCCGCTGTAGCTCTGAGACAATTAGGCAATGCCTTGGCTACTGGATCCAACGTAGCCGAAAAATAGGCACATGGCCGTTGTTTGTCTCCAAATTGCTGTGTTAAAACTGACAACGCGCAACCTTCTCTTTCATGAACGTAAAGTGTGAAAGGCTTACTGTAATCTGGAGTACCTAACACAGGTGCAGAACACAAAGCAGTACGCAAATCAGAAAAACTCTTTTGGCATTCGTCAGTCCAAGGGAGAGGTTGTGGCGTATCTTTCAACGTAAGTGCCAACAAAGGTTTAGCCAGCAAAGAAAAATTCGGAATCCATTGTCTACAATAAGAGGTAATGCCCAGAAAGGCACGTACCTCCCTTTGCGTAGATGGCTCAGACCTTTGTGCAATCGCTTGAATTCATTCTGGGGTCAAACGTCTTCCCTCCTTCGACAAGCGATGACCTAAATAGGTAACCTCTTGGCGGCAATATTGCAACTTAGAGGGGGACACCTTATGATGCAGATCAGACAAATGACGCAACAAAGAAACAGTCACATCCTTACAGACATCCTCCGAATCAGCAGCAATCAATAAATCGTCAACGTATTGAATCAAAGTGACACCTGGAGGTAAAATGAAAGCATCAAGCTGAGATTTCAAAGCCTGACTGTAAATGGAGGGACTTTCGCAATAACCTTGAGGAGCACGCTTGAACCGGAAACTTCGGCCTCTGAGAGAGAAGCCAAAAATATCTCTACTTTCCTCAGCAATAGGAATACTAAAGAAAGCATTCTTTAGATCAATAACAGAAAACCATGCCGCTGAGGCGGGTATCATAGTAAGCAAAGCAGTGATATCTGGGACAACAGAAAACTGGGGGACAACAATCTTGTTGACCTCCCGAAGATCAATCACAAAGTGATACACAGGAGGCAGAGAAGGATCGCTGCATTTAAGAACGGGCAGAACAGGACTGTTACAAACATTACCTCTTGTTTCTTCGACCACACCCTTCTGAACCAGATCATAGATAATAGCTAACAAAGCTCGTTAACCATCATTAGAAATCTTGTACTGTGGGATACGTGGCAACTTTGCATCAGTCTTAATGGTAACCACATAAGGAGGAACGCCAATTCTGAAGTAATAACGATCTAGCCACAACCATAGCTTTATACATTAGTTTGACTAATTGCTCTGTTAACATCAGCTCTGAATCAAAGCCAAACAGAAATCATTTGACATTCACAGAAATCATAATTTTCTGTTGGTTTTGAAGAAATGCAAAAATATCCTCCCAAAAGGATGTTATTTTGGGGCAATGAGCTATGATATGAGACAAATTGGCACGATTGTAATGCAGGCACCTGAAGCAGTTAGATGAGTTATTGGAATACATTTTAGTTAAAATCGCCGGAGTAAAATACAGGAGCCATTTACTGAAAAACAGCATTCTGCGCCAATTAGCGCCTCTTAGTACAGAGAAGTTCAGTCTGTTAATTTTCTGCCACAATGCATGTTTACTCCCTCAAAAAAAAAATAAAGATCCATCGAACAGGGAGAAAAATTATTAACAGGGTTAGAGAGTACTCAGTAGGATTACCAACCATCCGTAAATTTCACGGACCGTCCGTAAATTGGACCTCACGTCCGTTGTCCGTGAGGATCCTTTTTACAGACGCCTTTTGTCCGTAATTTTGGCCTTGCAGGGAACTGAGCTGTTCCCTGTGAGAGGCCTCTGCTCCCTGATGGGGCGCCTCGAACTCCACCTCGGAGAACAAGAGCAGCCCCACCCCCCATTGTCATTTTGTATGAGGCTGATTGCCACATACAAAATAACAATGGGCCCGTCTGAAGTGTTACTGCATGGTGGGCCTCCTCCTGCCTTGATCTAGGGCAGCGTATTTTGTTAGATGATAGGAATGTGCAAACACGCAAATGTGGCTACAGAATCCAGTTCATTCAAAGAAGCTGGTGAAACAAGTTGAAAAGAAGAGGATTGGGCTAGAGTGCTTTCAGTCACATCATTTTAGAAAAGTACAGTTTAAATATTATTTTCAACAAAGCCATGGTTGCAGCATTTTTATTTCATGCATCTAACGGCCATTGACAAAGCCAATAGTTCTGGCTTGTTGTAGGTGTAACGTTACTTGTTATTTATCTGGATACAATGACAGAAGAGGCAAAATACCAGTCTGGCGGCACACTATGCTAAACACAGATTTTTAGCTTAGGTGTTTTAAGACCCGCTCTTAATTACATTGAACACCCCCTTTTGAGAGACCCTCCCCCTTTTTTCATCCCGCTTAAAGCCCGGGAAACAACACCATGTCACAGTCGCCTCATGCCCTAGCACTGTGCATCATGCATGACTCATGACTTCCACTTTTTCAGATTGCCTATGTGCAGGGGCATAGTGAACCCTCCCCACCCCCACTCCACCCCTTGCTTTAGGAACTACAGGGAGGGTGACATTCTTGATTGGCCTCTTCTGTCTGGAAGTCTGCAGACAAAGGCTCAGCTCATAATTAATGTGAAAACGTGGGCAAGTGAGTAAGTGAAAGGATGGCTGGATGGATTGCTGAATGGATGATTGAAAAGGTGAATAGATGGATAATTAGCGAAAGGATGGATAGATGAGTGAAAGGGTGGATGATTGGTGAGTCAATGGGTGGATGGATGAGTGAAAGGATGGATGAGTGATAGGGTCAATGGATGGATTCATGAGTGGATGAGTAGAAGGATGGGTGGATGGATGGATGGCTAAGTGAAAGGGTCAATGGAGAGAGAAAGGGAGGATGGCTGAAAAGGTGAATGGGTGGAAGGATGAGTGCCTGGATGAGTAAATGAAAGGATAGCTGGATGGGTGAAAGGATAAATGGTTGGATGGAAGAGTGGATTGGATCCACTCTTCCATCCAACCATTGGATGGATAGGGTGAAAAGGTGGGTGAATGGATGAGTGAAAGTGAGGATGGAGGGATGGATGAGTGAAATGATGGCTGGAAGGATACACAATGGATAGGTTTGCAAATGTATGAATATGTTAGGATATATATGGGATTACTTTTATACTATGCGCAACCTCCTTTGATGTGTCTGTAAAACCTACCTGTTGTCCCGAAATGTTGTCCTGAATTTTGACCCCCTGTCCTGAATTTTTGTCCCGAATTTTGACCCTTTGTCCTGAATTTTTACACTCACTGTCCTGCATTTGCACCCATGACAGTTGGTCACCCTAGTACTCAGTAATTATTTATTTTTATTTTATTTATTTATGCAATTTTATATAGCGCGAACTTTACCCGAAGGTGTCAGAGCGCTTTACATAGGACCCAGTTTCAACCATAAGGACTGATGGTTACAATCGGAAAAACAGATTTGCAAATTTTTGACTTACATAAGAACCAGCATGTCCGAGCCTTTGCAGACTCTTAAAACAACAAATCGCAGGTATTTTTCTCTTGCAAAGGTGGCAACCCTCGGTTTGGGCCCTGGGTAATTAATTGCCCACTGTGGCCATGTCTTAAACCAGCTCAGTATGGGTAAAAGGTCAGCAAAGCGACTTCTTTACTTATATTTACAGACCTACGATTTACTAATGTACGTCCTTAGAAAGCACTTCCAAAAATGTTTCCTCAGTGTATCTGCAGTTGTAATACTGTTTTCGTAAGGGACGTCCTTCCGTTCGCAGAAGTTAAGCAGGTGTGACCACAACCACATTCCAGGCCTGTCGTGGCTTTCCCTTAGTTTTATCCACGGTCCTTCACCTCATAACCACACCCCTTAACCCCTAAGTCAACGCCTATTCGCCTCATAGACACGCCTTCATGCTGGGTAGCCGCAACCATAAACAAGCAGACCACGCCCTGCTGCTCGAGGGAACTGCTGGAAGCAGTGCATTCCAGGCTTGTTCCAGCGCTGCTCCCGCTGTTAGCCACGCCTCTTTTCATTTACGACCACGCCCATCACTGCGCCTGCTACGTCCCTCCTGCTTGGGTAGCGCATGCGCACTATCTTCGTCCGACGCCATGTTGGGGGTTCGCAGGCTCCTATTAATGCTGTGATTTGGTTTCCTAGGAAGGTAGGAGGGTTACGATCAGAGTCAACCATTGCCCCACGGGGCAGCCCTAGCTGCTGTAGAAGGAGAGGGCTGGCCGGTGCAGGGGGCGGCACCATGAACTCGAGCTCTGACCTGTCCCGGCGCAACCCGCAGGAGGATTTCGAGCTGATCCAGAGGATCGGCAGTGGCACATACGGGGATGTGTACAAGGTGAGGCCGGAGGAACTTCAGCATCGCCTTCCATGGGGGACGGAGGGGCCGTTGTAAAGGGCATAAAATAGTACAGATGTCTTAACCTGCAACAACCACTTCCCAGGAAATAACATGCCTGTATAAATTGGGCATCATATCATATGATCGCCCAACGTGTGAAGCTTATTACCCGTAGAGGTACCGACAGTGCACTAAAGGGTATACAAACAAGAGGATGTTGGGTGGGCATAAAAGTAAACAAAAGCAACAGTGGGACCATCTGTCCAAGTATTGTGTAATGGCTGGGTCTGGTTGGTGCCCAGTGTGCAGAAGATTGTCCTGACAGTGACAAGCGCAGAGCAACGACTCCACCTGTGGCTCTTTGTCGGCAGTTCACGCAAAACTGCTTTTTGTTAGTCTATTTGGAGTTTTTGTCCTTTCATGAATGTAGGACTAGAGGTATCAGAATGCAAAATAAAGATACAGGCTGGGTGTGTTATTTACTTATGACAGGGGACACTTTTGCTGGTTGCAGCCTATCTGAAAGCCAGCCATGCCACCAAGCCCCCTCCCCTTCCTTGCCCAGAAGATCGCTTCCTGTCTGGTGTCTTAGGCTGCCTTTCCTGCACGGGGATAGTGTCTGAACACTGCCGGCCTCAGAATGACCCAGTGCCTTTACTTGTGCATGGTTCCCTCCCTGTGTATTGAGGTGGAGATGCAATTTGTGATTGTTTTTAATTTTAAGTAGCTTTTCAAGTGCTTGGTGTGTATTTCTGATATTCGAAAGTTGGTGATTTGAATGTAAACCCTGGCAGTACTTGTCTTTCGTTATTGACTCCAGATTCACAGTCTAGAACATTTTGTTGTTTGCTGAGACTGTAGCTTAAGTTTTCCTGCAAGATTTGGCTTTGTATTCACCGAAAGCCTATATGTTACGACTCTTCATAGTGAACAAAACAGTCTGTAAACATCAGACGCAATTTGTTTGGAACGTTTATCCGTTCCACGCTGAAGGTATTAAACATTAAACTCTAATCACGTATTTTCTATTTGTAGTTAAACTGGTCACGCACATCAAAATCTCAGTTTGCTCCTTGTAGGTGATTCTGCTCACTGTTAGAGGATAGATATAGGGTTATAGTATTTTTGCAAAAACATTGTTACGCGATACTCGAGGAATATTTATAGCTGTACTTTTTTTTTCTACTGCCATAATTATAGCTGCAGGCTCTGGCGGGCAGTTCATGTGTATATATTTTACCAGGGCAACCATCATTTTGGCTTTGGGTAGTCCTCGTCTTGAAAGCGAGCAGTGACCACAGTTATTTTTCTACATAGGGAGAAAAACAGTAGCACCTCCTAGCTATTTTTTGATTCTCATCAACAGATTGCGGCACATTCCAGTCTGTTGCTTCAGTCAAAATGTAACTGTCAATTCTTGTTTCTTTTAAAGTTACAAGGCTATATATCGTGTACATTGATTGTCTAAAAAAGTTGAAATGTAGACGGCCGTGGAGTTGGTATGAATATGTACACATTTACAATGAAGTAAATTAGTGTAGGGTGCGGAAAAGTCTCTTAAGTTCCAGAATTAACCTTAAATGGTATTGTTTTAAGGGGGTATTGCAGTTTGCAGCAAATAAACACGGCTGGATTTATGCTGTCGGAAAAATTCAATTTGTCAATGCACCATTGTTCAACATCTGTGCTCATAAATTAGCTGAAAGAAGCTTCGAACCGATTAATTGTATCTGTTTGCTGTTTTGGTGACATTTCAAAAAGTTCTTTTGTATATCAAAATGCTTGAAAGATCTTGAAGCAGGCATATAGCAGAGTAGTCCTTCAAATACCGATTTGTATGTGGTTCATATGCCAGCCCTGTGAGCTGGAGAGTTATTAATAGGGAGAACCACAATATGTTATAGCTTGAAATACTTTATGCGCAAATCGGATTGCTGCTATTTGGCATTTCTTATTGATATTTCTCCATACGGAATGGGTATTTATAAAAATGTATTGTGTAGTTAGTTAAAACCATTCAAATTTTAGCATAAAATCATCAAGTGTAACAAGGTTCCTACTTACATTTTGAATTGTACAAAGTTAAAAGGATCTTTTGATCTTCTTAAATGAAACATTGAACATAGTGTATCTAATACCAAGTCAGCACATTTGTGTCTGGAATGTTAAACTGGTCTGCTGACTGCTTCATAGTGATTATAAGAATACTCTTGGTCATACTAATAATTAATTTCAATTCTTAGCTTTAGTCTAAAAAAGTTGGCGATATACCTCTAAGATCGGAAAAGAAAGAAAGTGAACTATGTGCAAGTTAGTACCAGATAACAGTAGTCCTCCGTTATGATTTTATGTACATCATCCCTTTGCCTTTTTTAGCTGCCATGCAGTTGGAGTTCGTGTGCAAAAAAAGCAAATGTACGAATGAATGTAACAAGCATTTAGAAAATGCGAAATCTTCAACATCTGGGTATGCTTGTCATCTTAAAAGAGAAAAATGTGCCTTTGTAGTTGCCACATGATTTGGAGTTTGTGTGCAAAATGCAAACCTGTTTGATAAATAGCACCACTAAACACTATTTGTAACAATTTGCTGATTTGTTGCAAGAACTTGGCTGCCCTGCATTAACTCTGTAACAACTGGCTATTTAGTAATGCCATTATGGCAGGTCGGTATGATCAAATCCGGAGAGAACGGAAGGCTGGAGGTAAAAAATGTAGTCTCCAGTTATTGACGGCGGGACAGATACACAGGAAGTGTAAAAGTGACTCTTCCGCCTGTTCAGAGTCAGCACTGACTGGTTGGCTATGTTCGTTTCCATGTAGGAATTGTATCTTTTGAGCAAAAAGCTCCCAGTCAAATCAAGAATAGAAAATGCTGCACAGTTGGAGTTATGTGTTGAACCAATTAGAGACAATCCAAGCTCCTGTGTATTCCAACAGCTTTGTTATCAGGCGCTGTAGGCCAACCGGGGTCTGGCTGCGTAGGACAATGTCATCTGCGTACTACAGACCTCTGACTTGACGGTGTGCTAGCTTTGGAGGGTCGCTTTGGACTTCTGTGAGCCGCTTATCTAGATCTGCTGTAAATATGTTAAATAAGCTGGAGGCTAGCACGCACCCTTGTTTTAGGCCTCTCTGCGTTTGTATCCTTGCTTTGGTTCTTTCTCCATTTCCTAGCTTTATCTGGACCCAGGTACCTGAGTACAAATTGAATATGGGCCTTAATAGCGATTGCGGGTGTAGTAAGTAGTCGTAGTCAGGTTGCAGTGTAAGTAACAAATTTATTACTAACAGCCCCACACCTCAAGCGGTGCGTAGGTCAGAAAGCCAATATCATTTATCAGTTGGGCAGTTGGGAAGGTGACAGGGGCAGTGTGGAATGTTAGGGAGCCAATCAGGACGGCGGGAAACCATGGAAGCTCTCGCGCAGGAGAGCTGGTGGAAACCACTGCCAGGAGGCTTGGGGGGAAACTAGACTAGGTTACAACACATCTTCCTCTCTTGCGAGTTTTACAAATGGGCCACAAAGTGTGGCAAGGGGAACAATAGAGCTAAATAAACAGGTAGGCTTTAATCACAAACATAGTCTTCATAACGTTTAGGTTTGTGTATGGTTCTCCCAAATCTTCCCTTGGCAACAAGGGTACCGGGAAGACTTTCTGTGTCAGAGTGAGATTCGTTACTGGTTCTACCCGACCTACCGCTGAAGCTGTGACCGCCAGACATGGCTTCTGAGTCAGAGTGGGAGTCACCGTAACGACTCCGATTGGTGATCGGAGTGTGGGTAATGACATCCTCAAACTGGTCTGATGATTGACAGTCAGCTGAGTCAGTGGCAAGTGGGAGAGCGTGTGAACTGGCATTTGTGAGCCTGGAACCTTGTTCTGCACTGGATCTATCAACTTCAACCCACAAGTCTTTGCAATGTGGGTGGGGTTTAGCGTGGTGGGGATTGGCGCGCATGAATGGGGGTTGGGCGCAGGGAGCGGCGCGTGTGAATGGGGGGGTGGCGCAGGGAGCGGCGCGCGTGAATGGGGGGTGGCGCAGGGAGTGGCGCGCGTGAATGGGGAGTGGCGCGCGTGAATGGGGGGTGGCGCGCGTGAATGGGGGGGTGGCGCGCGTGAATGGGGGGTGGCGCGCGTGAATGGGGGGTGGCGCGCGTGAATGGGGGGTGGCGCAGGGAGTGGCGCGCGTGAATGGGGGGTGGCGCAGGGAGCGGCGCGTGAATGGGGGGGCAGGGAGCGGCTCGTGTGAATGGGGGGCTGTAGGGAGCGGCGCGTGAATGGGGGGCTGTAGGGAGCGGCGCGAGAATGGGGGGTGTAGGGAGCGGCTCGTGAATGGGGGGTGCAGGGAGCGGCGCGTGAATGGGGGGGTGCAGGGAGCGGCGCGTGAATGGGGGGGTGCAGGGAGGGGTGTGTGAATGGGGGGGTGCAGGGAGCGGCGTGTGAATGGGGGGGTGCAGGGAGCGGCGTGTGAATGGGGGGTGCAGGGAGCGGCATGTGAATGGGGGGGTGCAGGGAGCGGCATGTGAATGGGAGGGAGCGCGTGTGAATGGGGGGGTGCAGGGAGTGGCGTGTGAATGGGGGGGTGCAGGGAGCGGCGCGTGAATATGGGGGGGTGCAGGGAGCGGCGCGTGAATATGGGGGGGCGCAGGGAGCGGTGCGTGAATATGGGGGGGCGCAGGGAGCGGTGCGTGAATATGGGGGGGCACAGGGAGCGGCGCGCGTGAATCGGGGGTAGCGCAGGGAGCGGCGCGCGTGAATCGGGGGTAGCGCAGGGAGGGGCGCGCGTGAATCGGGGGTGGCGCAGGGAGCGGCGCGCGTGAATGGGGGGGTGGCGCAGGGAGCGGCGCGCGTGAATGGGGGGGTGGCGCAGGGAGCGGCGCGCGTGAATGGGGGGGTGGCGCAGGGAGCGGCGCGCGTGAATGGGGGGTGGCGCAGGGAGCGGCGTGCGTGAATGGGGGGTGGCGCAGGGAGCGGCATGCGTGAATCGGGGGTGGCGCAGGGAGCGGCATGCGTGAATCGGGGGCGTAGTGAGCGGCGCGCGTGAATCGGGGGCGTAGTGAGCGGCGCGCGTGAACCGGGGGTAGCGTAGTGAGCGGCGCGCGTGAACGGGGGGTAGCGCAGGGAGCGGCGCGCGTGAACGGGGGGTAGCGCAGGGAGCGGCGCGCGTGAATCGGGGGTATCGCAGGGAGCGGCGCGTGTGAATCGGGGGTAGCGCAGGGAGCGGCGCGCGTGAATCGGGGGTAGCGCAGGGAGCGGCGCGCGTGAATCGGGGGTAGCGCAGGGAGCGGCGCGCGCAACGGAGCATCGCGCGTGAATGGGGGGGGGGGGCAGGGAGCGTCGTGCGTGATGGGGGGCGCAACGGAGCATCGCGCGTGAATGGGGTGGAGGCAGACAGGGAGCGTCGCGCGTCAATGGGGTGGAGTCCAGGGAGCGTGTTTATATAGTATTTACACCGGCTGAAGTGATAATGTTATAGAATGGAGAATGCCTTTCCCAAGGTGATAGCATGTCCAGATTCAGAAACATTTTAGAACCATACAAAAACGGTGAAAATATGCCATATAAGTGGGCTGAATGTAGCATAAGGTGTAGGTAGACAGAAAAGTCCAATAAGTTACAGCTTTTATAACTGTGATGCTTTAGACCAATGATAACGAAAGTACAGCCGGTTACTCGCACGCGTCTCTCCTGACCTTTACATGCGGTCCCCTTTGCAACAGTAGCACTGGGCTGCTGTTCACTCGACTCATCACTAACATGAAAAAAAAAGTTAAATAGCGAGCATTTATTTAAAGGTTCATTGCAGTCAAAGTTAAACTAAAGTTATAGTGCACCCTTTATCTGTAGGAGCACCCTAATTATTATAGAGGACAAACATTTAAAAATATATATTTAATTAACATGCTGAACCGTTTCATCTTAGTAAATCAGATTATGGCGTTACATTCAGAAGTATTTTTTAACAGTGATTCAAACATGAATTCAGAAACGTTCAGGCATCACCAACTTGACAACAATGCCATTAGTGATTAAAGCCAAACACAGGAGTAAGTTTTGTACAGCACACCCCCTGAAGTCTTGTATTTTGAGGTCATCTTATACATGATAATGAAGAAAAATGAGGGAAATTGAAGTAAAACAATTGCCCATGATCACACAGTTTGGTCAAGTGGGAAAGCCGCGATTTATCGCAATCTTCTACACCCACTGTATGCCCCCCCAACCACCCTGCTGGCATCAGTCACATTCAAGACCAACCTTTCGGCCCCCAGGAAAATGTCTGCGAATACCCATTCTTTCGATTGTCTTACTTTGGGTGCCGTGATTACAAAATAACCAAAAAAGAACTCTTGACTGCTTGTTTAGTAGTAAAATATGGTAATAATCGGTGTTCAGTGGCTTTCCTAGACCTTTTCGTTCTTGTGCCACTGAATCTGCTGCACCGTTCAAATCATGACCCTAGTGCCTGCAAGGTAACTGCACTTGTGACTGCTTAGTAGTAAAATATAGCAATAATCGGGGTTCAGTTTGTTGCTCAGAGCTTTTGTCCCCTCTGCCACTGCACATGCTGCACCATTCAAACCATTACCCTAGTGCCGTCAATGAAATTGCACTTGTGATTGCTTGTTTAGTAGTGAAATATAGCAATAATTGGTGTACAGTGTATTTCCTAGAGATTTTAGCCCCTGTGCCAACTGCACCTGCTGCATCGTTTAAATCATTACCTAGTGCCTGCAAGGTAATGCACTTGTTTAGTAGTAAAATATTGTAATATTCAATACTCAATGAGGACATTGTTTATATCCAGCAATATATATGTTCCGATAAAAGGCACAGTTGCGGACGGAATGAATAATTACTGTGTAGCTAAACACAAAAGCTTTCATAAAAGGTACCCTTAAACTTATAATTCTTCAAAACGGGTTGCCACAGATGTCATAGATAAAGCTTTTGCATTACACATCAAAATAAAAACCAAGCACTGTTAAATTGTGTTACAATGTGGCTGGCTATTTCTTGTGAAAATATCTTATCCTGTGCTTGACAGTGAATTGCCCATAAGCAGTGTAAATTGCCCAAGATCACCACATGTTAGGTTGACTCTGAGAATGAAATGTGTTTTTTTACTTTGTTCCTGAAAAGGCTGTTTCGCAAATTAAATGGATTCACCAAAGAAGAGGAATTTTGAAAAAATGTGCAATTGTTTTGTGCAGCTGAACGAGATAGCTTTTGAGATGGCTATGTCTAAAATAAAATAAACAAGCATCGGCAAAGCCAATAGGGCTCTGCAATGCCTGATCTGATTGGCCTTGTCACTATGAATGTTTTTAGCCTAGCTGCCTAGCACCACATCTGAAAGCACAGAATCACAAGATGTTGAGCCGACGCCGAGTCTCTTCGCCCCCCCCCACCCCCAGTTGTTTATTTACCTGCCAATCCTAACACAAACAAGCATTGGCATAGCCAATAGGTCTCGCTTTTGGGACCTTATAAGTATTTAGTTATGCTGCACAATATCCTTGGTGCAACAACATCAACTGTTGCATGGCTAAACACTTATAAGGTCCCAAAGGCGAGACGTATTGGCTATGCCAATGCTTGTTTGATTTGGGGCTTATTTGGTAAATGGTAAGCAGCAGAGTGCAAGGGATACTTAATGTAAAGGGGGCAGTACAAAGGTGCTTTGCTCACTGGTCCCTGCACACAGTCTCTAGCAGGCAAGGAGTAGGCGGGGTCTAGCTGACACTGGTGCAATACATCCAGTGACAGCGAGGCCCATAGCCCTAAGGAGCCAAATGAACCCTGATTAGTGCTGTGATTTTCTACCGCAACAGCAGTCAAAGTCGCCAGTATTCTTGCTTGCTCAAGAGCCGAAGGCATCCTTGCTACGCCTCCGGGAGCAGGTATGATCTGAGATTTAAAACTGGCCATGCAAATGTTTATTTACTATCTCTCCATGTTACACTAAGCAGTCATGAACAAAAGGGGACATAAGGTGTGTGACGCAAAGATGGCAAAGATTTTTGCAAACTTTGTGAAGTTATTTTTAAATCTTTGCAGTCTTGGTAGACTTTATTAAATGTGTGCAACTTAAAAAAGACTGGTGAGTCAGCGTTATCTAAAAGTACGTTTGCAGGGAAAAAACTCCCCAAAACCCGAACATTTTCTCGCAAAAACGTAAGTTTTTGTGAAGCGAATTTATAATCTCGGCACACTATGCAAACTGTACAAGTTACACAGTTTGTCTAAGTGGCTAAGGTTCACCTTAAAAGGCAAAGTAGGACATTTTGTCCAATCATCAACACACTCGGGTAACGGCTGGCCATACAGCACACTGGAAAACCTGTGGGGGCTGAAGGAGAGTGGGCTTCTCTTAGGATGGAAAGCTAAGGGAGTCTCACCCCACACACAAGCCCTGAGCAAGTGGAACCCACTTTTCTTATATGTACGTACGAGATTTACTGCACTGGTTGAAAAATACTCTTATAGTCATGGGTACAATGCCAGAACAGGAAGACCTGATGCGTTCTCACCTATGCTTACAAGTTCTACGTGGTAACAAAGTATGCTTACTGTCCTACTAAAGGTTCAGTTTGAGAGTGACTAATGGTGCTGCCTTGACACTGTGCAAAAAAGACAAGAATGTCCAACTCTTCACCAACTGTACTTAGTGTAAAATGTGGCTTAGTGTCACCTCATGCTGTGGATGTGGCCTCTAAGAGGTAAATGCTCTACTAAAAGTATTTTTTAAAAGGTGACTAGACGTGCCTACACCTGCATGTGCTCACTTTTCCTCTGCCTGCATCCTGAAAGAGGTGCTTACTGCCCCACTGGATGAACTCTTGGAGCCTAGCAGTGAGGGTCTTACCATGCTTCCGCGTGATGAATTCCTCATGAGATGATAGTGGTTCATGTTGGCCCTTCCACACCTTACATGTAGCTTCTAAGAGCAAGCATTTCTCCTGTTAAAGGCTTTTGGCCAAAGGTGGCTGGTGAACTGTGAAACTGGTGGGGCTAAAATCATTATCTCAGAATTGCGGCAAGTAGACAAAATAAGGCAGCCCAACTCCAAATGGAGGGGATTATTCCCCCAAGATTTTTTTAAAAATATGACTGAAGGCAGTACAATCCCAACAACAGGTGCAGCCCGGCAATAACACTAAGCAAGACTCCTTTACACAGAACTGGTACCTTCTTATAGTGCATGCACTAAAAGTATCGGCCAAAAATAAATATACAGCTGGGTGATATAACTACGCAGTTCCTACTCCATGAGTCAGAAGTATTCATTGCTGCTCCCGATGCTTTTATCATTAAAGTATGTACTGCTGCTACCAAGTGTATTGGAGCGCTTCACATGGACAGCAGTAGCATTACACAAGGTCATATGTATCATGGTTTTTTTAAGGCACAGGGAGATTGTGATTTGCCCATGATCACAGGATGTTGAGCCGTCGCCAGATTCGAACCCGCTAGCACAATTCCAAAGTGGCAGCTCTGGCTGTAGGGCCACAACCTCTCTGTTATTGAGATGCCTGGAAGGTGTAGACATAGACAAAGCCCTCTCCAAGAAAGGCTTGTGAACTCTGCATGATAGGTCTTGTGAAACTGTCCTAATGTGTTTTAAAAAATAAACAGTTCTTATTTAAACTATTTATAGGTATCCTATCCCATGTCAAATGCTATTTATTCGGATTTCTGCACAGGCAGTGCCTCAAGCGGTCATTGAGAGATGCAAAAAAGAAAACCCAATTATTCATGTGTACAGTCAAGGAAAAACCTCGGGTCCTGGAAGAGTTACCGCGAATTGTCTTCAAAATGTTTTATGTTGTACATGACATAATTAAATCCATCCCATTCCTCGACGAAATGTAGTATCGGTCAGTACATGACAGGTACAACTGCCGTTATACTTGCCCAGGCTGTTAAAACTGTTTTAATGGAAAACGAGTGTTAAATCATACTGTAGCGCTATCACCGATATTCCTCTGCGGGTCATTATTCAAAGACCACATGTGTGTTAAAGGTATTTCTCTAGATAACGGAAGAATATTGAATGGGGCGAGTACTTGTGAGGAGAACAGACGGGTTATCTATCTTAATTTGAATACAAATTCTAGCTGTCAAAACCCACACACTAACTGGCCCGGATTCAAAAGTGGTACGAGCACCCGCCGCGGCGAAAGTGAAAGCAGCAGCGCGTTTGAACATATGTTGACAAGGCGAGGTGCGGCGGGTAGGGTCGGAGGAGTGTTCAGAGAGCAAGCGAGAGGAAAGCTGGCTCCTGATCGGGCGCTGAAAGGTGGCGGCTGCGCGCATGCGTCACCGCAAGCGTATGTCCAGCAATAGCTGTGGTAGCACTTTTAAAACCCACTTCTAAATGTCTCGCAATACAGCGCATGCTCTGGCTCAGGCCAGACCTGAAAAGGGATATGACATAGCCTGTGTTGGCCGCATCATAGTGCTTTTTTCCGTGACCTTTAGGCTTGCTGAACAGTATATGTGCTGCTACATGGCTAAAAGACATTCACATTGGCATGCCAGTAGCTCGGGCATTCCTAGAATCTATTGGATTTGCCAATGCTTGTTTGGGTTTGGCGGTGTCTTGCTGAACAAATTAGGATCTGAAGTGACGCATGGATGTGGCGTAATGCCAGAGCTGCCGACAGGAGAACTGGAAGTCAGGTTTGAATCTCTGGGTCGGCTGAAGAATTTGTGATTGTGGGCAAATCACTTACTCTTTCTCTTGCTTACGGCAATGAATATGTCATTGCGTAATGTAACTGATGAGCTCTTAAAGTGCTTCAGTTCCATCGGCTGGTGTTAGCACTATAACAAGATGGAGAACAGAACAAGTGTTCCAGTAGAGGATGTAGGCTTACGGCTAGAGTGGTTGATCTCAAAGCTTGGGAACCCGGTTCGAGTCTCGGCAACAACGTCAACATCCTGTGATTCTGAGCAAATCAGTTAACATCCCCGTGCCTAACCCAAAAAAATTAATGTGTCCATCAGTAATGGAACTGGTTCTCATGTAAAGTGCTCTAATACCCTATGCCTCGAGCCTGGTTTGTGCTATATAAAACTCTAAAAAAAAAAAAAGATTTTTTTTTTTAAAAAGGAAGCGACGGGGAGGTAGTGGAGGTTGAGGGAAGCAGGAGGGGATAGGGAGATGGGCAAGCAATTACTTCGGGAAAAAACCTTTATTAAAGCAGGATCAGCAACAAAAATGAATGTGTCATTGTATAATTTAACTGGTGAGCATTTAAAGAGCTCCAATGCCATCAGCGTGTCATGAAATGTGGTACACTACTGTTTGCCATTGTTACCATACATTCGGTTGCAGATTTCAGGTATCTTCTCTTTTGTCAGTACAGTAAATTGTCATTGTTAGTTATTCCTGTTTTTTTCCAGCTTTAATTTAATTTTCAATGTAAATGTTTCTTCTTAAAATCATTTTTCCTTAAAATCTGTTTTTTCATCATTTGATTTTCACCAAAGTGGTTTGCCAGTTTTCGCTTTTTGCATTAAATCACATACTTCAGAGGATGGATGCTTTCCGAGGGAAAATATTTGAAGGAATTGAGGGCCGTGGGCGAATGAAGGCATTTGTTGTAGGTGTCAAAAACCTTTATAGAGCATGATTAAATAAAAGAAGGACGAGTAGTCATTGTTTTATTTGAGAGGTTGTAGACCTGTTGAGGGACAATAAGCCAACATATCAGTTACACTAGGATTCAATGCAGCGCTTAGAAAGCGGATTATATTTGTAAAGACCGAATTGGCAACCTGGAGAGGCAGAGACCGTGGAAATATTTTGAATTCTCTGAAGCAATCCAGAACATTGTTTAGCTGTACCAGCGAACAGTGATTGCACAGATGCGGGATACTCTGGCTGAACACGCAACAAAGTCTCTAGAAGATAACCAAAAGTAGCTGGATAATTAAAGGATGTTTATTTCATGAGTATAATAAATGAACAATAGGAATGCCTGAAGATGAAGTAGTGAGTAATAGTATGTCATTATTTTGAAAAGATACAAGCATAAACTAATATATATGTTTAAGCCCTACCAAGAACCTATGCGTTTAGGACACATACAGAGTACAGTAGAATAGGCGATGACAGTCCCAAAACAGGAAAATAATCTTGGAGCAAGAAATCCAGAATTGAGGATACTGCATCTTTTTCTTTTTTTTCCCCTTAAGACCATATTACATAGGAATAGCTGCAGGTCGTTTGCCTTTGTAATCTCCACAGTTACTTGTCTCCGACAGAAGATCTAGTCCTGTCTTGCTCAGTTACCTTCTAGACAGATAACACAGGCAAATCCTTGAGGCCAGCTCACTCAAAGGTACAGAGGTCTGCTGTATCTTCTATAGTGTTGTAGTTTGGTATCTTCATTCTACCATTAAGAATTTATATTTAAAATCTATTCAGTATGCTGAATTTAATTTGAGTGAAATAATATAAATGCTTTACCTTTCTCATTATTGAGAAGCCAATTGGCCTGTGCTAAATTGCTGACTTTTGAAAGTGATTTGTAGGAGAAACATGATTTTAGAGTGTACGTACTGTCTGTTCAAATCTTAGATAGACCTCGCGCCTCCTTATGCACAGTGTTGTCATCAAGAATGTAATTTCAGATGTTGCAGTGATGTTATCAATGATGTCCAAGAACATGTCAAAAGTGATGTAATATGCGAGTTAATTAGCAGTTCATGGCGAGGGCACAAGCTATAGTTACTTTTCGGCTTAAGTCATAGTTACTTGATATAACTACAGTGAATTTTATTAGTTTTAATCGCTTAAAACTGCATCTTTTATCTGACATTTTCACTTCGGTATAGCGTCTCTTTAACCATTGTTTTTTTCTGTGATTTTCCACGTTTTTTAAAAATATAAAGTATTTTACAGTAGATTATACAATACAAGACCCCATCCCCTACGACCAAATACATTAATAATGGGGGAGGAGCACGCGTGGCCCTGCTTTCCCTGCCCAAATGGGCCGAGGGAACTCCACCCCCCCGGGCAATGCTTTAATAATAGGAGAGTAGGTGCATGGCTCCCGTCCCTGAGGCTTAAGTGTTTTGGGCAACCCCATGGCCAAACACATTTTTATTGGGGGATGGATGGTGTTTGGCCCCTCCCCAAGCCTTAAGAGGCTCCAGGGAGCCCATCTTCGAGGGTAAAATAAATTCATATTACGAGAGTGAAGTGTGTGACCCCCACCTCCCCCCCCCCCCCCAAACTTTAATAGGCCCTGGGGGATGGGATCAAATTCTACTTATAAGGGGAGGAGAGTGCAGTCCCCTCATTGATCCAGAATAGGCCCCGAGAACTGCATCCCCTGCGGCCGAAGGCCATATTGAAGGGGAGGGGGCTGCGTGGCCCCCCTCCCCGTGCCTTTTGTGGCCCGAGGACCCTATTTCCCTGGGCCTCTCATCATTTTAGGCGGGAGCCCTGGTGCCCACTTGGGGCACCCAACAAGCTGCAAGACAGCCTCCCACATCCTGTGTGAGTCTGCATTGCTCCCGCCTGGTGGGAGGAGCTGCATATGCATACTCTCCCGGGTGGAGCAATATGTGTTTTGCTGCCTGTAGGAGCACGGGCAAGGAAACCGAAGCCTTCTCCTAACAGATGGGAGTATTTTTATAGCTCTTGCTGAGTGAGCGCATATATGCCTCCCCTGCCCGTGGTCCTTCAGGCAGGGAAAGCATGTTGGCTCCAACCAGTCAGGAGATTAAAAAATGCTCCCACCAGGCAGGATCAAACGTGTTTCGCTGCCTGCGGTGATGTGTGCAGGGAAACTACTGTGTCCCCGATGTGGGCTCGCCAGGGCACATTCTGTGAGCCAGGCCCAGGGATAGGAAGAGGATCAGTGAGGGGGATGCATAGTTAATTTTGGACACAGGGATGAGGCCCCAGGGTCTTTAGGGATGGGAGACGCACACAGTTCATTTTGTCCACAGGGATGGGGTCCCTGGGGCCTTTTGAGGCTCAGGTAGGGAGGCTGTACAGTTCTCGTGGGCAGTCAAGGGGTTAAAGATCCCTGAAGTAAACCTGTGTTTGCGCATGGATTGCTATTGCAAGTGGTGCAATGTTTGCTACACTTAGTAATTACTGGGTGCTATAAAGTACAAACATTCTGCTTCCCAACCGTTGCCTGTTAAAATTTTAGCAGATCAAATGTGCTGACATTTAACGGGTTAAAAGGCCTATTAATTAGACACAAGAATTTTGGTGCACCAAAATCCATATGTAATGCCCCAACTTTAAGGGCTAAATGTGTAATAGACATTATTTATCATACCTGTTAAATTTCGAACCGCTGTTATTGTATTTTAAAGGATGCAGCACTTATCTCATCCCCCACCAAAGCACTCCAAATCCAGGCCTGTGTGTTCAGCTGTAGAGGGCGATCTGCACATTATATCTGGATCTCAACTGTTGCCCACTGAAATGAGAAACTCTGTAGCTGCCATTCTGTTATTACCGTCATGCGCTTGTTGGCATGAGGTATGCATTTTTCCTACAAGAAAAAGCACAGCACAAGCCGCACAAGACTTGAACTTGATGTTCCCCAGCAGCCAGCAACGCCTGGGGCGAGAGTGCATTCCGGTGGGACAGGGAAGAATACGGGTTACCTACTGGTCGAGGAACCTCTGCTGTTCCTCTTTCTTTTTTATAGTCTCTTTTTGTGCCCCTGGGGTATTTTCTAGCATATCCTCAGACAAACTCTGTATATAAACCAGTGTTCCATCGTTCACATGCAAAGCTTCTGATATGCAGCTTAGTTAAGTTGGTAAGATGTTTTCAGTTGTGTATTTTATTATGTAGATATGTTGAATCCTATTTTCATTTGCTGCATGAACTGTGCCCCGTTAGCAAATTGTTTGGAATTCATTGATCATCTACCGATTTCAGATCAAAGAATGGGCAACTTGTTTGTTGCACCTATTTATTTCATTATTTTGATGCTTTATACAATTCCTAACTGACAGCAGGCCATATATCACCATATGTAGACGTACTGAATTACATTTTGTTTGAGAAAACATTTTAAGGTACCTTTGAATCCACCGCCATTGGTTACGTTTGTTTGTCGTGGTTAATCTCCAAAATATAAATCCGCCATTGTGACTAGTTTGTGCTAAAACAACACTAGTTGCATGTTCCTATCCGAAAGCATACTTCTATTTAAATAAAGACTCCCTTGAATTAGGCTGCTGACTAGGAGATAAAACTCAGCTGCGTGGTTCTGCAAGGTTCCATATTCTTGCCACTCTTGTTTTAATATTTATATGTTTCCTCTTGAAAATTTTTTGGCAGAGTATGGAATCTTCTTTTACATTGTGTGCCGACGTCATGCAGTTGATAATCCAAAACAACTTTGCTGCTAAATGGCCAAACCATCATATGCAATACTTGATCAATCATATAAATTTGAACCCTGAAAAAAGCACGTTATTGCTCATCTCTTCCCAGGCCGTGCCCTCTACATATTTAGCAAAAATATTTGTATTACCCTAAAAGATACCAATGCTTGTCGATTGACCATTCAGAGAACACGTTTGTTGACAGAGCTTTTTGAGTTATTAAATACTTTCCTTTTTGCTCATCGTTCTAGCAGCAATCTGACCTTTTTTAATGAAAGAATTGAATATATATCTGTTCTGTGTTATTTTGTTTGTTAGTTATAGTAGTCAGTGGACTTTCTAGTGCCATGATGTTTAGCCAAACATGTGTCCCACATATTTATTCCATAGACTGTAGATTAGTGTATTTGCTGTGTTTACTTGGATATATAACTTGGGACGTTTGCTTCCGGTAACTAAGATTCAGTCTTTGTGCAGTCTGTCGGTTTTTGAAGTGTGATTCCTTCCTGGTGGAAATGTTAGAATCTTTTTTGAAATTCTAGAAAATTAAGCATTTTATTATTTGAGCGCCATGCGATTGTAGCTTAATGGCTTTCTATCTGGCTTGATGACCCTGGTTTAAATCCCTGCTTCAATAATACATAGCCGAGCTGTGTGATCCTTAACAAATACATTAATCTTGCTATGGCTAAAATGTTTTCGGATTCAAACACAACATATTTAACCTTTTCGCCGCAGCACGAATACCACCGTGGCGCAGGCGAGGCGTTGGCGGTGGCCTCCTACTACAGATCAGTTGTGAGCCAGCTAATGTTGAGTGAGTGTCCACTTGCTGTCCCGTGGAGGAGAGGGGATTACGATGTGGTTAGTATGGATCATCATTACCCTTTGACTTGACCACTCAAAGAATGACCTTCAGTTTCTTGATGACCAGCCTCAGCCAGATAAACTCATTTGGAAGAACTTATTGAATCTGTCCCATAGGGAACTTCTAGTAAGACATGAGCCCCGTTTCACTCTCTGAAGAATCCTCCATGACCAGAATCAACTGCTGATGCAAGGGACACTCCAATGACATTAAAAGATCATAGCTCCACTGCCCTTTGTGGTGTTGGTGATAGATTGATCTATATGGGTAGTTGGGTAGGAAGAGAAGTCTATAACAGGACATGTCTTGTTTGGCTGGGACTGACTTGAGTGGTGCCACACTAAGAATCTTGAGGAAAAGTAGGCTTGGCTCCCCGAAGCATGTGCAAATCAGGAGGAGTGTTCTACATATTACTGCCAATTACCTGTATCATCTGTATTCTACATTTTGTAAGCATTCACTGGATCTGGACTGAGAGATCAGCTCTGTCCAATTATGCAACTGCCTTTTTGCAGCAATAGAAAGTTTGACCCATGGCAGGGCCGCTGGCTTCTAGACACCACCCTGACTGGATATTAACATCTGAACTGGGGTGGTGGAGTGAGCTAAAGAATGATGCTGGATTAAACCCAGATCAGTTGACTGGGGGTAAGTGCTTGCAATGTTCAATACTCCGTCCATCAGCCCCTTTAAATTTTGCTTTGTTCGCCCTAAGTTGGCAGGGTATCCCCAGGCGTGGGTCCCTTTCTCACTTTGCCACTGGATTCAAGCTAGCCTGGCTGATGATGGCTGATTAGCCAGAAACCGGTCCCATGATGCTTGTTTCCGGTCCAGGGAAGACATGGCTTGGCAGTTCATGCTGGACTGTTCCCATGAGGCACAGGGTCAGACTGATTTGCATTTGGCCATGTCTGAACTGGGGTGGTGGAGTGACCTAAAGAATGATGATGGATTAAACCCAGATCAGTTAACTGGGGGTGAGTGCTTGCAATGTTCAACATTCCGTCCATCATCCCCTTTGGTTTTGCTATTAACATCTGGCACCAGGTGCCAGATCTCTCAATGCAGTGCGTTCACCTCTTCTGTAGTTAGTAATATCTTTTGTATTTGACTTGTGAGGGTAACTTGCTGGAAGAGAGCACTCTGATAGACTGTATTGCATTCAGCAATACTCAGTGAAGCATCCACGTCTGGGTCCCCACATATACCTTCATATCTCTTCCTTAAAATAAAATCCTCTATCTTTTGCTATTTGAGGTCATCTTTGCTCTTAATGCACACCTGTTGAATTTTCAGTGATCTCATTGATTGTCAAGTATACACTGCAGCCCGGTACTCTGTTGCCTAAGCAAATATGGCGCTAGGACATGAATAGGAAATGTGTGTCAGCAGACCTGTGGCTTGAACAAGCTGAAGAGTAAGAAACCACAGGAAAATAAAACTAGCATTTGCAATGCAATATATGTCGCATTTACGAAACTCTCAAATGCAAGACCTATTGCATTGCAAATGGTTGTTTGCAAAAGCGCCCCATGCCTCACTTTCAGTTTAATGCAGCCACACCCCTTTCCTTAGATGCGGCTAAAGAAAGGGGTGCGGCTGCCATTAACCTTAAAGCACGGTGGCGTGCTGTGCGATGAGAAAAAAAAAATAAAGACTTACAAGAGAGCGTGGTGAAAAGCATTTAACAAAACAGTGCTTGGAGGCTGTAATTAAAGCCTACCGAGCACCAACACAAATAACGGGGATGTCCTCATGGGAGGTTACAAATGAAGACAAGGCGATACTAAGGAGCGACTGACAAGCCTATTAAAGAATTAGAAGCCACCTTTCATAAAGGACAATGACAAAAGCCAATGAAAAATATTGGCAGAAAGTGGGTGAAGATTCAAGGCCATACCTCAATACAGAATGCCCCGTTGAGCAGCACATGCGCTGCCCAGGCTCGACCTAAATTTAAAAAAAAACACTGCGAATTGGGAAATTTTCAAAATCTGGCTCTTTTGCTTGGTCACCCCAGATTTTTCACCTTTTGCTGGGCGCTATATTTTTGCTAGCTTTGGAACTCTGTGCACTTTGCCCCTGCTAACCAGTAATCAAGTCCCTGTTCTCCCCATTTAACATAGTTGAATTGGCATGGCCCTAGTTGGTATATTGTCCTTAGTATATTATACAAAATGCACCCAAGCCCTGGAAGTTAAGTTCCGCTAGTGGACTGCAGCTCCTTTTGTGCCATCCACTACATTGGCTGTGCTTACATGACTCCAGGCCTACCATTGTGGCCTGACTTTAAAATATAAAAATTGCAGTTCAACCTGTCAAAATTAATGCCTTTTGACAGGTTAAAAGCTTCATTTGAAATATTAATACGTCCCCATATATAGGCCGTTTAGCGTAGAAGGGAGGTGGCATGGAATTTAAAAGTATGACCAAAGTACTGTCTCTTGGTTTATTGTGGGTAAAGTGGCTCCCTCAAACTGAATTTGGTGTTATATGTGAGAGGACACTAGGATTACCATAGTACACACCTCATGCACACCTAGCCCTCAGAGCCCAAGTTTAATGAGGCCGAAGACCTGTTCCATTTTGAAAATGGCAAGCATGTGCAAGGTTGGCTCTGGGAACATTTGCACCATTGTTTATGACATGGCCAGAGGGTCATTCCTACCATCTAGCTAGGGCCAGGTGTGGATGCGGCCCCTCCAAGCACCAAGGTCAGAATACTTTATCTACTTCCTTAAGAATAGAAGAGGACGTGACCTGCGGTCTGTGACCTGAGGGGAGCCCTGAAGGACTGGCCCTGCTCCTGCTTGTACCCTGGACAAAGAAGTAAACTCCCAGGGTTGTAAGGCTGACCTGTAAAGCTTCAGAAACTCAAGTGGCCTTTTCCTTTAATTACTTATCTGACCAGTGGCAACGGGACCTGATCAGGACCTTGCTGTCTGCCTTCGACTGAGACCCTGTGAGTCTTCAAGTGTCTCCCCTTAGGTTATGAGGGTCTTTAGAAGTGTACTCTTGTAGTGAATTGGGAGTTAAATGGTCAAGTCAGAGGGTAACCTCTTTGACCAGGTTTAACCTGGTTGGTGTAGCCGCCTGCTCTCCATTGTGTCAGCCTCAAATTGTGTCTATGTCCTTATCTTCCTCGACCATGGATTATCTGTGGTGCTTTGTGCTTTTGGCACTATTTCCTTATAAAACTTTAAAAATGATGAATCTGGTTGCCCTTATTGGATTTTGTCATTTTGCTGTCATTTTATTTATTAAATCACACTCAAATTCAATTTGGATTTTTTATGCCATTTCTTGAGTGTGCTGTTCATCACGGCTGTGGCAGTTTGTTAATGGATACATTGTTGAATTCCAGTTTAGATTTTGGAGCTGGAGCATCATGTATTTTGTTGAACTGAAGATACAGCATGAAGACTAACTAATTTGGTAGACAGCATATGTTCTTTGACGTACTTTGCTGACAGCACATTTTAATTGCTGACTTATAACTTTATTGTTTAGGAAATATGTGCTGTCTGGATCCCTTTGCCTGTCATGAAGACCGTTACCCTCTAATTACCCTCGTACTTTTATCTAGCGATGAGTGATAAAACTGGCCCTGCAGAGCTTAATGTGAGTAGCTGTTTGCAGTCTGGACACGATATGTTCTACAATTTAATTTTCCATTTAGATTGCAGAACATATTTTAAAATATTGATCACTGTTTGTTGTTGATTTTCTGTTGATTAGGGTTCCTGCTGTTTATTTTGTGCTGGCAGGTATTTGAGTAAGTGTGAAGTGAGGCTATAATGAATGCTGCCTCTTGACGTGGGAAGTGATTGGAATTTTATAGGTAGTTCTGTTTTTCAGAAGTTGTATATGTGTGACTGGTAGGGCGAGTGGGTGAAAGATGGCTAGTAATGACGTTGGGATGTTGATGGCAGTGTTAATAAAAGAGGCTTGAAAGGGCAGGGATCATGTTGTGGAAGAGAACCACAATATGAAAAATTGAGCAGTGCAATGCAGAGCACCTAAAGCAGCCAGTCTACACTGCCTCCTATTCATATTCGGATAGCTTGATTATTTATGCACATGTATCTTGTAAGGATATATTGAAATTCCGACATGAATTGGGCTTTCAGAGACCAGTGCTGGTCACCAAAGCTCTGCTGTCTTACCCTTCCCGACCCCTTGAACTACACCTGACCAAGGGGAACTTGGGGTAGAGCACAAAAAATGAGGCATTTGTAAGGCTGATCAGGGGTCTTATTGTTGAGAAGTGTGACCATGAAGCTCAAGTTGGCAGAGCAGCAAGCAAGGGGCCCATTTGTCAATGTCACCTAATGGCACATGAGCTGTGGGATAAAGAGGGTGACAGGAGATCAAGAAGCATATGGAGCAGGGGAACTGCAGGGTGCACGGGAAAGGTGGAATCTTCAAAGGTTTATTTTGTGCAGTCTGAATAGTGATGAATTCACAGATAGTTTGAAGATTCTTATGTAT